>NC_090926.1:1164085538-1165335538 GCF_040938575.1 Ambystoma mexicanum | reverse complement strand
AGGTTGGTGAGAATTCGTCCAGGGGGGAAAAAGTTATGGGGGGTCCCAAAATTTCTTTTTATCCCATAAACTGAATGGGAAAGAAACTTTGCTCGCGCCTACAACCCAAACCGCTGGACGGATTTTCACCAAATTTGGACCAGGAGCAGCGGCTTGGTCCCGAAAGCGTGAAAATCCGTCCAGTAGTTTTTTTTTAAAATGACCAAAAAGTGGGTCATAAAAAATTAGTGATATCTGTGTTCGGTCCACGGACACACTTCCCTGTTTGCTCCGCGGACAGTGTCCTGATTGGCTGATCGGCTTACGTCATATCCGCGGACATGCGACGTGTTCGCTGATTGGACGGTGTGGAACGTGAAGCATGTCAGATTTTCGGTGGCGCCCGCCAACTTGGATTGGCGGACGTCCGCGGACAGCGCAGTGAAACTTGGTTCAAAATTTGTATTTAGTAGAGTGTGTTGGTGTGTACGAGTGTTTGGGGAGGGTGGGAGAGTATGAAACAGGTTGAAAGTTGTGTTTTTTCATGTGGTAGACGTTCTTGTTGAGATTTGTCTGTGGGCATCACAGGTGTTCTGAAATGTTCTAAATAAATTGAATGGGGGGTGTTCTGAGTACTCAATATGTGTCCATTTTGTTCGGAAGCAAGCTGAAACTGTTCTAAGAACGCTCGCGGTGTCCGGAAATGTTTGTAAATAAACAAAATGGGGGTGTCCTAGGGACGCTGTCCGTATTGTTAGTTGTCAAGTTGAAAATGTTCTAAGAACTCTCGCGTTGTCCTGAAATGTTCGTAGGGGGTGTCCTGAGGACGCTGTCTATATTGTTCTGTGGCAAGTTGAATGTGTTCTAAGAACACTCGCGGTGTCCTGAAATGTTCGCAAATAAACAAAATGGGGGTGTTCTGAGGACGATGTCCGTAGTGTTCTTTGTCAAGTTGATTCTGTTCTAAGAACACTCGTGGTGTCCTGAAATGTTCGCAAATAAACAAAATGGGGGTTTTATGAGGACTCTGTCCGTATTGTTCGATGGTAAGTTGAATGTGTTCTGAGAACACTCGTGGTGTCCTGAAATGTTCGTAGGGGGTGTCCTGAGGACGCTGTCCGTATTGTTCGTTGTCAAGTTGAAAATGTTCTAAGAACTCTCGCGGTGTCCTGAAATGTTCGTAAATAAACAAAATGGGGGTGTTCTGAGGACGCTGTCCGTATTGTTCGTTGTCAAGTTGGAAGTGTTCTAAGAACTCTCGCGTTGTCCTGAAATGTTCGTAGGGGGTGTCCTGAAGACGCTGTCCGTGTTGTTTGTTGTCAAGTTGAAAATGTTCTAAGAACTCTCGCGGTGTCCTGAAATGTTCGTAAATAAACAAAATGGGGGTGTTCTTAGGACTCTGTCCGTATTGTTCAATGGTAAATTGAATGTGTTCTGAAAACACACGTCGTGTCCTGAAATGTTCGTAGGGGGTGTCCTGAAGACGCTGTCCGTATTGTTCATTGTCAAGTTGAAAATGTTCTAATAACTCTCGCGGTGTCCTGAAATGGTCGTAAATAAACAAAATGGGGGTGTTCTGAGGACGCTGTCCGTATTGTTCGTAGTCAAGTTGAAAATGTTCTAAGAACTCTCACAGTGTCTAAAATGTTCGTAAATAAACAATATGGGGGTGTTCTGAGGACACTGTCCGTATTGTTCGTTGTCAAGTTGAAAGTGTTCTAAGAACACTCATAATGTCCGCGGACATTAAAAGTTTCCATAAGCCATAGTTGAAATGTTTTACTCTATGGGTGTGATATGCTGCGGTGGTTGTGGCCAGGGCATCGAGTGTTGGGTGCATGGCCATTTGGAAATAGGGAGATTGTTGTACGCTGATGATTTGGTGCTCATTGACCAAACCCCGATTGGGCTACAAAGACAATTGGTTGCTCTACAAACATATAATGTGAAAAACGGGTTAGTCATCAACCTGAAAAAAATCATTCGTTCTCCCATTAGAATGTCGGCAAGGAAAAACAAAATATGCTTGGAACGTCTTGCTGTGCAATTCTTTAATTGGGGCCAACAGCGAGTATGGACAGGTCCATTGATATAGTTTGGACCAGAGTAGTGGACGACTTACTAAATCAAATGCCTGCGTTAGGTCTATAAATACGATGTATAGTTTCTTGGCACTGTTTTTTTCAATACGTGCTTTTAGAAGATTTATTAGAAAAATGTTGATGCTTGTGCGCATACCCTTTTCAAAGCCAGACTGCCAAATGTCAATATGTCCTGAGGTAATTGCCCATCTTCTCAAAGGTTTCAATATTAAAGAGGCAAAGATTTTTCTAGGGACATCTATCAAGGCAATAGGGCGATAGTTAATGGGTTCTGCTCTGGCTCCCTTCTTGTGGATTGGAATGATGATAGATTCCTTCCAAGAGGTTGGGATCTTCCTAGACTTAATTATATATTTGAACAGTATTGACAGAAAGATCGCCCATTGGGATATGTCTTGTTTCAGAATACTATTGCTCAAACCATCAGGTCCAGACGCTCTTGAATTTGACGATTTAGAAATGATTTGCGCAATTGAATCTGGATCAGATTCAATCATTTCCCATTGCTCATTTGTTGGTAAACTCCAGTCCGTTCTGTTCAGATTTGTCTCAAGGAATGATCCAAAGTGATTCTCCCAGGATGCTGCTGAGATTGGATTTAAGATTGCTGCTTCCTGTGGTGAGTCCTGTTGGTTTATCACTCTCCACATTTCAGATGTAGTCTTAGTACTGAGCAGGGTAAGCATTTTTTCTGCGTCGTTCCTCATGATGATTTTTTTGTAACGTTTCAGCCAGTTGTGATAATGTTGCCTTATCTTTTTCCGCTGAATATCTTCTATTAGCGGACTAACTTTTTTTAGGGAGTTGATCTTTTTCTTCATGTTTTTTTTCTCTTTAGCCACTGTTATATCGTAAGCATGTCGATGTGTAGTTCCTTCTTTTTCAGAGCTCCTTAATTTAACTTCAAACAGGTTAAATAGTCCCAGATAGTTTATGGGTCTTTGTTCGTCTCTCGATTCTGCACAATTAATCACAGTTCTTAATTGATTGGTTAACACTGGGATTTTTTCCGGTGCAATTTTAACTCTGTTTCTTCCGCTGGTTACTTCCACGTCTGGGGAGCATAGGGTCCCCTGGCTGTAGTGGACAATAATCAACTTTGCAGACAATAGGTTGTGGTCACTTTCTTCCATGTGCACCACCCTCAACCTGTTTGCGGGATCCACCATCTCAACAGAGATACATATGTAGTCAAGCACCTGGCCCCCACTTCTTCCGTTTCTTGTGATCTTAGCCGGGACATCTCCATAGTGTTTCCGTTCAGCACTACGATATCTAAGCATTCAATAGTTTCTCTCCACAAGATCCCTCTTTTTTCCACTGCTGTAATTTTTATCGGATGATGTAAGATAGAGGATCCGAGATTGTCCACACAGACTGCATTCAAGTCCCCACATATCACATACCAGGGATCTTTCCATTTTAGACTGCATTTTACTATCCAGTTTGCCACTTGGGTTGGGAAGTTCATACTTGCTACACTTGCTGGGTTCCAATACAAGTTAAGCAAGATTAGAATGTTTCCTTCTTTGTGAGTTTTCCAGATTACTTTCCCTACCACTATTTGTATTAGCGGTGTCGGTGATAATTCGTCAAGTACCGTAAATTTGAGTTTGTTTTTAATCAAAATAAGCTGACCTGACATAGGCATGCCTTTTTCTCCTTTGATCGTTGGGTTAAGATGTGATGAGTAGCCTTCTATCAATGGTAAGGATCTTAACCATGTCTCCTGCAAACAGAATATATCATGTTCTTCAATCTTGTCACCGCAAGGGTTCAACAGATGCTTAAACCCCCTGGTGTTCTAGCTTGCCACAGTAAGGGGTTGCAAATCAATGCTCTGTTCAGTCTATGGCTTTTTTATCTTGTCTGCAACCATGTTCATCAGCCATATCCAATTTTCTTCAGATCCTTGTGCTCTTCCTTTCTCTTCTTCTTTTCTGGAGGCCGTCCTTTCTCGATCGTTTCTCCTGTTGTAAGGGGACCGTCTTTTGCTGTTCCTACGGTGCCAATTATCCTCTCTCCGTGGGGTGCGTTGTTTTTGTTCTCGTTGTCTACTCAACGATCTTCCTTGTCGATTCCTGTCTCCGGTCCTCCCTCGGGTTTCACCACCTCTTCTTGATCTCTCTGATCTCCAATCATCCTTTTGTCTTAACTGCAACGCTTTCGCTGGTTTAAGTATAATTTTTTGTTCGGTTTTAATGAGGGTGCTTCTTGCTTCAGTATCTGCATTATAAGTGGTGTAGTAGGATATATAATCACCCTATCAGTCCGATCATCATCCAAGAATTCTACTATTGCCAGATCATCAGATGTAAGTGATCTTAAAACTGGAACATGATGCAATAATCTTTATATGTTCGCTCTATTAAGAATTAATCCGTCTGATTCCCTGGTCATTCTTTCCAAAAGCAATCCATCTTGATAACTCCATGTTCTATTAGCCTCTATACCTCCTCAATTGTTCCCCTGTCCAGGGAATTTGATCTTCCCTCTCTTCCAGTAAAAGAATGTGGAAGTTTTAGTGGTGATATTTTATAGGGTCTATCATCTTTATTCAGATGATCTTGTGCTACTGGACATTCATTCGAATTTGCTGACGGTCGATTGGGTCCTTGTCTTTTATTAATTCAGCTGAATTCTTTGAACTTCCCTTTTTAGGTATTATGTCTTGTTGAGAGCTCCCCATTAGCCGTTGGCCTTTCGGTTTCTCTATCTGCAATCCCGTCACATCTTTGTGGACCTCAGACTCCCCCAATAAATCATCCTCATTGATTTTTTCTAATGTTTCGTCCACAATGGTTTCTTCTTCTCTAACTGACTCAGCATCCGTGACATAATCTGAAATCGAATGGGTTGTCATATTCATCAGGTCAATATTCGAAGATCTTGCTTCCTCTATGATTTCACTCCCATTTTCTTTACTGGTTTGTACTTCGTCATGATGTCGTTGTTAGGGAGAATTCTCTCTTTAGGCTGAATTTCCTAACCTAGTGAGTCCCCCAGCAGCTTTGCTGGATTTCTGGAGTTTGTTTTTTTCTCCTGCCAAGTGTGAGACTCTTTTTTTTCTCCCACTCTTGGACATGATTCATGGTGTTCCTTTGACTGTTAATGTGTTTTATGGGCTATGGGGTCCTTTACTCCATAGGGTCTCATGTGTTTTTACTATGTGTGTTACACAGCACCCTCCGTGCAGTGACACAGGGGTGTCATAGTGACACCCCACCATAGACTCCATTCCCTGGGACTGACTACTGTCTCCCCGGGCATGTAAAGTCACCATTGGCTTTACTAGTCCCAAATTATTAACAGAAACCAGTACAAACCATCATATTGTGGACGTACTGGTCGGGGCAATTCGATTGCCCCGGGGTCTGTTAGTCGAGGGGGCATGTCTCCGTCCCCCCTGATCGAGTTTTGGCTGGTGGCAGTGGATACTACTTTTTATATTCGACCGCGAATATATCCCTATGGGATTTTCCCATTGTTCGAGGCTACCAACTTTAATTATTTAATTCTCATAGCCTCGAACATACCGCTGGTTTATTTATTTTATATTAATTCGCCGGTTGGTATTTTTTTCCAGGACTTGATTCTAAAATGGCATTTGTGTTCTCTTCTGTGACTCCAACCCAAGTCGAGCCCTTTGTTCCACTTTTTGGCGGGCTTCTCCACAGAAGCCACCAAAAGTGGTGCCACTCTGTCTGGGTACCACAGGGGGTTTGGGAGGGGGTTTAGGCACCCTGGACTGAGTTACCTTGGTAACTCAAGTCGCACTCTTGAGTGATTGGCCCAAGTGGTGAGCCGGCCGGCTCACCACTTAGCATGTTTGATTGACAGCTAGGCTGAGTGAATGGGGGTGTGCTGCATAAAAGCAGGGCTTTGGGGACTGGAACTTCAGAAGTCGCCACAGGACCTGAGGGAGAAGCTGAGCCGACCTACCACGACGACACCACCGGTGGAGCCCTGCGGAACCGACTCACCACTTCTCGACGACAGAGAAGATCTCCCGGCTGGAGACTTCCCCTGACTGGCGGGCACAACCAGTTTACCTTCTTCTCTTCGCACCCCAGACCGGCTTGTGTTCGAATTGCCCGTGCCAAGCACCCCGGCAACAGGATAGCCACTTGGGACTGGACCGCGAATCAAAGGACTGCTCGTTTTACCTGAGAAACTCTGCGGCTGGTTTCTTCCCTGGCAGTGCGACGGACTCCTGTCTTCCTCCCCGACGAGATCCTCTCTTCCCCCGGACGAAGCACCGACTTACATCCGCTGCCAGGAACAACTGCCCCCGCTGGAGGATTCTCACCACTTTAAGGTACCATGTCCGCCAGGCCTCCCTTTCTAAAGATTGCTACAAGGTAATAATAACCCCTTAACCTTCTGGACTGGGCTGGCCGTCTTGACCTTCTAACTGGTCCCTTTCTTTGGTCCAACTCTTTTTGAACCTTTTCAAGACTTTTTGTGCACTGCAACCGTGTGACCTTGGACACATTTCGTTTGATCCTCTTAAAGTGGATCCAGCCTACTGAACTCTAACTTCACGGTTTTACTTTGCCTTCCTCCCTTGTAGTGTTCTTTAAAAGTGTTGGGACCTGTTTCAATTTATTCTCTGCGTTTCTCTCCATTTTAAAACAAATTATTAGAGTGCCATCTGCGTTAAGCGCTCACCACTGTCTGAAAATAAGTGGGGCTTTACTTAAGACTTGTCTAAAATTCTTCTAAGGGAGTGTATTTCTTTTAGTGACTGTGTTTTTGAATTGCTTACTATTAGTGCCTGTGTGTTTTTCTAGATGTGGTTTTAAATAAATAATTATATCTCTTTTACACCAAGCCCTGGTCAGTGTTTACTTGTTCTACTGTGTTCTTTTGACCTATTGTGAATACTCTGTATGCTGCCTAACTCTTCTTGAGGGAGGTCTGACTGCTCAGCCACAGCTACCAAGTGAATCTGTGTGGTACAGACTGCTACCTAGTGGGTGGACTGCCAAACACCTGTAGTCTTAAATCTTTGGCAGTGGTCCCAGAGGGAACTGCACAGGTTTCTGCCAAACAGTCGTGTTGGGACTTGGATTTCCAAGCGGGAGTTTAATAATTTTATCCAGAAAAAATGTAGTTTTGGTGGTTGGCACTTTTATGTTATTAATACATTTTTTGACCACCATCCCTCTGGATTTATCCGGGATATGCTGATTATTTGATTTAGGGACTTGTTTAGGATTCTTGTTTTCACTTTGAGGCAAAGGCCCCTTCTTACATACAGCCGGTTTCAATTGTCTGTTTCCTTTCCCCTGATTGTTCTTGAAAATACGGCACATTTGTTTCGACAAGGAATCTGTGGGGGCCGGATTCTCTTTGTCAGTCTGCTTCTCAAATGTTATAATAGCATCAGGTATATTTTGTCCATTATTTCCTTTTTCCACAGTCGTATGTACTGTATGCTCTTGGATCAGATCTACGATTTCTGATCTAATCTCCTCTCTCAATAATGTCCCAGTTAGTTGGTTAGAGCAAGAGGTTTCTGTTCCACCAGATCCCACGGTCTTTGGGGCGCTAGTTTCTGTTTCCTCAGCATGGTCATTAGGGCCCCCAATTATTTTTTCTTTACGGATGTTTATTTCCGAGGGGTCAAACATTCTAGACATCCGACGCATTTCTTTCTTCTTAATTAATGGGTCCAAGATTGTATGGAGTAGACCAGTAACATTTGCCATACTGAGTCTAGGGGCCTCATTACACGGACGGCGGTAAGGGTTAACGGTCACCGTTAATGGCAACGGTGACCGTTAACCCTTACCGCCGTACTACGAGGTCCCTTTGCGGTTTGGAGGATTTAACGCCTGCTTCTTGCAGGCGTTAAAATCCAACCCGCTAAGGGACCTCGGAGCTAATTACGGCACCGCAAAATTGCGGTGCCGTAATTAGCGCCTTCCCCAGTCCCATAGAGCCCTATGGGGCAGAAATGGGAATGGGGAAGGGCAATGGCGGAAAGGGGATTTACCGCCCCTCCAACCTTGGAATGGGGCGGTAAATCCCCTTTCCGCCAAGGCGGTGCCGGTATTTTACCGGCATGAGCCATGGCGCTAATAGCGCCATGGCTCACCGCCTACCGTGTAATGAGGCCCTATGTCTTTTTGTATTGCGGTTATGAAGGCCACCACAAAAATCATTTTTGATGTCAGCATGGCCAACATTGTTGTTTGGTCCTTCAATTGATCCCTTACCTGCTCATACAGCTTGATAAAGGGTGCCATAATAGCTGTTAGTGTCCTTATGGTTGATGCCTCAGTGTCTTTTCCTGTTTTTTACGGATTCTCTCTGTTCTCGTTCACTTCCGTCATATCTTTAATTGTTTGGCATTCAACTGATTTATTCGGTTTTACAACTGCCGATTTACCCCCTAGGCAGTTATCCTTAGAGCTTCCCTTGTTCACAGGTGTAGACTTAGTCGTTTTTTGGATATCAGGATTGGTCATGTTCACATTCACCTCCTCGCCTTCGGCCAGTCTCAACATATTTTGAGTTGGAGGTGCATGATGTGTCGCTCTCCACTGTAGAAACAGATTCCAACAAAAGTTGATCAGGGATCTCTGATCCCAGATTCCCTCTGAATTGTACTATCCCATGTCTAGAAGACATCAGCTCCAGATGGAAAAAGTCTTTCCTAACGGTAAGGTCAAATTTAGACAAGCCTCTTGGCTTCCATATATTGCTTTCTGGATAATAATAGGGCGGGGCTGCATGGCTCCTAGTGGATGTTGGTCTGATTTTTGTTTTTCCGACTGTCATAGACCAATGTATGGGTTGCAGGGGTTGCATTCCCCCCCCCTTTGGATTCACACCAACAGCACGAGTCAGTCACCTGGACCCCCATCTTACTTGCCAGCTATGCATTCTCATCCACTTCTGTCGTCTGGTCTTCCCCTCTAGGGTGTAAGTCAATGGAGCTTGATATGACCTTTTGAGGGATTGCCGCTTCTGTAGCTTCCACCCCCTTACTAACCAATGGTATGGTTAGATTGTCCGCTTCAGCCACTGGGGCTACAGATCGGTTAGGTGTTATTGGTACAATCAGGACCGGATGGGCCATCTCCATTGACACCCCCCTGTCTTCAGTGCTCTCATTGGTTAGAGACTCTTGAGTCGTAGTTTTAAATTTGGGTGATTCGACTATCCCAGTTTCATCTGGGTGCAGCTCCACAGCAGCTGGGAGTAGCTCCACAGCCGGGTTGAAAGTCACACATTTTGCCATGTGGCTAGCCGTACTTGCTACGACTACCACTTTTACACTGTTTATAGGGCAAGGAGGAGATTTGTTTTTCTTACTCAATTCGACTGCCTCTTCCATGGGGCTGCTATGGTCTTCAAACGAGCGCCTCCTAGGCTGAGCTGACACAGTGATGTTGCAAGCGATCCACTCTTCCACGAGCACCTCGAGCCGAACACTCCGCCAGACACTCTGCCACGCTCCGCTTGTGGCAAGTGTTTTGTACTGCAGGCTCCTCCTCCTCAGGCTCGGTATGGACAGAGCCAACAGACTGCAGGATCCAAGAAAAAAAAACGTAGTGGCCCCACTCGGCCAAACACTCCGCTTTCCAAGTCGGATCGGCCTGACAAGTCCAAGGGGTCTGGTGGTAGGCTTGAGAAGTCAAAGGTGTCAGACAAAGGACAGGCAAAGCCGAAGGAGTCTTCCTCGAAACACTTGTCGTCCAGAGATCATCATAAGTCTTCATCCAGCCGAGAATCTTCAAAGCACCATTCCTGTTCGTCCTCTAAGAACGACAGGTCTCGGGTGAAGGCTAAGCCCGTGGAAGCCGCAGCTCCGACGAAGAGATCATCGACCGATATTCCCTCATCGACGGTGGTGGTTCAGTCTGTGGTTCTGTCCTCGATGGTGGTGTCATCAGCGCCGTCCACAGACAGTGGGCCACTGCTGTTGTCCTTGATGCAGATGAAGTCGGAAGGCTTGTTGTCAATGGGTGGGCTGTGGCAGTCCGCTGGCATTGGGACCATGCTTCCTGTGGACATTTTGCAGCAAAATCCAGCTGCATATTCAGTTTCTTTGGGGATGGAGGAGGAACAGGAGCCGCTTTTTGATCGGTCGGCTCTGGGTCTGCAGAGTGCGAGGCCATCGACATTGAGTGGGATGGGGGTTGGGCCACCCTTTTACCTGTTGGCTAATCAGCAATCTCTGCTGTCTTTACAAGTATTGAATACACTCCAGTCTTTGTTGGGGCAACTGGACATGAGACTGCCACTGCCTCAGAGTCCGGTAGTACCGGTGGTCGGAGGTTTACCTGGTGTGGCCCCTAGGAAGTCGGCTACTGTCATGATCTCTGCTTCCAAAAGGTCAGGGTTTTCCCAACTCCCTTGGAAGCAGATCCATAACCCAGGTTCCGAGTGCCAACCAGTCCCAATTGGGACCTTTTGGACCCAGTCCTGGCGCCAGTGGCACCAGGCTCATAAATATGCCCAGTCCCAGCGCTGGAAGCGCCGGGCTCATAATGCTTGGGTGGACTTACCTGCAGCAGACCATGCTGCTTACTTGCCTGCCAGTTGAGCCTCTGATCCTCTTCTGTTTGGAACTACTTTTCCTGTTGGGTGGGGCAGGAGCCACTCCCTAGATTCAGAACACTGGAACTCTTCTGGAAAGCAGGAACTCTTTTCTTACCTAGGCGTGGCTGTGGAAGGAGACACCTAAGCACTACAGGAGGCTATTTAAACCACACCCGATGGATGAATCTTGCTTTGCGTTATTCTGCATCCTCTGCAGCAGAACGCTCATCGTGTCTTCTGCATCTGATCCTGGGCCTAAGGAAAAAGGCTTACCATCCTGAATCCAGTCTTCAGCAACACCTATAAAGACAAGAAAGAACAGGTTAGCATTACGGTCTTCAGTGACAGCTCTTCACTTACCTGGTCCATCGGCTGTCGCCAACGCCTCGCGCTGCATTCCGGCATCTGAAAGACAAAGGCTTACCTACTCTTCGTGCGCTCCGGAGGTCTTCACACTGCATTCCGGCATCTGAAAGACAAAAGCTTACCAACTCTTCGCACGCTCCGGAGGCCTTCGGCGCTGCATCCCGCATCTGAAAGACAAAACAAGGTGCGTTTAAAGACATTGGGGAACTTTAATACTCACGTGCCATTACTCCTTTCCACATCTAACCCAGTGGGTATTCCGGCACCCTGCAGCCGCTCTGACGTATACCTGCAAAATAAAAAGACAGTTAGAGCGCATCGTGAAGCAGGCAACAAGCGCTTATTTACGTGCTTCCAGGCGCTTCTATTCATCACACGGGCTCCATCTTCAACTCACTTCAGCCCGTCATCCGCCATCGCCGGAACCCTGCAAAACAAGAAACATCATTACTAAAGACTTTAAAGACATTAGAATTACTTGAAACTTACCGTTCGTGCAGTAAACAACGGACAGCAGTCCTCTGAAGTCAAGAGGCCTGCTCCCCTTATCCAGTGAAGAAACTGGTTACAGCACCCTGCCCCGAGGCAGATGGAGAGCACGGCGTTCACTTACCTAAGGTGAGAGCGTTAACCTTTGGGGTTCTACAGGAGAAGAGAAAGGGAAGAAGAGAGAGACATTCAATAGCCCAGTTGCTTAATCCCATATTTTCTATCTGCAGACATCTTACCCTTCGTGTCCGATATACCGTGCACAGAGGTCCAGCCCAAAGAGCCAGCCGTGTGTTACACATCACCTGTGAAGATACGGTATACGCCCAGTCAAGACCGGCGCCTCTACGGGAATCAGGTGAGCGTTACAGCTACAGTGCGGTTGCCATTGCCATTGCCGATGGGGTTGGATCGTCCATGGGGTCATCCTGAGGAAGGGGAGTTACCTGATTCATATCCAGCGAGTGCTCCAAATTGTCATCTTTACTCACTGGCCACCCGGGTAGCTCCTTCTCATCTAAGGCGTCTATTTAAGCAGACTATCAGAGCCGCTCCCTCCATTAACAGGGCAGAAAAGGTGCCTTGAGCTGTGGCCAGCACACAAACAGCCTTGGATACGTTTTCACTTCAAACCACTGAATGCGATAAGGAGACCTGAATCTTCGCCAGAGGGATCTTTGCCAGAGTGACCGCCATAGTTAAGGCCGTTCAGTATGGTTTCCAAAATATTGAACATGACAAGCGGGGACTAGCTTATAGTGCTTGCGGCGTACTGGTTCAACTCCTCTGTGTAACTTTCCATGTGGCATTCGATTCCCCGGTGTGCGTGTATGGATGCTGAAGCAGTTTGTTCTGTCCCTACCACCTGGTCAAGCTGAACCGTAGGTAAGTCCTCTGCAGCTGAGAGGGGGATGGAAGTGAGAAAAGAGTCCTGGATGGAGTGAATAATAACACCACCAGCGCTCCCACAGCCATCACGAGTTTGCACTTCTTTAGGGGAGGCTGAACTTCTAAGCATTTGTCGAATTCCATCTCGATCAGCCCCAGCGGTGCCATATCCCTCGTACCATCCTCGTGCCCATAACTGGGCTTATGGGCAGACCACTAGTGTGAAAGGATCCATGAACAGGTGAACTGGCCAAAATCAGAGATGAAGCACTGATACCTACTGCCGCATTTTGTTCCCGGTCGAGCTCAATGGTTTTAGTGCCCAGGCACGGCAAAGCTACCAGCATCTCATTTAGTAGTTCATTTCCGAATTTCCCTCTCATATGGCCAATCGTAGTTTGGCCCCAATTCAGGGGTGTGGCTTTACCCCGTTGTCCACTTTCAGTTGTTGGGAAATAATCAGTCATTTTAGCAATACCTTTAGACTTAGGCTTGGCTTTAGCATTAGCATTGGGATTAGTATTTGCTGGTGTGGTCAGAGCCACAATGCGCTGTGGACATCCTTTCAAAGAGCAGGTGGCGTAAAGACCATCTATCACGAACAGAAGACATCTGGTACAAATGCAATGGCTGTTTCGTCAACTTCTTCAGTTCCATGGGAGTCCTCGGACACCTCTCCCTCTCCCTCAATTGTCTCACCCCTCTGCATCAACGGTTTAGGTTGCTGTGGTGCAGCGGTGGAGCTTGTTGGGCCCCCAGAGCCAGAAGAGAGTTATTTTGGATGAGGGCCACTGGTACCCGAGCCTTACGTTTAGCAAAGCATGTCTTGATGGCAGTTAATGCGCTGCGCTTCGGAATGATTAGAACAATTAGTAAAAAGTGCTCCAAGTGCAAGGAGTAGGGTCAAAACGTTCAGAGCAAGGTGAATAGGTGAGCAGGGTAATACAGAGTCTGAAAGTCCTGATTTAGATGTAACTAATCTGCAGCCCCTCGCAGCCCCTCGTCAGAACGCTGTGAGCTCACTTGTGCACCACTAGTCCGCTCAGTGTTCTGCAGGGAAAATGACTCCTTGCAGACAAACAGCTGAGCTCTGGCAGTCAGCCACACTTCAAGCAGGATAAACACAGAAGAGAGACTTTCACTGTGAGACCACTTGCGCACCACTTGGCCGCTCCATATCTACTTATAGAATTGTATAAAGGTTAATATCTCATTGGCTGACCCTTGTCTGTAGGACACGCACTGAGCTACTTCTACGTATGTCACATACTGATTATAGCAGAGAATATGGCAACAGACTAATAACTGCAACATTATATATGAAATTGGATGGCAGGCCTTTTTAATTGGTTGGCAACCCTATCAACCTTGGACTTTCGGATTGTCTAGCAGCACGTGAGTGAAAACGAAACCTAGGTGTTCGAGCTGTGTCAACTTGTTCTTTCTCTTCTCAATTACTCCATCATATGCCATTGACTCAATTCTAAACCAAAGTCTATCGTTTGTAGTTGACCTTGTAGTCTGCTCACTGTTCTGGGACATTCGAGGGACTGCGAGCAAAACACTATCTTAACTCAAAGCTCTAATGAATAGCCTTTGTTTTGAGTGCTTCATCACATGTTAGGAGACCATGATTTTGTCCACTTCAGCCTCTCAATTACTGCTATTTGATTTTATTAAACGGGCAGTCATTACCCCTTCTGGCCTTTAGAGACTTCCTCACACGACCTCACAAAGGCTTCTACCTTTGTGGTTTTTCAACACTTGCCATCTGCAAATGTCCTTGTCTCTCCTAATCTTAGCAGAAATATGTCTCAAGCACCTGGTCTGTTCATTCGGCTCCCTTTGTGCCTTGCACCCATGTCTCGAAACAGCCTTCCTGATACCATGCCAAGGTACTCCCTTATTCTGCCCACAAAAACAGCTTCTTCATTAATTCTTCAATTTACAATCCTAGGCTCTGTATTTTGAGGTAGCTGAGTTGATTCTTTAACATGGGCCGTCTTCCATTTTCTTACAATGGTTGTCCTACACTTTGTGTATGTACCTCTTTTTAGCAAGCTTCTAGATGTTTTTTCTACCTTGCATTACAGCGTATTTACAGTAAGTGGTCAGCAAGTTATTTTGTCTTATTTTCAAGATTACTTCATTTTTAGATACATGTTTCTCTTTGTGCATCGTCAGTCTTAAGTATTTTCATATCATTTCAACATAAATTTATATATCTTCTTCATGACATCATTCTGTTGTCATCCCACTTTTACTTTTGCAGTGGGCATCCTTCTTCGAGACATCCTTCCACTGTCTCAACATGGGTATCTTTTGAATGGCTGTCTGAGTGCATATCATCTTTCATATAATTGACAAGGTATGGGCATGTTGCAAAAACTTGTGCATGGGTTCCCAATTGCAGCTCTTCATCTGTTACTCCAATAAGATGGTGGTGAGGGGGCCAGGGACTGGAAAAGAGGCATCTACCTGCTCCTCTACATTCCTCTTGTCAGGAAGTACCTTTTCACTGTACAGTTCTTTCATGGGGGTAGTATCAGAGACTTTCGAGAACGCCCAGTTCTTGCTCCTCCCTGGTTCGACTACTCTGACCTCTAACCCCTCTCATTATTCTCTGGCACCTTTTTCTCTTCTGCGCCTCTTGCATTCTGCCCTTTACCACTTTACTGTGCTTCCTGCACACCTTTTTCTGTCATGAACACTTGCACCTTCTCCCACCTTTCTGTGCCTCTTGCACACTTCTCCTTACTTTTCACTCTGCTCTCTTGCACCTTGAGTTTCTCACTGTGCTGTCTTGCACCTTCATTTGCCCTTTAACATGCCTCTTGCACTGTATGTATTTCTTTCGGGGTGGTTTGCACCCTCTCTTGACTGTCTATTTTCCTTCTCACTGTCTAATTGATGTCTCTCTCTTTGCGGTCTTTCATTACTTCTGCGTCTCTAGCACACCTTTTCTGTCATTCCACTTTGCTTTCTTTCACCACTTTCCAGATTTTGCTGGCTTTGCTTTTACCTTTTTCTTGCTTTGTTGTCCTTTGCCCTTTTCCAGCTTTCGCTTCCTTTAGTCCCACTTTCGCTCACCAGGCTCCTCTTTCAACAACGCTCCTGCTCCCGCTACAGCCACCCGCACTCTACTGAGCTCCTCTCTGTCTCCTGAAACTCACCAAGAGTAGCGCTATGCTGGCAAGCAGGTCAAATGGGTTTGGGTCGCGGTCAGGGTCTCACCACCTGGCCCTCAGACACTCTTGGGAACGAGCATTTCTCTGAAAACTGTTGGCAGCATACGGGTTGCCTAGCTACGGCTCCCTAGCCACGCTGCAGCCCTTCAGGAATACTGGGCCAGCACCTCTGCACACCGTTCTCCTCTGGATCCTCCAGATTTCTCTTCCTGCAGCTCCCTGCTGCTTGGCTCCTCTGGTCCAGTCAGCATTCCCAGCTTGCTCTATGATTCTGGCAGAACCACCCTTTTTATACTGCAGGTGAGAGTCAATTGAAGTCAGGTGTACACAGATGGGGAAACATGCCTGACCTTGCCTGACTCTATTAGCGGGACAATTCAAAGGTGTAAGATGGTAGGTCTCACTTTGCATCCCTAAGTTGTTTCTATGGGTAATCCTTATTGTTCCCAATGACCTCTTCTTCTTCCTACTACTGATTTGAAATGGGGAGGGGGAGATGGAGTGAGAGTGGAAATACCCCGGACAGACTGAGGGAGCCTGAACTTGTCTCCTCCTCTTTTCAGTACTAAGTGTGGAGCCCATGAAGGTGAGGGATTGATGCTAAATCTCCTTGTTTACTGGAGGGGGATATCTGGGAGGAAAAAGGTGGGTTCCCCCGTATATATTCTGGGTTTTGAGGAAGGGGATACAAGGTTAGTGTTAAAGTTAAAAAAGGGCTTGCTCTCTCTAGATGTTCCTGAGATTTCATCTTCCATTTTGGTGAGGAGAGGTTAATGGGCAGGATGGGACGTGTGTGACAATATCCCATGAACAAAGAGGGTGGGTAGGATTGGGGCAAGGAACAGGGGAATATGATGTCTCACCTTCGGACACTCTCCCAGCAGTTCCCAAGGACCCCCTGCCCAGGTGATTATCCCTCGATGTTCCGCCACCCAGGGTTGGGATCCAAGAGCAATGGCCGTACCCTGGCAATTTGAAAAATGGACCCTGGGGACTACTTGTGAGAACGCCCTCAGGTTTCTCACAACACCCAATTCACTGGGATGAGTATGTTGATGAGCGAACACTTAGAAAGAGGGAAGAGGTAGAGGATCACATACGCAAGTCGGGGAAGGCTCTAAGCTGCTTAACACCTGGAGAAGACGGAAACCAGGAAGCCAACAAGTTTCAAACTCGATATCGCAGAGTGGGATGCCAGAGCAATGGCAGACCCGAACAACAAGAAACCGATAGCGCAGGAGCTGCCCAGGAGAAGGTGGTGGCAAGACCACAAAGGACAATCCGTGGTAGACAGCTGGTCTACAAACCATCAACAATCAAGAGTCACAAGGTGTCTGGTCCCGCAGCGGAACACCATGAGGAAACAGGAGAGCGCAAGGAGAGAAACCCTAAGGAAGAGAAGGCGTGGCGGTTCATAAGCAGAGAGAAGGACACAAGCTCACAAAGACATTCTCCTTCAAGAACAAAGGGAACTGGGAGTACGGGAGCCCACAAGTGAATCAATATACTACACAATCAACTCGTCTCATTTGAAGCTATGAAACACAGGCAACCAGAAAACAAATTAACTCTTCATATTGTGAAAGAAGAGAAAGAATTATTGAAAAGCTGACTAATGAGAGAGAACAACAATGGATAATAATACCTTGGGAGAAGGGGAAAGTAACACAATATTCTGAATAAGAAGAAAATAACAATAAATAGAAAGCAAGTCATGAGCCCGACTTTAGAGGAACTAAGCCAGTGAGCCATATACAAAGTCAAGTAGACCAAAACAAGTTGAATTATTATTACCCAGGAGGGACAGCCTACCAGAGGAATATTATTTCCAAGGATACACTGAGATCAACAGTCAAGGATATAGATGTAATAAGACATCCCCAAAGTGGAAAGCAAACGCAATAGCCCATTTGAAGAACTAAAGAGACTGATCCAAGAATTCACGAGAGGCTATTTACAGATTGTGTATTATAGAAAAGCCAACAGATTGGTACCAGGAGTATCCTCAGGAGAAGGATGTTATTCTCCTGACCCAAGTTAGTTATTATATTGGTAGGGTCAGTAAGGGAAGTTTTGGACAGCAGACGTATTACTTTGGAAGTTCACGACTGACTATTTAGTAACACAAGTAGGGATCACCCATAGTGATGGGACAAGTTAGGCTTTATAATTTTACTTTAATAATATATCAGACACCATGTCCTCCAAGAGTCTGTGTTCTCCGTCTGGCTCACCAAAGTATCCGCTCTGTTATAGAATCCCTGCTTGAAGTAGGTATAATTGTGCCCACACTTAGCCCCTGCATTACCCAGATCCTCCCCACCAAGAAGCCAGGTAAAGAGGTCTATCATTTTATCCAAGATCTGTGAACAGATAATTGTGCCACACTGCCAGCTTTTCCAGTGGCCCCCAAACCTGGCCAAAATCCTGTCTTGTATCCCAGCACCAGCTACCTATTTCACTGTTGTAGATTTGTGCACCGCTTTTTTATCCATTCCGATTCACACCGACAGCCAGAACTTGTTTGCCTTTACCGCTTAACCCGCTCAGCACAAGTTCACACGTCTTCCTATGGGGTATTTAAATAGCTCAATCTTGTTTTCCCAAATCCTGAAGGAGGATCTTCACTCGCTCGTATTCCCCAGAGGGTCCATGCTGGTAAAATATGTGGACTATATACTACTGTCCTTCCCCTCCTTGGAAGCCGTCGAGCAGGACTCCCTAGCTTTGTTGATAGCACTTGCTGAAAACAGTCCCAAGGCATCTAGGGACAAGCAACAGTTGTGCTCATCCCAAGTGTGAGATTTGGGCCATGAGATTTCAGCTGGGGAAAGACACCTATCCCAAGATTGTATAATGGCAATCCAAAAGTCCCCAAACCCCAGAACCGAAAGCAAATGTCACTGCAGACAGTGGGTCCCAGGATATGCCACTAGTTAACCCCCTTCAGACTCCCACATATGATTGCACCTCGGAACTCCTGCGGATGATGCCTTTATCAACATAAACAAAACACTTGCAATGGGCCAAACTCTAGGTCTTCACGATCATGACAAGCCATTTGTATTATTTTGCGCTGAGTGTGTTGGGTTTGCCCAAGTAGTGTGAACAGTTACATGGTGACAAGCACTGGCCCGTGTCATATATGATATGATACATGGCATTTGTAATGAGCCTGTACACAAGTGTTACCCGGTGCTTGTTACGCTCACCTGGTCTCTGCGGGGGCGTTGGGGCACGGTTGGAGCCCTCCCCCGAGTTGGCTCCCTCAGGTCGCTTCTCTCCCCCAACTGCGGTCTTTCCGTGGGTTCGGAAGGCTGGACCTGTTCCTGTGATAAGATGAGAGGCAGTGAGGAAAGCGTGGTGGAATCGTAGTTGCCCTCTGCTATTTCGTGCCAAAATGTAGTGTGTATAAGTTTACCCATGCAAGCCCACCTGTTTGTATGTAAGGATGAGCTCTCCGTCCTGCTTTTCTTCAGCTGGGGCGCTACCGATGGACCTAGTTGCGTCACTGGTTCAAATAGTGGAAGTCCAGGCCGGCTGCGACCATTCCGTCTTGACGGTAAGTCTTTTATGATTATGAGTGTTGTTCGTATTCTTGTAACAATACTGTCCCAAGGAACATTGTTCATAACAGTATATTGTTGTCTCTCCCCTGTAGTGATGAAGAAGACCCAGGAGCGCGTGATGGAGAAAATAGTCTGCTCCGGATGCCCCCACCACTGGTAAGTAGGCAGTTGCAGAAGCTGCACCAAGTTCGTAAGTAGTGCCGCTTTAGTGAGTAAAAGTCTATGTGACCGCTCACCTTGTGTCTCTTATTCTCTTGCAGGCGCAGCAGGACGGCGATGGCCGGAGAGCAGTGTCCGACTCCTACTGGCTGCCGGTGATGAAGATCCGCGTGGAAGCTGCATCCAATGAAGGCGCCATGTTAGTGGAATTCGGAACAGGTAAGGATGCTGGGCTGTACCTGCAGAGGATTCCGGAAGATGAAGGCAGCTGCGGCAAAGTTGGAAGCAGATGACAGAGCTTCCAGCGATAATGTGGCCTCAGGTAAGGCGTGCGCAGTGAATGCAGAGTGGAAGATGATGGCGGTGCTCCCGGCGATGGTGTGGCTTCAGGTGAGGCATGCGCAGTGACTGCAGAGTGTGGAGCAGATAGCGGTGTTTCCTACAATGATGTGGCTAATTCCTGGTATGATGGTCAATTTATCCGGAGACTGGAGATGCACGTGTTGAGCCAGGTATGTGCTGGTGGGTTCCGGAAACTGAAGGCGCACGTGCTGAACGGCGGTAAGCGTTACGCTGCACTCAGCAAACTAACGCAAAGCGCCACTATGCGGGTGGGCCATTTTATATAGCCTGGCCCCAGCCACTCCCCTAAGGCCCAGCCCTGTGGCCCCACCTTGCTCCCCCTTCGGTCTTCTGCACGTGCCTTCGGTGTTCTGTGTGCCATGCACACTTTGAAATGAGCTTGGTTCCATAGGCGCCAAGACTGGGTCCACTGGGACCCTGCATGAAGTGAAGCACTGGGTTCCAGCGCAGTGGCCATGACAGCGCAACAATTCACGGAGGGGGGAAACAGAGTGAGGACAAAACAAATATCTTACTAGGCCTTGTGTCATTCAGATCGCGCAAGTTCAGGGAAGTGGAAGGGGAGAAGTGCTGAGGGAGTGGGGGTGGAGGGGAGAACTGCAGGTAACTCAATAAGTGCAGCCAACGATCATAAGTGCAGAGAGAAGGGACTGTAGGGTTGCAGATATATACCTTAAGTGCTGAGGGAGCCTGGAGGCAGTTCGAGGGCTACTGGACATGCAGGAGGCTGGACCAAAGCTCAGAGGCTAGCCAGGTGACCATGGCATGTAGCAGTCGGGACATCAGCAGGGGAGAGGAAGAGAGAAAGCGGAAGTGAAAAGGAAGGTTGTGAGTTGATTCCGGACCTGGAGGTGGTTCTGCTCAAGTTTGTGAGAGGCAGGGAGGATGTCCCAGAGGGAGGCCCCAGCCAAAGAGAGAGATCTGCCCGCAACTCTCTGTTTGGAAAAGCATCTGACCCTGCGAGAGATGGAATCGGATGAGCGGAGAGCTTGAGAAGGGAGATGTTTAGGAAGTGAGAGTTGGAGGTAGTGTGGTCCCAGCCCCAGAAAGCCTTGTGGATGATGCAACGGGTATTGAACTTGATCCTTGTCACCACAGGGAGCCAGTGAAGAGATTTTAGAGCTGGAGAGATACGATCTCTGGGCTTCAGGCCTAGGACAAGTCTCACAGTCGTGTTCTGGATAAGTTGTAGAGGTCGGAGAGTAGAGGCGGGCAGATTTAGAAAGAGGCTGTTGCAGTAGTCCAACCTAGAGAAGACCAGAGCTCTGGAGACAGTGAGCTTCTGGGGGGAAAGTGAGTAAAGGAAGAATACTTCTGAGGAGGTGCAGCTGATAGTCTGACTTCTTAGAGAAATTAGAGATGTGAGGAGAGAAGGAGAGGGTGGAGTCGAAGATGACACCAAGGTATTTAGCCTCACGGGGAGGAGCAGGAAGAGGGCCCGGAGGGGGTGGCCAGTGAGAGAGAGAGAGAGAGAGCACAGTGTAGCACTAGACTCGATAGCGGCAGGGCTCCCAGCATGTCTGTGAGCTGTTGCTGCTGCAGCCAGTTAGTAGAAAAAAAGATTTATTGGTACAAGGTCACTCCGTGTCAATCTAAGGAACCCACTCAGTGATGGCCCTTCTGCTTAAAGGGCAGGCATATTCCGTGCCTAATTCCAGTCTCACAAAGTATGAAAAGGTGCTCATCTCTGCTGTTAATATAACTGAGCCGATGTCCTATTTTGAACCCTGCCTCATTGTTTCCAACCCCGTAGGACGAGGAGCCGCACGACTGCCTTGTGGGTTGTGGAAACGCTGATGGCACCTGTGCTCATTTACTAGAACTCTGACCTTATACTCTTCCAGGACGTCTCATGTCTGAGCAACCCTCGGACAGGAGAACTCGTCTCTGGTTACTCCTTAGGTACCCCACCACGCCGTCCTCAAAGCTGTTCAATTCCCTAATGCTAAGTCAGCCAAGGTCACTGAACTCGTAGCCCTCCCGCGAGCATGTAGCCTGGCAAAAGGCTAGTCAGCAACGATTTACACCGACTCCTGATACGTGGTGTCATGCACGTCTTTGGTGTCCTGTGGAAGCAGCAAGGCTATTTGATATCCGCTGGTGCTCCTATATTGAATGGAAAAAAATGTGTCATCCCTATTGCATGCTCTACTGCTCCCACCTGATCTAGCAATAATTAAGTGCAAGGGACATAACCCTTCTCAGTCCTTCTTTGACCAAGGAAATACCCTAGCAGACAATGCATGTTGTTTGACAGCCTTAAACGGCTAGTAGTCACTGTCTGCCTCCCTTTTCAGCTCCCAAAGAGGAAAAGGTGAACTGGACTCATCAGTCAGGCAAGGTTTCCCATTGGCATTCCCCAGATGCATGCCTGGTGGCATTGAAGGTTCTCCTTCTATACGTCACCTGAGAGGCCCAAAGCATTGCCCATTCAGGTAAAGATGCCATGAACAGTGAACCAGGGATGGGTTGCCCCTTGCTTTGCGTCAGTGGTGCAGATTTATGTATGTTAAAGGATATTTATACTGCGCACTATAACCCCCCAAGTGATCCCCTGGTGCTCTGGCGGATCTAAAAAACAAGAGGGTGGGGGAAGGTAGTAGGACTGAGTGGGGAAAATGACAAGAGAGCTGGTGTGATTTTTCAGTCAGTAGTTCTCATGTGTTGTTGTGCCTATGTGTGGTATGTGAAAGGTGGGCCACTTGCCTGCCCCATAAGAGAGTGGGGAAAACTAAGCTATCTGCATATCCAATACCACAGGGTCACTTCTTAAACATGCAGACAAATTTCATACAGCTCCCCACGTTTCTGAAATGTTCTGTATAGTGGTGGTGGATGTGTTCTCTGGGTGGATTGAAGCCTACAACTGTAAGAGGGCAAATGCTGTAACAGTCACAAAGGAATTGCTTAAAGAATGTATACCTCAATTTGGGCTTCCCCTTTTTATACACAGTGACCGGGGTACCAACTTTACTGGTCAAACTGTTAGAACAGTGTACGAGGCACTAGAAATTTCTCAGCTGTTTCATTGTACTTACCACCTTCAGTTGAGCAGTTTAGTAAAAGGGAGTAATGGTGACCTTAAGGTTGTCCAAAGTGTGTCAGGAAACCATTCTGAAACAGCCCGAGGAATTGCCTCTAGTGTCGTTCGCAAACGAGGTCCTTAAGGGACTCTCCATGTGAGTAAGAACTGCTCACCTGGCAGCTCCCTGACTAGTGAATATACATCTAGAAGATGAAACTGCTCTTAATTATTGTCACATGTTGGTCAAGACTGTTAATTCTCTTCATGCCCAGGTCCCAGCTGCCCTACCGACACAGGCAATGAATCCCTGCCATCCCTTACAGTCAAGAGGATGGGTCCTTGCGAAAATCCACAAGTGCAAGTCTGCTCTCCAGCCTAGGTGGTGAAGTGCTCCGGTCTGAATTCCTTGATACATGTTGATCAGTGCCACAAGGTCCCAGAGCCTGCTGACAACATTGCCTCCACTTCATCATATCTTCACTTACTGAGAACCAGCCCAGCCACAACCAATGACACCTCTGCTTGTGGCCCAGACTCCGAACGGCCAGTGCCATCCCAACCTGATACTGCAGGCTTTTCATGAGCAACACTGGAAGTGGAGATCGCTACTGCTGGTGTACCTGTACACTCAGGTGTTAAACCAAGACCCTCAGCTCCTCAATTTGTTCACACTGGTAGGGTCGCTGCATGAGCTACTGTTCAGGCTCCTTCATCAGGTAACCGAAGCACCGGAAGGGAATGACCCTTATATAGGTCCCATGCTTTACATACCACCTCCAGTGTCTGACCCTGCTGGACTTCACCACACGGGTCCGAGAAGGTACAGCGTGTGGCCCAAAATAGGTGTACACTGGGACCCCCAACTGGCCCATAGAGCTGGGCTTTACCCAATAGCATTTAAAGATAAGATAGCATCACCTGTGAGATGGATGGGGTGCAGATTAATACTCCAACACCAAATCAACAATGACAACTCAACGGTCTGGCAAAGGGAGTCTGTTTAGTGACAATTACAAAAAACAGGGAGTCTCATGGAAATCAGCGGATGTGTGATCTTCTCTCTCTCTTCAGAACTCCAAAGAACTTCATAAAAAACACATCATTTATACTAAAAACTCGTCATCACTGACGTTTAACGCTTAAAAGTTGGCATGCCATTCTATTGGTTCTAGAAAGGTGCTATATCTGTATATGGTAACGGAGTAAGGGGATTGGGTAAATACTGTCAGGTTGGACATCTAAGCCCTACCTTCAAAATGGCTACTGTAGACGTCACTAAAAATATGACATCCCATTGGTTCTACTAACTATAGGACCCTATATTACTTGGTTCACTATGATGGGGTTGGCACCAACCCCATTCATACTTTTCCACTTTGCTTAGCAGCACGCAGAATGGTCGGCCAGGTGCAGGGTGCCCCCAGCTCTCCTCCGATTATTGTTACAATCAATCATCACTTTAGTGGCCATGTGTCAATTAGTTCACTGTGGTTGGCCTCAAAACTGCATCTCCTGTCTGGAAAAGTTCTGATATCTTCGCCTGGCCCACTGCCATGCGCAGGTGGGAAAGTCTCACTTCGTCTGGCTTGGCAGGTCACGTGATTCAGACACCGTGAATTTGCCTCTTTTTCATGTAATTCGTGTATTTGATTTTCGTTTCATCCATCACCTGCCTTCAGTTTCTTATCTTGACCTTTCTGAGCAGGATATTTTGTTCTTTGCTTTAATAAATTGTAGCTACTTTTTGTCTATTTTAACTGATACAACCTTGGCTTTTCTGGCACAATTTGCCTCTGCTGAGTTTCGTTTCTGCCGCTTATTCTTGATTTGCTAAATATGAAGCTCTCCTCGTGTGGCCTTTAGTAACCTTGGTTGATTCTGCTTCTTGTGCATAGTGGAAGTATACTTATATAATGTGCTTCTTTTGAGGTAGATATGTATAGTTGGCGCTTCCCGCAATCTGTCTTCTACTTAGCACAGCAAGCCGCACGATGTTCTTAGCTTTCTTGTGGTTCCAAGCCTATTTACATGCGTAAACTGGTCGAATATCTTCATCATGCTCATGGTATGAGTTTCTTACATTTGGCATCGTCCTTTCATCTTAGGTTCACAATGTTCCATGCCCATGGCGTTTCGTCTCTTTATGTCATTCTCTGGTCGTCATTTCTTCTTTATGTGTGTCAGTCCGGGTTCTTGTGTCGTCACTATTCATCTTCCATTAAGACCTTTTTGGCTTCTTCAGGGACTGTACTTAGACGATATTCATTTTGTTTCATTTGTTGATATGGTTTTCTCAATGGGTACCTTACTGTCCATGTTTTACATGGTATCAGTACTTCAATAGTTGTTGTTCTTCTGATGGGTACTGGACAGAGCCCCACTGCAGCTCTCTGCTGATTTATTTGCTCATCATACGTCACATATTTCGGTGTGAACGTTCCTGGTACTTCAAAATGGACGGTTGGAGTGCGACCTGCACTTGGGACCACCTCTACATAGGGACACCACAGGTTCAGTAATCAAGGGTGAAGTGCCAGTTAGCATACTCACACACCACTGGATTTGACCACTAGACAATGAATCCTCCCAATGTGGTAGTGCACTGGCACTGATTGGAAGCTGCTACCACCGATATGCCAATGCCAGCCATATTTGTTCCCTGTTGTTAACAGCTCTTGGTCATTCTCTTTGTCCTAATGATCACTGTGAGTATGTGGCTCTTGTAGTATGGATATTTATAGTTTGAACTTTTTGCATTGGATTCTCAGACACAGACACTTTGAACTGTTTGAACAATTGCCCAGTACCTAGTCCAGACAGAAAATCTACATTTGTCCTGTCACAGAACTACAGACTGCTGTGCCTGAACAGAAGGGACTTGGTGGAGCACACTGTGCATATAGTTCTCCATACATGAACTGGAACTCAATCCCCTTCCACAAACTTCGACAATGCGCACCAACAGGACCTCAAGAAACCGATGTCTGGGCTCAGGCCCCTAGTACACACCATGTCTGGTTATCCGACTACCATTGTTATTGTTGTATTGTTGATTTCACTCACTATGATTGCTGCTTTTAAAATGACATGTTACAAACATGATGGTCCTTCTGATCTCCATTGGGTTCACAGTGAGAACACATGCCTTACCCTCACCTGGCTGCATGCCTGAATCTTGAATGTCAGAATGTCAGATTGTTGGGAATGGGCACACCTACCTCATGATTTGTCCTCCAAATACCCCATAGCCCCTATTCCCTTCTACTGATGGGATGTCTGTCTGGATCCCAAACTGGATACCGGAGGACCCAGACCTTGTAGCAATTTGCACTCCCAGATGGCACCCACATCTGTAGTACTGCAGCTTGTCACTGATCCTGGGTAGTGAGTATTCTGAGACCCCTGGGTGCATCCATCCGACAGATCCTACCTATAATTCTGGGTTTTGAATTTTTACTAACTCCTTAAACACTTGCTGCCTTATAATGATGATCAGTTAATGCAAACCGCCATGTTTAACAGTGCATTATTGCCCCTGCTGTGTGAGCTCTATGTTTTAATGTGCATTTCCTAACCTCAAAGACCTCACTGCCTTAACCTCAAAGACCTCACTGCCTAGTGCCTATCAGTGCTCGCTTCCACACTTCCGACGGGTTTCCCTTATGACATATAAAAGCATGTTTTAGAGTGCCGCTTTAATAGGAAAAGCACCTTTAACAGACAGAAGATGTCATATAATAGGTATGTCCTGAACCCTGTGGGAAATGTAGCAGTAGCTTGCAAAGCAAGAACAGAACTGTATCACTAAATGTCTCGCATCTAGATGATGCCGTCCTGAGCGCGAGAACACAGCCTCTGCCTATGACTTGTACCCTGAGACACTGTTCTTTCACCTGAAACATTGTTTATCAAACATATCAGGTAATTTCTGAGCCACCCTTTCCATTGAAATGTATGTGTGTTTTCCTGTATAAAAGCTCTGAACCGGGAGGGAGGAAGGGGCGGGGGGATTGCTGTGCTGAGTCTGAGTTGCTGTTGACATATGTATGCTGGCTTTGCTGACTGCTACTAAAAGACATTCACCAATCCACTGGATAAGTCGGTGGTTGTTTTTCCACAACACATAGAACCAAAGAAAGTTAGACTGACTGAGTGTGGGAGTTATGAAACTTTCTGACCATCTGATTGATAATTACAGCCCTGTACTAGAGGGTGGGGAGTTAGTGGATAGGGCGCAGCTTACGTCCAGTTTATGTAAGAGACAGGTCTAGCACAGATGATCCTGACCTTGCTCCATAGAGAGAGGCCTTATGAGCCAATTGTCCAGGTAACGTGAATTTCTCCTTTCCTGAGACTCAATGGCACCTGTGAGACAGGTAAATTAACAAGAGAGACACAGACTCAAAAGTAACCGTTTGAAAAGCTTTATTATCAAACTTTGTGTGGTTGGTGTAATGCCTATCTGGCCCTAACTCTAAGGGGATTGTTCCCTCAACTGATGCTTCTAAGGGCGGTCAATGTCCGTAAATCCAAAACCAAAGTTCATCTGTGTCCAAACCTATGCTTGCCCTAACTCCTAAACCAAATGTGATAGGCGGTCTTCTTAAAGGAAACATGGTGATTCGAAATGTAAACCACAGCTGCTTTTAGGTAGTCTGTAGTTCTGCCAGTTCAACTCAAAAGGGTTGCCCTTGGAGCCTTCCACATAGGGCTCTTGCAGCAAGTCAATAGATTTCACATTGTCTCTGGTCTCTTGTGGTTTCCTTCCCCCAGCTCCGGACCTTTTAGTTCCAAACAGAAAAAGACACAGCTCCTGTTAGACATCAAAGAATTCCCTTCCCCAAGTCTAGGCCTCTCTTCCTGAAGTTCAGCAATGTCTTTAGTGGGCCTCTTAGGGTTCCCTTCCCTACGCATAGGCCACTCTGGGTCAACATATACAGTTTCCTACTTTACAACTGAACAGAGGATTCAGAGTTCCATTCACGCCTTCCAGGGCTCCCTTCCCCAAGCGTAGGCCCTTTTGTCTTAAAACGAAGTTCTCCTTGCCAGGATGTACTTTTTCACTATATAGTTCTTTCATGGGGGTAGTATCAGAGACTTTCGAGAACGCCAGGTTGTTTGCTCCTCCCAGGTGTGACCACTCTGACCTCCAGCCCCTCTCCTTATTCTCTTGCACCTTTTCCACTTTGGTGCTTCTTTCACTCTGTCCTTTTCCACTTTACTGTGCTTCCTGGACACCTTCTTTTTCTGTCGTCCTGCCGGTTCAAAATAGTTCAACTCAAAAGGGTTGTCCTTGGAACCTTCCAGGTAGGGCTCTTAAGCAAGTCACTGGAGTTCACAATGTCTCTGGGTCTCTTAGGGTTCCCTTCCCCAAGCTTCAATCCTTCCAGTTCCAAACAAAAAAGACGGCTCCTGTTAGGTCTCTCAGGGTTCCCTTCCCCAAGCCTAGGACGCTCTGGGTCAAAAGATTCACAATTTCTTACTTTACAACTCAACTGAGGACTCACAGTTCCAATCAGGCCTCCCAGGTTTCAAGTCCAAGATGGAATACAGTCCTCAGACTTTGCTCGGCACCAAGAATTAGTGGGACTATCATTCGTGACCCATCTCTGTAATAGGTTCTATGGCAGCCTTCTGCACATGGGAACACATCTCAGGAGCAACATATATGGTTGGGGAGGCGGGCAATCAAGTGTGCACCTTAAGAAGGGAACGCACCAGTCCAGGGTCATTTGCAGTACCCACGCATCCAAAGTAACGGAAAACCATTCCTTGAAGTACTGGGTCAGCCTTCCCATGCCCACTCCTGAGGCGTATTTGAATTCTTCAAATTGATTTTGATGTGGATGGCGCTCTAGCAGGGACAGTAACCTTAGCTGCTTGTGCATCCCAACTGTCTTTCGCTTTCTCTAAGTGCTCTGCACTTGCCTAGGGCAAGTCTGAACACTTCCTCTTTCGTTGAATGAACTAAAATAGTGAAAAGGCAGACCTCTGCAAGATGGTGCTGTAGTTTGCGTGTACGGCTGTTCTATCACCACTCCCAGAGACTTAGCAGCCTCTTTTAAATGGCTGAAATTTCTTTAAGGTGTCATTGGTTTTAGACATGGGCAAGTCTGAACACTTCCTCTTTCGTTGAATGAACTAAAATAGTGAAAAGGCAGACCTCTGCAAGATGGTGCTGTAGTTTGCGTGTAGGGCTGTTCTATCACCACTCCCAGAGACTTAGCAGCCTCTTTTAAACGGCTGAAATTTCCTTAAGGTGTCATTGGTTTTAGACATCAATAAAAGGTCTCCATCAAACAGCATATCAAGCAATTTTGCTTCGACATGTGGGGCAATCATGTATGTCCTAAACTAGGAAAACCTTCTGGACACGGATCTGATGCCCATTGATCGGACTAGACAATCTACAGCATTCAGGCCTGCCTGGAAGGTCTAGAATGCTGTCCCTTTTTCATTCATGACCACATCATCAAATCCATCCCTCATCTCGCCTTCCTGTAAACGAGATGCCACCTGAGATACTACTACCCATTAGACACACAAAACATTTTCTATGGCGCAGTCAGCATTAATGGCCTTGAGAGCCACGCTCCGAGGGGAAAACATTTTTAGATAAGCGCCAGTTTTCATCTCCTCTGTGCCTGGAGGAAGACTGCTGGCTTCGAACTAGCTGTGGCTGGCTGGACAACAAACAGAATAGGGTCCCTCAAAGCTGCATGAAATTTAAAAACAGGCTCTTTCAAGGGTCCTTCGTCAAGTATGTCTGTTAGATTATATTAATTAACAGGTCTTGTAGGTGGGCTCCAGCAAAGGGCTTTGGCGACTTTCACCCTTATAAATCTCGACTACCATAGAGTCACTAAAACAGAAAAACATTGAAATGGCACCACCGCTCCCTAATAGAAGCAAAAAAGACATCACTGTAGAAAAACTACTTCCACTCCTCCTACCCTCCACCCTCCTCTTTCACCAATAAAACTGACCCTAATACTATAATAGCCACCTTCAATGATACCATGACAAAAGCCGTTGACATCATTGCGCCTACCAAACTCCACAAAAGTAAACAAAAGTCTCATCTCAACACTTGGTTTACTCCCCAACTTAAATAATTAAGACACCAAAAAGGGAAACTTCAAGCCATCTGGCGACACTCCCCTACAGTCGAAAACAAATCTACACTAACCAACTTTGCTAGTACAAAAAAGAAATCATCCTGACCGAAAGAAATACATTCAATGAAAGAATCTCCAAAGCTAACTCCAACTCTAAGGAGCTTTTCACTATCCTTCGTGAAATGGAAAACCCTAATCCACCCATAGATAACAGCCCGAAAGATAAACAATGGTGTACCAGCATCCAAAACACCGTATCTAACAAAATAGCCACATTGCAGGCTAAAATATCTGTCAAAAACGCCTCCTTGCGCTCCACTGAGACGCACCCCATCCCTCCCATCACCACCTCAATTATGAACTCACCTTTCAGATTTAATAATATCTTCATATTGGACACTGAAAAGGTCATACTTTCCCTGAAACCCTCAAATTGCCAGGGTGACAGCTGCCCAGCTCAAATAATTAAGAATGCAGCCAGAGAGCTAGCACCTTTTATCTCTAAGCTAATTAACGCCACTTTTAACTCAAGTACTGTCCCAATAAACCTCAAAGAATCTTGGGTACTACCACTCCTTAAAAAACAGACACTAGACCCGTCCATCGCCACCAACTATAGACCTATAACAACGGTTCCCTTCCTCCTCAAAATTATTGACAGAGTAGCCTACCTCCAAATTCAAACCTACTTGGAGGCAAACCACCTACTTGGATCACGCCAATCTGGATTCAGACCACAACATGGGACTGAAACAGCGTTAATTGACTTAGAAACATAAATCGACGAGTTGAAGGATAAAGGGAAAACAGTTATGCTACTCCTCCTCGACCTCTCGGCAGCCTTTGATCTGGTGGATCACGCAGTGTTATGCGAACACCCAGCATCAGCTGCACACTTCTCGAGTGATGCTAAAGCTTGGGTACAATCCTTCCTAGCTAACCGTACGATGAGAGTGTTCTCCCCATCAGCCTCAGCATACCTAATCCATATTACCTGTGGTGTTCCACAAGGTTCATGCGTCTCACCGACAATGTATAACATCTTTACCAAGCCTCTCTTTGACAAAATTGACCGATTGGGCGTCACATATTTTTTTTTAAAAAAAAGATTTTATTGAATTTTACAAACAATCAAACAATATAAACCAAACAAACAATACATATTAAGCAGTGTCATTACACTTTTCTCAACTTCTAAACACTACTCCCTCTAACCCACCCCCCTTTGCGAGTCTATTGAATTAAACCTTCAGTTTCCGCATCCTGTGGTTCGGTCCCCTCCTCTAAAGGCTCAGCCGGGTCAGCTAATGACCCAAACAATTCGGCTATCAGTGATTTCCAGGCCATCGGGGACTAATTCTCCTCCTCCCCCCCGTGCTACTCGCTTCTTGCTATGCCATGGTTTCGGCTTCTGCCCATTTTTGCAAGACTTTCCACCAAACCTCTATCTTCGGCACACGGCATGATTTCCATCCCATGGCAATCCTTCTTTTTGCGAGCACATAAGCCAGATCCCTCAGCTTACTTACATGCCTGAGCTTCTGTGGTCTGGGGAACCCCCCCTGCCCCCAGCAGACAGGCCCACACTGTATCCACTACTATCTTGACCCCTTTTTCTTCCAGTTTCTCTTTCACTCCCCCCTCCAGAATCGCTCTATGATCGGGCATGACCAAAACATGTGCACCATGCCCGCATTTTGCTCATCACACTTGGGGCATGCTTGCCGCCCTGCATTTTCAAACCTTGATATCCTCCAAGGCGTCATATAAGCCCTGTGTGTTATGTACAGCTGAATCTGTTTCAGCCTCGCGTTTCTAGGCACCTTCTTATGATACCCTTGCGCCCGTTCCCACATCCCGTCTCCCATTGGGGCCCCGACCTCCATTTTCCAGTCGAGTCTCAACTGCGTGACCTCCTTTCCCACTTTAGACATTAACATTTCATACAGTCTGTAATTCTCGTGCCCCCCTCAGCTATGTCATATATCACATCTATGGTGGCGTCTAATTATTCCTCCAGCACAGTTTCAGGCCATGTTCTCTTAATCCTCTGTACCACTCTATACGTGATGTACTGGCCTTCGTGCAACCCAGTTTCTTCCTGCAGCCCCTCAAAAGTAATACTTGAGCCCTCCTGCCAAATATCACCCATTGTTGCCACCCCAGCTGGTTCCCAGAGTGTCCGGAGTATCATTCGTAGCTGAGCGTCTGCCCCCGTCAATACAACCAATGGTATCTGCGGTGAGCATGGGGACGGGTCCTCCATCATTTGGCATGCCCTGCTCCACACCTTCCACCTCAATAGCATCATTTTAGGGCGCCCCACCATTTCCGCCCTGGGTACTCACATCATCTCTTTCAAATAAAAAGGTGCACAATCACGCCCAAACAGCCTAAGTTCAGAGGACTCTTCATCAGAGAGCCATTTGGCAACATACTGCAACTGGCTTGCCACATAGTATGCCTCGTAGTTGGGCAGCTTTATTCCTCCTTTGTCGTGGAAGTTCTGAAGCTTCCATAACGCCACTCTGTTTCGCGTGCCATGCCACAAAAGGTCCCTACACATGCTATTCAGTTTGGTGAAGAACCTCTTAGGAATCAGGTACGGTATGTTCCCGAAGTAGTGTAAGAGCCTTGTCAGGACCACCATCTTTAGCATTGCTCCCCGCCCCATCATCGTCAAAGGCAGCTTTGCCCAAAACTGCATGCACTTCTCAATTTTCTTGATGGCTACTTCTGTATTACACCTATGCTCTTCCTCCACGGTGTGATATATGTCTATCCCCAGGTACCGAAATGTGCTAACCACCCACAGTACCTGCAATACAGGTAACCGCTCTGCTGAAACCCCCATGTACCCCCTAATGGGAACAAGCTAGACTTCTGGGGGTTCACAGATATGCCCGACAGCACAGCATATCTCCCGAGCACTTCCAGAATGTACTGGAGGTTTTCCTCTGGGAATCGCACGTACATCAGCATGTCATCTGCATATAGGGAAATCAAATGCCGCTCCCCTTTCACCTCGATGCCTATGGTGTCATATTGCTGCCTCAGATATATTGCCAGAGGTTCCAGGGCCAGTATGTAGAGCATAGAAGACCACGGGCATCCCTCTGTAGTACCCCTGCTTAGCTGCCACCTCTCTGATATCACAGATCCTGTCTTAACTCTAGCCAGCGGTTCGCTATTTAAAATTTTCACCCACCTTACATATCCAGGCCCTAACCCGTAGTGCTTCAGGGCCGCCAGCAGCCATGGCTACTTGATGGAGTCGAAGGCCTTGGTCGCATCCAAGGAAACGATTGCCATTTCCTCATCACTTTCTCTGCCAAACTCAATGATTCTCTGGAGTCGCCTATGATTATTGGTAATATTTCTATGGGGGACATAGCCCGTTTGATCTGGATGTATTAATTTGCTAATGACCCTCTTCAGTCTATTCGCTAGGACAGCAGTTAGTATCTTGCCATCTTGATTCAGCATTGACAAGGGTCTAAAGGAATCAGAGCTGCGCCCAGGTTTATTAGGTTTAGGGAGGGGTATTATGACAGCCTCTCTCAGTGACTCCGGTAAGCGTCCCATCTCAAACGCTTTGTTTATCATCTCTAGCATCAGGGGGAGGACCTCTTCTATGTATACTTTGTAAAATTCACTTGGGAGCCCATCTGTCCCTGGGGTTTTACTAGTAGGCAGCTGCCTCACCACCTCCCCCAATTCTTCCAGGGTGATCGGGGTGTCTAATTCCTCTCTCTCCTCCTCGCTTATCTTGGGCAACCCCATATCCTCCATCATTTCTTCCATCATATTGCTGCTACTTTCCTCATCTTCTCCGTATAATACTTTATAATAATCCACAAACGCTTGATTATCTCCCTCCTGGGTGTCCTCTACGCTACCATCTTCTCGCTCTATAGTTCTGATTGTGGCCCTGGGGGTCTCACTCTTATATAACCACGCCAAAAGTCTCCCCGGTTTATCACCTCCCGCATGCTTTCTCTCTAGGTATTTTTTATAATTAAGGTTACACAATCTCTCCCAATATTCTGCACATTTTTGCTGTAGCCTAAGTATCAATTCTAGCATCTCCGCTGTATCGTTTCCGGCCTTTAAGGCCTATTCTAATTTTTCTTCCATCTTCCGCAGTTCAGCCAAAACCCCACCTTGTAGGGTCTTGGATTTCGCTATGGCCGCACCCCTCATGACTACTTTGAAGGCCTCCCATAGAGTTCCCGCAGAGTCCACGCTCCCAGTATTTGTTTCAAAATAATTTACGATCTCCTCCATCAAATCCTCTCTAAAGAAGGGGTCCTGCAACGCCTCCGCTCGTAGGCGCCATGTCGGGATCCTCGCTCTCGGGGGGCAGTATTGCCATGCAAGAATCAGGGGAGAGTGGTCCGAGAGGACCCTGGCCCTATACTCTATGTGTACAATCTCCGCTATCGTTTCAGGTGATGCGAAGACATAATCCAGCCTCGTTGAGAACTGCTGTGGGGCAGAATAATGTCAATATTGTCTTTCTTGGGGATGCCACACCCTCCATGCATCTTCCAACCTAACGTCATCCAGCAATGTCTGTAGCGCCCTGGCTGCAGGGGCCGGTCTATCCAATTTCCCATCCGATCTGTCCACCCTCGGATTCAATACGCAGTTCAAGTCCCCTCCCCAGACCACCGCGCTTCCTACACATGCGCTGAAGTTCGCACTCAATGTCCTAATGTACGCCGCTGTGTTCTGGTTCGGGGCATACGTATTAACAATACTTATCTCCCTGTTCTCCACCAGTCCCCTCAGCATAACCATCCTCCCGTCTGTCTCAGCCACCACTTGCAATCGCTGAAACGTGTCAAGGGTTTTGACCCATGTTGAACCAATAGACTGGGTAGATGTGGGGATGAGCTGTCGCCGCCCATCATTCCATCCCAGAGTCCAGGAAAACCGTGCAGTTTGTGCGCACACCTGAATGGTCGCCTGACCTGCCATCGATCAGTGCGAGCGTGATGGGCCAGGAGTGCCATGAGTGAAATGGTGCGACAGGTGGTGCAAAGAGAAAAACAGCAGTGCCTGTTAGCTAAAAAGCACTTTAAAAATCACCTTTGTTTTCCTGAATGCAAGCTCAAAGTGCCTATTTCGAACATTGCAGGATATTCAAAAATCTCAATGAACACCAGCAGACATTTGGCAGAATGTATTCTTGTGTGCATACAAAATCTGGGAAGATGAAGAGCCCAAAACAATGTTTATAACAATATGTTTATATGTTTATAACAAAACTGGCTGAGCTGTGGATGTCAGCAGCTTAATTGAAATTGGATTTAAAACCACTAAAATCGAAATGTTTAAATTAAATGAGTGACCTACTTTTGAGTGTCACATAGTTGCAACTGTTAAATGTCATGGTTTTGAACTTAGAATCAGCATTCTAGCTGCATGTGTAAAAATTGTAAGTTTGATTTAAACTGGGAACAAACAGGACATTTAGCTGAAGCTTGACTTAAAGAAATTGAATTCTGCCTGACAACTACCCCCGACAGGAGTTGAACTGGCTGAACAACTCTTCCCAGGCCTGGCTGCATCCTGCTGCCCCACCAAAAGGAGATCACACCTCTCTAATTGAATTAAGGGAGGGGTACCTGCAGACTGCAGGAGGTTGAACAAAGCCCTGTCCTGGGCTCAGGCAAATGTTATATTGGGGGGCCGTAAAATGGCTTCCTCTGGGGAGAAACTGCGAGGGGCAGTGCCTCTGCTAGCAAGCTGAGCTTGTGGGAAGTGGATAAACCAGTTATTCCACCATGTGATGTGGGAAGCCACACCCCTTTTTGACCAGGGCATAATTTTAAAAAGATAGATAACTCATAGTGCGGACTGGTCAAAATTATATAAATAATATCATTATTCTTGGGATTTTTCGTGCACATTTTAAGAGGTGTTAGGACCCTGTGGTGTATTCTGGGGGGTTGCTAGCGGAAAATAGGGTCTTACTCCAAATGTCTTCATGTTAAAAATCTGACACTTCATCAATTAATGTCCATACTCCTTGCGCACCTTTGTGTAATTTTTGGTAAATGTCCGATATTGGGAAACCGACCAAAAAGCGCAAAATGTTGTCATTTCTGATTCTCAGCTTGCAGGAACATGGGGCTTGAACAGAGACCTGTCTTAATTCATCTGTAATATGTACATGTAATGTCAACCACTTGTGTATCTGGGAAATATGTATTTGAATCAAATATAGATTTGTGGCCAAATTGACCAGGGGAGGATAAACAGACCTCATCATGATGACAATCCATTTCCTTCCCCCAATCATGGGAGAGGGGAGAATTGGGCCAATGACAAGTAGAGAGGGGCATGCTCAGTTATGCCACGCACACACCCACTTTCTAAACACATAAAAGCAGACAGTGCAGGACAGGTAGGACATTCACTTTCCACTTTCTTGCGGAACGCTTTGCCAGGAGACTCCAGACTTCAAATGCATCAACCTCCAGAGACCAGAGATCCAGAGAGACCAAAGATCCAGAGAGACTAGAGATCCAGAGAGACCAGAACTGTGCAGTGCTGAGAGCAGAACCAGAGACCAGACCGCTGTGAGCAGAACCGCCAGAAGTCCCGTTCAAGCTGTTGACAAGATCGGTGACGAAGTCATTCCTGTCCAAAAGATAGTGTGAGTACTCTAGGACTGTGCCAGACTAATCTCTCAGTTTAAAATAATCGAATTAAAACTATTTTAACCTAGTTAGACCTGTCATTTTGAACTTTTAAATTTCAAATCCGAAAAACTACATTCACGAAATCGGCCGTATCTCCGGAACCGTTTGTGCTAGGAGCGAGTTTTAACTGTCATCTTAAAGCTAAGATTCTAGGTTTTCCAACGAGCCTCGAACCCGTATAGTGCCTCTGCAATCACACTCAACGCAAGCGATTAAATTTGCCGCGATTTGAAATTTTGCACAATTTCAGCCACATGTAACAGCTGCTCCTTGCTTTCCTTTGCTAAAATTTGTTTTAACCTGCTAGTCACTCATAGAGCATTGCTAAAGTGAGCCTGAACTAATATAAACTAGATATCACCCACCCTGAACCTCTAGAGGGAATTAAAAGCATTTTTAGCACATTTCTCACTTCATTGTCATCACATTCAAAGCATTTTGGGGCCTGTGTTTCAAACTTCTACCTGTTTTCCTCTAAGCTTGCTGGGGGGGAAATTGAATTTCGTATTGTATTTGATTGCATTCCTGAGAACTGTGTGCTCCTCCTTCCATTTCTTACATTGCATAGGGGAGGGGTGAATTGCCAGAGAAAAAGTGATTATTTTATCTTTTGCTAAAATCATATCACGTTATTTCTGTACTGCATTTCATTCCTCATTACTTTTCCCTTGAAACCATAAAAGTATTTTCGCTGCCTTATCCATCCTATACCAACTCCTCATTGATTGTAAAGAGGTGTGCTAGTGTCAGATTACCCATTGTTGATCAACATTATATTCATAAGTGTGATATCAATCATTAATTTATTATAAAAGTGTGATATATATATTGTTTAATTTTTCAAATAAACCTTTAAAATTTGCAAAACAAACCTACTTCTTGGCTCAGCAGGGTCGGGGGATTCTGAGAGAGGGTTGTTATACAAGGGTTCATCATCCAGATTATAACTTGCCATAAAAATATATAAATAAGGGCTTTCCCCTTGGGCATCCCAGACAAGGCACTGACTTAGTGGGATTGCTTGATTGGAGTCACTTACAAACGGGACATGTGGCACCACCCATATAAGCACTCCTCTTGCACAGGCAGAGTACGATGAGCCAACCAACACCCCTTTCCACTTTCCTGCGATCATGTCCAACCTCTCTCGTGTAAGGTGGGTTTCCTGCAGCAATGCAATATCTATTTTCTGCCTACGCAAGTACAACATAACCTTGTTCCTTTTTAAATAGCTATTAATCCCCTGCACATTGCATGTGAATATTTTAAGGTCTCCCATGGCCTGTTACAGTCCCATTCCCTCCCCCCCAGGTGCAGTTTGACTTTGAAGTCCAATCAAATCTGTATAGGCTCGCATCCCACTCTAAATTCCCTTTAACCAAAAACACACCAAACCTCCCGCTCCCCCTCCCTCCCACCTCCCGTCCCTTCCCCAACATCACACCGCCCAACTGTTGCCCAGCTCCATCCCTGGATCTCAGGCTCCCCCGCATCAAGCTCTTTCTGGCTCTCGCCTGTACTCGAAGCTCCGCAGGGTGAGGCCGCCCTAGTGGCCAACCTACTACAACTATAATTCGGGGGGTAGGGTGCTTTCATCCTGCAGCTCCTATAGCACATCGGATAACTACACATTGCTGTACAATTTAAATATATGTACCCGCCACTATATTCCAGTCCATCAAGTCCATTACAATCAGCAGCATTTTATCAAAATATCAGCCTCCTACAGCCGCAACCATTGTTCTTAGCCTTCGCCTAGGCGCCCCTGGGATGTTCACACGCCGCATTGACAGTATGCATACCGTATCCCAGTCACTTATCGCGTCCATCTTGGGTCTCTTCCGTGTCTTGTTTTGGGCAGCCCTGCAGATCCAGCCATGTCTTTGCTTCTTCTGGAGTGTCAGAAAAATACATTTTGCTCTTGTGCGCCACCTTCAATTTCGCAGGGTACAGGAGCATATATTTTATCACAGCCGTCCCCAGCCTCCTTTTGATGGTCACATAGCTGTACCGTTGCCTCTGAACCAACATAGTATAATCTGGGTACGCCGTGATGGTCGAGGCCCTCTCGATTGTTCCACCTTTTCGGAAGTATTCCAGTATTTTCTCGCGGACTTTGTAGTTCAATATTTTGGCGATTATCGCCGTGGAGGGGCCTCTGCTCTCGGCTTCCTCATAAGGGCTCTGTGTGCGCGCTCCACTGCAAATCCCTGCAAGTGTGCCAGTCCCAATTTCTTGTAGGAGTAAGTTCTCGATGTAGTCAGTCAGTTCCTGGCCCTCTACATCCTCCGGAAAACCCACCACGCGGATATTGTTTCTCCTCGCTCTCTGTTCTGCTTCTTCTGCTCGAGACTCCAAGTTAGCCACCTGTTGTTTAAGAACATGGATCTCCTTTGCATTGTTAGTGCTGGTGTCCGTGTTAGTTTTCACCGCACCTTCCAGGCTACTTGTACGTTCCGCCAGCCCCCTGACATCTTGTCTCAGCAGGGAGACTTCAATGCCTACTGCTTTAATTTTAGCCTCCAGGGAAGTGCGCGGGTCCAGCATCACAACCCCCCAAGAGTCTTTCAGCTCCGTAATGGCCTCTAAAATCTGATGATTGTCAGCCACTGTGGTGCCCTCAGCTGGTGCCATCGGGCCTTTGGGTGCGATGGCCACAGGAGAATGTTGTGTTTTGACAAAAATATCCATTGTGGGTTGTTTATTCTTATTCTTGCCCACGGCCCCTCGCGCTGACATTTTCCGGCCTTCGTTGGGCCTCTCTATCGCGATTCAGCGTCCGCGTGTCTCCCCGACCGTCTTTTCCACCCTTATCGGCTGTTGTAGTGATCTTCAAGCAGTCGCACCATCTGCCACCTCTCACCGCAGCTCATCAATGCTGAGCGAGCGCTCCTCGTGCCTGTCGTGGTGCGGCCTATCTTTTCGCACCTCTGCTGCCCTGGGGCTCCTGCCTTCCGGGTCAGCACCCAAGCCTTCGCGACCCAAGGTTCACCGCCACAGGGGTTTCGCTCCATCTCCACTTCGCCATCATCATTCTTTCCCCTCCGCCGCCTCTATTCGTCCTCATAGGGTGCTCTAGTTTCATTTCCTTTGTTGTCGGCCATCTTGTGTGACAATGGACCGAACAGCCGCCGTTGTTCGCTGAGCAATTTCTCCAGAATCCCACTTACGATTCTCTCGGTCTTTATACAGTGAGCAGAACACACATTCCCATGCATATGTGGTCAATTCTGGAACCAGTGGCACGTTTTTTAAGGTAGTGTTCACGGATCATCTGTCGGATCCTCCGGAGCTGCTCAGGAAGCACATCCTACTCCATGGCTTCCCAAGCCATGCCCCCAGGCGTCACATATACTAACTATGCTGACGACACTCAGATCCTCATTCCCCTCTCGGGCAACTTTGTCGAAGATACAGCTCTGGTAAATAAGATATACCTCATCATTCAGGCATGGATAGCCTCACATGGACTCTTCCTGAATGACGACAAAACTGAGATCCTGATCCTGGGTTCTGACTCCAACCTAAAAAAACTAAGCCCCAACTATGCTGTTTTTACCATCAATGGCAACGTAATTAAAGTAGTCACTCAAGTAAAAACACTAGGTTTTTTCTTAGATTCCACACTATCACTAAAAAAACAAGTTAGCTCCATGGCCTCATCTACAGCCTACACTTGTAAATTAATTAGGGTCTTTAGACCCTGTCTATCCAAACCCAGCTGCATTACACTTGCCAATGCATTAATAATGTCTAAACTAGACTATGTAATGCTTTATATGCCGGTGCTAACAAAAGTATAATTAATAAAATTCAAACACTACAAAATAATGCCTTGAGAGCAGCCATGGATATACCACGATGAGAACATATCCCCAACCATAGAAGAGACCAGCATTGGTTAAAAACTTGCAACAGGATGCTTATCAAAATGGCATCCCTCTCCTTCAAATGTCTCAATAACACCGCTCCCCCTTATCTCTCTTCCAGACTGACTATAAAAATCCCAACATACCACACCAGAGCCTCCAACCACCTCTGCCTAGAAATTCCTAGAGTCAGACTATCCAAAACAGGTGGAACTAGCTTCCCGGGTCAAAGCTGCTCTTTCCTGGAATGCTTTGCCCACTCACATCAGAATGGAACAACCATACTCTAGCTTCAAGCGAAATATGCCGACCAGGCTGCGAACCAATGACAACTAACACCAGCTGGACCCCTGACCTTTGTATAAACCTGCGTTGTGTGTGTGTGTGTGTGCGCGTGTGTGTGTGTATATATATATATATATATATTTATATATATGTATATATGTATATGGATTTATATATATACATATAGATAGATATGTATATTTGTTTCCATTTGCCCCATTAATGTATCAACTATGTATTGCACATACCCAACCAAATTGTAAATATGTAATGTGTTTCAATGATGTATGTACCTATCTGTATTCTGCAACTAAGCTTCAAGTATCCTTGTAACTGCTGCTCCCAGCTACCTAAGGGTTTGATGCGCATTACCAAATAAGTAAACAAACACCTATAGGCATAATGCTTGCCTACATCAGATCAACCTTGGGAAAGGTTTTCAGAGCGCTTGTCTTCTTGAGGTCATTGGTCATGTCAGAGATGCTAGCTACCTCATGGAAGTCTGAATGTATGCTGTATAAGGGTTCGAACACAAATGGAAATATGTTGTTTTAGTGATCAATTCCGGAACATATTTAGACATCAGTTCCGATGCTATCTTCAAACATCAAAGACTCTACTGAAGAGGAGGCAACAACAGCACCAATGGGGACCAAGTGTGATAAGCGGCACATCATCAACCCAAGCAATTGTAACACTGGGGACTGTATCTGACCTCTTTGGCATTCAGGAGTAAGTTTCAAAGGCTCCCCCTTACCTTTACAAGCATGGTGGGACCAGTATCCGTTTTCGGTGTCAGTGTTGATATTGAAAATGCGTTTGCCATCATCTGGAGGCTGAACTGTGCCCATTGTTCCGATGAAGCAGTTTGAGGACAATCAGACCTGTCTTTCTTGGTCTGGTGAGGAATCGGAGGAGGTGTCAGCACGATGTTGTTTGCTTTATTTGGAGTAGAAATGCAGTAACTCGCTTCTTCAGTGGGAGCTTTAACAGTATTTTTCTGATCCTCTAATTTGGTCTTCCAGGAGATTTTTCTTTCACATTGGTCTCTGAGCTCTTAGCCTCCGAAGACTTGCATTTGGAGACGGATGTTACTTTGGGATTTAGAAGCTAAGTAATTCAGTGTTAATTTAGATGACCATAAGTTCTTTCGGGAACATGTACTGGCATTAGCGGGATTCCAAGACAGAATAGTTGGCACCAAAACACAACAAATATGTGTAGTGTAGTCGTCATTTATATAGCACCATTTCCCCATTTTTATGTCCTCAATGCACCCTCGGGGACCGAAGTCCAGGTATGGGAAGTTCTAAGAGTTTAGTTTAAGATGGTTGTGTGCCTTGGGCCAGGATTAGGATTTAGGTGGACTGACCTGGCTCCAGTAAGCAACCCAGAGGTCAGGCACATGGGAAGATGCTGTCGGTGGTTGAGGTAGAGTGCTAGTGCAGTAGACTCAATGTGTGCCCAGCTAGACCAACATTTTTCATAGGTTGTTGCTGCATACCAATGACAGAGGTGTTGAGGCACGTTTGGGGTTTCAGTGCGGACGGCTTGGCATGCAAATAGACCAGATTCGTCGTACCCATAGCTGCATTCTAGAGTGCATGGATGGGAGATGTGCCTGTGGTATGTATCCACATACGCAGTGCAATTTATACATACCTTAAACCCGGATGGAATTCATCTTTGATGTTGCTTTCTTAGGTATAAAGCGATTGGCTGGTCTTACAAACTGAGAACTCCATAGATTTGAGACCTTGAGCAGTGGGAGAGACGCCCAAGTATGACGGACAGCAGCAAATGGAGAACCCACCAGACCCAAGACACTATATTAGTGGGAGAAACACCCAAGTCTGAGAAAAAGCAGTAATAGGAAGCAAGCCTAAATATGAGTCACAGCAGTAAATGGCAAACAGCCCAGATTTTAGATAATTGAGCAGTGGGAGAAATGTCTACGTTTGAGACACAGCATGGATGGAAAGAAGCCTAAACATCAGGTATAGCAGTGAATGGAGAACCACCTAGATCGGAGACCCTTGAGCAGTGGGAGAAAAGCCTACATTTGACAATCAACAGTACATGGTGGATCACCTTAGTTGTGAATCAACAGCACATGCATAAATGCTCAACTTTGGTATACCTGAGAGTGGGAGAAAATGCTTAAATATGAGACTCAATAGTACATGGTGGAACACCTAATTTGAGTATCAACAGTATATGCATTAGCACCTAAATTTGGGACACCTAAGCAGTGGGAGAAACACCTACATTTGAGATTCAACAGTGCATGCAGAGATACCTAAATTTGAGATTCAACAGTACATCGTATGTTATTGTACATTTGTATGGCTCCTTATATACCATTGGTATGATCTCAAAGCGCTGTGGGTTGGACGCTCTCAGGACTGTAGTACAGGTCAGTGGAGAGAGTAGGGTAGTATATAGTGCTTGGATGCACTCCGTATTTGTGCAGCTAGTGCGGTTTGCGCAGTGAGTAGCTGCATTCTAATGCTAGACGCAGTGGTTGTGTGAGATCAGTAGAATGTGTGCAGCAAGATAGTTGACCTCCGAGTCTGCATTCTGGCGGCGGTGGCGCTTGTGTATGAGATGTGTGCAGCTAGGCCAATTTATTTAGTGGGTTATAGCTATGGTCTTAAGACTGTTGAGGCATGGAGGTGTGGCCTGTGTTCTATAGCTGTTGGACAGGAAGTAGCCCCCCCACTCCTTCTCAAACTGAATATATAGGAGATAGACCCCACCCCCCTCAAACTGGATATAGATAGCTTATCAGGATTATCAACAGTCCAGAGTGTGGAAAAATCAGATCCATAGGGCTCAAAAGGGAAAGAAAACACATTTTTAGGGTGACGTATATTGTTTGGGTTCATAATATCTTGTGCGACAGAAAGTATGTTAAGTAGTACATGCTTATCATAAATTATCAAACAATCCAGATTCGAAATTGAGCAGGGACAACGTTTAGAGTAAAAATAGGTTGGTCAGGCATTTCATAATTTGGTCAGCCATTTTTGATAAGACAAGTCAGGCAACTCTAAAATTGATGCTTGGCCATAGAAAATGGTCAATGTTTGCTAAATCATGATGATGCCAGTGGATATGGAGAGTCCACTGGTCTAGAGTAAAACCTATTTAGACTAGTTCTGAGTGGCAGCTAAGGCAACCAACCAGGGATTGGAAAAGGGGTTGTCTTCAAGCCGATCAGGATGTTTTATATCGATCATTGTATTACCTTACTTTAAAAAAAAGTATATAAGGAACTGAAAACTGAGGGGATTTGGGTGTTGCAGAGTTTTCTTTGGTGTGCCGTATGCTGTGTCCTGTTCTGCTGAAAAGAATAAACTGATGTCTTTTGAAATCCAGCCTCAGTGTCCTGATGTGCTTCAGTCTCCTTTTCCTGATCCCGGGGTGCCGAGACCCAGAGAACGTGTTGGGACCTTCTGTTCATTTGGCGAGCCAGAGCCAGGAGTCCTAAGATGATTTTTCTTCAGGACTACAAATCTTGAAAAACAGGTACATGCTATCAGGACTGAGAGAGGGAAGGAGTGAGAGACAGAGAGAGAGAGGGAGGGAGGTAAGGAGGGAAGGAGGGAAGGAATGGAGGGGGGGGGAGAGAGAGATTGGGGGTGCACACTGCAGATGCCCACACATAACTAAAGAGAGAGGACTCCCAGACATGATAGCATGTGAGGGCACCTTGGCACCTAGGTATTGGGGGGCTATTTCTTTTTTGGAAATCTTCTAGAAAAATAATTTTAAGTTGTTTTTCGGAAGTCTTCCGGAAAATTATTTCATTACTTTGGGGGACCCCTCTTAGAAAAAGTTATTTATATATTTTTTGAAGGGTTATTTTTCGTGGGTCGTTAGAGAAATGTTTGTATTTTGGGTTATAGTCACACTTTTTAGAGTGTGACTATAGAACTTTAGAAGAAGTAATGGGAAGGTGGGGTAATTAACTCAAGACGTTGAGTGATTATGTAATTGACTTGCGGAGAGGCCAAGTAATTGAGTTGCCATGGTAAAGAGTACACCCAGTTTCCTGTGTTTTAAAGAATGTAACAGAAGCAACCGTACCTAGAGCCCTAGTTACGGGTGATGTAAGCATTGAACTTGGTTAAAGACAAGTTTAAGGAGGACGGTTCACATCCCAATCAGGATAATAATTAGGGGTAGGAAAAGGACGGTGTTGGGGAGAAGACTGAAATATTTGTGGCCGGCCAGTCTGTCATGTTTCTCAAATTATGTTATGTACTGTACATTTGTTTATGGTGTGGAATTAAGAAGATATGTTTATTTAGTTGAGGGAAAATTAGCACCAAGCCAGGAATTAAAGTGATCAATTATGGTAAAATATAAGATGTAAATAAGAGCTATGGATGAAAATAAACGTGTGCATTGTTTAAATTATGGTAAATGCAATATTAAGCGTGAAAATGTAGAAACAAGTTTGAAGGACGAGTCATCTTTGTACCCTTGTAAAAACCAGACTACAGTAAAGACAGGGTTAATTATTGTATTTGCCAACACTAGACAGGTTATGCTACTTAATTAACTTCACACGACATAAAACCGCAGTAGTTTTGCTGGAAACGAAAACCAGATAAGACTTGACAGGATATGAAAAATGGTGGCTTTTGAGTTGTCTTCAGCTGGCTGTGAAGCTCAAAAGCTGAAAATGTGCCAGTACATTCCTTTCATTTTTTTATTTGTATTTTTTATGGTTTGTTCCAAACCTTAAAAATATCAGTTATATCTCCAGTCTTAAAACAATATTGTGTAAAACTTGATTTTATAAAGAAACTAAAATCACAGAGGAAAAAAAAAACAAAAACGGAGAAAAAAACCAAAGAGGATATGCAGCATAGAAAGAAGGAATGGAAACATGGAGAATAGAAAACTCAAGCAGAAGACTAAGGATTACACAAGGCAACTTTTAGCACATCACTGGTTGATTTGATTGCTGATATTTTCTTCAGCTAGTCGTTTTACCATGTCCTCCAGAAAAAAGGTTAATGCAATTGTTAATTTTCTGTCGGATCGTCAAACAACACTTGCCACCACTCCTCGGCACTTGGCAACAGCCTCGCCACAAATAAGAGCCCCATATGCTTGGTTCTTTCTGGTCGAAGTGCCATGCAGAATAGTGTGAGATGCTTCAAAGTTGCATCTTGTTGATCGCAGAGCCTGCAGGTTCTTTTTATGTTGGCATAATTTGTCCATAGACTTAGTGTCTCCTTAGTCTTGAACAAGTTAAGACGGAATTTCATATACAATGATCTGCGATACTGATCTGGGAACTTCAAGTATTTTTGCGATCTGTAAAGTGCTTTCGATTCAATGGCGCATGCTGCATGATCTTATGTTTCAATCTCTGTTCACTTGTTGAAAACCAATCTTGCAGCCATAATATTTTTTTGGCTTGATTCGGATTAGTCTGTAGAACTTTTATGTCAATGTCGACATTTTCCAGTATTTCATTGCAGCGATCCGCCCACATCGCCAGCAATCTTTGTTTAGCGCCACTATTTGGATGTTGTAGAACTTTGAATTGTTGTAACACCTTCACCATGGATATCTTACGATAAACTGTAAGGATGTTCCAACAGATTCTCGCATTTATTGAGAGGAGACTTAATTCATAAGGAATACATGCCTTAGGTGTTCCCTTTGGTAGGCATAAAACCTTTGACCAGAAAATGTTTTCTAATGTGGACCACAATGTGAATGAGCAACCTAGAGCACACTCTGCTATATAGATTAGTGCAGGAACTGTTTTTTACTTTAAAAAGTCGATCATTGGTTTTAAAGAGTACTTGCCATATTTCTTGTTTAACACGGTTGCTTGAATTGCTAATTGATGACACTTAATGCTGACGTTTTCAATCCATGGTGCATCATTAAGGCTTAAGCTAATTGTCATGCCCAGGTATTTAGTGTGAAGTACGCTCTTCAGAGTCTCATTTCCTAAGTAAAATTGGAATTCTGAGTTGTGCTGTGTTCCTTTCTTCCTTTGATCTTGCAACGTCAACATTTATGATTTATTGATGTTAATACACAATCCGTTGATGTTAACATATTCTTCACGGACGTGTAATTTTCATTGAAGTCCTATTGGCGTCACATCAAGCAGAACTAAATCATCCGCATAGAGGAACCAGCTTACATGTGATCCATGAATTTTTGGCAGGAATGTTGAAATACTTTGGATGGTATCGCCAATATCAGACAAGAATAGATTAAAGATGATTGACACCAGTGGGCACCCCTGCTTTACACCACAAAACGTCCTTATCGCAGTTGAAAGAGTTCCTGCTCGGTCTAGCCTTATCCGGACTTCAGTGTTTGTATGCAATTCTTTGATAGCTAGAAACAAACTAAATGGACAGTTCCACTTTTTCATTTTGGTTGAAAGGATTTCACGATCTATACTGTCAAAAGCGTGGGAGAGATCTTTGAAGGCAAGAAAGACCTTACTCCCTGCTCTTATGTCCTCCATCTTCATTAGAGTAAGTTCAATCCGCATCCCAAACCCTTGACGAATCCTGATTGTCTAGGATCAAAATGATGACTAAGGTTGATCCACTCAAGGAGCTGGAGTTGAAGATGAGTTGCGTAGATCTTTCCCAGCACGTCCAACAGGGCAATTGGGCGATAATCTTTGGAGTTTGCCCTATTGCCTTTTTTGAACAGTGGCACGATGATCGTGCTTTTCCAAGATTTAGGGGTTGCAGATTCGGTTGTAATTTTCAAAAAGAACAGATCGCAAAACTCAGCCCATTTTTCCGGATTTTTCTTCAAGATGTAATTGGTTAGGCCATCTAGGGCGGGTGCCTGCGATAAACTAATTTTTTTTGATGGGTTGTAAGATGTCAGCCTTATCAAATTTAAGGTCCCATCAATCTAATTTAGGAAGATCCGGCTCTTTACTTTTCCCCTTTTTACTATATAACTGACTGTAGTGTGAAATCCATTTGCTTTCAGCGACCACATTGTTTTGTATTGCATGTTAATTTGGACAACATTACCTCTGCGTTTTGTTGAGCCTGTTGCCACCTCCCGTGGTTGTGCATGTGTGTACTGCTATGTATTCTCTTATTCATGAGCATGTGAATCCATGCCAGACCCCATGCTGGAGAAGGAACATGTAACACATGCGAACCCTCCCGCCTACCCCTCTGCGGCTCTTCACTTGGTCATACTGCCACTTTACGTGCTACCAAATCTGAGGATGGCTGCCGGAGGCGGGGTTTAGGGAGAGGGCAGTCATTGGCTGGGGGCAGTATGACCCAGAGACCAGTGATTGGTTAATACTAAGAAAGACAGATCAGAAACGAAACTGATACTGATTTTTTTCTATACCGAGGATTCCCGGCCTGACGACGGGGAATATTCATGAGCATGTGAATCCATGCCAGACCCCATGCTGGAGAAATAATTTACTTTAAACAGTATAGGAATGAAAAACTCAGTTTAAAATATTGACGTCATTCGGATGAAATAAATAAATGAACAGAAAAATGAATGAAGAAATGGATGGATGGATGAATTAATGGATGGATAGATAGAGTAACATAGAGCATAAAATAAGCAAGAAATCCAAATTTGGAAAATAAACAGCACCAATGAAGGTTGATGGCCAAACATTGAAAAATAAAGTTGTGCATTACAAAAAAAAAGAATGATAGAATGATGGGATTAATAATGGACCAAAAGGGTATGGTTGACCACAATTGAGTTAACCGTACAAGGAAAATTGTGTACAGAGACAATTCAAGAGAGCATACAAGGGCAAGTAAAATACCATTATTTAAGTGTATGTAATGATGTTGGGTTTTTTTATAGATGAAGATTATGGACCTTTCGCGTACATAGGAGGAATGTCTGCATGGCCTTAATAGGGGAAGAGATAGTATATTGTGACACAGGTAAGTGCTAGTGAGTAGGGAGAAAAGAAAAAAGAGGTAAGTACTGGTTCACACTTATTTTTTTGATGAGACATTTTTATTGTTTTAAGCAACAATAACAACAACAAAAACAAACTGAGGACTAACATGCCCATTCATAGACTAATAGTAATACATGTAGCACCAATCACAAGAAGCATTTCACGTATGTGTATGCGTATGTTGTTCAGAGTCTCACCACCTGTGCCATGGTGTTCTAGGTCCCCCCCCTCTTCTCACCTCCCCCATATTTTGGAGGCTTTGGCAGCCTCTCGCATTGTAAACCCTATGTTCCATCTTAGTGCATGTGTCCATATGTATTAACCCATTGTTCCAGCGTCAGGGACTCTGGGGCTCCCCATTTCTGTGCAATATTGCGTTTCATCAGCCCTGCTTCCGTGGTCAGACAGCCTTTCCCATTTATTAACATCACTCTCATCGGGTATGCCCACGAGTAGGACCCTAGCAAGTTCATTGCAGCATGCCTTCCAAAAGATTTGGATCCGGGGGCATGCCCATAGGATGTGTATGAAAGTTCCCTCTTCCTCTCCGCACCGGAGAACCAGTTCGGGTTCGAGGCCCGTTTCCAACCTTGTAAAATGATCGTTCTAGGGTAATACACTATATGCAAGATTTTTAATTGGACCAGACGGAGCCTGGAGGAGATAGCAACTTTGCGCGGGTGCATTAGCACCTGAATCCAATTATCTGGGTCTATCCCTCCTACATCTACTTCCTATTTAGCTTCCAGGCTTTTCAGTTCAGGAGTGGCAAAGGATGACATAGCATTGTATAGAATGGAAGTGCATCTGGTGGGGATGTGTGCTGGCAGCATATTGCGTTCTACCGGTGTGTAGTCTGGGATGGTGGCATCCGCAGGTATGTGAGTTTTGAGGGCATGGCTCAGTTGTATGTAGTGGTCCGCTCGGTGTCTGGGAATTGGAATCTTAGTTGCATAGTCTCAAACAAGGTTAATTTCCCATCCACAAGGATGCCCCCAACTTTCACAATCTAGGCAATGGCTCGAGTTTCCCGATCTCAGCCAAATTGCTGTTTTGCCACAGGGGTTGTGCAGCGGTTATTTTATTTTTCCACCCTACAAACACATGCACTTGTTTCCAAACGTTAATAATGTGCGCCGCGGTTGTAGGCGGAGGAGGCCTCGGAGGAGCTTGGTATAAAGTGGGTCTTTGTCGTGAATAGCAGCAATTTCAGCTCTTATGAGGGGAAGTTCCCAGTCCCAATGGAGCAGGTTGTTGACCACTGCAAGTTGTGAGGCCCAATAATAGGTTTGGAGTCAGGACACCCCTATCCCACCTTTCCAGATCAATCTTTGGAGCGTGGTCAGTGCTATACTTGGTTGGCCTCCACCCCATATGAGTTCCCTGAGGAGGGTCTCTACCCGATCAAATTCGGAGTCTGGGATCTTGAGTGGAGCATTCTGGAAGACATATAGGAATCTTGGGAGGGTCATCATCTTAAAGAGTGTGCCTCTAACCATGAGTGTGAGGAGTTTCCAGTGGTGAACATCGCTGACAAAACGATCAACGATCGGCTGGAAGTTGTGTATTACATAGTTAGTCAGGTCCCCAGATATCCAAATTCCCATGTATCGAAAGCCGAGCCACTCCACTCGGTACGGGCAGTCCTGGGGGTAGCCAACACTCCACCCGTTATCGGAAAGAGGACGGATTTCCTCCAGTTAATTCTCAGCCCGCTAAACTCACCAAAGTGGGTGAGCATCTGCGTCACTATGGGGCATGTCCGGGCTGGATCCCCCAGATATATCAGGAGATCATCTGCATATAGAGCAGTCCGTTCCTCGTGCCCCTCCGGCCATCTAAATCCCATCGAAGCTGCACTCTGGCGGAGCCACAAGGCGAGTGGCTGAATCGCGAGGACGTAGAGGAGGGGAGAGAGGGGGCATCCCTGCCGCGTGCCTCTGCCGAGAGGAAAGGGCCGAGAGGGCTATCCATTCACCATGACCTCTGCCTGGGTCTTTCTGTAGAGTAGTTGTACCCATCCCAGAAAGGTGTCACCAAAGCCCATGCGTCGGATAATTTCCCAGAGGCTGTCCCATCAGATCGAATCGAAGGCCTTTTCAAAATCAATTGCCAATAGGGCGAGTGGTGTATCTATAATGGGAGCGCGTTCTAGTACCAGGTGGAGCCGTCGCAGGTTCATTAGGGTTGACTTATGTGGCATAAAGCCACATTGGTCCGGGTGGATCAGGGTGGGAGCGACTGACTGTAGTTGGTTAGCCAGGAGTTTGCAAGGACCTTGCCTTCATCATTAATTAGCGAGATGGGCCTAAAAGAGACGCTTCTTTCCGGGGGGTATATCCGTTTTGGGAATAACTACGATGGTGGCCTTACACAGGTCTGGTGGAAGGGGGCCCTGTTCACGGACGCAAAGCAGCATTTTATTGAGGGGGCGGGGGGCATTATTTTGTTCCCACCAAACTTTTTCCAGGTTTCAACCAGGAATCCGTTAGGACCCGGTGTTTTACCTGCCTGCAATAGTGTCACAGCTTCAGCTATTTCTGTTTTAGAGAGATCACAGTCTAATTGCTCTCTCTGTTGTGTTGACAGAGATGGGAGTGTAATATGGTCTAATAGGGTTGGGTTCAGTGAGGAAGCTGGAGCCCAATATAAGTCAGTGTACAATTGAGCAAAGGCTTCAGCTATCTCGGCATCTGACTGGCACCTCTCGTTGTGTGAAGTGACAATCTCCAGGACATGGCGCTGTCCCTCATCTCTTTTTTCCAGCCAGGCTAACATTTTGCCCGCTTTGTCCCCAAATTCGTATATCCTCGCTCTGGGCTTGTTTGGCATTGTCCAGCACCATATTACGGAGGCGCTCAGTGGCTCGCTTAAGGGACCTGTGAGTCTCAGGGGTTGGGTCGAGAATGTGTTTATTTTCCCACTGAATCATCTCCCCTTCCGCTTCTATTATCTTTTGGAGTCTTTCTTTCCTTTTGTTCGATGTCCAAGAGATTATCTCTCGCCTTCCATATTATCACCGGGTTGGCTATTGCAGCTTCATTGATCTCAAAGTATTCATTGGATACTTTGGTAAGGCGATCAATCAATTCAGGGAACCCAAGATAATGATTGTTCAATCTCCACGTTCTAAGCGGGGGGGTTATGCCATGTATCCTCAATTCCACCGTCAATGGTGAATGGTCCGAGATACCACGGGGAAGCTGCTCTACAGACATTACCCTATTCAGGTCTGAGTTTGGGAGAAAAAGCTAGTCCAGCCTGGACAGGGAGCCGTGGGCTCCTGAGTGGAACGAATAACCCTTAGTTCCCGAATGTAGTTCCTGCCACACGTCCCAGAGGCCAGGGCGGATACGAAATTGGCCATTTTCATGGGGGTATCTGGGTTGCGCTGTCTAAGGTGGGTGCGATCTATGTTATTACACATGACGTCATTGAAGTCTCCCCCCAGAATCCACATTGCGGGTTGTGGACACACTGTTGATCATCATTAGGAGTAAGAGAACCCAGGTGAGTAACAGAAAAAGAGGCAGATAGAAACACAGTGTTTCAATTATGTAGCCATGTTTTCCCAAGATAGGTGTAACTAGAGTAGCATATAGATGAAAGCATCGCCACCTCAGACAACGTAGGACATAGAAGACGTCAAATAAAAGGTGGGTAACCTTTTTTTGATTTTTGATAGCTGGCAGGTTGCCAACAAGGGTAGATTTGGCAAATGTGTAGGAAATGTTTACAATAGGCATACAATGTAGTTTCATAATAAAATGGGAAGGCACATAGTAAGAATTGGTGTCAGATTCTAGAAAAACAGAGGTAGGCTAGATTAGTGTGGGTAAGGAGGAGATAATGCGTAACAAGATGTTTATTGTGTCTCAAACAGGATGAAAATACAGTACAGAAGGGAAATTACCATGGTTCAACAGGATTGGAAGGAATATGGCGAAGGAAAAGCAGGAAGCACTTGCAGCAAAGCAGGAAGCACATGCAGCAAACCAGACGAAGACCGTTTAACAAAGCACAGAGAAAGATTAAGTACCGGCTTTAGCACTGTATAGGGCCAATGAGAAATTGGATTATTATGTGCACCAACAAGTCAGAGAAAGCCTATGACTTAAATGGGCTGAAAGTAAAAGCAATTATCATACATAAACATTTTTTGTTAGCAGCAAGGAGAAAGGGGTTGGGTTAGGAATAAACTTGACCCACTTGCCAGTTCTCGAATGACTTTTGTCTCCATTTTGGTTTTCTACAGAGAACAGGGATACCTGCCAGCGATTTCCTCTTCTGCTACGGATGTGCCTAGGAGATGGAGAAGACGGCATGTCTTTTTAAATGTTGTTTTAAAAATGTTTTTGTTTGTCATTTATCATTTTTAGCACCTCTACATCTGAGAATGTCGATGTAAAGGGAAAATGAAAATGTCCCCTGAAAGGACATACAATTCTGTAATGGAAGAACAACCCCACAGAAAGTAAGGGCAAAGATGAGATAGGCGAATGTATTTATTGCCTAAAAATTAGAAGCAGGTGACTGTTTATTGAAAACACACTAGGTCCCAGCAATCAGACAGCATACAGTAAGAAAGAAAAAAAAAGAAAGTAAATGTGTACGAAAAAGGGAGAGGATTAGTAGCGTTGGTATATAAAGAACCAAAATAAATGTTGACGTTTTTTCTAAGAGGCAGGGATGTTCAAAAAGTGAGATAATGGAGTTTGGTTAGAAGGCAGGGATGTTTGAAAGTAATGGAGGTTGTCTAGCAGGAAGGCATGTTTAATGGTAACACATAAATGGGTTTTAAAGGGTTGGGTTGAAAGGAAAAAGGTTGATGATGGACATACAAATTTTTCAAAGGAAACTCATTCAGCTTTCTATTACAGGTGGTCAGGAGAGGAGGCGTATACATTAAGAGATAGACGGCACACAAACCTATGAACAAAAAGTCTGGTCAAGGGACCCAGCCAAAACGCCCAATCACAGACACTATTCGCAAAACTCCCCCATCCTTGTATCCAGGTTCAAATCAGAGTGTCCCCCTGTGTAATCGTTCTTCGTGATAAGCTTAAAACCTTCATTGACAAAAGAGACAATGGTCTCTTAGCCTAAAGCATCAAAAAAACTTGGGAGACTTGCTGCAATGTGGCCCAAGAATGGACAAATTCAACTGGACAAAGACAGTCCCTGGATGACAAACCAAGATGAACCGAGTGGAAGATGAACTGATGAAAGAAGAAGGAACATTATGAATGTGCATGGGGTGGACAATGAAGACACAAGGCACCGAATGTCGTTATGGGGTGGGAGTAATACAGAAGTTTGCAGTAAAAATCACACATGATCATACTTGAAATGGGCTGGTGGGTTTCCTCAAATTAGATAGCAACCTTTGATTCTCATAGTGGCCGTGAATGATCTAATGTATAATTAGTATAAATATAAACTGGGTAAGGGAGGTGGGACTCAGATAAAAGTAAATAAAGGTATTCTTCAGGGACATATACATGTTTAGACTAGGAGAGTATAATGTGCTAGTACTGACGTAGAAATGTTTTAGGATACCTCTCAGACTTAAATAAATCATTTTATAGAAAAGGGTGAGTAGGACAGAGATGTGTAGGTACACTGAAAATTCAGGAGGGTTGACATGGGTGTAGTGGTATGTATTGAGTAGATGACTAAATACAATCCAGAAGGTGGAGTGTGCAGGACATAGCCTCCCCTTCCCCTTCAAACCGGATATAGATAGCTTATTAGGACGATCAAGAGTCCAGTGTGTGCAAAAATCAGATGTGTAGGGCTTAAAGGGGCAAGAAAACACATTTTCAGGGTGTTGTATATTGTTTGGGGTCACACCGCCTGATCACAACTTTGGCGGTAAGGCCGGCGGTATTAGCCCTACCACCGAACTCGCCGGCGCTAATAGCGCCAGATCACAAGTTCAGCGGTAATGTTAATCCCCATTCCCCATTGAGCCCATTCGGGAATGCCCCATTCCCCATTGGGCTCAATGGGGAATGTTTGCCCTCTTACCGCCGGCGGATTTCCCGCCGGCGGTAATAGCACAAATTTTCCGCTGATTTCCCTCCAGCTCACAGCTGGGGTGAAATCTGCCTTAGTCCTGATTTGGCGGACCCTTAAATCCGGCGTTAATAGCGCTACCGTCGGATTTAAGGGTTACCCATAATGTCTTGTGAGATAGAAAGTATGTTAAGTAGTACATGCTTATCATGAATTATCAAACAATCCAGATTCAAAATTGAGCAGGGACCAAGTTTTGAGTAAAAAATAGGTTGGTCAGGCATTTCTTAATTTGGTCGGCCATTTTTGATTAGAGAAGTCAGGCAACTCTAAAATGGATGCTTGGGCATACACAATGCTCGATATTTGCTAAATCATGATGATGTCAGTGGATGATTTTTTTCATAGAAGTTCATGGAGAGTCCACTGGTGTAGAATGAGCTAAGTAAAACGTGTTTAGATTAGTTCTGATTGGCAACTAAGTCAACCAACCAGGGATTGCAAAGGGGGTTGTCTTCAAGTACTAAGGCCAATCAGGATGTTTTATATTGATCATTGCATTACCTCACTTTTTAAAAGAGTATATAAGGAACTGAAAACTGAGGGGATTTGGGAGTTGCAGAATTTTCTTTGGTGCTGTGTGCTGGTCTGCTGAAAAGAATAAGCTGATGTCTTTTGAAATCCAGCCTCAGTGTCCTGATGTGCTTCAGTCACCTTTTCCTGATCCCAGTGTGCCGAGCCCCAGAGAAGGTGTTGGGACCTTCTGTTCACTGCGTTCTAGTGTTCATTGTTGTAGAGAAGGCAGTGAGCGTATCGGTATGTGTGATTGTCTGTGGGGATTGGTGAGAGACCCCTATTCCCGATTACCTTCCAGAGCCCGCTGAACTGATCGTATGTATGATAAAGGTTCTGAGTATTGTTTCCCCAAGAGAAATTCCCTGTCTATTGCAGAGTTTGTTCCAATTACCAGATTGGAGGGTGTCTTTCAGGTTATGCATTGTGATTAGAGTGTTCCTGAACCGGTGTCCGGTTAAGTGTGTTGATGACAGGCGGTCGCACTTCAATGTCACTTGCATCAGCTTGCCTTGCCTTTGCCAGATTCCTCGCCTGCTTAAGAGCGTATTCTCTAGAGGTGGAACAGAGTAAGTCAGTTTCTGAAACTCAATTATAAGTTCAAGTGGGCCCACTTTCTGGGTCACTGGTAATTGTTTATGGCGGGTGGATGGGTATTCCTGACATAGTTAAGGAGTGTAGAGTTCCGAGAGCTCATTTGATTGGAGGGCGTAGTGCATATCCTCAAGACACAAAGAGCAGGACCAACCAAGCATATTTGATACTGCGCCCGGGTGAGGGAGTTAATGGTATAATTTCCTATGGAGGTCAGGTAAACCTGGTGATATGGCAAAGGACTCAGGCTATCCCACCTTTTTGGCACTTGCTGGTAGTATTTCACAACACTAGGTAACAGATAATATAATTTTGTCTGTACACAAGTTAAAGATCACCAATGTGGCATTTATACACTTAACATCTTTATTTTCAAGTATTTCATAAAAACCTACTTAGGCTGTTATACATGTGTTAACATGTTAAACCAAATATATTTTGGTATCTTTGCACATTTTATCATATTAAACGTTCATATCACATGCAGTTGAGTTTTTTGCACAGTGAAAAGTTAGTACTGGTGGTGACTTAGAGTATGGTTCCCATAACCAAATAATCTAGATCCCATAATCTAGTCGACACTATTGGTGTTTCTAGCAAGAACTGCTGGTATACACGTTCTAATGCGGTCTTCAGGACTCTTGGGAGGGGCTGTGGTATCTCTCTTGCCTTGCCTCGTAGGTAGTGAATCTAAGAAATGGGAAAGTTAAAATTAGAACATGGGTGTTTTTCTGTAGGCTTACGACTGCCTAAGGTGTGTGAGAAACATCCTATCTGAGCCGAGTACTTTACTGCCTCAGGTTAAGAGAAGAAAAGCTGTATTATTCTCTAGCGGTGCCTTCTGTGCACCGTGGGTTAATGGAACCTCGATGTGTAGGCTGTTGACTTCTTAGATATCTAGCTTGCAAAGCTGAAAAAGAATAACAGGGATTTAGCAATCCTTGTAATGCTCTCTGGCATTATGATTACACTAATCCGGCTGATAATATGAGATAGTATCTTGTCTGAGGCAGGCAGCAATTTTGCCAGCTTTCCCCCGAGTTATCCCATGCTCGAATTCAGCTACCGATACAGAGATCTGTGATATCTGTTTTCTAAGTGATTATTTTCGTGCACTCCTATAATGAGTCCCTCGTCCCTGCTTGGGAACAAGCAAGGACAGTAGCGGGTTGGGGAATCATGCAGTCCGCTCGCTTACCTGTGATTGTGTCCTTGCTGTGCTGTTCGGACACAGCTGTATTGCTCCATTCCATGCGCATGCGTGTTAGTGCTCTGGCCTGGCTCATATGTCTAGCTCCGGTATCGCCGGCCGCTAGGCAACCGGGCGCTAATGATAAGCGCCTGCATTGTGAAGTAGTGCGGTAGTGCCTGGAGGTTACTATAGTGATGTATATCAAAATGGTAATGTTGTTGTGTGGGTCGCGGCGTGTCCAGGGTGCATTCAGTACACTTACATAATGCTGTATGTAGCCAGCAGAGTTTCTTACTTATCTCTTGCTCGGCCTGACTCGTGTGTGTGTGGCTCACATGGACGCCGGTCGCTAGGCAACAGGGCAAAGCCAATGTGCGCCTGCATTGAGATGTAGTGCAGGAGTGGTTTATGGCCGATGTATGCGATATCTTTCTGCATATTAAAACGGCGTCTGCTTGGTTGAAATGTGTGCATCGTGATACTGTTAACCAGCAGGATCTCTAACTTGTCTCTGGAAGGCATAATTACATGATTTGTATCTCATACAGGTTTTCAAATTGCATGATTTGTATCTCATACTCGTTTTCAAATTGGAACGCAATAATTTTTACATTGCAAAAAAAAGCCATACCATACTGATCAAGATTACAGTGCACAAGTACATTTGAGTCCGTATTTGGACGACCATTATGCATCGTGTTTATTTGAGTAAGAATTGGAAATAAGTGACAGAAAAACACTGTGTGTGTCACAATTGGCTTTTTATATAATCCCCTGAAAGACTAGGAGTGGAGGCAGACATACTACATGCCTCTAAGATTATGTGTGACATTCTCACAGCTTGATGTTGAGTGTGTGTGGGGGCTCTGTTCTAGAAAAAAAGGTTCCACTCTATGGAAACATTGGGTCAGTTTTTAACCGTATTGAGATGGTAGATCCATTTACCAAAGTTTCCAAAAACCAGCCACGGTCAACATGTCAAGCATCTATCATTAACAGAGCAAGATCACAGTGCATAGATACAATACATTGCATTGTCCAGTTAAGGGGTGTGTGGAGCCTGTCGGGTGCCTACGGTAGGCGGGGGAGGTGCCAAGCCTCTGGTTTTATGCACCTGGGCACTATGCACCCCATCTCCTGCAACCTTTCCCATGTTGGATAGCTATGCATTGTCGGTTCACCTCTCCGAGACCTTAAGGTGCTTCCCAGGGCAGCCCCAGGCATTGTATATGCGATTCTCCAGGGACACACAGCGGTCCATTTAATTTACCCATCGGTTAAGACACAACTCTTCTGAGGATCCCCACGTGAAGTGTATGCTTAGTATATTCCACTTCTCCCCAGATCCCGAGTATCACCAGTGTTGGGTCCCGTGGGACTGGGGACCCCAGAACACCGGTGATCTTGCAGATGCATTGGCTCCAGAAGCCTTGAATAATGTTGCAGTCCCAGATCATGTGGCCCTTCTGCAGCGTAAACAGTTTCCATCTTCTACTAACCCCCCATTTCATTATTGAGGCCCTGGAGTGGTAGGCCTGGTGCAATATTTCATACTGTATTAGGCGGAGTTTGGTGTCTATGCCGCTCTCCTGCGTGAACATTAACGGCTCAAGACATTCCTCGGGTTCTAGCGGGCACACCGCCCTCTCTCATTTCTCTCAGAGCCGAGAGAGTTCCTGGGCCCCAAAAGCAGTTATCATCTGGTAAAGTGTTGTCGTGACCTTTGCCAGGATCCCAGCCTGGAGCATGTTTGCTTCTAGGGGAGAGCACTTTTGGATATCTGCCAAGGCTGGATATTGGGCTGAATGGCACGTGTAAGTTGCATGTGCCTGTCTTGCTCACCGCTGGGTAGTGCAAATCTATCCTGTATGTCTGGGAATGTTGCTAGGTGCCTATCACTCACAACATCCACAAGGGTCCGTATCCCCAGTTCCTCCCACTTGATGAAGTGCCCCCTTTTCAGGACCTCCTCTGGGATGTGCATGTTATTCCATAGGGGTTGGTCCGGTGTCGGTCTCCCACCCGTGCCTATGTGATGGATAGCCTCTGCCCAGACTTTACGAGTCTGTCGTGTCATTTCAGACCCGTCAGTCATATCTCCTTCCGTCCCGTACAACACTCAGAGGGGTGTGATTGCCCCCATACTTCTAATCTCTCTTTCTATGTGTGGGAGCCCTGGATCTCTGTGCAGACAGCCATTAACTACTCCCAACTGTGCCGCCCAGTAGTGAGATCAAAGGCATGGTAGACCTATCCACCCCTCCCAGACGGAGTTCTGTAGAGTTTTTAATGCTATGCTGGGTTGTCCCCAGCCCCAGAGTAGTCTCCTAAGGGTAGCCTCCATGAATGCAAAGGTCGTTTGAGTAATGTGGAGGGGGGGTGTTCTGGAGGACATACTAGAATCTGGGAAGAGAGAACATTTTAAAGAGGGCTGCTCTGCCCATTAGCGTTAGTGGGAGGGATTGACAGTGTGTAACGTCTACTTCAAATCTATCTACCACCGGTTGCAAATTACGATGAACAAAGTCCTCGGTGTTAGGGCTCATTGTGATGCCTAGGTACACGAAGTTCTGTATAGAGACCGAGTAGAGGCAGTGCCTCGGGATCGCCTCGCTCCCCCCCTGGAGCGGGAAGAGCACCTTTTTCTGTTTGCTCACTTTTAGGCTGCAGAATTATTGATATTTGGCAAAGATATTCGTTACTGTCGGGCATGAGTTCCTAGGGTTGCTCATGTATGAGCAGGCGGTCTGCATTGAGTGAAACCCGATCGACCCCTCCCCACAGCCACCCCAAACCAGACAACTCCACTGCGGACCTGAGCCTACTTGCGAGCGGTTCTATGGCCAGTGTGAACAGTACGGGGGAAGGACAGCCCTGCATGTTGCCCCATCCCAGCTTGAAAGCCCTAGAGGAGTTCCCGTTTACTCTCACCACTGCTACAGGGAGTCGTACATATCTTAACCCACGACATGTAGTTGGCCCTAATGCCATGCAGTCAGTGATGTCTCAGAGGGCTGCCCAACCGACTGAGTTTTTCAAAATCCACCGTCGGTAGCGCGAGTAGATAATTTATCAGGGCAGCCCGGTCGATGGCAAACTGCACCCTTCGTAGGTTCATCCGGGTGGATCTAGATGGCATAAAACCACATTGGTCTGGGTGAACGAGGGAGTGTATGTCCCCCAGCAATCTATTGGCTAGAACTCAGGCGAGAACTTTAGCTTATCTATTGTTGAGCGAGATTGGCCTGTTGGAGGTGCAGAGCTCAGGGGGTTGACCAGGCTTGGGGATCACTACAATAGCAGCCTGCCCAAGATCTTGAAGGAGCCGCCCATCTTCCCGGTTGCGCACCAGCATGCAATGCATGTGGCCTGTAACTGTTTCCCAAATTCTCTTCCAAATTTGAACCGGAAAAGCATTTAGGCCCGGGGATTTCCCAGATTGAAGTTGGGATAGGGCCGCTGCTACCTCCTCTATGATTTCAGCCTCTAATTTGCCTTTCTGGTGCTCTGATAGTCTGGGGATTGTGACAGAGTCGAGAAAGCATGAGCCCTCGTTTCCCTGCAGTGCCGGGTGGGGAGGGGCTGGGGGGAAGGTAGTCAAGATGCTCATAGAAGGTGGCAAATTCCTCTGCAATCTCGTCATCTTCGGAGAGTAGTTCCCCATCGGGTCCCCACATGGCGCACCCATATCCCTTGTTCCTGTCTCGTCTTTCCAACCACGCTAGTGTCGTTCCAGGCTTGTCCCCGGTCTCATATATCTGACTATGCGTGGCCCAATGCACGGTCTTGGCATTGTCTAGAGCCAAGTTCCTCAGAACCTCTTGGGCCGTGACCAGCGCGTCCTTCTAAGCACCGGTCCAAGCTGCGAGGAACTCTTCTTCCACCCGAGCTGGCTCTCTTCCGCCTCCGATATCTCCCGAGCTTGCAATGGGCCAACACCAGGGAAAGTGCCCCCTTCCCCCCAGAGCACTGCCTTGTAACCCTCCCATAGTGTGATTGGGCTATCGACTGAGCATTCATTTAGGGAGAAGTAGTCTTCTGTTTTTTGGGCGAATCCCTCCACTACTCCCGATATCCCAAGATAACATGCATTGAGCCGTGTTAGACAGAATCCTGTGCAGTTCCCTTAGGGAGCACTACAGAAGATTAAGACTACAGGTATGAGCAATAAATCCCCTTTGGTATCAGTCTGTACCACAAAGATTTAGTTGGTAGCTGTGGCTAAGCAGTCAGTCTTATCTGAACAGGGAGATGAGCTGTATTCAGGGTTTACACAATAGGACTACAATACTATGGCACAAGGAAACACTGACCAAAGTTTTGTATTAAAAAGAATGAACAAGTTATTTCTTACCTTGTAACGTTCTTTCGATGGGATGTTCCTCCGACGTATTCCTTATCTTTGCTTGATCATCTCCCAGCTTACTGGCCTCGGACATTTTTTTTCAGTAGAGGGTGCTGCGCGTCGACGTCCCTCGAGCCGATGTCCCTCGACGGCCTCCGTATTGGCGCCGACGTCACCACGCGTATAAATATACTCGCGCAGCGTCCGTTGCTCAGTTCCGTTTTGACGTTAACAGTTGTTTTACATGAATTGGTTATTGACCTTGAAGGAGCGTAAGCTGCAACCACAAGGGAAGTTTTACTGCGTGGATGGATGGGAGGGGCGATAAGGAGTACGTCGGAGGAACATCCCATCGAAAGAACGTTACAAGGTAAGAAGTAACTTGTTCTTTGAAGGGATTGTGTCCTCCGACGTATTCCTCATCTTTGATAGACTACCATAGCAGTGGTGTGCAATTGGAGGTGGGAATAAAATGCCATGTTTCCTTCTAGGAATGAACCAAATGTAATACGGCTTTGCCAAACCTAGTCTCTTGACTAGAGGAGGAATTCAGGTTGTAAAATCTTGTGAAGGTATGTGCGGACGACCATATGGCAGCCGCACATATGTCTCGAACCGGAACCCCTCTTTGGAGGGCTGAGGAGGCTGCGATACCCCTGGTTGAATGAGCCCTAACATTTTGAGGAGGCTCTTTCCCTGCCAGTTTGTAACATTCCAGGATGGCCAAAATAATCCATCTGGAAATGGTTTGTTTTGTTATCGGTAGTCCCAACTTGTGCCCCGAGTAACCCACGAACAGTTGGTCTGCTTGCCTAATCTTAGCAAGTCTGCTGATGTAAAAAGCTTAAAGCCGCCTTGGGTCCATCCTATGTAGCCTTTCTTCCTCTTTCCCCGGATGGGGAGGCGGATAGAATGAAGGTAAAGTCATTTTCTGAGTGATGTGGAATTCAGAAACCACCTTTGGGAGGAAATTAGGCTTCACCTGTAAGGCAACCTTGTCTTTATGAAAAATTGTATGAGGGGGTTTACAAGAGAGAGCTTGTAATTCGCTCACCCTTCAAGCAGATGTTCAAGCCACTAATAAGACAGTTTTAAGGGTGAGAAATCTTAGCGAACAAGAGTGGAGTGGTTCGAAAGGAGTACCCATCAGGAAATTTAAGACTAAATTTAAGTCCCGTGAAGGAACCTGGAATGGTCTTGGAGGGTAGACATTAGTTAATCCCTTGAGAAATTGTATTACTAAGGGTAATTCGAAATACGAAGGCTCCTCCGCGGTGCGCTTCAAGATTGATAGCGCTGCAAGATAGCCCTTGATAGTGCCAACTTGAAGGCCTGAATTTGCCAAGTAGAGTAGGAATGATAACACCGTTGGTGTACCACATGAAAAGGGGTTGATATTCTCTTCTCTACACCAGCTGCAAAATTTGTTCCAACGGCAGCGGTATAAAGACTTTGTTGCTGGCCTTCTGGCCGAAAGCAACACTTCCATGACGTCGTCAGGGAGGTCCCAATCCTTGTATCTCAACCTTTCAGAAGCCAGGCATGAAGGTTGAGGGTTCTGATGTCTGGATGGAGAACCTGACCTCCCTGACCTCCCTTCTGTGAGAGAAGATTCTCCTTGAGTGGAAGACGAATTGGAGGGCAGATGGACATGTCCGGAAGGCCCGGGTACCACGTTCTCCTGGCCCAGTCTGGGGCAATTAGGATCATGGTCCTACGGAAACGCGTACAGGAGTGGAAACTCCCAGTCCACTATGAACGCGTCCCCTAGAGCTCCTCTCGGGGGAAATTCCCTTGAACAAAACAGATTGTACTTCCTGTTGGTACTGGTGGCAACAGATCCACTTGAGGGGTTCCCCAAAGGGAGAAGATCTGCTGAAGGACTTCCTGAGCTGGTTCCGACTGGTGGGAGACTGTGCCCTGCCTGCTCAGAGCGTCCGTGTCAAGTTCTTCTCTCCGGCTAGGTGAACTGCCGATAGAGAGATTCCTTCTTGAATTGCCCAAAACCAGAGCTGCATTGCCTCTCTGCACAGTTGCAGTGATCCTACTCCTCCTCTTTTGTTGAGGTAGTGCATGGCCACTGTGTTGTCCGTCATTATCAGGACATTTTTCCCCTGTACAGATGGAAGAAAAGCTTTTGGCGCTAGTCTGATTGCTCTCAACAGGTTGATATGTAGTCTGGACTCCGATGGAGACCAACGACCGCTGATGGTCAAGTCGTTGGTATGGGCTCCCCACCCCGTGAGTGAGGCATCTGTGACTACTAGTATCTCCGGCCATGGTTGCCAAAACAGTTCCCCTTTCAAGATGTTTTCCTGGCAGGCCCACCACTGAAGGTCTCGAGCCACCTTGTCCGGAACCTGAAGGAGGTCTGTCATTCTCCCTGAGAATTGCGACCACTGAGTTCTCAGTGCCCACTGAAGAGATCTCATTCTCAGGCGAGCCTCTGGCACAAGGAAGATGCAGCATGCCATGAGGCCTAGCAACCTCAAAAAGTCAAAGGCTGGGAGACGTTGGGCATTTTGAAACTTGATGACCATCTGCAGAATATCTTGAGCCCTCACCTCTGGTGGCGAGGCTTTTCCCAGGGAAGTGTCCAGGACCGCTCCAATGAACTGGAGTCTCTGTGATGGTATCATCTATGACTTCTTTTAATTGAGGGAGAAGCCCAGTTTGTGAAGGAAGTGGCAGACATAATCTAGCTGGATCTGAGCCTGTTCCGAAGATACAGCTCTGATCATCCAATCGTCCAGGTAGGGGTAGACGTGGATCCCTTCCCTCCTTAGACTTGCAGCCACTACCGACATTAGCTTGGTGAAGACCCTCAGGGCGGAGGTCAGCCCAAATGGTAGAACTCGAAATTGATAATGAGAGCCGCCAATTGCGAACCTCAGGTATTTCCTGTGTTTGAGATGGATTGGCACATGGAAATAAGCATCCTGGAGGTCCAGAGATACTGGCCAGTCCTGGAGCTGGAGGGCCTGAAGGATCTGAGAGAGAGTTACCATCTTGAACTTGTCCTTCCTGAGGAACTTGTTCAATTCTCGTAAGTCCAAGATAGGTCTCAGTCCTCCGTCTTTCTTCGGTATGAGAAAGTAGGAGGAGTACCAGCCTTGTTCCTCTCCGCTACAGGTACCGGTTCTATGGCACCTTTCTCTAGCAGGTCTACAATTTCCTGCAAGAGGAGCGGATCTGGAACTTTCAGAGAGCTGTTCCCCGGTGGATGACTCTGAGGGATGCGTAGAAAGGGCGGGCAGTAACCTTGGGCAACAACCTCCAATGCCCAAGCATCTGACGTAATAGCCTGCCATTCCGTCAGATGTTGAGTTAACCTACCCCCTACTGGTGTCTTGTGAGGAGAGTCCTCAGAGCGGTTTGGAGGCGGCTGATGCAGATGCCGAAGGTAAAGAGGCACCTGCTGCTGCTGCGGCTTTTGTATTTTTACCCCGTCCACCTCGGGTGAATTTTTTCTGACCCCTTTGAACCGGCTGTCCTCTGCCTTTTCCGAATGCGGAATAAAAGTGAAAGGACTTACCTCTCCAAGAGGTTCCTGAGGGGCGATATGGTGTCTGACGGATTGCAGATCCTAGGGATTTTGCTGCTGCCTTTGATGTTTGTAGTGTTTCTAAACTGTCATCCGCCTTCTTACCAAACAAAGAAGAGCCGTCAAAGGGCATATTCAAGAGTCTGCTTTGCACATCTGGAGCAAAACCAGACTTTCACAACCAAGCAAATCTCCTGGTTGTTGTACTTGCCGCCATGGCCCTGCTGATGCTGTCAGCAGAATCGATGCCATTCTGAAGGGATTCACACATTGCGTCCTTACCATCCTTAATGATGTTGAAAAATGCTTCCCTTTCTTCTCCCTCTAGGAGGCAGTCAGCCGCTGATGAAGCACACTCCCAAAGTGTGTGGCTGAACCTTGCAAGCGTACAAGTAGCATTGATGGATTTCAACGCCATGCTACATGCGGAAAATACTTTTTTGGCCATAGAGTCATATCTCTTATCATCCCTGTCCTGTGGAACAGTAGGGTAAGCCGATTTACTACCTACTGAAGTAGCTGCCTGAACAACCAGACTCTCCGGATTTGGGTGTTTGGATAAATATTCAGGGTCGGCAGAAGACACCTGATATTTAGCTGATAATTATTTGTTAACCGCCGGGATTACCTCAGGTGTTTCCCAGTTTGCCAATATTCTCCTTTGTAATGCTGCATGAAATCGCACCACAGGATCCTCCTGTGGACCTTTGACCAAGATGTCTGTGAGGTCGTCCTGCTGAAAAGCAGACGAGGGTGTGGACCTTCCCATAAACTCTATTATCCTTGCCATCAAGGTTCTATAAGGAGTTTCAGCATGTTCCCCTGGGTCTGGTGTGGCAAATTCTACTTCTGGGGAAGTGCCCAACCCACTTGCTTCCTGTAGGGATTCATGGAGGTCTTTCAACCTACCTTCCTCAGAGGTAAATTCCTCTGGTGCAGGAGTTGCAGATCCCTGCAACTCAAAAGGTCTTTCCTGATCCGAATCTTACCCTTCTTCATAAATAGAAGATAAGACTCTGGAGTGATCAGGTCTTGAAAATGGTATAAATCCCATTTCCAGAGTAGAAGGAGCCAAATTCGTCATGATTGCTGAGAAAACGTCGACGCAGTCGTTAAAGGCTTCGAAGCCATCAAAGCCGTCGAAAAAGGCGTCGAGAAAGGTGGTAGAGGCCTCGATGAACTCAAGAGTATCGGGATTCTACTCGAGGTTGTCGACGACATTCTCGTGCTCAAGGCTCTGGGTATGGCCACTGGCTGTGAGTTGACGGTGGGTTTATCCTTTCTCGGCGTCGGCGTTGAATTATCTGGGTCTATCTCTCCTACATCTACTTCCTATTTAGCTTCCAGGCTTTTCAGTTCAGGAGTGGCAAAGGATGACATAGCATTGTATAGAATGGAAGTGCATCTGGTGGGGATGTGTGCTGGCAGCATGTTGCGTTCTATCGGTGTGTAGTCTGGGACGGTGGAATCCGCAGGTATGTGAGTTTTGAGGGCATGGCCCAGTTGTATGTAGTGGTCCGCTCGGTGTCTGGGAATTGGAATCTTAAGTTGCATAGTCTCAAACAAGGTTAATTTCCCATCCACAAGGATGCCCCCTACTTTCAGAATCTAGGCAATGGCTTGAGTTTCCCGATCTCAGCCAAATTGCTGTTTTGCCACAGGGGTTGTGCAGCGGTTATTTTATTTTTCAACCCTACAAACACATGCACTTGTTTCCAAACGTTAATAATGTGCGCCGCGGTTGTAGGCGGAGGAGGCCTCGGAGGAGCTTGGTATAAAGTGGGTCTGTGTCGTGAATAGCAGCAATTTCAGCTCTTATGTGGGGTAGTCCCAGTCCCAATGGAGCAGGATGTTGACCACTGCAAGTTGTGAGGCCCAATAATAGGTTTGGAGTCAGGACACCCCTATCCCACCTTTCCAGATCAATCTTTGAAGCGTGGTCAGTGCTATACGTGGTTGGCCTCCACCCCATATGAGTTCCCTGAGGAGGGTCTCTACCCGATCAAATTCGGAGTCTGGGATCTTGAGTGGAGCATTCTGCAAGACATATAGGAATCTTGGGAGGGTCATCATCTTAAAGAGTGTGCCTCTACCCATGAGTGTGAGGGGGAGGAGTTTCCAGTGGTGAACATCGCTGACAAAACGATGAACGATCGGCTGGAAGTTGTATATTACATAGTTAGTCAGGTCCCCAGATATCCAAATTCCCAGGTATCGAAAGCCAAGCCACTCCACTCCAGTCGGTACGGGCAGTCCTGGGGGTAGCCAACACTCCACCCTTTACCGGAAAGAGGACGGATTTCCTAAAGTTAATTCTCAGCCCGCTAAATTCACCAAAGCGGGTGAGCATCTGCGTCACTATGGGGCATGTCCGGGCTGGATCCCCCAGATATATCAGGAGATCATCTGCATATAGAGCAGTCAGGTCCTCGTGCCCCTCCGGCCATCTAAATCCCGTCCAAGCTGCACTCTGGCGGAGCCACAAGGCGAGTGGCTCAATCGCGAGGACGTAGAGGAGGGGAGAGAGGGGGCATCCCTGCCGCGTGCCTCTGCCGAGAGGAAAGGGCCGAGAGGGCTATCCATTCACCATGACCTCTGCCTGGGTCTCTCTGTAGAGTAGTTGTACCCATCCAGAAAGGTGTCACCAAAGCCCATGCGTCGGATAATTTCCAAGAGGCTGTCCCACCAGATCGAATCGAAGGCCTTTTCAAAATCAATTGCCAATAGGGCGAGTGGTGTATCTATAATGGGAGCGCGTTCTAGTACCAGGTGGAGCCGTCGCAGGTTCATTAGAGTTGACTTATGTGGCATAAAGCCACATTGGTCCGGGTGGATCAGGGTGGGAGCGACTGACTATAGTCGGTTAGCCAGGAGTTTGGCAAGGACCTTGCCTTCACCATTAATTAGCGAGATGGGCCTAAAAGAGGCGCTTCTTTCCGGGGGTATATCCGTTTTGGGAATAACTACGATGGTGGCCTTACACAGGTCTGGTGGAAGGGTGCCCTGTTCACGGATGCAAATAAGCATTTTATTGAGGGGGCGGGGGGCGTTATTTTGTTCCCACCAAACTTTTTCCAGGTTTCAACCAGGAATCCGTTAGGACCCGGTGTTTTACCTGCCTGCAATAGTGTCACAGCTTCAGCTATTTCTGTTTTAGAGAGATCACAGTCTAATTGCTCTCTCTGTTGTGTTGACAGAGATGGGAGTGTAATATTGTCTAATAGGGTTGGGTCCAGTGAGGAAGCTGGAACCCAATATAAGTCAGCGTACAATTGAGCAAAGGCTTCCGCTATCTCGGCATCTGACTGGCACCTCTCGTTGTGTGAAGTGACAATCTCCCGGACATGGCGTTGTCCCTCATCTCTTTTTTCCAGCCAGGCTAACATTTTGCCCGCTTTGTCCCCAAATTCGTATATCCTCACTCTGGAGTCCCAATCGGCTTGTTTGGCATTGTCCAGCACCATATTACGGAGGCGCTCAGTGGCTCGCTTAAGGGACCCGTGAGTCTCAGGGGTTGGGTCGAGAATGTGTTTATGTTCCCACTGAATCATCTCCCCTTCCGCTTCAATTATCTTTTGGAGTTTTTCTTTCCTTTTGTTCGATGTCCAAGAGATCTCTCCCCTCAGCACCATTTTATAGGCCTTCCATATTATCACTGGGTTGGCTACTGCAGCTTCATTGATCTCAAAGTATTCATTGGATACTTTCGTAAGGCGATCAATCAATTCAGGGAACCCAAGAAAATGATTGTTCAATCTCCACGTTCTAGGCGGGGGGGTTATGCCGTGTATCCTCAATTCCACCGTCAATGGTGAATGGTCCGAGATGCCACGGGGAAGCAGCTCTACAGACATTACCCTATTCAGGTCTGAGTTTGGGAGAAAAAGCTAGTCCAGCCTGAACAGGGAGCTGTGGGCTCCTGAGTGGAACGAATAACACTTAGTTCCCGGATGTAGTTCCTGCCACACGTCCCAGAGGCCAGGGCGGATACGAAATTGGCCATTTTCATGGGGGTATCTGGGTTGCGTTGTCTAAGGTGGGTGCGATCTATGTTATTACACATGACGTCATTGAAGTCTCCCCCCAGAATCCACATTGCGGGTTGTGGACACACTGATGATCATCATTAGGAGTAAGAGAACCCAGGTGAGTAACAGAAAAAGAGGCAGATAGAAACACAGTGTTTCAATTATGTAGCCATGTTTTCCCAAGAGAGGTGTAACTAGAGTAGCATATAGATGAAAGCATGGCCACCTCAGACAACGTAGGACATAGAAGACGTCAAATAAAAGGTGGGTAACTTTTTTTGATTTTTGATAGCTGGCAGGTTGCCAACAAGGGTAGATTTGGCAAATGTGTAGGAAATGTTTACAATAGGCATACAATGTAGTTTCATAATAAAATGGGAAGGCACATAGTAAGAATTGGTGTCAGATTCTAGAAAAACAGAGGTAGGCTAGATTAGTGTGGGTAAGGAGGAGATAATGCGTAACAAGATGTTTATTGTGTCTCAAACAGGATGAAAATACAGTACAGAAGGGAAATTACCACGGTTCAACAGGATTGGAAGGAATATGGCGAAGGAAAAGCAGGAAGCACTTGCAGCAAAGCAGGAAGCACATGCAGCAAAGCAGACGAAGACCGTTTAACAAAGCACAGAGAAAGATTAAGTACCGGCTTTAGCACTGTATAGGGCCAATGAGAAATTGGATTATTATGTGCACCAACAAGTCAGAGAAAGCCTATGACTTAAATGGGCTGAAAGTAAAAGCAATTATCATACATAAACATTTTTTGTTAGCAGCAAGGAGAAAGGGGTTGGGTTAGGAATAAACTTGACCCACTTGCCAGTTCTCGAATGACTTTTGTCTCCAATTTGGTTTTCTACAGAGAACAGGGATACCTGCCAGCGATTTCCTCTTCTGCTACGGATGTGCCTAGGAGATGGAAAAGACGGCATGTCTTTTTAAATGTTGTTTTAAAAATGTTTTTGTTTGTCATTTATCATTTTTAGCACCTCTGCATCTGAGAATGTCGATGTAAAGGGAAAATGAAAATGTCCCCTGAAAGGACATACAATTCTGTAGTGGAAGAACAACCCCACAGAAAGTAAGGGCAAAGATGAGATAGGCGAATGTATTTATTGCCTAAAAATTAGACGCAGGTGACTGTTTATTGAAAACACACTAGGTCCCAGCAATCAGACAGCATACAGTAAGAAAGAAAAAAAAAGAAAGTAAATGTGTACGAAAAAGGGAGAGGATTAGTAGCTTTGGTATATAAAGAACCAAAATAAATGTTGACGTTTTTTCTAAGAGGAAGGGATGTTCAAAAAGTGAGACAATGGAGTTTGTTTAGAAGGCAGGGATGTTTGAAAGTAATGGAGGTTGTCTAGCAGGAAGGCATGTTTAATGGTAACACATAAATGGGTTTTAAAGGGTTGGGTTGAAAGGAAAAAGGTTGATGATGGACATACAAATTTTTCAAAGGAAACTCATTCAACTTTCTATTACAGGTGGTCAGGAGAGGCGGCGTATACATTAAGAGATAGACGGCACACGAACCTATGAGCAAAAAGTCTGGTCAAGGGACCCAGCCAAAACGCCCAATCACAGACACTATTCGCAAAACTCCCCCATCCTTGTATCCAGGTTCAAATCAGAGTGTCCCCCTGTGTAATCGTTCTTCGTGATAAGCTTAAAACCTTCATTGACAAAAGAGACAATGGTCTCTTAGCCTAAAGCATCAAAAAAACTTGGGAGACTTGCTGCAATGTGGCCCAAGAATGGACAAATTCAACTGGACAAAGACAGTCCCTGGATGACAAACCAACATGAACCGAGTGGAATATGAACTAATGAAAGAAGAAGGAACATTATGAATGTGCATGGGGTGGACAATGAAGACACAAGGCACCGAATGTCGTTATGGGGTGGGAGTAATACAGATGTTTGCAGTAAAAATCACACATGATCATACTTGAAATGGGCTGGTGGGTTTCCTCAAATTAGATAGCAACCTTTGATTCTCATAGTGGCCGTGAATGATCTAATGTATAATTAGTATAAATATAAACTGGGTAAGGGAGGTGGGACTCAGATAAAAGTAAATAAAGGTATTCTTCAGGGACATATACATGTTTAGACTAGGAGAGTATAATGTGCTAGTACTGACGTAGAAATGTTTTAGGATACCTCTCAGACTTAAATATATCATTTTATAGAAAAGGGTGAGTAGGACAGAGATGTGTAGGTACACTGAAAATTCAGGAGGGTTGACATGGGTGTAGTGGTATGTATTGAGTAGATGACTAAATACAATCCAGAAGGTGGAGTGTGCAGGACATAGCCTCCCCTTCAAATTGAATATATAGGAGATAGACCCCCCGTCCCCTTCAAACCGGATATAGATAGCTTATTAGGACGATCAAGAGTCCAGTGTGTGCAAAAATCAGATGTGTAGGGCTTAAAGGGGCAAGAAAACACATTTTCAGGGTGTTGTATATTGTTTGGGGTCACACCGCCTGATCACGACTTTGGCGGTAACGCCGGCGGTATTAGCCCTACCACCGAACTCGCCGGCGCTAATAGCGCCAGATCACAAGTTCAGCGGTAATTTTAATCCCCATTCCCCATTGAGCCCATTCGGGAATGCCCCATTCCCCATTGGGCTCAATGGGGAATGTTTGCTCTCTTACCGCCGGCGGATTTCCCGCCGGCGGTAATAGCACAAATTTTCCACGGATTTCCCTCCAGCTCACAGCTGGGGTGAAATCTGCCTTACTCCTGATTTGGCGGACCCTTAAATCCGGCGTTAATAGCGCTACCGTCGGATTTAAGGGTTACCCATAATGTCTTGTGAGATAGAAAGTATGTTAAGTAGTACATGCTTATCATGAATTATCAAACAATCCAGATTCAAAATTGAGCAGGGACCAAGTTTTGAGTAAAAAATAGGTTGGTCAGGCATTTCTTAATTTGGTCGGCCATTTTTGATAAGAGAAGTCAGGCAACTCTAAAATGAATGCTTGGGCATACACAATGCTCGATATTTGCTAAATCATGATGATGTCAGTGGATGATTTTTTTCATAGAAGTTCATGGAGAGTCCACTGGTGTAGAATGAGCTAAGTAAAACGTGTTTAGATTAGTTCTGATTGGCAATTAAGTCAACCAACCAGGGATTGCAAAGGGGGTTGTCTTCAAGTACTAAGGCCAATCAGGATGTTTTATGTTGATCATTGCATTACCTCACTTTTTAAAAGAGTATATAAGGAACTGAAAACTGAGGGGATTTGGGAGTTGCAGAATGTTCTTTGGTGCTGTGTGCGTTCTAGTGTTCATTGTTGTAGAGAAGGCAGTGAGTGTATCGGTATGTGTGATTGTCTGTGGGGATTGGTGAGAGACCCCTATTCCCGATTACCTTCCAGAGCCCGCTGAACTGATTGTATGTATGATAAAGGTTCTGAGTATTGTTGCCCCAAGAGAAATTCCCTGTCTATTGCAGAGTTTGTTCCAATTACCAGATTGGAGGGTGTCTTTCAGGTTATGCGTTGCGATTAGAGTGTTCCTGAACCAGTGTCCGGTTAAGTGTGTTGATGACAGGCGGTCGCACTTCAATGTCACTTGCATGAGCTTGCCTTGCCTTTGCCAGATTCCTCGCCTGCTTAAGAGCGTATTCTCTAGAGGTGGAACAGAGTAAGTCAGTTTCTGAAACTCAATTATAAGTTCAAGTGGGCCCACTTTCTGGGTCACTGGTAATTGTTTATGGCGGGTGGATGGGTATTCCTGACATAGTTAAGGAGTGTAGAGTTCCGAGAGCTCATTTGATTGGAGGGCGTAGTGTATATCCTCAAGAGACAAAGAGCAGGACCAACCAAGCATATTTGATACTGCGCCCCGGGTGAGGGAGTTAATGGTATAATTTCCTATGGAGGTCAGGTAAACCTGGTGATAAGGCAAAGGACTCAGGCTATCCCACCTTTTTGGCACTTGCTGGTAGTATTTCACAACACTAGGTAACAGATAATATAATTTTGTCTGTACACAAGTTAAAGATCACCAATGTGGCATTTATACACTTAACATCTTTATTTTCAAGTATTTCATAAAAACCTACTTAGGCTGTTATACATGTGTTAACATGTTAAACCAAATATATTTTGGTATCTTTGCACATTTTATCATATTAAACGTTCATATCACATGCAGTTGAGTTTTTTGCACAGTGAAAAGTTAGTACTGGTGGTGACTTAGAGTATGGTTCCCATAACCAAATAATCTAGATCCCATAATCTAGTCGACACTATTGGTGTTTCTAGCAAGAACTGCTGGTATACACGTTCTAATGCGGTCTTCAGGACTCTTGGGAGGGGCTGTGGTATCTCTCTTGCCTTGCCTCGTAGGTAGTGAATCTAAGAAATGGGAAAGTTAAAATTAGAACATGGGTGGTTTTCTGTAGGCTTACGACTGCCTAGGGTGTGTGAGAAACATCCTATCTGAGCCGAGTACTTTACTGCCTCAGGTTAAGAGAAGAAAAGCTGTATTATTCTCTAGCGGTGCCTTCTGTGCACCGTGGGTTAATGGAACCTCTATGTGTAGGCTGTTGACTTCTTAGATATCTAGCTTGCAAAGCTGAAAAAGAATAACAGGGATTTAGCAATCCTTGTAATGCTCTCTGGCATTATGATTACACTAATCCGGCTGATAATATGAGATAGTATCTTGTCTGTGGCAGGCAGCAATTTTGCCAGCTTTCCCCCCGAGTTAGCCCATGCTCGAATTCAGCTACCGATACGGAGATCTGTGATATCTGTTTTCTAAGTGATTATTTTCGGGCACTCCTATAATGAGTCCCTCGTCCCTGCTTGGGAACAAGCAAGGAAAGTAGCGGGTTGGGGAATCATGCAGTCCGCTCGCTTACCTGTGATTGTGTCCTTTCTGTGCTGTTCGGACACAGCTGTATTGCTCCATTCCATGCGCATGAGTGTTAGTGCTCTGGCCTGGCTCATATGTCTAGCTCCGGTATCGCCGGCCGCTAGGCAACCGGGCGCTAATGATAAGCGCCTGCATTGTGAAGTAGTGCGGTAGTGCCTGGAGGTTACTATAGTGATGTATATCAAAATGGTAATGTTGTTGTGTGGGTCGCGTCGTGTCCAGGGTGCATTCAGTACACTTACATAATGCTGTATGTAGCCAGCAGAGTTTCTTACTTATCTCTTGCTCGGCCTGACTCGTGTGTGTGGCTCACATGGACACCGGTCGCTAGGCAACAGGGCAAAGCCAATGTGCGCCTGCATTGAGATGTAGTGCAGGAGTGGTTTAGGGCCGATGTATGCGATATCTTTCTGCATATTAAAACAGCGTCTGCTTGGTTGAAATGTGTGCATCGAGATATTGTTAACCGGCAGAATCTGTAACTTGTCTGTGGAAGGCATAATTACATGATTTGTATCTCATACAGGTTTTCAAATTGGAACGCAATAATTTTTACATTGCAAAAAAAAGCCATACCATACTGATCAAGATTACAGTGCACAAGTACATTTGAGTCCGTATTTGGACGACCATTATGCATCGTGTTTATTTGAGTAAGAATTGGAAATAAGTGACAGAAAAACACTGTGGGTGTCACAATTGGCTTTTTATATAATCCCCTGAAAGACTAGGAGTGGAGGCAGACATACTACATGCCTCTAAGATTATGTGTGACATTCTCACAGCTTGATGTTGAGTGTGTGTGGGGGCTCTGTTCTAGAAAAAAAGGTTCCACTCTATGGAAACATTGGGTCAGTTTTTAACCGTATTGAGATGGTAGATCCATTTACCAAAGTTTCCAAAAACCAGCCACGGTCAACATGTCAAGCATCTATCATTAACAGAGCAAGATCACAGTGCATAGATACAATACATTGCATTGTCCAGTTTGTAAAGGGGTGTGTGGAGCCTGTCGGGTGCCTACGGTAGGCGGGGGAGGTGCCAAGCCTCTGGTTTTATGCACCTGGGCACTATGCACCCCATCTCCTGCAACCTTTCCCATGTTGGATAGCTATGCATTGTCGGTTCACCTCTCCCAGACCTTAAGGTGCTTCCCAGGGCAGCCCCAGGCATTGTATATGCGATTCTCCAGGGACACACAGCGGCCCATTTCATTTACCCATCGGTTAAGACACAACTCTTCTGAGGATCCCCACGTGAAGTGTATGCTTAGTATATTCCACTTCTCCCCAGATCCCGAGTATCACCAGTGTTGGGTCCCGTGGGACTGGGGACCCCAGAACCCCGGTGATCTTGCAGATGCATTGGCTCCAGAAGCCTTGAATAATGTTGCAGTCCCAGATCATGTGGCCCTTCTGCAGCGTAAACAGTTTCCATCTTCTACTAACCCCCCATTTCATTATTGAGGCCCTGGAGTGGTAGGCCTGGTGCAATATTTCATACTGTATTAGGCGGAGTTTGGTGTCTATGCCGCTCTCCTGCGTGAACATTAACGGCTCAAGACATTCCTCGGGTTCTAGCGGGCACACCGCCCTCTCTCATTTCTCTCAGAGCCGGGAGAGTTCCTGGGCCCCAAAAGCAGTTATCATCTGGTAAAGTGTTGTCGTGACCTTTGCCAGGATCCCAGCCTGGAGCATGTTTGCTTCTAGGGGAGAGCACTTTTGGATATCTGCCAAGGCTGGATATTGGGCTGAATGGCACGTGTAAGTTGCATGTGCCTGTCTTGCTCACCGCTGGGTAGTGCAAATCTATCCTGTATGTCTGGGAATGTTGCTAGGTGCCTATCACTCACAACATCCACAAGGGTCCGTATCCCCAGTTCCTCCCACTTGATGAAGTGCCCCCTTTTCAGGACCTCCTCTGGGATGTGCATGTTATTCCATAGGGGTTGGTCCGGTGTCGGTCTCCCACCCGTGCCTATGTGATGGATAGCCTCTGCCCAGACTTTACGAGTCTGTCGTGTCATTTCAGACCCGTCAGTCATATCTCCTTCCGTCCCGTACAACACTCAGAGGGGTGTGATTGCCCCCATACTTCTAATCTCTCTTTCTATGTGTGGGAGCCCTGGATCTCTGTGCAGACAGCCATTAACTACTCCCAACTGTGCCGCCCAGTAGTGAGATCAAAGGCATGGTAGACCTATCCACCCCTCCCAGACGGAGTTCTGTAGAGTTTTTAATGCTATGCTGGGTTGTCCCCAGCCCCAGAGTAGTCTCCTAAGGGTAGCCTCCATGAATGCAAAGGTCGTTTGAGTAATGTGGAGGGGGGGTGTTCTGGAGGACATACTAGAATCTGGGAAGAGAGAACATTTTAAAGAGGGCTGCTCTGCCCATTAGCGTTAGTGGGAGGGATTGACAGTGTGTAACGTCTACTTCAAATCTATCTACCACCGGTTGCAAATTACGATGAACAAAGTCCTCGGTGTTAGGGCTCATTGTGATGCCTAGGTACACGAAGTTCTGTATAGAGACCGAGTAGAGGCAGTGCCTCGGGATCGCCTCGCTCCCCCCCCCCTCCTGGAGCGGGAAGGGCACCTTTTTCTGTTTGCTCACTTTTAGGCTGCAGAATTATTGATATTTGGCAAAGATATTCGTTACTGTCGGGCATGAGATCCTAGGGTTGCTCATGTATGAGCAGGCGGTCTGCATTGAGTGAAACCCAATCGACCCCTCCTCACAGCCACCCCAAACCAGACAACTCCACTGCGGACCTGAGCCTACTTGCGAGCGGTTCTATGGCCAGTGTGAACAGTAGGGGGGAAGGGACAGCCCTGCATGTTGCCCCATCCCAGCTTGAAAGCCCTAGAGGAGTTCCCGTTTACTCTCACCACTGCTACAGGGAAGTCGTACATATCTTAACCCACGACATGTAGTTGGCCCTAATGCCATGCAGTCAGTGATGTCTCAGAGGGCTGCCCAACCGACTGAGTCAAAAGCTTTTTCAAAATCCACCGTCGGTAGCGCGAGAAGATAATTTATCAGGGCAGCCCGGTCGATGGCAAACTGCACCCTTCGTAGGTTCATCCGGGTGGATCTAGATGGCATAAAACCACATTGGTCTGGGTGAACGAGGGAGTGTATGTCCCCCAGCAATCTATTGGCTAGAACTCAGGCGAGAACTTTAGCTTACCCATTGATGAGCAAGATTGGCCTGTTGGAGGTGCAGAGCTCAGGGGGTTGACCAGGCTTGGGGATCACTACAATAGCAGCCTGCCCAAGATCTTGAAGGAGCCGCCCATCTTCCCGGTTGCGCACCAGCATGCAATGCATGTGGACTGTAACTATTTCCCAAATTCTCTTCCAAATTTGAACCGGAAAACCATTTAGGCCCTGGGATTTCCCAGATTGAAGTTGGGATAGGGCCGCTGCTACCTCCTCTATGATTTCAGCCTCTAATTTGCCTTTCTGGTGCTCTGATAGTCTGGGGATTGTGACAGAGTCGAGAAAGCATGAGCCCTCGTTTCCCTGCAGTGCCGGGTGGGGAGGGGCTGGGGGGAGGGTAGTCAAGATGCTCATAGAAGGTGGCAAATGCCTCTGCAATCTCGTCATCTTCGGAGAGTAGTTCCCCATTGGGTCCCCACATGGCGCACACATATCCCTTGTTCCTGTCTCATCTTTCCAACCACGCTAGTGTCGTTCCAGGCTTGTCCCCGGTCTCATATATCTGACTACGCGTGGCCCAATGCACGGTCTTGGCATTGTCTAGAGCCAAGTTCCTCAGAACCTCTTGGGCCGTGACCAGCACGTCCTTCTAAGCACCGGTCCCAGCTGCGAGGAACTCTTCTTCCACCCGAGCTGGCTCTCTTCCACCTCCGATATCTCCCGAGCTTGCAATGGGCCAACACCAGGGAAAGTGCCCCCTTCCCCCAGAGCACTGCCTTGTAACCCTCCCATAGTGTGATTGGGCTATCGACTGAGCATTCATTTAGGGAGAAGTAGTCTTCTGTTTTTTGGGTGAGTCCCTCCACTACTCCCGATATCCCAAGATAACATGCATTGAGCCGTGTTAGACAGAATCCTGTGCAGTTCCCTTAGGGAGCACTACAGAAGATTAAGACTACAGGTATGAGCAATAAATCCCCTTTGGTATCAGTCTGTACCACAAAGATTTAGTTGGTAGCTGTGGCTAAGCAGTCAGACTTATCTGAAGAGGGAGATGAGCAGTATTCAGGGTTTACACAATAGGACTACAATACTATGGCACAAGGAAACACTGACCAAAGTTTTGTATTAAAAAGAATGAACAAGTTACTTCTTACCTTGTAACATTCTTTCGATGGGATGTTCCTCCGACGTATTCCTTATCTTTGATTGATCATCTCCCAGCTTACTGGCCTCGGACATTTTTTTTCAGTAGAGGGTGCTGCGCGTCGACGTCCCTCGAGCCGATGTCCCTCGACGGCCTCCGTATTGGCGCCGACGTCACCACGCGTATAAATAGACTCGCGCAGCGTCCGTTGCTCAGTTCCGTTTTGACGTTAACAGTTGTTTTACATGAATTGGTTATTGACCTTGAAAGAGCGTAAGCTGCAACCACAAGGGAGGTTTTACTGCGTGGATGGATGGGAGGGGCGATAAGGAGTACGTCGGAGGAACATCCCATCGAAAGAACGTTACAAGGTAAGAAGTAACTTGTTCTTCGAAGGGATTGTGTCCTCCGACGTATTCCTCATCTTTGATAGACTACCATAGCAGTGGTGTGCAATTGGAGGTGGGAATAAAATGCCATGTTTCCTTCTAGGAATGAACCAAATGTAATACGGCTTTGCCAAACCTAGTCTCTTGACTAGAGGAGGAATTCAGGTTGTAAAATCTTGTGAAGGTATGTGCGGACGACCATATGGCAGCCGCACATATGTCTCGAACCGGAACCCCTCTTTGGAGGGCCGAGGAGGCTGCGATACCCCTGGTTGAATGAGCCCTAAGATTTTGAGGAGGCTCTTTCCCTGCCAGTTTGTAACATTCCAGGATGGCCAAAATAATCCATCTGGAAATGGTTTGTTTTGTTATCGGTAGTCCCAACTTGTGCCCCGAGTAACCCACGAACAGTTGGTCTGCTTGCCTAATCTTAGCAAGTCTGCTGATGTAAAAGCTTAAAGCCGCCTTGGGTCCAGCCTATGTAGCCTTTCTTCCTCTTTCCCCGGATGGGGAGGCGGATAAAATGAAGGTAAAGTAATTTTCTGAGTGATGTGGAATTCAGAAAGCACCTTTGGGAGGAAATTAGGCTTCACCTGTAGGGCAACCTTGTCTTTATGAAAAATTGTATGAGGGGGTTTACAAGAGAGCTTGTAATTCGCTCACCCTTCAAGCAGATGTTCAAGCCACTAATAAGACAGTTTTAAGGGTGAGAAATCTTAGTGAACAAGAGTGGAGTGGTTCGAAAGGAGTACCCATCAGGAAATTTAAGACTAAATTTAAGTCATGTGAAGGAACCTGGAATGGTCTTGGAGGGTAGACATTAGTTAATCCCTTGAGAAATTGTATTACTAAGGGTAATTTGAAATACGAAGGGTCCTCCGCGGTGCGCTTCAAGATTGATAGCGCTGCAAGATAGCCCTTGATAGTGCCAACTTGAAGGCCTGAATTTGCCAAGTAGAGTAGGAATGATAACACCGTTGGTGTACCACATGAAAAGGGGTCGATATTCTCTTCTCTACACCAGCTGCAAAATTTGTTCCAACGGCAGCGGTATAAAGACTTTGTTTCTGGCCTTCTGGCCGAAAGCAACACTTCCATGACGTCGTCAGGGAGGTCCCAATCCTTGTATCTCAACCTTTCAGAAGCCAGGCGTGAAGGTTGAGGGTTCTGATGTCTGGATGGAGAACCTGACCTCCCTGACCTCCCTTCTGTGAGAGAAGATTCTCCTTGAGTGGAAGACGAATTGGAGGGCAGATGGACATGTCTGGAAGGCCCGGGTACCATGTTCTCCTGGCCCAGTCTGGGGCAATTAGGATCATGGTCCTCCGGAAACGCGTACAGGAGTGGAAACTCCCAGTCCACTACGAACGCGTCCCCTAGAGCTCCTCTCGGGGGAAATTCCCTTGAACAAAACAGATTGCACTTCCTGTTGGTACTGGTGGCAACAGATCCACTTGAGGGGTTCCCCAAAGGGAGAAGATCTGCTGAAGGACTTCCTGAGCTGGTTCAGACTCGTGGGAGACTGTGCCCTGCCTGCTCAGAGCGTCAGCGTCAAGTTCTTCTCTCCGGCTAGGTGAACTGCCGATAGAGAGATTCCTTCTTGAATTGCCCAAAACCAGAGCTGCATTGCCTCTCTGCACAGTGGCAGTGATCCTACTCCTCCTCTTTTGTTGAGGTAGTGCATGGCCACTGTGTTGTCCGTCATTATCAGGACATTTTTCCCCTGTACAGATGGAAGAAAGCTTTCGGCGCTAGTCTGATTGCTCTCAGCTCTAACAGGTTGATATGTAGTCTGGACTCCGATGGAGACCAACGACCGCTGATGGTCAAGTCGTTGGTATGGGCTCCCCACCCCGTGAGTGAGGCATCTGTGACTACTAGTATCTCCGGCCATGGTTGCCAAAACAGTTCCCCTTTCAAGATGTTTTCCTGGCAGGCCCACCACTGAAGGTCTCGAGCCACCTTGTCCGGAACCTGAAGGAGGTCTGTCATTCTCCCTGAGAATTGCGACCACTGAGTTCTCAGTGCCCACTGAAGAGATCTCATTCTCAGGCGAGCCTCTGGCACAAGGAAGATGCAGGATGCCATGAGGCCTAGCAACCTCAAAAAGTCGAAGGCTGGGAGACGTTGGGCATTTTGAAACTTGATGACCATCTGCAGAATATCTTGAGCCCTCACCTCTGGTGGCGAGGCTTTTCCCAGGGAAGTGTCCAGGACCGCTCCAATGAACTGGAGTCTCCGTGATGGTATCATCTATGACTTCTTTAAATTGAGGGAGAAGCCCAGTTTGTGAAGGAAGTGGCAGACATAATCTAGCTGGATCTGAGCCTGGTCCGAAGATACAGCTCTGATCATCCAATCGTCCAGGTAGGGGTAGACGTGGATCCCTTCCCTCCTTAGACTTGCAGCCACTACCGACATTAGCTTGGTGAAGACCCTCAGGGCGGAGGTCAGCCCAAATGGTAGAACTCGAAATTGATAAAGAGAGCCGCCAATTGCGAACCTCAGGTATTTCCTGTGTTTGAGATGGATTGTCACATGGAAATAAGCATCCTGGAGGTCCAGAGATACTGGCCAGTCCTGGAGCTGGAGGGCCTGAAGGATCTGAGAGAGAGTTACCATCTTGAACTTGTCCTTCCTGAGGAACTTGTTCAATTCTCGTAAGTCCAAGATAGGTCTCAGTCCTCCGTCTTTCTTCGGTATGAGAAAGTAGGAGGAGTACCAGCCCTTGTTCCTCTCCGCTACAGGTACCGGTTCTATGGCACCTTTCTCTAGCAGGTCTACAATTTCCTGCAAGAGGAGCGGATCTGGAACTTTCAGAGAGCTGTTCCCCGGTGGATGACTCTGAGGGATGCGTAGAAAGGGCAGGCAGTAACCTTGGGCAACAACCTCCAATGCCCAAGCATCTGACGTAATAGCCTGCCATTCCGTCAGATGTTGAGTTAACCTGCCCCCTACTGGTGTCTTGTGAGGAGAGTCCTCAGAGCGGTTTGGAGGCGGCTGATGCAGATGCCGAAGGTAAAGAGGCACCTGCTGCTGCTGCGGTTTTTGTATTTTTACCCCGTCCACCTCGGGTGAATTTTTTCTGACCCCTTTGAACCGGCTGTCCTCTGCCTTTTCCGAATGCGGAATAAAAGTGAAAGGACTTACCTCTCCAAGAGGTTCCTGAGGGGCGATATGGTGTCTGACGGATTGCAGATCCTAGGGATTTTGCTGCTGCCTTTGATGTTTGTAGTGTTTCTAAACTGTCATCCGCCTTCTTACCAAACAAAGAAGAGCCGTCAAAGGGCATATTCAAGAGTCTGCTTTGCACATCTGGAGCAAAACCAGACTTTCGCAACCAAGCAAATCTCCTGGTTGTTGTACTTGCCGCCATGGCCCTGCTGATGCTGTCAGCAGAATCGATGCCAGTCTGAAGGGATTCACACATTGCGTCCTTACCATCCTTAATGATGTTGAAAAATGCTTCCCTTTCTTCTCCCTCTGGGAGGCAGTCAGCCGCTGATGAAGCACACTCCCAAAGTGTGTGGCTGAACCTTGCGAGCGTACAAGTAGCATTGATGGATTTCAACGCCATGCTACATGCGGAAAATACTTTTTTGGCCATAGAGTCATATCTCTTATCATCCCTGTCCTGTGGAACAGTAGGGTAAGCCGATTTACTACCTGCTGAAGTAGCTGCCTGAACAACCAGACTCTCCGGATTTGGGTGTTTGGATAAATATTCAGGGTCGGCAGAAGACACCTGATATTTAGCTGATAATTATTTGTTAACCGCCGGGATTACCTCAGGTGTTTCCCAGTTTGCCAATATTCTCCTTTGTAATGCTGCATGAAATCGCACCACAGGATCCTCCTGTGGAACTTTGACCAAGATGTCTGTGAGGTCGTCCTGCTGAAAAGCAGGCGAGGGTGTGGACCATCACATAAACTCTATTATCCTTGCCATCAAGGTTCTATAAGGAGTTTCAGCATGTTCCCCTGGGTCTGGTGTGGCAAATTCCACTTCTGGGGAAGTGCCCAACCCACTTGCTTCCTGTAGGGATTCATGGAGGTCTTTCAACCTACCTTCCTCAGAGGTAAATTCCTCTGGTGCAGGAGTTGCAGATCCCTGCAACTCAAAAGGTCTTTCCTGATCCAAATCTTACCCTTCTTCATAAATAGAAGATAAGACTCTGGAGTGATCAGGTCTTGAAAATGGTATAAATCCCATTTCCAGAGTAGAAGGAGCCAAATTCGTCATGATTGCTGAGAAAACGTCGACGCAGTCGTTAAAGGCTTCGAAGCCATCAAAGCCGTCGAAAAAGGCGTCGAGAAAGGCGGTAGAGGCCTCGATGAACTCAAGAGTATCGGGATTCTACTCGAGGTTGTCGACGACATTCTCGTGCTCAAGGCTCTGGGTATGGCCACTGGCTGTGAGTTGGCAGTGGGTTTATCCTTTCTCGGCGTCAGCGTTGAATTATCTGGGTCTATCCCTCCTACATCTACTTCCTATTTAGCTTCCAGGCTTTTCAGTTCAGGAGTGGCAAAGGATGACATAGCATTGTATAGAAAGGAAGTGCATCTGGTGGGGATGTGTGCTGGCAGCATGTTGCGTTCTATCGGTGTGTAGTCTGGGACGGTGGAATCCGCAGATATGTGAGTTTTGAGGGCATGGCCCAGTTGTATGTAGTGGTCCGCTCGGTGTCTGGGAATTGGAATCTTAAGTTGCATAGTCTCAAACAAGGTTAATTTCCCATCCACAAGGATGCCCCCAACTTTCAGAATCCAGGCAATGGCTTGAGTTTCCCGATCTCAGCCAAATTGCTGTTTTGCCACAGGGGTTGTGCAGCGGTTATTTTATTTTTCAACCCTACAAACACATGCACTTGTTTCCAAACGTTAATAATGTGCGCCGCGGTTGTAGGCGGAGGAGGCCTCGGAGGAGCTTGGTATAAAGTGGGTCTGTGTCGTGAATAGCAGCAATTTCAGCTCTTATGTGGGGTAGTCCCAGTCCCAATGGAGCAGGTTGTTGATCACTGCAAGTTGTGAGGCCCAATAATAGGTTTGGAGTCAGGACACCCCTATCCCACCTTTCCAGATCAATCTTTGGAGCGTGGTCAGTGCTATACGTGGTTGGCCTCCACCCCATATGAGTTCCCTGAGGAGGGTCTCTACCCGATCAAATTCGGAGTCTGGGATCTTGGGTGGAGCATTCTGCAAGACATATAGGAATCTTGGGAGGGTCATCATCTTAAAGAGTGTGCCTCTACCCATGAGTGTGAGGGGGAGGAGTTTCCAGTGGTGAACATCGCTGACAAAACGATCAACGATCGGCTGGAAGTTGTGTATTACATAGTTAGTCAGGTCCCCAGATATCCAAATTCCCAGGTATCGAAAGCCAAGCCACTCCACTCGGTACGGGCAGTCCTGGGGGTAGCCAACACTCCACCCTTTACCGGAAAGAGGACGGATTTCCTCCAGTTAATTCTCAGCCCGCTAAACTCACCAAAGCGGGTGAGCATCTGCGTCACTATGGGGCATGTCCGGGCTGGATCCCCCAGATATATCAGGAGATCATCTGCATATAGAGCAGTCAGGTCCTCGTGCCCCTCCGGCCATCTAAATCCCGTCCAAGCTGCACTCTGGCGGAGCCACAAGGCGAGTGGCTCAATCGTGAGGACGTAGAGGAGGGGAGAGAGGGGGCATCCCTGCCGCGTGCCTCTGCCGAGAGGAAAGGGCCGAGAGGGCTATCCATTCACCATGACCTCTGCCTGGGTCTTTCTGTAGAGTAGTTGTACCCATCCAGAAAGGTGTCACCAAAGCCCATGCGTCGGATAATTTCCAAGAGGCTGTCCCACCAGATCGAATCGAAGGCCTTTTCAAAATCAATTGCCAATAGGGCGAGTGGTGTATCTATAATGGGAGCGCGTTCTAGTACCAGGTGGAGCCGTCGCAGGTTCATTAGGGTTGACTTATGTGGCATAAAGCCACATTGGTCCGGGTGGATCAGGGTGGGAGCGACTGACTATAGTCGGTTAGCCAGGAGTTTGGCAAGGACCTTGCCTTCACCATTAATTAGCGAGATGGGCCTAAAAGAGGCGCTTCTTTCCGGGGGTATATCCGTTTTGGGAAGAACTACGATGGTGGCCTTACACAGGTCTGGTGGAAGGGTGCCCTGTTCACGGACGCAAAGCAGCATTTTATTGAGGGGGCGGGGGGCGTTATTTTGTTCCCACCAAACTTTTTCCAGGTTTCAACCAGGAATCCGTTAGGACCCGGTGTTTTACCTGCCTGCAATAGTGTCACAGCTTCAGCTATTTCTGTTTTAGAGAGATCACAGTCTAATTGCTCTCTCTGTTGTGTTGACAGAGATGGGAGTGTAATATTGTCTAATAGGGTTGGGTCCAGTGAGGAAGCTGGAGCCCAATATAAGTCAGCGTACAATTGAGCAAAGGCTTCCGCTATCTCGGCATCTGACTGGCACCTCTCGTTGTGTGAAGTGACAATCTCCCGGACATGGCGTTGTCCCTCATCTCTTTTTTCCAGCCAGGCTAACATTTTGCCCGCTTTGTCCCCAAATTCGTATATCCTCACTCTGGAGTCCCAATGGGCTTGTTTGGCATTGTCCAGCACCATATTACGGAGGCGCTCAGTGGCTCGCTTAAGGGACCCGTGAGTCTCAGGGGTTGGGTCGAGAATGTGTTTATTTTCTCACTGAATCATCTCCCCTTCCGCTTCAATTATCTTTTGGAGTCTTTCTTTCCTTTTGTTCGATGTCCAAGAGATTATCTCTCCACTCAGCACCATTTTATAGATTTTCCATATTATCACTGGGTTGGCTACTGCAGCTTCATTGATCTCAAAGTATTCATTGGATACTTTGTTAAGGCGATCAATCAATTCAGGGAACACAAGAAAATGATTGTTCAATCTCCACGTTCTAAGCGGGGGGGTTATGCCGTGTATCCTCAATTCCACCGTCAATGGTGAATGGTCCGAGATGCCACGGGGAAGCAGCTCTACAGACATTACCCTATTCAGGTCTGAGTTTGGGAGAAAATGCTAGTCCAGCCTGGACAGGGAGCTGTGGGCTCCTGAGTGGAACGAATAACACTTAGTTCCCGGATGTAGTTCCTGCCACACGTCCCAGAGGCCAGGGCGGATACGAAATTGGTCATTTTCATGGGGGTATCTGGGTTGCGTTGTCTAAGGTGGGTGCGATCTATGTTATTACACATGACGTCATTGAAGTCTCCCCCCAGAATCCACAGTGCGGGTTGTGGACACACTGTTGATCATCATTAGCAGTAAGAGAACCCAGGTGAGTAACAGAAAAAGAGGCAGATAGAAACACAGTGTTTCAATTATGTAGCCATGTTTTCCCAAGATAGGTGTAACTAGAGTAGCATATAGATGAAAGCATGGCCACCTCAGACAACGTAGGACATAGAAGACGTCAAATAAAAGGTGGGTAACTTTTTTTGATTTTTGATAGCTGGCAGGTTGCCAACAAGGGTAGATTTGGCAAATGTGTAGGAAATGTTTACGATAGGCATACAATGTAGTTTCATAATAAAATGGGAAGGCACATAGTAAGAATTGGTGTCAGATTCTAGAAAAACAGAGGTAGGCTAGATTAGTGTGGGTAAGGAGGAGATAATGCGTAACAAGATGTTTATTGTGTCTCAAACAGGATGAAAATACAGTACAGAAGGGAAATTACCACGGTTCAACAGGATTGGAAGGAATATGGCGAAGGAAAAGCAGGAAGCACTTGCAGCAAAGCAGGAAGCACATGCAGCAAAGCAGATGAAGACCGTTTAACAAAGCACAGAGAAAGATTAAGTACCGGCTTTAGCACTGTATAGGGCCAATGGGCCAATCACAGACACTATTCGCAAAACTCCCCCATCCTTGTATCCAGGTTCAAATCAGAGTGTCCCCCTGTGTAATCGCTCTTCGTGATAAGCTTAAAACCTTCATTGACAAAAGAGACAATGGTCTCTTAGCCTAAAGCATCAACAAAAACTTGGGAGACTTGCTGCAATGTGGCCCAAGAATGGACAAATTCAACTGGACAAAGACAGTCCCTGGATGACAAACCAACATGAACTGAGTGGAAGATGAACTAATGAAAGAAGAAGGAACATTATGAATGTGCATGGGGTGGACAATGAAGACACAAGGCACCGAATGTCGTTATGGGGTGGGAGTAATACAGATGTTTGCAGTAAAAATCACACATGATCATACTTGAAATGGGCTGGTGGGTTTCCTCAAATTAGATAGCAACCTTTGATTCTCATAGTGGCCGTGAATGATCTAATGTATAATTAGTATAAATATAAACTGGGTAAGGGAGGTGGGACTCAGATAAAAGTAAATAAAGGTATTCTTCAGGGACATATACATGTTTAGACTAGGAGAGTATAATGTGCTAGTACTGACGTAGAAATGTTTTAGGATACCTCTCAGACTTAAATAAATCATTTTATAGAAAAGGGTGAGTAGGACAGAGATGTGTAGGTACACTGAAAATTCAGGAGGGTTGACATGGGTGTAGTGGTATGTATTGAGTAGATGACTAAATACAATCCAGAAAGTGGAGTGTGCAGAACAAAGCCTCCCCTTCAAATTGAATATATAGGAGATAGACCCCCCGTCCCCTTCAAACCGGATATAGATAGCTTATTAGGACGATCAAGAGTCCAGTGTGTGCAAAAATCAGATGTGTAGGGCTTAAAGGGGCAAGAAAACACATTTTCAGGGTGTTGTATATTGTTTGGGGTCACACCGCCTGATCACGACTTTGGCGGTAACGCCGGCGATATTAGCCCTACCACCGAGCTCGCCGGCGCTAATAGCGCCAGATCACAAGTTCAGCGGTAATGTTAATCCCCATTCCCCATTGAGCCCATTCGGGATTGCCCCATTCCCCATTGGGCTCAATGGGGAATGTTTGCGCTCTTACCGCCGGCGGATTTCCCGCCGGCGGTAATAGCACAAATTTTCCGCGGATTTCCCTCCAGCTCACAGCTGGGGTGAAATCTGCCTTAGTCCTGATTTGGCGGACCCTTAAATCCGGCGTTAATGGGTTACCCATAATGTCTTGTGAGATAGAAAGTATGTTAAGTAGTACATGCTTATCATGAATTATCAAACAATCCAGATTCAAAATTGAGCAGGGACCAAGTTTTGAGTAAAAAATAGGTTGGTCAGGCATTTCTTAATTTGGTCGGCCATTTTTGATAAGAGAAGTCAGGCAACTCTAAAATGGATGCTTGGGCATACACAATGCTCGATATTTGCTAAATCATGATGATGTCAGTGGATGATTTTTTTCATAGAAGTTCATGGAGAGTCCACTGGTGTAGAATGAGCTAAGTAAAACGTGTTTAGATTAGTTCTGATTGGCAACTAAGTCAACCAACCAGGGATTGCAAAGGAGGTTGTCTTCAAGTACTAAGGCCAATCAGGATGTTTTATATTGATCATTGCATTACCTCACTTTTTAAAAGAGTATATAAGGAACTGAAAACTGAGGGGATTTGGGAGTTGCAGAATTTTCTTTGGTGCTGTGTGCTGGTCTGCTGAAAAGAATAAGCTGATGTCTTTTGAAATCCAGCCTCAGTGTCCTGATGTGCTTCAGTCACCTTTTCCTGATCCCAGGGTGCCGAGCCCCAGAGAAGGTGTTGGGATCTTCTGTTCAGTGCGTTCTAGTGTTCATTGTTGTAGAGAAGGCAGTGAGCATATCGGTATGTGTGATTGTCTGTGGGGATTGGTGAGAGACCCCTATTCCCGATTACCTTCCAGAGCCCGCTGAACTGATCGTATGTATGATAAAGGTTCCGAGTATTGTTTCCCCAAGAGAAATTCCCTGTCTCTTGCAGAGTTTGTTCCAATTACCAGATTGGAGGGTGTCTTTCAGGTTATGCGTCGTGATTAGAGTGTTCCTGAACCGGTGTCCGGTTAAGTGTGTTGATGACAGGCGGTCGCACTTCAATGTCACTTGCATCAGCTTGCCTTGCCTTTGCCAGATTCCTCGCCTGCTTAAGAGCGTATTCTCTAAAGGTGGAACAGAGTAAGTCAGTTTCTGAAACTCAATTATAAGTTCAAGTGGGCCCACTTTCTGGGTCACTGGTAATTGTTTATGGCGGGTGGATGGGTATTCCTGACATAGTTAAGGAGTGTAGAGTTCCGAGAGCTCATTTGATTGGAGGGCGTAGTGCATATCCTCAAGAGACAAAGAGCAGGACCAACCAAGCATATTTGATACTGCGCCCGGGTGAGGGAGTTAATGGTATAATTTCCTATGGAGGTCAGGTAAACCTGGTGATATGGCAAAGGACTCAGGCTATCCCACCTTTTTGGCACTTGCTGGTAGTATTTCACAACACTAGGTAACAGATAATATAATTTTGTCTGTACACAAGTTAAAGATCACCAATGTGGCATTTATACACTTAACATCTTTATTTTCAAGTATTTCATAAAAACCTACTTAGGCTGTTATACAAGTGTTAACATGTTAAACCAAATATATTTTGGTATCTTTGCACATTTTATCATATTAAACGTTCATATCACATGCAGTTGAGTTTTTTGCACAGTGAAAAGTTAGTACTGGTGGTGACTTAGAGTATGGTTCCCATAACCAAATAATCTAGATCCCATAATCTAGTCGACACTATTGGTGTTTCTAGCAAGAACTGCTGGTATACACGTTCTAATGCGGTCTTCAGGACTCTTGGGAGGGGCTGTGGTATCTCTCTTGCCTTGCCTCGCCTCGTAGGTAGTGAATCTAAGAAATGGGAAAGTTAAAATTAGAACATGGGTGGTTTTCTGTAGGCGTACGACTGCCTAGGGTGTGTGAGAAACATCCTATCTGAGCCGAGTACTTTACTGCCTCAGGTTAAGAGAAGAAAAGCTGTATTATTCTCTAGCGGTGCCTTCTGTGCACCGTGGGTTAATGGAACCTCTATGTGTAGGCTGTTGACTTCTTAGATATCTAGCTTGCAAAGCTGAAAAAGAATAACAGGGATTTAGCAATCCTTGTAATGCTCTCTGGCATTATGATTACACTAATCTGGCTGATAATATGAGATAGTATCTTGTCTGGGGCAGGCAGCAATTTTGCCAGCTTTCCCCCGAGTTAGCCCATGCTCGAATTCAGCTACCGATATGGAGATCTGTGATATCTGTTTTCTAAGTGATTATTTTCGGGCACTCCTATAATGAGTCCCTCGTCCCTGCTTGGGAACAAGCAAGGACAGTAGCGGGTTGGGGAATCATGCAGTCCGCTCGCTTACCTGTGATTGTGTCCTTGCTGTGCTGTTCGGACACAGCTGTAGTGCTCCAGACCATGCGCATGCGTGTTAGTGCTCTGGCCTGGCTCATATGTCTAGCTCCGGTATCGCCGGCCGCTAGGCAACCGGGCGCTAATGATAAGCGCCTGCATTGTGAAGTAGTGCGGTAGTGCCTGGAGGTTACTATAGTGATGTATATCAAAATGGTAATGTTGTTGTGTGGGTCGCGGCGTGTCCAGGGTGCTTCAGTACACTTACATAATGCTGTATGTAGCCAGCAGAGTTTCTTACTTATCTCTTGCTCGGCCTGACTCGTGTGTGTGTGGCTCACATGGACGCCGGTCGCTAGGCAACAGGGCAAAGCCAATGTGCGCCTGCATTGAGATGTAGTGCAGGAGTGGTTTAGGGCCGATGTATGCGATATCTTTCTGCATATTAAAACGGCATCTGCTTGGTTGAAATGTGTGCATCGTGATACTGTTAACCAGCAGAATCTCTAACTTGTCTCTGGAAGGCATAATTACATGATTTGTATCTCATACAGGTTTTCAAATTGCATGATTTGTATCTCATACTCGTTTTCAAATTGGAACGCAATAATTTTTACATTGCAAAAAAAAGCCATACCATACTGATCAAGATTACAGTGCACAAGTACATTTGAGTCCGTATTTGGACGACCATTATGCATTGTGTTTATTTGAGTAAAAATTGGAAATAAGTGACAGAAAAAAACTGTGGGTGTCACAATTGGCTTTTTATATAATCCCCTGAAAGACTAGGAGTGGAGGCAGACATACTACATGCCTCTAAGATTATGTGTGACATTCTCACAGCTTGATGTTGAGTGTGTGTGGGGGCTCTGTTCTAGAAAAAAAGGTTCCACTTTATGGAAACATTGGGTCAGTTTTTAACCGTATTGAGATGGTAGATCCATTTACCAAAGTTTCCAAAAACCAGCCACGGTCAACATGTCAAGCATCTATCATTAACAGAGCAAGATCACAGTGCATAGATACAATACATTGCATTGTCCAGTTTGTAAAGGGGTGTGTGGAGCCTGTCGGGTGCCTACGGTAGGCGGGGGAGGTGCCAAGCCTCTGGTTTTATGCACCTGGGCACTATGCACCCCATCTCCTGAAACCTTTCCCATGTTGGATAGCTATGCATTGTCGGTTCACCTCTCCCAGACCTTAAGGTGCTTCCCAGGGCAGCCCCAGGCATTGTATATGCGATTCTCCAGGGAGACACAGCGGTCCATTTCATTTACCCATCGGTTAAAACACAACTCTTCTGAGGATCCCCACGTGAAGTCTATGCTTAGTATATTCCACTTCTCCCCAGATCCCGAGTATCATGGGACTGGGGACCCCAGAACCCCGGTGATCTTGCAGATGCATTGGCTCCAGAAGCCTTGAATAATGTTGCAGTCCCAGATCATGTGGCCCTTCTGCAGTGTAAACAGTTTCCATCTTCTACTAACCCCCCATTTCATTATTGAGGCCCTGGAGTGGTAGGCCTGGTGCAATATTTCATACTGTATTAGGCGGAGTTTGGTGTCTATGTCGCTCTCCTGCGTGAACATTAACGGCTCAAGACATTCCTCGGGTTCTAGCGGGCACACCGCCCTCTCTCATTTCTCTCAGAGCCGGGAGAGTTCCTGGGCCCCAAAAGCAGTTATCATCTGGTAAAGTGTTGTCGTGACCTTTGCCAGGATCCCAGCCTGGAGCATGTTTGCTTCTAGGGGAGAGCACTTTTGGATATCTGCCAAGGCTGGATATTGGGCAGAATGGCACGTGTAAGTTGCATGTGCCTGTCTTGCTCACCGCTGGGTAGTGCAAATCTATCCTGTATGTCTGGGAATGTTGCTAGGTGCCTATCACTCACAACATCCACAAGGGTCCGTATCCCCAGTTCCTCCCACTTGATGAAGTGCCCCCTTTTCAGGACCTCCTCTGGGATGTGCAAGTTATTCCATAGGGGTTGGTCCAGTGTCGGTCTCCCACCCGTGCCTATGTGATGGATAGCCTCTGCCCAGACTTTACGAGTCTGTCGTGTCATTTCAGACCCGTCAGTCATATCTCCTTCCGTCCCGTACAACACTCAGAGGGGTGTGATTGCCCCCATACTTCTAATCTCTCTTTCTATGTGTGGGAGCCCTGGATCTCTGTGCAGACAGCCATTAACTACTCCCAACTGTGCCGCCCAGTAGTGAGATCAAAGGCATGGTAGACCTATCCACCCCTCCCAGACGGAGTTCTGTAGAGTTTTTAATGCTATGCTGGGTTGTCCCCAGCCCCAGAGTAGTCTCCTAAGGGTAGCCTCCATGAATGCAAAGGTCGTTTGAGTAATGTGGAGGGGGGGTGTTCTGGAGGACATACTAGAATCTGGGAAGAGAGAACATTTTAAAGAGGGCTGCTCTGCCCATTAGCGTTAGTTGGAGGGATTGACAGTGTGTAACGTCTACTTCAAATTTATCTACCACCGGTTGCAAGTTACGATGAACAAAGTCCTCGGTGTTAGGGCTCATTGTGATGCCTAGGTACACAAAGTTCTGTATAGAGACCGAGTAGAGGCAGTGCCTCGGGATCGCCTCGTTCCCCCCCTGGAGCGGGAAGAGCACCTTTTTCTGTTTGCTCACTTTTAGGCTGCATAATTATTGATATTTGGCAAAGATATTCGTTACTGTCGGGCATGAGGTCCTAGGGTTGCTCATGTATGAGCAGGCGGTCTGCATTGAGTGAAACCCGATCAACCCCTCCCCACAGCCACCCCAAACCAGACAACTCCACTGCGGACCTGAGACTACTTGCGAGCGGTTCTGTGGCCAGTGTGAACAGTAGGGGGGAAGGGACAGCCCTGCATGGTGCCCCATCCCAGCTTGAAAGCCGTAGAGGAGTTCCCGTTTACTCTCACCACTGCTACAGGGAAGTCGTACATATCTTAACCCACGACATGTAGTTGGCCCTAATGCCATGCAGTCAGTGATGTCTCAGAGGGCTGCCCAACCGACTGAGTCAAAAGCTTTTTCAAAATCCACCGTCGGTAGCGCAAGTAGATAATTTATCAGGGCAGCCCAGTCGATGGCAAACTGCACCCTTCGTAGGTTCATCCGGGTGGATCTAGATGGCATAAAACCAGATTGGTCTGGGTGAACGAGGGAGTGTATGTGTAATGTTTTAGGATACCTCTCAGACTTAAATAAATCATTTTATAGAAAAGGGTGAGTAGGACAGAGATGTGTAGGTACACTGAAAATTCAGGAGGGTTGACATGGGTGTAGTGGTATGTATTGAGTAGATGACTAAATACAATCCAGAAAGTGGAGTGTGCAGAACAAAGCCTCCCCTTCAAATTGAATATATAGGAGATAGACCCCCCGTCCCCTTCAAACCGGATATAGATAGCTTATTAGGACGATCAAGAGTCCAGTGTGTGCAAAAATCAGATGTGTAGGGCTTAAAGGGGCAAGAAAACACATTTTCAGGGTGTTGTATATTGTTTGGGGTCACACCGCCTGATCACGACTTTGGCGGTAACGCCGGCGATATTAGCCCTACCACCGAGCTCGCCGGCGCTAATAGCGCCAGATCACAAGTTCAGCGGTAATGTTAATCCCCATTCCCCATTGAGCCCATTCGGGATTGCCCCATTCCCCATTGGGCTCAATGGGGAATGTTTGCGCTCTTACCGCCGGCGGATTTCCCGCCGGCGGTAATAGCACAAATTTTCCGCGGATTTCCCTCCAGCTCACAGCTGGGGTGAAATCTGCCTTAGTCCTGATTTGGCGGACCCTTAAATCCGGCGTTAATGGGTTACCCATAATGTCTTGTGAGATAGAAAGTATGTTAAGTAGTACATGCTTATCATGAATTATCAAACAATCCAGATTCAAAATTGAGCAGGGACCAAGTTTTGAGTAAAAAATAGGTTGGTCAGGCATTTCTTAATTTGGTCGGCCATTTTTGATAAGAGAAGTCAGGCAACTCTAAAATGGATGCTTGGGCATACACAATGCTCGATATTTGCTAAATCATGATGATGTCAGTGGATGATTTTTTTCATAGAAGTTCATGGAGAGTCCACTGGTGTAGAATGAGCTAAGTAAAACGTGTTTAGATTAGTTCTGATTGGCAACTAAGTCAACCAACCAGGGATTGCAAAGGAGGTTGTCTTCAAGTACTAAGGCCAATCAGGATGTTTTATATTGATCATTGCATTACCTCACTTTTTAAAAGAGTATATAAGGAACTGAAAACTGAGGGGATTTGGGAGTTGCAGAATTTTCTTTGGTGCTGTGTGCTGGTCTGCTGAAAAGAATAAGCTGATGTCTTTTGAAATCCAGCCTCAGTGTCCTGATGTGCTTCAGTCACCTTTTCCTGATCCCAGGGTGCCGAGCCCCAGAGAAGGTGTTGGGATCTTCTGTTCAGTGCGTTCTAGTGTTCATTGTTGTAGAGAAGGCAGTGAGCATATCGGTATGTGTGATTGTCTGTGGGGATTGGTGAGAGACCCCTATTCCCGATTACCTTCCAGAGCCCGCTGAACTGATCGTATGTATGATAAAGGTTCTGAGTATTGTTTCCCCAAGAGAAATTCCCTGTCTCTTGCAGAGTTTGTTCCAATTACCAGATTGGAGGGTGTCTTTCAGGTTATGCGTCGTGATTAGAGTGTTCCTGAACCGGTGTCCGGTTAAGTGTGTTGATGACAGGCGGTCGCACTTCAATGTCACTTGCATCAGCTTGCCTTGCCTTTGCCAGATTCCTCGCCTGCTTAAGAGCGTATTCTCTAAAGGTGGAACAGAGTAAGTCAGTTTCTGAAACTCAATTATAAGTTCAAGTGGGCCCACTTTCTGGGTCACTGGTAATTGTTTATGGCGGGTGGATGGGTATTCCTGACATAGTTAAGGAGTGTAGAGTTCCGAGAGCTCATTTGATTGGAGGGCGTAGTGCATATCCTCAAGAGACAAAGAGCAGGACCAACCAAGCATATTTGATACTGCGCCCGGGTGAGGGAGTTAATGGTATAATTTCCTATGGAGGTCAGGTAAACCTGGTGATATGGCAAAGGACTCAGGCTATCCCACCTTTTTGGCACTTGCTGGTAGTATTTCACAACACTAGGTAACAGATAATATAATTTTGTCTGTACACAAGTTAAAGATCACCAATGTGGCATTTATACACTTAACATCTTTATTTTCAAGTATTTCATAAAAACCTACTTAGGCTGTTATACAAGTGTTAACATGTTAAACCAAATATATTTTGGTATCTTTGCACATTTTATCATATTAAACGTTCATATCACATGCAGTTGAGTTTTTTGCACAGTGAAAAGTTAGTACTGGTGGTGACTTAGAGTATGGTTCCCATAACCAAATAATCTAGATCCCATAATCTAGTCGACACTATTGGTGTTTCTAGCAAGAACTGCTGGTATACACGTTCTAATGCGGTCTTCAGGACTCTTGGGAGGGGCTGTGGTATCTCTCTTGCCTTGCCTCGCCTCGTAGGTAGTGAATCTAAGAAATGGGAAAGTTAAAATTAGAACATGGGTGGTTTTCTGTAGGCGTACGACTGCCTAGGGTGTGTGAGAAACATCCTATCTGAGCCGAGTACTTTACTGCCTCAGGTTAAGAGAAGAAAAGCTGTATTATTCTCTAGCGGTGCCTTCTGTGCACCGTGGGTTAATGGAACCTCTATGTGTAGGCTGTTGACTTCTTAGATATCTAGCTTGCAAAGCTGAAAAAGAATAACAGGGATTTAGCAATCCTTGTAATGCTCTCTGGCATTATGATTACACTAATCTGGCTGATAATATGAGATAGTATCTTGTCTGGGGCAGGCAGCAATTTTGCCAGCTTTCCCCCGAGTTAGCCCATGCTCGAATTCAGCTACCGATATGGAGATCTGTGATATCTGTTTTCTAAGTGATTATTTTCGGGCACTCCTATAATGAGTCCCTCGTCCCTGCTTGGGAACAAGCAAGGACAGTAGCGGGTTGGGGAATCATGCAGTCCGCTCGCTTACCTGTGATTGTGTCCTTGCTGTGCTGTTCGGACACAGCTGTAGTGCTCCAGACCATGCGCATGCGTGTTAGTGCTCTGGCCTGGCTCATATGTCTAGCTCCGGTATCGCCGGCCGCTAGGCAACCGGGCGCTAATGATAAGCGCCTGCATTGTGAAGTAGTGCGGTAGTGCCTGGAGGTTACTATAGTGATGTATATCAAAATGGTAATGTTGTTGTGTGGGTCGCGGCGTGTCCAGGGTGCTTCAGTACACTTACATAATGCTGTATGTAGCCAGCAGAGTTTCTTACTTATCTCTTGCTCGGCCTGACTCGTGTGTGTGGCTCACATGGACGCCGATCGCTAGGCAACAGGGCAAAGCCAATGTGCGCCTGCATTGAGATGTAGTGCAGGAGTGGTTTAGGGCCGATGTATGCGATATCTTTCTGCATATTAAAACGGCATCTGCTTGGTTGAAATGTGTGCATCGTGATACTGTTAACCAGCAGAATCTCTAACTTGTCTCTGGAAGGCATAATTACATGATTTGTATCTCATACAGGTTTTCAAATTGCATGATTGGTATCTCATACTCGTTTTCAAATTGGAACGCAATAATTTTTACATTGCAAAAAAAAGCCATACCATACTGATCAAGATTACAGTGCACAAGTACATTTGAGTCCGTATTTGGACGACCATTATGCATTGTGTTTATTTGAGTAAAAATTGGAAATAAGTGACAGAAAAAAACTGTGGGTGTCACAATTGGCTTTTTATATAATCCCCTGAAAGACTAGGAGTGGAGGCAGACATACTACATGCCTCTAAGATTATGTGTGACATTCTCACAGCTTGATGTTGAGTGTGTGTGAGGGCTCTGTTCTAGAAAAAAAGGTTCCATTCTATGGAAACATTGGGTCAGTTTTTAACCGTATTGAGATGGTAGATCCATTTACCAAAGTTTCCAAAAACCAGCCACGGTCAACATGTCAAGCATCTATCATTAACAGAGCAAGATCACAGTGCATAGATACAATACATTGCATTGTCCAGTTTGTAAAGGGGTGTGTGCAGCCTGTCGGGTGCCTACGGTAGGCGGGGGAGGTGCCAAGCCTCTGGTTTTATGCACCTGGGCACTATGCACCCCATCTCCTGAAACCTTTCCCATGTTGGATAGCTATGCATTGTCGGTTCACCTCTCCCAGACCTTAAGGTGCTTCCCAGGGCAGCCCCAGGCATTGTATATGCGATTCTCCAGGGAGACACAGCGGTCCATTTCATTTACCCATCGGTTAAAACACAACTCTTCTGAGGATCCCCACGTGAAGTCTATGCTTAGTATATTCCACTTCTCCCCAGATCCCGAGTATCATGGGACTGGGGACCCCAGAACCCCGGTGATCTTGCAGATGCATTGGCTCCAGAAGCCTTGAATAATGTTGCAGTCCCAGATCATGTGGCCCTTCTGCAGTGTAAACAGTTTCCATCTTCTACTAACCCCCCATTTCATTATTGAGGCCCTGGAGTGGGCCTGGTGCAATATTTCATACTGTATTAGGCGGAGTTTGGTGTCTATGTCGCTCTCCTGCGTGAACATTAACGGCTCAAGACATTCCTCGGGTTCTAGCGGGCACACCGCCCTCTCTCATTTCTCTCAGAGCCGGGAGAGTTCCTGGGCCCCAAAAGCAGTTATCATCTGGTAAAGTGTTGTCGTGACCTTTGCCAGGATCCCAGCCTGGAGCATGTTTGCTTCTAGGGGAGAGCACTTTTGGATATCTGCCAAGGCTGGATATTGGGCTGAATGGCACGTGTAAGTTGCATGTGCCTGTCTTGCTCACCGCTGGGTAGTGCAAATCTATCCTGTATGTCTGGGAATGTTGCTAGGTGCCTATCACTCACAACATCCACAAGGGTCCGTATCCCCAGTTCCTCCCACTTGATGAAGTGCCCCCTTTTCAGGACCTCCTCTGGGATGTGCAAGTTATTCCATAGGGGTTGGTCCAGTGTCGGTCTCCCACCCGTGCCTATGTGATGGATAGCCTCTGCCCAGACTTTACGAGTCTGTCGTGTCATTTCAGATATCTCCTTCCGTCCCGTACAACACTCAGAGGGGTGTGATTGCCCCCATACTTCTAATCTCTCTTTCTATGTGTGGGAGCCCTGGATCTCTGTGCAGACAGCCATTAACTACTCCCAACTGTGCCGCCCAGTAGTGAGATCAAAGGCATGGTAGACCTATCCACCCCTCCCAGACGGAGTTCTGTAGAGTTTTTAATGCTATGCTGGGTTGTCCCCAGGCCCAGAGTAGTCTCCTAAGGGTAGCCTCCATGAATGCAAAGGTCGTTTGAGTAATGTGGAGGGGGGGTGTTCTGGAGGACATACTAGAATCTGGGAAGAGAGAACATTTTAAAGAGGGCTGCTCTGCCCATTAGCGTTAGTTGGAGGGATTGACAGTGTGTAACGTCTACTTCAAATTTATCTACCACCGGTTGCAAGTTACGATGAACAAAGTCCTCGGTGTTAGGGCTCATTGTGATGCCTAGGTACACAAAGTTCTGTATAGAGACCGAGTAGAGGCAGTGCCTCGGGATCGCCTCGTTCCCCCCCTGGAGCGGGAAGAGCACCTTTTTCTGTTTGCTCACTTTTAGGCTGCATAATTATTGATATTTGGCAAAGATATTCGTTACTGTCGGGCATGAGGTCCTAGGGTTGCTCATGTATGAGCAGGCGGTCTGCATTGAGTGAAACCCGATCAACCCCTCCCCACAGCCACCCCAAACCAGACAACTCCACTGCGGACCTGAGACTACTTGCGAGCGGTTCTGTGGCCAGTGTGAACAGTAGGGGGGAAGGGACAGCCCTGCATGGTGCCCCATCCCAGCTTGAAAGCCGTAGAGGAGTTCCCGTTTACTCTCACCACTGCTACAGGGAAGTCGTACATATCTTAACCCACGACATGTAGTTGGCCCTAATGCCATGCAGTCAGTGATGTCTCAGAGGGCTGCCCAACCGACTGAGTCAAAAGCTTTTTCAAAATCCACCGTCGGTAGCGCAAGTAGATAATTTATCAGGGCAGCCCAGTCGATGGCAAACTGCACCCTTCGTAGGTTCATCCGGGTGGATCTAGATGGCATAAAACCAGATTGGTCTGGGTGAACGAGGGAGTGTATGTCCCCCAGCAATCTATTTGCTAGAACTCAGGCGAGAACTTTAGCTTACCCATTGATGAGCGAGATTGGCCTGTTGGAGGTGCAGAGCTCAGGGGGTTGACCAGGCTTGGGGATCACTACAATAGCAGCCTGCCCAAGATCTTGAAGGAGCCGTCCATCTTCCCGGTTGCGCACCAGCATGCAATGCATGTGGCCTGTAACTGTTTCCCAAATTCTCTTCCAAATTTGAACCGGAAAACCATTTAGGCCCGGGGATTTCCCAGATTGAAGTTGGGATAGGGCCGCTGCTACCTCCTCTATGATTTCAGCCTCTAATTTGCCTTTCTGGTGCTCTGATAGTCTGGGGATTGTGACAGAGTCGAGAAAGCATGAGCCCTCGTTTCCCTGCAGTGCAGGGTGGGGAGGGGCTGGGGGGGGGAGGGTAGTCAAGATGCTCATAGAAGGTGGCAAATGCCTCTGCAATCTCGTCATCTTCGGAGAGTAGTTCCCCATCGGGTCCCCACATGGCGCACACATATCCCTTGTTCCTGTCTCGTCTTTCCAACCACGCTAGTGTCGTTCCAGGCTTGTCCCCGGTCTCATATATCTGACTACGCGTGGCCCAATGCACGGTCTTGGCATTGTCTAGAGCCAAGTTCCCCAGAACCTCTTGGGCCGTGACCAGCGCGTCCTTCTAAGCACCGGTCCCAGCTGCGAGGAACTCTTCTTCCACCCGAGCTGGCTCTCTTCCGCCTCCGATATCTCCCGAGCTTGCAATGGGCCAACACCAGGGAAAGTGCCCCCTTCCCTCCAGAGCACTGCATTGTAACCCTCCCATAGTGTGATTGGGCTATCGACTGAGCATTCATTTAGGGAGAAGTAGTCTTCTGTTTTTTGGGTGAGTCCCTCCACTACTCCCGATATCCCAAGATAACATGCATTGAGCCGTGTTAGACAGAATCCTGTGCAGTTCCCTTAGGGAGCACTACAGAAGATTAAGACTACAGGTATGAGCAATAAATCCCCTTTGGTATCAGTCTGTACCACAAAGATTTAGTTGGTAGCTGTGGCTAAGCAGTCAGACTTATCTGAAGAGGGAGATGAGCAGTATTCAGGGTTTACACAATAGGACTACAATACTATGGCACAAGGAAACACTGACCAAAGTTTTGTATTAAAAAGAATGAACAAGTTACTTCTTACCTTGTAACGTTCTTTCGATGGGCTGTTTCTCCGACGTATTCCTTATCTTTGATTGATCATCTCCCAGCTTACTGGCCTCGGACATTTTTTTTCAGTAGAGGGTGCTGCGCGTCGACGTCCCTCGAGCCGATGTCCCTCGACGGCCTCCGTATTGGCGCCGACGTCACCACGCGTATAAATAGACTCGCGCAGCGTCCGTTGCTCAGTTCCGTTTTGACGTTAACAGTTGTTTTACATGAATTGGTTATTGACCTTGAAGGAGCGTAAGCTGCAACCACAAGGGAGGTTTTACTGCGTGGATGGATGGGAGGGGCGATAAGGAATACGTCGGAGGAACATCCCATCGAAAGAACGTTACAAGGTAAGAAGTAACTTGTTCTTCGAAGGGATTGTGTCCTCCGACGTATTCCTCATCTTTGATAGACTACCATAGCAGTGGTGTGCAATTGGAGGTGGGAATAAAATGCCATGTTTCCTTCTAGGAATGAACCGAATGTAATACGGCTTTGCCAAACCTAGTCTCTTGACTAGAGGAGGAATTCAGGTTGTAAAATCTTGTGAAGGTATGTGCGGACGACCATATGGCAGCCGCACATATGTCTCGAACCGGAACCCCTCTTTGGAGGGCCGAGGAGGCTGCGATACCCCTGGTTGAATGAGCCCTAAGATTTTGAGGAGGCTCTTTCCCTGCCAGTTTGTAACATTCCAGGATGGCCAAAATAATCCATCTGGAAATGGTTTGTTTTGTTATCGGTAGTCCCAACTTGTGCCCCGAGTAACCCACGAACAGTTGGTCTGCTTGCCTAATCTTAGCAAGTCTGCTGATGTAAAAGCTTAAAGCCGCCTTGGGTCCAGCCTATGTAGCCTTTCTTCCTCTTTCCCCGGATGAGGAGGCGGATAGAATGAAGGTAAAGTAATTTTCTGAGTGATGTGGAATTCAGAAACCACCTTTGGGAGGAAATTAGGCTTCACCTGTAGGGCAACCTTGTCTTTATGAAAAATTGTATGAGGGGGTTTACAAGAGAGAGCTTGTAATTCGCTCACCCTTCAAGCAGATGTTCAAGCCACTAATAAGACAGTTTTAAGGGTGAGAAATCTTAGTGAACAAGAGTGGAGTGGTTCGAAAGGAGTACCCATCAGGAAATTTAAGACTAAATTTAAGTCCCGTGAAGGAACCTGGAATGGTCTTGGAGGGTAGACATTAGTTAATCCCTTGAGAAATTGTATTACTAAGGATAATTTGAAATACGAAGGCTCCTCCGCGGTGCGCTTCAAGATTGATAGCGCTGCAAGATAGCCCTTGATAGTGCCAACTTGAAGGCCTGAATTTGCCAAGTAGAGTAGAAATGATAACACCGTTGGTGTACCACATGAAAAGGGGTCGATATTCTCTTCTCTACACCAGCTGCAAAATTTGTTCCAACGGCAGCGGTATAAAGACTTTGTTGCTGGCCTTCTGGCCGAAAGCAACACTTCCATGACATCATCAGGGAGGTCCCAATCCTTGTATCTCAACCTTTCAGAAGCCAGGCGTGAAGGTTGAGGGTTCTGATGCCTGGATTGAGAACCTGATCTCCCTGACCTCCCTTCTGTGAGAGAAGATTCTCCTTGAGTGGAAGACGAATTGGAGGGCAGATGGACATGTCCGGAAGGCCCGGGTACCACGTTCTCCTGGCCCAGTCTGGGGCAATTAGGATCATGGTCCTCCGGAAACGCGTACAGGAGTGGAAACTCCCAGTCCACTACGAACGCGTCCCCTAGAGGTCCTCTCGGGGGAAATTCCCTTGAACAAAACAGATTGCACTTCCTGTTGGTACTGGTGGCAAACAGATCCACTTGAGGGGTTCCCCAAAGGGAGAAGATCTGCTGAAGGACTTCCTGAGCTGGTTCCGACTCGTGGGAGACTGTGCCCTGCCTGCTCAGAGCGTCCGTGTCAAGTTCTTCTCTCCGGCTAGGTGAACTGCCGATAGAGAGATTCCTTCTTGAATTGTCCAAAACCAGAGCTGCATTGGCTCTCTGCACAGTGGCAGTGATCCTACTCCTCCTCTTTTGTTGAGGTAGTGCATGGCCACTGTGTTGTCCGTCATTATCAGGACATTTTTCCCCTGTACAGATGGAAGAAAAGCTTTTGGCGCTAGTCTGATTGCTCTCAGCTCTAACAGGTTGATATGTAGTCTGGACTCCGATGGAGACCAACGACCGCTGATGGTCAAGTCGTTGGTATGGGCTCCCCACCCCGTGAGTGAGGCATCTGTGACTACTAGTATCTCCGGCCATGGTTGCCAAAACAGTTCCCCTTTCAAGATGTTTTCCTGGCAGGCCCAACACTGAAGGTCTCGAGCCACCTTGTCCGGAATCTGAAGGAGGTCTGTCATTCTCCCTGAGAATTGCGACCACTGAGTTCTCAGTGCCCACTGAAGAGATCTCATTCTCATGCGAGCCTCTGGCACAAGGAAGATGCAGGATGCCATGAGGCCTAGCAACCTCAAAAAGTCGAAGGCTGGGAGACGTTGGGCATTTTGAAACTTGATGACCATCTGCAGAATATCTTGAGCCCTCACCTCCGGTGGCGAGGCTTTTCCCAGGGAAGTGTCCAGGACCGCTCCAATGAACTGGAGTCTCTGTGATGGTATCATCTATGACTTCTTTAAATTGAGGGAGAAGCCCAGTTTGTGACGGAAGTGGCAGACATAATCTAGCTGGAGCTGAGCCTGTTCCGAAGATACAGCTCTGATCATCCAATCGTCCAGGTAGGGGTAGACGTGGATCCCTTCCCTCCTTAGACTTGCAGCCACTACCGACATTAGCTTGGTGAAGACCCTCAGGGCGGAGGTCAGCCCAAATGGTAGAACTCGAAATTGATAATGAGAGCCGCCAATTGCGAACCTCAGGTATTTCCTGTGTTTGAGATGGATTGGCACATGGAAATAAGCATCCTGGAGGTCCAGAGATACTGGCCAGTCCTGGAGCTGGAGGGCCTGAAGGATCTGAGAGAGAGTTACCATCTTGAACTTGTCCTTCCTGAGGAACTTGTTCAATTCTCGTAAGTCCAAGATAGGTCTCAGTCCTCCGTCTTTCTTCGGTATGAGAAAGTAGGAGTACCACCAGCCCTTGTTCCTCTCCGCTACAGGTACCGGTTCTATGGCACCTTTCTCTAGCAGGTCTACAATTTCCTGCAAGAGGAGCGGATCTGGAACTTTCAGAGAGCTGTTCCCCGGTGGATGACTCTGAGGGATGCGTAGAAAGGGCAGGCAGTAACCTTGGGCAACAACCTCCAATGCCCAAGCATCTGACGTAATAGCCTGCCATTCCGTCAGATGTTGAGTTAACCTGCCCCCTACTGGTGTCTTGTGAGGAAAGTCCTCAGAGCGGTTTGGAGGCGGATGATGCAGATGCCGAAGGTAAAGAGGCACCTGCTGCTGCTGCGGCTTTTGTATTTTTACCCCGTCCACCTCGGGTGAATTTTTTCTGACCCCTTTGAACCGGCTGTCCTCTGCCTTTTCCGAATGCGGAATAAAAGCGAAAGGACTTACCTCTCCAAGAGGTTCCTGAGGGGCGATATGGTGTCTGACGGATTGGAGATCCTAGGAATTTTGCTGCTGCCTTTGATGTTTGTAGTGTTTCTAAACGGTCATCCGCCTTCTTACCAAACAAAGAAGAGCCGTCAAAGGGCATATTCAAGAGTCTGCTTTGCACATCTGGAGCAAAACCAGACTTTCGCAACCAAGCAAATCTCCTGGTTGTTGTACTTGCCGCCATGGCCCTGCTGATGCTGTCAGCAGAATCGATGCCAGTCTGAAGGGATTCACACATTGCGTCCTTACCATCCTTAATGATGTTGAGAAATGCTTCCCTTTCTTCTCCCTCTGGTAGGCAGTCAGCCGCTGATGAAGCACACTCCCAAAGTGTGTGGCTGAACCTTGCGAGCGTACAAGTAGCATTGATGGATTTCAACGCCATGCTACATGCGGAAAATACTTTTTTGGCCATAGAGTCATATCTCTTATCATCCCTGTCCTGTGGAACAGTAGGGTAAGCCGATTTACTACCTGCTGAAGTAGCTGCCTGAACAACCAGACTCTCCGGATTTGGGTGTTTGGGTAAATATTCAGGGTCGGCAGAAGACACCTGATATTTAGCTGATAATTATTTGTTAACCGCCGGGATTACCTCAGGTGTTTTCCAGTTTGCCAATATTCTCCTTTGTAATGCTGCATGAAATCACACCACAGGATCCTCCTGTGGACCTTTGACCAAGATGTCTGTGAGGTCGTCCTGCTGAAAAGCAGGCAAGGGTGTGGACCATCCCATAAACTCTATTATCCTTGCCATCAATGTTCTATAAGGAGTTTCAGCATGTTCCCCTGGGTCTGGTGTGGCAAATTCCACTTCTGGGGAAGTGCCCAACCCACTTGCTTCCTGTAGGGATTCATGGAGGTCTTTCAACCTACCTTCCTCAGAGGTAAATTCCTCTGGTGCAGGAGTTGCAGATCCCTGCAACTCAAAAGGTCTTTCCTGATCCGAATCTTCCCCTTCTTCGTAAATAGAAGATACGACTCTGGAGTGATCAGGTCTTGAAAATTCGTCATGATTGCTGAGAAAACGTCGACGCAGTCGTTAAAGGCTTCGAAGCCATCAAAGCCGTCGAAAAAGGCGTCGAGAAAGGTGGTAGAGGCCTCGATGAACTCAAGAGTATCGGGATTCTACTCGAGGTTGTCGACGACATTCTCGTGCTCAAGGCTCTGGGTATGGCCACTGGCTGTGAGTTGGCGGTGGGTTTATCCTTTCTCGGCGTCGGCGTTGAATTATCTGGGTCTATCCCTCCTACATCTACTTCCTATTTAGCTTCCAGGCTTTTCAGTTCAGGAGTGGCAAAGGATGACATAGCATTGTATAGAATGGAAGTGCATCTGGTGGGGATGTGTGCTGGCAGCATGTTGCGTTCTATCGGTGTGTAGTCTGGGACGGTGGAATCCGCAGGTATGTGAGTTTTGAGGGCATAGCCCAGTTGTATGTAGTGGTCCGCTTGGTGTCTGGGAATTGGAATCTTAAGTTGCATAGTCTCAAACAAGGTTAATTTCCCATCCACAAGGATGCCCCCAACTTTCAGAATCCAGGCAATGGCTTGAGTTTCCCGATCTCAGCCAAATTGCTGTTTTGCCACAGGGGTTGTGCAGCCGTTATTTTATTTTTCCACCCTACAAACACATGCACTTGTTTCCAAACGTTAATAATGTGCGCCGCGGTTGTAGGCGGAGGAGGCCTCGGAGGAGCTTGGTATAAAGTGGGTCTGTGTCGTGAATAGCAGCAATTTCAGCTCTTATGTGGGGTAGTCCCAGTCCCAATGGAGCAGGTTGTTGACCACTGCAAGTTGTGAGGCCCAATAATAGGTTTGGAGTCAGGACACCCCTATCCCACCTTTCCAGATCAATCTTTGGAGCGTGGTCAGTGCTATACGTGGTTGGCCTCCACCCCATATGAGTTCCCTGAAGAGGGTCTCTACCCGATCAAATTCGGAGTCTGGGATCTTGAGTGGAGCATTCTGCAAGACATATAGGAATCTTGGGAGGGTCATCATCTTAAAGAGTGTGCCTCTACCCATGAGTGTGAGGGGGAGGCGTTTCCAGTGGTGAACATCGCTGACAAAACGATCAACGATCGGCTGGAAGTTGTGTATTACATAGTTAGTCAGGTCCCCAGATATCCAAATTCCCAGGTATCGAAAGCCAAGCCACTCCACTCGGTACGGGCAGTCCTGGGGGTAGCCAACACTCCACCCTTTACCGGAAAGAGGACGGATTTCCTCCAGTTAATTCTCAGCCCGCTAAACTCACCAAAGCGGGTGAGCATCTGCGTCACTATGGGGCATGTCCGGGCTGGATCCCCCAGATATATCAGGAGATCATCTGCATATAGAGCAGTCCGGTCCTCGTGCCCCTCCGGCCATCTAAATCCCGTCCAAGCTGCACTCTGGCGGAGCCACAAGGCGAGTGGCTCAATCGCGAGGACGTAGAGGAGGAGAGAGAGGGGGCATCCCTGCCGCGTGCCTCTGCCGAGAGGAAAGGGCCGAGAGGGCTATCCATTCACCATGACCTCTGCCTGGGTCTTTCTGTAGAGTAGTTGTACCCATCCCAGAAAGGTGTCACCAAAGCCCATGCGTCGGATAATTTCCCAGAGGCTGTCCCACCGGATCGAATCGAAGGCCTTTTCAAAATCAATTGCCGATAGGACGAGTGGTGTATCTATAATGGGAGCGCGTTCTAGTACCAGGTGGAGCCGTCGCAGGTTCATTAGGGTTGACTTATGTGGCATAAAGCCACATTGGTCCGGGTGGATCAGGGTGGGAGCGACTGACTATAGTCGGTTAGCCAGGGGTTTGGCAAGGACCTTGCCTTCACCATTAATTAGCGAGATGGGCCTAAAAGAGGCGCTTCTTTCCGGGGGTATATCCGTTTTGGGAATAACTACGATGGTGGCCTTACACAGGTCTGGTGGAAGGGTGCCCTGTTCACGGACGCAAAGCAGCATTTTATTGAGGGGGTGGGGGGCGTTATTTTGTTCCCACCAAAGATTTTCCAGGTTTCAACCAGGAATCCGTTAGGACCCGGTGTTTTACCTGCCTGCAATAGTGTCACAGCTTCAGCTATTTCTGTCATGATCTCTGCTTCCAAAAGATCAGGACTTGCCCGACTCCCTTGGAAGCAGACCCATAACCCCGGTTCCGAGTGCCAGCCAGTCCCAATTAGGACCTTTTGGACCCTGTCCTGGCGCCAGTGGCACCAGGCTCATAAAGATGCCCAGTCCCAGCGCTTGAAGCGCCGGGCTCATAATGCTTGGGTGGACTTACCTGTAGCAGACCATGCTGCTTACTTACCTGCCAGTTCAGCCCCTCATCCTCTTCTGTTTGGGACTACTTTTCCTGTTGGGTGGGGCAGGAGCCACTCCCTAGGTTCAGAACACTGGAACTCTTCTGGAAAGCAGGAACTCTTTTCTTACCTAGGCGAGGCTGTGGAAGGAGACACCTAAGCACTACAGGAGGCTATTTAAACCACACCCGATGGATGAATCTTGCTTTGCGTTATTCTGCATTCTCTGCAGCAGAACGCTCATCGTGTCTTCTGCTTCTGATCCTGGGCCTAAGGGAACAAAGGCTTACCATCCTGGAATCCAGTCTTCAGCAGCACCTGTAAAGACAAAGAAAGAACAGGTTAGCACTACGGTCTTCAGTGGCAGCGCATCTCTTACCTGGTCCATCGGCTGTTACCAACGCCTCGCGCTGCATTCCGGCATCTGAAAGACAAAGGCTTACCTACTCTTTGCATGCTCCGGAGGCCTTCGGCGCTGCATCCTGCATCTGAAAGACAAAAGAAGGTGCGTTTAAAGACATTGGGCAACTTATTTACTCACGTGCCATTACTCCTTCCCACGCCGAATCCAGTGGGTATTCCAGCACCCTTCAGCTTCTCTAAGGCTCCGAACTTGTACCTGCAAGATAAAAGGGACAGTTAGTGCGCATCGTGAAGCAGGCTACAAGCGCTTACTTACGTGCTTCCAGGCGCTTCTATTCCTCACGCGGGTTCGATCCTCAACTCTCATCAGCCCGCCATCCGCCATCGCCGGAACCTTGCAAAACAAGAGATATCATTACAAAAGACTTTTAAGACATTTGAAGTGCCCAGAACTTACCGTTCATGCAGTTAACGACGGACAGCAGTCCTCTGAGGTCAAGAGGCCTGCACCCTTATCCAGTGAAGAAACTGGTTACGGCACCCTGCCCCGAGGCAGATGGAGAGCTCGGCGTTCACTTACCTAAGGTGAGGGCGTTAACCTTTGGGGTTCTACAGGAGAAGAGAAAGGGAAGAGGAGAGAGGCACCCAATAACCCCAGTTCATTAATCCCATATTTTCTACCTGCAGACATCTTACTCTTCGAGTCAGATATACAGTGCACAGAGGTCCAGCCCAAAGAGCCAACCGTGTGTTACACATCACCTTTGAAGATACGGCATTCACCCAGTCAAGACCGGCGCCTCTGCGGGAATCAGGTGAGCGTTACAGAACGCAAAGCCCACCGCAAAACTCCCACCCAGGCGCTATGGAAACCTCGGATACCGACCAGCTAGCCCAGTTACTTGGGGAACTAAGAGCAGAAGTGCATGCAGCCCGACAGGAAACGAATGCTCTAAGAAGGGAACTGATTATTTCCAAGGAGCGAACAGACGATCTCGCTAGACAATTGCTACAGTCACAAGCCGGACAAACTCCGTTACCCACATCAGGGGCAAATCTTCCTTCAACATCCTCTACGAACCCAGTGCAGATCAACCTACCTGGGAATGTACCTCTGGCTCCGCCCGAACGATTTTCTGGTGACCCAAAGAGGTTTGCAGTATTTATTAATCAGTGCCGGTTGCACTTCTTATGCCGGCCAGCAGCCTTTCCAACTGATCAAGCTAAGGTAGCTTTCGTGCTTTCTTACCTTAGTGGCAATGCGGCAGACTGGTCGATCCCTCTAGTTAATCAAGATGATCCGGTTCTCCATGATTTTCAAGCTTTTCAGCTCAGTATGGAAAAACTGTTTGCAAGACATTCACAGGGGCAGGCCTTGGACAATGAGCTCCTTTCATTGCGACAGGGTAATCAAGACCTTTTGGCTTATATTGCGTCTTTCAACAGACTGATAGTGGAAACTCAATGGCCTGAGGACAAAAGGATTACGCTGTTTTATAGAGGTCTACGTGGAGAGCTCAAAGATGTGTTAGCCCAAGTAGAGAATCGCCCGCAAGACTGTTCGGACTATATTGACTTAGTCGTTCAAATTGACCACAGACTGCAGAACAGGAAGGCCGATCGTTCCAAGTTTGATGCTCGAGTATTTTCCAAACCACCAACTCCTACCAAAGGAGTAGACTCCGGGGAACAGATGCAAATAGGGGGCCTGAAAGGACCACTAACACAAAAGGAGCGGGAAAGGAGAAAACAGCTGCAATTATGCCTCTATTGCGGAAACTCGGGGCACTTTCTTCGAGACTGTCCGGTGAAACCAGCCAAGAAGGCAGTTGGAGCTGCAGTTACCAGGGTCACAAACTCTGAGCAGGGAAACGACCTCGCCCGACAAGAATAGAGGTCCTCTTGCCGAGCGTTAAAACCAGTTCCGTGACCTCGCATTTCGTGATACCTATGGTCCTCATTAGCCCTGAACATCCTGATCGATTACATGCGATTGAAGCTTACGTCGACAGCGGTGCCATCGGCAATTATGTGGATCATGAAATGGTTTTGAGGATGAATCTGACTCTTTGTCCAAAGGCTGTAAAGGACGTCATTACTACGGTGGATGGTACGGAGATAGCCTCCGGACCAGTAACGCATACCACCCAAGAAGTGACGCTAGTAAGTCAAGATGGACACCATGAGAGGATCGTGTTCGATGTGATCAAGGCCCCTCAGTTCCAGATTATTCTAGGAATTCCTTGGTTAGAGAAGCACAATCCTCTGATCGATTGGCGAGCAAGAACGGTTCAGTTTCCAGAATGTGTCTCTACTTGTCACCCTCGACCTAGTGTTGCACTGGCAGAAATTTCCTCGGAGGCTCCCCAGTTACCTCCTGAATACCTAGAATTCCAAGATGTTTTCCGGAAGGATCAGGCTAACTCTCTACCTCCTCATAGGTCTTATGGCTGCCAGATAGACCTGATACCTGGATCTACTCCTCCTTGTAGTAGAATTTATGCCCTCACCGAGCCTGAGAATCTTCACCTCTGACAATACCTGGATCAATACCTAGCGAATGGGTTTATTCGTCCTTCCAAGTCCCCTGCTTCCTCAGCTTTGTTCTTCGTTCCAAAAAAAGAAGGGGACCTTAGAACTTGTATAGATTATCGCGCCCTGAACCAGATCACCGTTAAAAATAGATATCCGTTACCTTTGATCCCTGAACTCCTGGACCAAGTCAGAAAAGCATGCATATATACAAAGCTGGATCTTAGAGGAGCCTACTACTTGGTACGAGTAAAAGAGGGCGATGAATGGAAGACGGCCTTCCGCACCAAGTATGGGCTATTTGAATATCAGGTCATGCCCTTCGGACTTTGCAATGCCCCGGCCGCCTTTCAATATTTTATGAACGATGTCCTCAGAGAGCTCATAGATGTGTGTGTTGTTGTTTACATTGACGACATCCTCGTTTATTCTTCATCGGAAACTGAACATCGGAAACACGTGAAAATGGTCCTCGAGAGATTGCGTCAACACAAACTTTTCGCTAAATTGGAAAAATGTGTTTTCAACGTGACTGAAGTTGAATTCGTGGGATTCATATTATCACCTAGTGGAGTGCGTATGGATTCAAAGAAGGTCGATGCAATTCTCAAATGGCCATCGCCATCCTCCGTAAAGGGTGTTCAAAGCATGTTAGGCTTCGCTAACTTTTACAGCAGGTTTATCCCCGAATTCTCTCGAATAGTCCAGCCCATCACCGCCTTGTTAAAGAAAAACAAACGTTTTGAATGGTCTACCAAGGCGGAACAAGCTTTCCAGAATTTGAAGACTAGATTTATCTCTGCACCAATCTTAAAACATCCTCGCCCAGAACTCCTCTACATCGTTGAAACTGATGCTTCGAGCCTTGCCATGGGGTCAGTTCTATCACAAAAGGACCCAGTAACCAATCAGTTGCATCCCGTGGCATTTTGGTACCGCAAATACTCGCCTCCTGAAATCAATTACACTATTACTGATAAGGAACTTCTAGCTATCAAGTCCGCCTTTAAGGCTTGGCGGCATTATCTTCTGTGGGCCCGACACACCGTTACTGTGATTACAGATCACCGAAACCTGCAATATTTGAAAACCGCAAAAGCTCAATCCTCTAGGCAACTCCGTTGGGCACTATTCTTTGCCGAGTTTGACTTCATAATTACCTATCGACCTGGTACAAAAAACGGTAAAGCTGATGCCCTTTCTCGGATGGGAGTGGAAGAACATTTGATCAATCCTAAACCTGTACCTATCATTCCCGAACAAAGAATTCTAGGTGTAATCGCCACACAATCCATAGAGGAAGTTAAGGATAAAGCCAGGCTACTGGTAACTCCAGCAGACATACAGAATTGGCATCTGCAGGGAAAGGACTTTACGGTGAAGGACAACCTATTATATTTCCAAGAACGGTTATACCTGCCCAGCACAGATTTACAGAAAAAGGTAATCTCTTGTTATCACGATTCTTTAATGGAAGGACATCCCAGTATGACCAAGACCTCGGAAAAGATCAAGCGCTACTTCTGGTGGCCGTCTTGGAAAAAAGATATCAGAGACTTTATAATGTCCTGTGGAGTATGCGCCCAAAACAAGAGTCAAAAGGAAAAACCAGCCGGCCTCTTACGCCCTATTGACATCCCACCTCGCCCTTGGCATACGCTTTCTATGGACTTCATCACCGATCTACCTCCATGCTCCGGATACAATACGATTCTAGTAATCGTGGACCTATTCTCCAAGATGGCGCATTTCATTCCACTCAAAGGCTTACCAACAGCAGCAACTCTGGCCCGAGAATTTCTCGAAAACATCGTCCGACTGCACGGTTTTCCTTCAGTTCTAATTTCGGATCGAGGTAGTCAATTTATTTCTCATTTTTGGCGAAGTTGCTGTCGGTCGGCTCAAATTGATGTGAGACTTCGACCAGCCACCACCCTCAAACCGACGGACAAACCGAGAGGACCAATCAAACTCTGGAACAGTATTTGCGCTGCATGCTACAACAAACTGAAAAAACTTGGAAAGATATCCTTTGGATAGCCGAATATGCCTACAATAACTCTGTCCACTCGGGAACTGGGAAGACCCCGTTTTTTCTTTTATACGGTAGTCACCCTCGAACCTCGGAGTTGGATCCACTCCAAGATCTTGGAACACCAGCAGTAGACCACCTGCATTCTACAATCACCCAAGCCTTTAAGGAAGCCGTTTCTCACCATCAAAGGGCTAAAGAACAATACAAGAAAGGAGCAGACCAACATCGGAAGGAAGCCCCCCAATATCAAGTAGGAGATCAAGTCTGGTTATCCACCAAATATCTACCTCTAAAAGGACCACGCACATTCAACCCAAGATACCTTGGTCCCTATTCCATCACTACCATAGTAAATCCAGTAGCGGTCAAGTTGGACTTGCCCCCTCACATGAAGATACATCCGGTCTTCCACGTCTCTCTATTAAAACCCGTGCAACCTCAAACCCGACTAACTAAATCTCCAAAACCTATTCTAGTTGATGGAGAACTCGAGTTTGAAGTCAAAAGCATCCTGGATTCCAAGATCTCCAAATCTAAACTATTTTACCTGATTGACTGGAAAGGCTACGGTCCCCAAGAAAGATCCTGGGAACCTGCAGAAGATGTCCACGCGCCTCGTCTAATCAAAAGATTTCATCGAACATTTCCTAACAAGCCCAAACCCCCGGAGAAGCCCGGTTTGGGAGGGGCCTCGAGGGGGGTTGCTGTCATGATCTCTGCTTCCAAAAGATCAGGACTTGCCCGACTCCCATGGAAGCAGACCCATAACCCCGGTTCCGAGTGCCAGCCAGTCCCAATTGGGACCTTTTGGACCCTGTCCTGGCGCCAGTGGCACCAGGCTCATAAAGATGCCCAGTCCCAGCGCTGGAAGAACCGGGCTCATAATGCTTGGGTGGACTTACCTGCAGCAGACCATGCTGCTTACTTACCTGCCAGTTGAGCCCCTGATCCTCTTCTGTTTGGGACTACTTTTCCTGTTGGGTGGGGCAGGAGCCACTCCCTAGGTTCAGAACACTGGAACTCTTCTGGAAAGCAGGAACTCTTTTCTTACCTAGGCGAGGCTGTGGAAGGAGACACCTAAGCACTACAGGAGGCTATTTAAACCACACCCGATGGATGAATCTTGCTTTGCGTTATTCTGCATTCTCTGCAGCAGAACGCTCACCGTGTCTTCTGTTTCTGATCCTGGGCCTAAGGGAACAAAGGCTTACCATCCTGGAATCCAGTCTTCAGCAGCACCTGTAAAGACAAAGAAAGAAAAGGTTAGCACTACGGTCTTCAGTGGCAGCGCATCTCTTACCTGGTCCATCGGCTGTTACCAACGCCTCGCGCTGCATTCCGGCATCTGAAAGACAAAGGCTTACCTACTCTTCGCATGCTCCGGAGGTCTTCGCACTGCATTCCGGCATCTGAAAGACAAAAGCTTACCAGCTCTTCACACGCTCCGGAGGCCTTCGGCGCTGCATCCCGCATCTGAAAGACAAAAGAAGGTGCGTTTAAAGACATTGGGCAACTTATTTACTCACGTGCCATTACTCCTTCCCACGCCGAATCCAGTGGGTATTCCAGCACCCTTCAGCTTCTCTAAGGCTCCGAACTTGTACCTGCAAGATAAAAGGGACAGTTAGTGCGCATCGTGAAGCAGGCTACAAGCGCTTACTTACGTGCTTCCAGGCGCTTCTATTCCTCACGCGGGTTCGATCCTCAACTCTCATCAGCCCGCCATCCGCCATCGCCGGAACCTTGCAAAACAAGAGATATCATTACAAAAGACTTTTAAGACATTTGAAGTGCCCAGAACTTACCGTTCGTGCAGTTAACGACGGGCAGCAGTCCTCTGAGGTCAAGAGGCCTGCACCCTTATCCAGTGAAGAAACTGGTTACGGCACCCTGCCCCGAGGCAGATGGAGAGCTCAGCGTTCACTTACTTAAGGTGAGGGCTTTAACCTTTTGGGTTCTACAGGAGAAGAGAAAGGGAAGAGGAGAGAGGCACCCAATAACCCCAGTTCATTAATCCCAGATTTTCTATCTGCAGACATCTTACTCTTCGAGTCAGACATACAGTGCACAGAGGTCCAGCCCAAAGAGCCAACCGTGTGTTACACATCACCTTTGAAGATACGGCATTCACCCAGTCAAGACGGGCGCCTCTGCGGGAATCAGGTGAGCATTACAATTTCTGTTTTAGAGAGATCACAGTCTAATTGCTCTCTCTGTTGTGTTGACAGAGATGGGAGTGTAATATTGTCTAATAGGGTTGGGTCCAGTGAGGAAGCTGGAGCCCAATATAAGTCAGCGTACAATTGAACAAAGGCTTCCACTATCTCGGCATCTGACTGGCACCTCTCCTTGTGTGAAGTGACAATCTCCCGGACATGGCGTTGTCCCTCATCTCTTTTTTCCAGCCAGGCTAACATTTTGCCCGCTTTGTCCCTAAATTCGTATATCCTCACTCTGGAGTCCCAATGGGCTTGTTTGGCATTGTCCAGCACCATATTACGGAGGCGCTCAGTGGCTCGCTTAAGGGACCCGTGAGTCTCAGGGGTTGGGTCGAGAATGTGTTTATTTTCCCACTGAATCATCTCCCCTTCCGCTTCAATTATCTTTTGGAGTCTTTCTTTCCTTTTGTTCGATGTCCAAGAGATTATCTCTCCCCTCAGCACCATTTTATAGGCTTTCCATATTATCACTGGGGTGGCTACTGCAGCTTCATTGATCTCAAAGTATTCATTGGATACTTTGGTAAGGCGATCAATCAATTCAGGGAACCCAAGATAATGATTGTTCAATCTCCACGTTCTAAGCGGGGGGGTTATGCCGTGTACCCTCAATTCCACCGTCAATGGTGAATGGTCCGAGATGCCACGGGGAAGCAGCTCTACAGACATTACCCTATTCAGGTCTGAGTTTGGGAGAAAAAGCTAGTCCAGCCTGGACAGGGAGCCGTGGGCTCCTGAGTGGAACGAATAACCCTTAGTTCCCGGATGTAGTTCCTGCCACACGTCCCAGAGGCCAGGGCGGATACGAAATTGGCCATTTTCATGGGGGTATCTGGGTTGCGTTGTCTAAGGTGGGTGCGATCTATGTTATTACACATGACGTCATTGAAGTCTCCCCCCAGAATCCACATTGCGGGTTGTGGACACACTGTTGATCATCATTAGGAGTAAGAGAACCCAGGTGAGTAACAGAAAAAGAGGCAGATAGAAACACAGTGTTTCAATTATGTAGCCATGTTTTCCCAAGAGAGGTGTAACTAGAGTAGCATATAGATGAAAGCATGGCCACCTCAGACAACGTAGGACATAGAAGACGTCAAATAAAAGGTGGGTAACCTTTTTTTGATTTTTGATAGCTGGCAGGTTGCCAACAAGGGTAGATTTGGCAAATGTGTAGGAAATGTTTACAATAGGCATACAATGTAGTTTCATAATACAATGGGAAGGCACATAGTAAGAATTGGTTTCAGATTCTAGAAAAACAGAGGTAGGCTAGATTAGTGTGGGTAAGGAGGAGATAATGCGTAGCAAGATGTTTATTGTGTCTCAAACAGGATGAAAATACAGTACAGAAGGGAAATTACCACGGTTCAACAGGATTGGAAGGAATATGGCGAAGGAAAAGCAGGAAGCACTTGCAGCAAAGCAGGAAGCACATGCAGCAAAGCAGACGAAGACCGTTTAACAAAGCAGAGAGAAAGATTAAGTACCGGCTTTAGCACTGTATAGAGCCAATGAGAAATTGGATTATTATGTGCACCAACAAGTCAGAGAAAGCCTATGACTTAAATGGGCTGAAAGTAAAAGCAATTATCATACATAAACATTTTTTGTTAGCAGCAAGGAGAAAGGGGTTGGGTTAGGAATAAACTTGACCCACTTGCCAGTTCTCGAATGACTTTTGTCTCCAATTTGGTTTTCTACAGAGAACAGGGATACCTGCCAGCGATTTCCTCTTCTGCTACGGATGTGCCTAGGAGATGGAGAAGACGGCATGTCTTTTTAAATGTTGTTTTAAAAATGTTTTTGTTTGTCATTTATCATTTTAGCACCTCTACATCTGAGAATGTGGATGTAAAGGGAAAATGAAAATGTCCCCTGAAAGGACATACAATTCTGTAATGGAAGAACAACCCCACAGAAAGTAAGGGCAAAGATGAGATAGGCGAATGTATTTATTGCCTAAAAGTTAGACGCAGGTGACTGTGTTTATTGAAAACACACTAGGTCCCAGCAATCAGACAGCATACAGTAAGAAAGAAAAAAAAAAGAAAGTAAATGTGTACGAAAAAGGGAGAGGATTAGTAGCGTTGGTATATAAAGAACCAAAATAAATGTTGACGTTTTTTCTAAGAGGCAGGGATGTTCAAAAAGTGAGATAATGGAGTTTGTTTAGAAGGCAGGGATGTTTGAAAGTAATGGAGGTTGTCTAGCAGGAAGGAATGTTTAATGGTAACACATAAATGGGTTTTAAAGGGTTGGGTTGAAAGGAAAAAGGTTGATGATGGACATAGAAATTTTTCAAAGGAAACTCATTCAGCTTTCTATTACAGGTGGTCAGGAGAGGAGGCGTATACATTAAGAGATAGACAGCACACGAACCTATGAGCAAAAAGTCTGGTCAAGGGACCCAGCCAAAACGCCCAATCACAGACACTATTCGCAAAACTCCCCCATCCTTGTATCCAGGTTCAAATCAGAGTGTCCCCCTGTGTAATCGTTCTTCGTGATAAGCTTAAAACCTTCATTGACAAAAGAGACAATGGTCTCTTAGCCTAAAGCATCAAAAAAACTTGGAAGACTTGCTGCAATGTGGCCCAAGAATGGACAAATTCAACTGGACAAAGACAGTCCCTGGATGACAAACCAAGATGAACCGAGTGGAAGATGAACTAATGAAAGAAGAAGGAACATTATGAATGTGCATGGGGTGGACAATGAAGACACAAGGCACCGAATGTCGTTATGGGGTGGGAGTAATACAGAAGTTTGCAGTAAAAATCACACATGATCATACTTGAAATGGGCTGGTGGGTTTCCTCAAATTAGATAGCAACCTTTGATTCTCATAGTGGCCGTGAATGATCTAATGTATAATTAGTATAAATATAAACTGGGTAAGGGAGGTGGGACTCAGATAAAAGTAAATAAAGGTATTCTTCAGGGACATATACATGTTTAGACTAGGAGAGTATAATGTGCTAGTACTGACGTAGAAATGTTTTAGGATACCTCTCAGACTTAATTAAATAATTTTATAGAAAAGGGTGAGTAGGACAGAGATGTGTAGATACACTGAAAATTCAGGAGGGTTGACATGGGTGTAGTGGTATGTATTGAGTAGATGACTAAATACAATCCAGAAGGCGGAGTGTACAGGACATAGCCTCCCCTTCAAATTGAATATATAGGAGATAGACCCCCCGTCCCCTTCAAACCGGATATAGATAGCTTATTAGGACGATCAAGAGTCCAGTGTGTGCAAAAATCAGATGTGTAGGGCTTAAAGGGGCAAGAAAACACATTTTCAGGGTGTTATATATTGTTTGGGGTCACACCGCCTGATCACGACTTTGGCGGTAACGCCGGCGGTATTAGCCCTACCACCGAACTCGCCGGCGCTAATAGCGCCAGATCACAAGTTCGGCGGTAATGTTAATCCCCATTCCCCATTGAGCCCATTCGGGAATGCCCCATTCCCCATTGGGCTCAATGGGGAATGTTCGCGCTCATACCGCCGGCGGATTTCCCGCCGGCGGTAATAGCACAAATTTTCTGCGGATTTCCCTCCAGCTCACAGCTGGGGCGAAATCTGCCTTAGTCCTGATTTGGCGGACCCTTAAATCCGGCGGTAATAGCGCTACCGTTGGATTTAAGGGTTACCCATAATGTCTTGTCAGATAGAAAGTATGTTAAGTAGTACCTGCTTATCATGAATTATCAAACAATCCAGATTCAAAATTGAGCAGGGACCAAGTTTTGAGTAAAAAATAGGTTGGTCAGGCATTTCTTAATTTGGTCGGCCATTTTTGATAAGAGAAGTCAGGCAACTCTAAAATGGATGCTTGGGCATACACAATGCTCGATATTTGCTAAATCATGATGATGTCAGTGGATGATTTTTTTCATAGAAGTTCATGGAGAGTCCACTGGTGTAGAATGAGCTAAGTAAAACGTATTTAGATTAGTTCTGATTGGCAACTAAGTCAACCAACCAGGGATTGCAAAGGGGGTTGTCTTCAAGTACTAAGGCCAATCAGGATGTTTTATATTGATCATTGCATTACCTCACTTTTTATAAGAGTATATAAGGAACTGAAAACTGAGGGGATTTGGGAGTTGCAGAATTTTCTTTGGTGCTGTGTGCTGGTCTGCTGAAAAGAATAAGCTGATGTCTTTTGAAATCCAGCCTCAGTGTCCTGATGTGCTTCAGTCACCTTTTCCTGATCCCAGGGTGCCGAGCCCCAGAGAAGGTGTTGGGACCTTCTGTTCAGTGCGTTCTAGTGTTCATTGTTGTAGAGAAGGCAGTGAGCATATCGGTATGTGTGATTGTCTGTGGGGATTGGTGAGAGACCCCTATTCCCGATTACCTTCCAGAGCCCGCTGAACTGATCGTATGTATGATAAAGGTTCTGAGTATTGTTTCCCCAAGAGAAATTCCCTGTCTATTGCAGAGTTTGTTCCAATTACCAGATTGGAGGGTGTCTTTCAGGTTATGCGTTGTGATTAGAGTGTTCCTGAACCGGTGTCCGGTTAAGTGTGTTGATGACAGGCGGTCGCACTTCAATGTCACTTGCATCAGCTTGCCTTGCCTTTGCCAGATTCCTCGCCTGCTTAAGAGCGTATTCTCTAGAGGTGGAACAGAGTAAGTCAGTTTCTGAAACTCAATTATAAGTTCAAGTGGGCCCACTTTCTGGGTCACTGGTAATTGTTTATGGCGGGTGGATGGGTATTCCTGACATAGTTAAGGAGTGTAGAGTTCCGAGAGCTCATTTGATTGGAGGGCGTAGTGCATATCCTCAAGACACAAAGAGCAGGACCAACCAAGCATATTTGATACTGCGCCCGGGTGAGGGAGTTAATGGTATAATTTCCTATGGAGGTCAGGTAAACCTGGTGATATGGCAAAGGACTATCCCACCTTTTTGGCACTTGCTGGTAGTATTTCACAACACTAGGTAACAGATAATATAATTTTGTCTGTACACAAGTTAAAGATCACCAATGTGGCATTTATACACTTAACATCTTTATTTTCAAGTATTTCATAAAAACCTACTTAGGCTGTTATACATGTGTTAACATGTTAAACCAAATATATTTTGGTATCTTTGCACATTTTATCATATTAAACGTTCATATCACATGCAGTTGAGTTTTTTGCACAGTGAAAAGTTAGTACTGGTGGTGACTTAGAGTATGGTTCCCATAACCAAATAATCTAGATCCCATAATCTAGTCGACACTATTGGTGTTTCTAGCAAGAACTGCTTGTATACACGTTCTAATGCGGTCTTCAGGACTCTTGGGAGGGGCTGTGGTATCTCTCTTGCCTTGCCTCGCCTCGTAGGTAGTGAATCTAAGAAATGGGAAAGTTAAAATTAGAACATGGGTGTTTTTCTGTAGGCTTACGACTGCCTAGGGTGTGTGAGAAACATCCTATCTGAGCCGAGTACTTTACTGCCTCAGGTTAAGAGAAGAAAAGCTGTATTATTCTCTAGCGGTGCCTTCTGTGCACCGTGGGTTAATGGAACCTCTATGTGTAGGCTGTTGACTTCTTAGATATCTAGCTTGCAAAGCTGAAAAAGAATATCTTGTAATACTCTCTGGCATTATGATTACACTAATCCGGCTGATAATATGAGATAGTATCTTGTCTGGGGCAGGCAGCAATTTTGCCAGCTTTCCCCCGAGTTAGCCCATGCTCGAATTCAGCTACCGATACGGAGATCCGTGATATCTGTTTTCTAAGTGATTATTTTCGGGCACTCCTATAATGAGTCCCTCATCCCTGCTTGGGAACAAGCAAGGACAGTAGCGGGTTGGGGAATCATGCGGTCCGCTCGCTTACCTGTGATTGTCCTTGCTGTGCTGTTCGGACACAGCTGTAGTGCTCCAGACCATGCGCATGCGTGTTAGTGCTCTGGCCTGGCTCATATGTCTAGCTCCGGTATTGGCGGCCACTAGGCAACCGGGCGCTAATGATAAGCGCCTGCATTGTGAAGTAGTGCGGTAGTGCCTGGAGGTTACTATAGTGATGTATATTAAAATGGTAATGTTGTTGTGTGGGTCGCGGCGTGTCCAGGGTGCATTCAGTACACTTACATAATGCTGTATGTAGCCAGCAGAGTTTCTTACTTATCTCTTGTTCGGCCTGACTCGTGTGTGTGGCTCACATGGACGCCGGTCGCTAGGCAACAGGGCAAAGCCAATGTGCGCCTGCATTGAGATGTAGTGCAGGAGTAGTTTAGGGCCGATGTATGCGATATCTTTCTGCATATTAATGTGGTTTTGGAAAAATGGCGTCTGCTTGGTTGAAATGTGTGCATCGTGATACTTTTAACCAGCAGAATCTCTAACTTGTCTCTGGAAGGCATAATTACATGATTTGTATCTCATAAAGGTTTTCAAATTGCATGATTTGTATCTCATACTCGTTTTCAAATTGGAACGCAATAATTTTTACATTGCAAAAAAAAGCCATACCATACAGATCAAGATTACAGTGCACAAGTACATTTGAGTCCGTATTTGGACGACCATTATGCATCGTGTTTATTTGAGTAAGAATTGGAAATAAGTGACAGAAAAACACTGTGGGTGTCACAATTGGCTTTTTATATAATCCACTGAAAGACTAGGAGTGGAGGCAGACATACTACATGCCTCTAAGATTATGTGTGACATTCTAACAGCTTGATGTTGAGTGTGTGTGGGGGCTCTGTTCTAGAAAAAAAGGTTCCACTCTATGGAAACATTGGGTCTGTTTTTAACCGTATTGAGATGGTAGATCCATTTACCAAAATTTCCGAAAACCAGCCACGGTCAACATGTCAAGCATCTATCATTAACAGAGCAAGATCACAGTGCATAGATACAATACATTGCATTGTTCAGTTTGTAAAGGGGTGTGTGGAGCCCGTCGGGTGCCTACGGTAGGCGGGGGAGGTGCTAAGCCTCTGGTTTTATGCACCTGGGCACTATGCACCCCATCTCCTGCAACCTTTCCCATGTTGGATAGCTATGCATTGTCGGTTCACCTCTCCCAGACCTTAAGGTGCTTCCCAGGGCAGCCCCAGGCATTGTATATGCGATTCTCCAGGGACACACAGCGGTCCATTTCATTTACCCATCGGTTAAGACACAACTCTTCTGAGGATCCCCACGTGAAGTCTATGCTTAGTATATTCCACTTCTCCCCAGATCCCGAGTATCACCAGTGTTGGGTCCCGTGGGACTGGGGACCCCAGAACCCCGGTGATCTTGCAGATGCATTGGCTCCAGAAGCCTTGAATAATGTTGCAGTCCCAGATCATGTGGCCCTTCAGCAGCGTAAACAGTTTCCATCTTCTACTAACCCCCCATTTCATCATTGAGGCCCTGGAGTGGTAGGCCTGGTGCAATATTTCATACTGTATTAGGCAGAGTTTGGTGTCTATGCCGCTCTCCTGCGGGAACATTAACGGCTCAAGACATTCCTCGGGTTCTAGCGGGCACACCGCCCTCTCTCATTTCTCCCAGAGCGGGAGAGTTCCTGGGCCCCGAAAGCAGTTATCTGGTAAAGTGTTGTCGTAACCTTTGCCAGGATCCCAGCCTGGAGCATGTTTGCTTCTAGGGGAGAGCACTTTTGGATATCTGCCAAGGCTGAATATTGGGCTGAATGGCACGTGTAAGTTGCATGTGCCTGTCTTGCTCACCGCTGGGTAGTGCAAATCTATCCTGTATGTCTGGGAATGTTGCTAGGTGCCTATCACTCACAACATCCACAAGGGTCCGTATCCCCAGTTCCTCCCACTTGATGAAGTGCCCCCTTTTCAGGACCTCCGTTGGGATGTGCATGTTATTCCATAGGGGTTGGTCCAGTGTCGGTCTCCCACCCATGCCTATGTGATGGATAGCCTCTGCCCAGACTTTACGAGTCCGTCGTGTCATTTCAGACCCGTCACTCATATCTCCTTCCGTCCCATACAACACTCAGAGTGGTGTGATTGCCCCCATACTTCTAATCTCTCTTTCTATGTGTGGGAGCCCTGGATCTCTGTGCAGACAGCCATTAACTACTCCCAACTGTGCCGCCCAGTAGTAAGATCAAAGGCATGTTAGACCTATCCCCCCCTCCCAGACGGAGCTCTGTAGAGTTTTTATTGCTATCCTGGGTTGTCCCCAGCCCCAGAGTAGTCTCCTAAGGGTAGCCTCCATGAATGCAAAGGTCGTTTGAGTAATGTGGAGGGGGTTGTTCTGGAGGACATACTAGAATCTGGGAAGAGAGAACATTTTAAAGAGGGCTGCTCTGCCCATTAGCGTTAGTGGGAGGGATTGACAGTGTGTAACGTCTACTTCAAATCTATCTACCACCGGTTGCAAATTACGATGAACAAAGTCCTCGGTGTTAGGGCTCATTGTGATGCCTAGGTACACGAAGCTCTGTATAGAGACCGAGTAGAGGCAGTGCTTCGGGATCGCCTCGCTCCCCCCCCCCTGGAGCGGGAAGAGCACCTTTTTCTGTTTGCTCACTTTTAGGCTGCAGAATTACTGATATTTGGCAAAGATATTCGTTACTGTCGGGCATGAGGTCCTAGGGTTGCTCATGTATGAGCAGGCGGTCTGCATTGAGTGAAACCCGATCGACCCCTCCCCACAGCCACCCCAAACCAGACAACTCCACTGCGGACCTGAGCTTACTTGCGAGCGGTTCTATGGCCAGTGTGAACAGTAGGGGGGGAAGGGACAGCCCTGCACGGTGCCCCATCCCAGCTTGAAAGCCCTAGAGGAGTTCCCGCTTACTCTCACCACTGCTACAGGGAAGTCGTACATATCTTAACCCACGACATGTAGTTGGCCCTAATGCCATGCAGTCAGTGATGTCTCAGAGGGCTGCCCAACCGACTGAGTCAAAAGCTTTTTCAAAATCCACCGTCAGTAGCGCGAGTAGATAATTTATCAGGGCAGCCCGGTCGATGGCAAACTGCACCCTTCGTAGGTTCATCTGGGTGGCATCTAGATGGCATAAAACCACATTGGTCTGGGTGAACGAGGGAGTGTATGTCCCCCAGCAATCTATTGGCTAGAACTCAGGCGAGAACTTTAGCTTACCCATTGATTAGCGAGATTGGCCTGTTGGAGGTGCAGAGCTCAGGGGTTTGACCAGGCTTGGGGATCACTACAATAGCAGCCTGCCCAAGATCTTGAAGGAGCCGCCCATCTTCCCGGTTGCGCACCAGCATGCAATGCATGTGGCCTGTAACTGTTTCCCAAATTCTCTTCCAAATTTGAACCGGAAAACCATTTAGGCCCGGGGATTTCCCAGATTGAAGTTGGGATAGGGCCGCTGCTACCTCCTCTGTGATTTCAGCCTCTAATTTGCCTTTCTGGTGCTCTAATATTCTGGGGATTGTGACAGAGTCGAGAAAGCATGAGCCCTCATTTCCCTGCAGTGCCGGGTGGGGAGGGGCTGGGGGGAAGGGTAGTCAAGATGCTCATAGAAGGTGGCAAATGCCTCTACAATCTCGTCATCTTCGGAGTAGTTCCCCATCGGATCCCCATATGGCGCACACATCCCTTGTTCCTGTCTCGTCTTTCCAACCACGCTAGTGTCGTTCCAGGCTTGACCCGGTCTCATATATCTGACTACGCGTGGCCCAATGCGCGGTCTTGCCATTGTCTAGAGCCAAGTTCCTCAGAACCTCTTAGGCCGTGACCAGCGTGTCCTTCTAAGCACCGGTCCCAGCTGCGAGGAACTCTTCTTCCACCCGAGCTGGCTCTCTTCCGCCTCCGATATCTCCCGAGCTTGCAATGGGTCAACACAAGGGAAAGTGCCCCTCCCCCCAGAGCACTGCCTTGTAACCCTCCCATAGTGTGATTGGGTTATCGACTGAGCATTCATTTAGGGAGTAGTAGTCTTCTGTTTTTTGGGCGAATCCCTCCACTACTCCCGATATCCCAAGATAACATGCATTGAGCCGTGTTAGACAGAATCCTGTGCAGTTCCCTTAGGGAGCACTACAGAAGATTAAGACTACAGGTATGAGCAATAAATCCCTTTTGGTATCAGTCTGTACCACAAAGATTTAGTTGGTAGCTGTGGCTAAGCAGTCAGACTTATCTGAAGAGGGAGATGAGCAGTATTCAGGGTTTACACAATAAGACTACAATACTATGGCACAAGGAAACACTGACCAAAGTTTTGTATTAAAAAGAATGAACAAGTTACTTCTTACCTTGTAACGTTCTTTCGATGGGATGTTCCTCCGACGTATTCCTTATCTTTGATTGATCATCTCCCAGCTTACTGGCCTCGGACATTTTTTTTCAGTAGAGGGTGCTGCGCGTCGACGTCTCTCGAGCCGATGTCCCTCGACGGCCTCCGTATTGGCGCCGACGTCACCACGCGTATAAATAGACTCGAGCAGCGTCCGTTGCTCAGTTCCGTTTTGACGTTAACAGTTGTCTTACATGAATTGGTTATTGACCTTGAAGGAGCGTAAACTGCAACCACAAGGGAAGTTTTACTGCATGGATGGATGGGAGGGGCGATAAGGAATACGTCGGTGGAACATCCCATAGAAAGAACGTTACAAGGTAAGAAGTAACTTGTTCTTCGAAGGGATTGTGTCCTCCGACGTATTCCTCATCTTTGATAGACTACCATAGCAGTGGTGTGTAATTGGAGGTGGGAGTAAAATGCCATGTTTCCTTCTTGGAATGAACCGAATGTAATACGGCTTTGCCAAACCTAGTCTCTTGACTAGAGGAGGAATTCAGGTTGTAAAATCTTGTGAAGGTATGTGCGGACGACCATATGGCAGCCGCACATATGTCTCGAACCGGAACCCCTCTTTGGAGGGCCGAGGAGGCTGCGATACCCCTGGTTGAATGAGCCCTAAGATTTTGAGGAGGCTCTTTCCCTGCCAGTTTGTAACATTCCAGGATGGCCAAAATAATCCATCTGGAAATGGTTTGTTTCGTTATCGGTAGTCCCAACTTGTGCCCCAAGTAACCCACGAACAGTTGGTCTGCTTGCCTAATCCTAGCAAGTCTGCTGATGTAAAAGCTTAAAGCCGCCTTGGGTCCAGCCTATGTAGCCTTTCTTCCTCTTTCCCCGGATGGGGAGGCGGATAGAATGAAGGTAAAGTAATTTTCTGAGTGATGTGGAATTCAGAAACCACCTTTGGGAGGAAATTAGGCTTCACCTTAGGGCAACCTTGTCTTTATGAAAAATTGTATGAGGGGGTTTACAAGAGAGAGCTTGTAATTCGCTCACCCTTCAAGCAGATGGTAAAGCCACTAATAAGACAGTTTTAAGGGTGAGAAATCTTAGCGAACAAGAGTGGAGTGGTTCGAAAGGAGTACCCATCAGGAAATTTAAGACTAAATATAAGTCCCGTGAAGGAACCTGGAATGGTCTTGGAGGGTAGACATTAGTTAATCCCTTGAGAAATTGTATTACTAAGGGTAATTTGAAATACGAAGGCTCCTCCGCGGTGCGCTTCAAGTTTGATAGCGCTGCAAGATAGCCCTTGATAGTGCCAACTTGAAGGCCTGAATTTGCCAAGTAGAGTAGAAATGATAACACCGTTGGTGTACCACATGAAAAGGGGTCGATATTCTCTTCTCTACACCAGCTGCAAAATTTGTTCCAATGGCAGCGGTATAAAGACTTTGTTGCTGGCCTTCTGGCCGAAAGCAACACTTCCATGACGTCGTCAGGGAGGTCCCAATCCTTGTATCTCAACCTTTCAGAAGCCAGGCGTGAAGGTTGAGGGTTCTGATGTCTGGATGGAGAACCTGACCTCCCTGACCTCCCTTCTGTGAGAGAAGATTCTCCTTGAGTGGAAGACAAATTGGAGGGCAGATGGACATGTCCGGAAGGCCCGGGTACCACGTTCTCCTGGCCCAGTCTGGGGCAATTAGGATCATGGTCCTCCGGAAACGCGTACAGGAGTGGAAACTCCCAGTCCACTACAAACGCGTCCCCTAGAGCTCCTCTCGGGGGAAATTCCCTTGAACAAAACAGATTGCACTTCCTGTTGGTACTGGTGGCAAACAGATCCACTTGAGGGGTTCCCCAAAGGGAGAAGATCTGCTGAAGGACTTCCTGAGCTGGTTCCGACTCGTGGGAGACTGTGCCCGGCCTGTTCAGAGCGTCCGCGTCAAGTTCTTCTCTCCGGCTAGGTGAACTGCTGATAGAGAGATTCCTTCTTGAATTGCCCAAAACCAGAGCTGCATTGCCTCTCTGCACAGTGGCAGTGATCCTACTCCTCCTCTTTTGTTGAGGTAGTGCATGGCCACTGTGTTGTCCGTCATTATCAGGACATTTTTCCCCTGTACAGATGGCAGAAAAGCTTTCAGCGCTAGTCTGATTGCTCTCAGCTCTAACAGGTTGATATGTAGTCTGGACTCCGATGGAGACCAACGACCGCTGATGGTCAAGTCGTTAGTATGGGCTCCCCACCCCGTGAGTGAGGCATCTGTGACTACTAGTATCTCCGGCCATGGTTGCCAAAACAGTTCCCCTTTCAAGATGTTTTCCTGGCAGGCCCACCACTGAAGGTCTCGAGCCACCTTGTCCGGAACCTGAAGGAGGTCTGTCATTCTCCCTGAGAATTGCGACCACTGAGTTCTCAGTGCCCACTGAAGAGATCTCATTCTCAGGCGAGCCTCTGGCACAAGGAAGATGCAGGATGCCATGAGGCCTAGCAACCTCAAAAGGTCGAAGGCTGGGAGACGTTGGGCATTTTGAAACTTGATGACCATCTGCAGAATATCTTGAGCCCTCACCTCTGGTGGCAAGGCCTTTCCCAGGGAAGTGTCCAGGACCGCTCCTATGAACTGGAGTCTCCGTGATGGTATCATCTATGAATTCTTTAAATTGAGGGAGAAGCCCAGTTTGTGAAGGAAGTGGCAGACATAATCTAGCTGGATCTGAGCCTGTTCCGAAGATACAGCTCTGATCATCCAATCGTCCAGGTAGGGGTAGACGTGGATCCCTTCCCTCCTTAGACTTGCAGCCACTACCGACATTAGCTTGGTGAAGACCCTCGGGGCGGAGGTCAGCCCAAATGGTAGAACTCAAAATTGATAATGAGAGCCGCCAATTGCGAACCTCAGGTATTTCCTGTGTTTGAGATGGATTGGCACATGGAAATAAGCATCCTGGAGGTCCAGAGATACCAGCCAGTCCTGGAGCTGGAGGGCCTGAAGGATCTGAGAGAGAGTTACCATCTTGAACTTGTCCTTCCTGAGGAACTTGTTCAATTCTCGTAAGTCCAAGATAGGTCTCAGTCCTCCGTCTTTCTTCGGTATGAGAAAGTACGGGGGGAGTACCAGCCCTTGTTCCTCTCCGCTACAGGTACCGGTTCTATGGCACCTTTCTCTAGCAGGTCTACAATTTCCTGCAAGAGGAGCAGATCTGGAACTTTCAGAGCGCTGTTCCCCGGTGGATGACTCTGAGGGATGCGTAGAAAGGGCAGGCAGTAACCTTGGGCAACTGCCTCCAATGCCCAAGCATCTGACGTAATAGCCTGCCATTCCGTCAGATGTTGAGTTAACCTGCCCCCTACTGGTGTCTTGTGAGGAGAGTCCTCAGAGCGGTTTGGAGGCACCTGCTGCTGCTGCAGCTTTTGTATTTTTACCCCGTCCACCTCGGGTGAATTTTTTCTGACCCCTTTGAACCGGCTGTCCTCTGCCTTTTCCGAATGCAGAATAAAACCCGAAAGGACTTACCTCTCCAAGAGGTTCCTGAGGGGCGATATGGTGTCTGACGGATTGCAGATCCTAGGGATTTTGCTGCTGCCTTTGATGTTTGTAGTGTTTCTAAACTGTCATCTGCCTTCTTACCAAACAAAGAAGAGCCGTCAAAGGGCATATTCAAGAGTCTGCTTTGCACATCTGGAGCAAAACCAGACTTTCGCAACCAAGCAAATCTCCTGGTTGTTGTACTTGCCGCCATGGCCCTGTTGATGCTGTCAGCAGAATCGATGCCAGTCTGAAGGGATTCACACATTGTGTCCTTACCATCCTTAATGATGTTGAGAAATGCTTCCCTTTCTTCTCCCTCCGGGAGGCAGTCAGCCGCTGATAAAGCGCACTCCCAAAGTGTGTGGCTGAACCTTGCGAGCGTACAAGTAGCATTGATGGATTTCAACGCCATGCTACATGCTGAAAATACTTTTTTGGCCATAGAGTCATATCTCTTATCATCCCTCGCCTGTGGAACAGTAGGGCAAGCCGATTTACTACCTGCTGAAGTAGCTGCCTGAACAACCAGACTCTCCGGATTTGGGTGTTTGGATAAATATACAGGGTCGGCAGAAGACACTCGATATTTAGCTGATAATTATTTGTTAACCGCCGGGATTACCTCAGGTGTTTCCCAGTTTGCCAATATTCTCCTTTGTAATTCTGCATGAAATCACACCACAGGATCCTCCTGTGGACCTTTGACCAAGATGTCTGTGAGGTCGTCCTGCTGAAAAGCAGGCGAGGGTGTGGACCATCCCATAAACTCTATTATCCTTGCCATCAAGGTTCTATAAGGAGTTTCAGCATGTTCCCCTGGGTCTGGTGTGGCATATTCCACTTCTGGGGAAGTGCCCAACCCACTTGCTTCCTGTAGGGATTCATGGAGGTCTTTCAACCTACCTTCCTCAGAGGTAAATTCCTCTGGTGCAGGAGTTGCAGATCCCTGCAACTCAAAAGGTCTTTCCTGATCCGAATCTTCCCCTTCTTCATAAATAGAAGATAAGACTCTGGAGTGATCAGGTCTTGAAAATGGTATAAATCCCATTTCCAGAGTAGGAGGAGCCAAATTCGTCATGATTGCTGAGAAAACGTCGACGCAGTCGTTAAAGGCTTCGAAGCCATCGAAGCCGTCGAAAAAGGCGTTGAGAAAGGTGGTAGAGGCCTCGATGAACTCGAGAGTATCGGGATTCTACTCGAGGTTGTCGACGACATTCTCGTGCTCAAGGCTCTGGGTATGGCCACTGGCTGTGAGTTGGCTGTGGGTTTATCCTTTCTCGGCGTCGTCGTTAAAGACGGCGTCGACTCGACCGACCTGAACCTGAACTGACCGACTGACCTGAACCTGAACCCTTCGATAAAGGCGTCAACGACACCGATCTATGTGTCGAAGGGATCTTTGATGACGGCGTCGAAGATGCAACTTTGCCTTTACTCGAGGGTTTGTGACGCTCTCGAGTGGCTTCTTTCGCCGGGTACTGCGACTCGCAGCATTTTGATTTTTCGGTTCTTTCACCCAGGCTATCACCCTCAGCCATCTTCGAGGGGGTCAAGGCCGCTTTCTCGAAGATGCTTAGCATCTTTTTCCTGAATTCCTCCCACTCAGCCTGAGAGCTATGTTTTGTGGGGCAGGAGACCCTTTTTGGGGAAATGGAAGACGAAGACGAGGAAGGTGATCTTCGACGTCTCTTTTTTGAATGCTTAGATCTCGAAGAGTGATGGGAACTGCTTTGAGACCTAGAACGAGAATGTCTTTTGTGATGGAGAGGAGACGAATGTCTCGACTCCGCCAAGGAAACTTTCGAAGAAGTTTTAACTGCCTTACCTTTCTCGAGCTTCCCCTTACGCTCCTTCAAGGCTTTCGCCGTCATGGACATGCAGTCCTCACACTCCTCCAATGGTGCTCGATTCCCAGACACCACAAACAGATCCTGTGAGGATCCATCAACAACATATTCTTTCCACAGTCTCTGCATTTTTTGAAGCCGGACCGTGGAGTCGTCGGTTCGGATGAGGAAGCCATCGAGTACGAGTCGGTATTCACGAGGAATAATTGATATATTTGACTGAAGAACTGAGCAACGATATTCCGAGGCCCCACGAAGCGCAGAAAAACGGAACTGAGCAAACGGACGCTGCGCAAGTCTATTTATACGCGTGATGACGTTGGCGCCGATGCGGAGGCCGTCGAGGGACATCGGCTTGAGGGACATCGACACACAGAACCCTCTACTGAAAAAAACATTCTGAGGCCAGCAAGCTGGGAGATGATCTATCAAAGATAAGGAATACGTCGGAGGACACAATCCCTTCGAAATATCTTTATTTTACACACTTCTAGTTCAACATATTAATCACAGTTATTAAAGCAAGTTAAAATCAGTCAAGAAAAGTATACACAACTCCCTGGTTAAATTGTAGACAATTTTGAGCAAGAGTGAAAACTGAGCAAAATGGCACAGTGAAAACCAAACACAAATGGCACTCTAGCAATTCCTCACAAGGGAGGGAAAGAACAAGTTATACCGGGATATACTCTTAGGCACCCTAGCAACACTTCCCAATAAGTTTGTGAACAAGTTTAGACAAGGCTGTACTTTAGCATGTATAATACTTAGGTGAAAACCGAGCAAAATGGCACTTCACAAGTTTTAAAAGTGGGAAGGAAAAGGTGATTATAAGAGTTAGGTGCACCAACACATTTCTAGTTGAGAAGCAATCTAGAGAGGACAGGTATAACAGATTCTGCCAGAGTCAATAGGCCTGTGGCAGAGTCAGTGGTACAGGGCAAAGAGCCCAGGAGAAAAATGTTCTTGCAGCTGCAGTCAATTCTTTGTTAACCGATTCGAAAGGCCGGTTGCAGAAGGTGAAAATCAATGGTAGAGGATAGGGGCTGCCAACCCAACAGGTAGGTAAAGGATTTAAAACACCTTTAGCGCTACCAAATGAAAAGGGAGGCCTGGCGGAACAAAGTACCTTAAAATGTAGAAGAAGCTCCTGCGGTGGCGGTTGTTCCTGGCAGTTCCTGCAGTTCGAAGATCTAGAAGAGCAAGAGAGACTCTCGTTGTGGAGGAAGGTTCGAGTTACTGCACTGCCCAGGGATGAAATCAGCCGCGGTGCTGCCAAACGAAATAAAAGGTATGCCCCTTTAAACCGTGGCCGGGTGGAAGTGCGCCTGGCTAGCCGGTCTCCGAGTGCAGGGCACTGGCGATTCGACCAAGGCAGGTCCTGGAAGGTGATTGGCAAACTGGTTGGCCCCACCAGCTCAAGGGAAGAAATCACTTGCAGATGAAGATCTTCTCTCGTTGTGTGGAGAAAAGTGGTGAGACACTGCAGCAGGGCTTCACTGGTGGTTCAGTTGGATGCAGAGGTCTTTGGCTTCCCTCCTCTTCAGCTTCTTAATTCCAGTGGCGACGTCTTGCTCTTCCAGTCCTCAGGACCCTGTTTTTATGCAAAAAGATCCCCATTCATACAGCCTAGCTGTCACTCACACAGTGGAGTGGTCATCCTGGAGGGAGACCCTCCAGCCTATCAGGGCAGAGTGCGACATGGGTTGCTGAGGCAACCCTGTCCAGGGATCCTACTCCTACTCCCCTTCCCACACAATGGGTCCACCCCAGAATCAGTGGGGCCGAAAGGAGGGCTTCTTGGCAGAAGCCCGCCAAAAGGACGAACAAAGGATCCCCGACCTGGGTTAGGATCTTAGAGAAAGACACAAGAAAGAATTTATATAAAAGTCCTGGCATATTAAACCTACTGGAGTAAAGTTCATATAAAAATAAACCAGAGGTATGTTAGAGGCTGTCAGTAAACGTGGTAACCTCGAACAATGAGAAAATCCCATAGAGAAATATTTGCGGCCGAATACTTTTGGTAGTAACCACTGCCACCAGCCAGAAACTTTGGAGAGAGGGACTGTACGGCACCCTCTCGAAAATGAACACAAGGGAAAAACTATTAAACCTTTCCAGTACCTCCATAGTAAGATGGGTTGTACTGGTTTTGTTCATAAAGAGTGACTAGTAAAGTCAATGGGGATTTTACATGCCCTGGGAGACAGTAGTCAGTCCCAGGATATGGAGTCTATGTTTGAGGGTCACTACGACACCCCTGTGTCACTGCACAGAGGGTGCTGTGTAACACATGTGGATAAAGATGGTTCCTATGGGGGTGAGATAAAACCCCATAGACATTAAACACAAAAAAATAGCTTAGAACACACATAGCAAATGCCTAAGAGTGGGAAAGAGAGTCTCACTCTTAGCAGGAGAAAAAAACAAATCCTTCAAATCCAGCAAAGCTACTGGGGGACTCTATAGGTAAGGGAAATTAGACATGGAATGAGAATTCTCCCTAACAAGCCGCCAAGTGGGGTTGGATGTTTTCGGGCCATGTTTTATTGTCATGATCAGAGGAGAGGGCTCTGAGATGCCCCTGGCCAGGTACGTGGCCGCCGGCAGTCTGTGCGCCATGTTGAGCCGTACGAAAAAGTAACCTGTGCGCGATAGGGACTTGTGTGCACCTGAGAACGGGAACCCGGGGTCTAGGGTATAGAATTCACCACACATCTTCCCACCCAAGTGCCCTAGCAAAGGAGTGCAGTTTGGGCGGGTGGTCAGGGTTCCTGGTCCCCAAGTGCCTTCTATCTCGGACCACGTCCATCACCTCATTAAAGTTCCCTCCTGGCACCCAATAGTCTGCTTTTTTGTCTAGGTGTTGCCCCTTATGTCCCCAGTCCCAACTGGAATGGGACCCTTTTATTTAAGAGGAGCATTGTTCCTCGTGACCCACTAGAGAATCCAGCGTGGAAGGCAGTCGAATAATTGGATCTCTGAACAAATTTGCATTAGGTGCCCATAAGATGTTTCTCAGTGAGCAGTACAATGTCATGCAAGTGCCTATTCAGGAATTGAAGCACCAGCCTGCATTTGATACTGGAGCCCAACCCATTAACATTCCACGTGAGCAGGGTTAATTGACCCTCATCTGCCATTGTTGTCCTGGGGAATGTTTGCACTGCACGTACGGGTGTATCTTTCTGCTCGTACCCTGCTCCCAGCCCCTCTACTGTTACAGCTGTCTGACCTTTCAGCATAGACCGTGACATTGTTACCTTTAAAGCATAACGGTGAGAGAAAAAAAAAAGGAACAACCACCACCCCAGTTTTTGGAATATCTAACACCTTTTCTGTTAGCATTGCATACAGATCCATTACAGCTTCCGGGTCTCCTTCGTTGAGAATCAGCCTAACATAGACCGTCTCATGTTGTGGCTTTTTACATAGCCAACAGTCCCCCCCGTCCCATTGTGTACTTCCCCCTAACCAGAAGCACCTGTAGCCCTAACTGTGCACAGAACTTCAACTCTGAACATTGATGGGTGTTATGGGGTGCTTAACGCAACTGCAATTATGAGTTCCACCGCGTCCCACAGTGGCTGCCACTGCGGTGTCCCCTTGTTCGGTCATTTCACTTGCAGTGTCCTGGTTCATGGTGCCCGTGTTCAACCATTCTCCTCTCTACTCTCCACATTTTGTGTGGAGGTACTGACAGTTCAGGACCCTGAGGATTCAATTGCGGCGGGTAACAATCCGTCCTTGACTTCCGTCCCGGTGGTCCTCTTGGGGATCGTTGCAGTTAAGCTCCATTCACGATCTGGGTCTTCAGCCATTCCCAGCTGGCCTCCACTTTCTGGAGCGTCGGAAAGAACACTGCATATTTTGACAGGGATGAAGCTTCTTTTTACCCAAATCGAAAGCTTGTCGGGCCTTCTGCACCTCCCTAGTGTTGTCTGGGTAGAAGCCAAAGTGGTAGCCATTATAGGTGATGAGGGGGCCAGTGGCTGGGGCCATCTGGAGAATGGCATTGCTGTCCTGGAAGTTCATGAGTTTCGCAATAATCAGTCGTTGCAGTGCGCCGTGGAATTGGTGTCCTGTTGAGATCCCCTGGGCGCGCTTAATGGAAAAGAACTTGGAGTTTCTTAGGGGCAAATACCTCAGCAAGATAGCCCTCAAGAAAAAGCTTGACGCTGGGTCACTCCTCCATCTCATGGATCCTGAGGATCCGGATGTTATTTCGTCTTGCCCACTCCTCGTTATCCTCTGCTCTGTTCTCGAGTTGGGACACCTTTTTGGTGATTGTTAGGGAGAATTCTCATTCAACGGCTAATTTCCCTAACCTAGTGAGTCCCTCAGCAGCTCTGCTTGATTTCTGGAGTTTATTTTTTCCACTTGGTAAGAGTGTGAGCTTTTCCCCTACTCTTACCAGTTGTTTTGCCATGTGTATTTCATCTGTTTTTGTGATTGTGGACTCTGGAGCACACCACTTCAGTAGCCCTACTCTTTTGTTTGTTACACAGCACCTTCAGTGCAATAACACAGGGTTGTCTTTTAGACTTCCCACCGACTCCATTTCTGGGGCTGACTACTGTCCCCCAGAAAAGGGTAAAGTTGCCATCACCTTTACATAGTCATTTAACCACAGATCCAGTACACCCCATCTTACATGGAGTATTGGAAAGGGTTAATCCTTAGCCCTTTTTTTCCTGTACCTCCTGGAGCATTGTTTTGCTCTTAACATTCTACCCTAACTTTCTACCACGATATTACATAAATGTGGTATTGTTTTAGGCTATTATAGTAGCCTCAAACATAAACCTGCTTGACCAAATGCTCTTTCTTTTGGCTCTGGTCGGGTTTATTCACCATTTCGTTTTGTTAAAGTCCTTCTTGTGTTTTATTTTGTGTGGCAAATCAGGTTTGCCTTCTTTGTTCACCGTCTTTTGGCGGGCTTCTGCCAAGAAGCCCTCCTCTGGGCACCTGGGTATCTAGGTGGGCTGAATGTAAGGGAGTGGTGTAGTTACCCCCTGCACAGGGTATCCTAGGAAACCCAAGTCGCACTTTGCCAAGATTGGCTGAGGTGGTTTTCCAGCCCGACAACCCCCCTGCTGCGTAATTGACAGCCAGGCTGTGTGAATGGGGGATTTTCGCATAAAAGGCAGGACTCTTGGGCTGGAAGTCAGAGTTGCCACTGGAACTACAAGGAATCGAAGAGAAGCGGAGGAGAAGACGGCTGCTGCAACTATCCCGTCCCAGTGAAGCCCTGCTGCAGTACTGAGCTATCTACCCTTCAACAACCAGAGAAGATCCAGTCCGGAGTCTTCTTCCCTTGAGCTTGGTGGGGTCAGCCAGCTCATCTTCCACAGCCAGAGGATCCCCTTCGTGGTGGAAACTGCTGCACCCTGCTGTAGTGGTCCGGATAGCCATCTGAAGAGCCTCTCCTGTTTTAAAGGAGCGCACCTTTTATTCACTGTCGCGGCTGCTGGCTTCATCCCTGAGTAGTGCAGGCCCCTCCCGATGTCCTCCTTCTTGTCTCCTCGACCGAAGCTCCAGGAACCGTGGGTCTGCAGGAAAATACCAGGAACAACTGCTGTGGCATCAGCTTCTCCATTGAATAAGGTACTGTGTCCAGCTTCGAGGAACTAGGGTGAATCCCTTTTCTCCTCACCCAAGGCTTGCCCTGGTCTTTCCTCCTTCTTATAACTTTTGCTTCCTCCGTTGACAATATCCAAGTACTCCTGGCAACGTTGAATCTTGAACTGTCTGACTGTGTGATCCTCGACAACAGGAACCCGGTTCCATTTGACACTGGCTCCGGCCTATTTTTCTTTAATTAAGTAACATTAGTTTAGTACAAAAAAAAGACAAACTTTACATTACTATCCGTAAAGAAAAAGACAAAAGAAAACATCCTGTGCCCTCATATAATATTATGTAATATTGTGTAAGCCCCCTTGCTTAGACAGATGGCAGGAGAGCGTCCAAGAAGTCAATTACCGCACAAGTCAAACAAGTGTTTGTGCCTGCCATCAGGTAGCTCCACCACTCCTCCATATTGGCAGTTTGGAGGGCAAGGTGCAGCAAGTGTAGCAAGAGCTGGGTGCAAATCACAGTACATTCAGTCACTAAATGTTTGTTTGATTCGATTGAGTTCATGCAAAAGCGACATTGGTTGTCTAGGGAAAGCGGATCCCGCTTTTTGTCTTATAAAGATCGAGGCGTAGCCTCAGACACATGTCACATGTCACAATGTCATCAAGCTTATTCATTACATGTCCTACATCATGGGTCGTGGCTAGTTTTTTCCGAGCTTCGTCGTTTAGGATCCAATTGTACTGGCGCATTTTTTTTTGTGCAATCTGTGGTGTTTGCAGTACCACATCCAACAAAACTCCAGCCTCTTTCATTATGAACAGCAATTTTTGTTCCCAAGAATTCCACAATTCGGCTGTTGCATGGTTTGATTTATTCAGTATTTCGTAGGATCTTGCGCCGGCTGTCAGCTGAATTTTGCGGAGTGCAGCTATAGCTTTCCACAAAACAGTGCTATATAGCGACTCTATGCCCAATTCGTAGCGAATGGCTGATATTGGGGTGTTTAGGGGTAATTTCAGCACCTTTCGCCAGAATTTCCCTTCCAATTTTGACCAAATATCGTGGGAGATGTTCCAGCCTGCTTAGCTACCGAATGTGATTGCTGGAGCCACCTTTTGAAGATAAAAAGTCAAGACTGGTTTCAAGGTAAACTTCCCGTAGGAGGCATGCAATTTTTCCCGCTGTAAAGCAAACACCGTCATGCAAGCAAATAGGTCTCGAGTCCACTCCCACTCTCGGACTGAGGTATTCAATAGTATTCTTAGGTATCGGATTCTGTTGGTTGACTCCAAAAGATCATTATATAATCGCCAGACAAATGTGTGTTTGCGCATGTTGTTATTGGTGCCAAATGTCATTGTCTTTGATTTTGTGATGTTAATTAGTAGATCGTTTATCTAACAGTATCTTTGAAAAGCCCTTAGCAATCTTTGAAGGCCAATTTGGGTTGTGTCGAGAAGCACAATTTCGTCAGCGTAAATCATCCAACTTAATACCTGGCCGTTTATTGTTGGGGGAAAAGACCTTGGCTCCTTCAGGGCAAGCAGCAGGTCGGAGATGAACAATTTGAACAAGAGAGCTGCTAATGGGCAGTCTTGCTGACCCCTCTTTTTGTCGTGTTTGTGTATAGGGCTATTAGTGGTTGCAGCAAGTCACTTGGACAGCACCAGTCTTGCAGTTTTGACCATAATAGTTTAAGATTTATACAGTCAAAGGCCTGTTGCAGATCTATAAAAGCGACGAAGAGCCTTTTTTGCTGCTTCAGTGCGTTCAATTTGATGATGTTCAAGAGGAGCAGATTTAGCGCCACGCCAACACCCTTTTTGAAACCAGTTTGCCGTTCCTCCACAATTCCAGCGCCTTCAGCCCAACGTGTAAGGCGTTTTTGAAGAAACGACACAAACACCTTTCCTATTGTATTGAAAAGGGCGATCGGGCGGTAGTTGGATGGATCGTCCCGATCACCCTTCTTGAATATTGGAACTACAACCGCACTGGTCCAGGACTTAGGCACAGACTTCATGGTCGCAATTCTTTGCAAGAGAGCCTTGATGAACCTAGCCCATTGCGTGCTAAGTGTTTTTAGCATCACGTTCGAGATCCCATCTGGGCCAGCCGCCCTCGAGCTCTTTAAATTGTGGATCGCCCATTCCATGTCCTCTTGTGTTTCGACAACATTCCAGCTTGCTGCAACGACGGGCAGCAAATTGGCTGAAGAACAGCTGCGATCATCAAATACCAAGGTAAAGTGCTCGACCCACTTTACACCATTCACTCTGTTTGACATAGAATAGTCATGTTTTGGGGAACAGTATTTATAATTTCCCAAATATGTCTGCTGTCTTTTTGAGTGATTAGTTGGAACATTATTTCCTCTTGTTCTTGGTCATGCATAATGTTACAAGATTTTAACCAATTGCAGTAGTGAAGCCGACGATTTTTCATCAGGGCACTTGCATTTTTTATTTGAGATCTTTTCAGAAACCTTTAGGTCTGTTCGCAGTGCTTTTTTTGCCTCACTGACTGCGAGACTGAAGGGATGTGTTTGTTTTATGTCATCTCCATTGTAGGTCTTAGATCCCACTACAAATTGGTACAACAGTGGCATATAGTTGACATTTGAGGGTTCTTCATTAGCATGGTCAAAGGCAGATGTTAGTTTACTTAGCTGGGTAGCATTGATACGAGCTCTGCTCTCACTGTGGTGTATTGTGAGCTTTTCAGACTATCTTTCACAGGACGAATTAAGAGGTCTCAACCATGAGAGGGACAGTGCATCATGGTCGCTTTTGCTGGTTCATAATACAGATAAATGTGAGATTTTAGCCAGTAAGTTTCTAGATGCCCAAACATAGTCGAGGGTTTTAGAGCCATCGCCTCGGTGCCATGTCGGCGCGGCTGGAGTGTCTGTTCTAGTACAACTGTTCAACATTGAGCATGTTCTTAATGCAAGTTTATTTGACCAGCGTTCACCTCTAGCCATTGTCTGTTCGATGCCATTTGTGCCCTTGATGTTTTTCTTCTCATTTGAGCTAGTGAACCAGGAGTAATTCAAATCAACACATATTATTTCAGGGTCATCTGAGGAGAGCAAACAATCGTCGATCAGGGCAGTTACCGCTGAAATGAATTTGGCTTGGGGGATCATGGCTGGATTCCAATATACGTTGATTATAAGGAGCGGTAGTTGTTTGGAGCAGCCTAGAGTACTCGGTAGTAAGGTGGTCCGTTGCACAAACATATTTGGGTTTTTTGTGGAAACCACCTTCCAGTTACAGGTATTCTTAATCAGCGTGATCAGCCCAGAGAAGTGACGTCCAAACAAGTTTTCCCCCTGCCGGATTTAGCAGAACTGTATGACCGTCACAGACAGGGGTGTCTCGGAGCCACGTTTCTCGGAGGCAAATTATAGCATTTTGGTTTGATAGTTCTCATTGATCATGAAGCAGATATACAAAGCCTCGTGTGTTCCAAGACGTCAACATGTAGAGGAAATCATTTCCATCCACATTGTGCTACTGCTTGTGTGCGTCCTCGCGCTGATGACGTGTGGACTTTTGATGGTCGTTTGCAAATGAGGGACACTTTGATGTGAGGTATTTCCATAAATCCTCTCTTTGTTCGTTTGATGTTTTGGCAAATGGACATTTTGAGGATTTTTCTTTCTCGGTGGTTTCGACCTCTGCAACTAGAATGTCAAGGCCAATCTACATCAGATCATCTTCTGCATTCAATACATTTTCCACCACTGATTGAGATTTAAGATGCAAGGTTACCCAATCAGACCGATCTTCGGACATATATTCCAAAAAAGCCACGTCATCTGACCTTATGGAACAGAGCGATGGAATAATATGCAGTAGCTTTAGTAAGTTTCATCTATTTAGATTGACGTCACTTTGCTCATTCAGAATATTTTCAATTTGCACACTCCAGAAGCCACTGCCAGACTTATTGTTTGATTTCTGCTCACTGGTCGCTGAGTGTCTCTCTTGCTTCAAGAGCTGCGTTATAGTTTGTTTTGGATTTCGTTTCTCCAAGGCGCTATTTCTAGGTGCATGCAGTGTTGCCTTTTTTTGAGGGGTATTGTTATGCAATTTGTCCACTCGAGGCTCAGCAATGTTTCCTGTAACTAGCTTGTTTGCAGTTGCGCCTTTTTGTATTTCCCTTTTAGACAATTTTCCGAAAGAGTGAACGAGCATTACCTTGAGTAGCCAGTGAGGGTTCTTTTCTGTCAGTGCTCTTATTAGAGACTTCATCTTCATTGTCAAGTGAATAGCTCGAGAATTCACATATGTCGATTGAGACATCAGAAGATATTTCATGCACTTATTCTGCGTGTTCTCTCACCCTTTTAGAACATTTTGACAGATCAATGTTTTGTTTAGGGTCTTTTGATGTTATTTGACTTTGCGATTTTTCTTTCCCAACACGCGCAAATATGTCCGGGCAAGAAGTCGCGGCAAGGTTCCTAATGAACTTTTTTGCTACTTTTGTGTGTGCTCTTTTGGCTGCTGGTTTTTGAATTGCAGATTTAGTTTGTGCCTTTTTTATGCCAGGTTTAGGTAGGGTCGAATTTTCCGTTGGTGGTTGGGGGGTCTGATACAGGTTTAAAGATTCCAAAAGACAATTTCTTTGTCAAGTCGTGGGGTTCACGAACGCGTAAACCCTGGGCCTGTATATTTACTGCGAGTTGGCCATTGGCAGACTGCAGAGCAACAGGTATCGGGATGCTGCCGTCGGCTGCGTTCAATGTTGCCCTTGATGGCGCTTCTGCACTTTCGGCTGTCTTGTTTGTTGACGTCATGTTTTTTTTTCGTACTGGCACTGCGGTGGTCGGTACATTTCTTGGTTCTACCACAGCAGCTAAACCAGTATCAGATCTCTTTGTTGTACCTGGCGCAGGATGGGTAATAGGCTCAGGCAGATCAGCTGATGGGTTTAGTTGTGTTTCATCCCCAACCTTTGTGTGCGTGCAAAAATACTCTGAAGTTTGCCTCTGCAATGTCTTTTCATTGCGTCTCATCCATTTGTGCATTCAGTGACTGCTTCAATGAAGTCAGATTTGTCTCCGTTTTCTTGATGAGCTACTTCACTTAATCGCGATTGCCATTTTCACTAAGATTCTGCTTCCTGGTCATGTCTTGGAGCTAGGTTTTGGGAAAAAGCATCCAGAGCTGAGACTTGGTATTCATTGATATAAGTATGGACATTTGGTCACGTATTGCATCGTTTAACGATTCATACAGTCTTATGAAGGGAAGTAGGACGATCAAAGTTGCGGCAAGAACGTTGTTATTAATTTGGATGCCAGCGACTGTTGATAGAGCGCCCTTGATGCCATGCTCACCAGAGGCTTGAGCTGAGGCTGAACTCGTTGGTCTTGGCGAGGCACCCAAAGGCGAGATTCAATTAAAGTTGCAGAAATGCTTGAGTTTGCTGTAACATGCCTTTTTTCCGACCACTTTAAGCCATGGCTGTCTCCTCCTTCTGGATTAAATATTAGGGCACCTGGCAAAGCCCTGAAAAACCCAGGTGGGTATCGCCCTCTTGGGCTAGGGGAAGAGGTCACACCATTCCAACATTTTAACAAATATAACAGTCACTAGCAATGCATTTTTTTTAACTGAATGTATTTTAATAACATCTCGATAAAATAGGTGGGGATAGAGCACCCAGGGGTATTTGAAAAAATATCTGGACGGCACTGAATATGTCGTTGAGGAAACAAGTGTGTACCTCAGGCAGTAAGAGGTGTCATCTATGCTGGTGATGGTGGAGACACCCACTGTGGATGGTAGCTGCTGACCCAGATTGTCCAAAAGTGACAATACTTCCGTGATTTGGTCTGGGCTGTGCGGCGTGGCGTCTCTGGACGCGAAAAGCACTAACTTTCTCTGCAGCTTTTTTGCGTCCAGAGACGCCACGCCGCATTCAATGCCGTCCAGATATCTATACCCATGATGGATACTCTCGCTTATCCTTGCATGAGATAAGTCCTCGATAGAGATCCCGAGACTACCATTCATTCCATCACACGTCCTGATGAAGGCCTGCCCACAAAGCTGCACCTTACAGCTCTTCTAGGCCGAAACACTGTTGTGTTGACGATAATACCATCTGAACAGTGCACAGTTTAAGCATTGTGGTTGTGTTTTTTGTTTATATGTCCATGAAATTGGGTTCATGTTCATTTTGTAACTGCAAAATTGAAATAATTGACCAATAGTAGCAGCTTTTTGTTGTTATTTCCATTGAGATCCAGTTTTTTCCACTGGATCATACCTATTTGTATTGCTGTTTCAAATATGCCTGAGTACTCTATCCCCACCTATTTTATCCAGATGTCATTAAAATACATTCAGTTAAAAATGCATTGCTAGTGACTGTTATGTTTGTTAAAATGTTGGAATGGTGTGACCTCTCACCCTGAAATTTTGGTTTGTTTGTCTCCTCCTTCTTCCGTTTGTACAGAAAGAAAGTCCTTTCTCAACGGAGTGCTTGAATATGAGTGCTTGTTGACATCCAAGGTCCTTGCTCTAGGACTATAAGAGTCTTGATTTTTGGCATATTTCTTGATGTAGCTGTCATTTTGACGATCTTTCATTAACAGGAAGTCTTTTTTAGTCTGTTAGGCGAGCCTCCCGTCCGAAGATATCTGCTGCTAAAATATGGCTAGATTGCAGGGTTTCAGATAGCTGACTTATTAATAGATTGTTGGAATGTCCTTGGGTGGTGATGTCAGCTTCTATTTCAACACAATCCGCAGCTCAGATGAGCGTGGCACTTTTGGATGCAGCCAGATTTTGGAGCTCTCCAGATGCCCTTTTTTCCGCCAATACTAGAGGCTGTGGAGCTTGTGTGATGTCGCAGTCTGACCGCATCCATTCATGTGGCGTTATGTCATGAGTAGCTGCATTTGTCTCCTTTTTCCAGCCATCACTTTGACCACTGGAGTCACCTGAGTGGTTGCTAGTGTCTGTGTCCAGGCATAGCAGCTCATTTGGGGTGTCTGTCTCAGGGGGCAGATTCAACGCCAATAAGTCAGTCTGTGATTTCGAAAGGGGAGACTGATACAAAGTCGCTGGCGTTGATGTAGACAGACGGGGAAGGAAGCGGCACGACAAGGGGGCGTTCGGTACGCTGATGTCGGGTGGGTTTGAAATGGTAGAGGCAAACAAGGCATTTTTGGGACAAAGAGCCTGTCGGAGCTTTTCATTTTTATTTTGTGTTGACTTTGCAGACCCAAGTGCACATGAAGTTAGATCAGCCAGCGAGGGACCGCCAGGGCACCCAGAGGGACTAGGCACAACGTTATCACATGGTTTGTTACTTGGAGTCAATAGACTTACCTCTAAAGAGGCGCCATTTACTGGCTTTTGTCAGTGTAACAAGAATTTGTGGCGAGTCTGCGGGCTTTGCAGATGTGAGCTTGCCAGCCCGGCCCCAGCCGCCCATGTTGAACAACATGCACGCGACATGTGTCAGCTGTTTGGCGTCCTGGGGCTGACTGGGGCAGACTGAACTCTTCGCCGAACTCTGTGCCGGGCTCCACGCTCGTACTCTGTTAAAGGGGCAGGGTTCAATTTCTCCACAAACAGTTTGCTGCAGCTCCTCACGAACAACGTGCACTGAACAGAGTTCTGGGGCAGACTGAACCCTTCGCCGGCTCCGGCCTATTGACTTTTGTTTTCCTGTCAGCAAGTGTTCTCCGATTCTGTCTGCCTTGACAAAAGTATTGACTATGATTTTTGCCCCCAACTCTCTTTGGCTAACTCAGGTGCTAAGTGTGTTTTTGCCCCGGTAACATTTCTTTCCGCGGATACGCGTATCTTTCGTAAATTCGAACTGTCATCACTGTCAAAAAGTGATTGCATATGTATTCCCAGGTAACGTCTTTTGTTTCACAACACTGGTCCGTTAAAACATAGGGTACTTACCTTGAGTTGTTCAGAATTGGTTGTGTGTAGTGTATTTTCGTGTGATTTTAATTTAATAGAAGTGAAGTGTTTTACCAACAGATGGTTTAGAAATAAATGTATTTTTACTTTTCAACCAAAAACGTTGAGTCAGTGTTTGCTTGAGTCACAGCAATTGTGGTCCTTTGTGTAATCTCTACTACTGCTCATTTGCTCTTGAGATAAGTCTGGCTGCTCCGCTCCTGCTACCACTTTAACATAGTAGTACAGGCTTGTACCAAAGGTGAACTTGTATTACCACTTGCAGTCTTAATTGTGTGTAGTGTTCCCTAAGGGCACTACACAGGATTCTGCCTAACAGTGATCGTGGCCAGTTGTTTTTCCGTTTGCCTCACTGTGTCCTCCAAGTTCAAGATCCTTTGCTCTGTCTCCCCTACCCTTGAGGTCAAGTTGCGGAGATTTTGCCGGAGGAATGATACCTCTGTAGATAGGCCTCCTATTTTCCCTTCCAAGGACAACCTCGATTCCCTTATGGCCTTCATGACGTCAGCAAGAGATATATGAGGGTCTTGGTGTTCCTCTGCTGTTTCCCCCTTTTCTGGAGTTTTTGCCATGCCCCCTTGGTGGGGCCCAACCGTGTAGAGGTCCATCTTGCTTTGGAGGGCCTGCCTTTTGGCTTTGTCCTTGACCAATATACTGTCGGCTCTGGTCCGCGATTCCGTTACAGGATGGGCCTCCCTGTGTCAGATGCAGCACTATATGGGACGCAGTCTTTTCTGGTTCTACCGATGGGGCTGTCCATGTTGCCTGATAATGAATGAATGTGGGTGGTCAGGGAGCTACCGCACACCGGGTCCGGGCACCTTTGGCCCCCACTTCCACAGTGAAGTGGGGTCGTGATCTTGGATTTGGCGGCCCAGCTGTACCGGTATCAAGAATGGGTCTTTTCCCTTCGGTCAAGGCCGCTTCCCCTCTGCGGATGCATGCCTTCTCTGCCGGCCTAGTGTTCACCGTGATTCATGCCAGTCATTGGTCTCCAGGCCCAACATGAGACCGGTGTTGCCCGGGTTGTATCCCCTTCTCGGTTTCTCTTGTTTTTCCGGGTCTGGTTCCTCACCCCGCTGTACTACTAGGTGTTGCCAGAGTCTTAATGCCTTTCCCTTTGTGCTGCGAGCACCATCTCACATTGCCCACTTGTGCAGGTGGCGTTGCTCAGGTCTCGACCTGTGCCCAGTTAATCTTCTGTGTATCAGGTGGGGCCCAATTGCCCTTGTCTGCCCATCAGCGTCTCACCCCCCCCCCGGGTTCCACTGTGTTGGATCGGGGTGCGTGCCCTTTTCACCCCTGCCCCCTCAGTCCTGCGGTCCTCAGTTGTCTGTGGGCCTTCTTTTCGTTTCTGCTTTTGTGCAATGATGCTGGCCCCAAGACCCCTGTCTAGCTGCACCCCTTCTGTTGCCAACCCAGTTGCTTGTGGGTCCGTGGTTAGAAGTCGTGCACCTATGAGCTTACCCGGACCTCAAGCAGCTTCAGATTGCTGGGTATTAGCTGGTTGTATGCTATTTTGGCAAAGTTCTTTATTGCTTGAACTCGTAGTCCCCAGTGTGGTGGGCCATGCTGGGTCGTGTGCGCGAGCCGGGCCTCTCCTCTGCAGGGTGCCACGCCTTCGTCTGCTCTTCCGACCAGTGCTGCTGAGGAGGGTTCCGCAGTGCCCCTTGCAAGCTGGGCTCTTCCCCAGACATTCACGGAGCGTCTCAAGTGGTCTCCTGTTTTCATGTGGACCGGAGGGATCCGCTGCTTCACATCGCCCTCTTGGGCAAGGGGAAGAGGGCACAGAATATTGGCCCAAACCTCTTCAGGATGCCGTATAAGCATGGGACAGTCGCCTCCGATCCCCACGAGCATGTCTCTGGCATCGCCGGGGCAGCACTATTTCTTCCACCCCCCAGCATAGCCCGGTCCCAAGGTGGGCAGTCAGGGTGTCCGCGGCTCACATCACCAGGCCAAAATGGCGTTGTCTGCCCCTCAGTTGGGCCATTACTCTGTTAAGCAGGTTCTCAGCCCCGATTTACATCGGGAGTGTAGCTGGTTACTGCTGTGCAGTTCTGCCGCCCATATGTTGAGGTTTTCACACTAGTATCTCCCGGGGATTAGGATATTTAAGAAGGATATTGGAGGCTGCTGAGAGCGAGGTTGCTCACGTCCTCATGAGCGCCTCGCGCATGCACAGTCTCGCAACTCAGATGAAGTAGCTAAACATTTTCTTACTGCCATCCAACGATAGAACACGTAACAATTGGCTAGAGCTGAATGCATCAAAGCCTGCGATTCTCATTTTGGGCACCCTGGTTATTGCAAAACAGATGTTAGAAAACCGGCTGCTAAGCATCTTGACAGAAGTGCGACCACAGTTAACCAGAGCAGAAATCTTGGTGCTCTCATGGGAGAATTTGCTTTCCATATGAGAGATCGTTGAACGATTCCGCCATTCAAATACAATCTTTTGGCACCTTTCTCCTCCATTGACATCAATTAAACCCCACCCCCCATCCCCACTTTTGGAAGGAAGAAAAGCCTTTTTGCCTTCCTTTCTTTGCACAACTCATCTCTTTTAGGAGCGCTGGTCAGTCCCAAAGAGTCCTTTGTTTTTATGAAGTACACATCACCGTATAAGGAAGTGCTGAAGGGCATTTTACTGGATAATGCCATCTCAAATACCATATATCACACGTTTCTGTCCCTGTACTTTGGGTGTTTTGTCCTGTAGCCTTTTACCTGGCCCCCTCAGCACAGGCAATGTCACACAATGTACGCCCTTTCATGGGTAAAACCTTGAGCCCTCTGGGAAAAGAGTTGGTTTGTGCATCAGTGCAGATGTTTATGCTGGGACAACAAGTCCCAATCAACAGTCCAGTCAGGGATATGTCTGTTGCTGGGCAGCTATGGGGCATGATTGGACAGCCGTTGCCAATCAGGCTAGTCCACTGCCCCATGATTCAGTCCTCTAAAGCATTGTGTGGGCTGACCAGCTTCTTCCAAAGCATGTCTGGCACAATGGTCCAGGCTTCAACTTTTGGAACTTCACAAGCAGCCAACTTGTGGCACAAAAACGTTGTCCTTATGCTGCAGCTCACCATCTTGAAGAGGGGCCTTGCTGGAGCAGAGTCTTTGTTTTCCTCACAAGCTTCAACTGCCACCTCCCACTCCCCCAACAGAAGTTCTGCGGGTGGGGGGCAGGAGGGGTCTCCTGCTGTCAGTACACCACAACCACCATATCTCCTGAAGTCAAAGCCTTGCAGCTCTGCTACTCTCTGTTCAGTAAATAGGGTAGCCTCACAGAACCCCTCCACCCCCCACCAGGGCTGGTTCTGAAAATTCTGAAGAACAATGGAGCTGTAGTGGCAGGAGCCATTATCAATTGCTGCCTTGATTATGGCAATGCCCTGCTCACTAGTTTACTGGCAACCTCCATTAATAAACTGCAAATGCCAAAGTAAGTACATAGATGTATTTCCTAAGACCACATACCCAAACGAAGGAAATATCTTCCCTAAATCCAAATGTGCTCTCTATACATAACACGCGTCACCCACCCACAGCAATCACTGTTTTTCTGTCTGGACTACTGTGCCTGAAAACATGAAGCAGGAGTCTTACAATCGACCTTTTTAAAATATTCTTGCATTTCTTCTTTTCACTAATTAAGTTCCCACAGCTTTACAATATGCTTCTTCCTCACATGACTCAGCAGTGATGAACAGTGTTAACAGGAGATGACGTGCGCTATACAAATGGTTCCACTCACTCTCCCATACCTTCACACTGAAATTCTTAACAGTTTGCAAAGCAATATACAGTAAACACTTTGGAATTACTAGCACATGGAATGCAATGCATTCAAACTGGAATTTTACCTCATTAGCATCCAAAAATCAAGTATTCGCTTCAGCAGCAGTGCAACTGACTCCCGTGGGGTCTCGGTACTAAACAGCCACACATGCATCCAGAACTGATAATTGACATAGTGAACAAATCTCATTTGACTAATAACAGTAGTAACTATGTACTAGGCAGCATAGCGGACAAAATCAGGTTATCGTAGGCCAAAGTGCAAGCAGCATTAAAAATAGTCTAAGCCTTATGGCACATTAGATCTAACCATTCTCTTTGAAATTAACGAAAATATATACTTGTGGGCATTCCATAGGTCTGGCTTTAGCCTATTATATTCGTTCACTGTGGTGGTTTACTGCAAATATACGTAAATAAAATAAATACAATACTTCTGGAACTGGTCTACATGCCACCCTGAAAATGGATAGAACCAAACTCCAGCTCATAATAGGTTTTCTTTTGCAGACTAGCCTTCCCTCAAACTATGCAAAGACAATATCCAGGCAGTGGAGTCCCGAGTGCCTGAAGCTGGTTCAGAGATGAATGCTTATATCTGTGGGCCTCCATTTATAAACATTCTGATTCTGAAGCCCAGTGTTTTAGTAGAACTTACCTTCAGTAATGTTGGTTCAGTGGATTCTCCTCCCACAGAGATCTCATCTTAGATATTTGTTCCTCTGTGTGAACTGCCATTAAACCGCTTTATCCAGCAGAGTGCTGGTTTGCCCTGGAGCCATTCACAGTGATACCAGCAGTCATGAACATGTACAAAGTACTTTGCCCTGTGAACTCAGTCCCATCTAACCACCTCCAACAACCCCAGCACCCCCTCAGCCAGCAGCAGAGGGTAACAGGACTGAGAACGGATTAGCATACTACATGAGGGGCATGATGGGAAGGCGATAAGGAATCTGTGGGAGAAGCTTCCATCATAAAGAACCCAAAGTGAATTAATTTGTTCTTCTAACAGACTGCATCCTCCCAAAGGTTCCTCATCTAAAATGGACTCCCAAAGCAGTACCGATCAGGAAACAATGACCATCACCTAAAGTATGACGTTCTGCAAGACCAACCTGCCCAAGCCAGCATCTTTACCAGATAGTGAACCTAAACAATAATTCCCTGTTGCAGTATGTGATATGGTCCAAGTAGCTGTCTTCCAGATGTCAAGTGCAGTACCACCATGCAGAACAGAAGTGGCAACCAGGAACCTCCTGCACTGAGCTCTGAGTCCCTTAGACGCATCCCTACCCACCAAGTGTTGCACTACAAAATGATCCACCTTTGCATATTAACTGCTGTGCCTATCCAGGCACCAGGGAAAGAAACAGACAGCCAATTGTTCTTCTTGAAATCTCTTGTGTACAAGACACGCAAGCTAAGTGCCCTCCTAAAATCCAGATTTCTGCAGAGAAGGAACTGGTTAAAACACCAGTAAATGGATATTCTGTGATATGTGGAATTCTGACACTACTTTATGCAGTAAGGTGGGTTTAACCCAAATCTGTAACTTCTTTCCTCAAAAGGAAGCGGTACCCAGGCCTGCACTTAGCTCACCCTCTTGGAAGAAGGTACAACAACCAGAAAATAAGTTGCTTTCTAGATCATTTTCTTTCTGCTGTATGGCTAGTCCCACAGATCACTCATCTTCTGATATATCTTGCCAGCGAAGTGGGCATCGGTAAACCTTTGCAACCCAGTAAGGAGGGGGGGAGGGGAGTGGAGGGGGGGGGGGTTAGTACCAGTCAGTGTCAACCTAGTCCAGAGAACCATTACTAGACTCCGGAAGTGAAAAAAACCACTGGTGCAAAAAGGAGAGACAACACCCTCGATCTCGGTTCCATCCTTTTTTCAACATGCCATTAGTCCCTTAAGGCATAGGAAGGCTCAGGTTGACAGAGTTCTACCATCCGAAGAAAATTATGAATCCTGTCCTCGAAGAGGAAGGTGGGGAGGCTGAACAGCCTTTCCCAAGCAAGAAACCAACCAGACTTCGATCAACAGAAGCATGTGGGCCGGCGTCACTGGAGACTTTTTTTGAAATTGAAGAAGCTCAAGCTTTACAAGAGAGGACAAGTGCTCTGCAGAGGTAAGGTCTCATCAGGTATCCAAGTACACTGATCCTTTCCAACTCAATCCCCTCCCACACTGTTTGAGTATGTTAAGGTGTTAAGTTAAAGCGGCTTCTGCTGAAGCACTCTGGGGCTGAATCTTCTGCACATTTCACCCTCTACCCAGCCTGCTAAATTCATCTCAGTACTCCTCTTGCCGCCGAGAGGCAAGCCATGGCTCTCTTAGAAAATCTTTCGAAAGGTCTAAACGCCCTGACCCTGGAGAAATTTGGTGTGGTCAATGTGAACGGGTGGGTTATCTGCTGTTTCAATGCCAAGCCCCGAGACTTTGCAGTAGCCTTCGATACTTTCAATTTTTCTTGAGACACATCTGCTTTTGAGCCAAACAAATGCATTCCTTCAAAAGACATGCCTAGTTATTTTATTTGTTCATCTGTTGCAAAGCCTAACGTTCTCATCAACGTGTTACTGATGTGCTGGACCCTGTAGCTCACAAATGCATTCCTTCAAAAGACATGCCTAGTTATTTTATTTGTTCATCTGTTGCAAAGCCTAACGTTCTCATCAACGTGTGACAAATGTGCTGGTCCCTGTAGCTCTAGCCACATAGCAGTGTCTAACCCAATCTGCAGGGCTTGATAGAGCGCTTTTTTCATCTTCTACACTACAAGTTCTCTAAACCGATCCATCATCAATGTTTTAATCAGGCACTGATATTAACTCCAAGAGTCAATGAATATACTTTGCTCATGCTCACAAGGTGATAATTGCCTTCAGAGATGCACTGTCAGCCACGAAAAATCATCTTACCCAGGGCATCCAACATTTAACTCTCCCTATCTGGGGGGGGGGGCAAGGAAGAACTGTACCTTTGGAGCCCACAGTGGCTGTTTGCACACCCAGGCTTTCTGGAGTGGGAATGCAGACAAGTAAGTTGGGCCTCTCGATGCCAGCTGGTATTTTTACATCATTTCTTTTGTTTGCCATCGGCACCACGCATGATAGGGTAATGATGAAGTCTGTGAAGGCTGCATTAAAGGAGAGAATGACTCTCCTGTGGGGTCCCTAGTCTAGGAAGGAACAAGTTACTTGCCTGTAACTGTTGTTCTCTAGCATGGGTCTGGCATGGATTCACATGCTCATGATTAGTTTCATTTCTGCACTTTCACCTCCTAACAACCAATCACTGAGCTCTGCGTCATACTACCCCAAGCCAATGATTGCCCTCCAGCTAAGCCCCTCCTCAGGCAGCCATCTTCAGATTTGGTAGCCCGTAAAGTGGCAGTAGGACCAAGAGAAGATCCGCAGAGCGGTAGGTGGGAGGATTCGCATGTGAATCCATGCCAGACCCATGCTGGAGAACAACAGTTACAAGTAAGTAATGTGTTTCTTCTCCAGCATGGGGTTGAGGATGGATTCACATGCTCAAGAATAACAAAGTTACGCATCGTAGTGACTCCTAGTCCATAGTCCCGTTTCCGCCATACTTGTGGGACATTCCATCCTGCGGGACGGGACCGGAGCACTTTTTTTTCAAAAAGCATCAAAAATTGAAACCTTTTTGGCCTCTTTTTACACGGGGTACCACGCGTGGCCATAACACAGCCCTCCTGAGCTCCGCCCCACGCATCGCTCTTCAGTCCTTTTCCATCGCCAGGTCTGTGACCATTAAAGCAATAATAGAGAATACTTATTAAAAGGGACCGCGGGCGGGCGGGCGTATGGAGGAAAGAGGCCTATGGACTAGGAGTAAGATAGTCACTATGGTGAGTAACTTTGTTATACTCCTACGTCTCTGTCCCCTTTCCTCCATACTTGTGGGAGATTGCAAAGCACTCCTTACAGGTAATACGGGTTGATGGAAAATCATTACTGAAAGAGGTTTTTAAGAACAGCCTGACAGAATTGAGCATCGGCCCTGGAGCTCAGGTCCAAGCAATAAAGCTTACAGAAAGCTGAGGGGAGGCCCACATAGCCACCTTAACAATGGACTCCCAACAAAAATACTTTTGGACGGCAACAGCAACCGCTTTGCCCCGTATAAGATGGGCATGAATGCTCTTTGGAGGCTGAAGGCCCTGAATGGTATAGGCCTCTGAGATACAGGAGGCAATCCATCGGGAGATGATAGCTTTTCAAGCGGGTTTCCCTTTCGGGTCTCTGAATGTAACAGAATTGGGAGGAGCCCCTGAGTTCAGTTGTTCTGTCCCGAAAGAACTTCAGAGCTAATCTGACACCAAGATTCTGTAATACTCTCTCGGCATTTGAGGCTGGGTTCGGGGAAAAAAAACAGGTAATGATGTAGATTGATTCAAATGAAAATCTGTCACTACCTAAGGAAGGAAAGAAGGATGAGTGCGGAGCAAAACCTTATCCTTTTGAAGGTAAGGAATGGGTGTTCCACGGACAAGGATTGAAGCTCGCTTACACACCTTTCCAAAGTCACTGCAATCAAAAAGGCACCCTTCCAAGAAAGGTACTTCAGATCTGTCGTAGCCATAGGCTCAATTGGCTTATGGCATGAGGCGGTCAAAACCACATTTAAATCCCACTTTGGGTGAGGATCACGTATAGGTGGAAAAAGATGCAATAAACCTGCAAAATGTTTTTTAATAACTGGGTTCGCCAGGGAAAAGGAACAGGCATCAGTGGATAAGTAGGCAGCAATAGTCCTACAGGATAGGACATGGATGCCCGAAGCAGTCAGATGAGAAATGAACGAAAGGACAGTGTAAATCGTAGCATGTCTGGGGTCTAATTGCTTCGCTAAACACCAGTGACAAAACCGGAGCCACTTGCTCCTATACTAAAACCCTCGATGAAGTCTTCCTGGCCGTTTGGATAATGAGCATATTGACTTCAGACAGGTTAAACTGCGCTAGGGATTTGAACTCAGGCACCAGGCTGCCAAGCTGAATGATTGCAGGGAGGGGTGCCACATAAGCTGATCGCACTGGTGAAGCAGGTTGGGAATCAACGACAGACTGATCGGAGGACAAATCGACAAATGCTGAAGTTCCGAAAACCAGAATCTGGCTGGTTACCAAGGAGTTATGAACAGGAGAGTGCAATTCGATGCATTCCTGAGCTTGCAGAGTGCCCGATGAATCAGACGAAGAGGCGGGAAAGCATATACCCTCATGTTGTGCCACGGGATCTCGAGAGCATCCCCTAAAGAAGAGGCCCGAGACCCTTCCTGGATGCATAATGAGGAAGTTGCCTGTTGTGGCCGTCGCAAAAAGGCCCACTTCTGGAGTGCCCCATTGGTGAAAGATGTTGGAGAGGACTTCCATATTCAGTTCCCACTCGTAGCTGGCCACTGTCTGCCAGCTGAGTGAGTCTGCAGTCACATTGAGTTGCCCTGGAATGTGTACCGCCAGCAGCCAAACGCTGTGGTGGATGGCCCATTTCCACATCTGAACAGCAAGGTCGACAAGAGGTGGTGACTTGTTACCACCCTGCTTGTTGAAGTAAAACATGGATACCGAGTTGTCAGTGCGGACGCGTACCACCCGGATCGTGATGGATGGTTGGACTGCTTTCAGCTCCAGAAAAACAGCCAGGAGTTCCAAATAATTTATATGAAACTGCCTGTCCTGCGGTGTCCATAGATCGAAAACCTGGAGATGATCCAGAGTTGCTCCCCACCCTAAGAGGGAGGAGTCCTTGGTAACCGTTACTTGTGGGCAAGGCTCCTGAAAGGCGGTCCCACCATAAGATTGCAGGTCGAGGACCACCAGAATGCAGGAAGGAACTGGTATTATCTTGGAATCCGATTCCGAACCCTGACACCAAGCACTCCGAAGAACCAGCTGTGTATGCCTCATTTTGAGACACGCAAGAGGAAGAGCAAGTACACACAAAGGCCATGGGGCCAAGAAGCCTCTGGAACCACCAGGCCGTCATGTGCTCTGACTACATTAATAGATGACACGTGGCGAACAGATCCGCAATCCTGTCCACCGTCAAATACACCCTTGCATCGCTTTCCAACAAAAACTCAGGAAGATCTGGTCTTGGGAGACAATCATGGAAGATTTCCACCAGTTCACCGAAAGCCTGATGTGGAACAGGAGCTGAAGGAGACACTAGACATTACTCAATGCTGTCTGTGGACAAGGGCTGCGTAGGAGCCAATTGTCCGAATACGGATATACATGAACGCCCTGAAGCAAAAAGGTAAGCTGGGATGACCGACAGATTCGTAAAGAGATTGTGTTCTCCATGGGAGTGGAGCATTTCCACATATTCTTCGATGTGGCCTCCATATCAGGATGTGGATATAGGTGTCCTGAAGGTCCACAACACTGAGCCAGTCTCCATTCCGAAGAGAGGACTTTATTTGGCCGGGTGAGATCATCTTAATTTTCACTTGGGGAAGAGAATAAGGTTACTCACCGTAGTGAAAACCTTACTCCTAGTCTATAGTCCCCTTTCCTCCATACTTCTGGGACATTTCTCTGTCCTGTGGGATGGGACCGGAGCACTTTGTAAAAAGTATAAAATAAAAAAATAAAAAGAAATTGTCCTGCCCCTCTTTTTACACGGGGTACTGCACGTGGACATAACCCCGCCCTCCTTAGCTCAGCCCAGAGCATCGCCCATCAGTCCTTTTCTCTCACCAGGTCAGAGACCTTTAAGCAATAATAGAGGAACCTTATTAGAGGTGAGGGCGGGGCGGGCGTATGGAGGAAAGGGGACTATGGACTAGGAGTAAGGTGGTTACTACGGTGAGTAAACTTATTATACTCTTACATCTGTCCCCTTTCCTCCATACTTATGGGAGATTCCTAAGCACTCCTGACAGGAACTACAGGTGCCTGGAAACCCCCTACTGAAAAAGGTTTTTCAGCACAGCTTAGCCAAACTGAGCATCAGATCTGGAGCTCAGGTCCAAACAGTAATGTTTACAAAAAGCCGATGGGGAGGCCCAAGTAGCCGCTATCGCGACCATCTCCTAGGGGACATACTTTTGAAAGGCAACAGCAGCTGCGTTGCCGCGTAGCAGATGTGCATGAATCCCTTTAGGAGGCTGGAGACCCTGAACAGTGTAAGACTCTGTAATACAGGCAGCAATCCATCCGGAGATAATCGCTTTGGAGGCCTGCTTACCTTGCGGATTACCAAAGGTCACCAATAGATGAGAAGACCGTCTAAATTCAGATGTTCTGTCCAGGTAGAACTTAAGAGCTTTTCTAAACTAACATCCAGGCAACGCAAAACCCTCTCAGCTTCCAAAGCCGGATTTGGAAAGAAAACGGGCAGGGAGATTGACTGATTTAGATGGATATCAAAAACAACCTTAGGTAGGAAAGAAGGATTTGTCCTTAGGACAACCTTATCCTTGCGAAAAACCAAGAAGGGATGCTCCACCGACAAAGCTTGGAGCTCACTCACACACCTTGCCGAAGTAACGGCGACCAAGAAAGACACCTTCCACGAAAGGTGCTTAAGATCTACCATAGCCATTGGTCGAAAGGCTTATGGCACAAGGCCGTAAGAACCACATTCAGATCCCACGTCGGGTGCGGTTTGCGAACAGGACGGTAAAGACGCATTAGAGCCGCAAAGAGCCTTTTAACCACTGGATTTGACAGTGAAAAAAAGCACTGGTCCGTGGATAGGTAGGAAGATAAGTCCTGCATGACAGGACATGAATGTCCGACTCTGCTAGGTGAGAGACGAAGGACAGCACTGTGTCAATCGTAGCCACCCTGGGGTGCAGCTGTTTGGCTAAACACCAGTGACAGAACAGAAGCCATTTGCTTCTATACTGCGACCTCATCGAGGGCTTCCTGCCTGGCTGAATAATGCACATGTTGTCAGCAGACAAATTGAGATGTTCTAAAGATCTGAACTCTGACACCATGCCGCCAAGCTGAACAATTGTGGGGAGGGGTGCCACTGATGCCGATCTCTCTGGTGAAGCAGATCTGGAACCAACAGAAGCCTGATCGGTGCATACGCCGACAGATGTTGAAGGTCTGAAAACCAGAACCTGGCCGGCCACCACAGAGCTATGAGCAGAAGAGAACAGTTCACTGTGTTCCTCAGCTTGCAAATAGTCCGATGAATCAGAGGCAGAGGCGGAAAAGCATAGGCCCTCATGTTGTGCCAGGGAATCTCGAGAGCATATCCAAGAGAGGAGGCTCCCAGCCCATTTTTGGAGGCATACAGAGGAAGTTTCTTGTTTGCCGATGTTGCGAAGAGGTCCACTTCCGGAGTGCCCCAACACAAGAATATCTGTAAGAGGACCACGCTTTCAATTTCCACTCGTAGCTGACCATTGTTCATCGGCTGAGGGCATCTGCCGTAACGTTCAGCTGTCCCGGGATGTGTACTGCCACCAGCCAGATGCCATGCTGAACCACCCATTCCCAAATCTGAATGGCAAGATCCACAAGAGGAGGGGACTATGTGCCCCCCTGCTTGTTGATGTAAATCATGGACACCACATTGTCCGTGCTGACACGAACCACTTTGTTGGCAATGACCGGCCTGAACACCTTCAGCGCCAGGAAGATCACCAGACGCTCCAGATGATTTATATGAAGGAACTTGATTTGGGATGACCAGAGGTCGGAGACCTGAAGAAGATCCAACGTTGCACCACACCCCACCCCAGAAGGGAGGAGTCCGTCGTGATTGTCACCATCGGAGCAGGGTCTTGAAAACCCACGCCCACCAACATGTTGCTGAGAGACGACCACCACACAAGGTCCATTCTCATGAAAGCCGGAATCGATATTATCTTGGAGTCCGGATCCACAGCCTGACACAAAGAACTCCCAAGAGCCATCTGCGTCTGCCTCATCTTGAGCCGAGCAAGAGCCAATACGCACAAGGCCATGAGGCCCAGAAGCCCCTGGAACCACCAGGCCGACATGCTCTCCGACTGCACAAACATCTGACACGTGGCCAACAGATCTGCCATTCTGTCCCCGGTCAGGTAAACACTGCAGTCGATCGCGTTCCAACGAAAAACCCAGGTCAAGTCCTGAGAGACTGTCAGGGAGGATTTCCACCAGTTCACCAACAGCCCAAGGTGGAACAGGAGCTGGAGGAGAGACTGAAGATTGCTGGAGGCTTTCAGCAGGCAAGGACTGCGCAACAGCCAATCGTCCAAATACGGATACCCTGAAGCCAAAGATCAGCTGCGATAACCAACATCATCTTCATAAAGACACGGCTGCTTTTCAGCAGGAATAAACTCCTCAAACCCCGACAGACCTTTCCACATTTTCATATTCGCCCTCGTTAACACCAGTTCTGCATTGGCTTGACGTAGCTGCATGTCTGAATTAGTGAAAATCCCTACCCCCCCCCCCCCCCCAAGGGAGTCAAGAAGCTTGTCCTCTTTGGTCAGAACCTGTGTAGCCATCATAGAAGAGGATGCCGTAGGTCTGGATTGCAAAGTGGCCGCAGCCACTACCCTGGAGGAGGAGGGCGGACATGACGTTAAGGCCACCTCTTCCAAAGATTGGAGCCTGTAGCGCGCGTCAATTTTCTTGCTGACAAACAATCGAGAGTGTGGTTTCTCCCAGACTTTACGGACCTCGGCCAAAACGTCCTTCTGCAAGAACAAGCCAGTACGCTCCAAAGGAGACAAGGTGAACCCCCCCGAAAGCACGCCCTGCTGCGGAGCGGCTGCCTCGTGTACTGGAACATCCAACAGACATGTCCAGTGCCCGGTTGTGAAAGGCTCTGACAGAGCGGGGCTGGGCTTCGCTGTCCTGAACGCCCTACACGTTGCCCGACAGGTCCGGATAAGGCTGAGTCGCATCAGGCACCACAATAGCCTTGTCCACTGCGGACAACAGAGGGGTGGAAGAGTTGGGGGAGGCCCAGTGGGTAAAGGTGGTGCAGCGGCGGAACGGCAGCTGGGATCATCGGCGCAGGCGGGCATATCTCCCTAAACAAGCCTCAAAAGTACTCCTTCATGGGGTCAGAATGCATAAGTCTTTGAAACTTGACGAAAAAGACGTTAATAATTTAGGCGCGACCAGAGGAGGCCTCTCATGAGCAGAGTAATTACAAGGATGCAAGGGAGAGGGTTGCCAAGAGTGCCCCTCCCCACTGGTGTCCACATAAATCAAGGGAGCCGATGCCGCAGGAAGCGAGACATTGTGCGGTAGGGGCATCAGAGCGTTCCAGTCATAAACTGGACGAAACGGATGTGCACAAGGAAACCGATGTTCACCCAAAAAACCACCCCCTACACCTAGGGCCGATGGCGTAGTTCTAAAGGATGTATCCAAAATGGCCGGTGTGGTCTTGGCGGGAATGGCCACCATTTTGTCGGCACCTGAGAACTGTGACACGTGTGAAAGTGAGGCAGGGGTCCCCACAGGGGGGGCCAGGGGTCTTCATTTTAGCCTTAACACAAGGAACCTCAGCCGAGCCGGTACTGTGTGGCCTAGGATGTTTCTATGACATGCTAACAGCCAAACAAGCCTTCAAAAGAAGGACCTCGGCACTGCCGGTAATGGAGGGATTACGGTTCAAAACCTCACTCCATGCCCCCTCAACAGATCTGGAGTCACTGCAAGAGCAGCAACGATGAGGAACACACCTCACCGACAAGACCTTAACAGGCTTCTCAGAACTGTTGGTCACCTTAGCCTCTAAATGACGGACCTCGGACCAGAGTCCAGTAAAAGCCTCTTTACGACGGGCCACGAAATTCCGTTCGGTATCAAAAACCTCAGAGGCCTCAGGGCATACCACAGTGTTTTTACAGGAAGCTCCAGTCAAGGAGAGCTCGAAGCAAGCTCCGGTACCAGACGCCTCAGTAGAACTGGGCCCAAAATAGCCCCCACAGAAGGGGCCTTGGAATGTAATCCGGTGTCAATAGGCCCCTTACGGAGGCCCTCGGAGAAAACTGTGGTAAATTTTTTAGGCCTAGAAGGCACTTCAGGGCAAGCCCCGGTAATAGAGCTTTTGACGCTCCTCCCAGACCGGGAAGACCCCGGGAAGGAGTCCCCCAGCCAGGGTGCTCTAAAAACTAAAGAACTCACCGGGCATTTCTTCTTCTCGTCGATGAAAGTCTGAAAACACACCAGGGGAGTACAGTGAAACACCTCCTCCCACCACTCTAAACAACGTTGAAGCATCCGGACCGAAAGGGAGTCGCAATAAAAGCACGAGTCCCACCGGTGGTCCGGACCCAAACACTCCAAACAAAGAGGATGGGGATCCGCCCTAGCGAAGCATCGCTGACAAGAACAACAATTTGGAAAGTCTAGTCTAGGTGTCCAGAATTGTGTCCTCTTTGGAGACAATCTAAGTCACAGCAGTAGAGGTCGCAGGGCCGGCTTGAATTGAAGCGTGGCCGCAGCTACAACCGTCAAGGAAGGCAGCAGACAAGACGCCAAGGCCATCTCCTCCGAGGTGTGAAGCCTGCATCAGACGTTGATTCTTTTATTATTATGTAGCCCAGTGTGGGGCTTATCCCAGACTTTACGGAGCTCAGCCAAAACATCCTTCTGGAGGAACCGGCCGGTACGCTCTTGTGACAAAGTGAACGCTCCTGAAAGCAACCCTTTCTGCGTAACGGGGGCCTCCGGCACTGGAATGTCAAGCACGGCCATCATACCCAGAACCCAGTCATGGAATGCTCTCACAGAGCAGGGCTGCTCATCGCTATCCTGATCTGCTTGAGGGGTTATCCAGAGAGTCAGGAACAGGCAGCAGTGCCGTGACAGGTTTCAAAGTGCCACCCCGTTCTACTGGTGTCTTCTCTACGGGAAACAACGGGGGTAGAGGAAGAAGCGCTGGAGGCGGACCAATAGGAAGAAGTGGTACCAACACGGGCACCGCTGGAGCTGCCGGGGTTGACAGGTGAAGCCGGAGGTTCAGGGTAAATTTCTTTGAAAAGACCCTTATAGTACTCTTTCATAGGTTCAGAATACATCAACCTCTGAAATCTCCTGAAAAATACATCCTCTGATGAAGGTTTAGGCGCTGGAGTAGGCAGGGCATCTCATATGGGGCATACCCCCACGAACGCAATAAGGATGGTTGCCAGGAAGGCCCTCCACCGATCAGATCCGCATAGCCCGACCAAGCAGAATTAGGAGGAAGCAAGAAGATATGTGGCAGCGGCATCTGAGATCGCCAGTCATAAGAAGGTCGGAACGTATTTTTACATTCCACCGGAGGTGAAAAAGGCTGCTCAGCACCAAAACTAAGATTCCTAGCACACACCGTAGAGAACGTAGGTGTAAGGGAAGAATCCAAAATGGCCGCTGTGGACCATGAGGGTGGGCCACCATTTTGTCAATGCCTGAAGAGAACTGTCACATGTACAGCTGAGGCAATCGTCTCCTCAGGCTGGTCAGGGGACTTAAGTAACATTTTAGCCTTCACACAAGGATACTCAGCCGAGCCAGTACTGGGGGGTCTCGGATATTTTCTTGTCATCTTAGAGGTGGCCCCAACATTAGCCTCCAAGGGAGGAACCTCAGCAGAGCTGGTAATAGAGGAGTTAGGGTGCCTGACCGCCCTCTTTGCCCCCTCCACAGAACTAGTATCACTGCGATGAGCGTGCAAAACTGAACCTCGGCTACAGACCTTAGCCTCATTAAGAGGAACCTCGGGTTTCATCCCAGTATGTATAGCTCCCTCGTGAGGTGCCTCAAGCTGTGGCTGGGTACAGAAATCTCCAGCAAAGGAGGCCTCACGGCATAACCCGGTGTCTGTGTGGAAAGCTCCAGAAACTGAGACCTCAGAGCAATCCCTGTGTCCAAAGCCTCAGACGAACTGGGCCAGCATTTAGCACCTGACAGGTTAACCTCAGAACGGGTTTCGGTCTTGGTAGGTCTGTCGTGGGAACCCTTGGGGAAAACTCTGGTACCCCTATTAAACCTGTGAGGCACCTCAGGAGAAATCCTGGTGGTAGAGCTACTGGAGCCCCTCCCGGACCGAGAAGACCCCGGAAAGGAGTCCCCCTAAAAAGTAAGTAACTTACCTGGTGTCTCTTCTTTTCGTCAATGAAAAGCTCAAAATAAGGCAGAATAATGCGCTGATAAACGTCCTCCCACCTAAGAAGTCGGCGCAGGAGTGCCCGGATGGAGAGGGAATCGCAGTAGAAGCACGAATCCCAGCGATGCTCCGGCCCGAGACACTCCAAGCAGAGAGAATGGGGATCTGCCCTGGTGAAGCGACGTTCGCATGAAGAACTGGACACAAATCCCTGACGCTCCGGCATGGACGGAGGACTACGCGACCGCAGAACCAGAGCAGGAGAGGACAACGGGAACAAAAAACTTCAGAAGATGAAAGTGCATCCAGTCCCATTTTTGATGCTTTTTGGAAAAAAGTGCTCTGGTCCCGTCCCGAAGGACAGAATGTCCCACAAGTATGGATGAAAGGGGATGGGACGTAGGAGCATAAAGGATATATAGCAGTACACACATGCACAACCACGGGAGGTGGCAAGGCTCTTACCTCCTCACCAGGCTCACCTTCAAGCGAACAGATTGCGAAGTACTTCTTGGCAAACTATGGACTCCTCCCTGGAATCCCTGTCGACGCAGTAGTATTTTGTGAAGGTGTTGGTCGACCTTCACGAAGCAGCCCTGCAGATGTCCAGCAGGGGCACACCAGACAGGAATGCCGCTGTAGCAGCGATCGCCCTGGTGGGATGGGCTCTCGGACGGCCAGGCATTGCTCGGATTGCCAACCAGTGACAGTAGGTGATACAGCCAGAGAGCTACTTGTAAATGGAAGCTTTGGACAGGGCCTTCCCATGGTTCACAGGACCAAAGTTCACAAAGAGCTGAGAAGTTTTCCGGAAAACTCTTTGTGCAGGCCACATAAAACATCAGCGCTCTAGCCACATCCAGCGACTGCAAAGTCCTTTCAGCTAGCGTCGGAAAAAACACAGGTAACACCAAGGGCTCGTTTAGATGAAAGTCCGATGGCACCTTGGGCATGAAGGAGGGGTGCGTCCACAGCACCACCCTCGTCTCGTGGAAAGTCAAGTAAGGAGGTTTACAGGAGAGGGCCTGGATCTCACCCACTCGTCATGCAGAGGTGATGGCCACAGGAAAAGCTGTTTTCCACGACAGAAACTTGAGTGGAACAGAATGCATAGGCTCGAACAGGGCTCCAATGAGCCTGGTTAGTACCACATTGAGCTCCTACACCGGTGCCAGAGCCTTCACCGGCGGGAACGAGGGGAATAGTCCCTTGACAAATTCCTTGTCCAACCAGTGCGACCACAAGGAGGGTCGTCCTGGGGATCTGGTGTAGTGGGAGATCACGCCACATGGACCTCGATCCAGCCCCGATTTGGCCAACGACAGCAAAAATGGAAGTACCTAAGGGGCCGAGACCCTCAGAGGGTCGATATTATGGGAACAGCACCAAATAGCGAATCTCGTCCACTTGAGTCTGTAGCATTTCAAAGTAGACGATGCTCTAGCCCTGACGAGAACTTCCTTGCAGTCCGCCAGGAGATCGTAGCCAACGAATTCTAGCCCTGAAGGAGCCAGGCCTTCAGGTTCAGAGACCCTGGATCGTAGTGAAGAAGATCTGCGACCACTGGCAGTTTGACTGGTGGGGACACTGACATGCTGAGAAGGTCCAGGTATCGGATCTGCCTTGGCCACGCCAGTGCGACAAGCATCATCCGGCACCGTCCGAGTTGACGGATGACTCGAAGTAACAACAGTAACGGAGGGAATGCATACAGAAAGAGGCCTTCCCAAGGGAATGAGAATGCGTCCCCCATGCTCCCGTCGTGGGGGAACCTGCCCGCAAACCCCCAGCACTTTGTGGTCGTCACCGTCGCAAACAAGTCGATTTGCGGATTGCCCCCTTTGAAGAAAAGGTTCTCCACTAGGTCCTGCCGAAGAGAGTCGACGACCATGTTATTTACTCCTGCCAGATGAAACTGAATGAGGAACATCCCCTGGGCGACGGCCCAGTGTCACAAGTCCTGTGCCTCTGGAGACCGCTGGGGATCTGGTGTTCCCCTATCTCCTGATGTAAAACATTGTGGTGGTATTGTCTGTGAGGACCCGCACCACCTTGCCCTTGATGGACGACAGGAACGACTTGAGGGCCTAAAACACTGCCTGCAACTCCAGAACGTTGATGTGCCACATCTTCTCCTCCGGCAGCCACAGGCTTCTGGTGTGAAGACCTCCGGTGTGGGCTCCCCATCCTTCCACGGAAGCGTCCGTCGTGACTGTCTCCTGGTGCAGTGTGGCCTGGAAATCCTCATCGAGCGTGATCCTGTCACCTGAAACCTCCGGACACCTGGACCCAATGGCCGTCGAGGAACTCCTGCAGCGGGCGCATCTGTAACCTGCAGAGTCCGATGAGGCAAATGCACGATGACATGCCAAGCAGAGACTTGATGCCCTCACCGTGGCGATCTTCAGTGCTAGCAGCCACTGCACCTTGCCCAGGATGGCTACTATCCTCTCTTCCAACGGTGACGCCAGGCATGACACTGTGTTCAGTCGGGATCCCAGGAACAGTGCGTCCTGCGATGAAATCAAGCAGGAATTTGCTTAGTTCTCTGAGAACCACAGATCCGTCAGAAGGTCCTCGCCGTGTGGTGGACGGCAAGTTCTCTCGATCTGGCCCGGCTGCACCAGTCCAAGTAAGGGTAGATGTGGATGCCTTGCAGTCATTGATGGGCCGCCACCGGCGCCAGGCACTTGGAGTAGACTCTGGGTGCCGACTTCAGTCCTAAGGGAAGGGTTTTGAATTGGTAATGCTTCCCTTGAACGACGAAGCACAGACACTTGCAGTGTCCTTTACGAATAGGGATGTGTAAGTACGCATCCGCCAGGTCCAATGAGGACAGAAAGTCTCCCTCTTCCAGCTGCCCGAGCACGTGTTGAAGAGTGTCCATTCCGAACTTTTGGGACTTTATGTACTTGTTGAGTCGTTGCAGGTCGAGGATAGGCCTCCAACCGCCAGTCTTCTTTCGTACGAAGCAGTACCTAGAGTACACTCCGAAGCCCCGGGGCCACTTTGGGACCAGCTCTATCGCCGCTTTCCGCAACATGGTCTGAACTTCCAGCAGCAGCTGAGGGATGTGGTTTTCCTGCCGGGCCACCGGTGGTATTTGGGGATGCTTTCGTTGGAACTCTAGAGTGTCAGTGGGCAAGAGCGTCCAGCACCCAACGGTCGGTGGAGATGGTCTTCCACTGGCCTCACACCGGGGTGCACGGGTGGTGGCCAGACGTCCTGGCTGGTTCATTCCTGCTTGGAGGTAGACGGGCTGCCTTGCGGTCCCCGACAACAGAGTCCTCCGACGAAGGGCTTGGAGCGGCCCCTGTTGGTTTCCTGGCCCCAAGGAACAGGAGGGTTGGTGGTAAGGAGCCCCTGCCAAAACTCCTCGAAGATTAGGCAGACTTGCCTCCTGAGGACCGAAAGGACGGCCATCGCTGCTGTAGCGTGCCCAGAGCATGTGTCGTCTCTGTGTCCGCCTTGATGGCCTGTAGGGACCCAACCACCACTTTCCCAAAAAGATTGTCACCGTCGAAGAGCATGTCCAACACCCTGGTCTGGACCTCCTGTCGGAAGTTTCTGGCCTTGAGCCAGCCACGACGGCGAAGGCGCACGCCATTGCCCCTCTGGTGGAACCCTGCGTCTGCGATGTCCGTGGCCACTGTGATGGCGTGGTCCGACGCCACCCTGCCCCCTTGAAGAATCTCTAAAGCCTCTGACCTCTTATCGTTGGGAAGGAAGTCCAGTAGAAGTGCAATCTTTAACCACACCTCCTGGTTGCAGCGTGCCTACGATAGCGAGGGCATTGGCAGCCTTGATGACCGTTGCTGCAGAGTAGATAACACTCATACCCATCGCATCCAACTTCTTCCCCTCGTTGACAGGAGGAGTGGACGCTGCAGAAGACATTGAGCCGGACGACTACTTCTTGGACGCTGTAGAAACCACTGAGTCAGGTGACGGTTGGGCCCGCAAGCACTTAGGCGCAGAATCCGGCACCCAGTACTTCTTCTCTAGGTGGTCCCTCTTCAATGGGGCTGTTAGAAGGGTTCTTTATAAGTGTCAGCCCTTCATCCCAAATGTTATCCAGGAGCGGGACTGAAAAGATGGTCATCCTCTACGCCTCGCGTCACTGGTATAAGAAACACTCCTTCTCCGGCGTGAGCTGGAAAAGTTCCGATGTTCTGGAGATTATTGCATGGAATGATCCTATCCGGTCCGGCCGAGAGGATCTGGGGGTGGCAACATGAGGCCCCCATCCCGCCGATGTCATCCGTGCCAGTCGTCGTCGCAGTGTCCGACCCAGTCTCACCTGTGCTGAGTGGCGGAGGAGGCGAAAGGGTGGCAAGGAGGCAGCGAGTGCCTCTTCCTCCTGTTTGCTGGCGGTTCCCCCATCGTCAATGGGGCGGCCGGCACCAACGTATGAAGGGTAGCAAGAATGTCCATTTAAATGTCTCTAGGTGGCAGCTGAGGAGCAGGGATAGGCAGCTGGGGCGTAGGAGCAGGGCTATGCCCTCGTCGTACTGAGGCTCCTCGACCGTATTATTGTTGTCGCCCTCATCATAGGGAGCGACTCCAACGTCTCCCTCATCGCCCTCCTGGATGGTGTGGACGTAAACAGGTTCAACCTCATCGGCAGAGGAGAGGTCTGTGCCCTGAAGGACCTCAATGTCCCCCCGCCCTCTTCGCACCCAGAGGGGACAGTCTTGGGGAGATGATCAGCGTCCTCTTCTCTGGGGTCTTCTCAATGGGCTTAAATGAGGTCTCCCTCCTGGGAGGAAGGGACACCCTTGCTGTCAGAGGGGTGCTCTGTGGGTCCACCCCTCTGACTTTCAAAAGGGACGCTACCACGACCTCAGTGAAATGCACTGCCTTTGTCTGGTGCACCTAGGCCTTCATATTCAGGCCGGGCCCTTTGTCCTGCTTGGCCTTCATGGTTACCCCGGACATCTTTTCCCGCTTGGCCTTCTCGTTATGGGCCAGGCCCTCGCTCCCCTTTGTCCTTATCAGTCACCGGTAGGCTGGACGCCGTACCCGGTTTGGTCTTCTCCTTGGCCGTCTCCGGCACCACCTTCAGCTTGCCCGAGTGATCCGACTTACACTTTGATGAAGATCCAGAGCATTGACTGGAGACCGATGTATCCGGAGATGTCGAACACGCCATGGCCGTCAAGGAGCCTGCCGCAGCGGCGCTCCCGACGGTAAGAGACTTCAACCCCTGTGGGAGAGGTACCCTCAAAGGACTTATAAGGCCGCTCAGCTTTCCCGGATCTGGGAGAGGTATGCTCCTGGGAACCACCCGGTGCAGAGGTCTTGGCCTGCCGCCACTCCTTCAGCTTTTTACACCGATCCTTCAACGTGTGTTTCCAGAGTTCACGGCAAAATGCACAATCCTCCTTTTGCGTTGGGTACAGGCAACGGGAATGCTCATCGTCCATATAAACCTTTTGCAAACCGCAGTCGGAGCAAAGCTTGAAAAGGGAAGGGGAATCCTTCTTCTCGTCCGACATGATCCACACGGTGAAGGCCTGAAGATATTTCTGGAAGCGTCCACATAGAAATTTGACAAAATCCACCCTTGATGGGGGCTGAAGAATCCGAAAAATAGGTCCCCATTAATCGGAAAGGAAGATCGAAGGAGCACACAGGCTCCATTGACCGGAAAATAGAGTAAACTCACCCAAAAAAGTGAAATATGCAGTAACAGCTCGAGAGCTAAGCACGAGGACTTCCAACACTTGAACTTGCAGTAAAAATCTGAAGAGGGCTGCCTGAGGAGGGGCTTAGGTAGAGGGCAGTCATTGGCTGTGGGCAGTATGACCCAGAGCTCAGTGATTGGTTGTTAGGAGAAAGACAGTGCAGAAATGAAACTGATTTTTTTCTTTTACTGAGGATTCCCAGCCTGACAACAGGAATATTCATGAGCATCTGAATCCATGCCAGACCCCATGCTGGAGAAGTCGATTAAGCTGTAATACTGTATTTGTCTGGATAGGGCTACAACCCCCAAGCAATCAACTAATTTCTGTATCGTTACTCTGAAATCTGCATTCTGGTGCTTGTAAGGCCTCTGAAATTCATAAGAGCCAAGGTCAGGTCTATCAGGTCCGGTACTCCAAGAATGGGGTTGTTCGAATCGCGGAGAGTCACCTGATCAATCCTTTCACAGCTCCATCAGCCGAAGGGTATCAGGTTGCCTTCCTCATCACGCACTGCTTGCACTGTTTGAAAGTACCTATGCCTTGACACCGGTGCGTACTGACTGGAGTCAGACGGTAATGGTAGAAAATCCATTCCCTTTGATGCCAGGAATTCCTACAGTACCTTCTGTGGAGGGTTCGTTTCCGGGTGTCGGAAGCTTCAACTCCCTACACTCATCCAAAAATTGGCTCCTGGAGGGTATTATTTCGGCGTGTAGCCTAGCACAAGTTTGAACTCTCATTCCAAGAGCACCTTTAGTTTCATTGACTGACAGAAGCTGCCGTGAAGAGAACATCTTACGGAGACCATATGGGGGAAATCAATGATGGACATCATCAAACTGTAGTCAATGTAGAATTTTAAACCTGAACTATTTTAAGTCAATATGATGTTACAGTTGGAAAATATCCTGAAGAAGCATGCTGAGCACACAAAAGGTTTCTGTCCCTTCTGTTTAATACTGAAGTTTTTTTCACTTTCGGAGTCCAGTAATGGACTTGCGAACAAGAAGGACATGACTTTGCTTGCTGTGTTAAACCGTTTTCCAATGCAAACAGCACCATCGATAAATACGAACCAATAAGGAATCCGTGGGAGGATGCCATACATTAGAAATCACCTTTAGAGAAAAAAATCTTTAAGAACAAGCGTGCAAAAGCTCAAAGAGAGCTGCTATGAGAATTGTAAGATCTAGATATACGTGCCGTGCCAAGTCAATGATCGGAGGCTGGAAAACATTCACAATACCTTTGAGAAACTGCATTACCATAGGTATAGTAAAGTAAGAAATGTCATTCGGAGTTTTTTTTCAGAAACAGGGGCCAGATATCACTCTACAGACCTTTCTTTCTAAACTAAGCTGCAAAATGTCTTCTAGAATGTTGTGCAATACATCCCATTACTTATACCTCAGCCTCTCAGAAGCCAAACAGAATGTTTAGGGTGCTGAGTGTGTGAGAGCGACAGTTCCATCCCTCTGAATGGTAGAATACATTCACCCTTGTTTAATGTTGCAGAGGACATATGGCCATCTAGAGAATGTCCAGGTACCAAGTACTCTGGGCGCTATATGGATAAATGAGAAATATTGTAGTTCCGAACCTTGGGAGCAGATGCAGCTGTGGTGCTGGACTTTGGAGAAAAGCCCTCTGTTGGTAGCTCATATTGCCAGAAAAGAGTACATAGTAGTAGATGTTTTGAGCGGTAACACTCGGCCTTCCACTATTGAGATCTGTACCAGGAGTCCTTCAACAGATATTCAAAATGTGGGGTCCATCCCAAGTGGATCTTTAATCTCCAGTGTCAACTGGAAGTGGTAACTGTTCTGCTCCATTGAACTGCCCCACCCCCCCTCCCTGATGAGGGGGTAGTGACTGTACTCCATCTCTTTTGTTGAGGCAATGCATGGCCACCATGCTGTCCATCAACAAACTTTCCCCGAATCAACAAAAGGAAGGCTATCAGTGATAATCTGATTCCCTGCAACAGTTTGGTGCCCAGATGAGCACAGGTTAAATATCAAAGTCTGCTCACTGATTACGCAGATTGTGCTAGCTCTTCAGAGGCGTCCATGACCACTCCTCTGAGGCCATGTTTGCGAGAAACGTTCTCCCCTCAAGGAGGGGTGTCATCAGGGCCACTGCAGGAGGTCATGCAAAACTAGTTTTGAGAACTGAATGAGGTCCATCAAGACACCCAAAAACAGACCATTGGGAGCAAAATAGCCACTGTTGTGACTTCATTCACAATAGGTCTCTGGCATCGATTGCGAATGAAGTGTATGATGACAAAAGCCATGGCGGGCCAGGTCTGAGAGAGGAAGAGTTCTGGAACATGTTGACCATTCGGAAGGTGCGTCTCACCCTTTCCATAGGTGGAAATGCCTTCCCCAAATGAACTCCAGAATCACCCCAATGGACTGGACATCCGTTACTTAGTAGGGTGTCTGATGAGCCAATCATCTAGCTAGCGGCAGAATGGAACTCCCCTTCCTGAAACGTGCAAACATAGCAGTCAGTTTGTTGAAGACCCTCGTGAGATAGATCAGGCCTACGTTGATGACCGAAATTGTCTCCCACTTCTCTCAGGGCACCCTTACTCGAGTTTGACTTACCCCTCTCTGAGGAATAGGAGTCACGCCTGCGCTGCCAACTTTTCTTTGTCTTGTGGGGGGGAAGATGAATGGTGGGACTCTCTGTGAATAAGAACTCTTCTTCGCCTTCTTGCGGTCATAGGGCCTTCGGTCTCGGGCCGAGGACTTGGTGATCATTTGAGCCAGTAACTTCGAATGGGGGCACCAGAATGCAAACTTTGCCAATCGTACACTGAGGGCCTTGAGGTTCATTTGCTGAAAAGAACCACACTGCTCGATGATGTTTTTTTGACCCCGAGACTCCACACACAAATGTTGTGTGCGTCCTTGATGGACATCGAGCTGCAATCCTTGCCGTGTTAAAACCCCAAAGGTTTACAGACCAACATGTTGGCGTCACAAGTGCAAGAACTTCTCAGTCACAAAAAGATCATGTAGCGAACATGCAGTATGGGGGGGGGCACAATTTACAACTCACTGATGTTGCCCAATGAGGCAAAAACCTTTCTGGGGTTGTTTGTGGTCTTGTGCAGAAGGAATGTGACCTATCAGTTGGGAGTAGTCAGTCCCTTTTTGGGCAGGCACAAGACTGATCTGCAATGCATGGCAGGCTGAAAAAATAATAGTCAGGAGGGATTCCAAGAACTATGTCAGCGGTTTGGATTCTTTCAAAACATTGCAGCCATCACCATTTTCTTTTGCAAATCCCATGCACTGCCAGTACCAGTTTTTAATTTTTCTGAAAACAAAATATCAATATTTTAAACTTTTGTTTATTGTAAATATGTTTTAGGAATTTTATGACGTTTCAATAGTGTTTTAATTTCTACTCCTAATCAAAAACATCTGACCATTTCAAGCAAAAAGTACTTTGAGTGGGTCATGTCTCGCATGTGAAGAAAAAGATTTTTTTAAATTTAGTATCCAGTCATATTGTAGTTTTGAAAAACCGTTTCGCGATGGGCGGTTCGGGATGTATGAACGTGTAGGCTGGGGTTGGAGGGGATGGAAGAGGCAGTAAGTGAGGTTCAGGGGATTCCCCCAAAGGAGTGGGATGGGTGAAGACACGGAAGTGAAGGTTAAATGTAGGTATGTTTAGGATTTGCAAAGCATTTATCCAAAAGTGGAATGTAAATTCAAGTGTGCAGCACATTTTCAATGTAACCTTTTGAGTGGCAAGACTTCAATGATTTTGTATGTAATTTGGGATATGTTTATATATGCCTTACGAAACTCAAAAGGTTAATATAATTTAATTCTACAGAATTTATATTATAAAACAAGCCATTGTAACTGTTATTGCATACAAACAGTACACATGAATATGACAATAATAACAGTGGAATGACAATTTTCTATTAAAAGGTGTGGTGTTGGATGCAATACTAGCAGGTGGCAAAGCACGCCGTCTCCATTTCTTAAGAGAAAATACTAGCACTATATTGCCATTCTGAGTATTCTGGTTAATGGTAACAACATGCTATTTGAAATGCCTCCTATTTGTTAAAATAGCACCCAATTATGATTTGTGATCACATGGGATAGTTACGGCATGGAGTACATTTAAAGTACTGCATGGGTTAAATATGGATTATTTACCGTAGCAGTAATTTCGAGGTACGTACAGTCTTTCATCTAAAGCCAGCTCATAATTAAATGGTATTTTAAAATTGAGAATGATTTTTAAAATAATGCTTTTTACAGTTTACCATTGTTTTAATGATGCCCTAAATGTTTATGTCAAACAGAACAGAACAGGTATGTCATACCTTTTGAAAGCCTTGTCACACGCACCCACTTTACATTTTGGAATGTGTGCCATGCACTAAGTGTGACACAGAGAGACAAACTATTATTACCTGTGTGAAGCACACTAATAAAGTGGTAGTTCAGTGCACCTACGTCCTCAAATAAATGAAACATCAACATACCAAATAAGACAAGAAACTTTAAGTGTGTATGATATGACTTTTATCTGGAACCAAGAAGCAATCCGAACTGCTGCTCTTAGGAGTCAAACTGCTTCTGTCACTTAACATGCCGAACGATGGAACAATAAGATTATATAATATATATAAAGCATACAGTGAAATTCTAACCCATTTATATAGCAATCTACCCCTTGATCAATTTTATTCACCTTTGGCTTTTCAGACGTTATACCTTTCTCCCCCGCCCAAGTTCAAAGCATGCATCACAAGACCCAGCGTAAAATTTTGCGATTAAAACATTTAACCGCAGAAGTTACAAATAATATTAACAAAATGTTCTGTTCTGCATTAAAACATAATTTTCTTCTTTTTAAAAAGAAATGCAATAAAACTGCATTTATTTCTCACTCTCCCTCCCCATACACCCGCTACGATGAAAACATGTAAATAAGTTAAAAGGAAAACCTGCCGGAACGTTCCAGCTGGATTTGTTCATCCAGTGCTGTTGAGGTGGAGGCTGGCTTTCTCCAATCAATAAATAAAACATTTTCTCTTTTCCCTGCATGATTTTTGTGGAATTACAGCCACAAACTCTCTCGGCCGAGATTTACAAAATCTCTAGCCTAATTTTTGATAGGACATTCCCATAAATACGAACCTCACGTTGGCTCTCATTAATAAAAATAAAAAAAAGCCTCCCTGTTTGTTCTCGTCTGCTCATACGCCCGCGGAGAGCAACAGGACCACCTGATGGAGGCATCTATGCTTGACCTCGCCATAGCGATCCCAGCAGCAAAAATAACATTTACAAGCACAATAATTGAAATAAAGAAGCAGCAAAACGATGTTCAACCTTAATCCCATTGCCAAATACACACAATTCTAGGATAGTAAAAAGTGGCCCTATTTCAAGACTACTTTTAATATTTTCCACTCAATAAATTGCATTTAAACAGCACTACCACAAACGGCTCAATGACATCGGAAATCAACCGGTCGTTGCCCAATGCTGTGTCTGAAAGGACACGCTTCGATCATTCAGAAGAACCAGGTTTGGTTTAATACATGTGTATGCTCACTTCCTTCCTATAGGTTCGCGAAGTACCACAGCTCACTTGGTCTCCAGCAAAAGCTCCCACAAATAGGAAAACTTGCCATGACTGATTCAGATTATGGGTGTTTCATTATGGAAATTGAAGATTTTCCACTTGAAGGAACCATTCTCACAGCAGAAGGTGTTTATTTTCAATGGATGGAAAAACAGGTTCTACTTCCACGAAGGGTCTGTGGAACTCAGCGTCTTCTCAGGAGACAATGATTGGAAAAGGCTCCAGTGGACAGCAATAAACAGACCTGAGTGTGTCCAGAGGTGCAACGTGGGCCATTCACCAGCCATTCAAATAAAAAGAAATACAAATCAATGGGGCATGAATCATAAAGCAGAATTTGTATAGAAAAGTTGAGGGATAGCTGGGCTTTGTGGATAACCAGCCACATTTTATTAATTTCAGGTGCAAGTATGTGTAAGTGCTCAAAAAGCCTGGATACAGAATGATCACATAAGCACAGGTACTGGGCAGACCATGCATCGACCTCATTTTACCCAGGGAGCTGAAGCACTAAGCAAGCAGTCTGCAACTTGGACTACGCCCGTCCTCCCAACCCCATGACCGCTCACAACAGACTATGCTGGCTGGAGAGTCAAAGGTTGCAGATCCCTGCATTAAGCACATGGGTACAGTTCAGAATTACCCCTTCACCCAGCATTTAAAAAAGTCTTGGTCAATGCAGCGCTCTTCATTCCCTGAAACTACATGGAATCACTGCCAGTTCCTACCATGTAACCATTGTTGATGACCCAATAAAATAATCCAAAAGGAGCGTTCCCTACATAAACCATCCTACACATAGGGATAAGGCAGCTCTACATGTATGGCTATTATATCTCCCACTTCACATCTGATCCAGTTTCCTTCTCAAAGAGTCAATAATTGAGGACAGATCTCTTTACAATAGAGCTACGTATTGCTCGTCTGTTTAGTAACACAAGTGCCGTAAACCAATCTATATACATATACACACACACACACACACACACACACACACACACACACACACACACACACAACACAACCCCTGACCACAGAAAAAAGTGTTGAAGTTTATCCATTTCTTACTATTATTTAAAACAAAAACCTGACATATAACTGACCATACACTATCTCAACTGCAGTTGTCATATACACTTAGGAGGCACTTCATGTATTTTTCTGGATGGTTCAGTTTTGGAAATGTTTTCTAAATGAGATGATAGAAACCTTGAGTGCCAAGGTTGAAAGCCATTTGTTTGACTTCAAAGACTTGAATGCTAATGGCCAGACCACTGGTATTCCGATACAAATGTATACTGGGTAGCGGCTTGTGCTTTTGCTTGACCACCATCCTGACAGGACATCAAAGATATTTACGCCAAACAGTTCAGTTGTTTGGACTAGAAACAGGATATAAGAATCTGAATGCTGGACTGAGGGCAGCTCTCAGCGAAGTGGTCACTTGTTCTGTAAGGCCCGAGGAGAAATTCCAAAAGCAGTTGAATCGCTATCCTTGTGATGTATACAGCTCATCCTTCACTTACCTAAGGAGCCAATCTCCTTCGGAGCATATTTACTTCTGTTTTCATAAGAAGGTTGCATTTTCCAGCCATAAATACAGAATATGTCAACTAAGTGGGCTAGGTGTTTAATCACCCGTCTCCAAGTTTAACATTGGTAGGAGGCCACTAACTGGGTAAACTAACAGATTTAAAAATTAAAGCTAAGTGCATACATCCGATGACCTCCATAATACAGACAATTTCTAATAAATCATAGTAGCATAGCTTGGATGTAGATTATCCTATTTCACACGCCAGATTAAATTAGGATGCCACTTCTGTGCTGACTTAGAGGGTTCTAAAGCCTACCAAAATCCAACAGTGACACGATGGGGGTAATGATACATGCTTGAATGTTGAGAGTGATGACTCAGACTTTCATTCTTTGAAGTAGTAACAAATAACATTTAGAGATTGGGCAACAAAAGGATATTTAGCCAGTCTAGAATAATGTGCAGGAAGACAGTGATCATTTTCTATACTTGCAGTGGACTACACATGGCCTCTGCAATATACTTTAAAAGTTTAGACATCAAGTGGGTTGACTTGCCTGCCTGCATGCTCTGGGTTTTTCCAATGCCTGCTTGGACACCTAGCATCTGACCTATAGAAACTCCCCTGCAGTTCCTCAGGACAGTTTCATGAGGGGTAGAAATAGGTTATATCTATACCAATATGCATATTAACTTAGCCCCCCACCTCATTCAGCTTTGTGATCTCTTGCCGACATGGTCTTGTAAAGTCAGTCACTCAGTTTGGAGAAACAATAGAGAAAAGAAAACAACCTGAGGAATTCAAGCTTGCACATGCATTAAATGGAGGAAGTCACTGTGAGTGTGAAACAGTAGACATGCTTTGCTACTCATTACAGTGAATTATACCACAATTACAAGTGGGATGGTTGTTGTATTCGATCCAGAGGCTAGGAAGCCAAATATTTAGTCGACAGAAATTTTGCCCAGGAATGAGAGTAGGAAACACAAATACTAATTATTCCGAAGGTTGTCATGCAATTTCGCAAAATACTTCTTTATGCAATATTTCATAAGAAAAGAGTAAAAAACACCATACAAATCACTTGTACACAAGGAGTGGGTGACCCCCCCCCTCCTCTGAACATATCAATGGAAAGATGCCCATACATGACAAAGGGATACATCTCTCTAATGAATAATAGCAGCGAGTTGGTTCGGGCAACATGGCATTTGCTGTATGGCCCTCCTCTGGAAATCAAAACTAAAGCAGAGTGCAGCAGTGACAAGTATTTCTGCCCATAAGTGAATGCAGTGATAACCAACCATGCACTGGGAAGAGGTACCTGACTGATGATATAGGGGTATAAAAGTGCAAACATAAACCTACACAATAGTTGAAACAATGCCAATCTATCACAAGTCACGAAAATCCTTCCTGTGGTATTGGACAGCAATTTTCAAATCAAGGTCAATCTAGTTTAGAGAGCATTGCCTTAAAGCCAAGACACCCTCGCAAGAAGTAACCACATGGAGCAGGAGGAGGGGGTGTCAACAAACTCCATCCCTCAAGATACTTTGGACTACGACCCTCTCCACCAACTATACTTGCTAAGGCTGATGTAACCCAAATCACCTTGAGCGCCAAAGGTTGAAGACGCCCGATATAGGGGTATAAAAGTGCAAACGTAAACCTAAACAGTTGAAACAATGCCAATCTATCACAGGTCACGAAAATCCTTCCTGTGGTGTTGGTCCGTTTCATACCTGGCGATTGCCCCAGTACAAGGTTCAGTCCAATCATTAAACGGATGCAAATGGGTAGCCCCTCCACCTCCAGTCATCATATGGATACAAATAGGGAGTAGCATCATTAAGTGTCTTGATTATGTTGCACGCCAAAGGTTTTTTAAGTTGTTGAAAAATTACAGCTCTTGAGAGAAAGTTGAGCATTCAGACAGTGGCATAGGCAACAGAAAGAGGATTTCAGGGGGATTATGGGAATGTGGAGGGATGGATATAGGAAACAAAAATACATAATTGGCAGTGATGTACAAAGTAATTCAACAAAGCAGGCACCAGCTACATCATAAGTACTTTAAGTTTGCTCCACGGCCAGGTTCAATTCCAAACATGCATAATGTTAAACCCTATTGCGAAACATACCAATTATGTGTTACTCTAAAACGTCTAGACACCCTTCAGGGACTATTGTGCATTTCCACCAATTCCTCACAGGAATGGATGCCATTTCTGTTCAGCACAGCCCTATAGCACTGTACATAGTGTTGCATTAAGCCAGCTAAGTAACTCCATCACATTTTGTGTGAACATCAATAAACAACAACTCAACTACTTTCTGGGCACACATTTGTGGAATGGTTTTTAAAATTAAAACTATGCACAATCTGCATCAGCAACTGTCTAGAATTAAACAGTCGGATACCGTTTGTTTTCAGATACACAGTGGCTGTTGAAGGAAAACCACCCATGCCATTAGCATGACGAGTTCTAGTCCTACAGTGGGGCTGCTTTACCAGAACTCTAAAAAAGGATACATATTTAATACCTTTATGGGAGTAAAGAAAATGTGTAATTACTTCCCAAAACAACCAATTTGAGGAGCATATGCATTTTCCATATTCGGTGTGATGAGCCTGACTTAATTGGTGATTGTGGTCTATTCCTTAACCAATGAACTAGCCAATGAGTAATTATTTGAAGTTAAAAGCCAATCACTATGGCAAATGTTTTTAAGGAAGACGACGAAAGAATATCCAATACAAGTTGAAAGCAAATCATTTACATGAAAGGCTGAACAGCTCCAAGTCAGACTGTCGAAAACAAGAAAAGTAATTGAGGAAAAAAATAAAACTGGCGAAAAATTGCCCAGGAATCCACAATTTGAAAGTGACGCCACTAACATATGCAAAAAGGGAAGGATCTTACTGGTCAAAGTTATGCAATTTTGGAACACAGCTAAATAGTGTGTTTAAAATGTCCCCGATCTCAAACAGTACAGAGCATAGATAGCCCGTCAATGTCCAGTGCGATTAATTATTTCAAACACAACCCTACTGACAGACAGGCTTAGGGAACGGCAAGTGAAGGAAATCGCTTCTTCCAAAGAGTAAGACCAAATGTACATTAAGAGCTATATTTAACAGCAACGTGCCTGGACACCAGCTAAGCTCCACAACTCCACCAATTGACTTTCTCTCACCATCATCACATGCTCTTCTTTCTCTTCTAGCACAGCACACTCTTGCCCTATGTGACAACTCATTAAGTCAACAATGCAAATCGATTTGCAAACGAGGTCCGAAAACCAGTTGTAACTCCACCTACTTAAGCTATGTTTATCACTTAGCTCACCCACAGAGTTTCTACCACAAAGGTTATTTCAGAAAAGCTCTAAGGGCCAACGGAGTGCCTAACTCTCCTACATGGAATCTTACCTGCAGACTGATCAACATACTACCAATGATCTCAGTAAGAGACTATAAAGTCATGTTAGGTATCCTCAATTCCGCACTAGCCTTTCTGCTTTTTCCCCATTCAGTGACTTTGAATATACTTGTTCTTGCTTTTCTTCTCAATCCCCTCGCGTTCATTCATCATAACACACCCACAAACTCCTGATCTGAAATGCTTCAGTCTATCAAAACCCTATTGTCTTGGTATGCTCTTTCATACTCTTATTTCCCTCTCCCCTCTCAATGCTCATCACCCAGCATTCCTTTTAGTCTTTCAGGGTTACTCTAACTTCCAACTTCTTATCCTGCTTGACTTTCAACATCTTTCATGTAACCTACAAATGAATTACTTACCTAGCTGCCCTAACTTGTTCCATTTTAGTCAACAAAACCCCATGTTCAACTATTGTAACACATAAATTCACACATATTTCGGAGTGTTAAATGCATCACACCATCTCACTTACCATAGCTACAACCGCCAGGTTAAACCACAGTTTATACTTACTCAGAGTGTGTTTCTGATACTTATCTGGACCTATGTTCTATCCCTGGTCGAACCTTTACTCTCTCAAATGCCCTTCACATTTGTCCCTGTAATGGGATCAACTATCACTTTACGATACCTGCTACATCCTCTAATTGTGATCCTTACCAAAATGCTTCAAAATGGCTGAATCTCTCTGCAACCAAGCATAACTACACTTCATGCCGTTAACCCAGAACAATCTCTACACTTCCCAGTCACTGGTATCACTTCTTCCTACATGCTGCTGCCCTTGTGATCTAACTCCACAATTTCTAGTCTCTCCTTGTTTTCATCCCTGGAAAGACTCCCTTCTGAGCCAACAAAGCTTCTCCTTTAATATCTACTCTCCAATAATTGGTTGGCAGTTTATTCACAGTCTTTCCTCAACTAACTAAGACATCTCCCAATGTGATCAACCTCCTGCATCTTCTTAATACAGGCACACTTATTTAAAGCCTACTTCTCTCACATCCCAACCACAATTTTTCAGTGTTCGCCAATACCTTTTCGCATTTGTTTTAAGCAGGTCTATCCTTTATAGACTGGTCTTATAATATTACCCATTGAAACGGAGACTGTCGAACAAAATTATTTTACCCATTACAATAGGTTTATAAGGCCTTTATCAAAATTAATGTGTCCAAACAGTTCTCCCATTTTAGGACACCACAGTTTGTTTTTTTTAAGCCTTGGCAGGTCGAAAGGACAACTTACTCAGAGGTAGGGCTGGTTATAGTAAATAAATCTGCAGACAATCCAGACTATAAACCTATTGTTACAATGAACTATCTTTTTTCTTTTGTATATACTTTCTGTAAATATGCATCATGCTTAGAACAGAACTAAGGAATACACATTCAAAGGGATAAGGATAAAGAGCAAGATGCACTCCACCTTCATTTTTTTTTTAAGTTGCAAAGTACAGTACGCTAATAATTCATTATTTTGAGACAGTTATCACCTGATGCTTGGTATACATCATTTGTGGTGACAATATATAAGAAGAATCAAAATTAGAACTTTGCATCTAGAAACTAATAATTTGAAGAAGAGAAGCCTTTGTAACAAATCGATTCGCAAGATTTTGGGCAGGCACACAGCACTATGACCATGGAAATGCACAGAGATTTACTCTGAGATGGTGGGGAGAGGGCGGGGATCATGTTACACCCATGGAATCCATGCTTGAAAGAAATCAATCTAAATCGTCCAAATGCATTTGAAAATACCTCACAAGTTAAAGCTCTTGCTTCGGACATAGTGTCACCTTGTATTTCACAGGTTAATAACCCAGCAGGGCCAAAAGCAACCTTCATCCTTTCGAGTTTGATTAATATAACAAGCAACCGTCATTAGTCTTTGCCCTTTTCATCTGGGCTGACCACTTAGTGCCAGGTTTCCCCATTTTGATCAAGTTTGAAAAGAAATGTCTCAGGTTCATAGAGGACATCAATGCTACTTGAGCTATGGAAAAGCCTATATCTGCTTTAGTTGAAATAGAAAACCAGAAATTCGGAATGCAACAAAACTATAGTAATCTTTGCACCTTGAAGGCAATGACAGAATACATTAACAATTTCCCATTGTATAATAAAATGCAACAGTATGTGATCGCATTCCCAAGTAGAGAAGACACCACTTCTTTTGGTTTCGTTTAAATTAACTGCGTTGTTTTGAAATTATGGGTGCTAGTCTGGGCATTAATCATAACCAGATATTATAGGTAGTGACTTAAGAGACCAACTTGAATCAATGAAACATATTTATGCTGAATGTAGTCACAGAAGCTTGTACAATTAGGTGCTTTGGGGGGGTTGTTAGACACACCAGCAATATCAATAGTTATGAATCTTGGTTCCAATTGGTCCCTGACCAGCACATTTCTCTTATAATAGCCATACTTAATTGTTCCAAATGTGTAGGTCTAATTAAATGATAATTAAATATTACTCTAAATGCTTTACATATAAAATAATTGTAATTAGGTTTGATACTATTTGAAAGTTTTAGATATAATGAATTGTAATTAGTGTCTCACATGATGATTCTACATCTGAATAATTGTGCTGGGAATTTGCGAAGGTTTGTCACAAACCAAACCACAATAAACCCCATCCCCCCAAAGATAAATTAGGTACCATTAAAGTGGGTAATAAGAACATAGTTATTAGTTATTACACCACTAAGCATTCATAGGAAAATGTTGAACTAGATAATCAAAAATTATTTTTTAAAACATACCGAATTTGATCACTTTAATCAAACTAGCTTTCAATCACCTTAAAAGGTCCGTCCATATGAATACTGAATGTGAAAATGCCTTCATTTCGAAAAGGAAAGGCAATTCTTTATCTGAAAGATGATACCAGCGAGAAACCATAGAAGAGTTCAGAACTTGACAACTCTGCATATAAACAGTCCAAGAAAATATCGGAAGGACCACACAAGGAGAGAGCATATAACTGAGAAACTGTATTGAATGTGAAAAGAGTAAGAAAGAGACCACTAAACATCCTTAATAGAACCCACATCAGATGGAAAAAGAATTCAGAGTGTGAATGCTTTCATTACAAAGAGAGAACTGAGGAATCTGTACACAGGAGAAATCACAGCGTTGGAATCTGCATTATAAGGAATGCAACATGACTTTCACAAAAAAGCTTTAGGAATATCAATGTTTGCACAGAGGAGAAACCATATAAATGTATCAAATGTGGAAATGCTGCCGTCCCAGAAATCCTACAAGGAGGGACCATGTAGAGTAAATAAGACCAAGCTTTAAATCCAAATGAAATCTAGAAATATCAGCTAGTGTCACAGACCATATGTAGAGAATTTGATTTCAATACAGAGGGACCACTGACGATTTATCTGATAATTCATATTAGTGCACAAATCCTGGAAAAAACCTTCATTCCCACCAATAGAAATAAAACCTGTGTACTTCAACCTTACATAACGTGACAGCAGAACGTAGCATGGAGGAGGGTGGTTTAGAAACTGTCTACACCTACAGTTCGGATGACAACCATAGACAGGGTTTGAAATTGAAGGGCGCTAGGAGCTATTTAGCTCCTGCTTGTAGCCAAGTAGCACCTGGTACAGCTTGACCAAGAGCTACCAGGAGTTACCTTTGATTCCCCAGTCCAAATGACACCAAACCTATATGAATTTAACTGTGAGCATTCAGGGCAATCTATAAATAAACATTAGGGCACATGTATACAAACATTTAAAGCATAAGGGGTCATGAACCATGGACAAAATTATGTTTCCATCTTATGTGGAAGTGGTAGCTCCTGGTCCATGGTTAATGCAGGATACCCAGAAGATGCTTTTAGCTCCTGCTTATCCAAATTTAATTTAAAGCCCTTTATAATCTTTCAAAAAAGTCAACCGAGAATGATGCAATACAGTTGTACGTAATTTCTATCATTCTACCGTTTCCTACTGCATATGAAGAATCGATATCAGAAAGATTTCCAGTCTACTGTACAGCACACAAGTCAAAATGTCACATTTCGTAGCTGGGTGTGACCCTTGCATGGTAAACGGAGTAGTAACACTTGTACATTAGAAGCTATGTAAACCATGCAAGATTACAGGAGCTGTTCTACAACATAAAACATTTTTTTTCATTATTAAGAAGGCAATACAAAATATGGTATACAAACAAAACAGCTCACTATCGGGAATTATGGGGAGGTAGTGGGCTAGCTACTGAACACAGTGGGTCTTGAAGTAAAATCCCACAGGATTCAGTATTGAGCTTCCATTCCCTTTTAATAAATACAAAAAACAATGTTACTGCTGAAGAAGAATATAGGCCACTGATGGTAGAGCAATAATATTATAAAGGGAGAGTTGGCCTAGAAGAATGGACCAAAAACGGGTGCCGGCATAGATTCATCTGAGAAATGTAATCAAGTTATCCCAGACATTTGTGTTCAGTTTGCAGGACAGTTCATACATTTAAATCGTAGCATTGTCGAGTCAGGTGTTCATCTACCAAGGTCGAACATTGAGAACCATTAAATTGGGTATAAAGACACATTGTAACTTTACTTGAGTAAGCACATTAGAAACTTAAACCACTTCAATTCAATACCAAGAAGATGATCCCTTCTACTTACCAAATGTTTGGCCAGACCACATTGAGAATATGGCATCCAATATTAAGAAAAATACGAGCAAGGCTATCAATCAATTGAAAATAATTTTAGTCTAGGAAATGCACGCTAAAAAAAAAAAAGTGGTGAAAGCGCACAATAAGAGGGATTAGAGGACTTGATTTCCCAATCATGTCTTTGCTTCTAAATATTGGACAGGTTAACCAACAAATCCTGCTATGACGGACATAACTTAACAGCAGATCCACAGCATCAAGGTTCATCAAGTTGGCCAGTTACCCTGCCTAATCTTAACCACAGGCTCTTTACGATATCCAACTTTACTAATACACGTCCAGCACAATTACATCCATCTATCAAAGTCATGTTCACATGACATTGAATAATTCAGAGAACAAATGCCACCTTTGAATTCAGGATGGCAAGAAGATCAGTCATGAAAATAACGCTTCATAAAACAGACTAACACAAGAGGTTATCTTTAAAACCCCATTCAACATTTTTAAAGTCTAGTTAACATTTGTGGATATTATGATGTTCTCACAGACCTTGCCATTGTACCAATTTGTCACTAAATCCATTTGATGTAACTGCTGTGCTTGGGATCTCTCCACCCAAATCAAAGTTTCTTTTCAACCACTGGTTGCATACTTTGCGATGATTAACTAAAGGACAATTTGAGGGTAATGGTTCAGTGAAGTATGCTGCGGATGTTGCTTGAAGCTTGGATGTCAGACAGCTCTCAGAAAACATTCTAAGATAATGAAACAGAGAAAGATTCTTGGCTGGAGAACCAGTAAGATCTCAATTGAAAGCATCCCGTTTGGAAGCATTCAGACTTTGGATTACAAAAATAGTCAGAGGGAATGCAAGTGTGCAGGGTGTCTTAATCAGATGTTTTGAAAACTGAAGACAAAAGCTCTGATGAAAGTACCAACAACAGAACTGAGTAAGAGAATGTAGATGAAGGGACTCCCACCACACCTGTCCTTTTACATGGAATGTAGTTTGATCAAAGCAAGCTGAGATTTAAGAAAAGCAAATACAGAAGAATGAAAAAAATAGAATCGGACCATAAAAAAAAAATACATTGAAAACATAACATTACTGCTGCAAATAATGCGGAAAGTACCATTTACCAAAGCAGTAGAACATCTTGTGAAAGTATAAATAAATAATTCAAATTAATAAAAGAAAATTATGGCTTTGTGGAGGAGATCTGCTCATACAGTCCATAATGCTCACGTCCCAAGCTAAACAACAACTAATGAGGTAAAACACAATCCTGACTTGGCACATCTCCTACCCTACTCATATAGCACCAAACCAATGTTTGGTTTTAGGTTTACGAGTAGCATAACAGAGCACATTCAATATGCTGAAAGGTGGTACATTGGGCACAGTATAAAATTATCTACATATTTAAGTACACTGCTTCTTACCCGGATTATGAGGCAAATCCGGCACCTGTCCCAAGGATTCACTCCCTACTTTCCAGCCACTGTTTTACTTTATAGCTGGGATTGATCAGTGGCTTCTCGCCTTTTGACAGGCTCATGCTGTTGTCCTCACTTTTTAGTCATATCTCACTAAGTTATCCAATTTCTTTCCCAGTTTTTGTCAGCCGCTTCTGAACTAGCTTCATATTCCCCATCCACTTATGATTCACTGCCTGCCTACAACACATTATAATACATGGCTCTTGCCCTGTAGATGTCTCTACCAACTTGGCCAGTCTTTTCATCAAACCAGTATCTTGCATCATCACCCTCTCCAAATAGCACTAACTCTAATTTAGTCCATCCTCTGCAAATTGCTCCTTATTTCCAAGCCCAAGATCTGAAATGTATTAACATATACTGTAGCTACACTCAGGTACTTCTTTCTGTACACAATACTAAAGGCCTTTCTACCTACTTACCAGGCTCAGCCGCTAATCTTACCAACACCTTATGTTAATTGTTATAGCTAAAACAGAATTTCATTTAAGACACATAGCCCCCACTATTCCTCTTGAATCACCTTTTGAGATTTGTGAACTAACCATGATGGCTTTTCAGGTCATGCTCTCTGGAATCCTTTCCCTACTGTCCCCTCGAGAGAGAGACACACAGACACACAGACAGACAGACAGACAGACAGACAGACAGACACACTTTCTTTAAACTCCACAGAGGTTCCCAATTCTCACACTCCACAATTTGATTCAGAACAGGCTTCCCACTTCTATCTGAATCTTTGATGTACCTAGGCTGCTGTATACTACAACCTATATGATCATGCTCATCGTTCCTGGAACTTGGTCCTTATAAAGAGATCTCAGGTTGCCTTCACACAATGCATTCTTTCAAGTCTGGCTCCACTAATTCTAAAACTCATTACTTGATTGTAGTACTGCTGTTGTATGAACTAAACAGCATGCTTTGCTAATGTGGATTTCAGACTTCTGGAAAGCCAACCTCATTTCTATTAACAGGATGACATCCTCCACATACTACCAGTTTTACACCTGCACCAGGCTTTCACAAGGTTACAGAACCACAACTTAAAATGCAGTGCACACTGTAGGCTTGCCCTATTTCATTTCCTCCAATCTTGCAGTTAGAAACAATAACTGCTCAAAGTGTCAATTTACAGGCTTCCCATTGGAATGAATTAGCTTGGTAAATAGGTCAATCCAGAGTTTGACTTCTGTATATGGTACGGAGAGGCTTGACATTTCTGCTGGAAAGGGTTGAATTTCTATCATGATCTCCATCAAACAAAAACTTAAGGACTCACAAGGTCTTCACGTAATATAAGCTTATAAACCGGCAACCTACCTTTCTCACAAAATTGATAGTCACAAAAACCAGCTAAATCCCCCCACCTGTTGCAGCTCAAGGTGGAGCATGCTGACACTCAAAAGTGAAGTTCCACTAACACCACTGTGATGTTATGCAGTAAACATGGAACAGAATACGTCCTTGCTAGCTTAAGAACCAAAGATCACTAAAATGGACACCATAGTTTCTAGCATACACAATTCTCAACTAGTGTACAAGAAGTGTACACATCTTGCCTGAAAGATAAATTAAAGCCAAGAACAATGGCATGGGTTTGGGCATGATGACTGTTGGGTGGCATGCATATGAATTCTAAGAATTCATTTCCCATCAAAATGAGAACACGAAACAAAACAGGGAGCAGAGCGAGGAAGGATGCCTTACATATATGTGTATGGATGTATGTATAAATACATCTTGCTAGAAAGCGTGCATTTGTATCTGTATTTGTAAGAGGTGGGGATTAGCAGACCCCTTTCTAGTTTCGAAGACTCTCACGCTTTGCTTTTTGTCTCTGGGCAACCAGGGAGTGAGCACGCTAAAGGTTAAACTAGGTGCTGCTCAGATTGCTTGCATTGTCACACTTGCAGACATTGTATATGGAAAGATTGCACTCAAGCCAGCTCATGAGGACCAAAGACAATTGCTTCACTGGAGTTAATAGCCGTGGGTCCACTTTGGTAATAATAATAAAAATTAAAAAAAAAAAAAGATGTGCAGTGAACTATTAACGCTCTTCCATAACCATCATATGCAAAATAAGGACAAGCAGGTAAGGATACTTGAGGTCAAACAAGCAGTCACTTACTGGATCAGTGAAACACATTGTGCATGTCTTCCCCCTTCAAAGACCTGAACTACACACCTTCTCTGAGGTACAGCAGGCTATTACTACATGCTGAATTTAACACCATGGTCAATAGTTAAATGGAGAACTGCCATTAGCATGGAAATCATGTTCCTGTTGTGACGCCACGCAATTGTCTTTCCCACTCTTCGGTGCACATGGACAGGTTACATCACACAACTCAAAAGAATGCCCCTCCTACGACTTTCCCAACCAGAACGTGAATAGCCCAATCTTTATGCAAACGTAATGTACCCATGACGAGAGATAGACCAATGTGTATCCACATGTTGCTTTGCAGGTGTACTCCTCTCACTCATGGAAAAAATCAATACCATGTGTCACTGCACAATGCATGGAGATGCCAAGATACTTAAAAACAAAGGTATCGAAATGCTGGTATGAAGGTGAACCAAAGTCACCTAGAAGTTCAAAACAAAATAAATAAATAAGAAACATTCTTTGCACTTGTTATCTTGTCTCTTTCCATCTCTCTTTCAATCCAGATGTCTCTGTTCATTGGTGAGAAAGCAGTTCTCCTGCAATCCCCCCTACAACATGATCAAAATGAAACCGTGATCAGAAGAAAACTAAATTCAGAGAGAATGACGCCTCCTTCTGTCACACCAGTGTTGCGAGGGAGCACAGTTTGCCTGAAAAATGAAAATTGTGTTTTCTTTCTCTGCAGCTTCACCTCAACTTGCCGATGTCTGAGGCACTCTAGCTTGGCCTTAACGGAAGGTAAAACTCACACGCCAGAGCTCAGCAAACTTAGAAAATACTGGAGGAGGGCAGAGTGCACGACACGTAAAGTGAAACGCTCCTTGCCCTCCATCAAATGGTTTTCCAGGCATCGCAGTCCTGGAGAGGGAAGGATGGGTTGGGACAGATGGTTCTTCCCGATGCTTCTTTCAATACCAGTCCCAACCTCCCCTGAGAGGCTCCGAATCGCTGGTCCCGGCTGGCTACCTAGTGAAGAATGGCAGATGCTGCTGGCTGAGGATGCTGCTGGTGCGTGGAGATTCAGTCTTTGCCATAACATCCTTAAACCAGGAGGCGACATCCACTTCCAGTGTCTCGTAATGCTTGATGAAAGTGTGTTCCTGCATAAAAATAACAGAGTTAGATATGTGCTTGAATGGAAGGGTGGAGCAGCAACATCACTAAACCACCAAAGACTCACTGAAGGATAGCCACAGAAGATTGAATTTCATCTTATGAAGTACTGTCTGGGTGATGCCATGAAGTAACCAAAATAATTAGGGATTCCATTCATAATCTCAAACAAGGGCTTAGTTGATTTTTACTTTCCTAGTTTTTCAAAAATGTCCAAAGTATTAGAAGGAATCAAGAAATGGGGTCAAACTCTTACTCTCCTATGCCCACCAATAGTTAGAATACTCTATAATCCAGCACTAAAATGTGAAAGTAGCACCTGAAAAATGCCATTGTCAGAATGACCCAAAAATATCTTTAGCCGGTGGAAAAAGGATATAGAATTAGAAACACATTAGAGGAGGATAGTCAGTGGGGAGATAGAACGGTATCTTGGGGGACTTCCCAAAAACAGAACAATTCTGTCATACATGGGCAGCATTACTTTACTGAAAATTTAAAAATAAATCACATGTAACCATTCGAAGCCTAGTGGCTGCAGGTCCAGAAACATGAAAGGCCCTATGCCAATCCCTGTAAAATGTGCACCCCATGTCCAGCATGTACACACACCTGCAAAATACTTGGCCCAAGATCAGTATCAGGAAGCACCATCATCATACCTTCTCCTGTAGCAAGCCCAGTATCAGTGTGTTCCATGCCAAACTTTTGCTGCCCTGCGCAAAGAGGTTCAATGCAAACCTGAGCCAAGATCATGTCACCAAATCAACCTCCCTCAGAAAACTATAAAGCAGGTCACCAAAACAAGTTTCTCTCGTCAAGTCTAATGAAAAGTTGCAAGAGGAATGATGATTTAAAGACAATAAATTAGCTGTTAAGATAGCTCAGCGGGTTGAGCGCTCCGTGCTGCGATCTTCAAGGCCTGTTATCCTTCCGAGGTCAATCAAAGAGTACCAACTTCGGATGGGTGAAAATTGTATCTAAATATCTTCTATGTACAGCTCTTTAGCAAAAGCGCTATATAAATAACAAAACATTATTGGTAAATAAGTTACTGACTAGTGGCAAACAGCAACTTAGCTTGTCGTGGCTGGAAAGTTGCAAAGTCGATCAGAGCAAAATGTTAAAGAAAAGAACAAGTTACTTTCTTACCTGGTAACGTTCTTTCGATGGGATGGTCCGACGACATATTCCATATCTATGACATGTAATCACCACAGCTGTGCTGCTTCGGAAACTTTTTTCGGCGTCTGCGTCCTGCGTCGATGCGCCGTCGTCGAGGACCTCCTCTGACGTCATCCGATGTGATAAGTAAGACGCACGACGCCCGTAGCCTCAGTTGTAGTTTTTTTCCCCCAGAACGTGTGACATTAGTCAACTGGCAGTCAGACACAAAGCCTTGCGGAACGTAAGCTGCAATCGCAAAAGAAATTCTGCAGCGGGGAAGGCAGGGAGGGAGCGATATGGAATACGTCGTCGGACCATCCCATCGAAAGAACGTTACCAGGTAAGAAAGTAACTTGTTCTTCGAGGGGATTGGGTCCTCCGACATATTACATATCTATGACAGACTACCAAAGCAGTACCAGAGCAAGGAGGAGGGAAAGAATTTAGAATCAAAATTTAGAATTGCCAATCAAATAGAGCAAAGGACCGCCTTGCCAAAGGCCAGATCCTGTCCTCAGATGGAATCGAGGGAATAGTGACGTACAAATGTATGTACTGAAGCCCAGGTGGCTGCATCACAGATGTTGCGAATAGGAACACCCCTCTGCAGGGCAGTAGATGCAGCCATACCCCTGGTAGAATGGGCCCGCAAGCCAGCCGGTGGGTCCTTACCCGCCAAGCGGTAACACTCCGAGATGGCCAAAATAATCCAGCGAGACAAAGTCTGTTTCGTCACAGCTTGCCCCAAACGCTTTCCAGCGTAACCAATAAAGAGTTGATCGTCCATTCTGACCCGGGACATGCTTGAAACATAAAAGCTTAAAGCTCTCCTAGGATCAAGCCTATGGAGCCTCTCCTCTTCCTTACCAGGATGCGGAGGAGGTTAGAATGCCGGAAGAACAACCTTCTGGGCCAAATGAAATTCCGTCACTACCTTCGGGAGAAAAGAAGGACGAACTCTAAGGACAACCCTGTCCTTGTGAAATACAGTGAAGGGTGGCTTAACTGAAAGTGCCTGTAACTCACTCACTCTGCGAGCGGAAGTAACCGCAACTAAAAACAGTTTTCAGAGTTAAGAGCCTCAAAGGGCAAGAATGTAAAGGCTCAAACGGAGCACCCATAAGAAACTTAAGAACAAGGTTTAAATCCCAACCGGGCACCAGGAAAGGTGACGGAGGGAACACATTAGTGAGCCCTTTCAGAAACTGTGAAATTAAAGGGATTTTAAAGTAAGAACACTTTTCAGACGAGCGCTTAAAGATGGACAGCGCCGCCTGGTAACCTTTAATGGTACCCACTTGCAAGCCCCTGTGGGCCAAAGAAAGCAAAAAGGGCAGAACCATGGGGATGTCACATGCAAAAGGATCCACATTCTGAACTCTGCACCAGTCGCAGAACTTACTCCAACGGTACAGAGACTTTGTTGCTGGCCTTCGGGCCGAAAGCAACACCTCCATCACGTCTTCAGGGAGGTCCCAATCCTTATACCTCAACCTTTCAGAAGCCAAGCGTGAAGGTTGAGGGATCTGACCTCTGGATGGAGAACCTGACCCCCCTCCCGTGAGAGCAGATCGTCTCGGTAGGGAAGACGACGTGGAGGGCAGATGGACAAGTCGAGAAGGTCCGGGTACCACGTCCTCCGAGCCCACGCCGGAGCAATGAGGATCATCCGGGAACCGAACTTCCGTAACCGCAGCACTTGCGGGATGACGTGGACTGGAGGAAACGCGTACAGCAGCAGGAATGACCACTCCACCACAAACGCGTCTTTTGGAGGAAATTCCCGCAAGCAAAATCTTTCGCACTTCCGGTTGACACTGGAGGCGAAGAGATCCACTTGAGGGGTCCCCCAAAGGGGGAAGATCTCCAGGAGAATCTCCTGAGCCAACTCCCACTCGTGAGAGATCGTGCTCTGCCTGCTCAGAGCGTCCGGCCAGATGAACTGCCGAGATCGAAATTTCCTGCTGGATGGCCCAGAACTCGAGCTGCATCGCCTCCCTGCACAGAGGAAGTGACCCTGCCCCCCCCTTTTTGTTGAGGTAGTGCATGGCCACTGTGTTGTCCGTCAGGATCAGGACACTCTTTCCTCGCACAGTCGGCAGAAAAGCCTTCAGGGCTAGACTGACGGCCCTCAGCTCCAACAGATTGATATGGAATCTGGACTCCGACGGAGACCAACGACCGCTGTCAGCCCGTTGGCATGAGCTCCCCATCCCGTGAGGGATGAATCCGTCACGATCGTCACCTCCGGCCAGGGAAGCCAAAACGGAGCCCCCTTATTCAAGTTGCCTTCGACGGCCCACCACAGAAGGTCCCGGGCGACCGAGGGCGGCACCTGAACCGGGTCCGACATCCTGCCGGAGGACTGCGACCATTGCATCTTGAGTGCCCACTGTAAAGATCTCATCCGCAGGCGAGCCTCTGGCACCATAAGAATGCAGGATGCCATGAGGCCGAGCACCCTCAAGAACTCGAACGCTGGGAGCGTCTGGGCATGCTGAAACTTGTGCACCATCTGCTGAATGTGAAGAGCCCTCACCTGGGGAGGAAAACACTGCCCCAGGGAAGTGTCGAGCACTGCTCCGATGTACTGGAGCCGCTGCATTGGCGTCAAATGGGACTTCTTTAAATTGAGGGAGAAGCCCAGCCTGTGAAGGGAGTGGCAGGTGACGGACAGATGATCCAGGACCTGCTCGGGAGAGCTCCCCCTGATCAACCAATCGTCCAGGTAGGGGTAGACGTGAATCCCCCCTTGCCTGAGAAGCGCTGCCACCACCACCATGAGCTTGGTGAAAACCCTCGGGCGGAGGTCAATCTGAACGGCAGGACCCGAAACTCAAAGTGCGAGTCGCCAACCGCGAACCTCAGGTACTTCTTGTGCTTGGGATGGATCGGCACATGGAAGTAAGCATCCTTGAGGTCGAGAGACACCAACCAGTCCTGAAACTGAAGGGCCTGGGGGACTTGAGAGAGAGAGTACAAACCGCGCAAGTCCATGATAGGTCTCAATCCCCCATCTTTCTTCGAAATCAAAAAATAAGGGGAATACCATCCCTTGTTCCTCTCCGCTACAGGCACCAGTTCTATGGCGCTTTTCTCCAGCAGGGCTTGAATTTCCTGCGCAAGGAGCGGATCCGGACTCTGCAAAGAGAGGTTCCCCGGTGGATTGTCGCGAGGCCTGTGCCGAAAGGGAAGACAGTAGCCGTGGGTTATGATCTCCAGAACCCACACATCTGAAGTAATGGCACGCCACTCTACAAGATGCAGCGCCAGCCTTCCCCCAACCGGCGAACCATGGGGCATGGCCTCATGACTGAATGGTAGCGGCTGCGGCGTTACCTGAGGGCAAAGAGGCAACTGCCCGAGCGGCCTTGGCACCACGGGTACCCGGTCGTCCACCTCTGGTACCCCTGCGTTGGCCTCTTTGACTGCCAGCTCCTCTCGCTTTACTGAAGGACGAGTAATAGCGAAAGGAACCACCCCTCCATTGCTGTCCCCTAGGACGAAAAGGCGGAGGTTGGCGAACTGCAGCGCCCAACGACTTCGCTGCAGCTTTTGAGGTCTGCAACCTCTCAAGGCTCTCGTCAGCCTTGCTGCCAAAAAGGTGTTCACCGTCAAAGGGCATGTTGAGGAGCCGGGACTGCACATCAGGAGCAAACCCCGAATTCCGCAACCACGCAAACCTGCGTATCACAGTGCTCGCCGCCATGGACCTGCTGACGCATTCAGCCAAGTCCAAACCCGACTGAACGGACTCACACATGGCATCCTTACCATCCTGGACCATAGCAAGGAAACCATCCCCCTCGCCCCCTTCGGGAATATGTTCAGCCGCTAACGCAACACAGTTCCACAGAGTGTGTGTGAAACGAGACAAGGCACAAATGGAGTTGGCCGCCTGAAGTTCCATACCACCAGAAGAAAACACTTTCTTCGCCCAGCCATCAAAACGTTTGTCGTCCCTATCAGGAGGGATGCTAGGGTACGACGCCTGCTTTGCCGGGGCTGTGGCCGCCTGCACCACCACACTCTCCGGAGTGGGATGCCTGGTCAAGTAGCAGGGGTCGCTACTGGCTTGATGGTATTTTCGCGACAAGGACCTGCCCACCGCTGGGAGACTCTCCGGAGCAGTCGAAGCCGCCGCTGCCACCCTTCTCTGTAAAGGCATAAGGAACAGCAGTACCGGGTCAGTTGGGGGACCAACATCAAGGATGTCCGTGAGATGATCCTGCACAAACTCCCCTGGGGGAGCAGACCATCCCAAGTACTCAGAAACCCTAGCCATAAGGCATTGGTACGAGGAATCGGCATGAGAGCCAGGCTCAGGCCTACAAAACTCCACCTCCGGAGAGGTGTCCAGTCCACTGTCAGCATGCAGTGACTGCCTCAAATCGTCAAACTGACTATGGCACGAGAATTTCATCTGGAACCTGACTAGGAACCAGGCCATCAGAATCCTCATCCGCCTCTGACATATATTCCAGGTGGTGAAAAGAAGGCACCCGAGAGTGCTTGCTCTTAACCAGAGCCTTTCTAGGGGGTTCCCCCGCGCCACGGGGTACCTTCGACATGAAAGGCGTCGAGCGAATCAGCGCCGGCGTCGAGAGAACAGGCATCGGCGCCGAGAGGATCAGCGTCGACGAAATCGGCGTCGACGTCAGATGCAGCGGCGCCAGCGTCGACACAGTCCTCGAAGCCGGAGCTCCGAGCGTGTCCTTCGACGACCTGAGCGTCGATGGCTTCGACGACTTCCTCGGAGTCAGAGCCTCGAGAAAGCCTGTCGACGCCCTCGACGCCTCAGACGTCGATGTCTTCCTCGAAGACATCACAGGTGCACACGGTCTCAAACGAGTCGAGGACTGGGACCTGGAACGGGTACGTCGAGAACGAGTCCCCTTGTCCGAACGGGACCTCTCCCGTGACTCGTGCCGACCACTCTTGCGAGCGGTGTCTCTCGACCTCTCACGACCGACCCCACTCGGGGGCACGGACGGCTTAGTACCCTGCGACTCGAGAATTGCCAGCATTTTCTTCCCGAAGGAAGCCCATTCCTCCGGCGTCGCACGGCTGGTGGGGTAAGCGACATGCCGGGCAAAGTCCTCCGAAGAGGACCTGAAAGACGACCTGTGTCGACGCTTCCGAGAATGCCTCGAAGAGGCTGAGGAGTGGCGAGACCGACTCCTAGAAGGAGACCCACGAGACTTCCGACTATGACGTGGAGAGTCTCCTCTCGAATCATCCGTCGAAAGCCCCGCAGACTTCGACTTCCGGGGCTTGGACACCCGACCTACCGACAACAACTTCTTACGTTCACGTAAGGCTTTGGACATGAGCGACTGGCAGTCGATACAGTCATCCGTGTCGTGGGCCTCCCCGAGGCACCAGAGGCAGGCGTCGTGCGAGTCCGTCACCAACATCTTGGACCCACACTCCCCGCACTTCTTGAAGCCCAGACGCGGGGTCGAAGACGAAGTAGAAGACATCTTCACACAAAGGATTTTCACAAAAACGAACAGGTTCGAAGAACCGAGAAGAACAGAACTCCAAAGAGTCGAGGCGTTAACCGAGATTCACGAAGCAACACGTTTGCGGAAAAAACGGAACTGAGGCTACGGGCGTCGTGCGTCCTACTTATCACATCGGATGACGTCGGAGGAGGTCCTCGGCGACGGCGCATCGACGTCATCGACGTCATCGACGCAGGACGCTGAAAAAAGTTTCCGAAGCAGCACAGCTGTGGTGATTACATGTCATAGATATGGAATACGTCGGAGGACCCAATCCCCTCGAACTGCAGTTTCTTGCAGGATGACATGCATGCGCAATATTTATACCCAAGGACACATCATCATATCACATTTTCAAGTGAGTCGCTGAAAGTTAAAATCTCCTAACTACCTCTCTAGTGCATAAACATGCAGCACATGCCAATATTATCCAATAGGGAAGGACATGCAGCAAAGGTAGAGACAATGTTAATTTCTATACAGCTGTACAAAAATGGTTCAGGTAACCAATATAGTATCCCAAAAATGTTGGCTCTGAACTCGGAAACCAGAGGATTATTATACATTTTTATGCAATGATCAGACAGAAAAGTCAGCATATTTAGTCTGTTAGATGAACAACAGACTTCCTAGCGCACATCCTGGAGGCATGGCTTTAGGTTCTTTTCGGGAGTTTCCAATTACACTTAACGTCACAGAACTCAGGACTCTGCATTCATGCGATCAGCGTTGCGGTCAATTAAAGAACAATCCGTTTCAAAGAATGTTTTCTTTTTAAAACTGCCTTCCCCATTGGTGGGACTGGAAAAACCTAGCAGTTGGTCATCCTTTCTGAATTCTTTTGTCCTGTAGAGATAACATTTCCGAGCTCACCTTGGGTCCAGGCTATGCACCCGCTCCTAGGTTTTCGATGTATGCGGTGAAAGAAAAATGTACGCAAATCAACTTTTTGTAATGAGAGGAATTCAGTAACAAACTTAAGCAAAATAAGCATTGGCAATGCACACAGTTTGGGCCTTGCTGTAGTGGTATTAACTGGCAGCATGTGCAAAATGGTGCGAGTACTGGGACATCTAATAGCAGTGCCTGGCAAATGCTTAATATTTATACACAAGGCAAAACTGTTAGCCTTGCCTATGAAGGATGAGTAATAGCGAAAGGAACCTCCCCACCATTGCTGTCCCCTAGGACGAAAAGGCGGAGGTTGGCGAACTGCAGCACCCAACGACTTTGCTGCAGCTTTGGAGATCTGCAACCTCTCAAGGCTCTCGTCAGCCTTGCTGCCGAAAAGGTGTTCACCGTCAAAGGGCATGTTGAGGAGCCGGGACTGCACATCAGGAGCGAACCCAGACTTCCGCAACCACGCAAACCTGCGCATTACGGTGCTCGCCGCCATGGACCGGCTGACAATCTGCCAAGTCCAGACCCGACTGAACGGCTTCATACATGGCATCCTTGCCATCCTGAACCATCGCAAGGAAACCATCCTGTTCGTCGCCTTCGGGAATATGTTCAGCCGCTAATGCAACACAGTTCCACAGAGTGTGTGTGAAACGAGACAAGGCACATATGGAGTTGGCCACCTGAAACGCCATACCCCCCCGAAGAAAAAACTTTCTTCGCCCAGCCGTCAAACCATTTGTCGTCCCTATCCGGAGGGATGGTAGGGTACAACGCCTGCTTTGCCGGGGCCGTAGCCGCCTGCACCACCAAACTCTCCGGAGTGGGGTGCCTAGACAAGTAGCAGGGGTCGCTACTGGCTGGACGGTATTTTCGCGACAAAGACTTGCCCACTGCCGGGAGACTCTCCGGAGCAGTCCAAGCCGGCGCCACCCTTCTCTGTAGAGCCATATGAAAAGGCAAAAACGGGTCAGTGGGTGGACCGAGATCAAGGATGTCCGTGAGATCATCCTGAACGAACTCCCCTGGGGGAGCTGACCAACCCAAGTACTCGGTAACCCGAGACATAAGGTGGCGATATGAAGAATCGGCATGAGTGCCAGGCTCCGACGAATCGAGCTCCGACGAATCGAGCGAATCGGCGTCGAAGTCAGCTGCAGCGTTGCCAGCATTGGTGGCGTCGACACAGGCCTCGAAGCCGGAGCTCCGAGCGTGTCTCTCGACGACCTAGGCGCCGACGACCCCCTCGGAGGCGGAGCCTCGAGAGAAATTCGTCGACGACCTCGGCGCCAGAGGCGTCGACGTCTTCTTCGAAGACATCACAGGATCAGGCGGTCTCGAGCTCGTCGAGGACCGGCACCTGGAACGGGCATGGCGAGAACGGCTACCCTTGTCCAAGCGTGACCTCTCCCGCGAGCCGTGCCGACCACCCGAGCCCGAAGGCGTACGAGCGGTGTCTCTCGACCGGTGCCGACCGACCCCACTCAGAGGCGTGAAATCGCTAGCATCTGCTTCCCGAAGGAAGCCCATTCCTCCGGTGTCGCTTGTACACCGATGGGCGGAGTCCCCAGAAGAGGACAGAGAAGGCGAACTATGCCGGCGCTTCCGGGAATGCCTCGAAGAGGCGGAGGAGTGGCGAGACCGACTCCTGGAAGGAGACCCACTGGACTTCCGACGATGACGCAGAGAGTGCCCCTCGAGACATCCGTCGAAAGCCCCGCAGACCTCGACTTCCGGGTCTTAGACATCCGGCCTACCAACAGCTTCTTCTTGCGTTTCCGCAAGGCCTTTGCCGTGAGCGACTGGCAGTTGACAGTCGTCCGTATCGTGGGCCTCCCCGAGGCACCAGAGGCAGGCGTCGTGCAAGTCTGTGACCGACATCTTGGACCCAAAGTCCCCGCATTTCTTGAAGCCCGGACGCAGGGTTGAAGACTAAGAAGACATCGCCACAAACAGGTCTTCACAACAAACCGAACAGGTTCAACGAACCGAGAATTGAAAACAGCAAACTCCAACGAGTCGAGGCGTACCGAGATTCATGAAGCGAACATGTTTGCGGAAAAAACAGAACTGAGGCTATGGGCATCGTGCGTCCTACTTATCACATCGGGTGACGTCAGCCGTCGGAGGAGGTCCTCGGGGACGGCGCATCGACATCATCGACGCAGGAACTTAAACAAAGGTTTACCTCCGCTCCAATCTTGCGACATCCTCGTCCAGACCTCCCATATGTCGTTGAAACTGATGCGTCCAGTCTCGCAATGGGGGCTGTCCTTTCACAGAGAGACCTGGAAACCAGCCAGCTACAGCCTGTGGCCTTCTGGTCGAAAAAGTTCTCACCTCCAGAGATTAATTATGCCATCACGGACAAGGAACTCTTAGCTATCAAATCCGCCTTTTAAGCCTGGAGGCACTACCTTCTGGGGGCCAGACACACCATTACAGTCATCACAGACCACCGAAACCTGCAATATCTCAAAACAGCCAAGGCCCAGTGCTCCCGCCAATTACGGTGGGCCTTTTTCTTCGCCGAATATGATTATGTAATCACGAGTCAGAAACGGAAAGCCGGATGCCTTGTCCCGCATGGGCATAGATTTAATATACAACTCCAGATCCAGTACCTATTATACCTGAAAACAAACTCTTGGGTATCACGACAGCCTTAACACAAGCAGAACTACGAAAAGAAATCCAACGGACAATGAATCCTGATGCCTACCTCGCATGCAAACTCAAGTAGAATATACCATCAAGGACCACCTACCCTTTTTTTTTTTTTTTAGGGATCGTCTATATGTACCAAGAAGGAATTACAACAGCATATTATTTCAAACTATCACGATTCACTGATCGAAGGGCATCCTTGGATCGCCAAAACCCTAGCTAAGGTGAAAGAGAACTTTTGGTGGCCTAACTGGCGTAAGGACATCATCCAGTATATTCAGTCCTGCGGTGTCTGCGCACAAAATAAATCACAGAAACAAAAACCATCTGGTCTCCTACAACAATTGGACATTCCTCCAGTTCCATGGCACACTCTTTCCCTTGACTTCATCACTGATTTACCTCAAAGCCAAGGGTTCCACACCATCCTTGTAGTTGTGGACTTATTCTCGAAGATGGCCCATTTTATTCCTCTCAAAGGCCTCCCAGACGCAGCCACTTTAGCAAAAGTGTTCCGGGAGGGCGTGGTTAAGCTACATGGCTTCCCTTCGGTTCTGGTCTCTGATCGAGGCAGCCAGTTTGTTTCAAACTTCTGGAAAAAATGCTGTGCAAAGGCGCAGATCGACGTTCGACTATCTACCAGTCACCATCCCCAAACGGACGGGCAAACCGAGAGAACCAATCAGACACTCGAGCAATATTTACGGTGCATGCTGCACCACGAACAAAGGAATTGGAAAGACCTACTATGGATAGCCGAATATGCATATAACAATTCTTTGCCTTCAAGCACGGGACAAACTCCTATCTATACCCTTCATGGTAGACATCCACGTACCTCTGAACTAGACCTTCCAGCCAGCTTGGAAATGTCAGCGGTAAAGACGCTACACACAACCACTACTCAGGCTTTCAAAAGGGCAAAGGAACACCTTATTCATGCCAAAGAAAAACAAAAGAGATTCGCCGACCAACACCGGAAAAAGGCCCGATTATCAAGTAGGAGACAAAGTTTGGTTAGCCGCTAAATTCGTACCCATCAAGGGAACCCAGACCTTTCATCCCAGATTCTTAGGACCCTATACCATTAAGGCAATTATCAACCCAGCAGCCGTGAAACTGGATTTACCACCTAATCTACACATCCACCCGGTATTCCATGTGTCCTTCCTGAAACCAATGCAACCCGGCACACGGATTGGGACACCACCTAAGCCCATACTTGTTGGCGGAGAACCAGAATTCGAAGTCAAAGATATCTTGGACTCTAAATACTCTAGGACCAAGCTATATTATCTCGTCGATTGGAAAGGATTTGGGCCACAAAATAGATCCTGGGAGCCCAGTGAGAATATCCACGCACCACATCTAATCAGGAAATTCCATCGGAACTTCCCAACCAAACCTGGGCCAGACAGAAGGAACACCGTGGGAGGGGTTTAGGGGGGAGTGCTGTCACGACCCTCGCCCAAAACCCCCTCTGGCAAACCCATTGGCCAGGTGGAGTCAGGACTCGGGCCTCTAGAGCCTGGCATCCTCTTCAAAAGGCCTCATGGGGCCAGTCTTGGCACCAGGCTCATACACCATGAAAAACAATGTGCTTGGGAACGACTTTAGTGTATTGTCAGCCAACATGGAGGTATCCACATAGATTAGTTCCTAAGAACCAAGCTAAGCGGTCTAGTTTTTTTGGGTGTGGCAGGCCTGGAACTACTTTCCCTGGTACTACTTTAACTGGGCTATATAAACCAAACCCTGACTGCAGAACATGCTTTGTGTTACTTTGCAGCTTGCAACGCGACGCTCACTGTGTCCAGCTATTCCCTCGAACCTCGGAGAAGCAGAACCTGCAAGGAGACAAAAGGAACATCATTAGCAGCAGCATCTTACCTGCAGTCTTCATCTTTGAACACTCGCAGCTACTGAGAACAGTTTCCTCGAATCTGCACGTCTCCCAGACAGAACGACCTGAAAGAGGAAGATGAACAAGTTACTTCTTACCTTGTAACGTTCTTTCGACGGGATGTTCCTCCGACGTATTCCTCATCTTAGATATATCCTTCCAGCTCTGCTGGCCTCGGAAAATTTTTTCTCTAGAGGGCGCTGCGCGTCGACGTCCCTCGAGTCGATGTCCCTCGACAGCCGCCGTATCGACGCTCGACGTCATCCTGCCTATAAAGGCCGCGCGCAGCGTCCGTTGCTCAGTTCCGTTTTGTAGCCCACAGTATTACTGTCTGGACTAGACTAATCACCCTGAAGGAGCGTAAGCTGTAACAACAAGGGAAGTAGAACTGCGGGGATGGATGGGAGGGTCGATGAGGAATACATCGGAGGAACATCCCGTCGAAAGAACGTTACAAGGTAAGAAGTAACTTGTTCTTCAAAGGGATTGTGTCCTCCGACGTATTCCTCATCTTAGATAGGCTCCCATAGCAGTATTTTATATTCGGAGGATGGAGTACTGACTTCACGCTGTCTTCTATTGATGAATAGAATGCAGTACAGCCCTTCCAAACCTAGTCTCTTGACTAGAGGAGGAATCCAGATTGTAAAAACGTGTAAAGGTATGGACAGACGACCATGTAGCGGCCGCACATATGTCTTTAACCGGCACGCCTCTTTTGAGGGCCGATGAAGCTGCAATACCTCTCGTCGAATGAGCCCTAAGGTTTTGAGGGGGCTCTTTCCCTGCCAGTTTATAACATTCCAGAATGGCTAGAATGATCCATCTGGAAATGGTCTGCTTAGTTATTGGTAACCCCAGCTTGTGACCTGCGTAACCTACAAACAGCTGGTCTGCCTGTCTTATCCTGGCTAGTCTACTAATGTAAAAACTTAAAACCCTCCTAGGGTCTAGTCTGTGTAACCTGTCTTCCTCTTTCCCCGGGTGAGGAGGAGGATAGAAAGATGGTAGGGTAATCTTCTGAGAGATATGGAATTCAGAAACCACCTTTGGGAGGAAATTAGGCTTCACTTGCAGGACAACTTTGTCTTTGTGAAAGATTGTATGAGGGGGTTTACAAGAAAGAGCTTGTAATTCGCTCACCCTTCTAGCAGATGTAAGTGCTATTAATAAAACAGTTTTAAGGGTAAGGAATCTTAACGAACAAGAATGGAGAGGTTCGAAAGGTGTACCCATCAGGAAAGTTAGTACTAAGTTTAAATCCCATAGGGGAACTTGGAATGGTCTTGGGGGATAAACATTGGTTAACCCCTTTAGAAACTGTATTACCAAGGGTAATTTGAAATAGGATGGTTCTTCCGCAGTACGCTTAAAGATAGATAGCGCTGCGAGATAGCCCTTAATGGTGCCAACTTGAAGGCCTGAATTTGCCAAATATAGTAGGAAGGACAAAACCATTGGTGTACCACATGAAAATGGGTCGATATTCTGTTCTCTACACCAGCTGCAAAATCTGTTCCAACGGCAGCGGTATAAAGACTTTGTTGCTGGCCTCCTTGCCGAAAGCAACACCTCCATAACCATCATCAGGGAGATCCCAATCCTTGTACCTCAGCCGTTCAGAAGCCAAGAGTGAAGGTTGAGGGTTTTGATGTCTGGATGGAGAACCTGACCTCCCTTCTGAGAGAGTAGGTTCTCTCTGAGAGGAAGTCGAATTGGAGGGCAGATGGACAAGTCTAGAAGGTCCGGGTACCACGTTCTCCTGGCCCAATCCGGGGCAATTAGGATCATGGTTCGCCGGAATCTTCTCAACCTCCTGATCATTTGAGGAATGACAGGGACCGGTGGGAACGCGTACAGAAGCGGAAACTCCCAGTCCACTATGAACGCGTCTCCCAGAGCTCCTCTCGGAGGAAATTCCCTTGAGCAGAACAGGTCGCATTTCCTGTTTAGGCTGGTGGCGAACGGATCTACCTGAGGGGTTCCCCAAAGGGCGAAGATCTCTTGAAGGACTTCCTGAGCTAGCTCCCACTCGTGGGAGACTGTGTTCTGCCTGCTCAGAGCGTCCGCTGTCAAGTTCTTCTCTCCGGCTAGGTGAGCTGCCGATAGAGAGATTCCTTCTTGGATTGCCCAAAACCAGAGCTGCATCGCCTCTCTGCACAGGGGTAGTGATCCTACGCCTCCTCTTTTGTTGAGGTAATGCATGGCCACCGTGTTGTCCGTCATTATCAGGACGTTCTTCCCTTGTACAGCTGGCAGGAAAGCCTTCAACGCAAGTCTGATGGCTCTCAGCTCTAACAGGTTGATGTGTAGTCTGGACTCCGATGGAGACCAACGACCGCTGATGGTCAAGTCGTTGGCGTGGGCTCCCCACCCCGTGAGTGAGGCATCCGTGACTACTGTTATCTCCGGCCAGGGTTGCCAAAACTGTTCTCCTTTCAGAATGTTCTCCTGACAGGCCCACCACTGAAGGTCTCGCGCCACCCTGCCGGGAACCTGAAGAAGATCCGTCATTCTCCCTGAGAATTGTGACCACTGAGCCCTCAGTGCCCACTGGAGGGATCTCATTCTCAGGCGAGCCTCTGGCACAAGGAAAATGCAGGATGCCATGAGGCCTAGCAACCTCAAAAAGTCGAAGGCTGGGAGACGTTGGGCATGCTGGAACTTGGTAACCATCTGTAGAATATCTTGAGCCCTCACCTCTGGTGGCGAGGCTTTTCCCAGGGAAGTATCCAGGATCGCTCCTATGAACTGGAGTCTCTGCGATGGTATCATTTGAGACTTCTTTAAATTGAGGGAGAAGCCCAGTTTGTGAAGGGAGTAGCACACGGGATTTAGCTGGATCTGAGCTTGCTCCGGAGAAACAGCCCTGATCAGCCAATCGTCCAGGTAGGGGTAGACGTGAATCCCTTCCCTCCTTAGACTTGCAGCCACTACCGACATTAACTTGGTGAAGACCCTCGGGGCGGAGGTCAGCCCAAATGGCAGTATTCGAAATTGATAGTGAGAGTTGCCAATTGCGAACCTCAGGTATTTCCTGTGTTTGAGATGGATAGGCACATGGAAATAAGCGTCCTGAAGGTCCAGGGATACCAACCAGTCCTGAAACTGAAGGGCCTGGAGGATCTGAGAAAGAGTGACCATCTTGAATTTGTCTTTTCTGAGGAATTTGTTCAATTCTCGCAAGTCCAAGATGGGTCTCAGTCCACCGTCTTTCTTCGGAATGAGAAAGTAAGGGGAGTACCAACCCTTGTCCCTCTCCGCTACAGGTACCGGTTCTATGGCACCTTTCTCTAGCAGGTCCACAATTTCCTGCAAGAGGAGCGGCTCTGGAGCTTTCTGAGAGCTGATCCCCGGTGGATGACTCTGAGGTATACGTAGGAAAGGCAGGCAGTAACCTTGGGCGACTGTTTCCAATGCCCAAGCATCTGACGTGATAGCCTGCCATACCGTCAGATGTTGAGTCAACCTGCCTCCTACAGGCATCCTGTGAGGGGAGTCCTCAGAGTGGTTTTGGGGCGGCTGATGTAGATGCCGATGGTAAAGAGGCACCTGCTGTTGCTGCGGCTTTAGAATATCTACCCCGTCCACCTCGGGTAGTTCTTCTTTGACCCCTTTGAGCCAGTCGTCCTCTACCTCTTCCGAATGCGGAGTAGAAGCGAAAGGACTTGCCCCTCGCAGAGGTTCCTGTGGAACGAAAAGGAGTCTGACGGATTGCAGGTCCTAGGGATTTTGCTGCAGCTTTTGAAGTTTGCAGTTTCTCTAAACTGTCATCCGCCTTTTTCCCGAACAAAGTAGAGCCATCGAATGGCATGTTCAAGAGCCTGGCTTGCTCATCTGGGGCAAAACTCGACTGTCAACCAAGCGAATCTCCTGGTTGATGTACTTGCCGCCATTGCTCTGCTGATACTGTCAGCCGAATCAATGCCCGTCTGGAGGGATTCGCACATAGCGTCTTTACCGTCCTGTATAATATTCAGGAACGCATCCCTTTCTTCTCACTCCCAAAGTGTATGGCTGAACCTAGCAAGGGTGCAAGTAGCATTAACAGACTTTAACGCCATGCTACATGCTGAAAAGACTTTCTTTGCCATAGAATCATATTTTTTATCGTCCCTGTCCTGTGGGACTGTAGGATAAGCCGTCTTGACATCGGTAGAGGATGCTGCTTGTACCACCAGACTTTCTGGGGATGGATGTTTAGACAAAAACTCTGGGTCTGTGGAAGATACCCTGTACTTTGCAGACAGTTTTTTATTTACTGCTGGTATTACATCTGGGGTTTCCCAGTTTGTCATGATCTTTCTCTGAAGAGCTTTATGAAAGGGAACCACTGGATCCTCTTGTGGGCCTTTGTCAAGAATATCCGTGAGGTCATCTTGCTGGAAAGATTGTGAAGGTGCAGACCACCCGTTGAACTCTGTAATCCTGGCCATTAAGGCTCTGTAGGGGGTTTCAGCATGCTCCCCCGGTTCTGGCTTAGCAAAATCCACCTCAGGGGAAGTGTCTAACCCACTTGCCTCATGTAAAGAATCATGAAGATCCTTTAATCTGCGCTCTTCAGAGGAAAATTCCTCTCTAACTGGGGTTACAGGTCCCTGTAACTCAAATGTGTCTTGTTCAGACAAATCACCCTCTTCTAAAATTGAGGATATAGTTCTCAATTGTTCTGAACTCATAAAGGGAGTAAATCCCATTTCCAAGGCAGAGGGTGCCGAACTTGTCATTATTGGCCTCGAAAACGTCGATGTCGTCGACGCCGAAGGCTTCGAGCGTGGCGTCGAAAACAGAGGTGGAGGCCTCGAGGACCACGACAGAATTGGAATTCTACTCGACAATATCGACGCCATCGACGTCGAGGGCCTGGGGATAGTCACTGGATGTGTGGTCACCGTGACTTTTCTTGGCGTCGACGCCGGTGTCGAGGCCGGCGTCGAGTCGACAGACCCGTGTGTCGAAGGTCCCTTCGACAACGGCGTCGAAGACATCGACCTCGACGGAACCTTCGTCGACGGCATCGACGGAACCTTCGAGGAAGGTTTGGAGGTCATAGTCCTGCTCGAGGGTTCGATACGCGCTCGAGAGGTTTCTTTCGCCGGGTACTGCGACTCGTGGCGTTTTTGACCTTCGGGTCTTTCGACCAGAGCATCGCTCTCGGCAGTTTTCGAGGGGGTCGAGGCCGCTTTCTCGAAGACGCTCATCATATTTTTTCGGAATTCCTCCCATTCAGCCCGGGAACTATGTTTCGTGGGGCAAGGGATTCTTTTTGGCGAAACAGAGGAAGAGGAAGACGGAGAAGGCGATCTTCGACGTCTCCTCTTCGAGTGCTTCGATCTCAAGGAGTGATGAGACCCACTCCGAGACCTGGAGCGCGAATGGTGACGAGGAGACGAATGTCTCGACTTCGTCGACGAAGAAGCAGCTTTAAAAGTCTTACCTTTCTCCAGCTTCCCCCTACGCTCCTTCAGGGCCTTAGCTGTCATGGACATACAGTCCTCGCATTCCGAACAATGGTGTTCAGCTCCCAAGCACCAGACAATTTCTGTGAGGATCGGTCAACGACATCTTTTTCCCACAATCTCTACATTTTTTGAAGCCGGATCGAGGAGTTGTCGGTTCCGACGAGGAAGCCATCGAGTACGGATCGAATAACTCGAGGTAAATAGGATTAATCTGACTAAGAACTGAGCAACGGTATTCCAAGGCACCGAGTAAGCGCGGAAAAACGGAACTGAGCAACGGACGCTGCGCGCAGCCTTTATAGGCAGGATGACGTCGAGTGTCGATACGGCGGCTGTCGAGGGACATCGACTCGAGGGACGTCGACGCGCAGCGCCCTCTAGAGAAAACATTTTCCGAGGCCAGCAGAGCTGGAAGGATATATCTAAGATGAGGAATACGTCGGAGGACACAATCCCTTCGAAAGAGGGAACATTAAAGAAAGCTGTAGAGACATTTACAAATTACGAACTGCTCAAAAGGCTTACCTGGCTGGTCGCCTCTCGGCTGGCACCACTCCGGACATTCCACTCGCGCTGAAGAATACCGCGACCTACAAGGAAGGAAAACACAGTTTAGCAAAGGCAAGACTTCGCAGTGCTGCGCATATTGCTTACTTACCGCATCATAGCGCTCTTAATGCGCCATCTTTTACCAGCGGGGATCAACCATGCCAGTTTGCCGCGCTGAAGCTCTGCATACCTAAGGGAGAAAAAAAAGAGACATTTTAAACAAAGAAAGGCATGCAGGATAGCAACAAAACTAAAGAACAGCAATAAGACCTACCTGAACAATATCAAACGGGCCGGCGTCAGTGAAGTAACTGGACCGCACTCGCCCATGAAAGACAACGCGCCCCTACAAAGAAGGCAGGACAGAGAGCACGCCTTATTCTACCACAAGGCAGAACCTTCCCCGCAGACCATATCATGGCAAAGCTGAGAAGCATACCAGCGAGTACCCCAGCTGGGTGGTGTCCCTGTGGATATCAGTTGAGCGTAACAATTATTCCCTGAAGAGTCAAATACTGACCTCAACAGGAGACTAATGAGTTAATAAGTCCAATAATTAAAGTGGTTTCGCCACTTGAAGTCCCGATGGAACAGAAGCAGATGTGTTTTGCTTAATTAAACCTCTGCCTATGGAGAATTCTTAAGTAATTCCCCATAGCTGTGATTGTTGGAATGTAACGCTCACCTGATTCCCACGGAGGCGCCGACCCGTTCTGGACTGCGACAACTTCTTCCACGGTAAAGCGTAGTGCTTGGAAGATGGACTGGACAGGACCCCCAAACCTTGTCTGTCTGGCTCGTAGAATAATCCTTCTGTAGATGGGAAAAGGGAGTTAACTGTCTGCTAGATTGTGTGTGAGATTCCCCCCTTTTTCCCCTTCTCACCCTCCTCGAACCCTACCTGTGCCTTCCGCAGACTCTCACCTTAATTTCTGTATGGACGAGCTCTCCATCCTGCTTCTGACGCAGGGGCGCGTAGATTTCCAGTTACTTCACTGGATCTCGGATTTGGCGAGGGTTCGATGTCTGCTTGCCTTTACCAAAATGCTGCCGTAAGTATATAGTTCAAAAGATCAAGTCTCATTTGTCCCTTGGCCTTTGTTTAATTTTCAGGGACTAGGTGAGGAATCCGTGTGGAGGAATGGATTCGCCGAGGTAAGCTCAGGTGAGTACTTTTAATGAAGGTATGCCGTAGTGGTTTGCTCCGACACCTTAATGAGTGTGTCTTATTTCCACATAGGGGCCGGGGTACGGAAAAGCCAGAAAAGCTGCTCCGACCCAAAAAGGGAACTGAGGTCCCAACAAATTTCAGGTAAGACTTAAGGTGAGTAATCTGTCCTTTTGCAATTAGTTCGTTGCTCACCTGGTTTTGTCCTTTTTCTCCGTAGGTCTTGAATGCGACCGATGTCGCCTATGGGCGCTGAAAAGATTGCCGGCGCCACTTGAAGGTAAGTGGAAGCGGCGCGGCAGCGTGAACAGCGGAGCGCTTCTAACTATTGTCTTTCTTTTCCGTAGGTGCTGGGATGCGGCTGATGTCGCCTATGACCGCTGAAGAGCTAGACAGCGCCATGTGAAGGTAAGTGGAAGCGGCGCTGCAGCGAGCGATGAGATGCGTTTCTAACCCTTAACTTTCTTTTGCAGGATCGACGGAGTGAAGAATCCGGATGCTGGATGAAGGTAGGTAATGTCCTAATGCTTGCCTTTCTCTCCTTGCAAATGTTCCAGGTGCTGGCGGGCGTGGCAGGAGCCAGGATGCAGGAGCCAACTCGGTGAGCGTCCTGCTGCAGCTGCAGAATAACGCGAAGCACGTGTGCCCATCCGGACGTGATTTAAATAGCCTTGGAAGAGCTTCAGGTGAGTGTTCTTCCACTGGCCCCACCCGAGTAAGAAAAGAGTTCCTGAAAGAAAATAGTTCCTTCCGAGCCTTAGTTGGCTTGGAGCTTCAGACAGCATGGTCTGCCTCGGGTGAGTATGCAGCATGGTCTGCCTCAGGTGAGTTCACCCAAGCATTACCATATGTTCTGCCATGATGAGCCTGGCGCCTATGGCGCCAGGACAGATGCCTTTTATGAGCCTGGAGCCAAAGGCGCCAGGGCAAGGTCCAAAGAGCCCCTTATAGGGGTTTGCTGGGTCCTGCTTGGTGAGTATGAAGTCTGCTTCCGGGGACGCTGGGCCTGACCTGGCTCCTCGGGAGCAGGCATCATGACAGGAGTTGTGAAGTGCCTCTCCTTTTAGGCCTCAAAAGAGTAGGGTTGAAACAACCCCTCTCCAAAAGTTGCAGATATTGATCCTGAAGGTTTAAGTTGCTTACCTATAATTATCGCTCTCAAGCATGGGTCTCGCTTGGATTCACATGCTCATGAATATTCCCAGTCGTCAGGCTGGGAATCCCCAGTTAAAAAAAAAAAAAAAAAGCTTCATTTAAAAACTATTTCTCCTCTAAACGAATTACTGTCCTCTGGATCATTGCTCGGATAGAGGGTTCGCATGTGAATCCATTCCAGAGCCATGCTGTAGAACGATAGTTATAGGTAAGTAACTCAAACCTTCTCCAGCATGGGGTCCAGCATGGATTCACATGCTCATGAATAACGAATACATAGCAATACAATATTACACAACGACAGGAAAAGGCAAGGCTCAACAGAAACAATTAACTCTTGCGTCTGGAACAGCAGGTTCACCTCAAGCGTACAGTTTGCGTAGCACTGTTTGGCCGACTTTAGACTCCGCCCTGGAATCCCTGTCGACGCAGAATAACTTAGTGAAGGTGTGTGGACCTCCACGTAGCAGCCCTGCAGATGTCCAGCAGGGAGACACTAGACAAACGCTGTGATCGCAGCGATCGCTTTGGTGGAGTGGGCTCACGGACGTCCGGGCAGCGGTCAGTTCGCCAACCGATGACAGTGCGTGATGCAGCCAGAGAGCCACCTTGAAATGGAAGCCTTGGACAAGGCCTTCCCATGGTTCACAGGACCAAAGTTCAAACATATGCCAAGACTTCTGAAAACTCTTTGTGCGTGTCACATAGAACTTGAGGGCACAAGCAAAGTCCAGCAAGTGCAGGGCACTTTCGTCAGCGACAAAGGGTTCAGAAAAAAAAACAGGTAACACCAAAGGCTTGCTGAGGTGGAATTCCGACTAACCTTCAGCTTGAAAGAGGGGTGCGTACGCAGAACCACCCTCAATTTGTTGAGTCTGGTACGATTGCTTGCAGGATAGGGCCTGGACCTCACCTACCCTTCTCGCAGATGTGATGGCCACAAGGAAAGCTGTTTTATATGAGACAAACTTGAGTGGGGCCTGATGCATAGGCTCAAGGGGGGGCCCCCCTGAGCCTCGTTGTAAGCACATTGATTTCCAATGCCCGAGCAGGATCCTTCAGCAGCCGGAAAGATCGGAAAAGTTAGTTGAGAAACTCCTTGACGAGTCGGTGGGACCAAAGTGAAGATCTTCCTGGGGACCTGGTGTAGTGTGTGATAGCCGCCAATATACCTTGATGGAAGCGTGCGCCAGTCCGGCCTTGGCCAAGGATAGTAAGTACGGAAGGATCTGTGGGGCTGTGACACTCAGAGGGGTAATCTTCTGTAACCGGCACCACGTAGCGAAATGCTTCCACTTGTGACCCTAGGACTTCAAGGTCGACGATGCACTGACCTTGACGAGGACTTCCTGCAGTCTGCTGGCAACTCATACCCTTCAAACTCTAGGGTTGCAGGAGCCAAGCCCTCAGATTCAGCAATCCTCAACAGAGGAAACGCGTACAGAAACATTCCTTCCCACAGGAAAGAGAACGCATCCACCAGGCTCCTGAGCTGGCAGAATCTCAGAATCTGTTGGCAAACTTCTGGCATTTGGAGTTTGCTGCCGTCGCAAAAAGATTGATCTGGGGTCTGCCCCATTTGACGAATAGACGGTCCACCTGATCCTACCGAAGCTCCCACTCGTGGCAGGAGTGCAGTTCCCTGCTGAGTGAGTCCTGCCAGGTGGAGAGGGACGAGGAAAATCCCCTGTCCGACGGCCCAGCGCCACAAGTCCTGCGCTTTTTGGAGACTGCAGAGGATCGAATGTCCCCCTGCTTCCTGATGTAAAATATGGTAGGGGTGTGGTCCATGAAGATCCTCACCAACTTGCCTTTTAGAGACGGTAGGAATGACTTGAGGGCCTAGAACACTGCCAGTAAATCCAGGATGTTGATATGAAGATCCTTCTCCTCTGGCAGTCACAGGCCGCTGACTTCAGATAGTTGGAGAATCCCAGATCCGTCAGTAGCCGGACGGTCGTCTCTCGTGTGCCAGTCTGCCAGCTTCCGCTAGCCTTTCAGCCGGTCATCCAAGTACAGGTATACGTGTATGCCCTGGAGATGGGCTGCCACTGGTGCCAGGCATTGCATGAACACTCTGGGGGCCGACTTCAAGTCGAAAACTAGGGCCTTGAACTGTTAGTGCTGTCCCTGCACAATGAAACGTAGAAACTTCGGGGCCTCCTCGCACCCTCAACCCCACTCTCCCGACTCTTGAGCCGTGGCCTGGGCCGGTTTCACTCCTTCTGGTTTGCCTGCAAACTTTGCCAAAGTCACTGTGGCGGTGTCCGCCTTGGGGGTAGGGATACTTTCTACCCTAATAGGAACAACGCCAGTAGTGGTCGTGCTAGTAGCCTGCTTGGGCAGCTCGGCTTTCTTCTCCTCTATCTGCAGCTTCTCAAATTTCTGATCTAGTTTAGCCGGGATAGAGGTCTTACTCTTTGAAAAGGAGCTTGATAGTAGGCTGGTAATGGAGGCGAAAGGTGATGCTGATCGCGCCCTATCCAGATTGGGACCCAGTGGGCTCAGACTTGCGGCTCTTGGCCTTATCCTGGGACCCACTGGTGAGGCACCCTCAAAGGACTTAGAAAACCGCTCCTCGGACCGACCCGTCCTAGGTGAGGCATGTCCCTGCTCGGAGCACAGGTCAGAAGCCTTGGCGTTAAGCCATGCCGCCAGCCTACTACGCCTGTCCTCCGTCATTTTCTTGGAAAAACCAAGGCATATCTCGCTCTCTACTTCCTGGTGGTCCACATGCAGGCAGTAGAGGCATTGCAGGTGCTTGTCTGCCACAACCAAATTAACTGTCCTTCCTATGATGTCTAGTCCCTAAGAGGTGGCCTTGTGCCGCTTATTTAGGGTGGAAGGGAACAGATAGAGGGTTGCCCTAGCTTCACACAAGGCAACAAACAATGGTAAAAACACTTTTGGGACACATTGTGCTGTGTTCCACCGTGATAGAGGTCAAACAAAAATCACTGTTACTTTAATTTCCCTGTTTCCTGACCTCAAGTGCAATAAAAATTGAATGTAAAAAAGCAAAGCTCAAAAACGAACAGCTGTCTTCAGTGTTCATGTAAGGAAAAGGGAGGGGGGGGGGGGGTTGGAGGGAAGACAATCTCTCAATTTGGGAGAACCCCCCACCCCCATGACCAAATAGCGGCCAACCGGTTTCAGTGGTATATGGAAGAACAACCACTTTCTTCAAGACCTTTGGTGCAAATCTGTGCACCAAAATGCAGGTCGCTGAGCAGGGGACAGGGTCTGCATCCTGGTCTGCAGCCCAGAGTCTACCTCAGCCTGCTAGCCGAAAAGTAGTCACTTTGGAAATGGACTAATGGTTAATCCAGCGAACTTGTAATTAGGTCTGCCTCCCACCGCGTGCAAGTCTGAATGTGCAAATCCTCCTTCCTGAGGTAAAGAGGAGTCTAGACAGTAATGTTTTGCAAAGGTATGGATGGTAGACCAAGTGGCTGCCGAACAAATGTCCCTTATTGGCACACCTCTGTTTAGGGTAGATGTTGCCATGCCCTTTGCTGAAAGGGTCCTCGGGCCTTCTGGAGGGTCTTTACCAGATAATCTATAGCATTCCCCAATGCTCAGAATACTACACCTTGACAGGGTTTGTTTCGTTACTGCTAGTCCTAATTTATGACCTGTGCATCCAATGAAGAGCTGATCATCTTGGTGAATCTTCGCCATTCGCGAAATACAGAAAATAAGAGCTCTTCTTGGGTCAAGTCTGTGTAGCCGCTCCTCTATCTTTCCAGGATGAGGGGGCGGGTAAAACGTTGACAGAACAATCGTTTGAGTTACATGGAATTCAGAGACTATTTTAGGTAGAAAGGAAAGTTTTACCGTACCTTGTCTCTAGAAAAAGTATTAAATGGGGGTTTACAAGATAACGCCTCCAACTCGTTCACTCTGCGGGCCGATGTAAGAGCTACCAGTAAAATGGTCTTGAATGTCAGAAGTTTTGATGAGCATGAATGAAGAGGCTCAAAAGGAGTATGCATGAGACATTTTAGAACAAGATTCAAATCCTAAACTTGAAAAGGAGTTGGGGGAAACACATTGGTGAGCTCCTTCAGAAATTGAATGACTAAAAGGAATTTTAAAGTATGATACTTTCTCAGAAGAGAGCTTAAATATTGAAAGCGCTGCCAAATAACCTTTAATTGTTCCAATCTGGAGCCCCAGATTTGCCAAATGAAGAAAAAAAGACAACAGCATAGGTGTATTTAATTTAAATGGATCCACATTCTTATCTCTTCACCAACTGCAGAACCTGTTCTAATGGCACCATTACAAAAACTTTGGTTGCTGGCCTTCTGGTCGGAAGCAAAATCTCCATTACATCGTCCAGGAGGTCTCAACCTCTCAGAAACAATGCGTGAAGGTTGTGTGTCTTTGACCTCTGGATGGAGAACCCCACCCCCCTCTGTGAAAGACGCATTGGGGGGCAGATGTACATGTACAGAAGGTCCGGGTAACCATGTCCTCCTGGCCCAATGTGGAGCAATTTCCAGAACTTTCTCAAGCAAATGATCACGTGAGGAATGACGGTGACTTGATGAACCTCGAACAGGAGTGGGAATTACCAGTCCACTACAAACGTGTCCACTAGAGCTCCTCTTGGGGGAAATTCCCTGGAGCAGAATAGTTCACACTTTAGGATGACACTGGTCGCAAACAGGTCTAATTCAGGGCTCTCCCAAAGGGTGAAGGACTTCCTGGGCTAGTTCCTACTCGTGGGAGACTCGGCTCTGCCTGCTCAGAGCATCTGCTGACGTGTTCTCCTCTGCGGCTCGGTAAACCAATGATAGGGAGATCCCTTCTTCAATTGCCAAGAGCTGCATTGCCTCTCTGCACAGTGGTAGTGATCCTACACCTCCTCTTCTCTTGAGGTAGTACATGGCCACTGTGTTGTCCGTCAATATCAGGACATGGGTAATATGTATGTAGATTATTCCCACGGGAGCCCAGCAACTGCTAAAGAGGGGCCCAGTCTCAATCCCAGTAATCAACAAAGGTGAGCAAGTAGGACCATCATAGCTTTAGTCTTAGCAGGTAACCAATATACTGAAGGCCACACTACCAAGCACGTTTTTTTCAGGGTCACCCACTTAATCCTATATCAGTATTGGCTGTTTGTGGCCGAGAGACCTTCCAGTGAGGACCTTTGGTAGGTCACACCATTATTGGCCTGCAGCCTCAAACACTTCTATCCTTCTACTCACCCTCAGTGCTGCAAGGTCGTTGTACTGTGGCATAAAGCATATACAAGCAACAAGTGTGTCTTTCCATTATGTAGTGACAGCCATATAACAAACACAGCTCCCTGCAAAGGAACCCTCACCTGCACAGCGATTACACTTGGGCAATGTATTACTATAAATAGAATACCAGAAACAAAACCAGAATATTGCACTACTCCCTCCCACTGAACCTGTGCCTCAGAAGGTGGCCTTTAAAGCATGGCAAACTGAGGGACATTCACACACTTGACTTCTCCTCCCTTGTGTCCGCACCTCATTCGCCTCGCCCAGAGTCCACTCTGGGAATGGTTACTCCTGGCAGTCAGCTGGCTGCCAGTTCACACTTCTTTGTAGGAACATTAAGCAACTGCCATTTTCTGACCAGTGCTGCATTTTCATCATTCTGCAGTGACTCTACAGACATGTAAACTATCAGAAACTCCACTCTTACCCCTCATTCCGTGTTACCTGTTGTGGCACAATATGACATTACACTACTATGACCAGCGCAGTATAAAAAAAACTCTTAATAGTTGCTAGTCGAGAAATCCACAAAGGCTCAATGGAGTGTAAGCGCAGTGATGTTAGAGGTGTACTTATTAGAAGCCTGAAAAAGGTTTTGAAGCCTGGTGCAATACGATGCTGAATGGATATTCAAGAGGCAAAACAATGCGGTTGTGAATTGGCGATCGCCAGTCATTACCAGGTTTTAAAAAAGGCTAAAAGGTCAAGACCCACTCTTTGCAAAAAAAGGGTCCAACAACTGCTTTCCAGGAAGGGAATGATGTTTAATTGGGCATCCATGTATTGTGTTAATGGAGTATTTTTGCCCAATAACAACTGACTATATGACTATGCACCATATGCAAAATTTCAAAGATGGCTAACAGAGAATCTTTCTTAGTACAATTTCTCTCCCATATAAAAATGGTGTATCCTTTGCAAGCATACTATCACAACCTCAATATCCAGAAGTATGAAAGACCCAATGTACAGCATCAGAAGAAGCCACATAACAAACTGTTATAAAAGCAACAGTCATAGTAGTAGCCAACATGACAATGCATTACTTACCGTAAAAGCATTTCTGATGGTTGTATCTGCTTAGATTCACATGCGGTGCATAGTGCGAGATCCAGTGGTCACTGCGGAGTATTGCATTTTGTTTTTTGTAGTTGAAAAGAGGACGTCGACAAGGCGTGTCTGTAACACTATCCCTATAGTGACGTGCGTTGTACCCACAATCCCTCACGCGTCGAGGTCCCTCTGTTTGTATTTTTTCTGCCCTGGGGGAGCCTTCTATACGTGAGTGAGTACAGAAAAGAGAGAGAGATGTAGAAAGGTGTCTATGTTCCTTCCATCCGAGCGGGGAGGATGGATGGGCGCATGTGAATCTAAGCAGATACAACCATCAGAAATGCTTTTACGGTAAGTAATGCATTGTCTTCTGATGTTTGTTAATCTGCTTAGAATCACATGCTGTGCATAGACTAGCAAGCAGTACCCGGAGTTGGCGGTGGGTTATGAGAAGGAACAGTAGAGAAAAGATGTCTTAATACTGCCTGTCCCACCTGGGAGTCAGATCTAGAGTGTGCATCTAGACAGTAGTGTTTTGTAAAGGTGTGCACAGAACTCCAGGTTGCCGCTTTGCAGATGGACTCAAGGGGAACATTTGCAATGAATGCTATGGATGCCCCAGTGCCTCGAGTAGAATGTGCTCTTGGCTTGAAGAGTAGTTCTCTCTTAGCAAGAGTGTAACAGAGAGTGATGCATTGAACAATCCATCTAGATATAGTGGACTTTGATACTGCATATCATTCTCTTCCTGCTGCCACCGAGACAAAGAACTGATTAGTCTTTCTCAGTGGTCTGGTTCTTTCCATGTAGAACATGACAGCTCTGCGCACATCAAGTGTATGCAGACTTTTTTCGCGCGAATTGGAAGGGTTTTGAAAGAATGTTGGTAGTTCTATTGACTGGTTTACATGGAATTTTGAGCTGAATTTCGGTGCAAACCTTGGGTGCGTGCGTAGAACCACTTTATCTTTGTGAACTGCTACAAAGGGGTCTAAAACAGAAAGAGCCTGTAGTTCACTTATTCTCCTAATGGAGGTGATAGCTATTAGGAAAGCGGTCCTAAGAGTGAGGTCTTTAAGAGTTGCTTTGTGCATGGGTTCAAAGGGTGAGCCCATGAGTCTGGTAAGTACCACATTCAGGTCCCAGCCGGGAGCTGGGTTTGCTATCGGAGGGTGTATTCTCTTTACTCCCTCCATGAAGGCTTTGATAACTGGGACTTTCCACCACGACACTTTAAGCTGGGAAGTGGTGTATGCAGAAAGTGCCGCTAGTTGGACTTTAATGGAATTGAACACTAGACCTGAGTCCAGTAAATGGGTCAGGTACAGGACAATGTGCGTGGGGGAGCAGTCAACTGGGTCGATGCTTCTTCCTCTACACCAGATGACAAATCTCTTCCATTTGCTAGAATAACAGTGACAAGTGTTAGGCTTTCTAGCCTCCCTGAGGATGTCCATGTATCTTTGCGGGAGTTGTAAGTGTCCAAATCCTATGATCTCAGGAGCCAGGCTGCTAAGTTCATGGTCTGAGGGCATGGATGCACTATCCTGCCCTTGTCCTGTGACAGCATGTTGTGTGGGCAAGGAAGTTTCACTGGGGGAGATAGGGACATCTCCATCAGGTGAGTGAACCATGACTGCCGGGCCCACATAGGGGCCACTAGTATCGTGGTAACTTGTTCCTGGTGTATCTTGTGCACAATCTTGTTGAGAAAGGGAGTCGGGGGAAAGGCGTAAGCAAATTTCCCTGATCATGGAATCGATAGACCGTTCGCCCTGGATTGGTTCTGGGGGTACCTGGAGGCGTAATCTTGGTATTGTGAGTTCTCCAGAGTTGCGAACAGGTCTATTTCTGGGAATCCCCATTGTGTGAAGACGTCGAAGACGATGTCTTCGTGCAACTGCCATTCGTACTCTGAGGGCAGAGGGAAGTCTCTGCTGAGTTAGTCTACTAGCAGATTGAGTTCCCCTGGTACATGTTGCGACAGTAGGAACATGTGTTTGAGAGCCCACTTCCAGATATTCTGGGCCAGCTTGGACAGTCCTGGAGAGTGGGTGCCCCCTTGCTTGTTGAGGTAGTACATGGCTGTGGTGCTGTCCATAAGGACCATCACTGTCTTCCCTTGTAGGTGTTCCTGGAATGCTTTTAGTGCCTTGAACGCGGCCAGTAGCTTCAGTAGGTTTATGTGCTTGGATGCTACGCTCGGAGTCCACACTCCGTGAGCAGTCTGATAGGATAGGTGAACCCCCCCCCATCCTGTGAGGGATGTGTCTGTGGTTAGAGTGGCTTCCACTGCGGGTGTGGCAAAGGGTTTCCCTCTTACCAGGTTTTCCTTTGTCCACCACCGTAGCGAGAGAACCAAGGCCTGCGAGACCACCACTAGATCGTCCCATTGTCCGCTGGCCTGACACCACTGGCTGTTGAGCCACTTTTGCATTGGGCACATGCGCAGGCACGCGTGAGGCACCAAATAAATACATGACGCCATCATTCCTAGCAAGCGCATCGCTTTGCGCACCGTCACCTCCCGACCTGCCACATATCGGGGGATCTGAAACAGCATGTTTTGGACCCTCTCGTTGGAGGGGAAGACGAGGCTGTCCTTTGTTCGAATTAGAGCCCCTAGGAATTGTTTGACTTGGCTGGGGTCTAAGCTGGACTTCTTCTCGTTGATGGAGAAGCCCAGTTGGAACAAAAGGTCTACAGTCTTTTGGCTGTTTGAGAAGCATGTCTCGTAAGAATCCCCTGTTATGAGCCAGTCGTCGAGGTAAGGGTATACTAGGATGGATAACCTGCGCAGGTGGGCTGCTGCCACTGCCAGTACTTTCGTGAATACCCTTGGTGCAGATGCTATGCCGAAGGGTAGCACTCTGAACTGGTAGTATTTGCCCTCTATCATGAACCTGAGGTATTTTCTGTGCGCCTGCAACATTAAAATATGAAAGTATGCATCTTTCATGTGCAGTGTTGTCATGTAATCTCTCTGTGATAGCAGTGGGATTATTTCCTGTAAGGTCACCATACGCAACTTTTGGGGTTTGACAAACTTGTTCGCAGAGCGCAGATCTAATACAGGGTGCATGGTTAGATCCTTTTTGGGTACAAGAAAGTACACTGAATAAATACCTTCCGTTACCTGAGATAGAGGCACAACCTCTATAGCTCCTTTTTCCAATAGCTGGTCCACTTCTTGGAGAAGGATGGCGAGGTGTTCTTGTGTCATGCGTCGTCCCCTCGGGGGTCTGTATGTTGGGGAACTGTTGAACTCTATACAGTAGCCGCGGGCTACGGTGGATAGTACCCAGCGGTCTGATGTTATTCCCTCCCATGCTGGAAGAAAGGATGTTAACCGGCCCCTGACCGGCGATGCATGGGAGGGTACCCGAATCTTGGCGTCACTTGGTGTTGTTGGTGGCTTGGGAGCCTCTAGGGGTGGAACCCCGGCCTCTCCCCTTGCCACGGCGTTGACCTCTCTGATTGTACTGGCCACTATTACTTTGGTAGTTGTTGGCAGAATATTGAAGTTGTTGATTCTGTTGCTGGCGTTGGCCACAAAAAGAACGCTTGTTGCCAAATACCCGCCTGTTAGGGGGCTTTGAGATTTTGTCCAAGGTCTTTATGGTATCAAATTCTTTTTTCGCATTTTCCAGTGCGTCGTCCACTGCCTTTCCAAAGAGGTTAGACTCTTCAATAGGCTTGTCAATGAGCGCTGCTTGCGTTTCCGCCTTAAACCCGGAATTGCGAAGCCAGACGTTGCGCTTTAGCAGAATTCCCTGTACCAAAGAGCGGCCAGCTGTTTCCGCTGCATAGAGGGTATTCTTAACGATGCATTGGTTGACCAGAGACCCTTCATTAACTGTAGCCAGCAATCTAGTTTTTAGGGGTTCAGGAACTTCCTCGATGTCTTGCTTAAGCTTTCCCCATTGCGCATCAGCATAGCTTGCCAGCAATGTGTTATTATTGGCAATTCTAGTTGAGAACGCTGCCGAGGTGGTAATTCTTTTGGCTAGGGCATAAAGCTTTTTCCCCATCTTTATCCGGGGGTGCCTCGCTGGTAGACAGTGGAACCCCAGCCCTTTTCCTAGTGTTAGGCACCACTAAGGAGTCCGGGATTGAGTGACCCTTAATATATAGTGGGTCTGATTGAGAGGGTGAGAACAATTTTTCGATTCTTGGATTAACCCCTCTTACTAGTGCAGGGGTGGCCAGTGAAGGGTTGATTCGTCTCTTAACAGAGGCGAGTATTGGAATTGTTTGGCTGGTGGGGGGTTTTTCTTTGATAATCCTCTCCACGAAGTCAGTGTCTGGGGTGACCTCCCCAGTTTCAACCTCAAAATGTGCTGCTGCTTTCCTCAGCAGCGCATTAAAGGTGGGCTGGTCGTCAACAGGCCAAGGGTTCCTGACTGGTGTGATTTGAGGAGACCTGATGTCTATAATGTCTGGCTCTGTAGACCCTGATGGTGACTGCCAGAGATTGGGGTCACCCTCACCCGGGTCTTCTTCGTACCCTTCCCCACTTATGTTAGAGTCCTCCTGGAAGCCTTCTCCCTCTTGTTGGTTTTCATCATTAATGAACTCCTCCTGGAAGTGAATGTCCTCTTCGGTGAGGTCGTAAGAGTTCATATCCTCCTGAAAGGGGTTATAGAACAACTTCAGGTATTTAGCCCTTGGACTTTCTAGGATTACCTCCCTAGGCCTTTTAGGTGTCCTATTTTCTGGAATGGCCATGAATCTGTCTAACTTGTCCATACGGGACTGGAACTTCTCTAAGGTCCACTGAGGTAGGCCAGAGCGGTCTGGGAGTGAAAAAGGAGTCTCTTTTCCTTGTATTCGTCTAGATCTGTCCCATAGCGTCGAAGATAAGGTGCCTTCGCCTTCTGAGAAGTGTTCTGGCAGGCTAGGGCTTTCCGTCGACGGCGGGAGCTGTCCCAGCCTACTTTCCGGCGCCTTCGGCGTTTCTTTGGCCTTGTGCGTGGTTTTCGGCGTGTCACTTGACGTCCGTCTCTGGCCGTCCTTATAAGATATACGCACAGGGCTTTCGGCGATCATTCTGTCTGCCGAGGGATCGCTCGCCGTCGCGCTAGGTACCGTCGAGTCTTTACTGGCAACGTGCGCGCTAGGTACCGTCGAGTCTTTACTGGCAACGTGCGCACCCTTACGAGGCGCGTCGCCGCCTGAGGGTTTGGGGTTAGCGCCCTTATTTCCAGAGTGCCCGGTCGCCTGTCGCGGGAGCGGTGGCGGGGAGGGCTGTCGACCCTGGCGGTCGGCGGAAGACGCCGGTGGGCCCGGCGCCTCCGTTGGAGCTCTGGCTGCCTTCGTCTTCGACGAATGCGTGCCGTGGGGTATGTGTTTTTGAGATTTCTTGTGTGCGTACTTGTCGCCGGGGTGTTCATCCCCATAAGCTGGGCGTGAGCCGGGCTTGTCGGGGCCGGGGACGGACGAAGAGGAGCGCAAACGCTCCCTCGAGAGGTCTACAACCTCTGTTACGGAGGCCGTGTAATCACTGTCCTCGTCACATTCGGCGGCGGCGGCAGCGGGCAAGGAATCTGACCTAGACATGGCGTAGGCCGCCCACCTTTTAACCCTATGGTCCTCTATCGTTTTGGGCTTAAGTAACTTACAGGCCGCACAGCCGTCCTCCTTGTTGCACCGTTTGTGCTTGTCCTTCCAGGTATATTTGCCTTTGCAAAGTGGGCAAATCATAAAGGGTGTCCTCTCCATAGCTGAGGGCAAGAAGTGTGATTACGACCTCGAAAGAGAGGGAGGAGAAAGAGAAAGGCATTCTCGGAGAGAAAAGCAAAGACCACACAACCCCACACTCATTACTGTGTAAGGCCGGCGAGGCCAGGCCACGTGTTCGGCGATGCCGAAGGATCTCCTCCGCTCGTTTTCCGTCGAAGATCTTGCTCAGCGGAGAAACAGCCTGCAGCTTCGTCGAGGGAGGGATCTATATGTTAGATATTAATAATAAATGACCAAGGGTCGAAGAAATGATTTCGCAATGTCTCTCGAGGAGCTCTGCATAGAGGCAACCAATAACTGGGTGGAAAAAAACAATCTGAGGGACCTCGACGCGTGAACGATTGTGGGTACAACGCATGCCACTATTGGGATAGTGTTACAGACACGCCTTGTCGACGTCCCCTTTTCGACTACGAAAAACAAAATGCAATACTCCGCAGTGAGCACGGATGTCGGACTATGCACAGCATGCGATTCTAAGCAGATTAACAAACATCAGAAATCTATTTTCTTCAGTGCCTTTTTAGAGGTTGTGCATACTTACAAGTAGTTTGTTGTACTTTGGTCTCTTCCTGTGATCTTTAGTAAGGCTGAAAGCAAAAAGAAACAAAAAAATAGTTCTCTTGGGATTAATCACATTTTGCATATTGTGGCTGAATAGGACGAACACTGTCAATACAATATTTACAGGGTTGGCACAGGAGGGTGAGCTTGATTAAATCAATTTATGGGGCCCTCTTACCCATACATATGATCAATAACTGCCACTAGAGTTACAGTCTTAGTAATTATAATAATAATGACACAAACAAAAGCAACATTATCCACAAACCAGGAAAATGCATAAGTAGATATGAGGGGGAAATAGAAGGAACCCTGGTTACGACCCCATTCTACTCAGCAGGGTTAATAATGAATCAAACACACATGAACAGGGTCATAGGAACCAAACCATCCACTCCCTGTGGTTAATTATCACATTGGTACAAAATTCTCAACTCAGTCAATGATGTTAATATAAGTCACAAAGTGACATGCATCTACAGGAGACAAAACACAGGACACTCGATAACAACAAGCATAGAATAAAAATGATACAAGTGGTTTAACCCCAAGGTGACCTCCTTGGATTGTGATTTAACAGGAAAAACATACATATCCTACTGTCAGAACAGAACGGACAGGGGTCAGATGATATATATATATATACACACACACACAAAACAATACATAGTGCTGCACTGCACAATAATATGTATTTAGACACATACTTGAAGTCATGTAGTAAACACAAACGTGTCTCGGACTTAGGGGGCTAGATTATGAGCCTTTCTTGTAAGGGCCTTCATCAGGATGGGAGAACTGTAGAGTCAGAGTATCCTGAGTGCTCTGTCAGAAAAATAAGGCAGGGGTACATTTCAGGAAGGAGAATATGGTTCCATGGTGAGACAGTTACTATTGAATCATTTCACAATGAATGTGTAAATAGATAGAACCTGTCTCTGAAAGGAGACAAGTCTTACCGTGTCAGAATTATTGAGGCCACGGAGGAAAAACACGGGACGTCCAGAACAAGTCGGGGGTCCATGTGGGACATCAAAAGTCCAAATGTGTGGGTTCAATCTGAGAGGGAGGACCATGAGAATTAATTAATGGGCTCTGAGAAATATGTATAACCCAGGTGTCCCAGAATCGGATTGTGCCGTTGTGATGCTGGAAATACATCGGAGGGACAGGGCCTCCATATCCTTGTCCTTTACTGCTTTTTATTGTGTGTTCTGTCGTGTTTTCCACGCAGGAGTTCATGTGGGACTCCTGGCGGTGCAGCTCTTTTTTGGTTTGGTGAACAGACCCATGGGATACCCTTATGGCACCCATGGGTAGGGGTGCATCCCTGTGCCCCATAGTGTATGTTTTTGGGCACCTATGTGTGACCCACAGAGCAGGGTACGGGCTGATGGCAGCTCCGTGCTGAATTGACTGGTGCCCTGAGCATCCTCCATGTTGGGATGCCCAGGCCCTGTCATTGGAATCGGTAGATTCCTGATGGAGACAAAATGGCCCCCATGGCGTCTTTCCTTCCATCGCCTGTTACCTTGATCTTCACGAAGTCCGGGGAAGCCCGGACTCTGTCCCTTCCCCCTGACTGGCTGTTGGGTGGGTGGAAGTTCCATATATGGTAGTGTGCTGACCAGACTGGCTGGAGCCTTCTCAACGACAGTTTGTTGTGGGTACGCCTGTGGGTGAATGTAGTATGTGACAAATACACATTCTGTGTTGTGGGTGTCTAGTATCTAGTGGTTGACACAATGACTGAGACAACACTGCCTGAAACCGGTATGAATGCAGTGTGGAGTGTTTAATGGCTTGGTACTTGTCCTAATCTACATAACTTGCTGTGAGTGACTGGAGAGAAGTGAATAGCCTAAATGCACTGTGTGCCTGATTGGCTGCCTACCTGCATGAATGCCCTTAGTTGTGATTGGATGCTTGAGTATGACCCAGCGGAATGAATGGGAGATCAAGAGTATATCTGGGGACCTCTCACTGCTAGGAATAGTGTTCAGAAGCTGAAGTCCACTACGACGAGTAACTGGAGTAACTGAAGCTTGACCTTGAAGCCCTGCTGGACGAGAAGAATTGCTGTTGCTCTCCTTCACAATCTGAAAGCTGCTGTGTCTACAAGGACTGATCCAGAGAGGACCTGGTAAGGCGCCCTCTTCCCAAGCTACGAGGGACCATCATGCACCAACAGACCTTTGCCAAAGCTCCCTGGTAGACAGACCTTCAACAGGCTGCCGACCCGATACGGGGACTGCTGCGGAACTCCCAGGAGAAGCGCCTGGACTGTTGTCCGCCACTGTCGACGACCGCCGTCGCTGACTGGAGCCGCCGTGCTCCGGTTTTGCCTAAGAACTTAATTGATCCAAGGATTCTCTCATCCACATTGTCGCCGCTGTATCCTGCTGGAGAAGGCCTGACCGGCGACACGCCGAGGAGCATCCGCTGGTGGGTTTCCCACCACCCAAGGACCACAAGACGCTGACGACTCAACACCCTTGCTGGGCCACAGTTCTTCAAACTCTTTGCGGTCCAGAACTATCGACACCGAGGTGCCCTGCACGCCTCTTCCTTGCAGGACGTTTATGCTTCCCCGTCAACGAGCACCGCTAGGAACGACGCGGCCACTTCAACGTCGTAGCTCAACCTGTTCTCCGTCAGACGTTCGACGACCCGTGACTCCTGCCTGAAAGGGAGAACACTCCAGAAGGGCCGTCGATTCCCTGACGAGGAACGCAACGCCGCCAAGGTACTTTGGGGTTGCAGAACTATTGGAAAGTCTAGTGGGAACAATATATGGACTGGGCTTGTGATACATCTTAGCTTTACAGGTTGCCCAGGTGGGGGATCTCCACACAGAACTGTGTCTAGTGGTACGGGGCCAGCACTCTGCCAATTGTTCAACCATCTTGCTTTACTTCCTCTCTCTACTGCTGGTTTCCTCTTTATTTTGATCTGTGTGTCATTCTGATCGTATGCACTTTAATGAGATCTGATAACATTAGTGGTACCAGTTTAGAACTGTATATATTTACCATGGTTGATTTTTCAGAGTACAAAGTGAGTTATGACTGTTAGACCCCGACATATGTAATACAATGCACTGTAATACCAGTGTATACGTCTGTGGTTGGCTACCATGGTAACCAATAACGAAGACATTTGAATTCCCCTACAATTCGTGTGGCACCTGGGTTATGCCTTATAATTCTTTCATTTATGCCCAGGACCACCAGACACCAAGGGTAGACCCCTTGTCATAGTCGCTTCGGAGCCTGCCACTTTGGCAGTTCCAAAATGGCCACCGCTATGAAGAGGGAAAATCTGAATGTCCCTTCCCTCCGACGGGGCCCCCAACCGAAAGAAGCACTCCCGACAGAATAACTATTGACTATCCGAGATTGCACCCGGTCCCACCACTCCCAGCGGAAGCTCACATCACAAAAGACATCAAGCGTCCACCCATACAATCCCGCGATGGCACGAGCCCTAGCCAACACAAGTAACGACAACCAACACCCAGCTACAAATTCTCTTCTGTAGCTGGGCTCATCGTGGAACAATGAATGAGGAATGTCGCTTGCAACATCGTGGCCTTAACGTTGGCAGTCCCTGCCAGGGCTATTCTGCTTCAGGATCTCTGTGAGACGATTCGAGTGTGCAGGATTTGTCTGAGGCCTACTTCAACTCTGGTTAAACTTTCAATATAGTTGTTCATAGGTTAAAAGCATGTTGTGGGTGGTCAGGTCCCTTGAGTGCTCCTGTCCATCCATAGAGTTAATAGCGGGTAGCATCTGCAAGCATATACACAAGCTCTTCTTGCGTTCCTGCGGTGTGGTAGCGAGCCTATATGGAAAATAACAAACATGCAGTCATTGTGTGTGTCGCTGTCATCTAGCTCATAGAACTGTACGCGTATGTTCTTCGTGCTGTAACGCTCACCTGACTCCCACGGAGGCGCTGGCCTGGTTCGCGCTGCTGTGACCTCTTCTAAGGTGATGCGCAGGGTTCGGAAGATGGACTGGACCAGGGCCCCCAAATCTGGCTTGTCTGGCTCGCAGAAGTATCCTTCTTAGGGTCTGGAAGGACGAGCTCTCCATCCTGCTTCTGATGCCGGGGCGTGTTGGTATCCAGTTACTTCACTGGATTTTCAGATTGGTGAGAACCAAACTTGCTTGGCTTCCAGGTAAGTTTTTTGATAAGCGGTTCCCCTTGTGTCCATGCATTAATGTACTAATGCTATTGTATTTTTCCTCATAGGGGCCGGGGTACGGAATGCCGGGGAACAGGCACCGACCCGAGATGAGAGGTGAAATCCTTGTAGAAATCAGGTAAGTCTTTAATGAGCGTTTTTTGGTAATGTCTTTTCATTCGCTCATTAACGCTGATGTCTCTTTTTCCCTTTAGGGGCCGGGGTCCGGAAATGCCAGGATGTGGCGCGGACCCGAAATGAAGAGGGAATGAATCAACAGGTAAGTCTTAACATGGAGATTTAGCTTTCCTTATTCCCTTCTCTCTCTCACCTTTTGTTCTGGTCTTTTTCTCCCTAGGCGCTGGGGCGTGACTGCGAATCCGGATGATCGCTGCTGAACATGGAGGCGCCCTGTAAAGGTGAGTGGAATGCGGCGCTGCAGCGATGGACGCGATGAGCTTTTAAATAAAAGTCTTCCTTTTCAGGATTGTCGCCGAGATGTCTCCGGGATGCAGATTTAGCAGGTAAGGACTTTTCCTTCTTCTGTTCTCTTCTTCTCTTCCTTTGTAGGTGATCCAGGATGCTGGCAGGCGTGGCAGAAGTCAGGATGCAGGAGCAGACACGGTGAGCGTCCAGCTGCTAGATGCAGAACAACGCGAAACACGTGTGGCTGTTCGGGTGGGGTTTAAATAGCCTTGGAAGAAGTTCCAGGTATGTATCCTTCCTCCAATCAGGTATGTATCCTTCCCCGACCACGCCCGGATGGTAAATTAGTCCCACAGATAAAGTAGTTCCTTTCAGGCCTCAAGGAGGCCGGGATCCTGCAGCATGGTCTGCATCAGGTAAGTACACCCAAGCACATCCATAATGAGCCTGGCGCCTACGGCGCCAGGACTGATGTCTTTTATGAGCCTGGCGCCCTAGGCGCCAGGACACTGTCCAAAGGGCCCCTATATGGGGTTGCTGGGTCCTTCCTTGGGGACTGGATGTCCGCTTTCGGGGGCGCAGGGCTTGAACCGGCTCCCCGGGAGCGGGCATCATGACACGTGCGGATTGATATATAACGCAGCTATGTCAACATGAAGTCTCCAACGACCTGCACCATGGCTTGCAGGGACGTCAACCGATTTGGTCCATATAGTTGTCTCAAGCTCGGTCTTGGTTGTCGTTGCTTGTGTTGGCTAGGGCTTGTGCCATTGCGGGATTGTATGGGTGGATGGCTGGATGTCTTTTGTGATGTGAGCTTCCGCTGGGAGCGGTGGGACCGGGTGCAATCTCGGCTAGTCAATAGTAATTCTGTCGGGAGGGTTGCTTCCGGTTGGGGAACCCATCAGGCGGGAAGGGACATTCAGATTTTCCCATCTTTATAGCGGCGGCCATTTTGGAACTGCCAATGTGGCAGGCTCCGAAGAGACCATGACAAGAGGTCTATCTATGGTCCTGGGCCTAAATGAAAGAATTATAAGGCATCACCCAGGTGCCACACGAATTGTAGTGGAATTAAAATGCATTTGTTATAGGTTGCCATGGTAACCGATCACAGACGTATACACTGGTAATACAGTGCATTGTATTACATATGTCGTGGCCTAACAGTCGTTACTACCATGTTTTAGCATATTATTAGCATAGAAAAATGGTAGTAATCACTAGTTACCAAAGTAGCAGTGGACACTGGGTGTTTCGCCTGTGTGAACATAAGAAGTCATCTCTACAGTAATGAGTCGGGCGGCCATACATTTTAGAACAAGCAGCTATTGTGCACCCGAATCTGCACTGTGTGCAGGTGGCAGCTGCTGTTGTGGTGCCATGGGAGGGGTCTCAGAGAAAGCAATAGGAGAGTCAGGCTCAAAAAGGCGTGACAGGGTGCAGGCTAATTGTAATTCTGAGGGGAGTACATTTTAACCTTGAATGCTACATAGTTGTGATACATTAGACAAAGGAACAGTTCATCAAAACCCAGACAATTGTTGAAAGTTTCTTTGTGCAAAATACATCAGTGAGAGGGGCCAAATCCATAGAAAAAGCACAGCAAAGCACAATGCCACAAACTGTTGTATGGTCTCAATGAACCAATGGAGCATGCACATCAGAAATACATTAAAATGAAGGTCCCACCCAGGGTCACACCATACCAGGAGATCTGTGCATTTTCAGTTAACATTAAACAGTGCCAGAGTGGGTGTGGGTCACTCCCCATATTTCTGCCTAGACACTGACTATCCTCATGGGAATGTTTTCTATTCAACTGCACACACCATCCTTCAGATCTGTCTGCTATTAAATACAGCAAGAAGGTAAGATGTCTCCCTAGCTTTAGGTACGGCATGATCTGATTCTGAGACACCTAGGTTAACATCATCATCATCGACGGCAACACTATCCCCGTCGCCAAAAATGTGAAAACCCTCGGCTTCTATCTCAATGCCAACACTAACCTCTCCAAACAAGTTAACTCGACTGCCTCAGCGACTGCCTACACAGGGAAACTAATTAGAGTTTGCAGACCGTTTCTATCCACCAATAGCTGCCTCACGTTGGCTAGGGCTCTTATACAATCTAAACTAGACTATTGCAATAGCCTCTACCTAGGTGCCAATCAATCTATAATCAATAAGCTTCAGGCTCTCAAAAACAATGCGCTACGAGCAGCACCAAACATTCCTAGACGGGAACACATATCTGCCACTAGAATATCTTGCAAATGGCTCTCCTTTAAACAAAAAATTGACTTAAAAACTCTCTGCCTCGCCTACAAAGCCCTCAACCACCTAGCCCCCCCTACCTCACTACCAAATTCACCATGAAAGAGGCAATCAGAACCACTAGATCCTCCAACATTCTTTGCCTCACTGTGCCCAGATTTACTTCTAAAAGAGCTAACGGTTCTACTTTCAAGGTCCTCGCCTCTCAACTTTGGAATACCCTGCCCTTGAACATTAAATCGACCAAATCCTTCCAGCTATTCAGGAAAGGGAAGGTTACCTTTTTTTTAAGGTAGTTAACGCGACAGAAGTGAGGCTTAACTCAAGGGAAAGCAAGGGGGACCGACACAAAAGGGACAATTGGTCTGCACCACACTTCCCATAGAAAATACACCACAATGAAAATAAGTACTTGAGTAGACAACGCATAGGAGAAAAATAATATGAATAACAGTAATGTAATAAAAAGACACTCTCCTATACAATATTGTAGGTCTATGTACATGACATGTAGAGACAAGGGGTGGGAAGAGAAGGCAATCAGACATTAAACACTGTTAAAATCATCTATACAGGATCCTAAGGCCGACACCAACAAAGCCATAGCATTTCTAGACCACTTGGATATAATATTTGGAAAATACAAATGTGCCCCTCACAGTCCATGAAATCCCTCCAGGGGAAACATTTCTAAAATACAGCCAGAGGTAACCAAAAAGATACATGTAGTCTGAGAGCACCAAGTCATCACAGTTCAAGAAACAATAGATACAGTGTGACTTGTAAAAGTTACATTGAAATCAGGCATCGACATTTGCATGAGAGTATTGTGAATACCCTGCCACCCTAGGGCCCATAGGTATTTACCTGTGTTGGTCCCGGAAGAGCCAGTGCCAGGAAGGTGAAAATCAGGTAAGATCAAAACTTATTTTTCAAGTGCAGGGAACAGGATATGAACTGCCAGAGACTTGATCCTGCACAAACGACCACCCAGAAGGCAGAGAAGAAGAGCTAGTGCCCTTCCTAGGAGTGGGACACTCAAGCCAAAAGCAAAAGAAGCATTGAAGACGACTCTGAAAAGCCAGGAGACCATGGAAGTGCAGGCTAACTCAACAATAAAGAAGGGCACACACTGACAGAAACGGCCAACGATGATTACTGTGGGGTTGACTATGGATGACAAATGAGGTAGGAGTGTTGGGGTCACAACACAGTTCCTGGAGATGACGTCGAACCATACTACAACAAGATGACTACCACAGTAAAGTAGGAAGATGGTGCACATGAGGAGAGACAGTAGGATAATAGAAGGCCCAAGGAGGGCAACCAGCAGCCGAAAATCCCAACCGGAGATCACTGCAAGACCCAGACTCCATCCGGTATAGCCAGATCTGGTCCTAAAAATGCAGCAATGTCAGGAAAACGGTCACACATACAGGGGCTGGATTAAGCCAGCTAACCAATCAAAAATTTAGGTAGCCAGCCAATCAGATTGGTCACTAAATATGCCACTAACCCAGACTACAGGATGTGATAGAGCTTGTCCTGGACCAGGAATTGGAATACAGCAGTTCAAACCACTGTAGCGGGTGCATGGGTGGGCTCACAAAGAGCCCGCATCTGCACAACACCATTTTTAGGTTCTGTGTCATTCGCCAGAACAAAGTAAGCCCGTAAACAAAATGACTGAGTGTAATGTTACACAAACACATTGATACCTCAATGGCTACCAAAGAGCTACAGTGAGCCAACAATGGGGTAAATGGGCTTTTCTCCTGGTGACGCATAAACCAAGTAATTATACATTACTCACTGCAGTGACATTCCCTTTCCTCCAGACTGCATGGGCTTCCCATCCTAGGGAGAGGAGAGGGAACCTTTTTCACCAGAAAAAAACAATCTCCTTTAAATTTAAAGGCGCGCAGGGGTGCGGCCCTGGGAGCATGCGTTACCCCGACTCTGCCCACTGGCGCCACACCTCAGCCCCTTGGTCCTGTCCAGATAGTGTTTCAGAGCACGCCTGTCATCCAGACAGTGCAAGACTTTCTTAGCCTCGTCCTTGGTGTCAGCGAAAACCATAGGTAAGACTATTTCCTCATTTAGCTGCAAAGCGGAGTGTACCTTTGGTAGGAACGCCGGGTGAGTCCGCAGGACCACCTTATCCCTGTGGAAGGTGGTATAGGGTTCTGAGGCCACGAGAGCCTGGCTCTCGTGGACTCTGCGAGCAGACGTGAGTCCCACTAACAAAGCTGTCTTAAAGGTGACCAGCCTGAGGTCAGGGGGACACCATTGGCTCGAAGGGTTTGTGCGCCAAGGTGCCCAACACCACATTGAGGACCCACACGGGGTGTGGCTTCGTGATGGACAGGTAGAGCCTGGACAAGCCCGCCAGATGTTTCTCAACTATCGTGTTTGAAGAGAAGACCTCCTCCTCTGAATTTCTGTAAGCCCCCTATGGCTGCCAAAAAGGAGCAACATGTGTCCACCTGCACGCCTGAGTGTGCGAGGTGTGCCGAAAAGGAGAGTACATCATCCAGCGTGCACCTAAGGGGGGGGGGGGGGGAAATCGATCTTCTTAGAGTCCGCCCAATGACAGAAACTGGTCCATTTACTCCGGTATTTGCTCCTGGTAGCCTTGCTCCAGGTGCCCTGAATGACCTCCAAGTTAGCTTGCGATAGGCTCAGGTGCCTGAGGGTGCTCTGCTCAGGAACCACACTGCGAGGGCTAACATCTGTGGGGTGGGGTGTATGATCCCGCGTCCCTGCTGGGACACGAGATGGGCTAAACCCAGCAGAAGGTGAATGGGTGGTCTGTCCGTGAGGCTGAGCAGTTCGGAGAACCACAGTCTTGCCGGCCACCATGGAGCTATCAGAATGATGCTGACGTAACAAGCTTCTTTTATCTTGCGGATTACCCTGTGGACCAGGGGTGTGGGAGGAAAGGCATAGGCTGTCATGCCGTCCCACCCTATCTGTATTGCGTCGCCCAGGGGGCCCTGCCCCTGTCCAGAAGGCAAACAGATCCACCTGAGGGTGCCCCCATCTGCTGAAGATCTCCAGCAGCACCTGGTTGTTCAATTGCCATTCCTAATTGTCCAATCCCAGTCTGCTGAGCCTGTCTGCTTCCAAGTTTGCCTCCCCCGGGAGGTGGATGGACGTGAGGTAGATGTTCTCCAGGGCCCATTCCCACATGCTGACCGCTAGGCTCCACAGCCGTGGGGACCTGGTCTCCACCCGCCCCCGTTTGTTGACATAGTACATGCTGGTGGAGTTGTCGGTCTGGATAAGGACGGTCTTGCCCCCAATGAGCAGAAGGAAAGCTCCGAGTTAGCCAGATGGCCCCAAGTTCCAGCCAGTTGTGTGACTCCTGCCGGGTCCAGACTCCATGGACGTTGTGGCTGTCCGGAGAGGCTCCCCACCTTTTAGGGAGGAGGCCGTAGTGATGGTGACTGGCGGGGGCGGCTGCCGGAAGGGCTTGCCCGTCCGCAGATTGCAGTCCCTGGACCACCATGTGAGGTCCAAGTGGAGAGAAGGTGGCATGCTGACCAGCTCCGCTTGGGAGCCCTTCTCCCGATTCCATGAGGCTGCCAAGTGCAGCTGTAATCTCCTCATCCCGAATCTCGTGCGTGGCACAGCCAGGAGGACTGCTGCCATGATACCCAGTAAGTGTTGGTACCACCAGGCCAAGGTCACTATTCTGGTAAGGAAGTGCGTAGTGGCCCTCTTGATGGCCGTAATCTTGTCCTCCGAGGGAAAGACCTTCTCGGAGCTCGTATCACAGATGAGGCCCAGGAAGGTGAGGCTCTGCGTGGGCTGCAGAAGAAACTTCTTGAGGTTGATGGTAAACCCCAGGTCGTGGAGTGTGCTCATAAGTGCGGAGGAAGTGTGGGTAACTTGCCCAGACAAACCAGTCGTCCAGGTACGGGTAGACATGGTGGCCATGGGCCCTGCCACTGCATTCATGAGTCTGGTAAATACCCTGGGGCTGAGTTGAGGCCAAAGAGTATCACCTTGTACTTGAAATTGCAGCCCCTGATCCTGAAGGCAAAGAAGGAGCGATGTGGCTGCCAAATAGGGACGTGCAGATAGGTGACCTTCAGATCCAGGGAGCACATCCAGTCTCCCTGGTCTAGTGTCTCTGCAATGCATGCTGGCGTAACCATCTTGAATTTCTGAAGAGAGAGGGAGATGTTGAGGGTGGCTAGGTCCCACACAACTCTAAGGCCAGCCTCCTAGTTCTTTTGTATGGCGAAAATCCTGGAATAGAAGCCCAATCCTCTGGGAGGCTGGGACTTCTTCCACTGCCTGGCTCTCGACGAGCGACCGGATCTCTGCCAACAGAGTTGCCGTCCTAATCTGTGGGAGTGGAGTGGAGGAAGGAGGAGAGGGAGACAACGGTAGGTGGTACCCCGAGGATACTATAGAGAGGATCCAGGGGTCCGCAAAGTTCTGGCATCAAAAATGTGTGTGAGAGGCAAGCCTGTCCCCCATCGGAGACACGCGGATCCGAAGGGATGAGTCATGCTTTTTTTCCTTCTGAGGCTGCTGCTGAGGAGGGGGACTGGAAGAAGCCCTAGCCCCTCCCATCCCCCCGTTTGTTGTTTGCGCTGGTGCTGACTTAGCGAGCAGTCAGGCTGCCTTGACCTCCGTTCCTGGAAACTCTGGTACACGCTGAACGACCGCCGCCCTGTCGGAGTGTTGATGCGACTGGGTGTATACCTGGGGCGTGGCCTTCGTTAGAATAAAGACTTCGCAGTTTGCAAGCTGTTCTTTATCAAATTACTCATCGGTGGTAGAGTTAAAGAAGTCACTACCCTCGAACGGAAGGTCCAATATGCGTTCCTGAACGTTGGAATTAAATTTAGCAGCCTGAAGCCAGGCCGTCCTAATGTCTGTGGCAATGTAGATGGCCCGGCCAGAGGCATCAATGTAGGCCACAGTGGACTCCATGATGTCCTACGCTACCAGCTTTACTTCTCCTAGACATGCTTTGACTTCTGCCAAGACCCTCTCCTCGTGCTGCTCGACCTCTGGTTCAGGAAGGCTCGAATATTCTGCCAAATTTGCAAGCCTGTCGTGGAAGGCCTTCACTGACGACGGCGTGTCAGGGTCCTCCTCCTCGTCTGTTCCCACCAGAATGTCCAGCTGGTCTGGAGCAGATGGAGGAGTGCTGGGAGCCGTGGGCTGCAGTGTGGGGACCCGAGCCGGAAGCTGCTGCGGAGGCTGTTGTGGAGCCGCCTGAACTGTGAGAGGCAGGGGAGCCAGAATTGAAGGAGCCAGCAAGGGCAGCAGAGGCTGTGCTGGGGCCTGTGGTGCCGGAGCCATGGGAGGAATGACTATAGGCGCGAGCGGAGGGAACAGGTCCCTGACTGCATCCTGCAGGATGGCCCCCATATGTAGGGTTTGCATCAGCGCCAGGAACCTTTCGAAGAACCTGTCTTCAGAGGCTGCAGGAGATATTGACGTAGTGGGTGGGGGTTGCTGGGGCCAGAGCGCCCTCTATCTAGTTTGCAGGGGCAACCTGCACTGCACTGCTGATGGATAAAGTACAGGCCATGTACCTGGTTGAAACTCGTTTTCCCGCCTGCTCAGTTCCCAGGAGTGGCATCTGATGAGCAGCCATGTTGTCTGGCATAGCGGCCATCTTGTCGAGCTGTGTGCCACGTGCCAAAGTTGGGGCGTTTGGCTCCCTGGGTCCGGCCTCCTCCAAGACTCTTCATGATGGAGCATGAGGCGTATTGCCTTCGGCAGTTGCCGCTAGTGCTGCGTGCAGGCGCCCCCTCTGACATAAGGCCGGTATAAGGGCGTTGCCCCTTGGGGGGGAACACCTGGTAAAAGAACCTTGCGGTCCCTCAGCATTGCTTCCGGAAGGCTCGGATGACCCCCTTGGCCGTGAGGCCGGTAGTTGGGCTAGCCTCGGTACACGTGCCGGTGAGAAAACCTGAGAGGTTCCTCCCGCTCGGGTATTTTCTCAGGAAGGAGTTGCCCTTACAGGGTGCGATGGAAAATAGCGACCCTACCTTGACAAAATCCTTCAAGTCCTCTGGAGGCAACCTTTCGAGGAGCTCCCTTCACCTAGCTAGCCTTTTCTTCAGTGCTCGTGGAGTCAATGAGTCGCACACGGTACAACCTTCCCAGCTATAGTCAGGGCCAAGGCAGCAGAGGCAAAGAGTGTGGGGGGGGGGGGGGGCTGGACACCTGCTGAAGACTGCTAAAATCGACATGCGCCGGTGAGGATAGTGATGCCGGAGGACCAAGTACCTGAATGACAAAAAAAAGACAAAGAAAATAGAAGAAAAATCCGGGGAAGAGCGCATGGTATTACATAGCCGAAGCCAAAGCCAGGAGCGCTGGTGAAATCGGCCCGTTCCCATCGACGCAGAAAAAGTGACTGATGTGTGGTGCCGGTAGGCGGAGGCAGGGTACTGCATGCTCCCAGGGAAGCACCCTCACATGCCTCAAAATTTAAAGGGGATGAAGGTTTATTTCTGGTGAAAAAGGTTCTGTCTCCCGTCCCTCGGAAAGGACGCTCATGCAGTACGGCGGAAAGAGGACTGGACGCAAGAGTAACAGCTGTGACCAGCCTACAACCTAAAACCAATGTAGGGTGATATAATCACTATAGGATATAAATGGGGTGATTAGGTATTAACCCTGTGCCTAAAAGCCTTATGGGCAACCAGGGACAATATAGTCTTAAGGAGTCAGAAGGGGTCGCAGTGACAGGGATTTCTTCTGCAGTCCCTTCGGTCACCAAAAATAGGTCAGTGATCCACAAAAGAGAAGGGAAAAAGTTAAAGGGACATTACAAAGAACCAACAAAATTCCCAAAAATAAAAGACTGCCTTAAAAACGTGTAAAAGCAGCCAGGGCCTCTAGCACAAGCATATTGAGTATGGAATGAATGATTAGAGGGCTGCATTTACTGGGTGGTCACTTCACAGGTTAAGCCTATGACAAAGGGCAAGCCTAAACATTCTAAGTTCAAATACCACTAGGCCAGGCTAAGCTTGTCTTCCTTTAAACTTTAGAAAATAGTACCATAAAATTGGGTGCTTCGAAGCAAGAGAGTGAAGAACCTGGCATAAAGTGCTGAATCAATACTTGATCTTATAATAAGGTAAATTCACTCCCCGTAACGAAACTGGGAGGGGGAAAAAATGTCCAAAGCAACAGAGAAAAATAAAAGCACCTGCCAAGCTGGCTAGTGCTGTTCACCGACCATGCGAAGGAGGACTGCCGTTTGGAGTCAAAGAGCGAGAGAGGAAGTGCCATTGCACGGGTCAGCCTATGGCCTGTGCTTTCTTCCCCAAAACCTGCCACGCAGAAGGCTTTGGTCACACACAAGCCGAGACAAAATCCCACAACTATTTATTTATATATTGTGACTTAAATGATTAAAGTGCCACACATAAAGGAGATTTGCATTATGGTGCTCGCAATCAAGTACTCATAGGGGTGGGACAAGTACACAATACAAATATAATCAAATTACAGATTGGTCAATATCTCACAGATCAGTAGTTAAACAATTCAAAAGGTAACAGGGGTACTCTGGGGTAGAATAAAACAAATACAAGAACAAACATGACATTTCATAAATTACTAGGAACCTTGCTGGGTGCTTGTAATGCAATGTGTTTCAAAAGCTATATTGATAATAATGAACTATGTTCTAGTTTAAGTGCTGGTGTGATTCTGTTCCAAAGTGCTGACCCTTGTGAGATTGGGAATCTTTTGTGTAGGCTGTTTTGTTCAGAATATTGGTGAATTATATTTCTCAGAGTAGGTTGTGTTCTGCTGGTTGGTAGTGTAAGAATTGTTTAGTTAGGTGGTCAGCTCACACTTTTACATGTATTGCATTGTTTTAGTGTGATTCTATTTTACAATAATAGCCACTTAAGAGCATTCAGGGCTTTTCAAATGTAGTCATACTTCTGAATGGCATAATTTATCCTAGCTGCCCTATTTTGCACTCGTCAAATATGTTTCAGAAGGTATCTGGGCAGACCCACTTTTAGGGAGTTGCAATAGCCTAGTTTGCTCATGTCTATTGTATTTTTATTATTATTTATAGTATCAATTTAAGAACAGAGTGCCACTTAGAGCAGAAATGGCTTGCAAAGTAGACAATGGCACCGTAGATGCAGTCATAAGTTAAGAGCAACGCTGGTTTGAGTTACCCATCTTGATTTTTTAATTTTACATGTGCATTTCTTCCCTGTTACTAAAGTGTACCATTGTATTCCCTTGTAATGTCTGAATATGGTAACTGTTGCTAAAATGTTTTGCTAGATCTTGGGAGTCTTTGGCTAGGGTTTTCGATTTCATTCTCTCTCTCGCTCGCTCTGCCTACAATACATTATTATAAGTGCCTATATATTCATACTTGTATAATGCCCTCAGTACTTCAAATGAATATGGAGTGGTTTAGGCCTTAGAGATTTATAAACTTTATCTTGTGGCTAAAATAGTTTTTTGCTTCTGTTCCATAGCCTACATATATGTGTTAGGTGTTGAACGCTAGGTCTAGGACCTTACACATTAAACTGGCTTGGGATGGGTCGAGTCTATAGGACACTGTACTTGAAGGTGCAGTCTCATATGGGAATTATTTGCTCGCTAACTTTGATGGTTTTCCTGGTTTTCCCCACCTCATGTTTTATCTTGGCTGCTTACCATTGGTAAAGGACCCACATATAGACATTGGGGTTAGGAGAGTCCTTGTATAGACTTTACTGTTTTTATAATATGGTACTATTTTTAATGCTGTGTATTAACCTCCAAAGTACTTATTTGACAGTTTTATATGTGTTACTATTAAAAGATATATTTTTCTGCATATCAAAGTAGTGTATTTTCTGGAGTTGCGTGTGGGCTAATTGTACCTTTGTATCGACCTACTACCCCTACGAGTTAAGCCTGGTCACTATGACCATGTTACCTACACGGAGAAAGGTTAGGCTTCCATTTCTAGTGAGGTGTTAGCCATTCCCCTATGGTTAGAGGTTGTGGCATTGTCAGAGCATGGTACAGAAACTGCCTTAACAGGTGGATATATTAACTAGGAGGGTGGAAGCATTTGGGAGGGCTCCCATCGCTAACCGGTAGAGATCGAGCTACATTTTGAAGAGTTCTAATGAAGAGATGGCATTGATGGCCAAGGTGAAGACAGTGGGGGTATTTAGGAAGCAGTGGAGTGGGAAATAAAGGAAAGGGAGTGAAAGCAGGAGGTGGCACAAGAGAGACAGGGTTCGATAGGTTGTAAAATGACTACCAGAGGAGAGATGGGGAGTACTGTGAGATGCAGTTCAAGGGCTAAAGCGGGAGGGATGGGGGTAGAAGAGACTGGATTTATTTGTAGAAGAGTTGCAGGAATTTAAATAAAGCAATTCTGTATGGAGAGCCATCCTGCATTGTGACAGCAGGTAGATGAGGAGGATATGTGCAGGGTGAAAAGGGTGCAAGTCGCAAAGTTGAGGACTTCATTGTGAGGAGTAAAAGAGTACGGGTGTAGACCAATACGTAAGGTAGCAAAGTAGTCCACTTTGCTGAGCACAAGAGTAGGGATGGCTCAGTAGTGTGTGAGGTGCAGGCATATATTTCTGGAGTGAAGAACTGGAAGAGTTTCAGGTCACAGCCAAAGAGAAACCCAAAGGTTTAAAGCCATGGGTCAGGGGGCTCAGGGGGAAGAGAGAGGGAAGAGTGGGGGTTAGTGTTAAGACAAGATTACTTCCATCTTTGAGGAGTGGAACATGAGGTAGAAAATAACTTTTTTTATTGAAAAAACTACAGTTTCTTTTGTACAAAACAGAAAAAAACGTTTGTTTCAAGAGATAAAAGGAAAAACTCCATGACTCCATAACTCCGTATCTCTGAGCTTCAATCCGCTCCATAAAGTCAAGGTATTTCATTCCACGCAACCATCCACCATTGTGAATGATGCAGCCTTAGGCTCATATGCCCTAGACATCCATGCATTAAGTAGTTAGGGACACACTATTCAGGGTCATTAATCCTTCAAAAAATAGGGTTGGCGACAGCTTTTAAAAAGGAAATTTCGATAACGCATTCAAATAGTTCACAATTCCACAGACGTGTTTGACGTTATTGCCAGAGGAGACCAGGCGCCACCACGCCTCCATATCATCATCTAGAGGCGCAAACTGTCCAAGATATAAGGAACGCAAGTCGTTAGTTGCTTGACAATCCAAAATTAGATGTTTCAAGGATTCTACACAGACAAAGCAGAATCGGCAGTAATTGTCAGCTGTAGATGGATCTTTACAACGCCATAAGATTTCCTTAGATTTTAAAATATTAAGGCGAAATCTCAGAAATTGCTCGCGATAATGGCTAGTGTAGCATTGGGTCAGATAAGAGGCCTGGTCATTTATTTTTTTTTGCATATAGCCCAGCGAGCTTGTTGAATCCATTTGATTTCGCTTTTCTATATTGACTATCCAAGCCCAAGCTTCAAATTTCCTTTTTGCATGTTGGTGCCGAGAAATTAAGTCGAAATTACATATATCTGCAGCTTCGACCCAGGCTTGTACTTTTGTCTGCCATTGGGCCAATAGGCTGAGGATAGATGCGACTTGCATGTGGTTAAATATGTAATATGGTGATGCTTTGCGCGAGCAGGACATCTTGCGCATAAGAGAAATAGACTTCCAGATGACATGGCTGAAAAGGGAGTTCAGTGATAGTTCGTGGCGAATTAAAGTCATTGAGAGACAACGTGGGAGGTTAAAGGCCCGTTTCCAAAAGCGGCCTTCAAGTTGGTCCCATGTTGACTCCTTTATATTCCAACTTGCTTCGGCGCCAAACTTTAGAATGGGCACTACCTTTTGCAAGTAAAATTTTAGCATCGGTTTAAGTGAAAATTTCCCGAAATTTTTATTCAGTTTTGCCGCTTGAAGGGCAAGTCTTGAAGTTTTCAGTTTTATATCTTGAATCCACTGAGATTTGCATATGGAGTTGTTGAATAACACTCCTAAGTATCGAATGGAATTGACAGAAGAAAGAGGATAGCCACCAACTGTCCAAGTAAATGCTCTATCTTTTTTGCTTTTGACTGACCCAATTGAAACAATTTTCGTTTTTTCTGTATTGATAGATAGGTTGTTAGTTAAAAGATAGTCATTAAGCAGAAAAGTAAACGTTGGAGACCAATCTGTGTTTTATCAATCAGGACAAGATCGTCAGAATAGGCAATGTAACTTGCATGCACTTGATTTATTTTAGGTGGAAAACAATGAACCTGGGCAAGAGAGAGCAGTAGGTCTGCCAGAAATAATTTGAAGAGATCAGCGGCCAGGGGGCACCCTTGTTTGACATCACGAGTTGTTGGAATGCGTGTTGATAAGTCACCATGTTTGTTAAGGCGTTTTCGGATGGACGTATTAGAGAGCTATTATGGGATTAAGAATAGCAGCTGGACAATTCCACTTAGATAATTTCGACCAGAGGCGGTCGCGATTTATTCCGTCGAACGCCTGTTTCATGTCAATGAAAGCTAGTGAAGTTTCGAGTTGGATTTTAGAGTTTGCAACTTCAACAACGTAAGCAAGGCAAGATTGACATCCACGCCTACGCCTTTGGAAAAACCGGTTTGCCGTTCATCCTGAATTCCTGCTTGATTAGCCCAGGTCACAAGTTTCGATCTTAAATTTGCGCCGAATATTTTCCCAATCTAGTCTAAAAGGGCAATAGGGCGATAGTTATTTGGATTGTCCCAGCAGCCTTTCTTGTGAATTGGGACTACGATTGCAGATAGCCAAGACTCAGGAAGGGTGGTAAGTTGGCAATTCTCTTGAAGAGATGGTCAATAAAGAGGGCCCACATCGGTGCATTTTTCTTAAGCATCATGTTGCTGATGAGATCTGGGCCAGCTGCTCGGGAATTTTTTAGTTGCGAGATTGCTCGAGTGATTCCGATCTGTGACATTTCTATGTCCCATGGTACGTTATTCTTTCGATCATAGACTACGGCAGTCTCATTCCCAGGTCCATTAAAAACCTGTAAAAATGCTTATGCAAAGTAGCTCCACAGATGGTATTTTGAGTTCAGTTTAGGTTATTTACGTAACCCATGTTCAGGATGTGCCAAATATCGTGTGTATTCTTAGTTATTAATAACTTCATCATTAATTCGGCTCGATCTTGTTCAATGATGGCTGTGTGTGATCTTGCCCAGTTTCGGTAAGTAGCTCTTCTTGCCTTTACTTCGTCTGCTATGGCCTGGGTTGAGGTGGATTTTCTCTTTAGTTTTCCCAGGTCTCTGCGTAGCTCTTTCTTCTGGTCTTCCATTACCTTGCTAAATAGATGTTTATGGCATTTATGCTGTTGCCCTTGATCATTGGAGTCGATGACATGTAATGATAATAAGGGAAAGTAGTCAACACCATGCGGGGAGGATAACAGTCTTTCAGTTAAGGATCCAATCTGGTTGACGCTAATCCGGAGTCGATTTCCACTAGAATTTGTCTCAACTGGAAGAGTGTATCTTGAGGTTGGATGCGAAAGGGCCAAGGAGCAGCCGAGCGTTAAGAGCATGTGGTCACTTTCAAGCGTTTTTCAAACATGTAAGGTGGTATCCTTAGTCTCAAAGTGGCTAGAGACCCAAAAATAATCGATGATGATGTGGCTGGTCTCGCGGTGCCAAGTTGCTTGAGCAGGGATATCACCTCTAACTGCGCCATTCAACAATACACAATCTCGCGTTTTCATTGCGATTGACCATCTTTGTTCCTTTGCGACAAGATTTCCTTCGGCGATACGTTTATAGCTTTGATTTTTCTGGTCATAGTCGAACCATGAGCAGTTGAGGTCGCCACAGCAGATGGTTGTCAAATGATTAAATTTCAAGGACGCATCGTCCATCAAGAGACAGACAGCATCGACAAACACTTTATCGCTTATTTTTACAGAGTTCCAGTAACAGTTTATAATAAGAAGTGTCGATGTTGGCTGCGCGGTGTTCACTCAGTGAATGCATTATTGTGCCTTGCACGCAAGGATTTGGATTAGTGCATATCGGGGTAGTCCAGTTTTGAGACAACCGGACCATACTTAACAGGCCCGCACTTGGGCGTCCTTGTTGATTTCTGATGGCTGGGTTGACTGTTATTGCAAAGCCATCTCTCATCGGTGCTTCAAGAAGCCATGTTTCTTGCAGACAGACTGCAAATAAGTTGTCGAGGGACACTTCAAACCCACTAAACAAGTGATGAAATCCACGGGTGTTCCAGGATATAACTGAGCATGAGGCATCCAGGGTGCTCGGTCATGGCTATTTTTGAGTAAGGGTGTTCGAGTTATGAGCTTGTTTGTCTTTAGACGGCCTTGTTGGGCCCTGCGGGGTGACTGAGCTCAAAAGATTGCGTACTTGGGATACCTCTTTAGCCCTTTTCGCAGCAGAATTGTTAGAACAGCATTTCAAGTTGCTTCCCTGATGAGATTTCTGGTTCAATGGAGATGTTGAAGCCAAACAGCAGTAGGTCTTCCGTTGCTTTGAGTAAGGTGTTACGAACACCAGCTGGCTCAATGTGCAGCAGGACGGCATCAGAGAGCTGTTCTGATACATATTCAACAATTTTAATGTCGTCAGATCTGATTAGGCGCAAAGGTGGAATGTGTGTAAACAGCCTTAGAACATTTGCATGATTGAGATTCAGGTCGGTGTCATCATTGAGAATATTTTGCAATCTTAGTTTGCAGCTGTAATTTGCAGCACGGCGAGAGTTGGTTTCATGAACTCTTGATTTAAGGCGGATCTGCTGTTTTTGTTGGTTTTGAGTCAGTTTAGGGTTCAGAAGAGTGCTCACCAACTTCAATTTAGATGAAGCCGCTTCAATACTCACTGGAGCAGAAGCCTGGATTACTTTGTCGTTTAGCAGCAGAGGGCCTTTCCTTGCTTGAAAGCCACATGAGGGAGGACGTGGAGGGGGACTAGACACTTCACTTGGGGACTGATGAAGGTCGTCTTCAGATATGGAATAAGTCGAAAGGTTGCATAAGTCATGTGAGGAAGGAATCGCCGAAGAGTTTGATGTATCATCATCAGAAATTATTTGACGTCGTTTGGTACCTGTTTTCACAACTTGCTCTTTGTTGTGGTTTGCAGCTTTCGACGAACATTTGTCAGGCCCCAAGTTTCGTTTAAACAAAGCCACGCGAGGCGGGGTTGTGAAATTTCTCATAAAGCTTTTTGATGTTGTGCGGGCTGTTAGATTCAGGTGCCTCCCTTTATTGGTCGCCCTTCCTTTTTGGAGGGAGGAGCAAGCGGGGGCCTCTTGATGTACTTGGGCTGTAGTCTGGGGAGGGGATGGCGTAGGCAGTGTGGATTGAGGTCCCATACACGCCTCTTTGCTTACCTTAGTGGTAGCGGTGGAGCACGCCATGCTCTTTTGCCCCGCGACTGTCCAAGGATTTAGCATTCTCCGTTGTTGCAGTGTCTTGTGGCGAGTCTGTGGGCCCGCCGCCGCTGAAGCAGAAGGGACTTTTGGGGTCACCCCCATACTGGCCGGTCTGCCAAGTTCACCCGGCTCACTTAGGCGAACTGGGCAAACTGGACTCGGTCGCCGGACTCCGCGCGGGAAATGTCTTTTTAAACACAAACTCGCAAAAGGGAAAAAGAGGGTTGGAGCAGTCCGTGAGCGTAGCAGTAGCTGCAGCTCCTCAAAGTGAAGCACAATGCGACTGATGCAGGCTATGAACGGAGGATGAAAATCAAGTAGCCTTTGAGCCAACCAGAGCCAAACAGCGGCTCAACAGCGTAGTAACACAAAGCACAGCACTTAACTCCGCGCTGGGCTTCACCATTTAGTGATGGATGGTGGTTAGGTAGTTGGTTATGCGCTGAGACTACAGTGGTGAAAGGGCGGTGGAAGTGAAGATATTCAGAGTATCAACAAAGATATAACAGTTAAAGCAAAGGGAGAAATTGAGTTTGTAGAGTGAGAAGGTGTAAAGGCTAGGATGAAGCGTAGGACTGATCCTTAAGGACTCCCGTCCCCACTGGAAGCGGTTCAGGGAGGAGGTGGAGTCCCATGCAACGGAGAAGGGGCTAGGAGAGAGGCAAGACGATAAACAGCTGTGCACAGTACCTTTGAAGCTAAGGTGGGAAGAGTTTGAAGGAGGGATGATTCAGTGTCAAAAGCTGCAGAAATTCTAGAACAATTACACCGCAAACATAAAAACGTTTTTAAAGCTGCAGTCTTATTTCTAAGTTTTCCAGCCCGGAAAACTTAGAAAAAAAACTGAAGGTAGTGCTTATTTTTTTAAAAAAATAAATAGCACTTACCGAGATTCAGCTGCAGCTTTCCTGCTCTGGTCTCCAGTCCCCGTCCTCCGCGTACAGCACCAATGAAGGAAAAGCCACCCAGCTGTAGCTTTTGTTTACTACAGCTGGCTGGCCTTTCCTTCATTAGTGCCGCAAAAGCCAGCACAGACGGGCATCCATTTCACAAAATGGATGCACCCATGTGCTTGCTTTTGTGAATTTTGAGCTTGAATAGCTCAACATTTTACATAAGAAGTTTTAAAAAAAAAAAAGTGCTAGTAATTTTTTAATGTTGCCCATCTATGTTTAAAATAAAATGTTTTACTGGACTATCCCTTTAATATCAATTTTTAAATAAGAGTTATTTAAAAAGGCAATTCATGTAACAAGGTAGATGTACTTTAAAAATACTATTCAGAATAAAAAAAAGTTGGTGGATAATCTTTGGATATGCTTATTACACAATTCCTACATCCTGAGGTGACTACAATCACAAGGACAGTAATGGCATACATTGTAGATTCTGAGGTTACAGAAAGGAAAGGTTTAAGTAAGGAAAAGGTTAAACAGGTTCTCAGTAAATGTGAGGACAACTAAATCTTCCAATGAAATCTACACAAGCCTTTCCCAGCAGTAACAGTTTACAACAAGCTACCAACTATGATGGACGAACAACATCAAAGTCAATGGACTAGAAGAGTCTTCAGGGAGCCAGGACAGCCAATGTCAATTGTAGCACAGTCTATGGATCTGTGACACTACTTAAATCAAAGTCTTGCGCAAAGTTAGAGAGGTTGTTGAAAAATCACTTGTAGGGTCACAAGCTGTTAAGCCTGTGAAAAGAGTTGGAATCAACTCTGAAAGGTAAGCCACTGCAATTCCCAAATGGGAAAAGCAAAACACAGCTAAAAGACAAGGAAGTAAGTACCCCAAGCCTAAACAGTACCTCTGGTTTGAAGAAGAGTGGTCCAGCTGGATTCTGCCTTACTACAGTGGTGCAGACCCAGTGTTCCTGAGCCTCAGTCATGGGGAAAAGAGTGGGGATGTCTGGAGGGATCCTGGCCGATACCTGGGAGGCCGTCGGCAGCTAGGGCTTCTTTTCGGTTCAGCAGCACTTTGCGGTTTCATCGCTTAGTAAACAGCACCGTCGTGGATCTCGGATACCAGCTGGGCTTCCTTCACTCCTTGGGTCCTGCATTCTGGTGAGGGTACTCAGGGCCTGGTTGTCCTGCTTCTGGAGGATCCATAGGGGTCCTGGAGCTTAAAGCTGTATTTATTACCGCATTTATTTTTATTTATTTGCATTTATAAAGCGCACAAGCGGCTCTGGGGCATCGTGGCGCTGTTACAGCGAGCTTGAACTTACATAGGTATAGGATAAAGAATCAGATAGAGTAAAATATATACAGTGTTACATACTTTGAATACAGTAGTAGACACAGGAATTAAAATGTCACAGAAAGGTGAGAGTATTACGCTTTTGCTATGGTTACAGTGCAAGAGCATGACTATGCAGGATAGTTTTGTACATTAGCAGAACAGTAAGGTTTTTAGGGTTTTGCGGAAGGTGGTGCACTATTTCTCATTCCTTAGTGTAGTTGGCAAGGCATTCCAATTTTTGGGTGCAAGGTGTTGGAAGCTAGATCCTCCCGCTTTGGTTCTTTTGAATGTAGGTACATAGATCAGATTGGCGAGGTGGGATCTGATGGGTCTGTTAGAGGAATTAAGGGTGATTCTTTCAGAAAGGTAGGGTGGAGCATCTGATGAGACATCTGTGTGTGATGGTCATGGCTTTAAAGAGTATACGTTCCTTTACCGGTAGCCAATGGGCTTCTTTATTAGCTAGAGAGATATGTTCCCTTTTGGGGATGGTCAGTGCTGCCCAGAGTGCGTTATTTTGCGTGACTTGGAGTTTTTTTTAGATTTTTGGCAGATGTGCCTAGGAAGAGGGCATTGCAGTAGTCCAATTTGGTGCCTACTGTAGCTCTGGCGATGGATAGGCAGTTTTTGGTGGAGAGAAAGGGCTTGACAGCGTTGATCACCTTGGTGGCGAGTGTTGCAGAGGAGGCATTGGCCTGGCGGGACATAGATAGTGAGGCGTCTAGGTAAACACCTAAGGTTTTGACAGTCTTGGAAACTGATGGTGGAGTTGTTGATTTTGAAGGTTTTATATTGCGGGGGGAGTTTATTGAGAGTTTCGCTAGTACCTACTAGGAGGATCTCTGTTTTGTCCCTGTTTAGGCAGAGGCCATTGGCAGCCATCCATGCTTGGATAGCTGTGTAGATTTTGGTTAGGGCGGTGGCATCTTCTTCATAGGTCCCAGTTAGTGGGAGTAGTACCTGTGTGTCATCAGCGTAATTGGTGTACGCTATGAAGTGAAAGTCGAAATCATTGAAGAGCGGGAGAGTGAATATATTGTAGAGTGTGGGGGCAGTGCAAGAGCCCCGAAGGACACCGCAGTGGATGCAGATGCTGTATCTAAGAAGACTCATGGGTCCTCCGTTTAGAAAGGAGGCGACCCAGGCGATAGCTTCTGGGGAGAAGTGAGCTTCATTTTTTAGGTGCATGCCTAAGATATCATGGTTGACAAGGTGAAAGGCGGCGGACAAATCCAGTAGGATGAGAAGTGCCTGTTTGCCTTTGTCCGTGATGTCCCCAAGTTGTATTTTTAGGTTGAGTAGGGCTGACTCAGTCCCGTGTCCAGGTCGGAAACCTGACTGTCTTTTCCCTAGGATGTGGTTGGCTTCTAGATATTCCTGAATTTGCGTGTAGGCAACTTTGTCCAGGATCTTGAGCAAAAATGGCACGGTGGGGATGGGCCTATGGTTATTAGCAATTTCTGGGTCAAGAGTAGTTTTTTCTTAGAAGGGGGCGTACCCAGGCTTCTTTTAGGCTGTCTGGAACTGTGTTGCAGTTGAAGGAGGCATTAATGATGGTCTTGAGAAATGGGGCGAGTGCTTCAGTGTAGTCTTTAATTAGACTGGGGTCACCTTTGCAGTTGGATGGTTTAATCCTGTTCATTATCTCAATGACTTCACGTTCAGTTACTTCCCTGAATTTGAATGGAGTTATGAGGGCTTTGGCAGATGGGGGCATAGTGCTGGCGGTGGGCATGTGGTTTGTGCTAGTGGTTGATTTAATGTGTTGTGACAGGTTCTTGTGATGCTCCTTGATCTTTTCTTGTAGGAGTTCGATTTTATTCAATAGGGCAGATTGTATAGTGTTACACCAGGTTTGGTCTTTAACAATATGCATGCACCTTGTCTCGGGAGGATAGCTCACAGGCAACATGCTCGCCTTGGTAGCAAGACGACACAGAGCACCACAGGTTCAATCGTCAGGTCCCCGCTTAGAAACCTCTGGGTATTAAGCGCGTTATAAATAACCAATCATAACAATCATCATAACAATATCTTGGGATTTGGCAGCTGGTGTGGTGAGTTCTTTGAAAATGGCGAAGAGTTCTTTGGATTCGGAGCTAGCACTAGTGATTCTTTCATTATAGGACGCTGACTTGGCTGCAACTATAGTTTTTTTGTATTGTGAGGTGATTTTTTTGGAGGAGGATAACGTGGCTGGGGAGGGTAGCTTTTGCCAGATGTTCAGCGCTTTTCGTTTCTGGGAGCGGAGCTCTTTTAGTTCAGTGGAGAACCAAGTGTTTGAGTGTTTCACTGTTTTAGCTTTTTTGTTCTGTAGAGGGGCAATAATATCTATTGCGGAGCTTATGGTGCGTTTGTAAATGTCTGCTTGCACTGATGGGTTTGAGGACTTGAGATCGGTCGTGAGGGTGCTGAGGTGTGTTATGATCTTATCTTTGGTAAGGTTTTTAGCACATCTTGCCAAGGCTGAGGGAATAGGGTTAAGCTTTTTGGCTTTGGAGGTGGCGGTGGGGATGAGGAAATTAATGAGGTGATGGTCTGACCAGGGAGTAGGGGTGATTGAGCTGATGTCGACCTCACAGTTGTGGTCGGCTATTCAGTCAAGGATGCAGCCTTTGTTGTGCGTGGGTGAGATTATTTTTTGGTCAATTCCTAATTCCCTTAGGGCCAGTGTAAGAGGTTTAGCTGGTTTGTCCTTTTTATTGTTGAAACCAAGGTTGCGATCACCTAAAAGGATGCATTTAGAGGTGATTTTAAGGTTGTCTGCTAGAAGGTGTGAGAGGTTCTCCTGGAACTCCAATAGTAGGCCATGTGGGCGGTAGACGAGGTTGATGGAGATGGTGGAATTGGGAGGGCGATTTTTATTGAAAGGGAGTCCGTGTTATCACCAAGGTTCGATGTGATTTGTCTGGCCTCTAGGTGATCCTTGATGAGTGCTACACCACCTCCTACTGAGGTGAGGCGGTCTTGCCCAATAATGGAGTAGCCTGAGACGTTTCACTAGACTACAGATTACTCCTGGCATTCGGTTCATAAAGCAATGCAGAAGTACAGCCAGTCGGGTAAGATGGTCCAGTGGAGTTCTTCTCAGGGTTAGTTGGTCCCACTAACCCAAGGGGAAAAGTCGCCCCTTACAGAGATTCTGTCGCAATGAAAATGGAGTTTCTGCACAGCATCAAGGCTTCACCGGACAATACAAGGTCCAGGAGTATGCAGCAAGCTTCGTTCACGGTTTCTTCGTTGGGCGTTTCTCCCAGTGGTCGACTCTGCCTCTAGTCCAAAAAAACGTTTCTCCCATTCATGCACAGCCTAGGCTCAGTCACACAGCAGGGTGGCTGTCCTAAAAGGACAGCCAGCCAGCCAATCAGGACTGGTTTCATTCAGGCATTCCTAGAGATAAAGGACAGGGGAGTTTCGGGAACCTCCTTCTCATCCTGCCCTTCCAGACACACTGGAGCCAGAGGCAGGCTTCAGGACAGAAGCCCGCCAAAGGTAAGACAAACAAAGGACTCAAATATGTCTCAAGGCACAGAGTAAAACTCAAGACCTCACAAACAGAAAATGGGTGCTGTACTGCAGCTGAGGGTTAAACCTGCAGTAGAAAAGCACAATGGTAGGAAAAATTAAACCACTGCCACCAGCCATTTAAAGTAGCGAGGGTAAGATAAAAATGTTACATGAGAATGTAGAATAAGAGGCTAATAGGTAACCCCCAGCACTCCACCAAAGATGGTGTGTTTTGGACCTTACCCAAAGAGAAAAGGTAAGTAAATTATTATTATTATTATTATTTATTCGGATTTGTAAAGCACGCAGCAGTCCAAGGGCATCGCTTGTTACATACATAGCTTAGTTACATATACATGGTCATACATAAAGGTTATAGGCAAAGCGATAATGTACATATTTACATGACGGTTTCGAATATAGTTATATTTTACTGTGCAAGGAGTGAGATGTTTAGTTTCCTACGGAATGTAGGGAGCGAGATTTCAGCTCTGATGTCTGTGGGTAGTGCATTCCACGATTTGGCAGCAATATATGGAAAGCCTAGGCCACTAGCTTTAGCTCTATTGATCCGTGGGACGTGGCGTTGGTTAGTGCATTGTGTCCTGGTGGGACGTGTAGAGGAGGATTTGGAGATAGTTTCAGATAGGTATGAGGGTGCAGAGAGAGTGAGGCATTTGTCTGAGGGTAAGGATTTTGAGGGTGATTGGCTCCTGGACCGGGAGCCAATGAGCTGATTTGTCTTGCCTGGGAGATATGCTCTCTTCTAGGGATTCTTAGGGCGGCACAGAGAGCATTGTTCTGAGTGACTTGTAGCCTGTTTAGGTTTTTGCCGATGTGCCTGCCAGGAGGGCATTGCAATAGTCTAGTTTGGCTCCAATGGTTGCTTTAGCTATTGATAGGCAGCTGGGTTTGGATAGGTATGGTTGAGTCAAGCTTGTCGAAGAGAGGCTTTGAGAACAAGTTGTATAGTGTGGGAGCTGTGCAAGATCCCTGAGGGACTCTGCAGTGGATTGTTGTGGGTGTAGCGTTTGCTATATCCAAGAAGACTTTCATGGCTCTTCCTTCAAGGAAGGAAGTGACCCAGCGCGCTGCTTCTTTGGAAAAGTTAGTTGAAAGTGTAAGGTGTGATGTGAGAGTCTTATGGTCACCCAGATCGAAAGTGGCTGAGAGATCTAGGAGAAGCAGTAAGGCTGGCTTGCATTTGTCCATGATTTGGGTAATCTGGTTCTTTAGATCCACCAGAGCCGTTTCAGTGCCGTGTACTTTCCGGAAGCTAGATTGCCTAGTCCCTAAAATGGAGTGGGTTTCCAGGAAATGTTGGATTTGGCTATGAGCGGCTTTGTCCAGTAAATACTTTACTATTCATGGGAATGGTAATTCACCCAGGAAAAGGTATTTAAACCTTTTGAGAAATCTAAAAGATTTCGTTGGGACGCTGCACTGAAGGTGCGTGCGTCACCATACAAGAAGTAGATGACTGGAGTTTGTCAGACTGCAAAAACAGTCAAAACACAAAATCCAAATCAGGTCAAAACACATAAGGGTGAGAAAAAGGTCTCACTCACTCCAGGGTTAAAATTAAAAAATCCTACCTGCGGGGTAGGTTGAAGGGAATTAGCACAAATTAGAATTATCCCCAACAACCACCATCAACACTCTAAATGTGTCCATTCACTGAAATTAAGCTGGGAATAAAAAGTGAAGACTAACATGGCACCTGGAGAAGCCGTGGTTCACAACCAAAGCGGAAGACCGGAGGAAGAACGGGAATCTTATTTCACCGGGTGAACTTCCCGAGTGGGAGGGGCGAAAGACTGTAGGTGGAAACCCGCTGAAACTGTTCAACAGAACTCAGTCTGGTGTAAGCGACAGAAGAACAAGTTACTTACCCCTGGTAACGTTCTTTCGATTGGAAGTCCCTCCCACCTATTCCTCATCTTACGATGATATCTCTCTCCAGCTTTGCTGCTTTGGATTATTTTTTTCCTCGACAGAGGGCGATGTATGCGGTATCGCTGAGTCAATGTTCCTCAAGGGCCTCAGACGTCCGTCGACGTCATCAGCATAAATAGCGCATGCAGCGCCCGTTGGCTTCAGTTCTGTTTTTCTTTTCCCCCTTTGAAGAGGTATTATCAGGCGTATCCAAGACCATAGGCTCAAAGAAAGCGCAGAGTGCAATAACACATAAAATGTACGGCGCAGAAGGCTGGGAGTGGCAATGAGGAATACGTGGGAGGAACATCCAATCGAAAGAACATTACCAGGGGTAAGTAACTTGCTCTTCGAATGGATTGTGTCCTCTCACGTATTCGTGATCTTATGATGGACTCCCAAAGCAGTAATAATTTGGAGGTGGGAGTACCAATTAAATTAGACCTAATCATGGACCGAATGGTGGACTGCTTTCGCAAAATGTCCTCCCTGACTGGAGGAAAAATCCAGGTAGCAGTGTTTTACATAAGTATGGATAGACGACCAAGTGGCTGCTGAACAAATATAATTTATTGGGATACCCCTTTAAGAACCGCAGAGGTTGCCATGCCCCTTGTAGAATGAGCCCTTAGGCCTTTCAGGAGGTCCTTTCCCGCTAGTCTGTAGCATCCGCCAATGCCAGGATAATCCATCTGGATATTCTCTGTTTGGTGACTACAAGGCCCAATTTGGGACCAGTATATCCAATAAAAGGTTGATCAACCTGGCGAAATTTAGCCATCCATGATACATAAAAACTGAAATCCTTTTTGTGTCCAGTCTATGTCACATCTCCTCCTCCTCCTTTCATGACTGAGGAGGTGGGTAGAATATTGGTAAGGACGTTTTTTGTGACAAGTGGAAGTCATACTACCTTCGGTAAAAAAGAAGGTTTTACCCTGAGAGTGACTTTGCCTTTATAGAATATGGTATGCAAAGGCTTGCAAGACGAGCCTGCAACTCACTTACCCTGCGGGCTGATGTTATTGCAATAAGCAAAACTGTCTTTAATGTCAGCAGTCTTAAAGGACATGAGTTTAGGGGCTCAAAGGGAATACATGTTAAAAACGTTAACACCAAATAGAGGTCCCAAACGGGTACATTGAATGGAACTGGAGGGTTTGCATTAGTAAGGCCCTTCAAAATTGGACAACCAAAGGGATCTTAAAATATGAATTCTCCTTTGAGGAGCGCTTGAAAATGGAAAGGGCTGCTAGGTAGCCCTTAATAGTTCCAAGCTGGAGCCCTAGATTGGCTAAATGTAGCAGAAAAGAGGACCATAGGTGTGTCAGATAGAAATGGATCCACATTCTTATCCTTGCACAAGTTGGTGAACTTGTTCCAACGGCACAAAGATTTAGTTGCTGGCCTTCTGGTCGAAAGCAAAATCTGCATTATGTCATCCGGGAGCTTGCAATCCTTGTATCTCAGCCTTTCAGAAACCAATGCGTGAACGCTGAGTGTCTTTAACTCTGGATGGAGAACCCGACCTTCCTCTTGCGAGAGAAGATCCTCTCTTTGTGGAAGACATATTGGAGGGCAGATGGACACTTCCAGAAGGTCCGAGTACCACACCGTCCTTGCCCAATCCAGGGCAATTAGGATCATGGATTTCCCAAACTTTCCTAACCCCCTGATCACATGAGGAATGACGAGGACTGGAGGAAACTCCTACAGGAGTGGAAATTCCCAGTCCACAAGGAACGCATCTCCAGGGAATTTCCCCCAAAATTCACTAGCTCCTCTTGGGGGAAATTCACTGGAGCAGCACTGTTCACAAACTGATCTACCCAAGGGGTTCCCCAAAGGGTGAAGATCTCTTGAAGGACTTTCTGGCACTAGTTCCCACCCCTGCCTGCTCAGAGCATATGCCACGTATTCCGCTCTCGGGCTAGTTGAACTGCCCATAGAGAGAGCTTACTTCTTGAATTACCCAGAACCAGAGCAGCATTGCCTCTCTGCACAGTGGTGGTGACCCTACACCACCTCCTCTCTTGTTGAGGTAGTACATGGCCACCATGTTGTCTGTCATTATCAGGACATTCTTTCCCCGTACAGCGGGCAGGAAGGCCTTCATCGCTAGTCTGATCGCCCTCAGCTCCAAAACGTTGATATGGAGTTTGGACTCTGATGGAGACAACGACCGCTGATTGTCAGACTGTTGGTGTTGGCTCCCCACCCCGTGAGCGAGGTGTCCGTCACTACTGTTCTCTCTGGCTTGGTTGCCAAAACGATTCTCCGTTGAGAATGTTGTCTTTGCAAACCCAGCACAGAAGGTCCTGAGCCACTCTGCTCGGAACTTGCAGGTGGTCTGACATCTTGCCTGAGAACTGGGACTACCGAGTCCTGAGAGCCCATTGAAGGGATCTCATTCTCAAACGGCCTCTGGCACCATGAAAATGCAGGATGCCATGAGAGTGAGCAACCTCAAAAAATCTGGAATTTGGTAACCATTTGCAGAATGTGTTGAGCTCCCACCTCTGGTGGCGAGGCTTTCCGCAAGGAAGTATCCAGGACTGCTGCAACAAATTAGAGTCTTTGGGATGGTATCATGTGAGACATCTTGTAATTGAGGGAGAGGCCCAGTCTGTGGAGTGAGTGGCAGGTGATACTGATGTTCTCTGGCTTGCTCGGGTGAATGAGCCCTGATCGGACAATTGTCCAGGTAGGGGTAGACTTGAATCCCCCCCCCCCCCTCTCCTGAGACTCAAAGCCACCACCGCAATAAACTTAGTGAAAACCCTTGTGGCGGAGGTCAGCCCAAAAGGCAGAGCCCGAAACGGATAGTCGAATAGTGAGAACCATCAACTGCCAACCTCAAGTACTTTCTGTGTTTGATGGATTGGTACATGAAAATAAGCATCCTGAAGGTCCAAAGATACCAACCAATCTTGGAGTTTGGAGAGCCTGAAGGATCTGACAAAGGGTAACCATCTTGAACTTGTCCTTCCTGAGGAACTTGTTCAAGTTTCTAAAGTCCAAGATGGGTCTCAATCCTCTGTCCTTTTTGCGAATAAGAAAATAAGGGGAATACCAATCCTTGTTCCTTTCCGCTACAGGTACATGTTCCTCGCCCCTTTTTTTCTAGCAGGGTTCACATTTTCTGCACAAGGAACAGATCTGCAATTTTGACAGTTGTATCCCGGTGGATGATCCTGAGGCCCTTTTATTTTTTAAAGGAAGGCAGTAACCTTTGGCCACTGTTTCCAGTGCCCACTCATCTGAAGTAATGGCCCGCCATTCTTTCAGATACTGAGAATTTCTGCCTACCACCTTGTGGGTCAAGGCCTCAGAGTGGCTTAGAGGTGGCTGCAGCAGCGGCAGAGGGGAAGATTGCTGCTGCTTGGACTGATTTAGCACCTCTTTCTCATTCACCACAAGGGAATCTTCTCTGGACCCTATGTCTGGCTTGTCCTCGTCTAATTGAGGAGTAGAAACAAAAGGAATCAACCCTGAAAAGGGTTGTTGAGGATGTCTAATGGTGGTGCTAAGGGATTTAGGCATCATAGAGATCTGCAGCTTCTCCAAACACTCATCCGCCTTGCTGCCAAACAACCTTGAGACGTCAAAGGGCATGTTAAGTAGTCTTGCTTGCACGTCTGGTGCAAACCCCTACTTCCTCAACTACGCAAATCTGCGTAATACCATGCTAGCAGCCATGGATCTGCTGATGTTGTCTGCAGTATCCAACCCTGATTGGAGACATTCACTCATTGCCTCCTTACCATCCTTAATGATCGCCAGGAATCAGTCTCTTTCTTCGCCTTCCAGGATGTGTTTAGCCGCCATAGCAACACAGTCCCACAGGGTAAGCGTAAATCTAGTTAATGTCCAAGTCACATTAGTGGATTTCAGAGCCACACTATCTGTAGTCAAAACTTTACATGAAAGACACAGGTTTGGCAGAAAAAGTCACAAAACCACAGCGCTTGTATGAATAAATATTAAGAGTGCACATAGGCTGCAGGTGCCTGAGAGGTGTGGGAGCACTGCCAAGTACAACCCACTGTTGTGGAAACAATTAGAGCACGGGCAATTCTCAGTCGCACTGCGCCCAAGAGTGCAATATAGGCATGTGTTGCAAGTAATTGAAGAGCGATGTGGCTGCTTCCTTTCACATCATTTTGGCTTTTCCTGCTGTGCTGAAATTACCATTTCAGCACAGCAGGAATGGCTTTGCCATTGCGAAGCCGTGAGAGAGTTTTCTGGCACTGTCCTTCATTCAATTAATCTTGGGTCATATCTCCCATTTACAGCCTCGGATGAAGAGTCGGTTTAGACTCGAAACACGTGTCAGGCTACTTTGCAAATAAATCCATCGGACTTATAACCACATCTCTCTTCAATTACTTGCAATACATGCCTATATTGCACTCTTGGGCGCAGTGCGACTGAGAATTGCCCGTGCTCTAATTGTGAAAACTTTACATGCCCAGGCATCTACCCTCTTGTCATACCCATCAGGTGGGATGGAACGATAAGCCGATTGTCTGGGTGACGTAGCCGCCTTAACTACCAAGCTTTGAAGGAGTGGGAGGCTTGGTGAGATATTGAGGGTCACTGCTGGTAGGTCTGTACTTCCTTGCAAAGTTTTTATTAACTGCAACTGCACCCAAAACCCACGTTTTTCTGTAGAGCAATGTGGAATGGTAAAATCGTATCTTTCCAAGGGCCCTGGTCCAAGACGTCAGTCATGTCATACCATGTACGAATGATGGAGTAGACCTACTCTATCCCATACACTAAATGACCTTTCCCATTTGTTTTCTGTAGGATGAGTCGGCATGCTCCGAGTGGTCAGGCCTGCCAAAGTAATTCTGGGGAAGTATCCAAGCCACTGGATGACTGGAGATCATCATACAAATCTCTCAGTCTGGATTCGTCAGAAATAAGCTCTTCTGGCATATTGGGGGTGCCAAAATGCAGACCAAAAAGGTGGGGAACCTTCATAAGAGGGTTGGTCTTCGTCATATATTGCAGACATATACTTAAAATAGTGCTAGGGAAGGGCTTATAAACATTGTCCTGAACTGTCACTGGCTTTGACAATGTCGAAGTTGTCGAAGACGACTTCGAAAATTGTGCCGTTTAAGCAGCGTCTACTTTGATTTCGACAGCTCCGACTCTGACAGAGTCGGCAAAGACGGCGAAACCTTCGCCGCTTTGTGCTTTTTCGTCGGAACCATAGCTGGACTCTGTTCTCGACTCAACACTCTCGATGACTTCTCATTGGATCAAGAACTTTCTTGATGTGATGCTGGTTTTGAGCTCGGCTTCGAAGTTTTAGCCTTCCACTTTGTCGTCCTTAATAGGAGTAACTGGGGCATGGCTCTTTTGCTTTTCTTTTCAAGGGGTTTGAGGCTGCATTTTGGAAAATACGCAACCTCTCACTACGAAATGCGTCCTACTTTGCAGGGGAATCAAACTTTCTTGGACATCTGATTACCTGCGTGGAGGAATCACTCGAAGTTGAAGGAGACCTAGGGCGTCTCTTCTTTGCCTTCTTAGAGGAAGACGACGAAGAATGCCGTGATCGACTCCTCGATCGGGACCTTTTTGACTTTTTGTGCTGGGAAGAGTTTCTCCATTCACTGGTGTTTTTCTCCCCTTCGAAGTGACTTGGATACTAACCTCCCCACCGCCAGCTTACCTCTACGCTCCCTGAGAGCCTTCTCAGTCATGGCCCGACAGGACCCACAGTCGGCGGTACAGTGCCCAGAGCCCAGACACCACAGGCAGATGCAGTGAGGATCAGTAATCAACATTTTTGACCTACAGTCCTGGCATTTTTATAAAACCGGACTTGGGCGTCGATGTAGTAGAATAAGAAGACATGTTCTCACGAAAATCTGACTGAAGCGTGCCGTAATTCAAATCAAAGCGTTAGCTTGGATAAACAGAACTGAAGCCAACGGGCGCTGCATTCACAATTACTGCTGATGACGTTGACTGTCGACGGTGGCCGTCGAGAGACATTGACTCGACGACGACCCTCCGTCGAAATTTTTCAAAAGCTGGAGATATATTTATCATGAGATGAGGAATACGTCGGATGGCACAATGCATTTGAATCCAACTTTCACGAGACCCTCAACACTAAAACCTTGTAATAACAAAACAGGAACCACGGTACGAGCAGAGAAAATATACTCCTCAACAGGAAAGGATTTCCCAGTTCAGAGAGAGTCCTAAAGAACAGATGGGGCAAAACAAAGTCCAGAGCCAAAGTGAGTTTGGGACTCCTATGAGGATCAACAGCACTGCTCTTCCTTGTCACCGCCGTTTGGGAAGAAAATATGTAATACTTGGCAGGCGAGTAAACCAAGTCTACCAAAAAGCTGGAAACAACTGAGGGAACCTGAAAAAGCACCCTAAACCCTTAAAACAAAGAAATGGACATAATCGCAAGTCCTCATTGCAGTACTTGATGTGACAAGTCATTTATAACACGCCTCTACACAAATGTTTCCTAGGCACAACAAGGACGGGAGAACAGGACGACAAAATAATTATTTTACTAGGCCTTGTGTTATTCAGATCTTGCCAGTGTGGAAGGAGTGAGGAGGGGAAGTGCCAGGGGGAGGGGAGAGTGCAAAGTGACTCTTAAGTGCTGCCGGGCGGTGGCTCATAGGTGCAGAGAGTCAGAGGACTGTAGGGTTGCAGATAGTGTTCCTTAAAGGGTTGGGTGTTCCGGAGGCAGTGCAAGGGGAACTGGTTGTGCAGAAGCCTGATCCCATAGGTTCAGTGGGTGACCAGGTAACCAGAATGCGCAGCCGACAGGACATCAGCAAGGGAGAGGGAGAGAGAAAGCGGAATCGAAAAGGAAGATCTCTAGGTGCTTCCGGAACCTTAGGTTGTCCTGCTCAAGTTTGAGAGAGGCAGGGAGGCTGTTCCAGAGGGAGGCCCCAGCGGAGGACGGATCTACCCCCCACTCTCTGTGTGGAGAAGCGCCTGACCGTCAGAGAGTTAGAGGTGGATGAGCAGAGGGCTCGAGAAGGAAGATGCTTAGGAAGAGAATGTTGGATGTAGTCTGATTCCCAGCCCCCGAAAACCTAGTGGACGATGCAGAGGGTCTTGAACTTGATGCTCACAGCCACAAGGAGTCATTGGAGAGATTTCAGGGTTAGAGAGACACAATCCCTGGGCTTGAGACTAAGGACAAGTCTTGCAGTCCTGTTCTGGATTAGTTGCAAAGGGCGAAGAGTAGAGGTAGGCAGATTTAAGGAGAGGCCGTTGCAGTAGTACAGCCTAGAGAGGATCAGGGCTCTGGAGAAAGTGAGCTTCTGGGCCAAAGTGAGAAAATGAAGAATACATCTGGGGAGGTGCAGCTGATCGTGCGACTTCATAGAGACGTCAGAGATGTGAGGAGAGGGTGAAATCGAGGACGACGCCAATGTTCTTAGCCTCACAGGAAGGTGCAGGTAGAGGGCCCAGGGTGGGCAGCCAGAGTGAGAGGGAAGGCGGGAGCAGGTGTCCCAATGAGGAGGATCTCAGTCTTACTGGTATTAAGGCAGAGATGTTGGAGGCACACAATTCCTGAATTGTGGACGGACCGGTACGAGAGAAGGTGAAGAGACTGAGGGGAGCCTGGTCCCATAGGTTCAGTGGATGGCCACATAACCAGAATGCCCATCCGACAGGGACATCAGAAAGGGAGAGAGAAAGCAGAAGCGAAAAAAAGGAAGATCTTCAGTTGCTTCCAGAATCTTATGTGGTCCTGCTCAAGTTCGTGAGAGGCAGGGAGGCTGTTCCAGAGGGAGACCCCAGCCGAGTACAGAGATCTACCCTCCACTCTCTGCCTGGAGAAGCGTCTAAACCCCAGAGAGTTAGAGGTGGATGAGTGAAGGGCTCGAGAAGGATGATGCTTAGGGAGAGAAAGTTGGATGTAGTCTGGTCCCCAGCCCCAGAACGCCTTGTGGACTTTGCAGAGGGTCTTGAACTTGATCCTCGCAGCCAATGGAGAGATTACAGGGCTGGAGAGATCCGATCCCTGGGTTTGAGGCCAAGGACAAGTCTTGCGATCATGTTCTGAATTAGTTGTAACTGGCCAAGAGTAGAGGCAGGCAGGTTTTGAAAGAGGCTGTTGCAGTAGTTCAGCATAGAGAGGACCAGGACTCTGGAGACAGTAAGCTTCTGTCTGGGGGAAAGTGAGAAAAGGAAGAATACCTCTGAGGAGGTGCAGCTGATAGTGTGACTTCATAGAGATGTCACAGATGTGACTAGAGAAGGAGAGGGTGGAGTCAAAGATGATACCAAGGTTATTAGCCTCACCGGAAGGAGCAGGTAGAGGGCCCGGGTGTGCGGCCAGAGTGAGAGATGGAAGGCAGGAGCAGGTGTCACATTGAGGAGGATCTCAGTCTTATTGGCATTTAGGCATTTTGGAGGCACACCATTCCTGAATTGAGACTTTCATGGATAGTAAAGGCAAGGGCAAGGGAAGCGAATACAAGAAAAAAATGGGACTGAAAACTAAACGTCCAACTGAAACCAAGGGATACAAGTCATTCTCGTGGGAATAGCATTTTGAGATGGAATTTTGACTTTTTGGTTTGACACCGTTGGGATTTCCTTTACATTGGAACTTTTGAGAAGGCTGCGAGTGACCGAGAGAAAATTCACTTTTCACCTTTAATTGAGTTTAGAGTGCAAGGGTCAGATTAGGTTTTTGGGACACAGGACGGAGAACTTTATTTTTGGACATTCTGTAATTAGTTTTGTTAAAGCATGGAAACTCCTCTTGGAGGTAGGGAAAGTTAGGGTATATATCTCAACCCTCGTTTCTATTGTCTAATAAAAGATTTTTATCTTTTTCTTTAAATTTGGTTTGTTACAAACCTTTAAAAAAAAGAAGCAGCATGGTTATGAAATGAAATACAACCAAAATACAACCAAATTCATACATCTATTAATCAACTCAAGCCGACTCTTTTCCTAAAAACAAATTAATACGTTGTTTAGCACTAGATAACCCTGCAATGTGTCAGTGGCCTATAATGACCAAGGATGGTTCGCTCATTTAGATTTTTAATGCAATCTCAGCAAGGCTCTAGACGGATAACCATTGCTTCTAAAAAAAAAGTCAAATGATTATAGCAATCAATCAACCACCACTGTGTCCAAGTCCTATCTCTGCACCATTAAACCTACTACCGCAGATTTATCAAGATTAAACAAATCCTTACCAACTAGCAAACACCAAGATGGATTGGTCAAAAGAGGCATCTTTAAGGCAGGATAAAGTAGAGCACCCTGAGGATTTCTTATCAAGAGTTATTGCCAAATTAGAAGATCATTCTAATATAGATGAGGCCCCTAAGCTTGTACACAATAGTTGGTCGGCTCCCTTCTTAGTGCAATTAAAAGTGATGTTGAAAAGGCAGTTATTGATTGGAAATGCAAGGAGATGCAAGAAATAATGCCAATGGTTGTGCATTTGTAACAGTTTGCATTTTGAAAAGAAAGATCAGAAAACAAAAAACATCTTAGCCTATAGATGGCTCAATTTGATCGACCGCAGAGACAGACCTCTGCAGGGGTACCCAGCACACAAGGGGCAAGGAGAAGGGAGCCAAGCAGATCCAAGAGAAATGTTGCCCCATTCTGAAGCCCATAACAGTCACCACAGGGATCCCAATTCCATGGAAAGCAGAATGTTTACACCATACATGCAATAGGCCCCTCCCAATGCATACAGATGGACGAGCCAGACCCAACAGAAAGCCTGGTACCCTAGGCCACTAGTAGTAACAACAAGGACCCTCGAACAATAATAACATGCAAAGGCATCCCAAACACCAGATGAGACAATTGAATCCACAAGCACATCCCACCCTTTCGGACATTCAGATTTCTCTACCGACATCAGGGAGCCATAGGACCACGCATTAATGCGTCTATATCTAAATCAGATACATACAACCCATTGCTGCCAGCCAAAATACAGGGGCGTCACATCCCTAGCATTTTATTTTTTTATTGTGCATTTCTTAGGCCCTTATACAGTAAGTACATTTTGTTCCAAAGCGCCCACACAGCAACAGGGAGGGAACATGGGATTGAAAAACAATTAATACAGTGGAAGATAAAGACAAACCTATTATGCCTTGAGAATATTCAGAATGTGCAAGTGCAGGGAGAATAGGGGAAGTGGGGCAGGGGGCAAGTGCTGGAATGTCTGTGCTCTTAGGTGACCAGCTGATGAAGTGCATAGTATGGAACAAGTTACTTACCAGTTACTATTGTTCTCCAGCATGGGTCTGGCAGGGATTCACATGCTCATGAATAATCCCAGTTAGGCTGGGAATCCTCGGTAAAAGAAAACACGGTTTCACTTTCACTTACAAACTGTCTTTCTCCTCTAAAGCAGTCATTGTACTCTCGGTCATATTGCCTCCCCCAATGACTACCCTCCACCTAAGCCCCTCCTCTGGCAGCCATCTTCCGATTTGGTAGCACGTAAAGTGGCAGTATGACCAAGAAGAGATGCAGAGGGGCAGGAGGGAGGGTTTGCATGTGAATCCATGCCAGACCCATGCTGGAGAACAATAGTTACAGGTAAATAACTGGTTCCTTCTCCAACATGAGATATGGCATGGATACACATGCTCATGAATAAATAATGCATAGCAGTACAACATTACACAACCACCCAAGGGGACAAGGCTCAACAGAAGCAAATACTCTTACTTCCGGAATAGGCTCACCTTCAAGCGAACAGGTCGTGAAGCACTGCTTGGCTGACCCTGGACTCCTCTCTGGAATCCCTGTCGACGCAGTAGAATCTTGTGAAGGTGTGCTTAGACCTCCACGTAGCAGCCCTACAGATGTCCAGCAGGGTCACACCAGACAGGAACACTGTCATTGCAGCGATTGCTCTAGTGCAACTGGCTCTCGGATGGCTGGACAGCAGTCGGTTCGCCAACTGATGGCAGTGTGTGATGCAGCCGGAGAGCCACCTGGAGATGGAAGTCTTGGACAAGGCCTTCCATGGTTCACAGGAACAAAATGAACAGTTGAGACATCTTCAGAAAACTCTTTGGGCGTGCCACATAGAACTTCAGAGCACGAGCAAAGTCCAGAGAATGGAAAGTCCTCTCAACCAGTGACGAAGGTTTCGGAAAGAACACAGGCCACAACACCCAAGGCTCGTTGAGGTGGAATTCCGATAAAACCTTTGGCATGAAGGAGCGGTGCGTCCGCAGCACCACCCTCGATTTGAGAAAAGTCAGATTTGGCTGTTTGCAGATAGGGCCTGGATCTCACCCACCATTCTGGCAGAGGTGATGGCCACAAGGAAAGCCGTCTTCGATGAGAGGAATTTGAGAGAGACCTGATGCATAGGCTTGGGCGCCTACATCCCCACCCCCCCATAAGCCTTGTCAGCACCATGTTGAGTTAGCGCACCAGGGCAGGAACCTTCAATGGTGGTAAAGATCGAAACAGAAGTAAGTTTTGGCAGAAAAAGTCACTTATCCACAGCGCTTGTATGTCAAATAAGAAAATACAACAAGGCTGCAGGTATCTGGGAGGTGTGGGTATACTGCCAGTATAGATCCACTAGGAGAATTCAAGAGAACAAAAGGTATCCCAGTTTCTCTGCGCCAAGAAATTGTATAAATTGATGAGTGATTTCAGTGGAATTTATTAGAAGCACGAAAGAACGCCTGACACGTGTTTCAAGCTGCGAACAGCTCTTCTTCAGAGGCTTGGATTCCAGCTAATAGACTTCACAGATTAAATGTAGGACACTGCGAGGATAAATTCTCAAATTGCCTTGCAATTGCGGAAGGCGCGGCAGCCGTAAGTTTGTGTCAGCTTAGGATTCCATCGTGTCAGGCATTCTTTCTTGCTTCTAATAAGTTCCACTGAAATCACTCATCAATTTATAGAATTTCTTGGTGCAGAGAAACTGGGATACCTTTTGTTCTCCTAAAGATCGAAACAGCCCATCGAGGAACTCTTTGACGAGATGATTAGACCAAAGAGAAGATCGTCCTGGAGACCTGGTGCAGCGAGAGATAGCCTCCAGATGCATCTTGATAGAGGTGTGCGCCAACCTTGCCTTGGCAAAGTACAAGTATGGAAGAACCTGCAGGCCTTGATCCTCAGAGGGTTGATCTTCTGCAACCAGCACCATGTAGCCAAACGCTTCCACTTGTGCCATAGCACTAAAAGTCGATGACGGTCTGGCCTTGGCAAGGATCTCCCTGCAGTTCGCTGGCAACTCGTATCCTCCGAACTCTAGGGTTGCCAAGCCCTGCGGTTCAGCGATCTTGGGTCGTGATGCAGGATTACGCCTCCTTCTTTGGTGAGCAGATCCACGACCACTGGCTGCTTTACCAGAGGCGACACTCTGATAGGCTGAGTAGGTCCGGGTACCAAATCTGTCTCGGCCACGATTATCATCCTGCATCTGCACTGTTTGAGTTGATTGATAACTCGCTGCAGGAGCGGCAGCAGAGGGAACGCGTATAGGAACGCGCACCCATGCCCCTCGGCTGGTGGAACCTGCTGGCGAATTTCTGGCATTTGGAGTTCGCCGCCCTCGCAAACAATTTGATTTGGGGTGTGCCCCACTTGAGTAAGATGCAGCCCACTTGATCCTGCCGGAGTTCCCACTTGTGGCAGGAGCGCAACTCCCTGCTGAGGGAGTCGGCGATGGTGTTCTTGACTCCCGCCAGGTGAAAGGGGATGTGGAACACCTCTTGGTCGATGGCACAGTGCCACAAGTCCTGCGCCTCTATGGAGTAGAACATCGTGGTGGTGTTGTCCGTGAAGATCCTCACCACTTTGCCCTTCAGGGACGGAAGGAGTGATTTGAGGGCCCAGAACACTGCCCGCAGCTCTGGGATAATGATATGGAGATCCTTCTTTTCTGGCAGCCGTAGGCCTCTGGCATGCATACGTCCGGTGTGGGCTCTCCAGCCCTCCAGGGAAGTGTCTGTGGTGACCGTCTCCTGGTATGGCAGGTTCTGAAACGCAGAGCCACGGGCGACGGAGTGGACACCACACCACCTTATCGCTCGACGGAACTCCTCGTCGAGAGGGATCAGGTCTGCAAAGCTTCCAGACACTTGTATCAAGGGAGCATCCAGGAACTCCTGAAGAGGTGTTGCATCTGTAGCCTACAGAGCTGGATAAGGTGGATGCACAAAGACAACATGCCAAGCAGCGACTTTATGGTCTGCACCGTGGCAGTCTTCAGTGACAACAGCCGGTGTACCTTACCCAGAACGGCCGCTACCCTCTCCCCCGAGGGCGATGCCAGGCAGAAGACTGTTGGGCCTGGCTCCCAGGAACAGTGCATTCTGCGATGGAATCAAGCAGGACTTTGGATAATTCACAGAGAATCACAGATCTGTCAGCATATGCACTGTCCTCTCTGTGTGTCTGCTTGTGACTTCCCTTGATCTGACCTTACAGGCCACCTCCACCGAAAGTTTGGAACGGCCTTTGTAGGCCTCCTGGGTTTTGTACAGGGAGGGTTGATACGATGAGGAACCTCCACCGAAATCCTTTGTCGATTTGCTGGATTTTCTGCCAGAGCAGGGATGGTGGCGCTGAACAGTGCCAAGGGCACGAGCCATCTACGTGTCAATCTTGATGGCCTGCAAAGACTCATCAACAGTTCTCCTGAAGATGTTGTCCCCGAAAGGCATGTCTAGTACTCTCGTCTGGACCTCCTGGCAGAAGTTGGTGGACTTCAGCCAGCCTGGACACAGTGACAGACACCGTCCCCCATTTGTTGGAAACCTGTGTCGGCGATGTCAAGGGCCACCGTAATGGCATGGTCCAACGCCACCTCCAGAGGGAGATCACCTCTACCCATTTCTCGTCGGGCAGGAAGCCCAGAATCGGAATCGGTTTGTACCAGAGTTCTCTGATGCACCTGGCCAGAATTGCCAGTGCGTTAGCCGCCTTGACTGTTGACGCCGCAGAGTAGATGATCCTTCTCCCCATGGCGTCCACCTTCTTTCCCTCTCTATCCGGAGGGACGGAGGACAAAGACAATGGGGTTAGATGATCTCTTCCTCGCAGCCGCCAATACCACTGAGTCCAGCGACTGTTGCGACCGCAGGCACTTGCGGACATTTTTTCTCTAGTCTATCCCGCTTGGCAGGGGCTGTGGCTGGGTTCTTCATCAAGGCCAGGCCCCCCTCCCAAATGTCGTCCAAGAGGGGTACCGCCAGGATGGTCTTCATCTTTGCCTTGCGCCTTTCATTGTGGAAACCTTCCTTTTTGGTCTCTTCGGGCATCAGCTGGAAGAGCTTGGACACTCTGGCGACCATGGCATCAAACAACCCCAACTCATCCGGAGGGGACACCCTCGGCTGCAATGAACTGCCTGCTGCGACGATATCATCGTCGTGTCAGTTCCTGCTCCTGGTCCCTCAGGGGGGGGGAAAAGGAGCGGGGTGCAAAGGTTGATGAGGCAGTGCTGGGTGGTGCTTCCTCTTATTTGCCAGAGTATGACTCGAGGCCACCGAGGTCGTGGGCATCCTCTTCTGAATTTCCAATACCAACATGTGCACAATCAAGAGTAAGACCAGCGATATATCTCTCGGAGCTGGTTTGGCCCGGCATTCGAAGCCCCACACCACAGCATTTCCGTCGTCTGTTTCCGCCGTCGTCTCCATTGGCATTTCTGTAGTCCCCCACATCCTCATGGATCATTTATATGGACGCCTGGTCGTCGTCGTCCAAGGACGAAACATCAGTTCCTTGGAGTACGACTCGTCCTGAGGACTGCTCACTCCCGCCTTCCCCTTTTTTGCATCCTGAGGGGTCAGATTCAGGCTTAGCTCGGCATCCTCTTTTCCTGTGTACTCTCCACTGCCCTAGTAGAGGCCTGCCGCCTCAGGGCAGGGGCACTCTGGGCACAGCCAGGGCTACCTTGACCGGGTCAGCCTCTTTGGCCTTGGAGAGAGCAGCTGCTACCAACTTGATCGACAATGAGGATGATGATTTTTCCTGCGCCGCCTGGGCCTTTTTAGGCAGGTCAATTTCCTTTTCTTGTGCCTTGGGCATTGCGGGCTTCTGCAGCTTAGCCGGGTAGTCCGACTTCCTTTTGAAGGATGAGCTGGATCAATGGCTGGAGATGGAGGCAGATGGTGCGGTTGAACGTGCCCTGCCCATTGCAGGACCAGCTTGCGCAGCAACCCCAACCGAAACGGACTTGCGGTGCTTGGGTTTGTCTTGGCCTTGTCTTGGCCCCCACAGATGGGGCGCCCTCAAAAGGACTTAGTAGCCCGCTCCTCGGACTGGCCCGTTCTGGGTGAGGCATGCCCCTGCTTGGGGCATGGGGTAGAGGCCTTGGCACTGAACCACACTGCCAGTCTACTGTGACGACCTTTCATGGTTCTCTTGATGAACCCGAGGCAGATATTGCAATTTCCTTCTTAGCAGTCCGGGTGGTGGAGACAGTAGAGGCACTGAAGGTGTTTGTTCTTTACAAACACCTTCTGCAGTCCGCAGCTGGAACAGAGCTTGAAAAGGGAGCTTCTCTCTTTCCTCTCTTCCGACATTGTCCGGAGTGCTGAGTTGGCCCAATGGCCTTCTTGAAGTTTCGACGAACACTCTACGATCCTTGCCCTTGAGGGTTACCGAAATTCACTGACTGGATCCCCGGCTTGTTGGCCAATGTAGAGGGCTCCGTTTGACTAAAATAGGACTTTGTCCTCGAAAAAGTATGAAAAAACATAGAATAGCTCACTGAGCAAAATTCGAGGACTCAATACTTGAACGCTCATGTTAGGGAGAATTCTATGTAAAGGCAAATTTCCTAAACCTAGTGAGTCCCCCAGCAGCTTTGCTGGATTTTTTGGGTTTATTTTTTTTCTCCTTCTAAGAGTGAGACTCTTTTACTCCCACTATTAGACATGATTTGAGGTGTTCCTTTGTCTTTCCATGTGTTTTATGGGCTATGGGGTCTTTTACTCCATAGGGTCTCGTGTTTTTGATGTGGGTTACACAGCACCCTCCGTGCCGTAACCCAGGGGTGTCGTAGCGACCTCCCAACATAGACTCCATACCCTGGGACTGACTACTGTCTCCCAGTGCATGTAAAGTCACCATTGGCTTTACTAGTCCCAAATTATGAACAGAAACTAGTACAAACCATCATATTGTGGACATACTGGTCGGGGCAATTCGATTGCCCCGGGGTCTGTTGTTCGAGGGGGCACGTCTCCGTCCCCCCTGATCGAGTTTTGGCTGGTGGCAGTGGATACTACTTTTTATATTCGACCACGAATATATCTCTATGGGATTTTCCCATTGTTCGAGGCTACCAAACTTTAATTATTTAATTCCTATAGCCTCGAACATACCGCCAGTTTTTTTAATTTAATATTAATTCACCGGTTGCTATTTTTTGCCAGAACTCGATTCTACAATGGCGTTTGTGTTCTCTTCTGTGACTCCAACCCAAGTCGAGCCCTTTTTTCCACTTTTTGTCGGGCTTCTCCACAGAAGCCTCCAAAAGTGGTGCCACTCTGTCTGGGTACCACAGGGGGTATGGGAGTGGGTTTAAGCACCCTGGACTGAGTTGCCTTGACAACTCAAGTCGCACTCTTGTGTGATTGGCCCAAGTGGTGAGCCGGCCGGCTCACCACTTAGCATGTTTGATTGACAGCTAGGCTGAATGAATGGGGTTTGCTGCATAAAAGCAGGGCTTTGGGGACTGGAACTTCAGAAGTCGCCACAGGACCTAAGAATCCGAGGAGGGAGAATCTGAGCTGACCTGCATCGACGACACCACCAGTGGAGCCCTGCTGAACCGTCTCACCACTTTTCCCGACGACAGAGGAGATCTCCAGTCCGGAGAGTCTTTTTCCTTTGACTGTTGGGGATAACCAGTTTTGCCTGCTTTTCACCTTCCTGGAGCATCTCGTGACCGCCTTGCCCATGCCAAGCACCCCGGCAACTGGAATACCACAGCTTGCCACTACCGCGAAGAGAATGGTAGTACCTTTTAACCGAACAACTCCGCGGCTGGTTTCTTCCCTGGCAGTGCAACGACCTTCATCTTCCCTCCACGGCGAGACCTCCTCTTCCTCTGGACGAAACACCGACTTGCACCCGCTGCCAGGAACAACTGCCCCCGCTGGAGCTTCCTTCAAACTTAAGGTACTGTGTCCCGCCTGGCTTCCCTTGCAACAGATCGTTCGGGGTGACAGTAAAGCCTCGACTTTCTAACCTGGGCTGGCCTGGGACAACCTCGCTAACTTTTCCTGACTTTAATTTCATTCTTTGTGTGCAAACTATCTACAAGACTCTTTGGGCATAACCCCACTGTGTGAACCTGGACCCCTTCTGCTTGCTCTCTCCAAGAGCGGGCCTTGCAATTGACTTCATTGCTCTCCAGTAGAACTCTGCCTATCCTGCCTTACTGTGGTTCTTTAAAAAGTATTGAAATCTTTGTGCCTCCATAACTCTGCCTTTTTCCCTCCCTTTTTAATAACTTATTAGAGCGCCATCTTATGTTAAGCGCTCACCTCTGTCTGAAAATAAGTGGTGTTTCTCATTAAGACTTGTCTAATAAGTAATTAGGGTTATATATATAATAGTGACTGTGTGTTGAATTTACTTTCATCTTTGTGCTAGTGTAATTTACAAATGTGTCTTTAAATAAATAACTATATACTTTTACACCAAAGCTCTGGTCAGTGTTTGCATGTGCTACTGTATCCATGTACCTATTGTGTATACTCTATATACTGCCTAACTCTTCTTGAGGGAAGTCTGACTGCTCAGCCACAGCTACCAAGTGAATCTGTGTGGTATAGACTGCTACCAAGTGGGTTTACTGCCAAACACCTGTAGTCTTTTGCAGTGGGCCCTAAGGGAACTGCCCAGGTTTCTGTCTAACAGTGTAGTAAAAATCTGACGATGGATGCCAGAGAAGGGTGTTAGGAAGAGGGCAGTCATTGGCTGGGGGCAGTATGACCCAGAGTGCAGTGATTGGTTTAGAGGTTTGTAAGTGAAAGTGAAACTGTTTTTCCTTTTACCAAGGATTACCGGCCTGACAACAGGGAATATTCGTGAGCATGTGAATCCATGCCAGACCCCATGCTGGGGAAGGTAAGTGCTATGAGGCCTTGGGTAGAAAGTGCAAGCCTACAGGACTGAGGTCGGGGAGTGCCAAGGCAGGCAGAGGCTGGGGCGATTGGGTATGAGAGGCCAGGTCCACCAGGGATACATAATGGCCCTAGCCACCAATGACAACGACTGAAATTAGCAGAGGAAGGACAAAGGAAAGGAGGTGAAGAGGAAAGTCTTGAGGAGCTTCCAGAAATTGAGGAAGTCTTGTTCAAGAAGAGGAAGGGGGAGGCTGTTCCATTAGAGGGAGCGAGCTGAAGAAAGTGATTGTCCTGCGGCCCTCTGTTTAGCTAAACGCTTTACACACAGAGTTAGTGCCAGAGGACCGCAGAGGTCTAGAGGGAGAGCGTTTAGTAAGAGAAAGTTGCACATTGTGTGGTCTCAGGCCCCAGACAGCCATGTGGATGATGCAGGGGGATTTGAATGTAATCTATGCCGCAACCGGGAGCCAGTGAAGATTTTTTAGGGCAGGAGAGATGCAGTCCCTGGGCTTAAGGCAAAGGATAAGTCTTGCTGCTCTATTCTGGATTAGCTGGAGGGGTCGTAAAGCGGAAGAAGGTAAATTCAGGAGAAGGCTATTGCAGTAGTCAAGTCTAGAGAGAACCAGGGCTCGGGTAACATTCAGCTTCTGGTGGAAATTGAGAAAAGGGAGAATTCCATTAAGAAGGAAGAGTTGAAAGTGGGACTTTTTGGCAATATCGTGAGTGTGAGGAAGGAAGGAGAGTAAGATGACTCCAAGCTTTCTGCCTTGAGAAGGAGCATGGGGAGAGCCTACAGAGGATGGCCAGATTGAGGGGAACAAAAGAGGGAGCAGGGGTCCCAATGGGAATGATCTCAGTCTTGAAGCTTCTAAAAGTACCCTTAAAGTGCAAGAGTTTCCCCTACCAAGTTCAGCAAAAGCTGTAGTCACAATGGGGGTGGAGGGTGTCACTAAACACCTACATTCAACCACCCCAATGACATTTACTCTGTGGCCCCTCACCATCACACAGGCATTCCTGCTCAGCCCAACCACCCCTCGAGAGCTCTTGGGTATGGACTTTGTGACAAATCAAAGGTATTTGTCCCTACTCCTCAAAGGGCAACCTCCCTGTCGCAGGCGAGCCTGGTTCACAAGACCCTCCCTAGGGTCAAGGCAAATGGTACCTCACCGGGAGAGACTGCCCGTTGGGGACAAGGGTCCCTGTTCCCGTGAGGTACTCCCTAAACCACTTTATAGGAAAAGAAAGGAAGATGTCTCTAGTGAGAGATATATTTAACTAGGACGAGTAATAGCAAAAGGAAGAGGAAGTGTGCGCTATGCGCAGGAGAATCCCCCTGACATAATCACGCCATTTGGAGATGGAGCATTGGTAGGACACGCAAGGCCAGTGCGAGATGCTGGAGGTCTGGTGTGCACAGCCACAATGAAAGCGTTGTGATCGACAGTGTCCGTGTACAGCACAAACTCAACGAGGAACCGGGAACGGGAAACCGACGAGCAAGAAGAGAGAGAAGGCTTACCGAAGTGAGAGCAGAGTCCTGCAACCTTCCCCGACATAATGGGCAATAACAGGGTGAACCAGGAAAAGCAGGAGGCAGTGGGTGAACAGGGAAAAGCAGGAGGCTGCCGGCGAACCAATCTATCTGTGAAGAAACTCATCCCAGTCCTAAGAGAGAGTAAATATAAGACTAATTGGAACTGTAATAATCAGAGAAAGCAAATAAACAATCCGGTCAGGGAAGAAGGGTATCATATGAAGAGAGAAACTCATCCCAGTCCAGAGGTCGACATATAATTGAAAAAAATGGTTAACAAAAAATGTGAAAAAGATACAGAAGAGATTTAACAAAGCCAGGTGGGGAGCCAATAGAGACTGGAAACAAAAAACCTAGTGAGAAAAGGAAAGCACCTTATATCTTCAGAGTTGAGGAGTGGAGAAAGTCCAACTTAGAAACCCGTAACGGGAGAGAGGAAATAAAACTGGCAATTAAACAAGATAAAAGAGGAGACAACCTAAGAGAATCTTTGACACGGAAAGCCGAAAAAAGAGATCAAGACCCAACCTATGAATGCCTGAATTAACAGAATGGCAAGAGTTTATAAGTGATGGCAAGAATGAAGGCACACCCACAAACGGTCACGCCAGAGAAAAAACAACCCGCTAGTAAAGAAAGACCAAGAGATTCTTGCAAGGATAGGTTTTAATTACACAAATAATAGGTAGGCCAGCAAAGAACTCTGCTGCTCAAGAACGTTCTGCCGAAAAATAGTACAAGCAGAATGTCATAAGGAAACACATCGTCACTAGTGAAGTCACATACAGTAAAAACCTGCGTGGCTGGTTGGTGAGACCCTATAACATGGGCGGCCTGCTATTGTTCTTCCATCACGTGGGATCAGTTGGGCACATATCCAGGGAACCAAGATCGAGTTTGCAATTAGGTACTATGTAAGACAATGCTACTCTATCATTATGGCGTGCACCTGGGAAACTCAGGGAATGGCACAGCGGGAGGCTTAAGATCATGCTGACCCACACATCCACACATTCTTCACTCAGACCATATCCCACACTCTGCACCCAAGGCTTACACCCTCGCTTTGGACTATAATATATTCGACTGTGTACCTCGTATTACAAAGTTTGTCATTATGAAATAAGGTGGACTGGTTGTGTTCTTTTAGCTCTTTCATGACCACTGGGTTTATGGTTGGTGGTCTGAGGTCACCTATCGGGGATTTGGACTGGGTCAGTTGTCGGTGTAATAACTTCTGGTCAGCTGGGTGGGGGTTGGAGGTCTGCTTTGGCCTGGCTGAGATAGATGTGCATTGCGAGGCGCCTGGTACTGTCTCGCAGACTTGCAGGGCGCATTCCTTCTTGGGATAACACGTATTAGCAACAGTTATGAAACAAAGGACCGTTTCTATGAGAGTCAGCAGCGTGGGTCTCATCATCAGCGCTTGGGCCTGTTCAGATTTCTTTGTTGTGTCTGTGTTTACCGCGCAGCCATGCAGGGCCAAATGTTTCTACCTTAACTACAAAAATGGTGCTTACTTATATGCGCACACCAAGTCTAAGCATTTGTATTTCATGTAATATCGTGTTCCGGAAGGCTTTATTAGCACTGACCTCTCCCCTTTGGTACATAGCAAGTGTAGTAATGGGATTCACCGCCTAGGGGGTGGGAGAGGTTCATTTCCCTCACAACAAGTGTTTGATGAACTATTTGAAGGAGTGATATTCAATGTATAGGATGTGACGGCATCATGAAGTAGACACAGGCAACGGAGTTGAAGTTTGGGCTATAAACATTTATTGTCCTATGCTAAGGTGGGATTTTCCTACCTAAATGAAAGGAAGGACAGTCTGTCAGGAAGTCCGAAGTAAATGTTTGTCTGTGTCCAAAACCTATACCTTCCCTCACATCTATTTGTATTCATTGTGTAGGGATGTCAGTATCAAAATAATAGGTGTTCAAATAACAGTTCAGAGCTTCGTCCAGCTCTGGGTTTGTAAAGGGTTTCCCTTCATCCAAGGTTCAAAATAAGTCACAATGCAAAGGGGTTCCCTTCCCCAAGCTTTCAAGACTCTACTGTTCCAATAACAATTCTTTGATATACTTCCCAGCTCTTCTGGTTTGGTTACCTTTCACCAATTTCACAAACTTCAGTTCCTTAATTTCAGTTCACACAATATTTCATTTAGATTCAATTGCAAGCTTCTCTGCAGGTATTTTAAGAGGATTTTTCCATAGGTGGGTGTATTCGGTCTAGGTGCAGTTGTCGGACCACACGGGCCACCCATTAGAGGTCACGCAACCAACACCTTGCTTGCTTCATTTTCATATGCATGTTGCCACCATTTCAGCTCTACAGTTGTGCTGTTTTTTTTTCTTATTTCACATCCTCATGATGCTTTACCATTGCTTGTTTTGCCACTAGTCCCTCGTTTCACTTTCACATACTCTTATGGCTCTTGCCAATGCTTGTAGTCTCATTTACAGTTCGTTTAGATCGTGAGATTCTGCAAAACTGCTTTCATTCAGATCAATATTCACAATAATTGCTTGCATTAAGATTGGTTTTCAAAAAGTGTTTGCTTTAGATCGGTATTCATTAAAGTTCCCACAGGTCTGACAAGCTCGCCTGCCGTCCCTCACCGGTCAGTGCTTACCGCATTGCAGTGAGGCTTCCGGCCACCACAAACTCCCTCTCCCGTGCGGGCCCTCGCTCCGCCATCACATCAGCTCTTGGTGGCTTTGCTCCAACCACTGATGCGTCTCTCGCAGCTCAGGTCTCACTCTGCAGCTTTGATAGGTCACGCCGGTTCCCTTTCCGTAATCTGTCACCGGCCATGACTGAGAACTGCCGTTTCTTCAATATGCCAAAATATATCCTGCTGCCTCTGCTTCAGTCTCTAGTTCCTGCAAGAAGCAGAATGATGCAGCTCCATGTTTGAGCCCCATTATCTACTTGCCCCTCCTTATTGGTTTCCGACCCTTTCCTACTTTGAAGGTTTTGGAGGACCAAGGGACAAAGCCCCCTAGCCCCCATTTAAGGTCCTCATCTCGGGTCTCCTTTCCTACCCGGTATTCCAGTAAGCATCCTTGGCTTCCCCGGACCAGAGTTTGCCGGGGTGGGGGATGACACCTTTCTGGAGTTCTTTCTGCTGCCCGATATCAGCAGGAGACTGGTGGCAGGTCCCTGCAGCAGGTGGTACTGTCACATCTTGTGACATATTCGGGCACAGACTGCCATAGGGCCTGCCACAGCAAGATCTCGCTTTCTCGGCAGGTGTTTCCACAATCCTCTGCTTCCCCCGACCCTTGCTCCCAGCCATCGGATCCCAGGAGGCGTCCCTGATGTTTGGAGGACTTCGCCAGTCCTCAGTTTTCCTGGTTGGTTGTGCTGTGGGTGCAGCACCACACATCCATTCTTTTCTCCCAGACAGGGTCAGCTGACTCCACTCCCTGCTAGGGTACAGCGGAACACCTCAGCCTCACATATCCCCACCTTGAGCCCGGACGTTCGGATAGGGAAGAAGAGCTGTATATAAAGTTTGTCTGAACCAACAGATGCCCAGGTGCATGTGTGCCTGCGAAGGAGAAAAGTTATAAAGCAAAAAACCATCGTATGATCTGTGGATTCATGTCCTTGTGGCGGGACCACCACACCAACAGGGCATGGTCCGTTATCAGCGTAAACTGTCGGCTCAACAGGAAATACGCAAGGGAAGGATATGGGATGAATTACTTACCGTAATCTTATTTCTGATGCTTGTATCTGCTTAGATTCACATGGCATGCATAGGCCAACATGTAGTGGGAGCCGCGGATTATCCAATTTTTTGTTTTTAAACTGAAAAAGGGACGTCAACAGGGCGTGCCAGTAATACTATACCTAGTGCGACGTCCACAGTACCCATGGTCCTTCACGCAACAAGGTCCCTCAGATTGTTTTGTTTCTGACATGAGGTAGCATGAAGTGTAGCGTGAGTACAAATGTAATAAAGCAGACAAGAGTAGATAAAGCCAGAAAACATCTATACACCTTCTAGTTCACAGGGGAGGAAGGGTGAGCGCATGTGAATCTAAGCAGATACAAGCATCAGAAATACGATTACAGTGAGTAATGTAGCTCTTCTGAGGCTTGTGGATCTGCTTAGATCACGTGCTATGCATAGATTAGCAAGCAGTGTCTGCATAAGGTGGTGGGTTGTGAGAAGGTACGGCAGCAAAGAACAAGTTACTCTCTTACCTGGTAACATTCTTTCGATGGGATGGTCTGACGACGTATTCCATATCTATGACATGTAATCACCACAGCTGTGCTGCTTTGGAAAATCTTAGGCGTCTGCGTCCTGCATCGATGACGTTGATAAGCCGCCCTCGAGGACCTCCTCCGACGGCACTGGATATTATAAGTAGGACCCACGACGCCCGTAGTCTCAGTTTGTAACGCTCACCTGGTTCCCACGGAGGCGCGGCGTCGAAGGCGCAGACCTCTGAAGATGGACAGGAAGGGCCCCTCTATTCTGGCTTCCCTGGCTCGTTGGATACCCTCCTGTGCGTGAAAAGGGAGTATTACCAACTGTGGAACAATGCTCAAGCCTCCCACTCCCTACCAACCCTCCACGATACCTCCTCCACGATTCCCCGTGAAGCCTCACCTTAGGGTTTGGAAGGATGAGCTCTCCATCCTGCTTCTGATGCAGGGGCGCGTTGAAACCCAGTTACTTCACTGGATTGAGGATTGATGGGAGTTCAGGTAAGCTTGACTGTTCAGGTAAGGCGCTGTAAAAGTTCTGTTCAAAAGTTCAAGCTTAATAATAATGTTCGTTGTCTAATTGCAGCAAGCGCTAATGCTTATGTCTTTTTCCCCTTAGGGGCCGGGGTTCGGAGTGCCGGAGATATGGCGCCGACCCGAAGTGAAACAGTTCTGGATGAGCACTCAGGTAATGTCTTTGCATTTGCTCATTCAATGTCTTTGCCTTTATCCCCCTAGGGGTCGGGGTCCGGAGATGCCAGGAAGCGGCAGGACCCGAAATGCAGTGGGAATAATCCAACAGGTAAGACTTAAAAGGAAACTGAGCTTTCCTTATTCCTTTTCTCCCTCTCACCTTTGTTCTTGTCTTTTTTCCTCTAGGCGCCGGGGCGTAGCTGAATCCGGAAGATCGCTGCTGAAGATGGAAGCGCTTTGCAAAGGTGAGTAAAATGCAGCACTGCAGCAATCGAAACGAAATGCCTTTAAAATGATGTCTTCCTTTTCAGGGCCGTTGGAGAAATGACTCCGGGATGCAGATTTAGCAGGTAAGGGCTTTTCTTCTCCTATTCTCTTCCTTTCTCCCCTTGCAGGTGTTCCAGGGTGCTGGCAGGCGTGGCTGAAGTCAGGATGCAGGAGCTGACACGGTGAGCGTCCAGCTGCTAGGTGCAGAACAACGCGAAGCATGTGTGGCTGTTCGGGTGGGGTTTAAATAGCCTTGGAAGAAGTTCCTGGTATGTAACCTTCCACCAATCAGGTATGTATCCTTCCCCGACCATACCCGGGTGGGGAAGTAGTCCTACAGGTTAAGTAGTCCCATTCAGGCCTCAAGAGGGCCTGGATGAAGCAGCAAGGTCTGCATCAGGTAAGTGTGCACCCAAGCACTTAAACACATATCCTCTTCTATGAGCCTGGCGCCTAAGGCGCCAGGACTGAGTCCAAAGGGCCCCGACTTGGGCCCGCTGAGACTTCCCTGGGGAAAATGATGTCTGCCTCTGGGGTTGCTGGGCCTGGCCTGGCTCCTTAGCGGTAGGCATCATGACAGTACCCCCCCTCAAGGCCCCTCCCAAGGTCTTTTCCTCCTGGGGTTTTGGTTTGTGCGGGAATCTTCGATGGAATCTTTGAATTAATCGTGGTGCGTGAACATAGTTACTGGGTTCCCAAGATCTTTCCTGAGGTCCATATCCTTTCCAATCAACAAGATAGAAGAGTTTCGACTTAACTATCTTGGAATCTAAAATGTCTTTCACTTCGAATTCTAATTCTCCATCAATTTGGACAGGGCCTGGGGGCTCAGACAGTCTGGTTCCAGGTTGTACTGGTTTTAGAAGAGATGCGTGAAAAACGGGATGAATCCGCATGTTGGATGGTAAATCGAGTTTAAAGGCCACTGGGTTGATAATAGCTTTGATGGGGTAAGGCCCAATGAATCTGGGATTAAAAGTTCGCTGACCCTTGAGGGGTAGATGTTTAGTTGCTAGCCATACCTGATCTCCTACTTGGTAAGGAGGAGTTTTACTTCGGTGCAAATCAGCGTTTTCTTTATACTTTTTCTTGGCTTGCTGTAAGTGGGTTGTAGCTTCTTTGAAGGCTTGGGTTATTGTGGAATGTAGGTGATTTACTGCAGGCATCTCCAGGGTCAGAGGTGGATCTAGGTCAGAGGTCCGAGGATGGTGACCATACAGGGTATAAAAAGGAGTCTGTCCGGTTCCAGAATGCACTGAATTGTTGTATGCATATTCTGCAATCCAAAGGATGTCCTTCCAATTCAACTCGGATTGGTGTAACATGCACCGCAGATATTGCTCGAGAGTCTGATTGGTTCTCTCGGTTTGTCCGTCGGTCTGGGGGTGGTGGCTGGTGGATAACCGCACGTCTATTTGTGCTAGTTGGCAACATTTCTTCCAAAAGTGGGAGATAAATTGACTTCCACGGTCTGAGACTAATATGGAAGGGAAACCATGTAACCGCACTATATTTTCCATAAATTCTTTGGCCAAGGTGGAAGCTTATGGCAATCCTTTTAAAGGGATAAAATGGGCCATTTTGGAGAATAGATCCACTATTACGAGAATCGTGTTGTAACCACCACAAGGAGGCAGGTCAGTTATAAAGTCCATTGACAAGGTGTGCCAAGGTGCTGGTGGAATGTCCAAAGGTTGAAGTAGGCCGGCTGGCCTTTTCTTTTGACTCTTATTTTGGGCACAGATTCCGCAAGACAACACAAATGACTTTATGTCTTTTCTCCAAGAAGGCCACCAGAAGTGGCGTTTGATCTTTTCTTCTGTTTTCGCGATACCGGAGTGTCCTTCCATTAATGATTCATGATGACGGGTAATGACAAGTTCCTGCAATTCTTTATTTGGCAGAAATAACCGCTCTTGGAAGTAGGGTAAATCATCCTTAACGGTGTAGTGAGGACCCTTTTGACTCCATTCCAGTAAGGCAGAAGAGTCAAAAAGCTGTTTTACTTGAGCTTGGATGTCCTCAATGGTTTGCAATGAAGTCAAGCCCAGAATTCTTTGTTCCGGTATGATTGGCACAGGTTCTAAACTCGAATTGGGTTCTTCCATGCCTATCCGGGATAAGGCATCTGCCTTACCATTCTTGCAGCCAGGGCGATAGGTAATTACAAAATCAAATTCCGCAAAGAATAAAGCCCATCGGAGTTGTCGCGAAGATTGAGCTTTGGCCGTCTTTAAATACTGCAAATTTCTGTGGTCCGTAATTACGGTGATGGTGTGTCTTGCACCGAGAAGATAGTGACGCCAAGCCTTGAAAGCTGATTTAATAGCCAGTAGTTCTTTGTCGGTAATTGCGTAGTTGAGTTCAGGTGGAGAGAATTTTCTGGACCAAAAGGCTACAGGGTGTAGTTGGTTAGTTTCTGGGTCTCTTTGCGACAGGACAGCTCCCATGGCCGAACTAGATGCATCGGTTTCCACGATGTAAGGGAGATCTGGGCGCGGGTGCTTCAATACAGGTGCAGAGGTGAATTTGGTTTTCAGGTCCTGAAAGGCTTGTTCAGCCTCAAGAGTCCATTCAAAGCGTTTATTTTTCTTTAGGAGAGCTGTGATGGGTTGAACAGTTAGAGAAAATTCCGGGATGAACCTTCGATAGAAATTGGCAAAGCCAAGCATGCTTTGCACTCCCTTCACAGAGCTAGGAGATGGCCATTTGAGAATGGCGTCCACTTTCCGCGAGTCCATTCGGATTCCTTGAGGTGTCAGGATGAATCCGAGAAACTCCACTTCTGTGGTATGAAAAACCCATTTTTCGAGCTTGGCAAATAATTTGTGCTGGCGCAATTTCTCAAGAACTGCCCTAACATGGTTTCTGTGATCAGATTCTGAGGAGGAATACACCAGGATGTCGTCAATATAAACGATGACACAAACATCGATAAGTTCCCGAAGAACATCATTCATAAAGTACTGAAAGGCGGCAGGTGCGTTGCACAAACCGAAGGGCATTACTTGATATTCGAAGAGCCCAAATTTGGTGCAGAATGCAGTCTTCCACTCGTCGCCTTCTTTTATACGTACCAGGTGGTAAGCTCCTCGGAGATCTAGCTTGGTGTACACACGAGCATCTTTTACTTGGTCGATAAGCTCAGGTATCAGGGGCAAAGGGTAACGATTCTTAATCGTTATCTGATTTAGGGCGCGGTAGTCAATACAGGCCCTAAGGTCTCCTTCCTTTTTAGGTACGAAGAACAAAGCGGAAGAGACTGGTGACTTTGATGGGCGAATGAAACCATTGGCCAGGTATTGATCCAAATACTGGCGCAAATGCAGGTTCTCAGGTTCAGTAAGAGCATAAATCCTACTACAAGGGTAGTTGTGCATTGGGTACCAAGTCGATTTGGCAATCGTAAGATCGATGGAGAGGTAAGGTGTTAGCCTGCTCTTTCTGAAAAACGTCTTGGAATTCTTGGTATTCAGATGGTAGCTGTACAGGGGTGGAAGTTACAGAGGCTAGACCCATAGCTGGATTCCTTGGGTAACAGGTTGGTTCACAATCAGGAAAAGTTATCTTCTTTGCTCGCCAGTCTATTCTCGGATTATGTGTTTCTAACCAAGGGATTCCAAGAAGTACTTGAAATTGTGGGGCCTTGATCACATCAAACACGATTGCTTCCCGATGTCCGTCCTGACCCACCAGAGTGATTTCAACTGTGGAATGCGTTACAGGCCCTGAAGCTATTTCGGTTCCATCAACTGTAGTAATTACATCTTGGGTTACTTTCGGGCGGAGAGGAAGCTTAATCCTGGAAGCCAATTCACGGTCTATGTATTTTCCAATAGCTCCACTGTCTATGTATGCTTTTATAGCATGCAACTGCTGAGGCTGTTTTGGGTTCACAAGCACCATTGGCATGACAAAATGCGAGGTCAAAGAGTTTGTTTTCAAGCTCGGCAAGCGGACCCCTACGCTTGTCGGGCTAGGTCGTTTCCCGAACCAGGTGTCAATAGCTCGTTATCAGTGGCTCCAACCACCTTCTTGGGTGGTTTAACTGGACAACTTTGAAGAAAGTGACCGGAAGTTCCGCAATACAGACAAAGTTGCATTAGTCGCCTTCTCTCTCGTTCCTTCTGCGTTAATGGTCCTTTAACACTGCCAATTTGCATAGGTTCGGAAACGTCAGTACTCTTGGAGTTAACGTGGGTCTTGATAGGTACTCTGGTTTCATACTTGAGCCGATCTGCTTTTCTATTTTGAAGTCTGTGATCAAGTTGAACCACTAAGTCTATGTAGTCTGCGCAGGCCTGGGGTGGATCTAATATCTGAGCTATAACATCTTTAAGCTCTCCGCGCAGGCCTCGATGAAACAATGTGATCCTTTTATTTTCAGGCCATCCGGTTTCCACAACTAGTCTATTAAAGGTGGCGATATAGGACAAAAGATCCTGATTACCTTGTCGTAAGGATAGCAGTTCGTTGTCAAGGGCCTGTCCCTGCGAGTGTCGAGCGAACAATCTTTCCATGCTGGCCTGGAAGCCCTGGAAATCCCGGAGAATGGGATCATCCTGATTTACCAATGGAATAGACCAATCGGCAGCACAGCCACTGAGATAAGATAGTACAAAGGCTACTTTGGTCTGGTTGTTGGGGAAGGCCCCGGGCCTGCATAAAAAGTGTAAACGGCATTGGTTCATAAAAACCGCATATTTCTTGGGATCCCCGCAAAACGTTCCGGCGGGGCCAAAGGCATGTGTCCAGGTAGATTGATTTGTACCGGGTTATTCGAACCCATTGTTGTAGAAATATCTCCGGAAACAGGTAAAGGAGTGTGCTCTGCCTGGCCCTGCAATAACCTTTTGGCCAGATCATCAGTTCTTTCCTTGGATAGGATTAGTTTCCTTCTGAGAGCATTAGTCTCCTGGCGGGCTGAGTGCACTTCTGCCCGTAATTCCCCTAAAAGATGGGCCAGCTGATCTGTCTCGGAAGTCTCCATAGCGCCCAGGTGGGAAATTGTGGTAAGGCTTCGCGTTCTGTAACGCTCACCTGGTTCCCACGGAGGCGCGGCATCGAAGGCGCAGACCTCTGAAGATGGACAGGAAGGGCCCCTCTATTCTGGCTTCCCTGGCTCGTTGGATACCCTCCTGTGCGTGAAAAGGGAGTATTACCAACTGTGGAACAATGCTCAAGCCTCCCACTCCCTTCCAACCCTCCACGATACCTCCTCCATGATTCCCCGTGAAGCCTCACCTTAGGGTTTGGAAGGATGCGCTCTCCATCCTGCGTCTGATGCAGGGGCGCGTTGAAACCCAGTTACTTCACTGGATTGAGGATTGATGGGAGTTCAGGTAAGCTTGACTGTTCAGGTAAGGCGCTGTAAAAGTTCTGTTTAAAAGTTCAAGCTTAATAATAATGTTCGTTGTCTAATTGCAGCAAGCGCTAATGCTTATGTCTTTTTCCCCTTAGGGGCCGGGGTTCGGAGTGCCGGAGATATGGCGCCGACCCGAAGTGAAACAGTTCTGGATGAGCACTCAGGTAATGTCTTTGCATTTGCTCATTCAATGTCTTTGCCTTTATCCCCCTAGGGGTCGGGGTCCGGAGATGCCAGGAAGCGGCAGGACCCGAAATGCAGTGGGAATAATCCAACAGGTAAGACTTAAAAGGAAACTGAGCTTTCCTTATTCCTTTTCTCCCTCTCACCTTTGTTCTTGTCTTTTTTCCTCTAGGCGCCGGGGCGTAGCTGAATCCGGAAGATCGCTGCTGAAGATGGAAGCGCTTTGCAAAGGTGAGTAAAATGCAGCACTGCAGCAATCGAAACGAAATGCCTTTAAAATGATGTCTTCCTTTTCAGGGCCGTTGGAGAAATGACTCCGGGATGCAGATTTAGCAGGTAAGGGCTTTTCTTCTCCTATTCTCTTCCTTTCTCCCCTTGCAGGTGTTCCAGGGTGCTGGCAGGCGTGGCTGAAGTCAGGATGCAGGAGCTGACACGGTGAGCGTCCAGCTGCTAGGTGCAGAACAACGCGAAGCATGTGTGGCTGTTCGGGTGGGGTTTAAATAGCCTTGGAAGAAGTTCCTGGTATGTAACCTTCCACCAATCAGGTATGTATCCTTCCCCGACCACACCCGGGTGGTGAAGTAGTCCTACAGGTTAAGTAGTCCCATTCAGGCCTCAAGAGGGCCTGGATGAAGCAGCAAGGTCTGCATCAGGTAAGTGTGCACCCAAGCACTTAAACACATATCCTCTTCTATGAGCCTGGCGCCTAAGGCGCCAGGACTGGGGTCCGCTATGAGCCTGGCACCTAAGGCGCCAGGACTGAGTCCAAAGGGCCCCGACTTGGGCCCGCTGAGACTTCCCTGGGGAAAATGATGTCTGCCTCTGGGGTTGCTGGGCCCGGCCTGGCTCCTTAGCGGTAGGCATCATGACACAGTTGTAGTTTTTTCCCCAGAACGTGTGGCACTAGTCTTCTGCCAGTCTGACACACAAAGCCTTGCAGAAACGTAAGCTGCAATCGCAAAAGAAATTCTGTAGCGGGGAAGGCAGGGCGGGAGCAATATGGAATACGTCGTCGGACCATCCCATCGAAAGAACGTTACCAGGTAAGAGTGTAACTTGTTCTTTGAGGGGATTGGGTCCTCCGACGTATTCCATATCTATGACAGACTCCCAAAGCAGTACCAATGCAAGGAGGTGGGAAAAGAATTTAGAAAACAAAAATTTAGAATGCCCAATCAAATTGCAGAGTAAAGGACCGCCTTGCCAAAGGCCAGATCCTGCCCACGGATGGAATCAAGGGAGTAGTGACGTACAAAAGTATGTACCAAAGCCCAGGTGGCTGCATCACAGATGTTACCAATATGAACACCCCTCTGTAGGGCAGTAGAGGCATCCATACCCCTGGTAGAATGGGCCCGCAAGCCGACCGGTGGGTCCTTACCGCCAAGCAGTAACACTCAGAGATGGCCAAAATAATCCAGCGAGACAAAGTCTGTTTCGTCACAGCTTGTCCCAAACGCTTTCCAGCGTAACCAATGAAGAGTTGATCGTCCACTCTGACCCGGGACATGCGTGAAATATAAAAGCTTAACGCTCTCCTAGGATCAAGCCTATGTAGCCTCTCCTCTTCCTTACCAGGATGCGGAGGAGGATAAAATGCTGGAAGAACAACCTTCTGGCCTAAATGAAATTCCGACACCACCTTCGGAAGAAAGGAAGGACGAACTCTAAGGACAACCCTGTCCTTATGAAACACAGTGAAGGGTGGCTTAACTGAAAGTGCCTGTAACTCACTCACTCTGCGAGCGGAAGTGACCGCAACCAAAAATACAGTTTTAAGAGTTAACAGTCTCAAAGAGCATGAATGCAAAGGCTCAAACGGAGCACCCATCAGAAACTTGAGAACAAGGTTCAAATCCCAACCGAGCACCTGGAAAGGTGACGGAGGGAACACATTAGTGAGCCCTTTCAGAAACTGTGAAATTAAAGGAATTTTGAAATAGGAACACTCTTCAGACGAGCGCTTAAATATGGACATCGCCGCCAGGTAACCTTTAACGGTACCCACTTGCAAGGCACTGTGGGCCAAAGAAAGCAAAAAAGACAGAACCATGGGAATGTCACATGCAAAAGGATCCACATTTTTAACCCTGCACCAGTCGCAGAATTTAAGCCAACGACAACGGTACAGGGACTTTGTTGCGGGCCGTCTGGCCGAGAGCAATACCTCCATCACGTCTTCAGGGAAGCCCCAATCCTAATAACTCCCTCAACCTTTCAGAAGCCAGGCGTGAAGGTTGAGGGATCTGACCTCTGGATGGAGAACCTGACCCCCCTCCCGTGAGAGTAGATCGTCTCGGTAGGGAAGACGATGTGGAGGGCAGATGGACAAGTTGAGAAGGTCCGGGTACTACGTCCTCCGGGCCCACGCCGGAGCAATGAGGATCATCCGGGAACCGAACCTCCGCAGTACTTGCGAGATGACGGAGACTGGAGGAAACGCGTACAGCAGTGGGAAGGACCACTCCACCACGAACACGTCTCCTAAGCCTCCTTTTGGAGGAAATTCCCGCGAGCAGAACCTCTCGCACTTCCGGTTTACACTGGAGGCAAAGAGATGCACTTGAGGGGTCCCCCAAAGGGCGAATATCTCCAGGAGAATCACCTGAGCCAACTCCCACTCGTGAGAGATCGCGCTCTGCCTGCTCAGAGCGTCCGCCGTCTCGATTTCGTCTCCGGCCAGATGAACTGCTGAGATCGAAACTTCCTGCTGTATTACCCAGAACCAGAGCTGCATTGCCTCCCTGCACAGAGGAAGTGACCCTGCCCCCCCCCTTTTGTTAAGGTATGATATATGATATGTTATGGCAGGTAGTGCATGGCCACCGTGTTGTCCGTCAGGATCAGGACATTCTTCCCTCGCACGGTCGGCAGAAAAGCCTTCAGGGCTAGCCTGATGGCCCTCAGCTCCAACAGATTGATATGGAGTCTGGACTCCGACAGAGACCAACGACCGCCGACTGTCAACTCGTTGGCATGAGCTCCCCATCCCGTGAGGGATGCATCTGTCACGATCGTCACCTCCGGCCAGGGTAGCCAAAATTGAGCCCCCTTCATCAGATTGTCTTCGACAGCCCACCACAGAAGATCCTGGGCGACCGAGGACGGCACCTGAACAGGGTCCGACAACCTGCCAGAGGACTGTGACCACTGGAGCTCTCATCCGCAACCTGGCCTCTGGCACCAGAAGAATGCAGGATGCCATGAGGCCGAGCAATCTCAAGAACTCGAACGCTGGGAGACTCTGGGCAAGCTGAAACTTGTGCACCATCTGCTGAATGTGACGAGCCCTCACCTGGGGAGGAAAACACTGCCCCAGGGACGTGTCGAGCACAGCTCCGATGTATTGGAGCCTCTGAGTTGGTGTCAAATGGGACTTCTTTAAGTTGAGGGAGAAGCCCAGCTTGTGGAGGGAGTGGCAGGTGACCGACAGATGATCCAGGACTTGCTCGGGAGAGCGTGCCCTGATCAACCAATCGTCCAGGTAGGGGTAGACGTGAATACCCCCCCTTTCCTGAGGTGCGCTGCCACCACTACAATGAGCTTGGTGAAGACCCTCGGGCGGAGGTCAATCCGAACGGCAGGACCCGAAACTGAAAGAGCGAGTCGCCAACCGCGAACCTCAGGTACTTCTTGTGTTTTGGATGTATCGGCACATGAAAATAAGCGTCCTTGAGGTCGAGAGACACCAACCAGTCCTGAAGTTGAAGGGTCTGGAGGACTTGAGAGAGAGAGAGTAACCATCTTGAACTTGTCCTTCCCGAGGAGTTTGTTCAAACCGCGCAAGTCCATGATGGGTCTCAACCCCCCGTCTTTCTTGGACATCAACAAATAAGGGGAATACCATCCCTTGTTCCTCTCCGCTACAGGCACCAGTTATATGGCGCCTTTCTCCAGCAGGGATTTCTGTGCAAGGAGCGGATCCGGACTCTTCAAAGAGAGATTCCCCGGTGGATTGTCTTGAGGCCTCTGCCGGAAAGGAAGACAGCAGCCGTGGGTTATGATTCCAGAACCCACACATCTGAAGTAATGGCGCGCCACTCTACAAGATGCTGCGCCAGCCTTCCCCCAACCGGCGAACCATGGGATATGGCCTCATGACTGAGCTGAAGCGGCTGCAGCGTTGCCTGAGGGCAAAGAGGCAACAGCCCGAGTGGTCTTGGCACCTCGACTACCTTGTTTTCCACCTGTGGCACTCCTACGGTGGCCCTTTGACTGGCAGCTCCTCTCGCTTTACCAAAGGATGAGTAACAACGAAAAGGAACCTCCCTTCCATTGCTGTCCCTTAGGATGAAAAAAGGCGGAGGTTGGCGAACTGCAGCGCCCAACGACTTTGCTGCAGCTTTGGAGGTCTGCAACCTCTCAAGGCTCTCGTCAACCTTGCTGCCAAAAAGATGTTCCGCATCAAAGAACATGTTGAGGAGCCGGGCCTGCACATCAGGAGCAAACCCTGACTTCCGCAACCACACAAATCTGCGTATTACGGTGCTCGCCCCCATGGACCGGCTGACGCAATCTGCCATGTCCAAACCCGACTGAACGGCCTCACACATGGCATCCTTGCCATCCTGAACAAGAGCAAGAAAGCCATCCCCTTCCTCCCCTCCGGGAATATGTTCAGCCGCTAAGGAAAAACAGTTCCACATAGTGTGCGTGAAACAGGACAAGGCACATACAGAGTTGGCCACCTGAAGTGCCATACCCCCTGAAGAAAACACTTTCTTCGCCCAATGGACACATGACAAAGGTTCTAGCCCTGTCATGGGGCCCTGCCAGATTCTTTACCTCCTATTCCACCCGATCTAGGGGCGTCCTCACGATGATCCACAAATCAATTAAATTTATACTGCACAGAAAGCTACATTGACCCTGAAGGCCGCTATGTTATACTGCACTGCACACTGGTTAATAAAGAATATTTGCTGCCCCAACGTAGATTCTCCTGAATTTTTCGACGCGGTTACCACCATACTGCTGGGCTTCGTGGGAGTACAGGTTATATTGGGGGGCGGTGGGGAAGGTAATCTAAACCTCATTCTGGACACCGTCCTGGACAGAACTGGCACTGCTGCCAGAGCCCTGTCCAGTGCTGCGCGCAGGTTACATGGCCACATACAGTCGCTCAACATCTGCGATGTCTGGAGAACACTCCATCCCCAGCGGCGGGATTACACCCATTATTCCTCTGTGCACGATAGTTCGTCCAGGATAGATCTGTTCTTGGTGTCGAGGGAAATCATGGGTAGGGTGGAGGGATCCTGGATCTTGCCCCGCACACTTTCAGACCACGCCCCAATTACACTATCTGTGGGACTGGCAATTCCCATCCCGGCACTCAGCACCTGGTGCTTTAAACCCGAAGCCCTCAAAGATATTGTGTTTAGGGCGGAAATACTAGCTGACATCGCGTCATTCTTTGAGCTCAACTTGCTTCAGGACACAGCCGCGGTTAGGTGGGATGCCTTTAAAGTGTATATTAGGGGGATGTCTATCTCTCGGGAGGCTGGGGTGTTGAAAACTATTAGAGCTGCCCTTGGATGCTCTTAAACCAAACTGAAACAACTGGAACTGCAATGAACCACGGACGGCGCCCCCGCCACACTCGCCCAAATCACTGATGAACTTCAAATATATAACACACTTGCTGCCAGCGAAGTTCAATACTTCAGCCGTCCACAGGCCGCCAGGAAATATGGGGAGGGGGACAGACTGGGGAAAATGCTAGCGACACTTGTGAGAGGGGAATCTGGCCGAACGCAGATTACCTCCATCAAAGATCAACACAGCAACACACAGTGGGCAGACCAACAAATATTAGATATATTTACCAAGTTCTACAGGTCCCTCTACTCTCAGACCACCGAGCATACCGAACACCACATGCGTGAGTTCCTTGATCAGATCCCCACTACAGAAACCTCCCCGCATACTCGGGCCCAGCTGGACTCCCCAATCACACTGGACGAGATAGTGACAGCCATCTCAGACTTGCCCAAAGGCAAGGAGCCGGGCCCTGATCGGCTCACCACTGCATTTTATCAAGAGCACATAGCCATTCTGGCCCCCCAGCTGTTTGAGGTCTGGAACGAAGCACTTTGTGTCTCTATCCTTCCCCCTTCCATGCACAAGGCGGTCATCACGGTGCTGCTCAAACCGGCTAGACCTCTCTCCCTCATGAACCTCGACACAAAGATCTTTTCTAAGATCATTGCGAATCGCTTTCTGCCCATTATGACTTACTTGGTACATTATGACTTACTTGGTACATGAAGAGCAAGTAGGCTTTGTCCCTGGCAGGTCCACCTCCCATAACATCAGGAAATTATTCAATGTCATGTCCCGTATTGATCAAGACGTCCTGGCTATAGCAGTCACGTTGGACGCTCAGAAGGCCTTTGACATGGTCTCTTGGAGCTATATGTGGCTGGTGCTTGAAATAATGGGCGTCGGCCCAAACATTATTGGGTTCATCAAACTACTATAATAATCCTCTCCTGTTGCGCGAGTAAGAGCTAATTCACTGACATCTGACCTTTTCACACTCTCCAGGGGCACCAGACAGGGTTGCCCGATCCACTTTGCATTAGCAATAGAGCCAATGGCTGACTTTGTCCGTGCACGACACGCTCGCAGGGGACGAAGATCGATAGGTGACCCCGAAATTATATCCCTATACGCAGACGATGTCCTACTATACGTCAGATCCCACAACCCACCTCGACCCCATACTGAGAGATATCACTTGCATCGGCACCCACTCAGAGATCTTCCCGCTCACTAAATCTACCCAACAGCCCACCACCGAATACCCCCTACGCTGGTCCCCGGATGGTATCAGATATCTGGGCATACAGATATCCCTAGCCAAATCCACCCTGCTTGTGATAACTACTCGGCGGTAGCACAAACAGTCGAGACTAAGATCTCACGATGACACACTCTTCCATTATCCATGGCGGGCCGTCTCTCTCGCTCATTAAAATGATTGTGCTCCCCAAGTTCCTATACACTTTCAGCAACATACCCATATGGCCTGGAAGGGCATACTTTACCAAACTACATACACTATGCGCACAGTTCCTATGGCACTCTGGTGCGGTACGCAAGAAGTGGACTGACATGATGCTTCCATACAAACAGGCAGGAAGCACAGCTCCTGATCTGACACTGTATTGGACTGCGGCCCAGGCCCAACATGCCACTCACTGGTACCCTGGCTCCCCAGCGCGTCCACACATCAAACTGGAGCGACTGGCGGCTGCTGGCACCAACATAATGTCCCTTATACTGTATCGACACTATACACCAGACTCTCCTATTGATCCAATCAACGTGACCCTGTATGCCTGGACACGCTTGCTAGGTCCGACAGGTGGGCCCTCCCGTACTACAAAAGGCTTCTTTTGTGGGCCTTCCCTGGCCTGGAGCCCACGCAGGATTCTGCTTTGGCCCGACACTGGGGAGCATTAGGATACCAGGCGCTATCTGACTTCTGTCCCGAAGACAGTTTCATAGATCCCCAAACTTGGAAACAGGGGCACACCAGATTCCACCCTAGAGACTCTCCAATATTACAGGCTCCGTGCCACATTCCGCACTAAATGCTGTCTAGAGGGACACTTGCGATGAAAGCTAGGGTGGTTCCTGTATCTCTTGTGGAGTTAGCCCTGGGCGTAAAAGGCAGTGTCTCATTTAATAGGGAATAGCACAGTTGTATACATCTGACTATCCACCTAGAGATGTCATTCTTTGAAATGCAATCACCTTCTCTGCCTGGTGCTACAGAGACAAACAGTTGATCTGTCTTTCTAAGCGGTCTGGTCTTGTCTACTTAGTCGAGGGCCGCTCTTCTCACATCTAGTGTGTCGAGTTTTACCTCAGCTGAGCTGGTGGGCTCCTAGAAGAAAGCCGGTAGCTCAATAGACTGGTTTACATGAAATTTGGGTATTAACTTGTCCGGGTCCTGCACTGACAGTGCTTGTATTTCAATAACTTCTTACGGAAGTGATAGCCACTAAGAAGGCATTCTTGTAATTCAGGTGTTTGAGACTAGACTCATGCATAGGCTCAAAAGGGGGTCCCATGAGCTTGGCGAGTACAGCATGGAGATCCCATTCCGGCGGCAGGTTCGAACTTGGAGGGTGGAGTCTCTTTACTCCCTCCATGAATGCTTTGATGACAGGTACCTTCCTCCATGAGACTTTATTGTGGGAAGTGGTATATGCTGACAAAGCCACAAGGAGTTGAATACTAACCCAACAAGTGGAGCATATAATAATGTGAGAAGGAGTTCTCACTATGTGGTTAATCTGTTTTGTCTGACACCAAACTACAAATCTCCTCCACTTGTCAAAATAACAGTGCCTAGTGTTAGGCTTTCTTAATTCCTTCAAGATATCCATACATCTTTGAGATAAATTATGATGTCCAAACTCTGACTTCAGGAGCCATGCTGCCAAGTTCATAGTGTGAGGTAGAGGGTGCACTGTTAGTCCCCCGTGATGGGTGAGCAGATTGTATGGACACGGGAGTTTCATGGGATCGCACATCGCCAGTTTGCGCAGATGTGGATACCAGGGTTGTCTTGCCCACATAGAAACAACTAGGATGAGCGTCATCTGTTCCTTGTGGATCTTGTTCACCACTTTCCTTATGAGAGGTGTTGGGGGGCAAAAGCGTAAGCAAATTTCCCTGACCAGTTCATCCATAGGGCGTTCCCCCCTTGGAGCCTCGCTGGGGGAATCTGGACGCGAAGTCTGGGCATTTCTTGTTTTCGCTTGTAGCAAACAAGTCTATTGTGGGGAAACCCCATAGAGAGAAGAAGTGTTCTACAACCTCTGTGTGAAGTTGCCACTCGTGTGTTTATGGTAGGGGATCTCTGCTTAATGAGTCTGCGAGAGAATGGAGTTCCCCTGGAACGTGCTGTGATGATAGGAATATCTTCCGTTTGAGTGGTTCCTGAAGGGCCTTCAATACTGCCAGAGGTTCCAGCAGAATGATGTGGTTTTGAGCTGCTGCGCGAGACCTCAGACCCTGAGCTGTGTGGTGAAGGTAGTGTGCTCCCTACCCAGCAACAGAGGCGCCCGTCGTGATAATTGACTGTATCTCTGGATTGTACAAGGGTTTCCCCTTCAGTAGATTTTCTCTCATCCACCAGCATAGATTTTGTACTAGCGTTGGCGAAACGACCACTAGATCGTCCCATTGACCGCTTGCCCGAGACCATTGTTTCGCCAACCATTCCGTCATGGGTCGGATGAGCAGGCGCGTGCGTGTGGAACCAGGTAAATGCAAGATGCTATCATGCCTAGCAAACGCATCGCTTTGCACACCCTTATCTGACGGGCGGCTTGATAATGAGGTATTTGCAACATCATATTTTGGACTCTTTCCTCTGACGGAAAGACCACCCCCTCTTGTGTGCTTAGACAGCACCTAGGAACTGTTTGGTTGTGCTTGGCACTAGGCTTGACTTTTTCTCATTGATTGAGAAGCCCGATTGAAAGAGAAGGTTGATAGTCTTTTGAATGTTTTGCGTGCAAATTAGGGGGAACTCCCTTGTAATGAGCTAGTCGTCCAGGTAAGGGTACACTGCCTTCCTGCGCAGGTATGCTGCCACCACCGCCAGAACCTTTGTAAATACCCTTCGAGCAGATGCTATCCCAAAGCGTAGCACTTTGAGTTGATAGTGCTGGTTCGCTATCTTGAAACGCAAGAATCTTCTGTACGCTGGGAACATTGAAATATGAAAATAGGCATCTTTCATATCCAGTGTGGCCATGTAATCCCTTTTTTAGTAGAGGGATTACATCTTGTAGCTTAGTCATGCAGAACTTTTGTGGCTTTACATATTTGTTTGCAGGGTGCAAATCTAATACTGGGCGCATGGTCAGATCTTTCTTTGGCACAAGTAGGTTGAATACCCTTGTTTACCTGGTTGTCCGGGACTGTTTCGATAGCGTCCTTTAGTAGAAGTGTGGCGACTTCCTCGCGGAGGATAAACTGGTGTTCCTTTGAATGGATCTTCTGCCGTGGGGGGTGGTTCTGGAGTAGTTGGAGAAGTTCTATCCGCCTGCTACTGTGGACAGCACCCATCTGTCTGAAGTGATTACCTCCCATGCGTGGGTAAAGCTGGAAATGCGCCCTCCTACTGGAGTGGCATGGGAGGGCACCTGAAATGGATAGTCGCTGCATTTGTGGAGGGGTACCCCCATTGAGAGGAGTTGCCCCTGCCACGAGCCTGGGAGCTACGCGGTCTTCTAGGATAGTTTTGGGAGGACTGACCTTGATTATTTCCTCAGGGCGCCCCTTGTCTTTGATTGTAATTGGACCCCCGTTGTGAACTTTGGCCGCGAAAACGGTGAAAATTGCCATTACCCCTCTGGCCGGGTGGCTTGTAGGGGAGTTAAGATACCCCACACTGTTTAGGCCGAGCCTCTAGAGGTTTAGATTCTTGAGCTTTCTCTTTATGAGGGGTTTTATCCCTATGAGGGCTCTTATCCCTATGGAGTGTCTTTGAGGACCTTTTTGTGCTCTTTAACCCCCCTCCCCGGCACCCGAGCCGTGTTTATCTGACTGTTTGGGGCCTGATACCTGACCTTACACAGAGTGGCGATTTTCAGGTGTGGATAGGGCCGAGGCCTCGTCTGCGGACGATCGGCCCTTGGTGGGAGTTTTACGCGCAACACCAGTCCTGTTGTGTGGCGATCTCGAGTGCCCAGAGGACAGGGACTCAACGGACCTTTCCCTGGATGTCGCACATTGTCGACCACTCGACCCATGTGTCGAGTCTCGACCTGGGGTTGTGTCTTTAGTGGTGGATGGAATTGTAACGCTTCCGCCGCCGGGTGTTGTCACCACAACAGGGCCGCTGGCCTGTCCTCCGCGGTCAGGGGCCTGTGCTTGGGTAGGCGTAGCTACCCAGTCACCCTCGCCGTCTGAATCGATGGCGTTGCTGCCATCACTGAAAGCATCTTCTACCTCCATGGTCCCGAGTTGCCTGGCGTAGTGTGCCCAGCGTTTTGTCGATCGGTCCTTTAAAGTCTTGAGCTTGAAGAGCCTACATTCTCAACAAGATGCCTCAACGTGGTCTCTTGGGAGACACGTTACAGACTAAATGCTTATCGACCCACGGAAATGTTCTATTGCACTTGGGGCAGAATTTAAAGGGGATCGTGTCCAGAACTACAGAATATGGCAGCTTGGCAAATGTAGTGTAAGAAAAGGGGCATATACATCCCTGAATGATCTCCCCCCTCTCTCACTACAGTATGGGCCAAGGCCCGGGGTGGTCTTCCAAATCCAAATGGTCCGTTGCAGAAGTCTTTCAATGGGCAGTCTCTTTGTCTTCACCAGTGCGATATTTCGATGGTCAGTGAAATAAAGGATAGAAAGAATGAACTATCAGTAATTGAAATAAGTCCATGGCTTTACGCCTAAAGAGGAACTCCGCTACACGCGTCCGTCTAGAATGGCGGAAAAAACAATCTGAGGGACCTCAACGCGTGAGGGATCATGGGTACAGTGGACATCAAACTAGGGATAGTATTAGTGTCATGCCCTGTCAACGTCCCTTTTCGAGTTTCGAAAACAACTAATACTCTGCAGCTTCCACTAGATGTTGGCCTATGCATAGCATGTGATCTAAGCAGATTCCACAAGCCTCAGAAATACACACACAATAACCCCATTCCCCTTTGGTTAGAAATAAATATAATTCACCTGAACACCTGAAAGGAAGAAAAGTAGTTATGCAATGAGAAAACCAGCCCACAAGAACAGAAGTCCTAACTTTATGAGTCTAATCCCCAAGTTGAATGGGGCCTTGTGACCAGAAACTTCATATGTTCCTTTAGGAGAGAGGACAAAGGCAGGTAAGGCTCTTGTGATGAGACCTCATAAGTTGTTTACACTTAAGTACTTTATCTTCTAGAACAGTTTTTCAGGTAAACGTTTAATTAACGAAAGAATGGAAAAAATCATAGTTCACAAAATTCTAAACTGGAGGAGATGGTGGCACGGACTACTCTCTACTCTCTTCAGGACACGCTACCAGACGGGGGTGGACCAGTTCTAGCGACAGTCACTGCACATGGGCGACAGCAGGCATCTCTCAAGTCAGGAACACAGACAGACTTCCAGGACAGGATCCCTTAAAGCTGCAAAGCTGAAACCTGTTAGGAAGGTAACTTGTAGGACTAGCTGGCGACCACCGAAGTTTAAGACAAAAATGCAGATCAGCGACGTTTCTGGCATGGTAGCCGAATTCCGATCTAGTCTGTCCACAGGGTGGTCCAGGGAAACCTCCAAAGGCTCCAGGCTGCAGGAACATGAGAAGATGTCAAGACTGGTTGGTCCCACCAGTCCAAGGGACAAAACGCCGATGAGGGCCATTTGAGATCAGGTAGTTCAGCAAGGCTTCACTGGGACAGTTGCATGAAAGGTTGCCAGGCCTCTTCAGAAGTCGTGCTCGGGTCTTCAGTCAGCTTCACAACTACACAGGATACTTGGCTCCATTTCTGATCCTGTGGAATGGCTGCAGGACTCTTCTTATCCTAAATTAAGATGAGTGATCAACTCAGCCCTCCAATAGAAAGGATCTGCACCACTCATTCAACCAGCAGTGGTCCAATGTAACCATGCACACCAGATTCACTGGCACCAGGTTGCGGACTGGCACCAGGTTGCGGACTGGCACCAGACAGTCCCAACCCACTTCCTAGGTTCACACACAGATGGCTTATACTAGCATGCAGAAACAGCAGCTTTCACAGGCAAATGAATAACCATATTAGGGATTTCCTAGCCTGAGAAGGCAGGAAGAAGGCCAAAGAACAAAATAGCTAAAGAACAAGCCAAAAGTCTAATTGTGGTGCAGCCTTCTTAGGAGACTATCCACTTGTAGTAGCCAAACACAAATATGCATACTAAAAAATTTTCTTTTAAAAATTGGAAAAAAAGAATCGAGCAAGAATGCTAAAAATGGATCTGCTGCTACCAGCGGGTCTTTTGGCATATTAAAAGGTAACCAAAAATCCCTTTGTTAAAAATATAAGGTGATACAAAAAGTATCCCTATTCCACTGCATTGAAACACGCTGTTTGCAATATGAACAATGTACCCAAACAGGTAATAAATGAAAGACCAAAGTGAAGCAGTTTCCCAGTACCAAGTCTGATGGACTTGTCCGCTTCTGCATAACAAATGAGCAAAAAGTGCAGGGAAGTGAATCTGAAGGCTTCACCTCTTTGTAAAAGGTCAGGACAGCGTCAAAAACATAAGAAAATGTTAGGAAACCCATAGAATATGAAGGGAAATTTGCCTAAAATAGAAATCTTTTCTAACACTTGCCCCCCAGACTAGGGGCCTAATCCACCCCTGGATGGGTTTCCAGTTCCAGTCCAAGATTCTCTCCCTTTATGTTGATCAACCACTTTAAGGGGCTATGTATGGTCACTCTGCACAGTGAAGCGAGTCCCAAAGGTATGGTCTCAGCTGCTTCAGGCCCCACACAATAAAAAACACTTTCCACAGTAGATCACCAGATCTCTGGGTCCTTAAGCTGGCGACTGATAACACAAAGGATGTTCAGCGATTTGTCATCGAGCTGTGATAGGACTGCACCCATCCCAGTGTCCGAGGCATCGGTCTGCACTATGAAAGGTCTCTGATAATCAGGGGCCCTGAGAAGAGGGGCCTGACAAAGGGAATCTTCTCAGGCCTTGGAAGGCCTGCTCACACTCCACAGACCAAGAATATTTCTTAGGTTTCTTTGGAGTAGTGAGGGCAGTCGGAGGGGCAGCTATGGTGCCACTGTCTGCCACAATGTTCCTGTAATACCCACTGAGGCCAAGAAAAGCCATCACCTGGTTTTGGGTAGTATGGGTTCGTCCAGTCCTTTGCTTGGAAGAGGCTGAATCTTGCCCCCACCAACCTCATGCCCCATGGTAGACCATGTAACCCTGACCAATCTGGCACTTGGTACCCTTTATGGTCATATGAGTCTTCTGAAGCACCTGTAACAACATCCAGGTCTCCATGTTGCACCCAAGTGGGGCTGAAGACTGATATATATATATATATATATATATATCCCAGATATGCAATTGCAAATTCATCTGACCTATTCAGAACATGATTGATCAACCTTTGAAATGGGGTGGTGGAATTCTTCGATCAAAAAAACTGCATTACCCATAACTGGTAAAGCCCTTCAAGGTGTTGAAAATGCAGTCTTCTCCTTGGCATTTTCTGTCAGGGATATTTTCCAATACCTTGCAGTGAGATCAAAAGTGTTCAAGTACTTGGCCGCACCTAGCTTGCCCACCAACTCATCTGTTCTTGAAAGAGGGTGAGCCTCTGTTTTGGTGACAGAATTCAGAGTTCTAGAGTCCATGCAGAATCTCAAATCAGACGTACCTGCTTTTGGTATCAGAACCACAGGACTAGACCAAGGACTGCTAGAGGGCTCAATCACCAATAGATCAATCATTTTGTTGACCTCAATCAATATGCTAGATCTTACTTGGGCTGAATCACTACAACTCCTAGACTTGGTAGGCCCACCAACTCCAGTGACAAAGACCTGCTCACACCAAAGTATAAAAGCCCAGAATTAGGGAGAACAAGGGGGAACATTTCCTCAGCAAGATGTTCACCTCACCTTGCTGTTGTAGAGTCAGTTGAGGGGACACTAGGTCACAGTCAATGAAGCTATAAGAAAAGCTGCCATAAAACAGGTTAAGGAGGGATTTAGATTTCTCGGTCTCTCTTTCTGAAACCAGAAACAGGCCTCCAGTTTCATCCCTAAAGACTAATTCCTGCACACTATCCATGGGAAACTCTTTGGAAGCCTTTCCAGGTCTTTCAAGGCCGACTGAATAGGTTACCCTACTAGGTCCTTCAACTTGGTAAGTTAGACCATGAACTCATGATTAGATTGTCAAACAAGTATGATAAAAGAAGGCCCCACTGCTTTCTTTGGGGCTCCCTAAGGTATCCAATACAATTTTGGAGAGTTCCAAAGAATCTCGCTCTCATACCAACTGATTGTGGGGGATATCTTCCTTAGTTTAGTGTATTTATTTATATAGCGCAATCAAACCTTGGGGTAACTGGGCGCATTGAACATATTGAGCAGCAAATTACATAGGTTACATAGCAGAGAAAGACATAGGACAATGATAAATACAATAAATAACGTGTGGGCCAGGTTACAGAATGGTCCGAGTCAGTGGATAGCAGTTATTAGCACAGGAGAAAAAGGTTACATTGTAGTCCAGGTCTGAGAAAGCACAGGTGATACAAGAGGAGGGTGTTGGGGTAGGGTAATCCTATCTCCAACTGCCAAAGTTCCTTAGCACGAAAGTGGTATTACTGACTAGCAGGCAGGGTTTTCACCTTGGCTCTGAATGACCAGAACGAGGAGTTAGCTCTAAGGTCCATGGGGAGCGAGTTCCAACATTTTGCTGCTAGCACGAGGAAGCTGGCCCCACCAGCTGTTTTCTAGTTTAAGGTGGGGGGATGTTTAATCGGTGCAGATAGGGGGATCTGCACATGGTGTGATATTAAGTAGACAGATGTCACAGTTGGTATCAGCCAGCCAGTCTAAGGTTCTGCCTTTGTTGTGTGTGGGCTTGTTGATGTGTTGTGTAAATCCTAGTTGTGTGACAGTGTCATTGAGTGAGGAGGCGTTAGCGTCATTAGTATCATGTAGCCCCAAGTTGAAGTCACCCATTAAGATAATACCCATTAAGATAATTTGTGAGCCTGGTTTGGTGTTTAATGTCAATAGCTGGGAAATGTCATCATCAAATGAAGTGATAGCCCCTGGGGGTCTGTAGATAAGGTGCAGTAATATAGTCCGGGGTGTAGACAGTGGCAGTTTGAGAGAGAGAATTTTGGCTGATGTGATTCCTGGATTGGGTACTTCTCCAATATTCAGGTTGGATTTAGCAATGATGGCTACACCACCTCCAGACCCGGTGTTTCTGTCCGCTCTGATAATGGTATTGTTTTCTGGGATAGCAATCGAGAGTGCGGGGCCAGCTGTGAGGTGCAGCCACGTTTCAGTGATTGCGAGGAAGTCCAGGTGGTTAGCGGAGATTAAGTCAGCAATGTCAGGTGCATGTGGCACTAAGGTGCGAGCGTTGATCAGAGCGCCTTTGATTATGGTGTTGCCAGTGGTAACTAAGTCTACTAGGGGAGGATCTGGCCTGGCGAGAGTGACAGTATGTGCCATTGAGGTGTAGGATGGCCACAAATTGTTGTCCCTAGTGGGCCAGGCAGGAGTCCTGATGGTTTTAGATTTGAGGCTAAAGCGAGAACCCAGTCTTGCATTTCTCAGATGTGTTGGCCAAGGGATAAGCGTTCTGTGGGGGTGGGGGGGGAGGGTAGGGGAGGGGGTGGGTAGAGGCAAATCTAGTGATCCATTCTGCAGGTGAAAGGGGTGGTTCTGTAAGTGGGGAGGCTGTGGTCAACAGAGCCAGAGTTTGGTGCATTATGGCCGATGGGAAGTTTGAAGGTGTTATATTCTGGAATAGTGGGAGAATAGTGGCCATGGTGAGGGTCACTCTTCTTAGGGTGACCATAGCTGGTGGCTGGTTGGGCTAGTAACAATAGGCAAATGGTTAGGCAAAATAGGCTAAATGCAATAGGCAAATGGTGATGCAAAATAGGCTAAATGCAAAATAGGCTAAATGCAATAGGCAAATGGTGAGGCAAAATAGGCTAAATGCAATAGGCAAATGGTGAGGCACAATAGGCTAAATGCAATAGGCAAATGGTGAGGCACAATAGGCTAAATGCAATAGGCAAATGGTGAGGCACAATAGGCTAAATGCAATAGGCAAAAGGTGAGGCACGATAGGCTAAATGCAATAGGCGAATGGTGATGCAAAATAGGCTACATGCAATAGGCAGGTATTATGTCAAAATAGGCTAGTTGCAATAGGCAAGAGCGAAGTATGCAGGCCTAGGTGCAGGAGGCAGTTTAGGCAATGGGCGGCTAGGCATAGCATGGTGTAGTAAACAGGCCTAAGGCGACAAGTGTACTAATGGGCATTCGAACTGGCCTTATACATAGGTCAGGCAGAAGGGTATTTAGGCTTCATAGACAATAGGTACGACAATGCGTTAAATGTGGGCTGTGTACAGGTTGTATAGTGGGGGTTTGCTAGGCTGAGGTTAGGGCTGTTGATAACCTTAGAGCCTGCCGGTGTGTCGGTGGCCACTGAATACCTTTGCGAGCGATGCCTGTCGAATAGACACAGGAGGGTAGAGGGCTTTCACACTAGGCTAGGTTATGAATTCAAAGGCAATGAAAGTAAACTATGCGTTCAGTGTCTGGTGGCATGAGACCAATGTCAATACTGTCCGTATGTTGGGTGATGCTTACCAGGGAGTACTCTGGTGTCGGGGTACTGGTCTTCGTGTTCCGGTGCGCCAACAGGGGTGACAATAGGGCCTTAGGTGCAGGCCTATGGGGGTAGGGCTGGCTTCGCCTGTCGCCTCATGGATTGGCTGGCTAAGGGTAGCTGTTGGCCAATGGGGTCGCGGCAGCCAGAGCAGCTAAGTTAGTGGGCTAGTTGGCACTCCGGTGCTCGCATGACGGCCATTTTTGAGTGGCAACCAACAAGGAGATAATATATTTGGGCAATCACAAGGCCCGTGGGTAAAGACTAACTCGCACACAGAGCATTTGTCAGCGTTGCGTGCTTAATACTGATCCGCACAGTTGATGTGGTGCACAAAGAGGATACAAGGATGTGCCCCGCGTGCATGAGTGTACAGGCATTCCATTATGGCTCGGGTGCCCTTGTGGGCTTACCTTCGAGGGATTGGCATCGCGGGTGCACTGGCTCCTGCCTAGTGCTCCTCTCACTACAGAGAGGCTTCTTCCTGGCGTAGCCTTCTTTGGAAATGCTTCCTTCTAGAGAGCCTGGCTATAAGTGAACTTGAAGATGCTGCCTGAGTCGGGCACAACTATTTCAGAAGAGCTACCCCTCGAACAAAATGTCCAGTAAAGCTTTAATGACTGACCTGGCAGTCATTATCTGCTGTGGATTGGCATCAGGAAACTTCGTGGTGTGATTGGCACCCACTAAGTTACTCCTGTTGCCAGAGGATGTACAAAGAGTTTAAGGTCTAACAAAGTTAGGCATTGAATGGACCCACATCATGGGCCAGCAGGATCGCATGAGTGACCATACTTTTACCCCAATGCCAGAATAAACTGCAAGGGGAACTTCATACTCCACCTGCAGGAGGAAGGGACACATCCTGAGGAACCACCAACCTCTTAAGGGCTCTTCCTTCCTGGTGGCTTCTTTGCTTTACAGGAGGCTCATCCTCCGATTGGAAGCAGGCCTTTCTCCATAGGCTTTTTAGTGATGGATTTTTCTGCTGGCCCTCTACCTTACGGACCTCTTCTTTGGAAGCAAGCATGGCAGTTCAGGAGTCCGATAGGAATAAAACATTTCAGGCAGTCCCTCTTCTTGAGGTTCATGTACCTGGCCAACTACCTCAACCCGAGTTGTAGGTAGGGCAGGGGGGAGATTTTTCTTTCCCGCTACCCCTCTGTTTTCTTTCTCCTCTAGCCTTAGGTTTTCCCTTTGGCTTTCCGTTAGACTTGGCTAAGTGAGTATGATACCAAGACCGTCTGCAGGGTGTCTCTCAGTACCTAAATCTTGGAGTCTAATCCCTGACATAACTCTTCTAGGAATCCTTCTCACACTGACAGAAGATGCCCTATCCAATTCACTATTCACAGATTTAATGGCAGGCATTACTAGGAAGTTGATTGAGGGCCTCAGTCAACTGGGTAGTCCCCAAAGGACGTCTGGCAAGAGCCTCTGGGTTTACCAGTGGAATCTACACAGTTGGTCTGGGCTCACTGTTCCCAATAGTAGAGACATTTACACGCCACCAATTACCTCTGCCTTAATGCCAGTAAGTCAGAGATCCTCCTCATCGGCACACCTGCACCATCCTTTCCTGTCACTCTCTGGCCAGTCTCCCTTGGCTCTCTCGCTGCTCCAACTTGCAAGGCTAAGAACCTCAGGGCCATCTTTGAATCTGTGCCTTCTCCTCACATCTCAAAAAAAAATCTAACTACCAACTGCACCTTCTCAGAGGTATTCTTCCTTTCCTCTCCTTCCCCCAGAAGCTCACTGTCTGCAGAGCTCTGCTTCTCTCCAGACTGGATTATTGCAACAGCCCCTTTCTAAATCTGCCTGCAACCACACTGCGTCCTCTGCAGCTCATCCAGAACAGGACTGTGAGACTTGCACTTGGCGTCAAGCCCTGGGATCGTATCTCTCCAGCCCTGAAATCTCTTCATTGGCTCCCAGTGGCTGCAAGGATTAAATTCAAGACCTTTTGCATTGTCCACAAGGCTTTCTGGTTCCTGGGTCAACAATACCTTCAACTCTCCCTCTGTAAATACATTCCCACTCGAGCTCTTCGCTTCGCTCCTTCACCTCCAACTCCCCCAGGGTCAGTCGCTTCTCCAAGCAACGAGTTGGGGGTAGATGTCTTTCCTCGGCTGGGGCCTCCCTCTGGAACAGCCTCCCTGCCTCTCTGAAACTTGGAGAGCCATCTTCGGTTCCGGAAGCACCTCAAGACCTTCCTTTTTGCCTCCGCCTTCGCCCTTCCTCTCCTCAGCTAATCTCTCTGCTTTGGCACCGGGCACCTGGTTACTCTCTGATTTCAGGCCCATATCCCTGACCTTCCAGCTACACATCCCCACTGCACCCTGGCATCCCTGCATTTGGGTCTGTATGCGCAACCCTACAGTTCCTTTCCAGCACCTCTCAGACACCTGTTCTTACCACCTGCTGGCCGCGCTACCTGTTATCGTTCTATCACAGGTTTAGTACTTTCCACTCACCCCCTGCACCTCACACTTTCCCCCTTCCATCTCCCCTGCACTTGCACGTTCTCAATGTCCCTGGGCCCAGTAAGATCGTTGTGTCCTCCCTTGCCTTGTCGCGCTCTGAAACACCTGTGTATGAGCGCGATACAAATAAAATATATCCCCTTGTACCAGAAAAATATCCTAAGGAAAATAATGTTTGGAATTAAAAGTTATGGGAGCAGAAGCTCGAGCATTGTAAGGTTCCAAGGAAACAAACTCAACTTTAGATCCTTCACCATTGAGCAGAGTATCCAAAGAGAAGGACCCTGTGATAATCTCATCTTCACGAGAAAAGGCTAGATTTACAGAGTGGACGCCCAAGGTCTTATCCCTTCACGTGGTCACTTGCTCCAGAGGCTAGGCAAGATCCACTGGACCTTTGTAAGAGACAGCCACAGAGGATTCATGCTTTTGGTCAAAGGCTTATTAATATAAAAGGGGGTTGGGAAATGCCTCTATGCCTAGGTGTTACAATACCTAAAACCAAAACTAAGGGCCTGTACAGTGTCAGAATGTCCAAAGCAAAACGTCCTGCACCCAAAGTACTTTTCGGGCCCTCACATTCGAAAAATCAACTCTAAGGTGAAAAGGGAAAATGTTTTTGGCCTTTAGCAGTGTACAAATGCTCAGCAAGGGAATGTGTAACACCATCACAAAGTTTCAAAAGGATAGAGTTCCTTATTCCAGAGGGTGGGTCCCTTCCCCTGGATTTCCTGTCACACTGTTTTATACATTCAAAGAATATCAGTTCCTTAAGTTTCTCTTGGTCAACAACAAAACTGGCATACAAAACAACTTGTTGGATAGTCCATCTTCGTAGGATACCTGGTGTACTACTCTCCTGCCAGGTTTTCACACCTCTTTAATAGGATTCCACCGTCTTTTGCTAGTTCTGATGTATCCTTCTCAGGACTTCCTTAGGTAATGCATATTACACACTGTTTAACTTGATCATGCCTGGTATGCTTTCCTGCCAGGGCTTTCTCACATCTATACACTTACAACTTTGCATCTGCCTGGTATACTCCCCTGGCATGGCTTTCTTATCTGAGCACACTTGCAACTGCCTGACAATGAGAATTTATCAAATTCAAAAGGTGCTATATACCTACACATTAATCTTTTTATATGTTCTTGAAGTACTCTACTTAGAGTTTAATCTGAGCTCATACATGGGAAAATAAGCACGCCTCAAACACAATTCATTTGTGTACATGATGATTAATGTCATTTTTTGGTCCCTTTTTTTCTTCCTTACTTTAGTTTCCTTTTACGTACCTCTAATTTATATGCATTTTGTGTGTTGTGTGTTTATATGTATATTCTCTACTAACATAAGCGTGTCTCTACTAACATAAGTGTGTGGACATTTTTCAATTGTTACCCATATATTCCATGTTTAACATTACTCAAAACTCTCATAAAGTAGCATTTATTATTTTACAATCAGAAATTACAAGATTAAAAATATTTTAGTTCTATAGTGCATACTGCAACCATTGCCTATAAATATGAGTAAGTTCCTCTAGTAACACTAGAATATGTGGTTTACATAACTACATTCTTTAATACATTAAGTAGTTCACGATAGTTCTCCCAATCACCCCTAACATCTTGCTACCAACATTATTAACTCAACCCCTTGTAGCGACTGTTCATTAAAATGAATTTAATATGTGATGTCATCAGTGATATCAATGCCATTTGTGATGTCATAAGTCATGTCCTGGGCATTCGTTTTAGCAGTGCACGGTGGTGGCATGAGTTATGGTTGATTAACTTAACATAACTGGCACATTTCTGGGGGTTTTCGGTTTTACTTGTAACGGTAACGTCCCTTTAACAAAGTTTTTTCAGTGAATTTTCATGGGTTTTTACCAGTGCACCCTAATTTCCTACAACTTACTAATATCATACTTAACCCAATATAGCAACATTTGTGTCCCGTTTACAAAGTTTCACCTTAAATCTCTGCTATTCGCTACCTTCTAACATAATTTTTTAATCTTCTATACACTTTTTCCACTGTTTTGTTCGTCGATGTTTGCGAACCTCTGATGTCATTGCAGACTCTCCAGACAAGGTCACATGACCTCACGCACGTTAGCGACCCGGTCCGTGCTTCGCGAACAGTTCAGAACTGCATTTTCAGCCGATCTGGGAACTTTGAAGCACAAAATTCACCCTTGTACAGCTCCACACCTGTTCTTACTCATTATCCATTAACAATCTATCCCACAGCGCATACTTGGAAGAATATTAGCAAAGAACAAATTACTTACCCCTGGTAAAGTTCTTTTGATAGGATGTTCTTCCCCCGTATTTCTCATCTTTGATATACTCCGATATCCTGCTTGCAGCCCAGAAACATTTTTTCAGCAGAGCGCGCTGTGCATCGTCAACCTAGTGTCCATTGAGAGCCTCCGTCCGCCTAGAGTATGACGTGAACGCTGGTATATATGGCACGAGTCGCGCCCGTAGCCTCAGTTCAGGTTTTTCCTCTCACCAGCACTGCAGTCTCGAAGATGAGAACACTTGACCGTTAACGGAGAGGAAGGCGTAAACCACAGAAACTCCTGGACAGAGGGGGAGGATGAGGAATATGTGGCAGGAACATCCAGTCGAAAGAACATTGCCAGGGGTAAGTAATGTGTTCTTCGAATGGAATGTATCCTTAAACAAATTCCTCATTTTTTTATTTTCATCCATAGCAGTGTGTTGCAAGAGGTGGGAAAGAAGAGTTTGTATTTTTATTTAAGTTTGGTTTATGCTGTGTAACAGCTTTTCCAAATCTGACTAGTCCGAAAGGGAATCTAAACAGTAATAATCGCAAATGTATGCACATTCCCTTACTGTGGCTACCATACCTCGGTCAGATCTCCTCCTTCCTCTGCGAGTGGGCGGGCCTCTCCTCTTCCGTCCTGGTCTCGACCACTCAACTCCTCCTTCTTGGAGACTTTAACATCCACCTGGATGCTTCCCGTCCTTCCTCTGGACTCTTCCGCGACCTCTGCGAAACTCTCACTCCCCATCCTCCCCTCTGGGCGACTCATCTCGGCAGGGCACACTCTGGATGTTCTGATCTCTACCTACCTTGCCCTTTCTATCCCTCTCGCCACACCTCTTTCCTGGAGTGATCACTTTCTCCTTTCGTCCCAGCTCACTCTCTCCACCCCTCAGGCCAAGCCAATTCCAGTACTGCCACCTAACTTCACGGTTATCCGACCCATGAAGTGTGTGTCAGGTGAGGCTTTCACCGCCACTTTCTCACCCCCCCTCCTCAGACCTCCTTCGGCTGACTCACACCCTGACACAGCCCTTTCTGTGCACCACTTTGCTAAATCTGATACTCTTGATGTTCTTGCCCCAGTCATGAGGATCTGCTTGACGCCCAAAGCTAAATTCAACTCCTGGTAAGACTCAGACCTTGTCACCCTTCAACGCAAGTGCAGGGTGGCCGAGAGGAAATGGGGTACTTCCTGTAAATCCTCTGTCAAACTGATATGCCACCTGCTCCAAAGGCAATACCAGCTCTCTGTCTGCACCAGGCTCTCTGTCCGCACCAAGAAGGGAGCCCTCATCCAAGCCTGCGTCTCCAACAACTCGGCTGAACTCTTTAAAATCTGCAAGGAGCTGGCAAATCCTGCTGCAGTCTCTACCTCTCCTGTCCCCTCCCAGGCCCGGTCTTCTCATTTCATCTCTAAAACTCAGGACAGCCTGTCCTCTCTCTTCCTCTCCTCCTCCCTCTCCTCCCCTCTCTTCCTCTGGCCCTTCTGTGGCCACCTCTCCTCCCCACTCTTCTGCCTTTCCCCTGTTCTCACCAGACAAAGTTTCTAGACAAGTTCGATCTATAAAAGGCTTGTCAAAACCGGTTCTTCCCTGTTCCTCTAAAACCATCAAGGACCACATTGACACCCTGGCTCTTGCTTTGGCTGACTTCTCGTTCGCCACTGGAGTCTTCCCTTCCCCCCTGAAGCACTCCCTTGAGACCCTCTTCTTAAAAAACCCTCTGCTGACCGCTCCTGTCCTGCTAACTACCACATAATCTCCATCACTCCCTTCCTGGGAAGACTCCTGGAAAAGCTGGCCATCCCAGCTTAACCCTCGCTGTTGGTTGTCTCCATGATCATTAGTCTGGCTTCAGAGCTGCCAGAAGCACGGAAACTGCTCTCTTGAACATCTGTGAAGACCTGCTCTCCAACCTTGACTCCAATGCCCTGTGCCCCCATCTTACTTGATCTCTCTTCTGCCATTGATATGGTCAACCATGCCATCCTGCTTAACCGTCTCCGCGATAACCTGGGTATCACCGATCAGGCCCTGGCTTGGCTGACCTCTTTCCTCTCTGATCGACCCTCCCAGGTCCAACTTGGGTCCTTACTCTCCTCTATCTCTACCTGTGGTGTTCCCCAGGAGTCGAACCTCTCTCCCTGGCTGTTCAACCGATACCTAGCACTTCTTGCCGACCGCATTGCCGCTCTCTGCCTCAACTTTGAGTGCTATTCGGATGACACTCCGCTCATTTTCAGGCTCCCTTCTGCCACCTCTTCTTCTCTCAACTCCGACTGTCCGCTATCCAGGAGTGGAGTGCCGCCAACGATCTCTGCCTTAATGCCAGTAAGACTGAGATTGTCTTCATCGGCACACCTGCTCCCTCCTTTCCTGTCGCTCTCTGGCCGGCCTCTCTTGGCCCTCTTCCTACTCGCCCCCTGTGAGGCTAAAAACCTTGGTCTAATTTTCGACTCCACTCTCTCCTCACATCTCTGACATCTCTAAAAAGTCACACTACCAGCTGCACCTCCTTAGACGTATTCTTCCCTTCCTCTCCTTCCCCCAGAAGCTCACTGTCTCCAAAGCTCTGGTTCTCTCCAGGCTGGACTACTGCAACAGCCTCTTTCTAAATCTGCCTGCTGCTGTGGTTACTCATGGCGATTCCATTGTTCAACCCCAATTGAAACCCCATATTCCAAAACCCTCTTCACAGCTCCAACATCTGTCAGATGCTTGTGCTCTTCCCTTGTTTGCTACCATCATATGTCCAAGAGAACAAAGTAATGCTGATGTGTTTCAACATTGCAATAAGATACCAAATGAAATTGAGATTTCTCGTGCTAAAGCGTCCAGTCTACAATTTGTTTGCTCCTCCACCTAAGACAAACAAAACTACGAAAGACGCCTGTCAGATTAAAAAAAACTAAAAATCAAAAGTGTCTTGCTAATAGCTCGAGATCTAATGCTAAACAGTTTGTCAGGCGTCTGCAACCTTTAAAAACCTCTAGCTCCGAATGTAGCAATGCAGTCTTGAATAAATACAAAAATATAGCAAAACAGAGATGAGAAGGCTACAGTGATAAATTGACCTCACAAAAAGATTAAGCCCCTTTAGATGATCTTATATTGGTGATTGAAGCTTCCCAAAATAACAAAGCCTTCTGTCAGTGAATCCTGCACTGTAAATATGGTTGGCTCTGGGCCACACGATTTTCCTCAAAGATGTGATAAAGACATATCACCGATTCCTGCTTCCCAGTCTACAAACCTACCTTATCAGCGATAACACCGACAATTCTAACTGCAGACACTTATATTTTGCCTCTTAATAATAATGCTCTTATTGACGTTAGAGCTGAAATTCAGAGATCTATAGAAGAATATTTGACTTGCACACAATTGCTCCCTGCACCCGCCCAATCGATTGCTCCTTCAGGCCGGAGGTTCGACATACAGTCTGATATACCCAATACCCGTGTCTCATGTCAAAACACTGCTCATTTAAAGAGAACACTTCAACATGAGACTTTTCCGACCAGTTGAAAAAAATTCAAAACATGGTCTAGTTTTAAACAACTATCATCGGTTTATATTGAAATGTCGCTCTGCGCCGTTTCCTTCATATGATTTGAACAGAACAAGTGTGTTAGCCATATGTGACGAAATAACTAGTCTCGGAGATATTACTTCTAGTGACATCATTCGGGTTGAATTTTTGAATGACGACGAACTGTCAGTGGTGAGATTGTGGATTTCCTCAAACCTGGTACGTAATGTTAAGTGACAAGCTCGAATGGATCTCTTTGCATCAGGCTTCATCCTGGCTTTAGATCCCACGCACTGTCCTAATCACAATACTTTAAACCCCACCTCTGAACTCACATTAATGTCTCCTGTCCGAAAGAGGAGATTATACAATCCCAACAGTAAACTTCACTCCTGTAATCCATTTTACAATGAAAAGCCAAGGGGTTCCAACGCATTGCAAAGTGAACGTATATTTACATAACTATCCTTGGAGCCTCAGCCTTTAATTTTTTCCCTTGCAATTTGGAACACTTGCGGCTTTTCTCACTTGTTGGGAGATACTACCTGATCACTTACCTCTTAAGTGCCAGGCTATTACATAAGTCTGGTCAAAAAGGAAGAGCATACTCGTCCTTGGCACGTAAGGGTATAATAACCCTGCAAGAAACTTTGCTTACAGTAACTCCAGTTTGGAATTGATAGGACATTCTACTTCTGGCGAAAACTGTAATAAAAGGCTGCCCTTCTGCAGGATGATTGGTAGCTGTTGTGTGGTCAGGGCTTACTACTTCAATCTTGGGCTGAGCCAAATTTGCACTTACAGATGGTCTGAATTGCCCTAATAACCAGGTTACTCACCGTAGTGACCACCTTACTCCTAGTCCATAGTGCCCTTTCCTCCATACTTATGGCACATCCCTCAGTCCTGTAGGACGGGACCGGAGCGCTTTGTAAAAGCATCCAAAAACTTCCAATTTTGTTTTTGTGTCCTTCCTCTCTTTCTACGCGGGGCCCAGCATGCTGCCTTAACCCGCCCATCTCGGCTCTGCCCCCGACCATCCCCCATCAGTCCTTTTCTATCGCCAGTTCAGAGACCTTTTAGCAATAACAGAGGAACCTTATTAGAGGGGACGGTGGGTGGGCGTATGGAGGAAAGGGGACTATGGACTAGGAGTAAGGTGGAAACTACGGTGAGTAACCTCGTTATACTCCTACGTCCCGTCCCCTTTCCTCCATACTTATGGGAGATTCCCAAGAACTCCTTACAGGAACTATGGGTGTATGGAAAACCCCCTTACTGAAACAGGTTCTTCAGCACAGCCTGACCAAACTGGGCATCAGCTCTTGAACTCAGGTCTAGACACTAATGTTTACAAAAAGCTGATGGGGGAGGCCCAAGTAGCTGCCTTTGCGATGGTCTCCGAGGGGACATATTTCTGAAAGGCAACTGCAGCTGCCTTGTCCCGCACCAGGTGTGCATGAATACCTTTAGGAAGCTTCAGCCCTTGAACAGTGTAAAACTCCGTAATGCAGGCTGCAATCCATCGGGAGATGGTCGCCTTAGAGGCCTGCTTACCTTGCTGATTACCAAAGGTGACGAACAGTTGAGAAGAGCTCCTAAATTCTGAAGTTCTGTCAAGATAGAACTTAAGAGCCCTTCTAAAATCCAGACGCGGGATTCGGGGAAAAAGACTGGCAAAGAAATAGATTGGTTTAGATGGAACTCAGAAACCACCTTCGCCAATAAAGCAGGGTTTGTCCGTAGGACCACCTTATCCTTGTGAAAAGCCAAGATGGGATGTTCCACCGACAAAGCTTGGAGTTCACTCACGCGCCTTGCCGAAGTGATGGCCACCAAAAAGGACACCTTCCATGAGAGGTGCTTGAAGTCCACCGTGGCCATTGGTTCGAAAGGCTTATGGCACAACGACGTCATGACCACATTTAGATCCCATGCCGGGTGCGGACTGCGAATCGGAGGATAAAGGCGCGACAAGCCCGCAAAATGTCTCTTAACCACTGGATTAGACAGAGAGTAAGAACATTGGTCCCTAGATAGGTAGGCGGTAACCGCCGAAAGATAAGTTCTACATGACAGAACGTGAACTCCTGACTTTGCTAGATGGGATACAAAGGACAGTACCGTGTCAATCGTAGCCCGCCTTGGGTCCATCTGCTTGTCTAAACACCAATGACAGAATCTAAGCCATTTGCTTTTGTACTGGGACCTAGTCGAAGGTTTTCTGGTTGCCTGGAAAATGCGCATGTTATCTGCGGACAGGCCAAGATGTCCTAAAGACCTGAACTCAGGCACCACGCCGCCAAGCTGAGTGATTGTGGGGAGGGGTGCCACAGTTGTTGTTCCACCTGGTGAAGAAGATCGGGGGATAAACTCACAGGTGTTGAAGTTCTGAGAACCAAAACTTGGCCGGCCACCACGGGGCAATGAGCAGAAGCGAACAGTTCGAGTTCTTCAATTTGCAAATCGTCCGATGAACTAGAGGCGGGAAAGCATAAGCCCTCATGTTGTTCCATGGAATTTTGAGAGCATCCCTTAGAGAGGAGGCTCCCAGACCATTTCTGGAGGCATATAGAGTAAGCTTCTCGTTTGCCGCCGTAACGAAAAGGTCCACTTCCAGAGTATCCCAGAGCAGGACACTCCATGAGAGGACCTCCGCCTTCAGTTCCCACTCGTAGTGGACTATCGTCCACCGACTGAGGGCATCTGCCGTGACATTCAGCTGGCCCAGAATTTGTACTGCAAGTAGCCAAACACCATGCTTAACCACCCACTCCCAAATCTGGATCGACAGTTCCACGAGCGGGGGGAGACTTGGTGCCACTTGCTTGTTGATGTAGAACATCGACACCGCATTGTCTGTGCAAATCCGGACCACCTTGTTGGCTATGATCGGTCTGAACGCCTTGAGCGCTAGGAAGATCACCAGGAGCACCAGATGATTTATGTGGAGGAGCTTGTCCTGAGGCGACCAAAGATACGAGACCTGAAGAAGATCCAATGTCGCACCCCACCCCAGGTTGCTGAGAGACGACCACCAGTCAAGGTCCGCTCTCATGGAATCCGGAATCATCAACTTGGAGTCCAGATCCACAGCCCTGAGCCAAGAACTCCGAAGAGCCATATGAGTCCGCCTCATCTTCAGTTGAGCAAGAGGAAGAGCCAAAACACACAAGGCCATGAGGCCCAGAAGCCTCTGGAACCGCCAGGCTGACATGCTCTCAGACTGCGCAAACATCTGACACGTGGCCAACAGATCCACCATTCTGTCCCCAGTCAGGTACACTCTGCAGTCGATCGTGTTCCAGCGAAAACCCAGGAAGATCAAGTCCTGAGAGACCGTCATGGAAGATTTCTGCCAGTTCACCGACAGCCCGAGGTGGAACAGGAGCTGGAGGAGAGACTAAAGATTGCAGGCAGCTTTCAGCAGACCAGGGCTGCGCAAGAGCCTGTCGTCCAAATACGGATATACATGGATACCCTGCAGAAGAGCATAGGCCGCGATCACCGACATCTTCGTAAAGACATGCAGTGCCAAACTTAGGCCAAAAGTAAGCACTGAAAACTGGAAATGCTCCTCTCCCACAGAGAAACGGAGATATCGCCTGTGTGGACCCCAGATCAGGATATGCATGTAGGCATCCTGAAGATCCACCTCTCTGAGCCAATCGCCCATCTGCAGGGCCGACTGTATCTAGCCGGGCGTGATCATCTTGAATTTCTCTTGGGGTAGGAAAAAATGGAACTGGGAAAGGTCTAGGATGGTGCGCAGGACAGCCTGGTTGGTTTTGGGCACCGTAAACAGCTGGGAGTAGAAGCCCTCCCCTCGCTCTCCAAGAGGAACGGGTTCCACAGCTCTGAGGTCCTGCAGTTTCTGCACCTCAGCTTTTAGGTAGGGCGATCCAGACTGCTGGAAAGGAGGGTTGAAGGGTGGGGTAGGGGGTAAGCAGAAGCCCGCCCGAGCGACTGACAAGACCCACCTGTCCTTGGTGATGGTCTGCCACGCCTACCAATGAGACGCAATGCGTCCTCCCGCCAGGGTCCCGTGCGAGCGAGGAAAACCCTCATTTGGCAGGCTTTCAGTTTTGTTGCCACCTGAACCTGAGGAGGAGGCTGAGGAGCGGAAGAAAAACAGTCTGTTGCTGCCTCTAGAGGTTATTGCCCGGAGTATCCACTCTGCGGATTTCCGGTCTAGGGAGCCCCTGAAACCAGAGGAGGGCTGGCTCTGCGACAGCAGTCTGGGTCCTGAAAGGGGTTTTAACCAGGACTGACAAGGACTTAGCTGTCTGGGTGCTGTCCTTCGTTTTGGTGAGCTCTACATCCATTGTGGAATGAAAAAGCTCCTTACCGTCAAACGGCAGGTCCAACACCTTGTCCTGTACCTCCTTCGAGAACTTGGTGGCATGCAACCACGCCTGTCGAGAGGTGTCAACACCCAGCAGAAGGCCCCGAGCCAAACGTGTCGACGTGATGAGCCACGGCCTCCAGCAGATCCTGGGCCAAGACTCTGGCGTCAGATAAACCCGCCTTAAAGTCTTCCAGTTTCTGAACTACTCAAAATCTGAAAGACCTTTCCACATCTTCATGTTCGCCCCCGCTAACACTAGTTCCGCGTTGGCCTGCCGGAGCTGCAAGGCCGAGTTAGCTAAAATCTTCCTCCCAAAGGAGTCCAGGAGTTTGTCCTCTTTCCCCAGAACCTGAGTCGCCGTAGTAGAAGGACACGCTGCAGGCCTGGACTGCAAAGTGGCCGCGGCCACCACCTGTGGAGGAGGGGGGGGCAGACAAGATGACAGGGCCATCTTTTCCAAAGAATGCGGCCTGTAACGCATGTCAATTTTCTTATTGACGAAAAGTCCAGAGTGTGGTTTTTCCCAGACCCTGCGGACCTCGGCCAAAACGTCCTTCTGCAAGAACAGGCCGGTACTCTCCGAAGGAGACAAGGTGAACGCCCCCGAAAGCACCTCCTCCTGCGGAGCAGGTGCCTCGGGCACTGGAACATCCAACAGGCACATGTCCTGCTCGCCCTGCGCATCATCCGACAGGTCAGGATCCTGCTGAACCGTGTCAGGCATCGTCTTGTCCACGGGGGACAATAGGGGCAAGGGCGGAAGGGTTGGTGGAGGCACCGTAGGCAAGGGCGGGCCGGCTGAACCACTGGTGGAACGGATGGAGCTGGAGGCGCAGGCGGGCATAACTCCCTAAAAAGACCCTTGAAATACTCTTAGGGGGTCGGTATGCATGCGCGTCTGAAATTTGCCGAAAAAGGCGTTCTCCAGAGACGGTTTCTGAACTGCCGGACAAGGCCTCTCATGAGGAGGATAATTCCAGGGACGCATAGGGGATGGTTGCCACACAGACCCATCCCCCAAAGTGTCCACAAAAATCAAAGGTGCCGAACCCACAGGCAACAAGACATTGTGTGGAAGGGGCATCCGGGCGTTCCAATCGTAAACTGGACGAAATGGATGCTTACAAGAAATTTTATGTTCACCTGCAGAACCAACTCCTACACCTGAGGCCGATGGCGTAGGTGTAGGGTGAGTACCCAAAATGGCCGCAGTGGTCGTGGCAGGATTGGCTGCCATTCTGCCATCACCTGAGGGGAACTGCGGCACGTGTGGAAGTGAGGCAGGGGTCCCCGTCAGGGGGTCAGGGATCTTAATTTTAGCCTTTACATAAGGAACCTCGGCAGAGCCGGTACTATGTGGCCTGGAATGTTTCTGCGACATACCAGTGGCCAAACTAACCCTACACAGGAAGGACCTCGGCACTGCCGGTAAAGGAGGAACATTCACTCCTTGCCCCCTCAACAGTTCTGGCGTCACCACAAGAGCGGGAATGGTGAGCAACAACTTTCACTGATAAGGCCTTGGCATGCCTCTCAGAAATGTTGGCCGCTTTAGCATCTGCACGAGGGACCTCGGACCCAGGTCCGGTAACAGCCGCACTAGCGCGGCCTCGAACATCCGTTCGGTAACACCAAGCCGAGCCGAGGCCTCGGGGCGCACCCCAGTACTTTTGGGGGAAACCGATAAGGCATCAGAGTGAGCTCCGGTACCACACGACTCAGTAAAATAGGGTCTACAGGCAGCCCCCACAGGAGGGGCCTCGGAGCGTGCTCCGGTATCCACAGGCCCCTTAAGACCCTTGGAGAAAACTCTGGTACAATTATTATGCCCAGAAGGCACCTCGGGGCAATCCCCGGTGACAGAGCGATCAACGCGCCTCCCAGCTCGGGAAGAGCCCGGAAAGGTATCCCCCGGCCGGGGTGCTCTGAAAAGTAAACAACTTACCGGGCGTTTCTTCTTTTCGTCGATAAATGTCTGTTAATGCGAAGGAGGAGTACGTCGAAACCCTCCTCCCACCGCTCCAACTGACGTTGAAGTGCCCGGACCGAAAGGGAGTCGCAATAAAAACAGGAGTCCCAACAGTGATCCGGACACAAACACTCTAGACAAAGAGGATAGTGATCCGCCCTCACGAAGCGTCGGTGACACGAACAATCTGGAAAGTCTAGTTTGAACGACAGACAGACAAGTACACGAACGCTAGCGAGAGCCTGAGAAGAGGGAAAAAAAGGGAAGAAGATCTTCCGAGGATTCAAGCATGTCCAGTCCTGAACAAGCGTAGAAAAGGACTGCTGGGCGATGCGGAGCCGAGATGGGCGGGGTTATGGCCGCGTGCCGGGCCACGCGGAGAAAGAGACGAAGGACAAAAAAATGTTTAAAAAAAAAATGTTGGGATGCTTTTACAAAGCGCTCCGGTCCCGTCCCACAGGACAGAGGGATGTCCCATAAGTATGGAGGAAAGGGGACGGGACGTAGGAGTATTAACGCTTACCGCAATCCTGTGGCGTTAGCCGATGTCACATTTTTCCGGGAATTGGAGATATTGTTAAATATGGTTTCAAAAGCAGGGAAGTGAAACACCTTTGTGGCCGTTGACCTAAATTTACACTGTCTGAACAGTGGGCCTGTCAAAGAAAATCCAGCGTGTCCTAGGTGGATAAAACTTATGGAAAACCGTAATTTGTTTATGTTTATGGCGCAATTATGGGTGACATTCCTGCTCAAAACACCTGGCAAAGAGGCTCCAGCAAATCTATAATTGGCTACATTTATGTAGATACAAATACCTTAAATGTAGTTATTAAGATTGAATTTTTAAAACAGCGTCATAGTGATCATGATTTGCTAATTGCTAAATGGTATGGTGATGCAGTAGCTCAATTCTTTGGGTCAGTGCTTCATGCCCTCTTTGACGGTTAACTGAAGGACCAGATTTCGATGGAACCAACAGGCTCTAAAACATCTTCATGAGGACATCTTGAAGATCGGAGTGGGCCCCGGCTGGTCAGGGGAATCATACACCTCCACTCTGCATTTGTACAATCTTCATTCTTGTACAAAAACGCCTAACTATTTTCCACCTAAACATGAGTTCAACAGGGAAGTCCAACAACTTAAAGCCATATTGTGTAAACATAAAAATAATAAGATTACTCACCATAGTGAACACCTTCTCCTAATCCATAGTCACCTTTCCTCCATACTTATGGGACATTCCTCCATCCTGTGGGACGGGACCGGAGCACTTTGTAAAAAGCATCACATTTTAAAACAATTTGTCCTTCCTCTCTTTTTACGCGGGGTACCGCACGCGGCCTTAACCTTGCACTCCTTAGCTCCGCCCAGTGCATCGCCCATCAGTCCTTTTCTATTGCCAGGTCAGAGACCTTTAAGCAATAACAGAGGAAACTTTTTAGAGGGGACGGCGGGCAGGCGTATGGAGGAAAGGGGACTAGGAGTAAGTTGGTCACTACGGTGAGTAACCTTATTATACTCGTATGTCCCGTCCCCTTTCCTCCATACTTATGGGAGATTCCCAAGCACTCTTCACAGGAACTACGGGTGGATGGAAACCCCCTACAGAAAAAGGGTTTTCGGCACAGTCTGGCCAAACTGAGCATCAGATATGGAGCTCCGGTCCAAACAGTAATGTTTAGAAAAAAGCAGATGGGGAGGCCCAAGTAGTCGCCTTCGCAACGGTCTCCCAGGGTACGTACTTTTGAAAGGCAACAGTAGCTGCCTTGCCCGGTACCAGATGTGCATGAATCCCTTTAGGAGGCTGGAGACCCTGAACAGTGTAAGACTCCGTAATACAGGCAACAATCCATCTGTAGATAGTCGCTTTGGAGGCCTGCCTGCTTACCCTGCGGATTACCAAAAGGTCACCAATAGCTGGGAAGAACTCCTAAATTCAGATCTTCTGTCCAGATAGAACTTAAGAGCTCTTCTAACATCCAGGCAATGCAAAACACTCTCAGGTTCCAAAGCAGGGTTTGGAAAGAAGACAGGCAGGGAGATTGACTGATTTAGATGGAAACCAGAAACCACCTTTGGTAGGAAAGAAGGATTTGTCCTCAGGACAACCCTATCCTTGTGGAAAGCCTGGAGCTCACTCACACGCCTTGCCGAAGTAACGGCGACCAAGAAAGATACCTTCCACGAAAGGTGCTTAAGATCCATCATAGCCATTGGTTCGAAAAGGCTTATGGCACAAGGCCTAAGGACCACATTCAAATCCCAAGTCGGATGCAGTTTGAGGACAGCAGGGTAAAGAAGCATTAGACCCAGAAAGTGCCTTTCAACCACTGGATTTGACAGTGAAAAAGAGCACTGGTCTGTGGATAGGTAGGCGGCCGCAGCTGAAAGAGAAGTCCTGCATGACAGGACATGAATACCCCACTCTGCTAGATGAGACAAATGCCACCCTGGGGTCCAGCTTTTTGGCTAAGCACCAGTGACAGAACCAAAGCCATTTGCTTCTGTACTGAGACCTCGTGAAGGGCTTCCAGGCTGCCTGAATAATGCGCATGTTGTCAGCAGACAGGTTGAGATGTTCTAGAGATCTGAAATCGGGCACCATGCCGTCAAGCTGAACGATTGTAGGGAGGGGTGCCACTGCTGCCAATCTCCTTGGTGAAGCAAATCGGGAACCAACGGAAGCCTGATCGGTGTACACACCGACAGATGTTGAAGCTCTGAAAACCAGAACCTGGCCGGCCACCAATGAGCTATGAGCAAAATAGAACAGTTCCTCGTGTTTCTCAGCTTGCAAATCGTCCGATGAATCAGAGGCAGAGGCGGAAAAGCATAGGCCCTCATGTTGTGCCAGGGAATCTCGAGAGCATCTACCAGAGAGGAGGCTCCCAGCCCATTTCTGGATGCATACAGAGGAAGTTTCTTGTTTGCCGATGTTGCAAAGAGGTCCACTTCCGGAGTGCCCCAACACAGGAATATCTGTAAGCGGACCGCCACTCTCAATTCCCATTCGTAGCGGACCATTGTTTGTCAGCTGAGGGCATCTGCCGTAACATTCAGCTGGCCCGGGATGTGTAATGCCACACGCCATGCTGAACCGCCCATTTCCAAATCTGAATGGCACGATCCACAAGGGGACTTGGTGCCCCCCTGCTTTTTGATGTAAATCATGGACATCACATTGTCCGTGTGGACACAAACCACTTTGTTGACAATGACCGGCCTGAACGCCTTGAGCGCCAGGAAGATCACCAGAAGCTCCAGATGATTTATATGAAGGAGCTTGTCTTGGGGCGACCAGGGGTCGGAGACCTGAAGAAGATCCAACGCCGAACCCCACCCCGGAAAGGAAGAGTCCGTTGTGATTGTCACCATCGGATCGGGGTCCAGAAAACTCACGCCCACCGACATGTTGCTGAGAGACGACCACCACACAAGGTCCACTCTCATGAAAGCCGGAATCGATATTATCTTGGAGTCCAGATCCACAGCCTGACGCCAAGAACTCTGAGTCCGCCTCATCTTGAGCCGAGGAAGAGCCAAAACTTTTAAAAAAAAAAAAAATTATTTGCAATATCTAGTTTCTTACAAACTTATTACAATTTTTGTTCACAGCTTTCTTTGTCAATCACTTCATTTGCAAGGTGGATTTGTCGAATTCAAGGTTCAGGTGGCCGTTTGGTTCACCGTTTTCTCCAGAAAGTTTATGACTGCACAAGTCAGGTGAATTGAATTCCCACTTAGGATTCGCACCCACAATTCATGCATACTGTCAGTAAGTGGAGCGAACTTAAGTGAAGAGTCCTTAGGTCTTTGAGCAAATGACATTCAGTCAATAAATGTTTTAACGATTCCAAATGAGTCGCACAGAACCTACATAGAGGGTCTTTTACGTTGTCGATGTGCCGGACAAAACACAATTGCTTTGTCTTATAGATGTTTGTTCTTTAACGCAGAAAACCATCTCTATGATATCGAGACGGAAATTTGCTCAAATATTTCGGCAATTGATCCAGTTTATTTAAAGTAAAACTCAGATCCAGGGCGGTCTTTAATTCATTATATTTTTTCCAAATTTTCAATCCAAAGATGTTGTCTCAATTTTATCTTTGCGTTTTGAGGGCGTTCTAGTAGCATCTCCATGGTGACATTTGCAGCTTGCATGTTTGCTTTTACTTTTTCAGACCACACTTCTTGTAGGGTATTCATGTTTGAATTTTGCAAGCTAAACAGTTTGAAAGCCGGTTCGGGCTTCTCCAGCGACATCTTTCGTAGCAGTGCCATCGATTTCCAGTTAACTGCTCCATACATAGGCTCCAGCCCTAATTCATGCCGAATTACTATCACTGATAGATATTTAGGCAGTCTTAGCGCGCGTCGCCAAAACAGACCTTCAAATTTTGACCAGATCTTATGGTCTATGTTCCAGCCTGATTCTGCTCCAAACGTTATGGCTGGAATCACCTTTTGTAGGTAAAAAGTTCGTACTGGAATCAAGGAAAATTTTCCGTATTGTGAATGGATTCTGGCTCCTTGTAGAGCTAGTGTTTTAATTCTTTTTTCAAGTTCAGACACCAAACTCCATTCTCTTATCGACGTGCTAAAGGGTATGCCCAAATAGCGGATCGTGTTCACTGTCTCGATCGGGACGTCGTTAATTGTCCACTTGAAGCATTTGTTTCTATGACCCTCGCTGGAGCCGAACTTCAGTATCTTTGTTTTTTCCACATTTATCTTCAGATCATTTTCCATCATGTATGTGTTCAGCATATTTAGTAACCTCTGTAAGCCTATTTGCGTTTTGTCGATCAACACAAGATCGTCAGCGTAGATCAAACAACTTACGAGATTGCTGTTGACTTTGGGTGGGAAGCAATGGGTTTTTGTTAACTTCCTGACACATCTGGGATGAATAATTTGAAGAGGACCGCTGCCAATGGGCAGCCTTGCTTCACTCCCTTATTTGTTGTAATAGGTTCAAAGATGTCACCATTCTCGTTTAGCCTTATTCTTATAGAGGTTGAATCGTGCAGAGCTTTTATGGGATTTAGTAAGTTATCTGGGCAGTTCCAATTTTTCAGCTTTCCCCAAAGTTTTTCTCGGTTTATTCCATCAAAGGCTTGTTGCATATCTATGAATGCAAGAAATAATTTTTCATTTCTCCGCAGAGATTCTAACTTTAAGAGGTTAAGTATGGGCAGATTATTTTCAGCTCCAACTCCCTTAGTGAAGCCTGTTTGTCTTGCATCGTTTAACCCAAATCGATGGGCCCAAGCTGACATTTTTTTCTGTAAAAAGGAGGCAAATACTTTTCCAATGGTATCCAATAGAGCGATTGGACGATAGTTGGCAGGGACGGCCCCGTTGCCCTTCTTGTAGATTGGGACAATTATTGCCTCCCGCCAGGATGATGGGATTTTCCTAGATTTGGTTATCATCGCAAACAATTCGGCTATGAACTTGGCCCATTCATTAGGAGGTTGTTTCAGCATTATGTTCGTGATGCCGTCTGGGCCTGCTGCTCGAGAATTTTTTAGCTTTGTTATGGCGCAGGTTATTTCGTCCACCGTCTCCATTGTATCCCAACACGAGTCTGCACGGTTGTTTCCTTCCTCCGTCGAACCACCATCGGCTGAGAAAACATTCTGAAAGTGGCCCACCCAAGCCGCCTCGGGTACTCCATTTGCCATTATTGCAGCTTGATTTGGATGCTCTTTGTTTAAGATTTTCTAAATGTCTCTGGTATTATGGGTTCTTGTCAAGGAAAGCATCTCCTCACCGCGTTCTTGGTCACGTTGGTGCGTGAATGCTATTACCCAGTTTCTGTACCTTTGTTTACGTTGTTTGATTTGAGCTGCACTGTTAGTGCCAGGTCTAGCTCGCAGGGCTTTTAAGTCTTTCCTCAATTTCTTCTTTTCACTATTCAGGGATATGCTCCATGTATGTTTGTGATTAAGAACTGGAGAAAGGTTTCTTGAGGAGAGTGTACTCAAGTGTAGGAGAATGGCTGGATAGTTGATAAAGTCTGAAGTTTCTTTATTTCTTGAATGAAAAACAGAAGTAAGATGCTGGATCTGTTTTGTATTCAGCCTAAGTCTATTGCGGCCGGAATTCACTTCTAGCTGAGTGCAAGCCGTGCCACTCAAATGCCTGCACCGAGGATGCCAGGACATTTTCAGAGGGTAATGATCGCTGTTCTTCATCGGTGTTATCTGCAGGTTGGTAATTATATGCATCACGTTGTTCTAGACCCAAATGTAATCTAATGTTTTCCTTGATCCCATATTCAGCCACGTGGTTTGTGGTGGAGAATAGCCAGGCACGTTGCCGTTGACCATGGTACAATCTCTGGCTTCCATTGCCTCAGTCAATCTTGCTCTTCTAGAGGAATCCCTGAGGTCTTTGTGGTAGTGAGGATTATTATACTGTTGGTTTCCATTAAACCAGGATGTATTTAGGTCGCCACACACAATTATCCAGAGGTTTTGAAGACTCCTCTGATTTTTGTCAATTATTGTTGTTATAGATTGAATGAATGTCCATACCGAGATCTTTGCAGGGTTCCAGTATACATTGAATAATAAAAGATGTTGAGATTGGTAATGCTCTTTTCCGGCTCCACGATTTTTTCTTTCAAGTAACGTTGACTGAACATGTCCATTTGGGTTTAATGAGTCCACCACTTCCCAACTTGTGCCTATGTTTATCAGCGTCAATAGCCCTGAAAATGGGCAACCTCTTATGTTCTTGCTTGCAGGATTTATCAGTATTTGGTAACCATCTTCTACTGGTGGTTCACGCAACCAAGTTTCCTGCAGGCATATTATGAAATTATCTGATAGGTCCATTGGGAAGTTATTGTATAGGTGGCTAAAACCTCTGGTGTTCCATGAAATCAGGGTGTTAAGTGTCCGATCCATGGTTGTCTAGTTAATTTTTTTTTCCAGAATATTATGGGGTCCTTTTGTTCCTGACAGAAGTCGAATAAGAATTCAAATGCATGCAAATCTGATCACGCCGGTGACTCAGTGAGCTCTTTTGTTCGCACTTGTCTGTTAGTTTGTCTCCATTCTGTACTGTCGGTTCGAGATATTCAAAATTCTCGAAACCGAGGCATAAAATGTCATCCTTTGCGCGCATCAGTGACCTCCTGACTGCTTGGGAGCTGACATGTAATAATACGCAGTCAACCCGTTCTTCAGAGAAGTATTCGACAATTTCAATGTCGTCAGAGGAGATTGTTCTTAATAAAGGCACTGAGTGCAGGAGGCGCATTACTTTGCTACGATTCAGATTGACATCGATGTCATCTGCCAACACATTTGTCAATTTAATTTTTTTTGATGATGTTAAGCGAGATTGCCCAGAAGTGGAAGACTTCGGAGTTGAGTCTCCAAATTTTTGGTTTTGGGCAGCAGTGCGCTTAGGATTTAGTGCGGTGACTAGCTTTTCCTTGCTAGTGCGGGGGTTGACCATTTTTCCGCCATCCATTTTGTTGACGGGCTTCGCAAGGACTGGAGCACTACTGCATTCGTCGCTCACTTCATGTGAGTAAGTAGACAAGTTGCAGAGTTCTTCGAGCCAATCAATAGTCGAGTTGCTACTAGAGTCAGAGGCAACTCTCCTTCGCTTGTTTGGATTTGAGTTTGTTGACTTGCACGCGTGGTTTGCTTCATTGTCAATCAGAGTCGATCCATTAAATATTTTTGGCACTTCTTTTCTGGTGTCGTTTTCGTTGGTAGGCTCCAAATCATGAAGTTGCAATTGTTTATTTGTCAATTTCCCCGACGGTTTTTCTCGGGCAAATACCTTTGATTTGGGAGGCGTTGTTAGGTTTCTTATAAATTTCTTCGAGTTTGAAGTTTGCTTCATAGCTACTGTGTTTTTTGTCTTTTCTTTCTTTTTCTTTTGTTGAACACTACTTGGAGCCCCTCCTGGCCTTTCCTCTTGGATGGTGCCTGAAATCTTCCTGGGTTGGAGGTTTTTTGCTCCTCCGTGAAAGATTCCAAAAGAGGCCTTTGAATTTGAGCAGCTTGGTGCCGCTGATGGTAACTCCCAGATACTGGGGGGGACTTTTCCTTTTAGGCTGTCACGCACTTGCCTCCGGTCAGTCGGTTTGAGGTCATCAGTTTTGTGCGATTGAAATTTCGCATGATTGCCAATTCTAAGTTCAATTTCTTTCATTTTTGTCGTAGCCTTTATTGCACTTACGTCAGAATGTGCTTGGGGAGGAATGTTGTCTTGTGCTTTGACTTGAACATTGTTCTCAGGTGGTAATGTTAGCGATATAGCTGGCTCGTCAGAATTTGGTTCATGGCGACTTCCACTTCCTGGGTTAGACAGGTTTGGAGATGCTGAGCTTAAATTCAAAAAGGACTTTTGCATAAAGGATGACAGCTCATCCATTTGAATTCTTGCTTCATTTGAGTTTTTTTCAATGAGCCAAAATATTTTTTTTAAACCATCTTCCATCTCGATATGTTCTTTTGTTCTTTGTTGTTGCTGAGATTTGAGATTGAAATCCATCAAGGATACTTTTTCGGCTAGATGTCCAACTATCGCACCATTATTTTGTAACGTTTCATTCACACTTTCGTATAATTTTATGAAAGGTATTAAGGCCTGTGATGTCGCCGCTGGGACACTGTTATGTATCTGTATTGCTGCAGCAACAGATAGGTTAGATTTAGCTTCAGAAATTGAGTCCATTGGGCTGGCCACCTTAACCTTGCAATGACAGATGCGGTCACAGAGATCAGCTTGACGGGGTAGGCATTGCTTCCCACGGCCTGTCTCTACAGGTTCAACTGTATGTACATTTAGGGGGGTAGAGCAGTTTGGGGCAATGTCTCCACCTTTTTTTGTTAAGGACTTTCCTCGGGGTACGTCCCCACTCGATTTTCCAGCTCGTCCATCTCCAAACTCATGGGATCGATGAGAGCCAAGGACACCCCTCTCCCATCTTGGCGAATTGACAGCTTCGATCTCGTCCTTTTCCTGAAGGAGTGTTTTTTGTTGGAAGTTCGTGGTTCCTGTTTCCAAATTGCAGAATTGCTCTGAGGTAGACGTTATTCTGTTGCTGTACCCATTTCCATGTTTTTCTTTGGGATGGCTTTCTACTAATTTGGCTTTCATGAAGTCAAAATCGGCTTGCAGCCTCTGTGTCAGTCTGGCCTCCCGTCCGGGTAAGTCAATTTCATTGTTTTTCGATCTCATTGATGAGATGGATTGTACAGTGCCTTCTCCCATGTTCTCTTTATTGTTGGACACTAAATTGTCAATGTTTGTTGTGTTCAGATTTGACGTTATGTCGCTCACTAGTTGGTGTATAAGGGGATGACTCATCTGAGTCATTGCACATGGATCTTTGTGAGCAGCCGTTTTGTCTACATCCTGTTTCTGAAAATGGAATCTTAACGTTTTGAAGTTTTTTTGAGTGCGCACGGAGTCAGAGTTCAAAAGCTCGGCGTCCGTCACCTCGAATGGGGAATAGAATGAATCTTCTCCTTCCTCGTTAATCCCGTCTAATGGGCAGCATAGTTGTAATGTCTTGCATGAAACATCAGAATTCGTTTTACATGTAGGTTGAACTAAAATCGACCTTTGAATTTTCCGCATGTTGTGTATTTTGTTGAGTAGAATCGCAGTCGTTCAAAGTGTTTTTAAAATTTCCAGCTGTTCGCGGCTCTCGTGGAACGTCTAAAGGTGCGCTACGCTCTCGCCCGATTTCCTCATTGACGGGAAGCTTTTCCTCGGCTTTCCCCGCCATAGCAGGAGTGTCTGAAGCTGGGGTGGCTTCGCCGATAAGCACCGCTGGCAAAATACAAGCCTCCGCAAGGCGCCTTCCATTTGCATCAGCATCAATAGTTGGTGCTGGAACAGGAGGCGCTGTTGCTGGCAGGGGGTGTATGGGAGGGAGCTTGAGAGAGGCAGGCGTCGATGGAACTGGGGCCACTAGAACTTCCAAATTGGTGGTCGGCGAGCCATGCTCATTCCCCGCAAGCCCCCCTCCCAAGTCACAGATCTTATAGTTAGCCTCTAGATCAGCTGCCAGAGGGACATTGTCAATTTCATCAGATGTCGAGTTCAAAAGCAGGTCGCTCCCACCACCACACAATTTTGGTTTCCCCTTGAGGCGAGTTAAGGAGCGAGTATCCATGATCTGGAATCTTACCTTTCTTCACTCGACAAACCACTTTTCATCCACTTCTCCGCGTAAAGCCCAGCCCCCAGCAAACAGCAGCAAACAGCAGCAAACAGCAGCAAACAGCAGCAAACAGCAGCAAACAGCAGCAAACAGCAGCAAACAGCAGCAAACAGCAGCAAACAGCAGCAAACAGCAGCAAACAGCAGCAAACAGCAGGAAACCCGGCGCCCTCTACTTGCGCGGGCTCAACGCCGCAAGGGCGGCTGGGGCGCACTTTTAAAATTTCACTTCCTGGTGGGCGGGATCAGCAGAGCCAAACACCACGGGCTGGAATCCAACGGGGAGTAAGCAAATCCTATGGCGAGTTTCTTCCCGATAAGCTCGTAGGAATTGCAAATATGCTCAATATGCAGCCAAACAGCAGCAAAACCGGCGCTCTTAACTTGCGCGGGCTCAAGAGCCAATACGCACGAGGCCATGAGGCCCAGAAGCCACTGGAAGCACCAGGCCGACATGCTCTCCGACTGCGCAAACATCTGACACGTGGCCAACAGATTCGCCATTCTGTTCCCGTCAGGTATACTCCGCAGTCGATCGTGTTCCAAGGAAAACCCAGGAAAGTCAGGTCCTGAGAGACTATCACAGAAGATTTCCGCAAGTTCGCCAACAGCCCAAGGTGGAACAAGAGCTGGAGGAGAGACTGAAGATTGCTCGAGGCTTTCAGCGGGCAAGGACTGCGCAACAGCCAATCATCCAAATACAGACACACATGGATACCCTGAAGCCGAAGAAGAGCAGCGATAACCGACATCTTCGTAAAGACACGCAGTACCGAGCTGAGGCCAAAGGGGAGCACTCGGAACTGGAAGTGCTCCTCCCCTACGGAAAACCGTAGGTATGTCCGGTGTGGATTCCAGATCAGAATATGCATAAACGCATCCCTGAAGGTCCACCACGCTGAGCCAATCGCCCTTCTGCAAAGAGGACTTTATTTGACAAGGCGTGATCTTGAATTTTTCTTGGGGTAGAGAGAGATTGAACTGGGAAAGGTCTAGGATGGTGCGCAGGCCAGTCTGGTTGGGTTTGGGCACCGTAAACAGGCGGGAGTAGAAGCCCTCCCCTAGGGGAAAAAGTTCCACCGCTCTGAGATCATTTCTAAATTTCGGCTTTGAGGGAGGGCGACCCTGACTGCTGGAAATGGAGGATTGATGGGTGGGGGTAGGAGGAAGGGGTAAGCGGAAGCCCGCCCGAGCAACTGACAAGACCCACCGGTCCTTAGTGATTATCTGCTACGCCTCCCAATGAGACTCAATGCGGCCTTACACTGGGGGTCTCATGCGAGCACAGAAAACACTCATTTAGCTGGTTTCTCAGTAGCGGCACCACCTGAACCTGAGGAGGAGGCCAAGGAGTGGGAGAAAAACCGACTCCGTTGCTGCCTTCGGCAGGAATTTCCCAAAGGGGTGTCAACCCTGCGGGATTCTCGAACTAGAAAACCCCCAAAACCAGAGGAAGGCCGAGGCTGCGACGACGATCTGTGTCCTGTAAGGTGGTTTTACCAGGACAGACAAGGACTTGGCGGTCTGAGTGTTGACCTTAGTTTTGGTCAGCTCCAAGTCTGTTGTGGAATGAAAGAGCTCCTTGCCATCAAAGGGCAGGCCCAAAACCTTATCCTGCACCTCCTTAGAGAACTTGGTGGCGTGCAGCCAAGTCTGACAAGAGGCATCCACGCCAATCGTAAGACCCCGGGCGCCTTATGATTTGCAGGATTTGCTGGAGGCATGCGTTGCTGCATCCAGCAAATCCTGCGCCAGGACTCTAGCATCTGACAATCCTGCTTTGAAATCGTCTAGCTTTTCAGCAGGAATAAGCTCCTCAAATTTTGACAGACCTTTCCACATTTTCATTTTCGCCCCCGCTAACACCAGTTATGCATTGGCTTGACGTAGCTGCAGGGCTGAATTAGCGAAGGGAACTAGGGAACTACCTCCCTAGGAAGTCAAGAAGCATGTCCGCTTTGGCCAGAACCTGTGAAGTCGTCGTAGATGAGGATGCAGCAGGTCTGGACTGTAAAGTGGCCGCAGCCACTACCGTGGAGGAGGGGGACGGACACAATGCTAAAGCCACCTCTTCCGAAGAATGGATCCTGTAGCGCGCGTCAATTTTCTTGTTGACAAACAATCCAGAGTGTGCTTTCTCTCAGATTTTATGGACCTCGGCCAAAACGTCCTTCTGCAAGAACATGCCGGTACGCTCTGAAGGAGACAAGGTGAACGCCCCCGAAAGCACACCCTCCAGCAGAGCGGGATGCCTCGGGTACTGGAACATCCAACAGACACATGTCCAGCATCCGGTCGTGAAAGGCTCTGACAGAGCGTGGCTGGTCTTCGCTGTCCTGATCACCCTGTGCGTCGTCCGACAGGTCCGGATCAGGCTGAGTGCATCAGGCACCACAATAGATTTGTCCACTGGGTACAACGGAGGCAGGGTTGGAAGAGTCGGGGGAGGCCCAGCCGGTAAAGGCAGCGCTGGCGGAACCACAGGAACCGCTGCTGGGACCGTCGGGGCAGGTGGGCATATCTCCCTAAATAAGCCTCAAAAGTACCCCTTCATGTGGTCGGAAAGCATAAGTCTTTCAAACTTGCTGAAAAAGATGTCCTCTGCCGACGATTTAGGCGCGACTGGAGGAGGCCTCTCATGAGTGGAGTAATTCCAGGGACGCAAGGGAGAGGGTTGCCAATAGGGCCCTTCCGCACTAGTGTCCACATAAATCAATGCGCTAATGCCGCAGGGAGCGAGACATTGTGCGGTAGGGGCATCCAAGCATTCCAGTCATAAACTGGACGAAACGGATGTGCACAAGGAAACCGATGTTCACCTAAAAAACCACTCGCCACACCTAGGGCCGATGGCGTAGTTGTAAGGGAGGTATCCAAAATGGCCGCCGTGGTCTTGAAGGGAAAGGCCGCCATTTTGTCAGCACCCGAGGAGAACTGCGACATGTGTGGAAGTGAGGCAGGGGTCCCCACAGGTGGGTCAGGGGTCTTCATTTTAGCCTTAACACAAGGAACCTCGGCCGAGCCGGTACTGTGTGGCCTAGGATATATCTGTGGCATGCTATCAGCCAAACCAGTCTTCGAAGAAAGGACCTCAGCACTGCCGGTAATGGAGGGATTACGGTCCAAGACCTCACTCCGTGCCCCCTAAACAGATCTGGAGTCACCGCTAGCGCGGGAACGATGAGGAACACACCTCACCGACAAGACCTTAACAGGCCTCTCAGAACTGTTGGTCACCATAGCCTCTAAACGAGGGACCTCGGACCCGAGTCCGGTAAAAGCCTCTTCACGACGGGCCTCGAACTTCTGTTCGGTATCAACAGTCTCAACTGAGACCTCAGGGCGCACCCCGTTGTTTTTACAGGAAGCTCGAGTCAAGGAGACCTCAAAGCAAGCTCTGGTACCAGATGCCTCAGTAGAACTGGGCCCACAAATAGCCGCCACAGGAGGGGCCTCTGATTGTAATCCGGTGTCAATAGGCCCCTTACGGAGGCCCTCAGAGAAAACTCTGGCACACCTTTTACGCCTAGAAGGCACCTCCGGGCAAGCTCCGGTAACAGAGCTTTTGACGCTCCTCCCGGACGGGAAGACCCCAGGAAGGAGTCCCCCGGCCGGGGTGCTCTAAGAAGTAAAGAACACACCAGGCGTTTCTTCTCCTCGTCGATGAAAGTTTGAAAGTGTGCTGGGGGAGCACTAAACGACGTTTAAGCGCCCGGACCAAAAGGGAGTCGCAGTTAAAACACGAGTCCCACCGGTGGTCCGGACCCAAACACTCTAAACAAAGAGAATGCGGATCTGCCCTAGTGAAGCGTCGCTCACAAGAAGAACAATTTGTAAAGTCTAGCTGAAACGGCATAGACTGACTACCATGCAACTGCTAAGCCAGAGCAAGAGAGGAGGAAACTGGAAGGAAAAAAATCTTCTGAATATGCAAGTGCGTCCAGCCCCGAACGAACAGAGAAAAGGACTGATGGGCAATGCGCTGGGCGGAGCTAAGGAGGGCGGGGTTACGGCCACGTGCGGTACCCGCGTAAAAAGAGAGGAAGGACACATTTTTGAAAAATGTGATGCTTTTACAAAGTGCTCCGGTCCCGTTCTACAGGACGGAGGAATGTCTCATAAGTATGGAGGAAAGGGGACGGGACGTAGGAGTATTTGCTTTATTATTGCTGGTGCAGATGAGATCAAAAATTATTAAAACTTTGAAAAGTAATTTTAGAAATTGGATCAGGACCCACAGAGCCTGTTTATATCAACATGATGGAGAAGCCATGTTGACGGCTATGGGTTCCAAAAATATATCAGATCTGGTCCCTGCTAATCACTCCAAAAAGTTACCAGTTCAGATTACTGGGGTTCTAGAAACCCGGTGGGTCTCATATTAAACTGCCTTGTATGCTAAACCTGAGTCAGCGGAAACTAAAACATCTTATATCCCATCATGCGCTGAGCAAATACATATACAAGAGAAAGACGTCCTACATTAAATATTAAAATCTTGCAGTTCGAGGGCACCGGGTCCAGATGGCCTTAATCAGATGTTCAAGTAGCATCCGCAGTTATGGGCCTGTATTCTTTATAACATTTTTGTTCAGGTCATTTCGACCAATGCTATTCCAGATTCTTGGCGTAGATGTCATAGTGCCCATTTTTAAGAGAGGTGATCGGTCCTGTCCCTCCAACTACAGGCCGATCGCCCTCTTAGACGCCCCTGGAAAGATCTTTTCGCGTTTTCTTCTTAGAGACTTTAACAATTGGGTGTCGACCTACTCTAAACGTGATCCATGCTAGACTAGGTTCATTGCAGGTCTTGGTACTTCAGTCAACCTATTAACAATCACGTCCATTATTAAATACCATCAATCAATTAAGCAACTATTGTACTTTGTATTTGTGGATTTACGTGCCGCATTCGACTCCGTGTCTCGAGAACTCCTTTTAGAAAAACTGATTAGTGACAGTTGTCCTTCATATATTATTGCACTTATTAGCGCTTTACATACCAACACCAGCATACAAGTCAGATTAACCCTTGAAGGCATCCTATCAACATCTATTAAGACCTACAGGGGACTGAGGCAGGGATGTGTTCTTGCTTCAGCTTTAACTTTTCTTATAATCGGACATCAGCAAGGCTTTTAATAGAATAATAACGGATGGCCCAAAGCTAGCTTCTAAGACCATTCCAGCTCTGCTCTATGCTGATGACTTGGTGCTCATGTGCAAGACTCCTCAAGGTCTACAAAACCTACTAGATGCTCTCTCAGTTTAAGTCAAAGAGAATCTATTGACTATTAATTTGGAAAAAAACAAAATTATGATATATAATTCTAACAAGAGAAGCACTAATAAAAACTTAAAATGGGCTGTACAAGAGAAGCTCTTGGATCGTGTGCATCAATATACCTGTTTGGGTGTGATGATATCGGATGTTAAGAATGAAGCGCAGATGACAAATTGGAGTACTAAAATAGATTTGACTATCTCTCAAACAGTAATTATGCAGGCCAAAGATGGCAAATTCGCAACACCAGCCTTGACATATTTTAGCCAAAAAGTTACACCCATCATGTTATATGGTTCTGAAACGTTGGACATCTTATCAGAAACCCTATGGTGTAGATTTGAGGCTAGATACTGGAGACGTATTTTAGATCTTCCAAAATGCATTCCAATTGCTTAGATTAGGAACGAATTAGGATTGACATCCATGTATGCACAATATTTGTGGCAAGTGACAGCTATATTTAGGAAGTGCCTATTGGTAAGTGGATCGAATGGGTTAATAGGCTCTCTTTCCAAACATATTCTGTCATCTAAGGATAAATTTACTTGCAAATGGTACCGAGAAGCGATTAATGCATTAGCTCATGCAGATGCTTCCGTTAGAGACCTCATGCAGAACCCTTTGAGTACAAACCACTGTTCCAATGGGATTGGATCAGAACTAGGGAAAAAATGTTGTGTTAAGACTGGTAACTTTTTTCTTCACAAGAAATATAGTATAGCTGAGCGGTATTTGATTACATCTCTGTCACCCAGTTAGATCTGACTTCTTATGACCCAGATTTAACTTATGACCCACCAAAGAGGTGTTAGCCAAACACAATATAATTTCCCTGCAATGTCGTTGTTGTAAAGTTAAAACTCACCCGGAGACTCTTCGACATTTATTGGTGGAATGTAGAGCTTTGAATGAAAAACGTTTTCAACACTTGAACCCATCTGTAAGAGAATTCATAGAGATAACGCCTCTTAGACTGTGGCAGATGATTTTGTGTGGATGTCCACCCCACTGAGAATTGGAGCAATTAGATTTTTAAAAGACTTGAAGTTGAATGATGGGTAAATAAACTGATTGAATGATATGCCTATTACTTTCCGTCTTATGAGTCTTACTTTTATTGTAAAGTTGATGTATTTCAGCTAAGACAATAAAAAGAAAAAAAAATCTGCCTGCTTCTACTCTCCACTCTCTGAAAGTCGTCCAGAACAGGACTGCAAGACTTGTCCTTGGCCTCAAGCCCAGGGATCGTATCTCTCCAGGACTGACATCTCTACACTTGTTCCCAGTGGTTGCAAGGATTAAGTTCAAAACCCTCTACATTGTCTACAAGGCCTTCTGGGGGCTGGGGCCTCAATATCTCCAACTCTCTCTTCCTAAATATCTCCCTTCTCAAGCTCTTCGCTCATCTGCCTCCAACTCCCTCGGGGTTAGTCGCTTCTCCAAGCAGCGAGTTGGTGGTAGATCTCTTTCTTTGGCTGGGGCCTTCCTCTGAAACTTGAGGAGAACCCTCTCCGATTCCGGAAGCACCTCAAGACCTTCCTCTTTGCTTCTGCCATCTCTCCTCCTCTACCCTACCCTACTGAACCCCTGACTGAAACTTCATTGGTCACCTGGCTACCCTCTGATCTTGGGGCCAGGTCCGCTCTCCCACCAGCTGCACACATGCACTGCCTCCTGGGCAACCCCTGCACCTGGGGGCTGTTTCTGTATCCCTACAGAACCCCTAGCTCTTGACTGCACCCACTCCTGCACTTGCCACTAGCTGGCCACACTTACCGATTGTTATTTATTTTATTTATCCCACTGTTGAGCCTATGTTTTGCACTGCCCCCTCCCCCATACCCCCCTCACTGACACTTTCCCCTGTCCCCTGCACTTGCGTGATCTCAAGGTCACCTGGCCTAGTAAGAAAGCCGTCTTTGTCTTCCCTCTGTTCACCCTCCCTTGCCTTGTCGCGCCTTGAAACACTTGTGTATCGGAGCGTTATAAATGCCATATCATATCAGAAGACCAGGTGGCAGCACTGCAGATGTCTTGTAGCGCAACCCCTCTCTGGAGGGCTACACCTCTAGTCGAGTGGGCCCTTAGACCTTCGGGAACCTCATTCCCAGCCAGGTTGTAACATTCGGATATGCAAAGTATGATCCACTGAGACAACATTTGTTTGGTGAACGCTTGTCCCATTCTGTGGCCCGCACAGCCAAATAGTTGGTCGTCTACTCTTATTTTAGAAACACTATTGATGTAAAAGCTCAAGGCTCTTCTATGGTCCAGTATGTGTAATATCGCCTCCTGTTTAGATAGATGAGGAGGAGCGATGGCCAGCAAGTATATTTTTTGTCAGATGAATTTACAACACTATTTTTGCCAGAAAAGAGGGATGAACCCTCAAAACTACCCTGAAAGACAGTGAATGGTGGTTTTGAACACAAGGGCTGAAGCTCGCTCACTCTGCGAGCAGAAGTAATAGCTACCGTTTTTAAAGACAACATCCTAAGTGGACAAGAATGTAATGGTTCAAATGGAGAACGCATTAGGAAGCTTAAAACTAGGTTAAGATCCCAGACCGGAACAATAAATGGAACCGGTGTGAAGATGTTGGTCAAGGTGGGTGGTCATAATTTCGAAAAAAAAATGTCGACTGACAAAAATGTCGACAAAAAAATGTCGAAAAAAAAAGTCGACTTTTGTTTTTTTTAATTATATATTTATTTTAGGGGTTCGGGAGTTAAAAAAAAGGGAAAAATTAAAAAAAATATTAAAAAAGGGGGGTTGGGGGTGAACCCCCCCATTTAAAAAAAAAAATGCATTGAAAAAAAAAGTTGACTTTTTTTTCGACATTTTTTTTTCGATAGTTTGACTTTCGACATTTTTGTTGTCGAAATTATCACTGTAAACCGTTGGTCAACCCTTTCAGAAATTGGATGACTATGGGAACCATGAAGTTGGAACCTTGTTCCGGAGAGCACACTTGAAAATGGACAGCGCAGCCAGATAGCCCTTGGCAGTAGCAACCTGTAGCCCTTGATGGGTTAAATGTAGTAGAAAAGACAAAACTGTTGGTGTGTCACAAGTAAACTGATCAATTCCTTTATCTCTACACCAGATGTAAAATGTGTTCCAATGGCTGCGGTATAACGGTATAAAGATTTTTTTGCTGCCTTCTGGATGAAAGCAACACCTCCAAGACATTTTCCAGAAGGTCCCAATCTTTGTACCTCAACCTCTCAGAAACCATGCATGGGGTTGAGGGTCCTGATCTCTGTATGAAGAATGCAACCCCCTCTTGCGAGAGAAGGTCCTCTCTTTGTGGAAGATGAATTTGAAAGCAGATGGACATTTCCAGAAGTTCCTGGCCTACTCCGGAGCAATCGGGATCATGGATTTTCAAAACGTTCTTAGCCTCCTCAGAAAATGAGGAATGACGGAGATTGGCAGAAACGCGTACATGAGCAGAACTGTTCGCACATCCGGTTGACACTGGTCACAAACCGATCCACTTGTGGGGTTCCCCAAGGCTGTGGGGTTCCCCAAGGGTGAAGATCTCTTGAAGGACTTCCTGAGCCAACTCCCACTCGTGGGATACTGTGCTCTGCCTGCTCAACAGGGTCTCCTGCCATGTTTTCTTCTCCGGCCAGATGAGCTGCCGACAGATTCCTTCTTGCAGTGCCCAAAACCAGAGCTGCATTGCCTCTCTGCACAGGGGCAGTGGCTCCACAACTCCTCTGTTTTTGAGGCATCAGACAATAAGGAGAGTGCCAGCCTTGTTTTTTTGCCGCTATAAGTATCTGTTCGATTGCACCCTTCGACCAAGAGTGTCTGAAACTTCCTGTAGGAGGAGTGGGTCTGGTACAGTACGGTGGTCTCTTTAGAAAAGGGAGGAAGTAACCATGGGCGACTGTTTGTGGTGGCCAATGATCTGTTGTAATAATTTTCTGAAAGTGGTTTTGTGGCACCGGTTGGTGCAGAAGGCAAGGCAGCGGATACTGCTGCAGCTCCTCTGCCTGTACGTCCTTCACCGCCTCAAGGTTGCCTTCTCTGTCCCATCTGGTTAAATGGACATCTTTCTCTGCTAACTGAGGAATAGTAACGAAATGAACAATTTCTCCATCTCTGAGCAGAAGATGGAGCTGTTCGACCTTGTTGTGGCTGTCTAATGGCCCGACTCAGATTTCTGGATTGCACGTCAGAAGCTAGGCAAATCGTCTAAGCACTGTACTGGCAGCCATAGAACGGCTAATACAATCTGCAGTGTCTAGCCCCGACTGCAAAGATTGGCACATAGCATCTTTACCATCCTGAATAATATTCATAAAGCCTCGCTTTTCTCCACCCTCTGGGATGTGTTAAGATTCCATGGCCATCACCTCCCACAAAGTATAGGTGAACTTCGCTATAGCACAAGTTGCTTTCAGTGCCATACTCCCTGCAGAGAAAACTGTTTCCCATGACATCGAGCCCTTTATCCTCCCTGTCCGGAGGGACTGTGGGATAGGCTGCTCCCTTAGATGCAGCAGTAGCTGCTTGCACAACAATGCTTTGTGGAATCGGATGTTTCAAAATAAACTCTGATCTACTGATGAGGGTCTGTATTTTTTGTGTGAATTCCTTTCTGAACTGCAGGTATTGTATCAGGATTTTTCCAGTTCTCTAGAACTAAATTCTTCAATGCTGTAAGGGAGGGGAGGGGAGGGGAGGACTGGTTCCTTAGGTGGTCCCCTGTCCAAAATATCTGTAAGGTCATCTTGTTCATATTCAACGGCTCTATCATATCCAAGGCATTCAATAACCTTTGCCATTACTGATCTATAAGATGCATCAGCATGACCTGAACCTTAAGGAGTGCCAAAATCAACCTCTGCAGACGTATCTAGATCATTGGACATCCTGCAGGGTGTCCACAAGGTCTATCATTTTGGATTCCTGGGCCATCAGGTCTTCTGGAACACCAGGAGGGTCGTATTCCCTACCAAAACTATAAATAGGGCTTTCTTCCTCCATCTCTTCCTCATTAATAGAGGCCATGGACTTTAACAAGTCTCTTTTCCCAAGAGGTTTAAAAACCTTTGACCCTGACCGTTTCGGCGTTGCTACACTACAGTCTGACGCCTTCAACATCAAAGAATGGGATCCCATTGAGGCCATGAGAGGCGCACAAGATGCCTTCAAGGTCTTTGAATCATTCGACCTACTGTCCAGGTCCTCGGGCGCGCGTCAGTGGTTTTTACAGACACCAGCCTGTCGGCTTTTCGCATATTGGGGCCAGTAGTCTCTAGCAACTTCAACGAAAGGGCTGGCTTTGCCGCCTTCTCTGGTTGATCGAGTACCCCAGCTAATGAAGAATATCTGACATTCTATGGTAGGAGTGTATCACCCCCTCACGAGACCCCGACCTCACAAGCCAATCGACCAAATAGGGGTATAGGTGATGGCCCTCCAAGCAGAGGAGACCAGCCAATGCGTTCTTCAACTTCGTGAAGACACGAGGGGCTGAGGTCAGACCAACAGGCAGCACCATGTACTGGAAGTGGCATGACAATCGTGAACATTGTGATGCAGCTGGTAGATGGGTACAAACATGTACGCATCGTTGAGGTTTAGGGAACACGTCTAGTTCCCCGCACACAGGCTCTCATATGTGCGCGGGAGTAATCATCTTTAAGCATTCTAGCGTTAAAGACAGATTGAGAAACGACAGGTCCAGGACATCCCTCAGGCCAGCGTGGATGTGCAAAAAATCCTGGAGTAGAAACCAAAGCCCCTGCCTGATTGAGGAACCGGTTCTACCGCCTGCATCTCCAAGAGCGAAAGGATCTCCTGTAAATAGAGCCAGGGATCCGATCTGAGGAAGAGGAGGAGAGCATGGAAGAGAAATACTGAATAGGATGTAAGGGTTCTTGAAAAGACGCTTCCAGCTGTATTGGAAAAGAGCCAGTCGGCCCCCAACTGGACGTCACTGTTTCTTGGCATCGGAGGCACAAGAGAGGGAGCGGAACAATCAGAGTGAAGACCTCTGTTGCTTCCTCCTGTTGTCATTGGGCGAACTATCAGGGCTCCGCGTACCGCGGTCCCGGAACTGCTTGAAGCCGGTGATAGCGATGGGTTTGAATTCGGTTCTGCCCTGAGACTGAGGGAAGGACTTCAGCCCTGGCTTTGACGTGATGGCCAAGGATTTGGCGGTTTCAGTGGAGGTTTTCTTCGTTAACTCGTCATCGGTTGCCGAAAGAAAGAAGTCCACACCCTCGAAGGGAAGATCTTGGATTTGCTTTTAGCACGTCAGATGAACAGTGGCATGCATCCTGTTAGGAAGAATCCTGTGCAGTGCCCTTAGGGACCACTACACACAATTAAGACCACAAGTGGTAATACAAGTTCACCTTTGGTACAAGCCTGTACTACTATGTTAAAGTCGTAGCAGTAGCGGAGCAGCCAGGCTTATCTCAAGAGTATATGAGCAGTAGCAGAGATTACACAAAGGGACCACAATTACTGTGACTCAAGCAAACACTGACTCAAGGTTTCAGGTAAAAAATATAAGTACATTTATTTTTAAACCATCTGTAAAACACAACACTTCTATTAATTCAAAACCACATGTAAAATACATTACAAGCAACCAATTCCCTTGGCACAGAATAACTCAAGGCAAGTACCTTATGTTTTGGTGGACTGGTGTTGTAAAACAAAAGACATTACAGAGAACACATATGCGATCACTTTTTGACAGTTCGGTCATATTAAAGAAACTCGTATCCGCGGCAAGAAATGTTACTGGGGCAAAACACACTTAGCACCTGGGTTAACCAGAGAGAGTTGGGGGCAAAAATCACAGGCAATACTTTTGTCAAGGAAAACAGAATCAGAGAACACTTGTTGACAGAAATACAAATGTCAATAGGCCGGAGCCAGTGTCAAGTGGAACCGGGTTCCTGTTGTCGAGGATCACACAGTTCAAGATTCAACGTTGCCAGGAGTACTTGGATATTGTCAACAGAGGAGGCAAAAGATATAAGGAGGAGGGAAGACAAGGGCAAGCCTTGGAGAAGGAGAAAAGGGATTCACCCTAGTTCCTCAAAACAGAACACAGTACCTTATTCAAGGAAGAAGCTGTTGCCACAGCAGTTGTTCCTGTTAGTTTCCTGCAGACCCATGGTTCCTGGAGCTTCGGCAAGAAGGATGTCTGGAGAGGTCTGCACCACCCAGGGATGAAGCCAGCAGCAGCGACGGTGAATAAAAGGTGCACTCCTTAAAAATAGTAGTGGGTCTTCAGATGGCTATCCGGACCACTACAGCAGGGTGCAGCAATTTCGACCAAGAGGAGGATCATCTGACTGTGGAAGATGAGCTGGTTGACCCCACCAGGCTCAAGGGAAGACGACTCCGGACTGGATCTTCTCTGGTTGTCGAAGGGTAGATAGCTCAGGACTGCAGTAGGGCTTTACTGGGATAGGGTAGTTGCAGCAGCCGTCTTCTTCTCCGCTTCTCTTCGGTTCCTTGTAGTTCCAGTAGCGACTGACTTCCAGCCCAAGAGTCCTGCCTTTTATGCGAAAATCCCACATTCACACAGCCTGGCTGTCAATCACGCAGCAGGGGGGTTTGTCCAGCCCTTACAACCACCTCAGCCAATCATGGCAAAGTGTGGCTGTGTTTCCTAGGATACCCTGTGCAGGGGGTGACTACACCCCTCCCTCACATTCAGCCCATCTAGACACCCAGGCGCCCAGAGGAGGGGTTCTTGGCAGAAGCCCACCAAAAGATGAAGAAAGAAGGCAAACTGGGTTTGTCGCGCAATGTAAAACACAAGAAGGACTTTAACAAAAAGAAATGGCGAATAAACCTGACCGAAGCCAAAAGAAAGATATTTGGTCAAGCGGGTTTATGTTCAAGGCTAATATAATAACCTAAAACAAAGTCTAAATGTTAAAGGAGTCAAACAAAGATCAGAGAGGCACAGACAAGGGGTAGGATTTAACCCTTTTCAGTACTCCATGTAAGATGGGTTGTACTGGGTCTGTAGTAAAAAAAATTACTATGTAAAGTTAATGGCAACTTTACCTGGTAATGGGGACAGTAGTCGGCCGCAGAAAAAGGAGTCATTGGGAAGTCTTAGAGACAACCCAGTGTTACTGCACCAAAGGTGCTGTGTAACACATAACAAGTTGGGCTCCTGGAGTGGTGTGCTCCAGATTCCAAGATCACACAACGAGTAGAAATGCACATGACAAAACACAGGTAAGAGTGGGGAAAAGAGGCACACTTTTGCCAAGTGGAAAAAATAAACTCCAGAAATCCAGCAAAGCTGCTGGGGGACTCACTAGGTGAGGGGAAATAGCCATAGACTGAGAATTCTCCCTAACACATTCATGCAGTCCTTCATCTCGACACCCGGACACAGCTCTCTGCGGTCTGTGTTTATGTGGGAGACTGAAGACTCCATGAGGTCTTGCGCAACAGCCCGGGCATCAGCCAGACCAGCCTTGAAGGAGGCCTTGCCTCTCCAAAGTAAGGTTAGGCAGAAACTTCTGAGCTCCCACCACAGCTTCTGGTCAGCCACGGCTAAAAGGGCATCCATGTCGGCTTGCCGCAAATGCAGTCCTGAAATGGCATAACAGCGTTTGCCAAAAGACTGTCCTCCTTGGAAAGAGAACTGAAGGTGGCTTCCCATGGAGGAAGACGGAGACTGTTTAGAACATAGTGAGGCTGCAGCCACCACTGAAGAATGTGGCTGTGGGTGGGAGGCCACACGGATTGGCGCCCTGTCCGTCACCGTGAACCTTCTGTCCAACTTCTTGTTCATCTGGGTGTTGGCCCTGGGCTTCTCCCAGACCTTTCTTGCCACGTGCAGGACATCCTTCTTTAGAGGGATGCCAGACTGGATCATGGTGCGCTTGCCCAAAACCTCTGCTTGCACTCCCGCCTCCTTGGGGGGCTTCCTCAGGCAGAGGGACTCTTCCCTGCCCCCCCCCCCCCCCAAGAACTCTGCCAGGCTCTGAAGGCAGTCATGAAAGACCTTAACGGATGCAGAGGGTTCATAGACCTGGGTGTCATTTACAGACTGAGGGGAGTGTGGGCCCTGGGCCACAGGTGGCGGCAGGGCCCCCCCCACCATAGGCCCGGAGCCGAAGACGGATCCAACGGCTGTTGAGGGAAAGGCATTGCTGGTATAGGAGAAGGTGGTGGGGACTGAGCAACCAGTAGGTCCTGGACCAGGGAAGAGACCGGCGCAGGCAGCGCTGGAGGAACAGGCAGAGGACACAGACGAGGTACCATCTGCGGGCTCACCTCCATTACTTTATCTTTTAGGAGCCCAGTAATTTGAGGGGAACACATGAGGAGGAGGAAGCGCTTGAAGCAGCAGTCCTTGCTAGTCTCTGGATACCTAGGCACTGGGTCTCTGCTCCTGGTCAAAGCGCTGAGGCACCCCGAGCGGAGTAGCCATAAAGCTGCAATGGGTAGATGTATCCTGGAGGAGAACAGATGCCTGTACCATACAGTTTGCTTCCGCTTCCAGACAGAAGTGGACTGGAACCTTCTTGCAAGGCCCAATCAATGGGCAAGAGCACAGGTAGGCCATGAGTCGAATCCAAAATGGCAGCCGGCCTAGCAGGCTCTGCCACGCACCTATCAGCCAATTTGGGACTTTGTGCCACGCCCTGGGCGAGATAGCGCGAAGGTCCCGGCCTACGAGAGGGCTCAGACATGGGAGGATACAGCTTGGGTCTTGGACCCGAAGCAGAAGCGTGGATCTCAGATCATCCTGGTAGGCACTGAGCCCTCGACTGGATGGACGGAAGTCATAACGCCCTAACTCATGACCACAGAGCGAGCTCTCCGATAGGATGCACGCCCTCTACACCTGTGCTGGTAGTTGTGCTGGATTGTGCCGGGGACTGACTCTTGGAGGTGGCACCCAAGAATGCTTTACCCCTTTGGGGCGAAGAAGAGGACGAACTTGATCCCCATTCCAAGAACAGCTGGGTAGGGTACCTGAGCCCCTCGTCTTGGGAGCCGGTAGCCTTGATGGCCTCAGGTCTGCCAGAACCTGAATCCGAGGATTCCTTGCCTGTGGGAACCCCCGGGACGGGGTCGCCGCGATGAGGTGCCGTGCTGAACAGAGGGTCTACCTTGTCTGGACGAGATGTCCTGGATACAAAGTCCTTAAGGTGCGCCCGAGGAGAAGTGTGGAATATCTCCCTCCAATGCGAGAACCGATTATTCAATGCCTTGTGACCGAGAGCGCTGCAGACCGTGCACGCGTCCCAGCTGTGGTCGGGCCCAAGGCACTTGAGACAGAGTGCATGAGGGTTCAAGGCCAGGAATGAGTGGCACAAAGCACATCTCATGAATCCTCCTGCAGTCGACATGCTCCAGGGGATGTGAGGCACAGAAGGCAGGTTAAATAAGATTGAAAAACAAAGGGGAGCAAGCAGAAAGTTAAAAAAAACTCTGCACTGGCTGCCAGGTCCGATACCGTTTGTGCAGAAAAAGGGACTCAAGTGAGGCGCAGGGCTTCTGTAGGATGTTCCCACACCTGAGGCTGCGCCCCTGCGTACCGTACTAAATTTAAAGGGGAAGTTCAATTTTTCACTGCCAAAGGTTCGGGTCCGCCCCCATGTTGGGGGATATGCCCACAAGTATGGAGGAAAGGGGACGGGAAGTAGGAGTACAATAAGTTTTCAAATGATCTACTTTGAGATCAGCATTCTATAAAGAGTAGGCAACTGTTATACAGCCAATTAGCTATAGTTTATGGTGTCATGTTTGAACAGAGTAATAGTAGTACACCAGTGAACAACAGTGGGTGCCCAAGACCGTAGCCTCACAGTTGAGCACCAAATTGTTAAGATGGATTTATAGAATCTGGCCTGGTGGATTTTAGGAGGCCTCCCTAGTTATACTGAACAGGCCACTCTAAGGGGTTACCTTAAACACAATCAAGGTAGAAATGGAGAGCAGTCTAGGAATATTCTCAGGAGATGAGTGAGGTCAGGGATCCTCAATGAGTCCACAAAGTATGGCACACAATAGTTCAATTTCGACAGTTAGAATAAAAGATTTTTCTTATGGGCCTTGTGAACGCACCAAAAAATGAATATAACCGGTAGTATTATCTCACAAGTCTCCATGATACAAATATAAAAACATTCACTATAGGTTCATAAATGCATTAAATGTTGCGTATCTGCAAGTAAATGCACTGTGACCAAGGGGCTCAATCTTTGGCCATTGGTTCTGATTAGTGATGCCACCGAGGTGCGGGTTCAACGATTCTTTCGGTCGGGTGTAACTGCAAAATGCTACTTCTGGCGGTGAATAAATGCAAGAAACACTGATACAGACCTCCTCAGGACACACCACAGGTTGGAGAAGAACAGTCCAGCAATGGTCTCCACACACGGGGGAAAATGCTCCAGGGGAGAAGGAGACCTCTGGAACGAACTGGCGATCGCTGAAGTTCCGGGCTTGAACAGCGATGATTCTGATGAGGTAGCCCACAAGATAGCTGGTCAGTCCACTGGGCAAGGCCAAAGACACTTCCAAAAGGGTCAGAAGGGTGTGATCTTCGGGAAAGCATTGAGACTGGTTGTCCTAGTTCAAGGGCTGAAGCACCGTTAAGGTTCATCAGATCAGGTAGTCACACAAGGCTGCACTGGACCCGACGCAGAAAGGGATGCCGTGCCACTTCAGGAGTTGTCTTTATGATCTTCAGCAGGCTGTATTTCTTCGCTCCAACGAAGATCGCAAGAAATGCTTGTAGAAGTCTAAGCCCACAATGGAAAGGATCTGCACCATTCAACCAGCAATTAGTTGTTCAATCAGGGACAGATCCAGGTTTCACATTTGCCCAATGCAGAGACTTTCTGTTAGCACAGATGTGGAGTGGCACTAGACAGTCCCATCTCCTTCCTGGGCCACAAACACGCACAAAGACATAATTTGTCCGGGCAAGTGCATGACCTTCTAAGGGATTTCTTGACCTGGCAAAGCAGGAAGAAGGCCGAACAATATGGCCAAATAAGCTAAAATCTTGTGGTGCAGCCATTTTAGGGCACTAGCCACGTTTCGTAGCCATTCACTGTAAACGCAAATGTGCACACTAAAAATAATGCAAACATTGTACATATGCATCTGCTGCCACCAGCTTGTCTTTAGGCACATAAAAGTAGCCAAAAATCAGGGCATGCAAATCTACTAGCCCACTACCATAGGCGAGTACCATTTGCAAAATACTCGAATTACAAGGCCTGCAAAAATCCCAGGTGTAAAACACTAGGGTGATACAAAGGTATCTGTAGTAGTTGCTCGTGCTTTCGCGAGCAGCTGTCTTAGGTTCTAAAAGAGAATGTTGGGGTGTGGAGGTTCGGGGGGTGGCAGTTGGGTGAGAGGAAGGAGCGGTGAACAGATGATGTACGGGTTCGGGTTTGATAGATAAATAAATACTTAATAACTTACCTGTGGAGGTCTCGTTATTACAGTATCCCCATTGAAATACACTGTAAGGTTAAAAAGTACAAGAATTCAAAAGGGAAACAGTTTCACAGTACTGATAGTCTGGAGGACTGATCAGTTTCCCCATAACAATGAACAAAAAAGTGAAGCTGGAAGCAAAATGAAAAAGGGTGGGGGGGACCATATAAACTATGGAGGGAAAGTTTGAAAAATAGAAATCTTTCCTAACAATGAGCACAACTTTTCTCCTGCTTGAAACTTAGACCCATATGCCTGGGTGTTTGAGTCGTCATTATACAAGTCAAAGAACACTGAAAATGCCCTTTTTGCATGTTGTCTGCTATGAAGCCTTCTCTGCCTACACCCGTAGACTGTGGAACCTCCTCCCTCCCCACACTCCTACAATTCAGAAAAGAACTCCAGACTCATCTCTTCCTCTTCAAGGAATCTCTCTTCCTCACCACCTAGGCCATCATATCGGCACCCGGCCCTCTCTGCCACCTGGAACAGCTGTACCCCTCTCTATGCCCCTCGGTATCATACCCCTGATGTATATTACCTCTGAAAAGCACTCTGTTATGAGTCTGTACTGTTGTCCACCTCTGCAAAGCGCTCTGTTATGCATCTGTATTGTTGTATACGTTTGTAAAGCATTTATTTGCTTCTCGAAGCTAGGTCCACGCTCAATAAATATCATAATAACAGATGACTGTAGCTTCGATAATCAAATGTGCGGACAATTGGATTCTAAATTCCATCGAATTGTTGAATGGGTTCAAAGCGGAAGTTATCCCAAGGAGCAACAAAGAACAGCATCTACCTATGCAACATTAGCCATGAACTAGGATTTCTGCATGGTGCAGATTTTGATCTACTCACCAGTCTTTCACAAAGGACTGAAAGTGCATGGAGAAGCCCATGTTACAGGGGAGCAGAGGAGGTTCCTCCTGAAGGACTTTGGTAAGAACCTCAAAGTCAGTCTTACAATTTATGTATGGAAACTGACCCGTTGCTAACTCCACCTGGAAAGAGAACGAAAATAGCCTTTTAAGAGAGTGGCCCCAAAACATACCCCCTGCTAAAAAAAATGACAAAGTGCTCCTTTTTTACAGCTAAACAGCTCTATATGTAAAAAGAGAGTTCAAAAAGTACATGTTTTTAAAACTAGTCAACACTTGGGAGAAAAGGAGTCAAAAGAGAGACCGCTAGGAAGAGGGTCGGGGGGGGGGAGAAGGAGAGGTGAGAAACAAACCATGACTGTTAAAATAAATATTTTAAAGTTACTTACCAGGGTGACAACTTTGCATAGTCCCATTTTCACCATGATAGTGTAATATCTAGCCCTTAGGGAAGGGACTGGAACAGCAATACCAACAATATAGATACAAAGTTACCGTGCAAACCCCATGCTCCTCCATGCTCTGCCCTCCCAAGAATAGTAATATGACCACTGTCTTACGTTTATTTGTTTATTTATTTGGTAATGCGCACCAATCCCTCAGGTGCACGGGCGCAACAGAAACAAGAAATCATAAAACTTAGTTACAGTAGAAGGCAGCAATCCATAGAGCAGGTAATTGCGCAAGAGGGAAAATACAACATAATAGGTACATCACATGCATAGCAATGGTCTTGGTGAAACGAGGGGGCGTAAGCATGGGTAACAGTAAGTGCGTACGTACATATATATATACATATATAAATGCCACTTACATATCTATGTCATCATGTGCTCAGGGTTAATACAGTGAGACCGAGCAGACAACCATGTGTGCCCGGATGACCAGATTACTGTGCGATTAGGCCAAACAAGGGGTCAAGTTGTAGCTCGCAAAGGTAGGGGAATAAGTCGTCAGTTAGGAGTCATTGGTGTGAAGCCACTTGAGTATCTTATGTCTAAATGTGGGGTAGGGTTGTGCTAGTCTCGGGTCAAATGGTAAATTGTTCCAGCATTGAGCAGCTTTAACTGGGAAGCTTGCTCCTCCCGCTGTTGATCGTTTGAATCTAGGAACCTCTAACATAGAAGAGTTGGCAGATCTCATGGGGCGGGTAGTTGTTCTTCTGGTAATTTTATCCATTAGGTACGGGGGTGCTAGATTATTCAGGCATTTGGAAGTGAGGGATGCTGTTTTAAGAATGATTCTATCCGATATATTTAAGCCAGTTCACCTCTTTCCTGAACTGGGTGATGTGCGCTCTGTGAGGGATGTTCAAGGCTGCTCTCAGGGTGTTGTTCTGCAGTCTTTGAATTTTGTCTTTAATATATTTTCAGGTAGAGGCAAGGGAGTGGATTTGGTTTTTGAGAGTGAGGAGTCCAGGTAGAATACTAGGTTTATGACAACTGACATCACCTTGATAGGGTTGTTATCAATATTAAAGGTTTTGTAGTTTGAGCTAAGTTTCTGGATATTAGCTTCAGACCCTAAGATTAGTAACTCTGTTTTTTCATCATTCAGACAGAGGCCATGGGATGCCATCCATGCCTGAATGAGGGTGTATATCTTGTTCACCAAGGCTGAGTCTGCCTCAAAGTTGCCCGAAAGGGGTATTCGGATCTGGGTGTCTGCATAGTTAGTGTAGGTGACGCCCAGTCTATCCAACTTGTCAAATAAAGGCTTGGTGAAGATATTATACATAGTGGGGGAGACGCATGATCCTTGTGGGACCCTGCATGTTATTTTGATGGGGTTGGCCGAGGCTGAGGTGGAGAAGACTCATGGTTCGGTTAGATAAGAAGGATTGGATCCAGGCTATAGCATCTTTAAAGAAGTTGGTGGCAGATTCGAGGTGATTGCATAACACTGCATGATCCACCAAGTCAAACGCCGCCGACAAGTCTAGTAGGAGTAGCAAAGCCATTTTTCCATTGTCCCTTAGTTCTTCGATTTGTGTCTTAAGATCTAGTAGCAATGTTTACGTACCTTTACTTTATGGGTCCAGCACACACCACCCTATGTGGAGCGCTGGGGGGTTACTTAGTAACTGGAGCCAGTGGTTTCTTTTTTTCTACCTAGTGACATGTATCTACAGGCTGATACATCAGCTACAGTGCCTGGCCCAAGGGTGACCATTTTCTCAAATTGGCCCCCTTCCCCGACCCCCTCCCCAGTCTTGTTTTTTCCCCCCATTTCTTGTTAGTTTCTTGTAGGCTTTTACTCTGTTTGCATCTGGTTTGAGTACCCTGTGTTTATATTGCGATAGAAATAAAATATCAATCAATATTGCTTTTGGCAGGCTTCCGCCCTGAAGCCAGTGCAGGATACAGGGTGTCTGGAAAGGCAGGAAGTGAGGGAGGGCCCACAGGACTTCCCTGTCGCTTGTCTCTAGGTATGCCCGAGTGAAACAAGTTCCAAATGGCCTGGAGGACAGACACCCTACTGTGTGATTGACAGTCTAGGGCTGTGAATGAATGGGAACTTGCATTAAAAAATGTGGTTTGTGGAACTAGAAGCAGAGTCGACCACTGGAGGACAACATCCGAAGCAGAAGAGAAGACACCAGCAGCACCACCCTGGACTGCGTAGTGCCCGGAGAAGCCCTGTAGCTGTGCTGACCCTGTTATCGAATCGACAGGGAAAACACTTAAAAGGACGACTTTCTCCCTTAGTCTGGTGGGACCAACTAGCCTCGAAACAAACTTTTTCGGTGAAACCTCGGACTTGCTGCAACTTTCCAAGGCTGCAGAAGCCCAATACCCAGGGTACCTCGACCACTGGTGAGCTTATTGTCTTCTGAAGCCTGAATCCGACCAGATCTTCGTGGGCATCCAGAGGACCCTATAGAAGCAAGAAAACTGCGTCCAGAGTCCAGGACCGAGGGATTCAAGGAAATCCTAACCAGAGCTTTTCGTTCTTCGTTGGCGCTGAGAAAAAGGCCCCAAATCCACAGACCCTGAATCGATGGAAATCCATTGCTGCTGAGACGCTCTCTCGAGCTGCCGCAGGAGCCCACCAGTGGTCCTCCCTTTCGTCACCACGACCAAGGACCAGTAACAAGGGTCTATTGCATTGTGAAGGCAACCAGCGGGAACACTCTTCATTTTCAAGGTACTGTGGGGCTTGGGGTATTTTATCCTGTTGCCATTTTGGGTGCTTCTGATCTTTGGGTTTGCAATTTAACCTTACACTAAGTTCACCTCAACTTACCTGCATTGGCCTTAATGCATGTGCTTTCGAAATGGGACTCCTCTTGAGTTGCTGTGATTTCTCTTTTGAACACTGACTATTTAAGAACATTTTCCTAAGAAGAACATCAGAACTTTGAATTTGTCCATTGACTTTGGCTGTCCTGGCTCCCTAAAAGCCTCCCACTAAACCTATTGGCTTTGGCAGTGCTTGTTCCCTCACAGGTCTTAAATGTTGAACACTTTAATGCTGGGATAATAGACTGCCTGCATACCTCTGGGAGAATCTAATTCTTCTTATAACCTATCAGTCTGTTCTGATCTAACCCTAGCCTTTCCTTACTTGAAAACTCAATATCACAAAAGTGATACCATATAAATGCTAAACTGACACCAAATGACGTCACCTCCGGGTGCTGGAACATGTGTAGCATATGAACGAATTACTCACCTGCTTTATTTCTCACTTTTCTAATTGAACCCTAACTTGGAATTAATGTTACAGCTAATTACTGCTTTTTAACGAATGCTTTAAATATCTTTGTTTATAAAGACATATATTTGTTATATAACTTTAAGTGTGCAAGTGTTTATTTGGATACTTCTATTTACTGGTTTAATTGCACAGATTTAATTACCCCTCTTAATATGAGCCTAGCTGCTCAGTCACACTACCAACTTGTGTAGTACAGATCTATATTGAAAGGTGGGTTACCTAATACCAAGATGTAAGTGTTCTGTAGTCCCACACCAGTTGGACTGCACTAATTCTTACCTAAGTGAGACACCTTCAGGTTTCTCACATATCCTTCCCCTATGCGAGGTGGACTTTGTCCAGGTACTTAATTTTTAAGGCCTGGGAATGAACAGTGACGAGATATAGCGAGAGACTCTCGCATAATCCTCCGATCTCTTTTTGACGGTAGAGGTGTGGTTGTATTGTCAGTCTCTCGAAAATATGCCATTAACTCCTGCCTAGGGATTACTGTTACGCTCACCTGGTCCCACAGGGGCGATCTGAACTGGACAGCTGCGGTCTCCGCCAATGTGACACGTAGTGCCGAGATGACGGACTGGACTGGCCCACCTACCTTCGTTTGCTTGGCCCATAGGAATATTCTTCTGCAAATGGAGAAAGGGAATTAACCACCCGTGGAGTTGAGCGTTAACCCCCCCCCACTCCCACTGATCACCTTGTATGTCCCCTCTTATAGTCTCACCTGATGGTTTGGATGGATGAGCGCTCCATCCTGCATTGCGCACAGGGGCACGTAGATAACCAGTTGCTTCACTGGCTCGAAGGAATTGGTGAGTTCCAGAACAATATTGACTCAGATTCCCGGCAAGACGCCGTAAGTATGTAGTTCGTAAGAGTTCAACTGTCTGACTTTCACTCTGTCCGATTCCTTGCAGGTTGCAGCTTGACCCTAGCGAAGAGTTCCTCGAGGCAACCGGTAATATTTAGGTAAGGATTTGTATTATCCAACACAGTTCGATAAAATAATGTCAATATGTAACCTGTTGCTTTCTCCTTTGTTCAGGCGCTGAGAGAAAGTATGAAGTCTCGGGGAATAATGCCTCCAGCGGTAAAATCAGGCAAGTCTATTGTGGTGAGGAGGTTTCCCCTTGTTTGTCCCTTTGTTTCACCTTGCTGTCCTTTTGTTTCCCCTTAGAGGCCGGGGTTCAGCAAGGATGCAGTGGAAGCTGCACCGACCCGTGAAGAGGAATAGTACCCCCGGTGGTAACATCAGGTAAGTCTATGGGGGGTAACTAATATTGCCTCTGTGTATTCCCTTGGGTCCCCTTGCTGTTCTTGTCTTCCCCCTAGGTGCCGAAGTGCGGCGGGAACATGCAGAAGGATGCGGTGGAATGTGAAGATGCTGCGAAAGCCGGTGAGTTCAGCACGGCGCTGCAGCAGGCGACGCGCATAAAATAACTTCTTTCTTCCAGCTCGAAGGCGCGATGGGTCAGGAATTCAGATAAGGATCAAAGGTATTGCTCTTGTTCTAACCTTTTCTCCTTCTTTCTCACTTTTTCTAAGAGCTCCAGACTCGAGGCGGGCGTGGCAGAAGACTGGATGCAGACTAACAGGCACAGTGAGCGTTACGCTGCTGGATGCAGAATAACGCAAAGCGTGTGCTGCTCTTCGGCCGTGGTTTAAATAGCCTCCAAAGTAGTCCCAGGTAAGTATTCCTACCCAGCCCCACCTGAGTAAAAAAAAAAATAGTCCCTAGGTAAAGTAGTTCCTTCCAAGCCTCTTTTGGCTTGGAGCTCTTGCAGCATGCTCTGCATCAGGTTAGTTTGCAGCATGGTCTGCATCAGGTAAGTTTTAATCTATGATCCTGGCGCCTATGGCTCTCCATATGAGCCTTGCGCCATAGACGCCAGGACCGCACCCAAATAGCCCCTAGCATGGGTTGTTGGGCTTGCTTGGAATAACTTGATGCCTACCGGGGTTGCTGAACTTGGTCTGGGTCCCCGGGGGTAGGCATCATGACAATTACCTCCGATTTTATAGGTTCTGGTTTTTCCCAGTCCAATATTGGAGAGTTTTAGGAGTAGTAATTTCAGTGCCAGCAGTCCTGGTGTGAAATCTCTCTAGAGGGAGGTGGAGTTTCCTGCAAGAGTGGAAAAGGTAGTGTAATCTCGACCCAGAAGAACATCTTCGAGGAGTCCAGGAATGATGGCTGACGATATTACAGGATTTGTCCTTGATGTTAATGTGCACATGTATTTTAGGGTACACTTAATTGTCCCTGTGTACACATTTAACTAACCAGGGTAGTGTTCTGGAGGTCTGTTGTTGTGACCAAGTCATGAAAAGCAGATAAGAGGGGGTGGTCCGCTTCCTTTAGGTTCCTCCCTCTTACTTTCGTCTTTGGTTTTAAAGGTCAGATCTCGTGGCTTCTAGTCTCTCTTTTGGTATCCATTCTTTGATTTTATATGACCCTCCTTTGTCTACCCCTTGAGGTTGGGGTCAGTGGGCATGTTTGTAATCTTTTTGTTCCTCACCTTGATTTACCGAGTGGAAGTGTTTGGCTGCATCCGAGCGATTTTGGGCTATTTCAATGGGGGTAGGACGACTTGACTGTAAGAAAGCCTTTTCCAAAAAAGGGGCAGGGAATTGGTGAACTGTTCTAGTGTAATCATTTCCATTAACTCTTCTAAGGATGTGTTATTGATCCAAAGGGCTATGGTGTTTTTGATACGTTCGCCTATTTTCAGGGGGGTTTCTCCTGGATTGAATCTAAAGGTCCTCAATTTATACCGATCGAAATTACAAGTTTTCCCCACTCTTTTTAAGAGCCTTTCTTTGATGGATACTATGGTGACTCTCTGGGCAAGATTGAGTAGTTGGTAGGTAGTCTGTAGTACACCTTTGAACACAGGACCCAAATAGCATCTTTTTAGGTTTTCTTCCCATCCTAGTTGATCAGCTAATCTTTCGAAATTAAAAAATAAGTCCCCCCCCCAATCTTTGCCTTCTAGGTACGGTTGCAATATCCCCTCGGGTCTAGCTTGTAACTCAACCAATTTCATTAGGTTTTCTTGGATTCCAGCTTTGGCCTGCATCTGATCGGTCGCCAACTGGGCTATAATCGCTCTTGGGTCTGCAATTTCTTCCGGGGGCGGGGTGAAAGGGTTCCTACAGTGTTTTTTTACTGGATTGGAAAAAAAACAGGTCTTGACTCCTTCGGATAAGGGTTTCAAAGTCGTCATTCTTCTGAGTCTGACTCTGTAGAAAGGGAATGATTATCCTTGGTTGGTCTGGTCTCTAACCCTTATGGTCTCGAAACGGATAGTAGTAGGGTACCGAAAAAAAAAAAAAAGAAATGCTCAGCAGCAGGGGCATTTAGTGCACTAGGCCTAATAAAGGTAAAGGCTGGTCGAAGTTTCAGTATTATTCGAATCTACTATTGTACATTATGAGAGAATGGGAGGGTATCTAAGAGTACCTGTGTTTTGAAGAACAGAAGCCCTGCAAAAGACAACTTCTCCCCGTGGGTTGGTGGGACCACTCAACCCCAAAGCGAACTTGTCTGGACATCCTCTTGGAGCTAGCTGTTCTTCCATTGCTGCTGCAGGAACCTATTGCCATGGAGAGGGACACCAGAATCAAGTGTCTCGTTTATAAATCAGTCCCGATCTACAGGAAGATCCTCCGGACTCCCATGAAGCAGGACTGACCAAAGCTGAGCCACCTCAACAGAATGCTGGATCCCAGATGCAAGGAAAGTCCATAAAGGTATCCGAGAACTGCATTGGTGCTATTTGCGAGAGCCATGAGAAGCTGAAACCGCGAAGGGCCGCTGAACTGAAGTCTGCCCATTGCTGCCGCCGACCTTCAATTCGTAGTGCAAGAGACCCCAGACGTCCTGCCTCTTGTCCCCACGACGGAGGCCAACGAACAACAGGATATGCAGACTTACACAGGAACAGAAGCCAGCTGGAACCACTTTCTTCATGCCAAAAGCACTGTAAAACTAAGGGGACTTACCTCTTGTTGTATAGCCTTGCTAGCTCTCAGTTGGTTGCTTTTGCAGAGTTCTTTGCAGCTTTGCCCCTTACAAACCTTCCAGCTTGTGGCCCTACAGTCATTTCATTTTGTACAAAGACTTTTAAAACATTGCACAATACTTTTTAAGTAGACACTTATAATCAAAGTTCCTTGGTAAAACACTTATTAATTTATTACACAATCATTTAGAAAACATTCACTAGAAGGAGGCAACTTAATATTATACACAAAGACACTTCAATAGCAAACCCAACAAGTTTCTGAACAAATTAGGCTCCCCTGAAATAGGAGCAAAATGGCCTTTCAGTTACTTACAATGGGAGCAAAAAGGCACAAGTTAGCAGAATAGATCGCAAATACTTTCTTAGGCAGTGCAAATAGTTATAGTTCACTAGAGGTCTCGATTCAGTTAAATAGGCCTAGGCCTAGCCCAAAGTCAACGGACTAGTGTCTTGGATATGAAAGAGCAGTTCTTGAAATAAACAGTAAAGTCTTTGCAAAAGTTCTCAAAGGTAGTTTGTACGAAAAAGAATCATATGTTGGGTCACAAGCTGATTACGCCTGTAAGTTGGGATAGTTCCATGAACTTTCACAGCGAGAGAAGCGTTCTCTCAATCGGGTTGGCACAGTACCTTAGTATGAAGCAAAAGATGCAGCTGAAGACGTTGGTTCCTTGCAGTTCCTGCAGATCTCACTGTTCCTGAGCCTCAGTCGTGGGGACAAGAGGGAGGACGTTGGGGGACTCGTGCACTGCACGGGATTGTCGAAAAAACACTGACAAAATGGAGTCACTTCAGTTCGAGTAGCTGTTCTTGAAGCACACAAGCTGGTGTCCTTCCCCCTGGTTAATTCTAACCAGCTTTGAGAATGGTATCCAGGTGGCTTACGAGTTGATTGGTCCCACCAACTGAAAGGAAGAAGTCGTGCTTGAAGGGGCTTCTCTGTCGAAAGGAGCTTTGGGATTTGGACCTGCAGCAGGGCTTCACCAAGCAAACCAATGGTCCAGGAATTGCAACAGCCGTCCTCTTCCAGCTCGTTTTCGGTACTTTCGTGCCAGTGGTCGACTCTGCTTCCAGTCCAAGAGACTTGCCTTTTAAACAGTTTTCTCCCATTCATTCCAGCCTAGCTGCCACTCACCCAGCAGGGTGGCTGTCCTTGCTGGACAGTCAGCCAGCCAATCATGCCAGAGTGCATTTGGGTCTACTAGGAGACTAAGCACCTCCCTCACTTCCTGCCTACCCCAAACACTCAGACGCCAGAGGCGGTCTTCAGTCCTGAAGAACTCCAAAGGCGATGAAACAAAGGGACCAAACCAGGTTTGGACAAACACTAGAAGGACCTTTCCAAAAAGAAAATGGGGAAAAAAATAAGACCGGGACCCGTTTAAACAAAGGGGCTTAAGGCGTCATCTTCAAAACCATGGCTCCCGTGATTTTTAGCTATTGCGGGAAAAATCATGGTAGTTTGTTCTAAAACCACTGCCACCAGTCATTCCGGTAGAAAGGGCTAGCATTTGACTGCTACATGAGTTTCTAGACATAGGGGATACTAGGTAACCCCTCCAGCACTCTATAGGAAGATTGTGTGTGCTGGGTCTGGGAATTTAAAAAGACTAGTAAAGTCAACTTAACCTTACATTCTCTGGGAAACAGTAGCTTATCGCAGAGAAGGTATTTAAATCTTTGGGAAGTCAAGAAAAGACATCCCTATGTCACTGCACTTAGACTGCCGTGTAACACACATGAAAAGATGCCTATGGAGTTATCATAATCAAACACCACCAGTATAAAACATGCCAAAATACATGGGTGGGGAAAAAGGCGCAAACTCTTGCCAGGTAAAAAAATCAAGTCCTCAAAATCCAGCAAAGTTGCTGGGGGTCTCTAGGGTGAAGGGAATTAGCACATTCACGAGAATTCTCCTAAACAACATTAAAAAACACAAGCCAAAAACGGAGCCATTTTGCACAGGCTTGTTATGCTCACGGCATGAACAGACGTACTTAGCATGTGTAAGTAAGGAAAAAGATGTGGTGAGGAATGGCACGCATACATTTTTTGAAAGAGCACAGGCAGACCTTTTGAAGGGTAGGTGACTTGTGCAGGTAACAAAAGTTTATAGTGCCTAAAGCACCAGCTAAATATAAGTCACATTTGGGAAACTAAAGGGTTGTGTGCCAAAGTGCAGAAGCAAATGTTCGAAAATGGTATGAAATCCACGCAAACACAACAATTGTCCTACCTTCCAGCGTTGCCACAGGTGTCCCGATGAAAAGGGTACCTCACATGTGTGGGTGCCCCTACCTGGGCACAAAAAGGAAAAGGCTAAACCAGTGGTAACCCAAAGTCTTTCGGGAGAGAAGATTTTGCTCTTGTGGACAACCTACAGATTTGGGCCTAGGATGTCGAAGCCACCAAGGAAAACGCGCAACCCGTTGCATTTCTGAAAAGAAAGACACCGTGGGAATCCACGGAGGTCTGACTTGCGTGAATCGCCCCAGAATTAATTCCGACAAAGTCAAAAAATGTGCTGAACAGAAGCACAATTTTAAGACATTTCCATCTGCCCACCCACTGAAACGCAATACCAACAACACATGTCCTACCGTCCCCCGTTCCCAAAGGTGTCCAGAAGAAAACGGTACCTCACATGTGTGGGTGAACCTACCTGGGCGCAAAGGAAAAAGGTTAACCCACTGGTAACCCCCAAAGGATTTGTGGAGACAATCGACAGATTTGGGCCTATGGTGTCCAATCCACCAAGGAAAACAGGGAACCCCATGCATTTCCGAAAAGAAGACACCCGTGGGAATCCACAGATGTCTCACAGGTATCCCAACAAAAACGGTACCTCACATGTGTGGGTGCACCAACCGGGGTGGAAAAGAAAAAGTGTAGACCATCCACAAGTCCAAAGGCAGTCCCAGGGAGCCCCGGGAGGGACCCTGAATTTTCCCGCAGGGAGAAGCTGTAACGCAGGCCAGCCAGAGCTCCAGGATAGACTGGGGTAATGTCCCTAGCCTTGGATTGCTGTCTCCATAGTGGGCGACCATCCCCAAGAGCAGTGGCTGTCTCAGGGAGCCCCGGCAGTGTCCCCATCGCTTCCCAGAGGAAAATTCTATAACAGTAGAGCCAGCGCTTCAGGATTTGTCAGGGGTGATGTTCCAGGCCTTGGGTGGCTGTCTGCCATCTGGGCCATCTCCTTTTCCACTAAAAAACATCCATGGTGGTTTAGTGGCCTCTCCAGCCCCACCCCACCTCACCCAAATCAAATTTGTATTACTTTTTTCTCTTTCTGGCCCCTTCCCTATGGGCAGATGGCCACCCATATGCCCCCAGGGGGGGCCAATACATGTGGCCCAGTGCTATGGGGGCCAGGGGGAATCCAATCCCTGGTTGTCTAGTGGCATTGCTGGGCGCGGATCGAGTGCTCTGTGCCCGATCCACAACCAGCAATGCTTCAAAAAGGTGTTGCTGGAAAGGGGAGAGTCTCCCCTATCCAACAACACCTCCCTCGATCTGAACGGCTCAATAGGGCTGCAGATCGAGGGAGAAAAAGAAGGAAACGTACCTTCTGGATTTCAGTTTTGTGCGATCCCTGCTTAGCAGGGATTGGACAAAATGACGTGCCAAAAAGAACAAGCTATCTTGGCAACACAGAGGTAATGTCAAGGACGAGATAGCTTGCCCTTGGCACTTAAGGGGTCAACAATGCTTGCGATAGACATTTGTTATCTACAGTGCAGGTTATAGTCTGATTGAGATTTTATTGAGATTTTATCACTTTATCGCCAAAAGTTGATGACAAGTATATGATATGCACTTGAATGTTCATATGTGAATCATGACCTATGGGCCCTCCTAACTGCCCAGGGGCTGGATTACCTTCAGATTCACTTCGGCATGCGTAATGCACGCCGACATTAAAGTGAAAGCATTTTTGGCTGTCGCGGTGAACACAAAAGATGAGGGTCCACCTTGCTCTGCTTTGATCTCTGGCGGTATTTCAAGCCGGAGATCAAGGCAGGTGTCATTGGAAAGGGGAGATTCTCCCATTTCCAACGACACCTTGTGTGAAAGCATTGCTGGTCACGGAACAGGCGCAGAGCGCTCAATCCGTGGCCAGCACTGCCCTCTAGACCACCAGGGATCCCTTTTAGAAGTGGGGGGAGGGAGGGCGGCTTACTAGGTAAGCAGCCCCCCCCCCCAGAGGCCCCAATGCATGGGGCCACAGGTATGAAGACCCCTGGGGGCAGATGGGTGATCATATGCCCCCAGGGAAGGGGACAAATAAAAAACAAAAGAATAATAAAAAGCGAACCAAACAGGGATGGGGGTGGGGGCCCACTAGCCACCAGGTCTTTTGTTATATGAAAGGGTGGTGGCCCTCTCCCTCCCACCCCAAGTGGAAAAGGGAGGAATGGCCCCACCAGACCACCAGGACTTGTTCTTATGGAAAGGTGGTGTCCCTTCTCCCCCCCCACCCAAAATGGACTGAGGGTAATGTTATGCAGCCCTCCCTGGGGGTCAGTTATCCGCTCCTAGGAAGAGGCATTAGACGCAAGATAGGGCTGCATGAGATGCCCCCCTCTTAACCGGCCGCAGGGAGGGTTGATTGAGATGCCCCCCTTACATTTGGTGTGGTGGGTGAGAGGGCGACCCCCCTTTACATTAGAAAATTCCCCAGAGGTTTAGGGTGTCCCTCAGCCCCTCCTAAAGTGTAGTTTTATTCTTTGTTTACCAAACTTCCCTAGGCACAGATGGACACATTGGTGTGCCAATCTCCCTCAGGGTGCCCAAACCTTACTACTGCCCCACCCACTGTGGGGCCTGTCCCCCATTTTTTTGGTAGCCCTCTCCGCCTTCCACCCCAAATGGAGGGGGGGGGGGTGTACCTCACGCAGCCGTTCGTAGGAGGCCCAAGGAGGCCTGCATGAGGTGCCCCTCCACCCATTTAGGGTGCGGGGGGGGAAGAGGGCCACCGCAAAATATCGAACTGGGTCCCCCAATGGGTGGGATAGTAGGTTTAGGGCCCCTGGGGGCAGAATTATGGCCATCTGCGCCAAGGGGAGTTGGGTATCAAAGCAAAAAAGTGAAAATGGCAGACAGCATTTTAGGGAGGGCTGTGGGGCACCCCAAAGCACCAGGGAATTTTGTAATGGGAAGGGGTGGTGGCCCTCTACACCCCCCCCTTCCCAAAATGGAGTGGGGTCTAAGTCGTGCAGCCCTCCCTGGGGGCAGATATCTGCTCCTAGTAATGGACACCTGACCCCTGGGAGGAGTGCATGACAGGCTCCCTTCTTTATGCCCCCCCTGCCCCTCGGGATCGCTACATGAGATGGCCTGCCCCCATTTGGGGTGGGGATGAAGAGGTGCACTCCCCTTTACATTTCAAAGTTCCCCAGCGGTTTAGGGTGTCCCTCAGCCCCCCCTCTGCAGTCTACCATTTTCACATTTGTTCTCTTTGTTTACCAAACGACCCTTGGTGCAGATGGGCACATTGGTGTGCCAATCTGCTCCAGGGTGCCCAAACCTTACTGCCCCATCCATTGGGGGGCCTGTCTGACGTTTTGAGGTGGGCTTCTCCCCCCACCCAAATGGAGTGTGGGGGGGCACCTCATGCAACCCTCCCTGGGGGCATATTTCTGCCTGTAGGAAGAGGCAAATGTGTTTTCACTGGGGGGAATGAGGTTCAGTAGACCACCAGGGATGGCTTGCAGGGGGGGGGGGCATGATTGGAAAGTACGAGTGTAGATTTTGTTTTGCTGGGGTAACCGTAGGTGACGTTTTTTGTTTAGTTTACAGCTTTTTATACGCGAGCAGCTGCAACGTTATGGGAGTACTGTTTTTCATTATTCTATGGTTTGGGCCCACTGTCAGTGGGGTGGGTGAGACTGGGGCTGGATTGTTGGTGGTGTGGGTGGGAATGGGCTGTCTGGGCAGATATTTTGGTGGGCTGGGACACAATTGCAGGGGCAGGCCACAAATTGCCCCCATGCAAGCAGAACATTGGTGTTTCCCTGGGAGCGGATGTCTTTCATGTAGGTTGTACGTCTGTAAACCCAGGCTGCACCTCTGGCTGTGCTACGTTACAGATGTCACCTCCGGGGAGGAATAGGCATCCTGCCCGGGCTCCCTGGAGCTGCCGCTGTGCTTAGGGGACGTTACACCCACATGGTACATGGATGTCCAAGGCAGGGGACATCACCTCCAACCGTCCTCGAGTTGTGACAGGGCTGCATTACAGCTTTTACCTTCGGGGAGGTATTGGCACACTGCCCGGACTCCCTGGTGGGGAGAAGCTGTAACGCAGGTCTGCCAGAGCTCAAGCAAAGTCGGCGGTATTGTCCCTGGCCTTGGGCACCCTTCTCCCATGTGGGCCTTTGGCGGGGCTTGTGGGTATAAATCTGGGTAGATTTGCGGAAGTCAAACATCTTTGGATTCCCATGGGTGTCTTCGTTTCAGAAATGCATGGGGTACCCATTTTCCTTGGTGGCTTGAACAACCTAGGCCCAAATCTGCAGATTGTCTCCCCAAACCCTTTGGGGGTTACAAGTGGTGTAGCCTTTTTCCTTTTGCATCCAGGTAGGTGCACCCACAAGCAAGGTACCTTTTTCATCGGGACACGTGTGGGGATGTGGGAAGGTAGGCCATGTGTTGTTGGCGGAGTGTTTCGATGGGTGGCCAGAGCAAAATTTCTGAGAATTGTATTTATTTCCAGCCAATTTCCCTCTGTCCACTCACCGAAACACGTTGGCAACAGATGTCATACCTTCCCGCGTTCCCACTGGTGTCCCGATGAAAAAGGTACCTCACATGTGTGACCGAAAGCAACACCTCCATCACGTCTTCGGGGAGGTCCCAATCCTTATACCTCAACCTTTCAGATACCAAGCGTGAAGGGGCAGATGGACATGTCGGGAAGGTCCGGGTACCACGCTCTCCTGGCCCATGCCGGAGCAATGAGGATCATCCGGGAACCAAACCTCCGTAACCTCCGCAACTCCAGCGGAATGAAAGGTACTGGAGGAAACTCGTACAGCAATGGGAAGGACCACTCCACTACGAACTCGTCCCCTAAGGCTCCTCTTGGAGGAAATTCCCGCAAGCAGAATCTTTCGCACTTCCGGTTGACACTGGTGGCGAAGAGATCCACTTCCGGGGTTCCCCAAAGGGCAAAGATCTCCAACAGAACGTCCAGAGGCAGCTCCCACTCATGAGAGACCGTGCTCTGCCTGCTCAAGAGCGCCCACCACAGCGTTTTCGTCTCCGGCCAGATGAACTGCTGAGATCGAAATTTCCTGCTGAATGGCCCAGAACCAGAGCTGCATCGCCTCCCTACACAACTGGAGTGACCCTGCCTCTGCCCCACCCCCACTTTATGTTGAGGTAGTGCATGGCCACTGTATTGTCCATCATAATCAGGACATTCTTCCCCCGCACAGACGGCAGAAAAGCTTTCAGGGCTAGCCTGACAGCCCGCAGCTCTAACAGATTGATGTGGAGTCTGGACTCTGACAGAGGCCAATGGCTGTTGGCCGTCAACTAGTTGGCAGGAGCCCCCCAACCCGTGAGGGATGTGTCCGTCACGCTCTTTATCTCTGGCCACGGTTGCCAAAATGGAGCACCCTCCATCAAATTGCCTTTGACGGCCCACCACAGAAGATCCTGTGCGACCGAGGGCGGAATCTGAACAGGATCAGACATCCTGCCGGAGAACTGCGACCACTGCATCTTGAGAGCCCACTGCAGAGATCTCATCCGCAGCCTGGCCTCTGGCACCAGGAGAATGCAGGATGCCATGAGGCCGAGCAACCTCAAGAATTCGAACGCCGGGAGACTCTGGACACGTTGAAATTTGTCCACCGTCTGCAGAATGCGATGAGCCCTCACCTGGGGAGGCGAACACAACCCCAGGGATGTGTCGAGCACTGTTCCGATGTACTGGAGCCGCTGTGTAGGTGTCACATGGGACTTCCTTAAATTGAGGGAGAAGCCCAGCTTGTGAAGGGAGTGGCAGGTGACGGACAGATGATCCAGGGCTTGCTTGGGAAAACAGGCCCCGATCAGCCAATCGTCCAGGTAGGGGTAGACGTGAATCCCCACTTTCCTGAGATATGCTGCCACCTTTGGTGAAGACCCTCGGGCGGAGGTCAATCCAAACGGCAGGACCCGAAACTGAAAAAAGGTACTTCCTGTGCTTGGGATGAATTGTCACATGAAAGTAAACATCCTTGAGGTCCAGAGACACCAACCAATCCAGAAGATGAAGGGCCTGGAGGACATGAGAAAGAGTAACCATCTTCAACTTGTCCTTCCTGAGGAGCTTGTTCAAACTAAGCAAGTCCATGATGGTTCTCAATCCTCGGTCTTTTTTCGGGATAAACAAATACCATCCCTTGTTCCTCTCCGCTACAGGCACCAGTTCTATGGTGCTTTTCTCCAGCAGGGATAGGATTTCCTGCGCAAGGAGCAGATCCGGACGCTTCACAAGAGCTTCCCCGGTGGATTGTCGTGTGGCCTCTGTCAGAAAGGAAGACAGTAGCCATGGGCTATGATCTCCAGAACCCACACATCTGAAGTAATGGCACGCCATTCTACAAGATGCTGCGCCAGCCTTCCCCCAACCAGTGAACCATGGGACACAGCCTCATGACAGAGCGGAAGCAGCTGCGGCAGTGCCTCAGGGCAAGGAGGCAACTGCCAGAGCGGCTTTGGCACCGAGTACCTTGATGTCCACCTCTGGTACTTCTACGTTGGCCCTTTTGACTGGCAGCTCCTCTCAATCTACCAAAGGAAGAGTATCATCGAAAGGAACCTCCCCTCAATTGCTGTCCCCTAGTACGAAAAGGCGGAGGTTGACGTACTGCTGTGCTCAAAGACTTTGCCGCAGCTTTGTAGGTCTTCAACCTCTCAAGGCCCGTCAGCCTTGCTGCCAAAAAGATGGACACCATCAAAGGGCATGTTGAGGAGCCGGGATTGCACATCCAGAGCAAACCCCCGACTTCCGAAACCACGCAAACCTACGTATCACGGTGCTCGCAGCCATGGACCGGCTGACCCAGTCTGCCAAGTCCAGACCCGACTGAACAGATTCACACATGGCATCCTTGCCATCTTGCACGAGGGCTAGAAAACCATCCTGTTCCTCCCCTTTGGGAATATGCTCAGCCACCAAAGGCACACAATTCCACAGAGTGTGAGTGAATCTTGCCAGGGCACAAACGGAGTTGGCTGCCTTTAAAGTCATAGCCCCCAGAAGAAAACACCTTTGCCCAACCATCAAAGCGCTTGTCGTCCCTATCCGGCGGGATAGTAGGGTACGCAGCCTGCTTTGCTGGGGCCATAGCTGCCTGCACCACCAAACTCTCCGGAGTAGGGTGCGTAGACCAGTAGCAGCGGTCACCACTGGCTGGGCGGTATTTTTTTGGCAACGACTTATTCACTGCCGGGAGACTCTCTGGAGCAGTCCAAGCCGCCACCACCCTTCTTTGCAACGCCATATGAAATAGCAACACCGGGTCAGTGAGTGGACCTTGATCCAGGATGTCTGTAAAATCATCCTGTAGAAATTTAGCAGATGGAGCCGACCACCCCAAATACTCAGTCACTCTCGACATTAGGTGCCTGTACGAGGAGTCAGCATGTGTACCAGGCTCAGGCCTGCCAAACTCAACCTCCGGAGAGGTATCGAGACCACTGGCGTCATGTAAAGATTGACGAAGGTCTTCCAGTTGGACATGACAAGACAACAGGTCATCAGGAACCTCAGGAGGCATAACCCCCCCTCCTCATCAGACCCTTCCTCCACCTCTGAAATGTACTCTAAGGGTTGGAACAATTCCACCCTAGGAGGAGGAACAGAGTATGGGTCAAACATAGGCTGCACAGACTTGCCGAGAGCCTTTCTCGGAGCTTCTCCAGCTCTCTGGGCACCTCTGGTAAATTCAACTCAAAAGGCGTCCAAGGAAGTGGCGTCAATGTCGACCGAGGCGCCGACGACTTCGACAACGGCTTCGAGGCTGGAGCCATGAGCTTGTCCTTAGACAGCCTAGGCGCCGATGGCGTCGACTACTTCCTCGGAGCCCGAGCCTCGAGAGAGTCCCTCGACGGACATGGCGCCGATGGCGTTGATGCCTTCTTAGAAGGCCTCACAAACACCAAGGGTCTCAACGGCATCGTGGACCGGGACCTGGACCAGGCACGGTGGCGATCATCCTTGTCCGATCGGGACCGTGATGGTTCCCGATCACGCCGACCGCCCGAGCCCAAAGGCGTGCGAGTGGTGGCTCTAGCGAGTTCCTTGCCGGTTTCCCTCGAAGGCGCGGATGGAACGGTGCCCTGCGATTCGCAAATCGTCATCTGCCAGCAGAATTCATCCCATTCGGCCGGCCACAAGTGTTTTCTGGGACAAGCCACATGCCGTCTGGCGGAGTCTCTGATGAGGAAGACGACTGGTGACGGCACTTCCGTGAATGCCTCGAAGAGGCAGAGGAATGGCGGGACCCACTCCTAGAATGAGACCCCCCTGGACTTATGCCGACGCATAGAGTCGCCCCTCGAATCGTTGGTCGAAAGGCCAGTAGATTTCGACTTACGGGGTTTAGCAACCCTACCTACCAACAACAACTTCTTCCACTCCCACAAGGCCTTCAAAGTTAGGGACTGGCATTCATCGCAATCGTCGGTGGCTTGGCTTTCACCGAGGCACCACAGACAAACATCGTGCGGATCCGTAATGGACATTTTGGAACCACAGTTCCGACACTTTTTGAAGCCTGACTTCGGGGAATTCTTTCAGAAATAATTTCAGGAATTCTGCACATGCGCACACCCCACAGATTTGGGCCTATGGTGTCCAAGCCACCAAGGAAAACTGGGAACCCCATGCAGTTCTGAAAAGAGGACACCCATGGGAATGCACAGAGCTCTGACTTGCGCGACAAAGTGTGATATTTGGTGCGGAAAAAACACAATGTTCACTTTGTCGGGGGTTCTGGGTAATACATTCTGGGCTGCTTAGTGCAAGTCAGACCTCTGTGCATTCCCACAGGTGTCCTCTTTTCAGAAATGCACAGGGTTCCCAGTTTTCCTTGGTGGCTTGGACACCCTAGGCCCAAATCTGTATGGTGTGCACACGAGACAAAATACTGCCATCCTGCTGTGCGAAAAGAGCTGGGATTACTTGTGTTTTCGGCTTCGCTCTTTGCGCCCCGGTAGGTGCACCCACACATGTGAGGTACCATTTTCATCAGGACGGTAGGCCATGTGTTGTTGGCGGCGTGTTTCGGTGGGTGACCAGAGTAAAATGTGCAGAAATTGAATTTTTTTCCCCCCAAATTTGGACTTTGCCAGGGGTTGTGGGTATTAAATTCTGGGGTGATATGCGCAAGTCAGACCTCTGTGGATTCCCACCGGTGTCCTCTTTTCAGAAATGCACGGGGTTCCCAGTTTTCCATGGTGGTTTGGACACCCTAGTCCCATATCTGTATGGTGTGCGCTTCAGCAGAATTCCATAAATTCTGCTGTCCGAAAAGACTTGGGGTTAGCCGCATTTTCGGCTTTCCCTTTGGCGCCCAGGTAGCTTCACCTACAAATGTGAGGTATCGTTTTCATCGGGTCACCGGTGGGATCGTGGGAAGGTATGACATTTGTTGTGTTTGCATGGTTTTCATAACGTTTCGACCCATTTGCTGGTGCCCTTTGTCACACAACATTTTCATTTCCCAAATGTGTCCTACATTTAGTCGTTGCTTTAGGCACCATACACTTTTGTAACCTGCACAAGTCACCTACCCTTGAAAAGGTCTGCGTGTGCTCTTTCAAAAAATGTATGCTTGCCGTTCCTCACCACATTACTTTTCCAGATTTACACATGCTAAGAACGTCTGTTCAGGCTGCAAGCAAAAAACTCCTGTGTACCATGGGCTCAGTGTTTGGCTTGTGGTATTGCTCGTTTTGTGAAACTACAAAAGATGTGATTTCCTAACCGCAAAAGTCGTGGGAATGTGTGGAGCATTGTTTTGCTCAAAATTCATAGAAGCCATTGCCGTACCAAGCCAACCATGTCCACCACATACCTTTTTTTCAGTCATTTTCCTGCTTTTTCCCCAAACTATGGAATTTTACTCTACCTAGTTGTTGCCTGACCTGCGCAAATCATCACTTCCTAAACTTAGAATTTTGTCTACTTTTCAGAAATGTATGCCTTTATGTCTTCCAATTCGTCTTTCCTACCCTTTTCATCCATTCCGTCCACACATGTACAATTGGTAAAAATTGCCAAAATCGCCTACCTCTCACAAAACGGTTGATAACCACAACAAAATAAAAAAACAATGTTTCCACTCAACCTGTTCCTGAAAGCCAGGAAATCGGGGAATTCAGCATGGCAAACCATTTGTTCCTAGCTCTTACAAGGAAAAAACCACAGGCTTCTTTGTACATCATTTTATTAGCATTTTTCGAAAAAACCCAAAACTTTCGCCCTTTTTGGTTATTTTCTCTCACCCCCCCTACAGCAACCTAAGATTACATGTGGGAAAAAGGGGCAAAATTTTGCAGATATCTCTCATGTAACAAAAAGGTTACAAGGCATTGAATGGCGACATACCGAAATCACCAAAAAAGGCCTTGGCACTTTGGGAGGGGGGGGTTAGGTGGGATGCGGGTAACCCATCCCATGGCACTTAAAGGGTTAAACCTCTACCTGAATATAGAGTGAAGAACAAGGTCTTTTTTTCTAGATTGGCATGGTGCCCAGAACGGTCTGAGGGCTTGGGCTCCTATTGATTTAAAAACAAAGCTCTAAAATGGGATTGGGCCTGTTGCCATGACCGGTAAAATAACCTCATTAAGTACTTATAAAGTTATATTTTCCATATTGTAAGGCCCAAAACTATATATTACATGCATTACTCACTGTAATAGCATTCCTGATGATTGTATCTGCTTAGATTCACATGCTGTGCATATGTTCCGACATCCAGTGGTAACCGCAGAGTATTGCATCTCGTCTTTCGAGGATCGAAAGGGGACCTCGGCATAGGTGTGTCTGCAACACTATCCCTGCTGTGACGTGTAGTGTACCCAAAATCCCTCACGCGCCGAGGTCCCTCCGAATGTATTTTATCTGCCATGAGGGAGCCCAAGGCCAACGTGAGAGTACATAAGAGAGAAAGTAGTAAGACGTCTATGTTCCTTCCAGCCGAGCGGGGAGGAAGGGTGGGCGCATGTGAATTTAAGCAGGTACAATCATCAGGAATGCTATAACAGTGAGCAATGCAGGTCTTCTGATGCTTGTTAATGTACTTAGAATCACATTCTGTGCATAGACTAGCGAGCAGTACCTGGAGTTGGAGGTGGGTTGTGAGAAGGAACAGTAGTGAAAAGATGTCTTAGTACTGCTTGTCCCACCTGAGAATCAGACCTACAATGAGTGTCTAGGCAATTGTGTTTTGTAAAAGTGTGTACAGAACTCCAGGTTGCCGCTTTGCAAATGGACTCTAGGGGAACATTTGCAATGAATGCTATGGAAGCCCCAATACCTTGAGTAGAATGTGCTCTAGGCTTGAAGGGCAGTTCTCTCTTAGCAAGAGAGAAACAAAGTGTGATGCATGGCTATCTACCTTGAGATAGGTGACTTAGAGACAGGATCCCCTTCTCTGCCAACTGCCACTAAAACGAAAAACTGGTTGGTCTTCCAAAGTGGTTTTGTTGTTTCCAGGTAAAACATGGCAGCCCTGCTCACATCCTACGTGTGTAGGCTCCTTTCGGCCAGGTTAGTGAGGTTCTGGGAAAAAGTGGGCAGTTCTATTGATATGTACACGTGGAACTTAAATTTAGGCGCAAATCGAGGGTGAGTGTGCAGAACCACCTTATCTCTGAACAGTAACGGAAGGGTCTAGTACTGAAAGGGCCTGTAGTTCACCAACCCTTCTAATAGAAGTCATAGCCACAAGAATGGCTGTCCTTGTGCATACGCTCAAAGGGGGACCCCATGAGACTAGTCAGAACCACATTTGAGTACCATCCGGGAGCTGGGTTACAAATGGGGGGGGGGGGTAAATCCTTTTAACCCCTTCCATGAAAGCCTTGATAACTGATATTTTCCACCACAACGCCTTTTGCTGTGACGTAGTGTAGGCTGAAAGAGCAGCTAAGTGAACCTTTAGGGAATTAAAAACCAGGCTTGGAGATTCGTCTCTGGTGGGTATGGTTCAGAATGGTTTACTCGATGTATATAATATGACATGCGTTAGGTCCGCTGCTTATCGGACTGGTTTTTTTGTGCAAAGCTTGCACTTTCTATCTGTTTGTTCGTTTAAATGTTTTGTTGTTGTTGTGTCTATGCACTTTGTTTTTATTTTTTGGAACTCTGCCTCTGATCTTGATGGTTACTGCCCCTATGATACTGTTCTAATTTGGGAGTTATGGTTGCGTTAACATTTGATTCTTGGAATGTTAAGGGGATTGGGAATGTTGTGAAAAGACGCAAGGTTCTAGCAAGATTGTGGAGGAGTGGTGCTGATGTAGTCTTTCTTCAAGAGACTCATCTGGACGAACAAACTGAAAAATACTTGGCCAACTCGAAATATTCTAGAGCGGTCTCGAATTGTTATGATTCTAAATCTAGAGGGGTAAGTATTTTGTTTAGGAAAGGCTTGTTGTTTAAGATTGAAAAGACAGTTATTGATGGGGAAGGTAAAATCCTGTTACTTGATGTGCTCCTTGATGGGAAAAAAATGACATTTGGATCTGTGTATGCGCCATGCTCGCCAGCTGTATCTTTTCTTGATCAATTGAGCCTTTTGTTGGATGGTATGGAGGGTGATTCATTAGTGTTGGGTGGTGACTTTAATCTAGTGATGGATAGTAAAATAGATCGTAGATCAGAATGTAGGTATTATAATGAGAGGATTAGTGAGGAACTCAGGACATTTGTGTTCAGATACAATCTTATTGATATATGGAGGGAACTTCATCGTGGTGAAGAAGAGTTTTCCTTTCATTCGCCTGTTCATGATTCTTTCTCCAGAATTGATTACTTCTTTATTAGTATGGCTTTGAGTGATCAATCTCAACAAACATACTGGAGAGAGGTATCTCAGATCATGCTCTGTTGGACCTCCAGTTGATTTTGGATAGTAAAAGTACTAAGACAAGGAGGTGGAAGATGCAAGCTGAAATGCTGAAAGATAATTTGGTTGTAGAGGGCTTGGAGGCTTTCATTGGTCATTACTTTAATGAAAATTTAGACTCGGCCAGTATTAAGTCTGTTTGGGACTGTTTTAAGGCGGTTTTGAGGGGTGAATTGATTAGTAGAGCTGCCCATGTGAAGAAAAAAAAACAACATTTGATTGGTGATTTGGAGGAAGAGATTAATAATTTGCAGAGAGTCTGTGCTACTAACGGTTCAGGACAATCCAAACTGAAATTGCGTAAGTTGGAGGCGGAACTGGAGACCCACATTCAAAACTTGGCAAGTAAGAGTTTGTTTTATTCGAAACAGAAGTCCTGGGAATCGGGTGATCGTAATGGCAAACTATTGGCGTATAAGCTTAGGGAGATGGTGTCTGATTCATGTATCTCTTCTATCCAAACTGATGGGGGGGTTACTTTAAATAGAAATGGAGATATATGTAGTTACTTCAAGGGTTATTATGAGGCATTGTATGGAGAAGATTGTGACCCGACTTCTGATAGACTGGACACATTTTTTGAGAAAATTTTACTCTCAAGCCTGACTCAGGAACAACGTACCTCTCTTGATGCTGCAATCGAGGTTGCTGAGGTTAGTTTGGCTATATCGAAAATGAATGATGGAAAATCGCCGGGTCCAGATGGTATTGTCTCAGAATTTTATAAAAAATTTGATGTTCAGTTGGCACCTGTGTTATGTGACCTTTATAATGATTTTGTAGTATCGGGTATGATGTGTGATTCCATGAAAGAGGCAATGATTGTGGTGATCCCAAAACCTAATAAAGACCACACTAGATGTGGGAATTATAGGCCTATCTCAATGCTAAATGTGGACCTTAAAATTTTCACAAAAATTTGGGCTAACAGATTGGGTTTTTGTATGAGAGATCTGGTTGATGGATCACAGGTGGGTTTTATTCCAGGGAGATATGGTTATGACAATATTCGAACCGTGTTAAATGTGGTTGATGACCGATTTGGGGAGGACACAAATGAAGTCATAGGTTTTTTTGACGCTGAAAAAGCCTTTGATAGGGTAAACTGGAAATTTCTAAAATTCACTTTACTGAAAATGGGTTTTGGCCCGATTTTTATGAGGATGGTAGATTGTATTCATAATGATGTTAAGGCCCGGGTGTTGGTTAATGGGGTGGTTTCAGATCCATTTCAGTTGTTAAGGGGCACGAGGCAAGGCTGTCCGTTGTCACCTTTTTTGTTTGATTTGGCGTTGGAACCTCTTGTTACCTATCTCAGACAATGTGAGATTATTAAGGGTATTAATGTTGGGAAGGTTGAAGTGAAAGTTCTATCGTATGCTGATGATATGCTCCTTATGTTATCGAATCCGGAAGTGTGTGGAGATGTAATAAAATCAATGTTTCAAGAAGTGGGTGAATTGTCAGGACACAAGGTGAATTGGGACAAGACTGAGGTTTTTCCTTTGTCTGGTCGGCGTGTGAATACGGTTTTGAACACATGGAATTGTAAATGGTCTTCAGAGGGGGTTAAATATCTAGGAATTCATATTATTGGGGACTTGAAGAAATTACAGCAATATAATCTGAATTTGGTGCATGCGCAAATGTCATTGTTAATTAGGATATGGGAGAAATTGACTCTGAACCTGTGGGCAAAGATCAATGCAATTAAGATGGTTCTTTTGCCAAAAATCTTGTATGTTATTCAATCCATCCCGTTGTTGTTGTATAAGAAGCAGTTACTTAAGATTGAGAAACTATTTTCTTCTTTCTTGTGGGGTTCTGGTAAGAGGCCTCGGATTCCGAAATACATGCTAGTGCAAAAAGTTGAAGATGGAGGTTTTGGATTCCCTGACTTGATGAAATACTATAAAGCGTTTGTTCTTAAAAAAAGCTCATATTACTTTAGGGATAGAGCGGTGAATGAACCAATTTGGTTGCGTATGGAAAGGGGTGTTTGTGCTCCCTTTGACTTGAGATCCATATATATTATGGATAAATTGCCGATTAAGAGATTGAAGTTGCGCCCGGTTGTGGCTACTAGACAAGTAATTGGGGAGTGGTTTTGGGATAATGATATGAGTTATGGATTCAGTAGAGATGCTTCTATATGGTACAATGCTGCTTTGCAGATTGTTAATAAATGTTTGAGTTGGCCTAGTTGGATTAATAAGGGTATCCTGAAATTGGCAGATGTATTGGATGGGGATAGGTTATTGAGTTTTGAGGCGTTAGTGAACAGGTATGGTTTGAGGCGAAGTGAATTGAATAGATACTTGGCTTTTGAAAATTTGATAACTTGCAGATTGGTTTTGGCTGATGGGTCTATTGGAAATAAACCGGAGATTGCTACCTTATTGGAAGGTCCGGAATATGGAGTGCGTACTTATATGCAATTTATGCCTATTCATGAGAAACTTCGGGAAGCATGGTCTAGATTGAGAAATACTTGGTCTGATGATGTTCTGGATGAGATTTCTGAGTTGGATTGGAAATACATTCTAAAGGTTAATTTGCATTTGGGTCCTGATATGGGCTTACGGTTAATTCGACAAAAAATTATTGGGAAGGTGTATTGGACACCTGTTAGGATGTTTAGATTGGGGCTCCGACCGGATGATTTGTGTTGGAGTTGTAACAGGGATAGAGGTACTTTAGTGCATTTACTGTGGGACTGCCCGAGAGTGCTGGACTTTTGGACGGCAGTGATTGATAGAATTGATTTGATTTTTGATGTGATTTTGCGGAGGTCGGCTGTGAATGTCATCTTACTTTCCCGTAAAGATAGGAGTGGTCGAATTGCGAGACATTCTTGCTGGATTGATAGGGCCATTATGGTGGCTATTAAGTTGATTCTCAGGGTTTGGAAATCAAGGAAGAAACCTAATGTTGATGAGTGGCTGACAGAATTACATGTGTTGGCGCAGTATGACAAGGTTTCATTCCATAATAAAGATAAGGATGAAGATTATTTGAGATTGTGGGGTCCTTTTATGGCCTTGTATGGCTAATGGGGAGATGGCATTGTTTGGCGGTAATGGTATTTGAGGTGTAGAGAGGGGGGTTCCTCTTTTTTCTTTTTTTTTTTCTTTTTTCTGTCTTGTCTTGTGTGGTGTGGTTGTGGCTCTTTTTGATGGTTGTTTCACTATGGTTGGTTTTCAGCTTGAAATGAACTGTTTAAGATACTTTTGTCAGTTTGTATATTTCATGCTTATACTGTCTGTGAAACATTGTTTCTCTTACTATTGTTGTTTATTAAAAAACTAATAAAGTGTTGGAAAAAAAAAAAGAAAAACAGGCCTGAATCCAGTAAGTGGGTCAGGTACAATATAATGTGAATAGGAGAGCAGTCAATGGTATTGATGCCCTTGGCATTACACCAGATAAAGCGTTTCCATTTACTGGAAAAGCAGTATCGGGTGTTTGGTTTTCTCGCTTCCCTCCGAGTATGTCCATACATCTCTGAAGGAATTGAAGGTGTCTGAACTCCATGGCCTCAGGAGCCAGTTTGCTAAATTCAGAGTCGGCGGGCATGGGTGTAGTGTTTGTCCCCTTTCCTGAGATAACATGTTGTACGGTCAGGGCAGTTTCATACGAGGGGAGCAGGACTTCTCAATTAGATGAGAACCAGGGTTGGCAGGGCCCACATGGGGGCCACCAATATCATGGTGACTGGTTCCTGGTGATTCTTGTGCACAATCTTGTTGAGTAAGGGAGTCGGTGGGAGAGGGGGATGTTTGGGAGGGGGGGGGGGGAGCGTAAACAAATTTCCCTGACCATATCTATTCAGAGCCCATTCCCCTTGGAGTGGTTCTCTGGGAAGCCCCATTCTGCGAAAACGTTGGAGACTATGTCTTCGTGTAGTTGCCATTTGTACTCTACGGGCAGTGGGAAGTCTCTAAGCACGTCTGCCAGAAGATTGGGTTCCCCTGGAACGTGTCGAGACAACAGGAAAATCCTGTGTTTGAGAGCCCATTTCCCAAAATATTTTGGGAAAGCTTGGATAGCCCTGGAGAGTGTGTTCCCCTTTGTTTGTTCAGGTAGTACATGGCTGTGGTGTTGTCTGTCAAAATCAGGACTTTTTCCCCCTGTAACTGTGTTTGAAAAGCTTTCAGTGCTTTGAATACCGCTAATAGTTCAACAGATTTATGTGTTAGGACGCTACTTGTGGGGACCACACGCCGTGCGCAGTCTGCTGATGCAGGTGAGCTCCCCACCGCATGAGAGATGCGTTGGTCATGAGTGGCTAATACTGCAGGGGTGGTGAAGGTTTTCCCCTTCAAGAGGTTTTCCCTCGACCACCACTGCAGAGAGAAAACGAGGGTTGGCGAGAAAGCTACCAGATCTTCCCATCGTCCGTTGGCCTGACACCACTGGCTGTTGAGCAACTCTTGCATGGGCTGCATGCGCAGATGCACGTGAGGAACTAAATAAATGCAGGATGCCATCATTATAAAAGACGCATGGCCTTGCGTACCGTCACTTCCCGACTGGCTACATACTGAGGAATCTGAAACAGCAGGTTTTGAACACTCTCATTGGAGGGGAAGACAAGGCCGTCTTTTGTTCGAATTAGAGCCCCTAGAAACTGTTGGACTTTACTGGGGTCTAGGCTGGATTTCTTCTTGTTGATGAAGACTCCCAGACTGAAGAGATCTATTCTCTTCCAAGTGTTCAATAGGCCTGTCTCGTAGCCCCCCCTGTTATGAGCCAGTCGTCGAGGCAAGGGAAAACCAGGACGGATAGTCTGCGCAGGTGTGCTGCCGCTACTGTCAGCACCTTTGTAAACACCATGGGTGCCAAGGCAATGCCAAAGGGGAGTACCTTGAACTGATAGTGCTTGTCCTCTATCATGAACCTTAGGTATTTTTTGTGTGCTGGCAACATCGAAATATGAAAGTATGCATCTTTCATATCCAGTGTTGCCATGTAATCCCCATGTTTCAACAGCAGGATTACTTCCTGTAAAGTGACCATACAAAACTTTTGAGGTTTGACAAACTTGTTTGCTGGGCGCAAGTCTAGCACAGGGTGCATGACAAGATCCTTTTGGGGTACGAGTAACTTCACTGAATAAATACCCTTGTTTACCTATAGAATAGGGTCGACTTCTATGGCGTCCTTTTCTAGAAGGGTCTGCACCTCTTGCAGTAGGATTTGCAGGTGGTCCGGCATCTTGATCTTGGCGGTCTGAATTGGGGTGGTCGGGCAAATTCTATACAGTATTTGTGGGCGACCGTCTTGAGTACCCACTGGTCTATTATTCCCTCCCATGCAGTAAGGAAAGATGTTAAACGTCCCCCCAACTGGGGTGGCATGGGAGGGGACTTGGATCCACAGGTCATTTCTGGCCAGAGCGCCTCTGGGGTTGGAACCTCGTCCTCTACCTTTCCTACACCGCTGTCCTGTGGGTGGGTAAGTAGTGGCCGTATTAGACCCTTGTCCCGATTTCCATTTGTTTCCTGCATTATAGTGGTTCTGGGAAAAACTAGATTGTCCCCGAAAAGGACCGGCGGGAGCTGCTTCCTCTCTGGGGAGAGGGCTTCTGGATAATTTGTTGAAGGGACTTGAGTGCTTCATGTTCTTTCTCGGCTGTTTCAAGAGAATCGTCCACTGCCTTGCCAAACAGGTTTGTTAATCAGTGCTGCTTGGGTCTCTGGCTTGAAACCGGAGTTCCTCAGCCATGCATGTCTCTTGAGCAAGGTACCTTTTGCCAGGTCCTTCCCGCTGTCTCGGCAGTGTCCAGAGTGTTTTTGAGCACATTCTGGTTCACCTGCTTGCCTTCGGAATTGATGGCGGGCAACTTGGTCCGTGTAGGTTCTGGCACTTCTTGAAGGCCTTCTTGCAGAAAGTTCCACTGGCCGTGTGCATTGCTGGCCAATAGCGTGGTGTTATTGGCTATGCGAGGTGGGAAACGCACCAGCAGTTGTTAACTTTTTCCCAGTGCATGAAGTATTTTTGACTCCTTATCGGGTGAGGGTTTCTCCTGTAGACAGGGGAACACCAGCCCATTTTCTAGTAGTGGTAACCACTAGAGAATCTGGAGTGGCATGACCCTTGATGTGGGCAGGGTCAGTCGGAGAAGGCCGAAACAGCTTCTCCACCCAAGAGTACAGCGCCCTGGCCTGGACTGGCGTCCACAAGGAAGGTGCCATTCTCCTTTTGATCGAGTTCAACAAAGGTTTTTATTTTGAGTATATCTGCCACAAAATCAGAATCTGGGAAAGCCTCTTGAGTGGTGATCTGAAAATGGTCAGCCGCTTTCTTCAAGATGGCGTTGAACGCCATCTGATCATCCATTGGAGAGGCTTGGCAAGCCGGAGTGGAGGGGGGGGGAATCTATGCACAGGACATCAGGGTCCTGGGTGGGAGTGGGGGACGTCCAGGGTTGAGCATCCACTTGATGGCTGTCTTCCCAAATGTCCATAAGACCTGTCTGATCATCCACATTGTAGTTTTCCAGAAAGATGGCATCTTCATCCTGATCATAAGTGTCCATAACATAATCATCATCATCATCTGTGAGGTCACAGGTATACTCCTCATGTGGATCTTATCTTCCAAAATCCTTTGAAATTTGGATACAGGCGTAGAAGGAGAGGCCTCTTGGGAGCAAGGGTCTCAGAATAAGACATTTTTTTAAATCTGTCCATACATTCCTCAAATTTCTCCCTGGTCCATGAGGATGAACCAGAGGGGCCCAGGGGAGGAAAGCGTTAATTTTCTTTCCTGTGACGTTGAGATTTGTCCTCTAGTGTGCCTGATAAAGGCATAGGACTCCCAGTATAGTTCTGCCATGGTTCAGGGCGTTGTGGCGTGTCTTTCGTCACATCTCTATGCCATTCTTTGTGCTTCGCCGCCTCTTTCAACCTCTCCTTCAGTCTAACTGCCAAAGTAATTCTTGCAATGCTATTGGCAATGGTCGGAGAATCTGGTTGGTCTACCGCAGCTGAACAGTGGATTTCAATGCCACCGGGTGAACTGGGGGCTCAGCGGTGGATTTCGCTGCCACCCGGGCCTTAAGCGGCGTCTGTGCCTCCTCCTGAAGCACTTTGACGTCCGCATGTCTTTTAGTGTTAGCGCCCTTTACTTTGGATTGCCCAGTCGCCGGTTGTGACTGCAGTTGCAGGGGAAGGCTGCCGATCAGAGGATCCTGTAGAAGATTTAGACGGTTTCATTGGAGCTTTGGTACGCTTCGACAGTGCCGCCGAAGCAGAACATTGGGTTGTGTGCCTGGTATTATGATCTTGTGCGCCCCTGTCGCTGGGTGTTCTCCCCCATAGCGTGACTTGCGTCACTCCTGGTGGGATCGCGGAAGGGTGTCGCGGACCGACGGTAGTCCGCCGTTGGGTCGCGCTAGTTCCCCCATCACTTTTGGCGGTTGCAATAGCGGGGGAAGAACATTCGACCTGTTAGATGCCATAGGCCGCCCACCGCTTCAAGCAGCACACAAGCGTCTTAGGGCACAGGAGTCCACACGCCACGCAACTCGCTTTGTTGTGGTCGAGGGGAAAGACAGTTGTTGCACCAAGCGTGCTAGTCTTTCCAAGGATATTTGGCCCTGCACGAGGGACAAAATCTAAATGGCGTCTTTTTCATTGCGAAAAACAGTTAAAGCGACGAGAGAACCCAGGTAGCAGAGAGGGTGAAAGAGGAAAGTCATACTTGAAAAGAATATGCCCACCCTGACCCCACTCTCCCTACTGTGTAGGTCGGCCAGAAGGCCTGGCCACATGGACGGCAGCGCCACCAGGATCAACAGGCGTCGAAAGTCTGCAGCAGTCTTCGGCATTGTTTCACAGGATTGAACTGTCGAAGTGACTTAACGGGAATAACGACAAAGTCGATAATAATGACAATAATGCTATCTCTATGTAAGAGCTCCGCATTAGGGCGACCAGTAAATTGGGCGGAAAACACTATCTGATGGACCTCGGCGCGTGAGGGATTTTGGTTACACTACACGTCACGGTAGGGATAGTGTTACAGACACGCCTATGCCGACGTCCCTTTTCGATCCTCAAAAGACAAGATTCAATACTCTGCGGTTACCACTGGATGTCGGACCATATGCACAGCATGTGATTATAAGCAGTTTAACAAGCATCAGAAATAATTTACTAGCCGTATTGCCAGATTACTATTTATGCTAATGCGCTTAATTAAAATACAGACAATGAGGTTAAAGGGGGGTAGAGTCTCGCCATCGGAGAGCGTTACTGCGCCTATGTAAAAGAGAGGGCATGATTGAATCCCTTCAACATGTACTTGCTTCACGTGATAGCATGATGTTTTTTGTGTGCAAAATGATAGGCACCTTGCCGATAGCTTTCAGAAATTACAGGGTGGACACTAGTGTCTGGTTACAGGGTGAACTGGACCAAGTCTGAGATTTTGCCCATCAGAAAACAATGTTTGGGACACACCTGCAGCCAATTTGACTTTACATGCTACCTTCAGAAAATGAAATATTTAGGAATCTGGATCGGCTCCAAGATTGCAGGATTACCAAAATTGAATTTTGATTCTAGAATGCCCAAACTTAACTCTGATATGGACAGATGGGCACTCCTGAAGCTGTCGCTGTTGGGCAAGATTAACTGCATTAAAATGAACATAGCATCAAGAATACATTATATTCTCTCAATGCTCCCTATTAAGGCGCCCACACGCATTTTCAAGAAAGTGGACAGTACTATACAAAAATTTGTATGAGATGGCAACCCGCCGAGGATGGCCTTATGGAAAATGTAGCTGCCGATGGGACAAGGTGGTATGAATATGCCAAACTTCTTCAATTACCATCTTGCATTCTCCGTCAGACATCCATGTTGGACTGCAGGTTCTGAACCAAATGTACCGGATGAAATTGTTGCTGAGTGCAGTAGAGTCTCGCACTTGGCAACTAAAACCTTGCTGACAACAGTAACTAGACCTTCAACTTGATAACCCTCAGTGCGTGAGAGCTGGTGCCACATATCACACTGGGTTGGAAGTGACCCATATCTGTTTCTGGACGCATCAATCTAGCTTAATGGTTCCTGCCAGGAGTTAAATATACAAAGTATTGGATTGTGGATGGAAGTTGTGTCCCCTTTGCTCGTTTGACTTCAGTGATTGCACCTATGCTATCTCTAGTGAGTTCTTATTTTTTTTATCAACTCTATTATCAACTCTGATTGTTCATCTGTGATCCTGCATTGATTGTTCAAATTTTAATCTTGTCATGTATCATTTCTTGTTTATGCTGTATAAAATAACAACTTTATATTGGCTAGTGTACAGATAATAAAATAAATACAGGGTGGACATTTTTGGATAAACTGCCTTTCAGACCATAGTGGGTGCAGGTACTTAGCCTTAGGTAGAGTATACCAGGCTTTCGAATATTAAATTTTGAGGGACGCACCCGTTTCAGAAATAAGATGTATGGGATGCGATCCTTACCAATCCACAGTAGTCTAAGCAATATGAGGTTACATGATTTTTGTTATGATTATTTATTATATATCAAGATTGTGAGTAAATATTGATAAATTATTATTACTTATAAGTAGGAAATGTTACATTTTATGTGATATAACTTTTATGTGGTTAGATGTATATCAATTGAATATTTCAATCTATTGTGTATATGGATATATAATTTATTAATGTATGTATTTTGTATTTCCTTTTTCCTTTATTTTCGATGTTATTGCTATTTTTCCTTGTGTCTTTGTGAAAAGTTTGTAACAACTATAATACAATAAAAAAATAATATAAAAATAATTGGCCATCAGGGCTGTGGCGTTAGCAATACGAGTCTTGGGTGCTGCAGAGGTTCCCACCCGTTTCCCCAGAGCATTTATCTTCTTGCTTTCCTTATCGGGTGTGGATGCCAAGGGATTCCAAGCCCTCCTAAGAGGGGTCGACAGTACTAGCGTGTCTTGCTTAAGGTGACTGTAGCGAGGGTCTACCATTGCAGGTTTAAATCACTTTTCTATAAGGGGGGTAACCATAACTTCATAATGGCACTCAACCCACTCAGAGGCGCTCAACCCACTCAGAGGAAGCCTGCTGAGAAGTCAAGTCATCTCATCAGCCTCAACAAATTATTGCACTTCACAAGCAAATTAAAATGTATTTAACCATTCTAGGATATTCTTTTCAGCATACACAATCAGATCCTTAGGAAACCTACAATGAGGATGACCCAGAACCATTCATAGATCCTCTGGAGGAGTTTGGACTCCAGTCAGTTTGGATGTATACGTTTTGGCCATGGAACAAATGTGCGCAGCCAAATTGAGCGTGGTAAATTTGGCAGCAAAGCCAATTTTGCTGCGGCCAAAACTGCCCCTGTCCCACTCCCGCCCTCCCAACCCCACTTACCTTCTTTTTGATCCTTTTTTGGGAGCGGACGCGCTGGGAACACTCCGTTTTCCCTTTCCATGGCAGCAGGCATTTTCTTTTTTTTCCTCCCGAAACGCTGCAGTGCCCGAAACGCTGCAGCGTTTCAGGACAAAAAAAGCTTTTAGTGCCCCGGTCACGCAATTTTTGCGGGCCGGGGTCCTAATAGCAATAGAACCCTTGCGTCGGGGGCATTACCGACTCTGGTATTACCTTCGGTAATGCCCCTGACGCTCGGGTCCTATTGCTTAATTAGAAATTACCAATTTGGGTAATACTGTCAGTTTTACAGTGTGGCTGAAACACCACATGCATCACTTTTGCTACCTGAGCGAACTCCATTTCAGCCAACTTGTAACTCTGATGCTTTGCTTGTACCCTAACATTTCTTTCTCAAGATCAAATATGACTTCCGCACCAGCAGTGTTAACAGTCATACCGGTAACATGAGAAGAATTATCAGAATTATATATACGATGAGTAGGAGCAACATTTGACAGCCCACAATTACTAAGCAGTGGCCACAAAACTGTTGGACTCCCCCCTCGACCCCCTGAAGGATGTCCGGGGGTGGATGCCCTTCAAAAAGTGCGTACATCAATTGCTTTCAATGAAAAATATATGCAATTATGACATTTTGGGGGGAGTCATGCAACAATATTGTAACTCAATGGGGGCGGGGGTGCCAGCACAGAAAGGTACGTATACCACTGCGCTACGGCCTGCACCAGCATTGGTCTAATTTTTCTAGATGACTGGTGCTCCATGATCCTCTAGACCAACTCAATTTAGTACCAGAAGTAGGTAAACCCTCTTGCATCTTCCATCATCCCTGACTGCCCATCTGCCATCCAGTCCTGGTGTACTTTCAACAATCTCTGCCTCAATGCCGGCAAGACAGATTAATCCCATGGGGACCCCTGCTCCCTCCCCCCCGCCCTCACTGTGGCCATCCTCTATGAGCTCTCACTCTGCTCCTTCATCTGAAGCCTGCAGCCTTGGAGTCATCTTCGACTCCTCTCTCTCCCACCCTCCTCACACTCAGAACATTGCCAAGAAGCTCCACTTTCATCTCTTCCTTCTCAAAGGAATTCTCCCTTTTCACACTCCCCCCCCCCCCCCCCACCCCCAAGAAGCTCAATGTTATCCAAGCCCTGGTTCTCTCTAGGATGGACTACTGCAACAGCCTTCTCCTGAATCTACCTTCTTCCACTTTACAACCCCTGCAGCTAATCCAGAATAGGGCAGCAAGACTTATCCTTGGCCTTAAGCCCACTGCATCTCTTACCCTAAAAACTCTCACTGGCTCCCGGTTGCGGCACAGATCCCTCTGCATCATCCACAAAGCTGTCTGGCACCTGGGATCTCGCATATCTGTTACTTACTACATACTCTCCCTCTAGACCTCTACGGTCCTCTAGCACCAACTCTCTGTGGGTAGGCCGGAAGGGGCGATGAAGAATACGTGGGAGGAACATCCAATCGAAAGAACGCCACCACAGGTAAGTAACTTGTTCTTCGAATGGATTGTGTGCGCCAACGTATTCCTCATTTTATGATAGACTCTCAAAGCAGTAATAATTTGGAGGTGGGATATGAATTCTATTCAGTCCTTAACTGTGATCATGTTTTCCCAAATTGTCCTCTATTAGAAGATGAAACCAAGCAGTAATGGTTTTAAAATGTGTGAACAGAAAACCAAGTGGCCGCTGCCCATATGTCTTTTACCAGAACACCTCTATGAAGAGCAGCAGAGATTGCCATGCCCCTTATTGAAAGTGCTCTCAAGCCTTCCAGCAGGTCTTTGCCTGCTAACTGTAACATTCGCCAAAAGACAGGAAGAATCATCTGGATAGGGTCTGTTTTGTCACAGCTAAACCCATTTTAGGACCTGTATAGCGAAATGAAATACTTGATACATAAAAGCTGAGAGCCTTTTTTGGTTCCAGCCTATGTAATCTTTCCTCCTCCATCCAGCAAGAGGAGGTGGGTAGAAAGTTGGCAAAATGATGTTTTGCGACAAGTGGAAGTCGGAGACTACCTTAAGCAGAAAAGAATGTGCACCCTGAGAACAACACTGTCTTTAGAAAACTGTGTGGAAGGGGGTTGGGGGGTTTACAGGAAAGTGCCTGCTCAACTCGCTTACCCTACAACCTGACGTTATTGCTATAAGCAAAACAGTTTTCAAAGACAAGTCTTAATGGGTATTAATGTATTGGCGAAAAAGGAATACATGTTAGAAACCAGGTTAAGATCCCATATAGAGATTTGGAATGGAATTGGTGGAAATAAATTAAGACCCTTTAGGAATTCAACAATCAAAGTGATTTTAAAATATGAATACTCTTCTGAAGAGTGCTTGAAAATAGACAGCGCTGCCAGGTAACCTTTAATTGTTCCAATCTGGAGCCCCAGATTCGCCAAATGTAACAAAGAAAGCACCATAGGTGAAGCACAAAGAAAAGGATCCACATTCTTATCCCTACACTAACTGCTAAACTTGTTCCAATGGCAGCGGTACAAATATTTTGTTGCTGGCCTTCTGGCCGAAAGCAAGATCTCCATGACGTCATCCGGGAGGTCCCAATCCTCATATCTCATCCTCTCAGAAACCATGCATGAAAGTTGAGTCTTGACCCCTGGTTGGAGAACCAGACCCTCCTCTCGTGTGAAGGTCCTCTCTTTGTGGAAGACGCATTGGAGGGCAGATGGACATATACAGAAGGTCCGGGTACCATGCCGTCCGGGCCCAATTCGGATCAATTAGTATCATGGAGTTCCCAAACTTTGCCAACACCCTGATCACATGAGGAATGACTGGGACTGGAGGAAACGCGTACAGGAGTGAAAACTCCAGCCCACTACAAACGCGTCCCCTAGAGCTCTTCATGGGGGAAATTCCCTGGAGCAGTACAGTTCGCACTTCCTGTTGGCAAACAGATCCACTTGAGGCGTTCCCCAAAGGCGAAGATCTCTTGAAGGACTTCCTGAGCTAGTTCCCACGAGTGGGAGACTGCTCTGCTGCTCAGAGCGTCCGCCTCGGTGTTCTCCTCTCTGGCTAGGTGAACTGCTGCTAGGGAGATTCCTTCTTGCGTTGCCCAGAACCAACAGAGCTACATTTCCTCTCTGCACAGTGGTAGTGACCCTACACCACCTCTCTTGTTGAGGTAGTACATGGCCACTGTGTTGTCAGTTATTAACAGGACATTATTTCCCCGTACAGAGGGCAGACAGGCCTTCAGCGCTAGTCTGATTGATCTCAGCTTCAAAAAGGTTGTGTAGTTTGGACTCAGATGGAGATCAATGACTGCCGATTGTCAGGTCGTTGGCGTGGGCTCCCTACCCCGTGAGTGAGGAGTCCATCACTACTGCCATCACCGGCCATGGCTGCCAAAAGGATTCTCCCTGCAGAATACTGTCCTTGCAAGCCTGCCACAGAAGATCCTGTGCAACTCTGCTTGGAACCGAACGAGGGTCTGACATCCTGCCCGAGAATTGGGACCACTGAGTACCGAGAGCCCATTGGAGGGATCTCCACCTCAGGCGAGCCTCTGGCACCAGGAAAAAGCAGAATACCTTGAGGCTGAGTAACCTCAAAAAGTCGAAGGCCGGAAGACGCTGGACACTCTGGAATTTTGTGACCATCTGCAGAATCTGTTGAGCCCTCACCTCAGGTGGCGAGGCTTTCCTTGAGGAAGCATCCAGGACTGCTCCAATGAACTGGAGTATTTGAGATGGTATCATGTGGGAGATGTTCCTGGGCTTGCTTGGGTGAACGTGCCCCGATCAGCCAATCGTCCAGGAAGGGGGGAGACATTAATCCCCCTCTCCTGAGATTTCCTGCCACCACCGCCATCAACTTGGGTGAAAACAATGGGGACAGAGGTCAGCCCCAATGGCAGAACACAGAATTGATAATGAGAGCTGCCAACCGCAAAAATCAGGTACCTTCCGTGCCTGTGATGACTCGGCACATGAAAGTAAGCATCCTGAATGTCCAATGATATCATCCAATCCTTGAGTTGGAGGGCCAGAAGAATCTGAGAAATGGGAACCAACTTGAATTTGCCCTTCCTGAGGAACTTGTTAAAGTTTCTTAAATCCAAGACGGGTCTCGATCCTCCAAGCCTTTTGGGAATTAGAAAGTACAGGGAGTACTAACTGTTGTTCTTCTCCGCCACAGGTACCAGTTCTCTAGCAGGGTCTAAATTTCCTGCACAAGGAGTGGATCTGGAAATTTGAAAGAACTGTTCCCCGGTGGATGATCCTGTGGCCTTTTTAGAAAGGGAAGGCAGTAACCCTGGGCTACTGTTTCCAAGTGCCCAAGCATCTGATGCCCCGCCATTCTTTCAGATGCGCAGAAAGTCTGCCTCCCACAGGGGTATTGTGGGGTAAGGCCTCCAAGTGATTTTGAGGCGGCTGAAGCAGCGGCTGAGGGTAAAACTGCCACTGCTTGGGTTGACTTTGCACCTCTCCCTCGTCCAACACAAGGGAATCTTCTCTGACATCTATGACTGGCCTGTCCTCTTCCAACTGAGGAGTACAATTGAGCGGAATGACCTCCTCCAAGACAATGATCCGGGGTAGCAGTGTAGAGGCTGTCTAATAGAGTCACTAAGATTTAGCCACCGCTTTCGATGTCTGCAGCTTTTCTAAACTTTCATCAGCCGTGCTGCCAAACAGCATTGAGCTGTCAAAGGGCATATTGAGGAGCCTAGACCGCACACCCGGTGCAAATCCGGACATCCTCAACCACGCAAATCCGTTCAGCACGGTGCTAGTTGCCATTGACCTCACCATCAGTATCCAGACCGGACTGAAGGCATTCACACATTGGCTCTCATTCCGAGTATGGTGGTAGTCATGGCGCTATTTGCGCCATGACTGCCTCCCATACCGGTACAGACTCCGGTTTGGTGCAATGAGGACTTACCGGTCCATTCTGACCTTGGAGGGACCGGTAAGTCCCCATTTACCAAACCATTCCCCATTCGAGCCCCGATAGGGCTCAATGGGAATGGGGAGGGCGCAAATAACGGGCCGGCGTATGCCAAGCCCGTTATTTGGGCCCACGTCCCTTAACGGGCCAGTCCTTAACAACTGGTCAGACCAGGCGTTAAGGAAGGGACCCGCAAAGGTACCCCTTACCACCCTACTCTGAATGAGGGCCAATGGCTCCTTACCATCCTTGATGATAGCCAGGAAGACGTCTTTCTCCACCTTCTGGGATGTGCTCAGACGACATAGCTACGTAGTCCCACAGGGTAAACGTGAATTTTCACAAAGCAAACATTGCGTTTTCCGATTTTAAAGCAATACTTCCAGCAGTAAATATTTTTCTAGCCCAGGCATCCACTCGATAGGCATCCTATCGGGAGGGACAGAAGGATATGCTAATTGTTTAGTAGATGTAGCAGCCTCAACCACCAAACTCTGATGTTGGGAGATTTGCTAAATATTCTCGGTCAATGCTGGATGGCCTATATTTTTTTGCAAAGTTCTTATTTACTGTAGCTGCCGATTCTGGTGTTTCCCAATTAGATGAGACCCTTTTTTGTACAGCAATATGAAAGGGCAGCATTCGATTTCTCTGTGGACCCTAATCCAGTATACTGATAGGTCATCCTGCTCTAAAGAAAGTGCAGGCCTGCTCAAGCCCAAGAATTCAACCACGTTGTTCATTTGTGGTCAGCATGGTCAGAAGGACCTGGTTTCCCAAATTCCATTACTGGAGAGGTAGCTTATACCACTGGCAGACCAAATTGTAAGAAATAGGGTGGTGTATTGTCATCCGAGGGTTAATTGTCTTCATAAATTAAAGTTTTTTTTAAAAGATCTTTTTTTGGTAAGGGTTTGAAAACCTTTTGATGCGTAACAATGGGCTTCGACAACTTTGGAGAAATTGGTGTCAATTTTGTCGGTGTCGACGCTGATGGCGTTAGCAAGGCCGGAGTTGCTGACTTTCTATGTTTCTTCGTACGACTGGATTCCTGGCTTGTCGGAGCCCTTGAAGATTTCTCGTCAGATCAAGATTTCTCTCGATGTAGTTCCGGCTTATGCCTCGGACTCGAAGATATATAAGGTTTAGTCTTTGACTTCCCTTTGCAGTGTTGATGCAGATCGGCAGGGGCATGGACTTTCTGCTTCTCCTTCGAGGAGGTCAGGCCATATTTTCAAAGATTTTAAACATGTCTTTTCAAAATGCATCCCATTTTGCTGGGGAGTCCGACTTGGACACTTGATTACCTCAGCTGAGGACTCACTGGCGGTCGAATACGACTGACGCCGTTTCTTGGCCTTCTTATAAGAATGACACGATCGACTTCTCGATCGACATCTATTAAGACCTTTTCCATCGGATTTTCTTTTTTTTGACTTTGAAGGTAACTTACCCACCACCAATTTACCTTTACACTCCCTCAGAGCCTTTACGGTCATCGCCTGACAGGAGTTACACTTGGAGATACAGGGATCGGTTCCAGGTTCCAAGAAACTACAGGCATTTGCAGTGTGGGTCGGTGATCGACATCTTCGAACCGCAGTCTTGTCCTCCGTATTAGGCACGGATGGAGCCGATGGTGTAGACATTTTAGAACAGAAAATTACTGACAAATTCAGTAAAGAAGCGATGTGTGCTGTAATTCTTCAAAGCAAACGCTTACAAAGATGGAACTGAAGCCAACATGCACTGTGTGCGCTATTTATAATGATGACAGACAGTTGAACAGAGGCCCTCGAGGGACATCAACTCGATGAGACGGTACACAGCGCCCCCTTTCAAAAAATAATTCCAAAGAAGCTGGAAAGATTTTTATCATAAAATGAGGAATACATGTGTGGACACAATCCATTCGATGTTAGTGTTTTGCAGACGGCTCTCTGGGGATGCACCAACTGACAACCCGTTGACCTGTGTCTCATGTTCTACTCTTGAGATAGGAAAGACAGATCATGTGAAAGTCAGAGATGGACGTTGGACATTTGACACCCACAGTCTACACAGGGTGTAAATCCTGAGGACTTCCTTGGATTCCCCATATCGCCCAACGATAAAGACAATAACTTCCAACGAAGCAGAGTTCCTAAAGCGTGCAGAGTGCATGGAAAAAAGGAACAGAGGTCACAGCTCTATACTATATATACTGTCCCTGACCGAATGTCCGATGCAGGGTGTGAAGAAATGTTGGGTGGAGCGGTGCAGAACAACTTTTTTGGCAGAAATATTTCTTAAAGAGCAGATGTCCAGGGAAATAAGAGGATGCAATACATTCCAAAAACTACTGATCGAAAACACTTTGAGGATGTGACAGGCATCAGCTTAACCCGGTAATGTCCAAAAATACTGAATTACAAAAAAACTCAAACGAATAGACTATTTTGTCGAATTACACCCATACGAAAATGAATGCTGTATATACGTTTTGCATTTACTAAAATACATTTTTATCAACCTTCTCACAACGTTTGTGTATTTATTGAAATATTATACATTTGTCAACGTTTGCGCTCTTTTTACTGTACGTTCAACCTTAGTGCTTTTCCCAAAAATACTCTTCACACAACCTTAGCGCATTTAATGAAATACTTAACCCCCAACGTTCGCACATTCAATAAAATGCTTTTCATTCATTGAAATACACTGTCTTGGCGCGCTAACCCAATTGCTTCCACTCGCTCATTGTGGCAAAATAAGAAGCATTTTCAATTACATTTTACATTACAAAATGTACTTTTTCATAATGTTTTATTATCCAGCTACTGTTTAGTTCCTGTAAGCACGCTTTTTTCCCCTCATTTCTCTGCCTTTTAATCTGTACAAAGAGGGTTTAACCAGCCTAAGGAAGGAGGTGGACATTAACAGATACTCATGGATTCGGACTGCATTTCGTACTCTCGCGCAATCTTTGCAGAGATTTCATAAAACGAAAGTAACCAAGTCAATGCTGCATCGAATGTAAGTATGCCTGTTTGCATGTATTTTTTTTTATACATACTTTTCAAATATCGTATTAATTTAATCAAAGTTACCTATTACTGCAACCACTTCAGCAAGAAGAAAACACAAGTCGATATTTTCGGCAATTCAAACTTATCGATTTCGTACTTTCCTGCAGCGTCTTTTTCCACCTCCATTTTTTCATGTCGATCGCTTAACCCAATAGCTCAGACTACTGGGTTGACCTGGGTTACAGGGGGCGGAGAATGTGCAGCCGGTTGGCCATGGTCGAGGGAGACACTGGGGTTGTAATGTTGGTCAACAGAGATGCCCATGTAGGGCGGAATCTCAACGAGTCACCGGCATAATGGAAACTGGAAACACTAGGGGCTCAGTCGGGGCAGAGACTGATGGGCACGATGAAAGAGGGAAAGACATCCTTTACAATCTCAAAGAAAAATTATTAAGGAGCACCATCAAAGCTAGGGAAGTAAATAAACATTTTAAGAAGGAGAAAGAGTAGAATCGACTCTGAAGGCAGGTGTAAAGAGTGCAGCGGAAGTTCTACAAAAGGCGTTCGCCAGCTCCTGCAGGTGATCTAGGAATGAGTGAAACCCCTGACTGTGGGTGAGCACTCATGGAAAGTCCGGAGGGCGCTTCCATTTGAGCTTGGGGAGCACCTTAGAACCTAAGGTAGCACCCAAAAAAACCTCTGCTGGCAGAATGATTTGCAGGGAACGATTCACCAGGTAGGGGTGCTTGGAAGAAAGGAAACTAACTTGCCTTCCTCAACGTGAAACGGTCAATGAAGCTGGAGAAACTTGCACGAAAATGTCCCAACATTGATGAAGTCTAGCCCAGAGGGCCTATGAAGAGAACAGGCCTATGAAGAGAACATGTCTCAAATAAAACTAAGCATTCAGTCAAGATCCCCTGAGACACAAGGAATGAGGGTCACTGGCGTTAAAACAAGAAACACATAACCCCAGAGGGCAAAGAGGAATTAAAGCAAGAAAGCGAAAATTAAACAAAATTTAGGCACATGGAGGCACAGCTTCCATGCAAAGCTCCTGTCCCATTAGCATGAGCATTTTCGCTCGTACAAATAAATCCCGCCCTTCACCAAACGGGCAAAACAACTCTGACCTTGTGACCAAGCTTGTGACCTTTAAGCAGAGTTGTTTTGCCCGTTTGGTGAAGGGCGGGATTTATTTGTACGAGCGAAAATGCGTAGTTGCCATCGGCAACCTTGACATACACAATTTATGTATATTCCAAATTGGACAATTATTTTAATTTACCTGTCCTACCTACATTCTTTGTTTAGATTGTTATTGGGGATTTTACCCCGTTACTACTACATGGACAAAAGTCATAAGAACTGGTTACATCAAATTTCGGGTAAGGACATGCACTAAGTTGTCAGTTTGTCTCAAGGGACCACTGAAGAATTTGGTTATATTATTCAATGAATTGAAGATCAATGATTACTAATGGGTTCTTCTTTCTTTCTTTTTGTTTTTTGTGTTCTTTTTCTGTATATCTAAACATAATAATGTATCATGATATGTTTGCCTATTTTCTACACCCATGAATCCTTCCCTTTTGCCCATCCTTGTTTTTCTGTCTAATCTCTTTCATGCTATTATGCACATTGACCGGATTTTGAAACTTTGTACGTATAACCATTGGGATTGTAAGGAGTCGCCCTTGTGGAGCAAGGTTCTTCAAAGCCACAGTTTTTCAAAACATGTGAAGATGAGGTTCATAGTGGGGCAAGACGAGGGCGTTGCACAAGGCCGTAATTACTGCTGTCATGACTTGAGTTTCAGGCAGGACAATGCGTAAGTAAAAGGTACGAGTCTGGGCAGTATTATACAAATAGCATCTTGTGGAGAAGTGTATTTTGGTCTTGCCTGTGGTGTAGGTATTCAACTAGTTTGGAAGAAAGCAGAGCAGGATGAATGAGTAAAAGAGGGTAAGGAACAAGTTACGTACCTGTAACTGTTGTTCTCCAGCATGGGTCTAGCATGGATTCACATGCTCATGAATATTCCCCGTCAGGCTGGGAATCCTCGGCAAAGAAAAAAAATCAGTATCAGCTTTGTTTCTGATCGGTCTTTCTTAGTAGTAACGAATCACTGGTCTCTGGGTCATACTGCCCCAGCCAATAACTGCCCTTTCCCTAAGCCCCGCCCCTGGCAGCCATCCTTAGATTTGGTAGAAAGTAAAGTGGCAGTATGACCAAGTGAAGAGCCGCAGAGGGGAAGAAGGGAGGGTTCGCATGTGAATCCATGCCAGACCCATGCTGGAGAACAACAGTTACAGGTAAGTAAATTGTTCCTTCTCCAGCATTGGGTCTGGCATGGATTCACATGCTTATGAATATAAGAATACATAGCAGTACACACATGCACAACCACGGGAGGTGGCAAGGCTCAACATTAAGCATTACATAAACTCAACATTAAGCAACTCTTACCTCCTCACCAGGCCCACCTTCAGGCGAACAGGTTGCGCAGCACTGCTTGGCCGACTCTGGACTCCTCCCTGGAATCCCGGTCGACGCAGCAGAATTTCGTGAAGGTGTGCGTCGACCTCCACGTAGCAGCCCTGCAGATATCCAGCAGACAAGAACGCTGTAGTAGCAGTGATCACTCTGGTCGAATGGGATCTGACGGCCCAGAAACGGTCGGTTTGCCAACCGGTGACGGTGCATGATGCAGCGGGAGAGCCATCTGGAAATGGAAGCCTTCGAGAAGGCCTTCCCTTGATTCACATGTCCAAAGTTCACAAAAAGCTCTGATGTCTTCCCGAAAACTTTGTGCGGTCCACGTAGAACTTCAGCGCCTTAGCTGCATCTAGCGAGTGCAAAGTCCTCTTGGCCGGAGACGAAGGAGACGGGAAGAAAACTGGCAACACCAAGGGCTCGTCGAGGTAGAAGTCCGACGGCACCTCGGGCATGAAGGAGGGGTGCGTCCTCAGCACCACCCTCGTCACGTGGAAAGTCAAGTATGGAGGCTCGCAGGATAGGGCCTGGATCTCTCGCACTCATCGTGCAGAGGTGATGGCCACAAGGAACGCTGTTATCCACGACAGAAATGTCAACGGTGCCGAATGAAGAAGTTCGAATGATGGCCCCATGAGCCTGGTCAGCACCACGTTGAGCTCCCACGCCGGGGCCGAAGCCTTCACCGGCGGGAACGATCGGAACAGTCCCTTCATAAATTCCTTCACCAGGCGATGAGGCCACAGGGATGACCGTCCCGTAGTTCTGATGTAATAGGAAATCGCTGAAAGATGGATCTTGATGGAAGCGTGAGCTAGTCCCGCCTTGGCCAGCGATAGCAGGTACGGCAGCACTTGAGGGGCCGTAATTCGCAGAGAGTTCATCTTCTGTGCACGGCACCAGACAGAGAACCTCTTCCACTTGTGTCCTTAGCACTTTAGAGTTGAGGACGCCCTGGCCTTTGCGAGCACCTCCTTGCAGTCCGCCGGGATATCGTTCCCTCCAAACTCTAGTTCTGCAGGAGCCAGGCCTGCAAGTACAGCAACTCTGGGTCGTGATGGAGGATGGCTCCTCCTCCTCCTCTGGAGAGAAGATCTGCATCCGTCGACAATCTGACTAGGGGGGACGCTGACAAGTCCAGAAGTTCCGGGAACCAGATCTGTCTCGGCCATGTCGGTGCAACGAGGATCATCCTGCACCGGGACCTCTTGAGTTGGTTGATGAGTCGGAGCAGCAACGGCAACGGAGGGAACGCATACAGGAACAGGCCATCCCAGGGGAACGAGAAAGCATCGCCCTTGCTCCTCGGCTAGGGAAACCTGCTAGCGAACCTCTGGCACTTTGAGTACGTCGCCATTGCAAACAGGTCGATCTGGGGTTTGCCCCATCGTTGGAAAGTCGATCCACTTGATCCTGACGCAGCTCCCACTCGTGGCACGAGCGCAGATCGCTGCTGAGTGAGTCGGCGATGACGTTCTTTGTTCCTGCTAGATGGAAGGGCACCAGAAACATCCCCTGGGTGGCGGCCCAGTGCCACAGATCCTGGGCCTCCATGGACAGGGCTGGGGATCTGGCGCCTCCCTGCTTCCGGATGTAGAACATCGTGGTGGTGTTGTCGGTGAAGATCCTCACCACCTTGCCCTTGAGGGACGTGAGAAACGACCCGAGAGCCTAGAACACTGCTCGGAGTTCCAGGATGTTGATGTGGAGTGACCTCTCCTCTCGGAGCCAAAGGCCTCTCGCGTGCAGATCTCCGGTGTGCGCTCCCCATCCCTCCAGGGCGGCGTCCGTCACCGTCTCCTGATGTACCGGGGTCTGAAAGTCCTTGCCCACCGCGAGATGTGCGTGGGTGCCCCACCATCGAATCGCTTGGCGGAAAACCTTGTTGAGCGGGATCCTGTCTTCGAAGCTGCCCGTCGCTTGTATCCAACGGGTGTCGAGGAACTCTTGTAGAGGACGCATCCGTAGCCTGCAAAGGCGCACCAGGGAGATGCATGAGGACTATCATTCCGAGCAGGGACTTGATGGATCCCACCCGGGCCACGCCCGTGGCCAGCAGGCACTGCACCTTGCCCAAGATGGCCTTCGTCCGTTCCTCTGACGGCAAGGCCAATCGCGCCACTGTATCGAGCTTGGCTCCCAGAAACAGTGCAACCTGTGACGGCACCAGGTGGGATTTCGAGTAGTTGATGGAGAAGCCCAGATCCGTGAGAAGTTGGATGGTCTCCGCTGTGTGTTCGATGGCGAGTTCTCTTGTCCTTGCACGGATGCGGCAATCGTCCAGGTAGGGGTAGACGTGGATCCCCCGCAGGCGCAGCCGCGCCGCCACTGGTGCGAGGCACTTGGTAAACACCCTGGGTGCCGACTTCAGCCCGAATGGCAGGACCTTGAATTGGTAGTGCCGCCCTTGGACTACGAATCTGAGAAACTTTCCGTGTCCTTTTAGAATGGGGATGTGGAAGTAAGCATCCTCCAAGTCCAGCGACGATAGGAAGTCACCCTCCCCCAGCTGTCCCAGTACGTGCTGGAGGGTGACCATCCTGAACTTTTGTGCCTTGATGTATTTGTTTAGCCGCCGCAGGTCCAGGATGGGGCGCCAACCGCCTGTCTTCTTTCTGACGAGGAAGTAACTTGAGCATACTCCGGAGCCCCGCAGCCTCTTAGGGAAGAGCTTGATGACACCCTTCTTGAGCATCGCCCTTACTTCTAACAGTAGTTGAGGGATGTGATTTTCCTTCCTGGCCACGGGAGGAATGCGGGGGCACTTCCTTTGAAATTTGAGAGTGTGCCCGTGGGCCAGGGCATCCAGCACCCAATGGTCGGTGGAGATGGACTCCCACACGCTGACGAACTTTGCCAGCCGGCCTCCCACCGGGGTGCTCCGGTGGGGGCCCGACGCTACGGCCGGTTCAGTCCTGCTTGGAGGCGGCCTTGCGGCTGACGAGATGCTCCTGACTTGCTGCGTCCTCTGTAGGCCTCCTGCAACGAGGAGCGGGCCGCCTGACGGTACGTCAAGGAGCCGCCGCCGGATCCCTTGGAGGCACCCTGTCTGCCTCCGGCGTTCCGAAAGGGCAGCCGTCGCTGCTGCAAACACTCCCAAGGCCCGAGCCGTCTCCGTGTCAGTCTTGATGGCCTGAAGTGACTCATCCACTGTTTTTCCAAACAGGTTGTTCCTGTCAAAGGGCATGTCCAAAAGTCTGGTTTGCACGTCCTGGTGGAAATCAGTTGCCTTGAGCCATCCCCGCCGTCGAAGGCAAACACTGTTGCCCAACTGGCGGAATCCGGTGTCAGCGATATCCGTGGCCACCGTTATGGCGTGGTCCGACGCCACCTCACCTTCCTGTAAGATCTCAAGGGCCTCTGACCTCTTGTTGTCCGATAGGAAGTCCAGCAGGGGAGCGATCTTGTACCACAGCTCCCTGTCGCAGCGGGCCACAATCGCTAGGGTGTTGGACGCCTGAATTGTCGCCGCCGCAAACGAGATGACTCGTCATCCCATGGTGTCCAGCTTCTTTCCCTCGCCATCAAGTAGGGAGGTCGAAGTTGAGGATGACTCCCCCGCCTTCTTCTTCTTGGCTGCCGCTGATACGACCGAATCCGCGGTCGGCTGTGCCCCAAGGCACAAAGGGGCAGAATCAGGGACCCGGTACTACTTCTCGTACCGATCCCTCTTAGCAGGCATCGTGGACGGGTTCTTCAGGAGAGCAAGTCCCTCCTCCCAGATATCGTCAATCAATGGTACCGCGAGGACCGTCTTCCTCTTGGCCTTGCGATGCTGACAGAGGAATCCTTCCTTCTTCTGTTCCTCAGGGCAGAGCTGAAAAAGCTTGGATGCCCCGGCGATCATGGCGTGGAAGGAGCCAATTTCGTCGGGCGGGGAGGCCCGAGGGAGTGGTGATGGAAGGCCCATCCCGTCGTCACCACTGTCGTCATCCGTCCCCGTCGTGGCCATATCCCTTCCCGCGTCATCCCTAGGATCAGGGGAGGGAGATGAAGGATGAGCGGGCCGCGAGGGCTGGAAAGGCAGGAGGGATGAACTCTCCTCTGCTTGTTTGGAGGGCGCTGGGTCATCCGTTGGGGCGAGGGGCAATCTCGTCCTTATCTCTGCGCATAAGGTTTGGATTGCCATCAAAATGGCCACCGAGTTGTCCTGAGGCTCGGGCAATGGCTGCGACGGGCGCGATGGTTGCTCCTCCTCCACGGGAGTCTTGTCGGCTCCACCCTCGCTCTCTTCGTCCGCCTCCTCGGGGTTCCGCCCGTGGGACCGGACCTCCTCGAACCTCTTCTCTTGTTGAGTCCCTTCACGACTTCAACCAGCTCCTCCTCAGAGACTGTATCCGTGTCCGTGATGGCCACCGCCCCCCCCCCCTCTTTTTCCACCGGGGTATTCACAGGGGTCTTATCAATGGGCTGAAAAGAGGATTCCCTCCGTGGCGGCAGGGAAACTCTGGGCCCCGAGGTCGCCTCCACTGGGTTAGCCTCCACAGGCTTCACCAGGGCAGCCGCGACTCCCTCAATAGAGGCCTTCACCCGGTGAATCAAGGCCTTCACCTTGGGGGAGGGGTCACCGCCTCGCTCCCCCTCGGCTGATCCCTTCGAGATCGACCCGGGCCTCTCCAGAAGCTTAGCCGGGTTCTCGGATTTTCTCTTCCCCGAGCCAGAGCGTTGACTCGAGTTTGATGGAGTCAGTGAACGTGCACCCTGCCTGGCAGCTGAGGTGCCCGACCCTTCGGCGCTCCCGGTGCCTGCGGACTCACAGTGCTTTGCCTTCTGTTGGGCCCCCGTCGACGGGGTGCCCTCACAGGACTTAGAAGACCGCTCGGACTTCTTCTCACCTGCTGGGCCCTTCTCCAGCCAGCTGGCGAGGCGGGTCCGACGATCCCTCATAGTCCGTTCCGACAGGTTCTTGCAAAACGCACAGTCCTTGTCCACGTGCGTCTTGTCTTCGTGAAGGCAGTAGAGACATCTCGAATGCTCATCCTCCTTGAAAACATTCTGTAATCCGCATCCAGGGCAGTTCCTGAACAGCTTGGATCCGGGTGTCGAGCTTCCCTTGTACTGGGCCATGTCCACGAGGTAGGCCTCAGAACTTCTGGAATCCTCCAAGAAGCGTAACTTAATGAAAACTTCACCCTTGAGGGGCATAGAAAATTCCGGAACGGGTCCCCGTTGATCGGAAGTAGAAACGGTTGAGCTCGATTGACCGAAAAAAAGAGATTAAACTGCTTGAAAAAACGTAAAACGCAGTAAAAGCTCGAGAGCTATAGTACGAGGACTCCCAACACATGAACGTGTGGAAAAAATCTGAGAATGGCTGCCAGGGGCAGGGCTTAGGGAGAGGGCAGTCATTGGCTGGGGGCAGTATGACCAAGAGACCAGTGATTGGTTACTACTAAGAAAGACGGATCAGAAACAAAACTGATACTGATTTTTTTTCTCGACGGGGAATATACATAAGCATGTGAACCCATGCCAGACCCCATGCTGGAGAAGTGACTGCAGCTGAGAAAGAGGACCACTAACCAATAAAGGAAATGCAAGCAGGACATGAGCAAGCAAGTTCAATAAAGTGAAGAAGGCAATTCGACAAGAAAAATGTGTGACAAGCAGGTCACATGATGGAAAAGAGAGCTAGCCCAAGATTTCCCAAGGCCGAGGAGGGAAGGCAAAGTGTGTCCTGTAAAAGAAAGAAGGGGAAGATGGGCAGGCCATAGCCAGGAAGGAGTGGTATGTGACTCTGGCTGATAGAGGCCAGCAGGCAAAAGCAGAAAAAGGAAAGGAAATAACAAAAATTACAGAGAAGAATGCAAGACCAGTACAAAAACAAAAAAAAAATATGTAAAACTAGGATAAGTCTGAGGTGTTCAAGAAAGGGAGGAAAACTGATCAGGGCTGAGAAAGTACTTGGAAATTTGGAAAAGGTCAGGAAATGGTGAGACCAGTACCAAAAACGGCATACAAAACTGAGGAGCCAGCAAAGCGTCAGAAAGCACGGGGAGAGCCAGAGCCAGCCAGGCGTCAGAAAGCACAGGGAGAGCCAGAGCCAGCCAGGCGTCAGAAAGCACAGGGAGAGCCAGAGCCAGCCAGGCGTCAGAAAGCACAGGGAGAGCCAGAGCCAGCCAGGCGTCAGAAAGCACAGGGAGAGCCAGAGCCAGCCAGGCGTCAGAAAGCACAGGGAGAGCCAGAGCCAGCCAGGCGTCAGAAAGCACAGGGAGAGCCAGAGCCAGCCAGGCGTCAGAAAGCACAGGGAGAGCCAGAGCCAGCCAGGCGTCAGAAAGCACAGGGAGAGCCAGAGCCAGCCAGGCGTCAGAAAGCACAGGGAGAGCCAGAGCCAGAGCCAGCCAGGCGTCAGAAAGCACAGGGAGAGCCAGAGCCAGAGCCAGCCAGGCGTCAGAAAGCACAGGGAGAGCCAGAGCCAGAGCCAGCCAGGCGTCAGAAAGCACAGGGAGAGCCAGAGCCAGAGCCAGCCAGGCGTCAGAAAGCACAGGGAGAGCCAGAGCCAGAGCCAGCCAGGCGTCAGAAAGCACAGGGAGAGCCAGAGCCAGAGCCAGCCAGGCGTCAGAAAGCACAGGGAGAGCCAGAGCCAGCCAGGCGTCAGAAAGCACAGGGAGAGCCAGAGCCAGAGCCAGCCAGGCGTCAGAAAGCACAGGGAGAGCCAGAGCCAGCCAGGCGTCAGAAAGCACAGGGAGAGCCAGAGCCAGCCAGGCGTCAGAAAGCACAGGGAGAGCCAGAGCCAGCCAGGCGTCAGAAAGCACAGGGAGAGCCAGCCAAGCGTCAGAAAGCACAGGGAGAGCCAGCCAAGCGTCAGAAAGCACAGGGAGAGCCAGCCAAGCGTCAGAAAGCACAGGGAGAGCCAGCCAAGCGTCAGAAAGCACAGGGAGAGCCAGCCAAGCGTCAGAAAGCACAGGGAGAGCCAGCCAAGCGTCAGAAAGCACAGGGAGAGCCAGCCAAGCGTCAGAAAGCACAGGGAGAGCCAGCCAAGCGTCAGAAAGCACAGGGAGAGCCAGCCAAGCGTCAGAAAGCACAGGGAGAGCCAGCCAAGCGTCAGAAAGCACAGGGAGAGCCAGCCAAGCGTCAGAAAGCACAGGGAGAGCCAGCCAAGCGTCAGAAAGCACAGGGAGAGCCAGCCAAGCGTCAGAAAGCACAGGGAGAGCCAGCCAAGCGTCAGAAAGCACAGGGAGAGCCAGCCAAGCGTCAGAAAGCACAGGGAGAGCCAGCCAAGCGTCAGAAAGCACAGGGAGAGCCAGCCAAGCGTCAGAAAGCACAGGGAGAGCCAGCCAAGCGTCAGAAAGCACAGGGAGAGCCAGCCAAGCGTCAGAAAGCACAGGGAGAGCCAGCCAAGCGTCAGAAAGCACAGGGAGAGCCAGCCAAGCGTCAGAAAGCACAGGGAGAGCCAGCCAAGCCAGGGTAACGTAAGTGGAACATTGGTAATAGAGGAATGGTAAAGTGTGAGTGATGGAATGAAAATCAGAAAAAACAGGACATTTGTATTGCTTTGGGGGGGGGGGGGGGAGGAGCGGGTTGGGGTGGTAGGGAATCGGCCAATCTAGGTAAAAAAACAAATGCTAAACAACAGCATGGAAGAAAAAAAAAACTAGAACAATATTGCCAGGCAAGTAGAAATTGTTCTTACCAGGGAAATGCCCAAGCTCCACACATCAGCTCTAATATCGTAGTCCGGCTTTGTGGGGTCAGGCGGGTCTATCCTCTCTGGCTGAAAAGGAAGAACATGTCATATGGTCATATACATGGTCTGTTCAATCAAGCATTGTAAACAGGCACTAATGTTGATAAATGAATGAGGATAGCCTGTCTATGGACAGGGACAATTCTGGAAAAGGCTGTTCTGCAATGTGCCTACTGCCTTCTCACACAACCAAGAATGCCACATATGCAAAAAGTCCACATTCGACAATTGCATACTTCCAGCAAACCGCTTCAGAACTCCACCCCTAACATTTAATTCCTCTGTGGCATACACTGAACTTTGACAATCTTTCAAATAGTCTGAGATCATACTAACGCCTTCATAACCACTGCTCCATCAGCATAAGTTAAAATGTTTGCAAAAAGACTAATTCTTAGAGCTAAACTGACAACTGACTATATCTTTACCCCACACTAAGTGTACAGGATAGAAAGACAGAACAGGTTACAGGGATTCCTCTTACGTTGCTAAAGGCTCCTAATGTTAAATGTGGACAAACAGTCACTGATTAACTCTCACGAGGGTGGCAAATAGGTGCATTGCAACACACAATAAGGAAGAGCCACACTATTTAATTAACAAGCATTGTCAGAGGCAACAGTTGTGACTATTGCAGTTGGTTGTTGCACTTCACATATGTAGGCATGAATCTATGTTGGCATCTGTTGGGTCTGCATGAATATTTCTGGTAAGGGGAATTCAGAAAGACTAACCTGTAGTGTGGGAATAGGGGTTCCTGTCAAAATAGTCCTAACTCATGCTGGTAAGCACCTGCCTTCGCTTTGAGACAGAGAAAGGAGCGTGTAAAAAGTACAGATGTGTCACAAACACATACCCCACACACACACTCTGCCCTCTCCTAGTCTCTTATAAGCTTAGACACAATCTTGTAGGGTCAAGTCCATTTGTCCTGCAAAGCTCTAGTGTTTAAAGGCACCATGAGCAGAACTTCTTGACCAGAGGTTAACTCAACCTGTGAAGCATTATGGCCGTACCAGGGATTGCAAAAGCGTGGTGAGCCTGTGTAGATCTGTTTGCCTCTGCCAAGTGTGTCTTCCCCCTCCACCTGAGGCCTAGCATATATTCAACCACATTCAATTAAGGGGTAGTATGAGAGCACTCCCAATCTTCCCTGACCTTCTGGCCAAAAAGTAATTCAAACGGGCCAAAACCAATATCCTCTTGAGGAATATACCTGTAGGTACACAATAGGCTTCCTGGGAGATTATCCCACTTCCTACTTAAAGGTTTCTCCAAAGCAACCATCATGTCTTTTCATGGTTCAGTTACATTTTTCAACTAATCCACTATTTGGAGATGGTAAGTGGTCGAGACATTGTAAAGGGAACTCCAGTATTCATTCCAGATAGCCTACAATCAGTTAAACATAGTCAGGAAAGCCAACCAGGGTAAAGATTCCAAAGGCTATCCAGGCTACTCCCTTACAAGATACAGTCATCAGTGGAATTGCTTCCGAGTACTTGGTGATGAGGGCCACTACCACCAATGTGAAACCGTTTCCTGAACGAAGAGGTGGGTCAAAGGGTGGGTCAATCTGTGCCTATTCAAGAGGGAAAGGAACTAAATGTGCCTGGATCTTTGTACCAACATTGCTTGGTAACAGGCAACTAGCACAACCTCTGCAGTGGCACTAATTAGATCACCATCTTGAGGCAGAAGAAAACTTAACATTTTCTTTTTTCACCCGAAGGTGAGCAGCAGAAAGATTTATGTTTTTACAACTTTCCTTCTGTTAACATCAACGAAACCCCTAGCAATTTTGCGATGTCTTGAACATTAACCTTGTTGGTAAATAATCCCTTTTTGCTTCACATGTCCTGTTCAAAACATTTGGGGGCAATGGACTGACTTTAAGGTAACCAATACAGGTGGGCCAACTCCTTTCGTGATCCCTGTTTTGTTTTTAAAGTAGCACTGCTATTCTGCAGAGGTAATTTGTATCTCTTTTCCTTAGTTTTCTGTAGCATCTTTACTTTCCTTTTAGTTGTGCTGAGGATAGGATGGTGGCAGTGAAACATATACCAAGCACACTCAATTCCAATTGCTTTTAGAGTCACATCTGTCAACTATGGCAGGAAGATCGGATGGAAGAGAGGAGGGCAACAAATACTGAAAACAGACATGAAGAAATGGCGGATGACCACATCATGGCATCAGAAGAGACTTGGCAGGTAAATTATCTGGTTATGAACGGTCTACAAATATTCTAACAGTTCAATAAATATCTTTTGGTAATGGATATACAGGCTTATAGATGGACTTGTTCAAGTTTCTTAGGAAACTTGAAATTTAAAACAAATATTTGGAACCAAAATGAGTCAGACAGAGAGCCATGAGTAAAGGTCCCCTTTCTGATGTGCCTATTGAAAACCTAGCACTCACCAAATGACTCCTCACTAGATGAGAGTGCGCAAGACAACATGACACAGGAGGTGATACAATACCTAAACATGGAGGAACAAAACATATTAATATACCAGAATTGACTAAGAAACTCTAAATTCACCCCTAATTTCCAAGGGGACACTTACAGATATTTTGAGAAGGTAGTCATTAATGACATCTATAGACTAGAGGATCAAGCAAGAACTGTTAAGTGGAATTTCAGACAGATTCTCAACCAATGCCAAATACAAGCACCCTAGATTGCAATAAAAGAAGCGGGTAAAGGTGGAAATATCGTGCTACTTGATAAAACTGCTATATTCAAATGGCACTCCATCTAGAAATACCTGGGTGCTATGTTAAATTAATATCTAACTCGTCCAAATCCATTACAATTGAAGCATATTCACTTATTCATCCATGGTTTAGGAGAGGCATTTTAACAAACAAAGAGCTGGCTTTCCTAATGTTTGAACATCCGACCACGCCAACAATCTACTTCCTACCGAAAGTATACAAACCCTTTGATCAAACCCCTGAAGGAAGACCAATTCTTATATCAAAAGTGTCATCCAATAGGAGGTCATTAAAATACCCACATATTTTTGCGATCCTAAGAACCATTGCAATGACAATCTAAATATACAATGGCCACCCTAGATGTAAAAGCCTTACATACACCCAACCAACATCCTGTGGCCTTACAAAGTATAGACTTTTCCTACCACAATGAATCAGCATCATTTTACATACACATACAGATGATTATTAACTAGGTCTTCTTGTTTAAAGGTGAATATTTTAGACAGAATATTGGAATTGCAAGGGTGCCAACTATGCACTAGATTTGGCAAACTTGTTAATTAACAAATCAGAGCAAACATATGCACTTGTTAATCCAGACTTTAAGGTAGATGTACCTTGATATTGGGGTCAGTGTCAATTTCGAAGTTCTCTAAACATACAGAAAACTAACAGCAGTTAATTCCATTTTACATGCCACCAACAGCCGCAAGCAATCTGTTATTAAAAATATAACAGAGTGGGCATTCATAAGGGTCCGGAGGAATTGCACTGAAAATATTATGCATCAAGAGGAACGCAAAAATATCAGACAGTAGTAATAGTGTACTCCAAGAATCTGATCGACACCACTGAAAGAGAGGTTACCCGATTACAGAGAAGTGATTTATTACTTTCTTACTTCCCAAAAACAGAGAAACCTCACAAGATGACCTAAGATTTGTTACTAGACACAACACAAAGTCGCTATCCTGCAGCAACACTGGCACTTACCTAAATTTGACAAAGACATTAGCAAATGGATCAAGGAGTTACCTAGGATGTCGTACAGGAAAGCATCAACATAAAGAACAATGTTATGCCCATCATTTATGCCTGAATTGGTTACAGTCACCAAGGCCACATGGCTTTCATAATTGGGGCTCATGTTCTTTTTTTTTTAAACTCTGTTTATTATTTTCAACACCAACAAAAAACATTACAGTAGTTCAGCGGATCGCGGCCTTGATCCCATTGTGCCTGTTACAAGCCCCATCTTTATTATCTCCATATCCTAGACAGAAATACTTCAAGGTGCAGGAAGAGTAGGGATTCAGCAATTCTACCCATTTTCCCATATGGCTCCATTAAAAAAACATTTCCTTCCCACCATAGTTGTAAACGTGTACCCTCCTCACTGTATCCTGACTAAGTTCCTTATCATCAATAAATGTCCACTCCAAACACGTGTTCACATGAGGTATAGAACCACCACCTCAACGAACATTCAGGTACATTCAGGATGACTCCCCTTCAGAGCCCAACACAGTTTTGTGGGCTTGTGCAATCATATAATGTTTATAAGGATCCCATATGACTGATTTCGGCACATGGGTGCACTATTTTTACAAATTCCATTACCCTCTCATTGCAATTGAGCATGTCCTCGTTCCATCATTCAACCACAGAACCTCAGGGTCCATCCCACACCATTGACGCGCTCGTCTTAGCCAACAACAGTAGTAGGCCTTCTTACTTGGTGTGAGATCTCTCTGGTGTTACCCAATAGCGTGGTCCCCGGTAGTGGTTCCCCTATGATATCGCTCAGTATCTGAAGACTTGTTCCCAAAACCGCCGTACCGGGGGACAACCCCATGGCACATGTATGAAATGGAACATGTTACTTACCTGTAACTGTTGATCTCCAGCCTGGGTCTGGCATGGAGTCACATGCTCATGAATATTCCCCATCGTCAGGCTGGAAATCCTCGGTAAAGAAAAAAAAAAACAGGTTTCAGTTTCGTTTCTGAACTGTCTTTCTACTATTAACCAATCAGTGGTCTCTGGGTCATACTGCCCCCAGCCAATGACTGCCCTCTACCTAAGCCCCTCCTCTGGCAGCCATCTTCAGATTTGGTAACACGTAAAGTGGCAGCAGGACCAAGAGAAGAGCAGCAGAGGGGTAAGCAGGAGGGTTCGCATGTGAATCCATGCCAGACCCATGCTGGAGAACAACAGTTACAGGTAAGTAACTTCTTCCTTCTCCAGCATGGGGTCTGGCATGGATTCACATGCTCATGAATACAAGAATACATAGCAGTACACACATGCACAACCACGGGAGATGGCAAGGCTCAACATTAAGCATTTCAACAACTCAACATTGAGCATCTCTTACCTCCTCACCAGGCTCACCTTCAAGCGAACAGGTTGTGCAGCACTACCTGGCCGAATCTCGAGACTCCTCCCTAGAATCACGGTTGACGTAGTAGAATCCTGTGAAGGTGTGCGTCAACCTCCACGTAGCAGCCCTGCAGATGTCCAGCAGGTGCACACCATACAGGAACGCCGTAGTAGCAGAGATCGCTTTGGTTGAATGGGCTCTCGGACAGCCGGGCAACGGTCGGTTTGCCAACCATTGACAGTGCATGATGCAGCCGGAGAGCCATCTGGAAATAGAAGCCTTCGAGAGGGCCTTCCCTTGGTTCACAGGTCCAAATTTCACAAACAGCTGTGATGTCCTCCGAAAACTCTTTGTGCAAGAACTTCAGCGCTCTAGCCACATCCAGCGAGTGCAAAGTCCTCTCAGCCAGCGACGGGAAAGAAAACAGGTAACACCAAGGGCTTGTTAAGATGGAAGTCCAACGGCACCTTGGGCATGAAAGAGGGGTGCCTCCTCAGCACTATCCTCGTCTCGTGGAATGTCAGATATGGAGGCTTACAGGAGAGGGCCTGGATCTCTCCCACTCGTCGTGCGGAGGTGATGACCTCAAGAAAACCTGTCTTCCACGATAGAAACTTCAGCAGTGCCGAGTGCAGGGGCTCGTATGGCGAACCCATGAGCCTAGTCAGCACCACATTGAGCTCCCACGCCGGGGCCGGAGCTGCAGCCTTCGCCGGCGGGAACGAGCAGAGCAGTCCTTTCATTAACTCCTTCACCAGGCACTGTGACCACAGCGACGACCGCCCCATAGTTCTGGTGTAGCAGGAGATAGCCGCCAAATGGATTTTGATGGAGGCATGTGCCAGCCCTGCTTTGGCCAGAGGCAGCAAGTACAGCAGCACTTGAGGGCCGTGATCCGGAGGGGGTTGATCTTCTGTGCACGGCGCCAGACAGAGAACCTCTTCCACTTATGTCCATAACACTTAAGAGTCAAGGATGCCCTGGCCTTTGCAAGGACTTCCTTGCAGTCCGCCGGGATGTCGTAGCCTCCAAACATCAGCGCTGCAGGAGCCAGGCTTGCAGGTTCAGCAACCCCCGGTCGTGATGTAGGACGGCACCTCCTTCCCTGGTGAAATGATCCGCGTCCATCAGCTGTTTGACTGGGGGGGACGCCGACATGTCCAGGAGGTCCGGATGAGTCGCAGAAGCAACAGCAACGGTGGGAACGCATACAGGAACAGGCCGTCCCAAGAAAAGGAGAATGCATCGCCCATGCTCCCCGGTAGGGGAAACTTGCTTGCGAACTCCGGCACTTGGTGTTCGTCGCTAGCAGATCAATCTGGGGGCTGCCCCACCGTTGGAATAGGAGATCCACTTGATCCTGCTGAAGTTCCCACTTGTGGCAGGAGTGCAGCTGAGTGAGTCGGCGACAGTGTTTTTCACTCCTGCCAGATGAAAAGGTACCAGGAATATCCCATGGGTGACAGCCCAATGCCACAGATCCTGCGCTTCCCTCGATAGGGCTGGGGATCTGGCACCCGCCTTGGACCCTCATGCTTCCGGACGTAGAACACTGTGGTGGTGTTGTCAGTGACGACTCGTACCACTTTGCCCTTGAGGGACGAAAGGAAAGACCCGAGGGCCCAGAACACAGCCGGGAGTTCCAGGACGTTGATGCGCAGGGACCTCTCCTCCGGGAGCCAAAGGCCCCTTCCGTGGAGTTCTCTGGTGTGCGCTCCCCATCCTTCCAGGGAGGCGTCCGTCGTCACGGTGACCTGGTGCGCTGGGGTCTGGAAGTCCATGCCCACCGTGAGATCCCCACCACCCGATCGCTTGACGGAAAGTCTTGTTGCGTGGGATCTGGTCTTCGAAGCTTCCCGCCACTTGCATCCAACGGGTGTCGAGAAACTCCTGTGCAACCTGCACAGACGCACGAGGTAGATGCACGATGACATCATACTGAGCAGGGACATGATGGCACTCAACCTGGTCACTTCCATGGTCAACAGCCGTTGTACCTTGCCCAGGATAGCCCTCGTCTTTTTCTCAGACGATAGGCCAACTGTGCCACTGTGTCGAGTCTGGCTCCCAGGAACAGGGCGTCCTGTGACGGTACCAAGTGGGATTTCACAAAGTTGATCAAGAATCCCAGTTCCGTGAGCAGGCGGATGGTCTTTGCTGTGTGGTCGACGGCGAGTTCTCTTGACTTTGCTCGGATGAGCCAATCGTCCAGGTAGGGGTATACGGGGATCCCCTGTAGGCGCAGCCACCAGTGCCAGGCACTAGGTAAAGACCCTTGGAGCCGACTTCAACCCAAAAGGCAGGGCCTTGAACTGGTAGTGCCGCCCCTGGACCATGAAACGTAGGAACTTTCAATGTCCTTTGTGCATGGGGATGTGAAAGTAAGCATCCTCCAAGTCCAGCCACGATAGGAAGTCGCTTTCCTCCATCTGTCCCAGCACGTGCTGAAGGGTAACCATCGTGAACGTTTTGGCTTTGATTTAATTGTTGTGGCGCCGAATGTCCAGGATGGGCCGCCAGCGGCCAGTCTTCTTTCGGACAAGGAAGTACCGCGCGTATACTCCGGAGCCTCTTTGGGACGAGTTCTATCGCGGCCTTTCTCAGCATGGCTCGTACCTCCAGAAGCAGCTGTGGAACGTGGTTTTCTTTCCTGGCCACAGGTGGGAAATGGAGCACTTCCTTTGGAACTTCAGAGTGTGTCCGTGGGCTATGGCATCCAGCACCAAACGGTCTGTGGAGATGGACTCCCACACGCCGACTAAGTTTGTCAGCTGTCCTCCCACCGGGATGCTTAGGTGGGGGCCCGACTTCACAGCCAGTTCAGTCCTGTTTCGCCGAGACCTTGCCACCCTGGGCTCCTTGGGGACGACAACGGTATCCACTGGCGCTGCGGCCTCTGTAAGCTTCCTGCAACGAGGAACGGGCAGCTTGGTAGTACGACAATGAACTGCTGCCGAATCCTTTGGAGGCACCTTGAGATTTGCCTCCGGAGGTCCGCTTTGATGGCCTGCAGCGACTCATCCATCGCTTTCCCGAACAGGTTGTTTCCGTCGATGGGCATGTCCAGTAACCTGGTCTGCACGTCCTAATGGAAGTCGGTGGCCCTGAGCCAACCGCGCAGGCAAGCGCTGTTGCCTATCTGACGAAAACCGGTATCAGCGATGTCCGTAGCTACAGTTATGGCGTGAGCCGACGCCACCTCGACTTCTTGCAGGATTTCCAGGACCTCCCCCCTCTTGTTGTCCGGGAGGAAGTCCAGGATAGGGGCAATCTTGAACCACAGCTCCCTATCACAGCGGCTCACGATTGTGAGGACGTTGTCCGGCCGATATGACTCGACATCCCATGGCGTCTAGCTTCTTTCCCTCGCTGTCCGGCGGGGAAGTGGAGGATGACGCCGTCGCCTCTGCCGCTTTATTCTTAGCTGCCGAGGAGACTACGGAATCCGGAGTCGGTTGCGCCCTGAGGCACATAGGAGCAGAATCCAGGACCCAGTACTACTTCTTCTCGTACCGGTCTCTCTTCGCAGGGGCCGTGGAAGGGTTCTTCAAAAGGGACAGTCCTTTGTCCCATATGTCGTCCAGCAACGGGGCTGAGAGTACGGTTTTCCTCAAGGCTTCCCGTTGTTGGTAAACAAATCCCTCTTTCTTTTGTCCCTCGGGGAACAGTTGGAAAAGCTCCGAGGCCCTGGAGATCATGGCGTGAAAGGAGCCAATTTCGTCGGGGGATGAGGAGGGAGCCCAGGCAGGAGTCAACGGGAGATCCATTCCGTTGTTGCCACCGTCGTCAGTCCCCATCGTCACCGTCTCTGTCCCCATCTCTGTCTCGTCCCTCAGAGGAGAGGATGGGGGTGAAGGCTGGAAGGGAGGGGGGAGGATGGACTCGCCTATGCTTGCTCGGCGAGCTCCCCGACGGTCCAGGCGCCGCTGGGTCGTCCGCTTGGGGTAAAGGCAACCTTGTCCTTATCTCCGTACACAGGGTCTGCAAAGCCATCAAGATTGCTCCTGAATTGTCCTGTGGCGTAGGCATCGGTTGCGATGGCTGAGGAGTGGGGTCCTCCGTTTCCTCCACTACCTGCGGCTCCTCGTTGGCTTCACCATTGCTCTCTACATCCACCTCGTTGTGATCCTTCCCGTAGGTCCTGACCTCCTCTAACTTCTTGTCCAGGATAGCTTTGACGCCAGCTAGCTCATCCTCGGAGGTGGTATCTGTGTCTGTTAAGTCTACTGCGCCCCCCCCTCCTTCTCGGCCTGGGGCTTCACGGGGGTCTTCTCGATAGGCTGGAAAGATGTTTCCCTCCGGGTCTGGGCCTGGAAGTCATCTCCACTAGGGTAGCATCTGCAGGTTTCGACAGGGCCGCCACAACTCCTTCAATCAAGGCCTTTGCCGGGAGAATCAGGGCTCTCACGACCTTCGGCGTGCCTGAGGCCTTCTACTTAGGGGGAGGGTCACCGCCTCGCACCCCCCCCCTTAGCTTTCTCCATCGGGATCGACCGGGGCTTCTCCTGAAGCTTAGCCGGGTTCTCCGACTTCCTTTTCACCGAGCCAGAGCATTGGCTCGTGGATGATGGCGTTGGTGATATTGCGCCCTGCCTGGCAGCCGAGGAGCCCGAACCAACGGCACTCCCAGTGCCCACGGACTTGCTGTGCTTTGCCTTTTGTTGGGCCTCCATCGCCGGAGTGCCCTCAAAGGTCTTAGAAGGCCGTTCTGACTTCTTCTCACCTACTGCTGGGCTCTTCGCCTCCAACCAGTCAGTGAGTCATTTACGACGGTCCTTCATGGTCCGGACGGACATGATCTTGCAGAACGCACAGTCCTCCTCCACGTGCGACTTGTCTGCGTGTAGGCAGCCCTTCAAGACGTTCTGCAGTACACATCTTGGGCAGTTCCTAAACAGTTTGGATCCAGAAGGCGTCAAATCTCCTTTGTCCTGGGCCATGTCAGAATCGGGGTAGGCCTCAAAGGTCTTCCGGAATCCTCCAAGTGTAATTCGGCGATAATTCGCCCTTGAGGGGCGTTGAAATTTCCAAAACGGGTCCCCATTGATCGGAAGAAGAATCGGTGGAGCTTGAGGCTCCAATTGACCGAAAAAATAAGAGTAATCTCTTCAAAAAAACGCAATACGCAGTAAAAGCTCGAGTGCTACAGCACAAGGACTTCCAACACTTGAACGTGCTTGTAAAAATCTGAAGATGGCTGCCAGAGGAGGGGCTTAGGTAGAGGGCAGTATGACCCAGAGACCAGTGATTGGTTAATAGTAGAAAGACAGTTTAGAAACGAAACTGATTTTTTCTTTACAGAGGATTCCCAGCCTGACGACGGGGAATATTCATGAGCATGTGAATCCATGCCAGACCCCATGCTGGAGAACTGCTGGTACACCAAGTGCATTTCTCTGAGGTGTCTGGGAAGAATCTATGCAACATCACAGGCGTATAATAGAATTGGTGTAGGTACTTAAGGCAAATCAGCTTATATCGACTTTTGAGAGCTATTCTCCTCGTCTGTGCACAGCAATATCTCCACACCCCCACCCCGAACTGTGTCCCCCAAAGAAATCTTCGACTTCCTATGGCAGTACTCCGCCCAACCCACCCTGACGTCCTGCATAAATTATATGCATAAATTAAATGCATAATTATGTCCTGTATAAAGTGGACATAATTCTACTTGTATCTACCCGTTCCAACATCCCGTCCAGTATAGGTGCCACTCCTGTTTCTTTAGGAAAGATTGAGAAAAAGTCTCTTTAGGGTAGCCTAAAATACAGCAACAGATCGAATGACCTGAATGTCCCCTTGCTACGCATCCCCTTCACAGTTATAAACTGTCCCTCCGGGAAGAGATCCCGAAGGCGCTTCATAAAGCTTATGAATCCCGATTCACTGGTCAGGGGTAGGACCAGGATGTGTATGATTAGACGTTTGGGAGAATAAACAACTTCTCCCTTCCCTTTGCCCTCAATTCGAACACATGACCTACAAGTCATCTCCACCATGTTCCCTGCTTTGGGTGACCTACCAGGAGCCATTAATACAACCTTGCGCAATATGTTTGATGCTGTGAGGGCCCTCTCTACATACTCTCCATGTCTCCTTTCTATGCTGTACCCAAACCAATAAGCTGAAAATCTTGCTTGGGCCGCATTATAGTAAGTCTGTTAGGTAATGCTAATCCCCTCCAGTCTAGTCGCCAATACTTTAGCTAGGATATTATCTAGACTGATGAGCGAAATAGAGCGAAATAGAGCGGTAGGACGAGCATTCATCCGTTGCTTTCCCCGGTTTCAACACGGTGACCACTGACTCCCTCACACTCTGGCAATCGACCATGTCTCAGAGCATGTTGATTTACCTCCAAAAGGAGCAGGGCTAGCTTCAATGCAAAATGTTTATAAAACTCTGCAGTAAAGTCATCAGGTCCTGGGGCCTCCATATGACAGTGCCTTAATCGCCGGTTGGATTTCCTGCACCATTATGGGACGATTCAACCGCTCTCTCTCTCTATCTCTTTCTCTCTCTCTCATCTATACACCAGTAAAGCGCCACCTGATCTAAATGACTATCTCAGGCTGCGAAACCCAAGTTTGCGAGGGGTATAGGTGAGTGCACAGAACTCCTGAACAATATATCTCTATCCGCATGCCTCAACTCACCCTGCTCAGTGTTAACAGAAAAGATGTGCGTCTTCAGCATTCCAGTCCTTAGCGAGTAATCTACCAGGACGTTGTCCCGCCCGATATTGTCTGACACCTGCCTTTCCCAACAGAAACGTTGCCTCTCTTTGCGCCAATTCTCTGCATTTATCCAGTTCCTCCCCGATCTCCTGACTAGCTGGCAGATTCATAGTCCTTGTATCCACCTGCAACTGCCGCAGCAGTACCTCCCTGTCTGCTAATTCCCTTTGGATTCGTCTTAGTATTCCAGACTCTTTCGAGATGCACTACCCTCGAATTACACACTTGTAACTTTCCCATATCACTGCATATGAATCAACCAACCCCACTTTCTCCTCAAAAGAATTAAATAAAAAACGTGTGCAATCCCAGTTTTGAACACCTCATCAAATAATCCTTCACTTTTAAACACCCAGGTCGGTCTCCCACCCAACCACTCCGGCACCTCCAAAGATAACACCACTGGCGCGTGATCTGATCGTGTATGCACCAGTATTGTGAACTCAGTAACCCAGCCTGCAATTGTGACTGAAATCAAAAAAATAGTCTAATTGTGATGCTAATTTGTGTACCGTGGAGTGAAACGTGTAGCCACCCTTACCCAGTGTTTTTATGTCATCATATAGCCTGTATCTTTTTTTTGTATTCTCTTTACGTGATGCTTTCTTGGCTTGTATATATACTATGTGTAACCTAAGCAGAGAGCTTGCCTGTAACCACTGCGCCCCGATACCTTCAGGTCTTGCACGCAATATAAAGAAAGAAACAAACAAACCCTCATGTCTAGTTTGCCAAATATTTAACTCCCAGGTCTCGTAGTTTACAGGTTGATCTCAGCAGCAGCCTAAGAACGCACCCCAGTCCTGTCGAGGTCTGGCTCCAACACCACATTAAAGTCCCCTGTCATGATTAGGGCCATATTAATTGATTAGTGTCACTGAAAGGCCATGTACAGATCCCAGGACCATCACTGCCCATCCCTCCTCGTCTTTAATAACATCAGTGAGGCAAAATCTGACAGCTTTGCACCAGTATGCAAACCCCCGTCGAATAGGAGTCCAAGGAAAAGTAGCGATGACAACCCCACCTCTGCCCAAATCATGTCTCCCCTGACAATGTCAGATGCGTTTCCTGAAGGAACGCTATATTGACCCGATGGCGTTGAATATAAAACAATACCTTACAGGACTTAGACGGGCAATTTAAACCCCTAATATTCCGTGTCATGCACTGAAGTGCTGCAGCCATACTTCGGCACCTTCCTCACAAAAATAGCCGGATGTCTCTTAGGTCTATTATTTCCGTATCGTCCAGCGCAGTGGTAAAACGACTTCCAGGACCGAGCGAGAGTGAACCCAAGAACCACTATCCTCCCCTGACCCCCTTCCAACCCTTCCCGATTTCCTCCTCCCCCACCAACATCCCCAACTCGCCAGTTTCCTCAACAACCCTGCTCCATCCCACAACCAGCCACCCCAACCTGCCCGTTACCACCCCCCATTCCCAAGCCATGAACTAACAAATGCTTCCGCACACAATATATATATTTTTTTATGGGAAGAAATGGCCAGGGGCAGCTCACATGGTTGGGCTGAAGCATAAATCTGTCTCAGGCACCAATGAAAAAGTGGCCCACAGTTGAAAATGGATATGCATTCCTTTAGTTACAGACTGTTTGAATAGTACCCAAAGGGGTGCTTTGTGTTAAAATGTAAGTAAATTTTGATATTGAAAGACTATTTATTCAGCAACAATGGGCAAAATTACTAACTGCATAGTGAAGTAACTCATCAAACTGGCCCATAATGGCTAAAAAGGTGGCCCATTTTGACTGGCCCACTCTAGTATTTTTTGGTACAGGCATTGCCCTATAGGTCAGTCCGAGCATGACGACTCATCCATAATGGCGAGGGGGCGCCCACCCAGTGGCCCCCTCACCCATTATGGAGGAGCTAAGGAGCCAGCCCAGTGAAACAATGAGCACTCCCTCAGTTGCTTTTTCCAGCTGAGGGAGTGCTTCTGGGCTGGCTGAACTGTCAAAGGGAAACACAATTTCCCTTTGACAGTTCAGTTCCCCAGCCAGACATGCTCACTGAGCCATGCAAGGCTGGGCGTTTTGCTTCGTCAGCATTGCATAAATCATTGGAAATGCTGGCTGGGGCACTGTATGTCGCGTACATATGGACAGAGCAGCCTGGAGCAGGGCATTTCAGCACCCACACGCAGGCCAATGCAGAAGGTACGTTTAAGTTCATTTTTTAAAATTTAAAAATGTGCATGGATGTGTGTATGCTTGTGTTGTGAGTGTATGGTGATAAATGCTTGTGTGAATGATAGAGAGATTGCTGTATGAATATGTGTGTGTGTAGATGGTTGGGTTAAGGGTTATAGAGTAAACTCCTTTGAAGGAATGAGACATCTTTTTTTTGCTTGAATGTATTTTTGATGCCTGCTCTCATGAGCCGAGACAGCTCTTGGCTGAATAAGGAAACTGACCCTAAGAAACTAGCACAAGCTGCTGACTCATGGGTAGCCAACAGGGCCAATCATAGGGATTCTGGGGCTTCTCCCAAAAAGGAGGGAAGAACGCACAAGGAAGAAACTAAAGACATTTCTAATTCCAGCCTCCTAGAAGCGGGCCCCAAACACAAAGGTAGATTCCATGGGAAACCTGGTATGTCTAGTGAACCCTCTGGTGTTTAATGGAATCCCCATTCTTCAGAGCATTTGGTAAATGTTTTGTATGTGGGTCTGTAGACCACGTGAAAGGGGATCCCAGGTGTACGAGTAAACCTTCAGGGATCAACACTAACTAATGTTAAAAAGTGCCATAGCAAGGGTTACAAAAGATTGCTGGTGTACTCAGCAAACAGTTTAACCGACTTGCAACAGGAGATCCACCCTGGTGAAGATTAGATCATCTTGTCCCTTAGTCTGGGGGGACAAGTGTTAGGTAGACTTTTCATTTTAGTGCTAAATTCCTCCCACCTTAGAGACTCCCCAGCTCCTTTGCTGGACTTAGGACTTTTTAATTTTAACTCCTGAGTGAGTGGGGCCTTTTCCTCAGTCCCCAACGTCTTTTTACCTGATGTGGATAGCTTTTTAAAACTTTTTTTTGTGGAGTCTGACAAACTCCATAGGTATCTACTTTTTGTATGGTGACACACAGCACCTTCAGTGCTGTATCATTGAAATAACTTTCCTTGTGTTAATTACCGTTCTCAAGAATAGTAAAGTGAAATTGACTTTACTTACTTTTTCTCTTTGTAGGTCCAGCACACACCATCGTATGTGGAGTGATTAGGTGTGTGAGACACCTGAAGGGGTCTCCCTAGCTAGTCCGCAGGGATCTGTCATCCAGGTGGCCAGGACATGGTCATCACTATTTGAACCAGTTCCTGAGGGTGGACGAGTGGGGGAGAATCACCTGGATGGGGGGGTCCTCAGGGAGTGGGGCACAGACGGGTGAGACGCGGTATCCCCCTTCCTTTGACACCTTTTCCCCATCCTCTCACATTGGACATTCCACACCTCTGCCCCCCTTTCTCCGGCACTAACACTTTTGCACAACACAAAGGACAACGGACATGTCCCAATACAAGGGTGAGGCAGTCAGGCAATTGGTCAGAATCACAAACCCGACGGCTCTTTCCCTTCACCAGAGATAAAAGGTGTAGCCAGAGAGCACAGTACGAGTACGGCAGACAGCAAAACGAGATGGCTAATCAGGCGCAGCAATTCAAACAACGGAGAAAGACGGAAGGAATCGAAAGGGTTGCAAGGAGAGCAGTGACCTTGCCCTTCTCGTCCTAGACCCGCAGAACCTTAGAGGAAGAAAGCTTAAGACTGCGTACAATAGCACAAGTGTCTTGCATCAGATGTGATTGGTACACGGGGCAAGCCTACGCCGATAAGCAGGAGCAAGGGAAGTTGCTGCGGCTGTGGTACCTGCCCTGACTCCAATGAAGAGGATAGCCAAGCAGTTCATCACAGCCGGTGAGTCGAGGGAAGAGCCGATAAGAACCGGCCCCACATGGGTGCTAACTCGAGGGACTCTGGTCAATCCCCATCTGAGAGAAACTACAGATACCAGCAGGCCATAGGAGAGCCAGCAGAATAGATTAAAGTGGTCATACTGGGGGTCAAGCAAAATGCCTGCACAATCGAAGGACTTGATCTGCAAACTAAGTGAAAGAAAGGGAAGTGGATCCAACAGTGAGAGGAAACCAGGGAAGTGAATCCCAAGATAGGCAAAGTCTAAAGTCCCAAGAAACAAGAGTGTTGTGACTATAGGGACTATAAACTGTTTGAAAAATCAATGGGAAAAAGGAGGGCGCTGTTGAGCAGCCTAGAAAATGGCTGCCTAGCCGAGGAGCTCTGTGCCCAACAGCATCCCATCTGATACCATCGGCGGCGTTTTCCATCCTGTGCTGGAAGTTACAGCGGTGTGTAGCGCTGCTCCTGAGCTACACCCACGTCTAATCCCGAAGGAATTAGACACCGGGGACCCTGTTTACGGCCCTTCCTCGGGCCGGGGAGGTTGTGCCGGGCCTTCCTCGTGTGACGCTGTGCCTGGGATCCCGGGCCCTGCTACTTTGCCTTGCCTGCAGCGCTCCCGGCGGTGTACCCGCCCCCTCTTCTCCAGCTCCCCGGACAGCTGTTGACTGCCATGCCGCGTCCTCTTGTGTGACGGAGGACTGCCGGCACGATCTACCTGGAGGCGCGGCGGGAAGACCTTTGTCGGCACGGCCCGCGGCCTCCTCCCAGGCGGCGCTTCAGATCGCGCCCGGCGCTGCGGGCGACTGGCCGGTAGCGCTCGGAAGCCCATCGACCGCTGCAGTGCCTTCCCTTCACTCTAGCCGATCACTGGAACGTGAGGTAAAGAGCTGGGGGACTGCCCAAGTACACCCGCGAATGCTGCATTGCTAGGATCCACGGCCCTCGGCTCCCACACTAGCCAGCCTTAAGCAGCATTGGGCCCTGCCTCACCGTGCACTGGGGGTGGCACGGCAGAAGACGACCAACAACAACGCGGCCGGAGGAGAACTTCGTTCCCTCTCCAGCGCAGGCCCGCTTAGCGCCTACACAGTGGCCTCCTTTGATACAGGATCAGTCTCACCTGCGGGACCTCGCCCTAACCATAGGGAATCAAAATACCTACCTACTTTGCCTCACGGGCCCAATCTGCGTCCCTCCTGTGCTCCTTCTGTTGGTCTGTTCGGCCTTCCTTGTTCTGTGTACACGCCTGCTACTCCCCGGATAGCTGATACAGCTCCCTGCTCCTAACTCTGAGGCGCCCGTCTGGACTCCTCGCTTAGCCACGAACAGGAGGACATAGCTAGAGATGTGCTGCTGTGCGGGGCCGTCCAGACGGCGGCCTCCACCCACGCCATCTGACTCTCCCTGTAACCGCGCAAGAGGCAACCCATTACACTTGTACTCAATATCACCTACTTTGGGATGCCCAGCAAAACCCGTGGGACACCCAAGGCTGGGATTATGGACAAATTCGCCAAACCAACACCCAGGACGGAACAGAGTGCCGCCTCCTCTAATGCCGCCGACAATGAGACCCCACTAGAACCCCATCAACCGAACCAGACCACAATGATGGAGTCGATGGGCAAAAACTTAGCCTCCTTCCATGAGAAGTTGGACGATATAAATGCTAATGTGGCCACGCTCAGGTCGAAACTAGACCAACATGGCACCAGGATCACCGAGACCGAAACCAGAATTGGGGCAACCGAAGACAGCGTACTTACACTCCAAGACACAGTGTCTGGGTTGGTCCGCGACATGAAGAGTGTCAAGGCCAAGTGCAACGATCTTGAATCGAGGTCCCGAAGGAATAATATTCGCATTGTGGGGGTTCCGGAGTCCGCACTGAAGGGCCGTATGGAACTGGCAGTTGAATCCCTCCTCAAGGATCTACTGGGTGACCCTCCACTCTCACCTTTCTTCACCATCGAACGAGCGCACCGCTCTCTCGCTCCCTGCCCGAAGCCGGGTGATTTCCCAAGGCCGATAATAGCGAAAATCCTCAGCTGTCGGGATAGAGACCACATATTGAGACTGGAACGGGAGAGAGGCGAACTCAGAATGGACTCGCAAGTCATCAGAATCTTCCCAGACTTTTCCGTGGGGGTTCAGGCAGAGTGCAGACAGTTTAATGGGGTGAAGAAAATGCTCTGCGACAGAAACATCGAGTATGCAATGATATTCCTGGCACGCCTGAAATTCTCCTTCCGTAATAAACTGTACTTCTTCACAGTCCCTGACGAAGCAGTCAAATTCATTGAAGCACAAATCCCATGGGAGGCGCCTCCTGATGACGAGATGAACAATGACTGAGGTCCCTAGACTCCCAACGCACTGGCGATGACTGCACCTCTCTTTTGAAGACACTATCCTACAATCATTTTTCACTGTAACACAATACTTTGAAATATTGTCGCTGCCTATTAGGCGCCTATGCGCCATACTACTTGCTTGATTGGGTACACGGCAGTGGCGGCCCCCACTGCAATTGCAACTTCAATGTTGTGGTTTTGTTCTTGGTTCAGCCCCAGTTGGGCAAATTGACTGAAGCAGCTGGTCTGGTCGTGGCGCCCTGGCAGTCATGCTAAGGGTCGTGCACACCGCGCGTTGCCAAGCTGGGGACGGCACACAGATGGGTGCTCTAGGGGTGGGTATTATCACACTGCTAGTTTACAGCGGGGGGCGTTACATTAAAACTGGCAGGAGGGAGAGGACTGGTCTGCTTCCATGGCGGGCCACAGCACATATAATGGTAATCAGAAACAGATACTTGACTGCAGTCAGAGATGGTCCCTTTGTCTGGGATGTTCCATAAAGTGTCACAATGGATATTAAAATGTTAACGTGGAATGCACGGGGTTTAACTAACTTCACGAAGTGCCAAAGGATTACTGCATATGCACAGAGACCCGGCGTGTGCCCAATTTCTATGGCACTCTGGGGCTGTACACAAAAAATGGCAACATATGACCTTACCCTACGAAAAAGGTGGTTTTGCAGCCCCTGTCCTTACACTGTACTGTATTGCGGCTCAGGCCCGGCATGCCACACACTGGTACGAACACATCGACCCGCCCCCACATGTCAAATTAGAGAAACTGGCTGGCGAAGGGAATGAGAATGCATTACTTACCGTAAAAGCATTTCTGATGATTGTATCTGCTTAGATTCACATGCTGTGCATAGGTCCGACATCCAGTGGTCACTGCGGAGTATTGCATTTTGTTTTTCGTAGTCGAAAAGGGGACGTCGACAAGGCGTGTCTGAAACACTATCCCTATAGTGACGTGCGTTGTACCCACAATCCCTCACGCGTCGAGGTCCCTCTGTTTGCATTTTTCTGCCCTGAGGGAGCCTTCTAGACGTGAGTGAGTACAGAAAAGAGAGAGATATATAAAGGAAGTCTATGTTCCTTTCATCCGAGCGGGGAGGAAGGGCGGGCGCATGTGAATCTAAGCAGATACAATCATCAGAAATGCTTTTACGGTAAGTAATGCATTCTCTTCTGATGTTTGTTAATCTGCTTAGAATCACATGCTGTGCATAGACTAGCGAGCAGTACCCGGAGGTGGCGGTGGGTTATGAGAAGGAACAGTAGAGAAAAGGTGTCGTAATACTGCCTGTCCCACCTGGGAGTCAGATCTAGAGTGTCTATCTAGACAGTAGTGTTTTGTAAAGGTGTGCACAGAACTCCAGGTAGCTGCTTTGCAGATGGACTCAAGGGGAACATTTGCAATGAATGCTATGGATGCCCCCGTGCCTCGAGTAGAGTGTGCTCTTGGCCTAAAGGGCAGTTCTCTCTTAGCAAGAGTATAGCAGAGAGTGATGCATTGAACAATCCATCTAGAAATAGTGGATTTTGAAACTGCATCTCCTTCTCTTCTTGCTGCCACCGAGACGAAGAACTGATTAGTCTTCCTCAGTGGTCTGGTTCTTTCCATGTAGAACATGACCGCTCTGCGTACATCTAGTGTGTGCAGAGTCCTTTCTCCCAAATTGGAAGGATTTTGAAAGAACGTTGGTAGTTCTATAGATTGGTTTACGTGGAATTTAGAAATAAATTTCGGAGCAAACCTAGGGTGAGTGCGTAGAACCACTTTATCTTTGTGAACTGTAACGAAGGGGTCTAGAATAGAAAGAGCCTGAAGTTCACTTACTCTCCTGATGGAGGTGATAGCTATTAAAAAAGCAGTCTTAAGCGTGAGGTGTTTAAGAGATGCTTTGTGCATGGGTTCGAATGGAGAGCCCATGAGTCTGGTAAGTACCACATTAAGGTCCCATCCGGGAGCTGGGTCAGCTATCGGGGGGTGTATTCTCTTTACTCCCTCCATGAAGGCCTTTATAACAGGGATCCTGCACCACGACACTTTGAGTTGGGAAGTGGTGTATGCAGAAAGTGCAGCTAGGTGGACTTTAATGGAGTTAAACACTAGACCTGAATCCAATAGGTGGGTCAGGTATAGGATGTGTGGGAGAGCAGTCAATAGGGTTGATGCTTTTACTCCTGCACCAGATGACAAATCTTTTCCACTTGCTAGAATAGCAGTGGCGAGTGTTCGGTTTCCGGGCTTCCCTGAGGATGTCCATGCATCTTTGCGGGAGTTGTAGATGTCCGAACTCTATGATCTCAGGAGCCAAGCTGCTAAGTTCATGTTCTGGGGGCATGGATGCAGAGTCCTGCCTTTGTCCTGAGACAGCATGTTGTACGGGCAGGGGAGTTTTACTGGGGGGGATAGAGACATCTCCATCAAGTGAGCGAACCATGGTTGTCGTGCCCACATTGGGGCCACTAGTATCATGGTCACTTGTTCCTGGTGCATCTTGTGCACCACTTTGTTGAGAAGGGGAGTCGGGGGAAAAGCGTAAACAAATTTCCCTGACCATTGCATCGACAGACCGTTCCCCTTGGATTGGTTCTGGGGGTACTTGGAGGCGTAACTTAGGCATTGTGAGTTTTCCAGGGTTGCGAACAGGTCTATTTCTGGGAATCCCCATTGTGTGAAGACGTCGAAGACGATGTCTTCGTGCAGGCGCCATTCGTACTCTTTGGGCAGGGGGAAATCTCTGCTGAGACTGTCTGCTAGCAGATTGAGTTCCCCGGGTACATGTAGTGATAGTAGGAACATGTCCTGTTTGAGAGCCCACTTCCATATATTCTGGGCCAGCTTGGACAGGCCTGGAGAGTGGGTGCCCCCTTGCTTGTTGATGTAGTACATGGCTGTGGTGCTGTCTGTAAGGACCATTACTGTTTTGCCTTGTAGGTGTTCCTGGAAGGCTCTTAGCGCCTTGAACACAGCTAGTAGCTCCAGTAGATTTATGTGTTTGGATGCTACGTTCGGAGTCCACACTCCGTGAGCAGTCTGATGGGATAGGTGCGCCCCCCATCCTGTGAGGGATGCGTCTGTGGTTAGAGTGGCTTCCGCCGCGGGTGTGGCAAAGGGTTTCCCTTTTTCCATGTTTTCCTTTGTCCACCACCGTAGCGAGAGAACTAAGGCCTGCGAGACCACAACTAGATCCTCCCATAGTCCGCTGGCCTGACACCACTGGCTGTTGAGCCACTCTTGCATTGGGCGCATGCGCAGGCGCGCGTGAGGTACCAAATAAATACACGACGCCATCATTCCTAGCAAGCGCATTGCTTTGCGTACCGTCACCTCTCGACCGGTTACATATTGAGGGATCTGAAACAGCATGTTTTGGACCCTCTCTCTGGAGGGGAAGACGAGGCCGTCCTTTGTTTGAATTAGAGCCCCTAGGAATTGCTTGATTTGACTGGGGTCTAAACTGGACTTCTTTTCGTTGATGGAGAAGCCCAACTGAAACAAAAGGTCTACTGTCTTTTGGGTATTGGAGAAGCATGTTTCGTAAGAATCCCCTGTTATGAGCCAGTCGTCGAGGTAAGGGTAAACTGGGATGGACAACCTGCGCAGGTGGGCCGCTGCCACTGCCAGCACCTTCGTGAATACCCTTGGTGCTGATGCTATGCCGAAGGGTAGCACTTTGAACTGGTAGTGTTTGCCCTCTATCATGAACCTGAGGTATTTTCTGTGCGCTGGCAACATTGAAATATGAAAGTATGCATCTTTCATGTCCAATGTTGTCATGTAATCTCCCTGAGAAAGCAGTGGGATTACTTCCTGTAAGGTTACCATACGAAACTTTTGGGGTTTGATAAACTTGTTCGCTGGGCGCAGATCTAATACAGGGCGCATGGTTAGATCCTTTTTGGGTACAAGGAAGTACACTGAATAAATACCTTCTGTTACCTGAGATAGAGGCACGACCTCTATGGCTCCTTTTTCCAGCAGTTGTAGTACTTCTTGGAGAAGGATGGCAAGATGTTCCGGTGTCATGCGACGTCCCCTCGGGGGTTTGTAGGATGGGGAACTGTTGAATTCGATACAGTATCCGTGGGCTACGGTGGAAAGTACCCAACGGTCTGAAGTTATCTCCTCCCATGCAGGAAGAAAGGATGTTATCCGGCCCCCGACCGGTGTTGCATGGGAGGGGACGCGAATCTTCGCGTCACTTGGAGTTGTTGGGGGCTTGGGAGCCTCTGGGGGTGGATCCCCGACCCCTCCCTTTGCCCCGGCGTTGGCCTCTTTGGCTGTACTGCCCACTATTGGTTTGGTAATTGGTGGCAGGGTATTGCTGATGTTGATTTTGTTGTTGGTGTTGGCGTTGGCCACGAAAAAAGCGTTTGTTGCCATAGCCGCGCCTGGTAGTGGGCTTAGAGATTTGGTCAAGAGTCTTGATAGTGTCGAACTCTTTTTTAGCCATCTCTAGGGCTTCATCTACCGCTTTTCCGAAGAGGTTAGCGTCCTCGACAGGTTTATTTATCAAAGACGCCTGTGTCTCTGGTTTAAAGCCTGAGTTGCGCAGCCATACATGGCGCTTTAGGAGTATTCCTTGTACCAAGGAACGTCCTGCTGTTTCTGCCGCGTCCAGAGAGTTTTTAACAATGCTCTGGTTCACTTGGGTTCCTTCGCCAATAGTTGACAGTAGGCGCGTACGTAAAGGCTCCGGTGCTTCCTCTGCGTCTTTTCGCAGTTTGGCCCACTGTGCGTCTGCGTAGCTTGCAAGCAAGGAATTGTTGTTGGCAATTCTTGCTGAGAAGGCAGCCGAGGAAGTAACTCTTTTTGCAAGGGCATATAGCCTCTTGCCCTCCTTGTCAGGGGGTGCCTCACTGGTGGAAAGTGGTACCCCTGCCCTCTTTCTAGTATTAGATACCACTAGGGAATCCGGAATGGAATGTCCCCTAATGTAGAGGGGGTCTGAGGGTGAAGGAGTGAAAAGTTTTTCAATCCGTGGATTGACCCCTCTGATCATTGCGGGAGTGGACAGCGAAGGTATGATCCTTCTCTTCACTGAAGCGAGGAGTGGAATGGTCTGGCTGACCGGGGGTTTTTCTTTAATCACTCCTTCTACAAAGTCCAATTCTGGAGAGAGTTCCCCGGTGTCGAGTTCGAAATGCGCTGCTGCTTTGCGCAACAGTGCATTGAACGTGGGCTGATCGTCAATTGGAGACGTGTTCCTAACTGGAGAATTGTCCGGAGGAGTTAGGTTTAGGACATCAGTGTCGGAATACACTGATGGTGATTGCCAGGGGTGTGAAGGTCCCTCTTCTGGGTTAACCCCGAAGCCTTCTTCTTCTTCTATAATGTCTGTTCTGTCTTCCAGACATTCCTCCTGGTTCTGTTCTTTATTGTCCATGAAACCATCTTCTTCCTCGAAGTATTGTTCCTCCCCAGTGATGTCATATACATCTTGGAAGTCTGAGGCTGTGTCCTGCTGGGGATCGACTAGCCTCGGATTTTTGGCCCTGGGGTCCTCCTGAGGCCCTTCTCTGGTCCTCTTGTGAGTTTGAGAGGCCTGGGTGCTCATGAACCTTTCCATCCTCTCCATACAGAGGTGGAGTCTTTCCATTGTTTCATGGGGTACCCCAGAGCGGTCTGGCGGGGGAAACATAGGGTTATCTAACTCGAAATGGCTCGACCTCTCCCAAACCGTCGAGGAAAGTGTCCCGTCGCACTCCGAAAAACCTTCAGGTGTGTCGGGAGACTCCCTGACTGAAGGGGGTAGTCCCTGCTTCCCTTCGGGCTTTTTCGGCGTATCCTTTAACTTATGCGTAACGCTCGACGTAATCTTCGGCGTACGCTTTTGGGCGTCGGCTACAGCGATCCTTGCTAAGCTATCGGCGACTCGCTTGTCGGCGACTCATTTGTCGGCGGAAGCTTGAGTTTTCGACGCTATGGGTATCGAACGCTCTACGGCGGTCTGCGCTTTCTGTTGATGCGCACCGGCCGATGGTTTGGTGGCAGCGCCCTTGTTTGCCGAAAGCCCAGTCGCAGGTCGCGGCTGCGGTTGCGAGAGGGGCTTCGAACCCGAACGGTCCGAGGAGGCCGCCGGTGGAACCTGCGTCTCCTTGGGCGCCGAAGGTCTTTTCGACTTCGTCGAAGAAGAGCCGTGGGTTGTGTGTTTATGTTGATCTTTGTGTGCGTCTGTGTCGCCGGGGTGTTCATCCCCATAAGCAGGGCGTGAGCCGAGCCCGTCGGGGCCGGGGACAGACGACGAAGCGCGTAAGCGCTCCTTAGAGGGGGTTTCGACTTCCGTAGCGGAGGTCGTGTTATCGCGTTCCTCGTCACTGTCGGTGGTAGCAGCGGCGGGTGAACCTTCGGCCTTCGACATCGCGTAGGCCGCCCACCTTTTAACCCTTCGGTCTTTTAGAGTTTTAGGCTTAAGAAGCCGACAAGCCGCGCACCCTTCCTCCCTGTGATCGAGGGGCAAGCAGCGGTTACACCGTGAGTGCTTGTCCTTCCAAGTGAATTTGCCTTTACAAAGTGGGCAAAACCTAAACAGTGTCCTCTCCATAGCCGAGGCAATAAATCGCGATAAACACCCCAAGGGAAAGGAAGGGGAAAGGGAAAGGCATTCTCAGAAAAGACCCAGAGATGTCCCACGACCCCACTCTCCCTACTGTATATGGCCTGCGAGGCCAGGCCACGTGTTCGGCAGCGCCGAAGGATTTCTTCCGCTCGACCCTCCGTCGAAGATTCTTTTCGGCGGAGAACAGCTTACAACTGCGTCGAGGGAGGGATTATTAATATTAGAGAAAAAACGACCAAAGGTCGAGGAGTTGCAATGTCTCTCGAGGAGCTCCGCGTGAAGGCGACCAGAAGCTGGGCGGAAAAAAACAATCCGAGGGACCTCGACGCGTGAGGGATTGTGGGTACAACGCACGTCACTATAGGGATAGTGTTTCAGACACGCCTTGTCGACGTCCCCTTTTCGACTACGAAAAACAAAATGCAATACTCCGCAGTGACCACTGGATGTCGGACCTATGCACAGCATGTGATTCTAAGCAGATTAACAAACATCAGAAAGTATCATTACCCTAGTGTTACACCGTACATACCAGACGAATGCCCAGGCGGATCCTGTCGCCAGCACTATTAGAGCGTGGACTATCATCCTCGACTCAAAACAGGACCATCGCCCGTACTACAAATGGCTTCCCATATGTCAAGTTCCTGGGCTCTCTCTCACACACGATCAGCAGTTCATCCGTCATTGGGGAAACCTGGGCTAACGTGCACTCACCGACCTATATCTGGACGGTAAATTTATTACTCCCCTAACGTGGCGAACTCACCGCTGGAGCTACTACAATACTTTAGGCTAAGGGCGGCAGTCCGTAAAATGTGGCCCTCCTACCCAAATGATCCCCCGGACTCCCCCGAGCTCCAGTACATCCCTAACTCCGCAGGAAGTAGGGGAATTATATCCTCCCTGTACAAAATGCAGCTGGAGAAACTAGAGGACGTATCCCCCAAGCCACGGGAAGCCTGGGCCGGGGTGGTAGGGAGGGAAATTACTGATGTAATGTGGAACAAAATGTGCGCACATACGCGCAAGGTCTCTCTAAGTGCTAGATTTCGCTGCATACAATACCAACTCCTCAATAGACTATTACACACCGCTCAAAATTGCGCACCCTGATCCACACATGCCCAATAAGTACGTTTGAAGAAGCGGACCATATACATATATTTTGGTCCTGCACCGCGCTAGGCACGTTTTGGCCAGATGTGACGAAGGCGCTCTCAGAGATAGTTGGATCCCCGGTGGACCCTGACCCATTGGCCTTGTTGTTTGGGGTCTGGGCTGTGGAAGGTGAAAACAAAGTGTCAAAATTCTTAAATGTGAGCACTATCGTTGCCAAAAGATGTATATTACAATGCTGGAAGCGCCGATCTCCCCCCGACTCTAAAGATGTGGTTGAAGGTTCTTACTTGGTTACAAACATGTGAAGAAGAGTATATTGGCTCATTACCCACTCCATCCCGCCCCAAGAATGTGTTGCCTGAATTCTGTAGCTACTTGAACAGCAGAGACGAGGTGGACTAGCGCTCCACCCCCCTGCCGGAGCTGCCCGACTCTCCCCAGGAACTGAACACTTCATGATCTCCCCATGCCATGGTCCTCCACCCCCCCCCCATTCTGTGCTACTTGTAATTGTTTGCGTTGTAATGCCTGAATGCCAATAGTGATTACTGTCTCTCTCTGCGTAATATGTACTGTACCTGTTCTAACCTTCTGCCAATAAATAAAAGTTTTTTTTAAAAAATTAATTGGGAAAACAAGGGAACTAAACCCCGCTAAAGAAAGGAGAGGAGGGTTAGCGCCTAGAAGAGGGGGACCCAGGGGTGAATGCATCACCCTACGTGAAACTGGTAAAACAATTGAGAAGGGTCAGGACCCAGGAGAGGGGGACCCAGGGGTGAAACCATCAGCCAGCGAAATCTTTCTGTAGAGGGATGCCACACCTGGTACCTGGTCTCTGCTCTGATGTTGAGCACCTCCAGACACTATGGACTAGGAGTTAGAACAGACTACCCTCCCTCCCCCTCCACCCCGACACCAGATGCTCCTTTTGGGGCTGTAGAATGCCTAGGTATTCTAACAGGCCGCTATCCGGACATGGAAAGCTTTGGCAGAGAAAGGTGTATCCTGCTCCTCCTCGTCCGTATCCTGCTGATCCTCTGCAGTAGCTGGAACCCCTGTATCTGTAGGGGGGTGAGGATGGTAGTCTGTTCTAACTCCTAGTCCATAGTGTCTGGAGCACTTGTCTAAAAGTATCAAAAATTACATTTTTGTCCTTTTATTTTTACGCAGGGCCACGGCACGTGGCCGTAACCCCGACCACCTGCGCATTGCCCTTCAGTCCTTTTCTATTGCCAGGACCATTTAAGCAATTAGAGGATACTTTTTAGATGGATGGTGGGCGGGCGTATGGAGGAAAGGAGACTATGGACTAGGAGTAAGATGGTCACTACGGTGAGTAGATGTGATATACTCCTACATCCTGTCCCCTTTCCGCCATAATTGTGGGAGATTCCCAAACACAACCAGAGGTCGCAAGGGTGGATGGAAAATCCCTTCACTGAAACAAGTTTTTGAGGACAGCCTGGCCAAATTGGGCATCAGCCCTGGGGCTCAGGTCTAAGCAATAATGCTTGCAGAAAGCCGATGAGGAGGCCCACGTACCTGCCTTGGTGATGGACTCCCAAGGAACATACCTTTGGAAGGCAACAGCAGCCGCTTTGCCACGGACTATATGTGCAAGGATGCCCTTTGGTGGTTGAAGGCCTTGGATATTATAGGCCTCTGAAATGCACGAGGCAATCCAGCTGGAAATTGAAGCTTTGGAAGCTGGTTTCTCTTTAGGGTCACCGAACGTAACAGAGTTGTGAGGGGCATCTGCGTTCACTCGTTCCATCGAGTTAAAACTTCAGGGCTCGTCCGACGTCCAAATTGTGTAGAACTTTCTCGGCATCAGATCAGGAAGAAGACTGGTAAGGAGATAGACTGGTTCAAATGAAAGTTAGTAACCACCTTAGGAAGGAAGGGTGAGTGCAAAGTACAACTCTATCCTTGTGGAAAATGAGGAACGGATGTTCCACAGAAAGCGCTTGGAGTTTGCAATAACATCCGCAAAGCGAGTAAGCAATCAGAAAAGCAACCTTCCAAGAAAGGTACATAAAATCAGTAGTGGCCACGGGTTCAAACGGCTTATGGCATAAAGCGGTGAGGACCACATTTAAATCCCACTTGGGATGAAGAGTGCGTACCAGCAGGAAGAGATGGAGTCCAGCAAAATGCCTTTTGATGACTGGATTAGTCAATTAAAGGGAACAGCTGTCCGTGGACAGGTAGGCCGCAATGATGGATAAATAAGTCATGCAAGATAGAACATGAATGCCAAAAGCTGCCCGTTGAGACAAACGATAGAACAGTGTCAACCGTGGCGTGCCTGGGGTCGAGCTGTTTCGCTAAGTGCCTCGACTATGGCAACGCCTTAGTCCTGGGTGCCTCCAAGCAATGCCTACAAAGCTACCAAATTGTACAGAACAACGCGGTAAGAATGGTCAAGCTCAAAACTAGAACAGAGCATATCAGCAACTCCAGAAGGGAGCTTCATTGGCTGAAAATCGAAGACAGGGTGCATTTCAAGACCTTAACCATCGTTCACAGATGTATCTATGAAAAGGCACCAACCTACTTAAAAACAAGGATCAAACCATACGTTCCTAATAGAACACTGAGATCATCCCAACTTGTTAAAATCGCAACGGCACCACACAAACTCAAAAGTGGCTCAGGCAGAGCCTTTCCGACCCTTGCAGCCAACCTTTGGAACAACCCACCAGACCACCTTAGACTGGAAACCAACTATTCGCGCTTTCGCAAACGGGTAAAAATCCACATCTTCAAATAAACTGCCTCACTACCCAAACCTCAGTCAGTTTAAATCTATGTTATTGTCCCGTCCGCTCTGTCTAATCACCGTGTGTCTGTTTTCGTGTCCTTGTTTCTGCGCCCCGAGGCTCGCGAGTTACCGGCGCAATATAAATATTAAAATAAATAAATAAAAATAAGCACAATTGACAAAAACAGAGACATTTGCTCCTATATTGGGCCCTCGTAGAAGGCTCTTTGGCCGCTTGGATAATGAGCATATGGTCTGCAGACAGATTGAACTGCGCTAAAGATCTGAACTCGGGCACCAGGCCGCCAAGCTGAACAATTGAGGGGAAAGGTGCTACAGCTGGCGATCGCTCTGGTGAAGAAGGTCGGATGCTGTAATACCGAAAACCAGAATCTGGCTGGCCACCAAGCAGCTATGAACAGGAGAGAGCAGTTCGATGTAGTCCTGAGCTTCCAGAGTGAACGAAGAATCAGTGGCAATGGAGGGAAGGCAAAAGCCTTCATGTCCCACAGAATCTCGAGGGCGTCTCCCAGGGAGGACGCTCCAAGCCTGTGCCTGGATGCATAAAGAGGATGCTTCCTTTTAGTAGAAATTGCAAAGAGGTCCACCTCTGGAGTGCCCCATTGATGGAAAATGTTGGAGAGGACATTGCTGTTCATTTCCCACTTATAACTGGTAGCCGATGGACGACTGAGTGAATCTGCAGTTATATTGATGTGACCCGGGATGTGTACAGCTTGGAGCCAGGCCTTGTGCCGAAATGGCCCAGTCCCAAATTTGTATGGAAAGATCCACAAGGAGAGCTGACTTGGTGCCTCCCTGCTTGTTGATGTAAAACATTGCCACAGAATTGTCCGTGCGAATACGGACTACCCTGTTGGCGATAGACGGTTGAAGGAAGTTGTCTGTAGTAACCGTCCCTTGTGGGCAGAGCTCCTGGAAGGAGGCTCCCACTGAAAGGTTGTTGGTCGAGGGCCACCATTGTAGATCCGCTGTCATGCAGGATGGAACTGCAATCTTGGAATCCTGATCCGATGCCTGAGACCAGCAGTTCCGGGGAGCTAGCAGAGTGTGCCTCATCTTCAGACGTGCAAGAGGCAGAGCTAACACGCAAGAGGCCATGAGGCCCAGAAGTCTTTGGAACCACAAGGCCGTCATGAGCGAGGACTGGAGGCAGAGCCGACACGTGGTCGATAGGTCTGCAATCCTGTCCGCCATTAAGAACACCTTGGTACTGACTGTATTCCAAAGGAAACCCAGGAAGAGAAGGTCTTGAAATTTCCGCAAATTCAGTGACAGCCCAAGATAGAACAGGAGCTGAAGGAGGGACTGAAGATTGGTCAAGGCTGTCTGGGGGCAAGGAATGGGCAGGAACCAATCGTCCAAGTATGGATAAACATGAACCCCCTGTAGTCTGAGCAAAAGATGCAATGACAGACATCTCCGTAAAGACACGCAGCGCCAAGCTGAGACCAAAAGGGAGTACGGAAAACTGGAAGTGTTCCGCTCCACGGAGAACCGCAGATATTTTCGATACAGGCTCTAAATCAGAATGTGCATGTATGCATACTGGAAGTCTACCACGCTGAGGCAATCGCCCTTCTGGAGAGAGGACTTTATCTGGCAAAGCATGATCTTGAATTTTTCTTGGTGAAGAGAAAGATTGAACTGGGAAAGATAGAGGATAGTGCGCAGGCCAGCCTGTTGGGTTTGGGCACTGAACAGACAGGAGTAGTATACCTCCCCTTGCTCCCTGAGGGGGACAGGCTCCACCGCTCTGAGGTCTAGAAGTTTCTGTACCTCGTCTCTGAGGGAGGGCGACTGTTAGGCAGAATTGCAGGCAGTACCCTCTGGGACCATTACACACAATTAGGACTACAGTTGTTAGCCAAACCAACCTTTGCTATAAGCCTATACCACACAGTATTTGGTAGCGAGCTGAGCAGCCAGGCTTATCTCAAGAGTGAATGTGAGCGGTACAAGTAGTAACACAGAGGACTTTCAATCACAGTGGTTCAAGTAGACACTTCTACTCAAGGTTTCTTGGTAAAAACATTTAGTAATTTATTACACAATCATTTAGAAAACATTTCACTAGAAGAAGGCAACTTAATATAAACCAATACACTTCAATACGAAACTGCAAGCTTTTGAGACAGTTTGAGATCCCCTGAAATGGGAGCAAAATGGCAGTTCAGTTTCTTAGAAGTGAGCAAAAAGGACAAAAGTAAGTAGAATAGATCACATATACTTTCTAGGCAGTGCAAATAGTTTCAGTTCACCAGAAGAGTTCAATTCAAGTCAATAGGCCAGGCCAAAGTCAATGGGCTAGTGTTCTGGATAGGAAAGAGCAGTTCTGGTATCAAACAGTAAAGTCTTTGCGAAAGTTCTTAGAAGTAGTTTAGGCGAAAATCAATCATATGTTGGGTCATAAACTGATAGCCCTGCGAGTTGGGAAGGTTTCACGAACTTTCACTGCGAGAGGGGCGTTCTCTCAATCGGTTTGGCACAGTACAGTATGAAGAAAAACAAATGCTGCTGAAGTCGTGGTTCCTGGTAGGTCCTGCAAACCTCGCTGATCCTAAGCCTCAGTTGTGGGGACAAGAGGGAGGATGTCGGGGGGACTCCTGCATTGCACGGGATCGTTGAAGAAAGCAAACAAAATGGAGTCACTTCAGTTCCAATAGCTCTAGATTCAAGAACACAAACTGGTGTCCCTTTCCCTGGTTAATCCTAACCAGCCCTGAAAATGGTATCCAGGTGTCTTATGAGTTGATTGGTCCCATCAACTCAAAGGACGAAGCCGTCCTAGAAGGAGCTTCTCTGTCGAATGGAGTTTGGCAATTCAGATCTGCAACAGGGCTTCACCAGGCAAACCAACAGTCCAGGAATTGCAGCATTCATCCTCTTCCAGCTCGTCTTCAGTTCTAGTGGTCAACTCCGCTTTCCAGTCCTAGAGACTCGCCTTTTAAACAGTTTTCTCGCTTTCATTCCAGGCTAGCTGTCACTCACCCAGCAGGGTGGCTGTCCTTGCCGGATAGTCAGCCAGCCAATCACGCCAGAGTGCATTTGGGTCTCCTAGGAGACTAAGCACAGGGAATTTATGGCACCTCCCTCACTTCCTGCCCACCCCAGACACTCAGACGCCAGAGGCGTGTTAGGGAGAATTCTCCGTCTAGGGATAATTTCCCTCACCTAGTGGGTCCCCCAGCAGCTTTTCTGGATTTCTGGAGTTTATTTTTTCCACCTGGTAAGAGTATACATCCTTTTTCCACTCTTACATGTGTTTTGGCCTATGTGTTTTTACTCATTGTGTGATCTTGGGCACTGCAGCACACCACTCCAGGTGCCCCTGTTCTTGTATGGGTTACACAGCACCTTTAGTGCAGTAAACCAGGGTTGTCTTTAAGACTTCCCTCCGACTCCATTTCGCTGGGGCTGACTACTGTCCCCCAGAGAAAGGTAAAGTTGCCATTTACTTTACATAGTCATTTTTACCACACACCCAGTACACCCCATCTTACATGGAGTACTGGAAAGGGCTAATCTGTACCCCTTTTCTGTCTGTACCTCCCCGAGCATTTTTTCGCTCTTAACATTTAGACTTGGCTGGTGGCAGTGATATCTACCCTAACTTTTCTACCGCAATTATACTAGACAAACGTGGTAATATTTTTGGCTATTTTTGTAGCCTTAAGCATAAACCCCCTTGACCAAATCGTCTTTCTTTTGGCTCCGGTTGGGTTTATTCGCCATTTCTTTTTGTTAAAGTCCTTCTTGCGTTTTACTTTGCACAGCAAACTAGGTTTGCCTTCTTTGTTCACTGTCTTTTGGCGGGCTTCTGCAGAGAAGCCCTCCTCTTGGCGCCTGGATGTCTAGGTAGACTGAATGTGGGGAAGGGGTGTAGTCACCCCCTGCACAGGGTTTCCTAGGAAACCCAAGTCGCACTTTGCCATGATTGGCTGAGGTGGTTGTCCCGGCTGGACAACCCCCCCCTGCTGCGTGATTGACAGCCAGGCTCTGTGAATGGGGGTTTTGCGCATAAAAGGCAGGTATCTTGGGCTAGAAGTCAGAGTCGCCTCTGGAACTACAAGGAACCGAAGAGAAGCAGAGAGAATGACGGCTGCTGCAACTCCCCTGTCCCGGTGAAGCTCTGCTGGAGTCCTGAGCTATCTACACTTCAATGACTAAGAGGAGATCCAGTCCGGAGTCTTCTTCCCTTGAGCCTGGAGGGGATATCCAGCTCATCTTCAGCGAGAGATCTCCGCCATGGTCGAAATCACTGCACACTGCTGTAGTGGTCCGGATAGCCATCTGCCGAGCCTCTCCTGTTTTTGTTTAAGGAGCGCACCTTTTATTCGTTGTCGCTGCTGCCTGCTTCATCCTGGTGTGGTGCAGACCCCCTTCAGACGTCCTCCTTCACAACGAAGCTCCAGGAAACTTGGGTCTGCGGGAAACCAACAGGAACAACTGCCAGGGCACCAGCTGCATTCTTGGAATAAGGTACTGTGCTCTACGCGAGGAAACTGGGTGAATCCTTTTTCTTCATCCTCAAGGCTCGCCCTTGTCTTCCCTCCTTCTAACTTTTGCTTGCGAACATGGACAATATCAAAGTACTTCTGGGCTACGCTGAACCGTGAACTGTCTAACAGTGTGATCTTCGGCAACAGGTCTCCGGTGTCACTTAACCCTGGCTCCGACCCTTTGACTTTTGAACTCCTGTTTCTGAGTGTTTCTCGATGCTGTCTGCCTAACCTAAATATTGCCTGTGATTTTTGCCTCCAACTCCCTCTGGGTATCTCAGGTGCTAAGGGTGTTTTTGCCCCGGTAGCATTTCATGTCACGGATACGTGTTTATTGAGTAGACAGAACTGTCAAAAAGTGATCGAACCGTATCCGCGGTATCATGTTTTGTTCATAACACCGGTTCATTCAAACGCAGGGTACTTACCTTGAGACATACTGTACAAAGTGAATTGGTTAGTTGTAGTATATTTAACGTGTGGTTTTGTTTAAAGTTTAATAGAAGTGTTGTTTATAAATGATGGTTTAAAAATAAATGTACTTATATTTTTACCTGAAACCTTGAGTCAGTATTTGCTTGAGCCACAGTAATTGTGGTCCCTTTGTGTAATCTCTGCTACTGCTCATATATTCTTGAGATAAGCCTGGCTGCTCTGCTACTGCTACCACTATAACTTAGTAGTACAGGCTTGTACCAAAGGTAAAACTTGTATTGCCACCTGTGGTCTTAATTGTGGGTAGTGGTCCCTAAGGGAACTGCACAGGATTCTGCCTAACAAGGCGTTCTTTAGTCCTGAAGCCGCCAAAATGACACTAACAAAGGGATAAAACCTTGTTTGGCGCACAGAGAAACACTAGAAGGACCTTTCCAAAAAATCGGTGAAAAGAATACGACCAGAACCCGTTTAAAAAAGGAGCTTAAGGCGCCATCTTAAAAAACATGGCTCCTGTGATTTTTTGCTACCGGTGTTCGCGGTCGGGAAAAATCATGGTAGTTCGTTGTAAAATAGGAAATAGGAAAGGGTAGCATTTGACTGCTATGTGAGTATTTAGACACAGGGGATACTAGTAACCCCTCCAGCACTCCATTGTAAGATGGTGTGTGCTGGGTCTAGGAATTTGGAAAGACTAGTAAAGTCAATTTCACTTTACATTCTCTGGGAAACAGTAGTTTTTCCCAGAGAAGGTATTTAAACCTGTGCGAAGTTTAAAAGACATCCCTGTGTCACTGCACTGAGGGTGCTGTGTGACACCCATGAAAAGATGCCTATGGAGTTATCTAAAACTCCATAATCAAAGAACACAAAAGTAAAACGCACATCAAAATTCATGAAAAAGTGGGAAAAAAGGCTCACAATCTTTCCAGGTAACAAATCAAGTCCTCAAAAATCCAGCAAAGTTGCTGGTGGTCTCTAAGGTGAAGGGAAGTGGCACATTTATGAGAATTATCCCCAACAGTCTGCTGTAAGGGAGGGTTGAAGGGGGGAGTAATGGGGAGGGGCAAGCGGAAGCCCACCTAAGCCATTGACAAAACCCATCGGTCTTCGGTGATGGACTGCCAGGCCTCCGGTTCAGATGAAATTCGTCCTCCCACCAGAATCTCACGAGACCGCCAAAAAATATAATTTGGAAGATTTGTCGGCAGGGAGACTACCTGTCCCTGGAGAGGAGGCTGATGGGCGAGAGAAACCGGCCACTGTGCCGCTGCTGCTTACGTCAGGGCCTGCCAGCCAGTGCCTCGGATCGGCACGCACAGAGATCCTGAAAACCCCTGAATCCAGAGAAGGACCGAGTTTGGGACCCTGACCTCTGTGTATAAGGAGCCTTAACTAGAGTTTTCCCCAGGACCGATAAAGACGTGGCTGTTTGAGTACTCGCCTTAAGTCTTTGCAAGTCCTCATCTGTGGAGGTATTAACAATTCCTTACCATCAAAAGGAAGATACAGCACCTTGTCCTGCACTTCCTTTGAGAACTTCGTAGCATGGAGCCACGCTTTGCAGGAGATACCCCAACCATAAGGCATCGAGCAGAGGTATCTACGTGGTGTGCAGCAGCCTCCAGTAGATCCTGTGCCAACACTCTGGCATCCGACAAACCAGCTTTGAAGTCCTCAAACCTATCCGCAGGAATACATTCCTGGAAATCGGCTAGCTCTTTCCACAGCTTGACATTGACCCCCAGCCAGGATAAGCTCAGTGTTAGCCTGACAAAGTTGGAGCGCCGAATTGGAAAATACTTTCTTGCCAATGGCGTCAAGAAGTTTGTCCGCCTTGGAGAGAATTTGGGCCACTGAAGGAGGATGTAGAGGCCGGATTGGACTGGAGGGTGGCTGCTGCCACTACAGTCGACGACGGTAGCGGACAAGCCAAAAAGATATGTCTTCCGAGGTATGAAGCTTGTATCGAGCGTCAATCCTATTGTTGAGATGCTGCCAGGATTTAAGTTTTATCCAGACATTGCGGGCCTCAGCCACGACAATCTTCTGGAATAACAGGCCGGTGCCCTCCTTAGGCAATAGAGTAAAGGCCCCGGAAACACACCCTCCTGCGGAACGAGGGCCTCGGGTACATGAATGTCAATCATGGCCATCATGTCCAGCACCCGGTCATGAAATGCTCTAATAGAGAGGGGCGGCTTATCGCTGTCCTGGTCCACCTGATCCTCATCCAGTGAAGCGGGAAAAGAAGACTGATTCGCTGCACGTGCGTCTCAGGACCTAAAGTGTTTGGCAGAACACCCAACGTCTTCTCTACCGGGGAAAGCGGAGGCAGAGGAGGAAGTGGTGGAGGAGGTGGCACCACCGGGGTCTGCGTAGGATCTGCCAAAGCAGGATGCAGTACAGGAGGTCTAGGATAGATTGCCCTTAAAAGATCCTTAAAGTATGCCTTCATGGGATCAGAATGCATGAGCGTGTGAAATTTTCCAAAAAGAGCATCCTCGGACGAAGGTTTAGGCGCTGGAGTGGGCAGAGGGAGCTCGGAAGGAGCATAACCCCATAAATACAATGAGGATGATTGCCAGGAAGTACATCCACTGATTGAGTCCACATAGGTCAGGGGTGCGGAACCAGGAGGGAGCAAGACTATGAGGCAGCGGTGCCAGAGCATGCCAATTGATGGAAGGGCGGATCGGGTTCTTGTTATCTACATGGCCTGAAAAAGGCTGCGCTGCCCCAAAAGAAGTCCCCCCCAGCACCAGCCGTAGTGAACGTTGGCGTAAGAGAGGTAGTTGAAATGGCCGCCGTGGTCCATGCAGTTTGGGCCGTCATTTTGTCGACACATGAGGTGAAGAGCATGTCTTGTATTATGTCCCTCAGGATCTTTCCCATCTGAGAGGACCTCAAGAGGCAGGCTGAGATCGCTCGTGGACAGCCACCGGAAGAGAGTACAATGGTTGTCTGCCCACGCGCAAGCACATGCCCTCTAGTAGCGAGCTCCAGTGAAGGTCAAGTATGTGGTCCTTTGCGCCTCTATGGTTCCCCAGATTGGCAGGAGTGCTTTCCCAGCTTAGGGGGTCTGGCTTAGGCGCTATTTTCTCTGCACGCACGAATGCTTTTAAACAGTTTTGCTAACTGTAGAAGCGTCTAACAAGTGACCAATAAATTAAAAAAAAAATCTTGCCCGTGCCTTCCGCATGTGGACCTGTGTTTGCCCCAGGCCTGTCCTCGTCCTGCATGCCTTGCACCTCAGGCGTGTCCCTGGTAGGCAGTTTGCCCCCAGCCATGGAGCTGGTAGTACTATGTGTGCTGCGTGTTGCATGCAGATGCCCCCTCAGACGAGTGTCCGTAGTAGAGCCAAGCCCTTTGGACAGAGACCCTGTACCAGAGCCGGATAGCTCCCCGGTGGTGGAACCGGTAGCGCCCGTAGACCCTTCAGCAGTTAGGCCGGTAGCTACAAGAGCCTTGGTGTTGTTTGCACCGGTGCAAGGATCCGACTGAACCCTCCAGTGGTGTCCTGGAGAACAACTCCCTCCACAGCGCGAGACTGTTTTTGAGGGACCAGAGAGGGTGGGCGTTGCACACGAGGCTGCATACCCATCTGTGTCTTCACCAAGGCATCAGAGGCAGAGCGTGTGTGAATCTGATGTAGGAAAGGAACTGTCGCAAGACGGGCACCTGCTGCAGCCGGTCACGGCCAACATGCGCCGGGGATTGGCTAGCACACCGGTGGACGATACTCCCAATTTCTGAAAATAAGAAAAAACTAATGATTAGGGAAAGAGCATGGAATTAAGAGGCAACGGTCTCACCCAGGAGCTCTGGTGAAATAGGTATGCTCCAGTCGACGTGGAAAAGAGGACAGTGGTGTGGCGCCAGTCGTTGGGGTTAAGGGAACCTGCGCACCCGGGCCATGCCTCCACGTCCCTACAGATGTAAAGGTGAAAAAGAGGTTCCGTTCCACTCATTTGCGAGGGACAACCATAGGGGCTGGGACATAAGATTAAGAGAATGCAGCACCCTTCTTACTATAGGACACTGACATTGGACAAGCAACATATGACATGCATTACTTACCGTAAAAGCATTTCTGATGATTGTATCTGCTTAGATTCACATGCTGTGCATATGGTCCGACATCCAGTGGTAACCGCGGAGTATTGCATCTTGTCTTTCGGGGACCGAAAGGGGACGTTGGCAGAGGCGTATCTGAAACACTATCCCTATCGTGACGTGTGTAGTACCCAAAATCCCTCACGAGCCAAGGACCCTCCGATTGTATTTTTTCTGCTATGAGGGAGCCCAAGGCTATAGTGAGTGAGTACATGAAGAGAGAAAGTAGTAAGAAGTCTATGTTCCTTCCACCCTGAGCGGGGAGGCAGGGAGGGCGCATGTGAATCTAAGCAGATACAATCATCAGAAATGCTTTTATGGTAAGTAATGCATGTCTTCTGATGCTTTTTAATCTGCTTAGAATCACATGCTGTGCATAGACTAGCGAGCAGTACCCAGAATTGGAGGTGAGTTGTGAGAAGGAACAGTAGAAAAAAGATGTCTCAGTACTGCTTGTCCCACCTGAGAATCAGACCTAGAATGAGTGTCTAGTGTTTTGTAAAAGGTGTGTACAGAACTTCAGGTTGCCGCTTTGCAAATGGACTCTAGGGGAACATTTGCATTGAATGCTATGGATGCCCCAGTGCCTCGAGTAGAATGTGCTCTAGGCTTGAAGGGCAGTTCTCTCTTTGCAAGAGTGTAACATAGTGTGATGTATTTGACAATCCACCTAGACAGGACACACATTGCATCTTACCCACCTCACACAATGTTCCTCCCGGGCCTTTACTCTATACTACTGAGAATCATTCTCCACATCATCAATTCCGCATGCCTGCCCAGCTCACCCCTTAACTTGACCAGCCTAGGCACCACATCACCCACCCTCACAGAGCCTAGCACCACAATCATACTTACCCTACTCTCTCCCCCATGCCTTTCGGACAGGCTGACCAGATTACGATCCAGACTTCTCAAAATACATGAGCCTAGAGCCAGGGACTCCACACAATCCAAACTCACAAACCGAACATCCATTAGCACCTGCGCTAATCTTACGCTAAAAAACCCCGAACTTAAACCTGTCAACTCCACTACAACTAACAACAGAGCGCTCATCACAGCAACCATCCCCACCCCTGCCAAAACCAATACCCTACCTATAAAAGGTGCCCTCATCAACGCACGCTCCATGATTGCCCATGCCACGGACATCGCTGATCTCATCTTAGCTGAAGATCTAGACTTCTTAGCCATAACAGAGTCCTGGCTTCATGCAGCCGCAGGCCCAGCCCTTTCGCTAGCCATCCCCACTGATTACACCATCATCCGAGCGGACAGAACTAAAGGTGGAGGTTTGGCCATCATTGCCAAGACCCACCTTAACATCAGACTTAACTCCGCTACACACCTCCCATCATGCGAATCACTTACAGCCAAGCTACCCACTGCCAACTCCCAAACTATATCCATTCACTTACTATACAGAACGCCTGGACCCCTGGGATCTTTCGAAGAAGACCTCAATGCCATCCTTACCGACAACCTAAAAAACTCCTCACAATGCCTCCTCTTAGGAGACTTCAATTTAGGCTACAAAGACCCCAAAGACAATCAAGCCACTCTCATCAGTAACACCTTGTCTGAACTAGGCTTCACACAAAAAGTAACCAGCCCCACCCACAACAAAGGGAGAACCCTTGACTGGATAGCAGACTACAACTGTGCCGTATCGATCACTAATAACACTCCCCAATCCTGGACTGACCACCATCTCCTCTCCTTCTCACTTGAGGCCTCAAGCCCTACAACCAACATGGCACTAGCCGCAGCCATCCCCACGAGAAGCAAAAAAAATATTACAATGGAAAAATTGATCCCGCTCATTCCCTCTACGCTTAGCCAACTCCAAGACTCTAATCCCTATGACCTCGTAGAAGGCTACCACACCACCATGCGCATAGCCTTAGACGCCATTGCACCATTGAAACTTAGAAAATCCAAACCAAAAAAGCACCTCAACCAATGGTTCTCCAGCCATCTTAAAACCCTTAGATTGAAAATGCGTAAACTGGAACAAGTCTAAAGACAGTCTCCGACAGACCATAACAAACTACTGCTTAACAAAATAACGGCCAACTATAAAAAAGAAATCATAGCGGCCAAACAAGAATCCTATAACCAGAGAATCTCACAATCCAATTCCAGCACCAGAGAATTATTTACTATCCTGAAAGAATTGGAAACCCCGGTAACAATCCCAGATACCTGCGTTAAAAACAAACAATGGTGCACCAGTGTCCAAAATGCACTAAATAAAAAAGTCACTGGCCTTCAAACAAAAATTAAAAACAAGAAAGACTCCCTCACCAAACTCACCAACACCATCAACGCCCACTCAAGCCCTCCACCCTCACACCACACACCCAACACTGCTCGCTTCAGCTTTTCCAAAGTCTCTACTCTCGAAGTAGAAAAAATCATTCTTGGCCTTAAACCCTCCAATTGCAAAGGCGACCTCTGCCCCCCACAAATCATTAAAGACGTGGCAAGAGACCTCTCGCCATTCATCACCAGACTCATCAATGCCTCTTTTTCCTCAGGAACAGTCCCCAGTAACCTCAGAGTGTCTTGGGTCCTCCCTCTCCTCAAAAAACCCTCCCTTGACCCGTCCATCCCGACCATCTACAGACCGATTACCACCGTCCCATTCCTGCTCAAGATACTAGACAAGACAGCATAGCAACAAATCCAAAAATATCTTGAAACAAACCACCTTCTAGGAATAAGACAATCCGGCTTCAGACCCCAACATGGAACTGAAACCGCCCTGATAGATCTGAAAGCCCAAATAGACTTCCTTAGAGATAACGGGAAAACTGCATTACTACTCTTGTTAGACCTCTCCGCAGCGTTTGACCTAGTTGACCATAAAATCCTATGTAATCATTTAGACTCAGCTGCCCACTTTTCACAAGAAGCCATCAGTTGGATTGAGTCATTCCTCAACAACAGATCCATGCGAGTCTTCTCCTCCTCTGCCGCCGCCGAGTCCATCACGTGTGGAGTCCCACAGGGCTTGTGCGTCTCCCCCACTCTGTACAACGTGTTCACGAAGCCCCTGTTTGATGATCTAGATGGCCTGGGTATCACCTACACTAACTACGCCGATGATACAGAGATCCTCATCCCATTGACGGGAGATTACAACCAGGATTTGGCCTTGGTGAACAAGGTGCATCTCATCATCCAGGCATGGATGGCTTCGCACAGTCTATGCCTGAATGATGACAAAACTGAACTCATCATCCTTGGTTCCACTTTCAACCTAACCAAACTCGACCACAACTACGCCAACTTCATCATAGACGGGAACCTAATCAAGGTTTCCAAAGAAGTAAAAACTCTAGGAATATACCTCGACTCCTCCCTAACCTTCCACAAACAGGTGAGCTCGATGGCATCCTCCAGGGCCTACACATGTAAGCTTATAAGAGCAGCCAAACCCTTCCTCTCCACCCAGAGTTGCACTACACTAGCCAGAGCATTGGTATTATCCAAACTGGACTATTGTAACGCCCTCTACATAGGAGCCACCAAGCAAATCAACAAAATTCAGACGTTACAAAACAATGCTCTTAGGGCAGCGCTCAACATTCCCAGGAGGGAACACATTTCCAATATCAGGAAATCCCATAACTGGCTCAGCACAACAGACATAATCCTGCTTAAAGTAGCATTGCTCACCCACAAATGCCTGAATAACGCTGCCCCACGCTATCTGGCAGACAGAATATGCAAACACACCCCCATCAGACCCACCAGAACCTCCAATGCGAATCTGCTCACTGTCCCCAGGTTTAAACGCACCAAAATGGGTGGCAACAGCTTCCAGGTGAAAGCACCTCAACACTGGAACTCCTTACCACCATCGCTCAGAACTCCCCAATCTTACTCACTTTTTAGACACAACTACATCCATTGGTTTAAGAACACGAACCATTAACACCTCTAACACCACACGGCTGCTCTCCGCATTGCATGCTTTAAGTAAATCTGTAAATTTGTAATATTAAATTTGTAAATATTTGTAAATATTTGTAATTCTTTAAATATGTTTACTGCATTATCTCCTGCCAAACTGTACACATGTTCCTTCATTGTCACACCGTAATTATGTAATGTAAAGTATAAGCAACCCGTAACCAAGATTTGAATAACCTTGCTGCTCATGCGCCCTCATTCCCTCGGGTCTGGTGCGCAATACAAATGAATAAACTAAACTAAACGTTGATATTGCTTATTTAGAGACAGGGTCCCCTTCTCTACCAGCTACCAGCTGCCACTGAAACAAAGAATTGTTTAGTTTTCCTCAGTGGGTTAGTTCTATCCATGTGGAACATGACTGCCCTGCGCACATCTAGTGTGTGAAGGCTTCTTTCGGCCATGTTAGTAGGTCTCTGGACTCTTCTGATAGAAGTGATAGCTACTAGAAAGGCTGTCTTGTAAGTCAGGTCTTTCAGACTAGTTTTATGCAATAGGCTCAAAAGGGGGTCCCATGAGCCTAGTTAAAACCACATTTAGATCGCACCCAGGTGAGTGATGGGGGGATAAATTCTTTTAACCCCTTCCATAAAGGCTTTAATCACAGGTATTTTCCACCACGACACCTTCTGCTGTGACGTGGTATAGGCTGACAACGCCACTAGGTGAACCTTTAAGGAATTGAAGACTAACCCAGAGTCCAACAGATGGGTTAGATATAACACAATGTGTGAAGGCAAGCAATCGGTGGGATTGACGCCTTTGGAACTGCACCAGATGACAAAACATTTCCATTTGCTGGCATAGCAATAACGTGTGTTAGACTTTCTTGCCTCCCTCAGTATGTCCATGCATCTTTGAGGGAGTTGCAGATGTCCAAACTCTATGACCTCAGGAGCCAGGCTGCTAAGTTCAGAGTTTGTGGGCATGGGTGCAGAGTCTCCACCCCTGTCCTGAGACATGTTGTACGGGCAGGGCAGCTTGACTGGTGGGGAGAGGGACATTTCCATCAGGTTCGCGAACCAAGGTTGGCGGGCCCACATGGGAGCCACCAGAATCATGGTGACTGGTTCCTGGTACATTTTGTGTACTATCTTGTTCAGGAGGGGAGTCGGGGGGGGGGGGGGGTAGACAAATTTCCCCGACCAAGTTATCCAGAGACCGTTCCCCTTGGATCGGTTCTGGGGGTACCTGGAGGCGTAATCTTTGCATTGGGTGTTCTCCTGAGTAGCGAACAGGTCGATCTCTGGAAACCCCCATTCTGCGAAGACGTTGGATACAATGTATTCGTGCAGTCGCCATTCATACTCTTCTGGCAGAGGAAAATCTCTGCCGAGTACGTCTGCCAGAAGATTGAGTTCCCCAGGAACATGTTGGGATATCAGGAACATCTTGTGTTTGAGAGCCCATATCCAGATGTTTTGGGACAGCTTGGATAGCCCTGGAGAGCGAGTGCCCCCCTGTTTGTTCAGGTAATACATTGCTGTTGTGCTGTCGGTTAGGACCAGCACTGTCTTCCCTTGCAGTTGCTCCTGAAAGGCTTTCAATGCTTTGAACACTGCTAGTAGCTCCAGTAGGTTTATATGGTTGGGTGCTACCTGAGGGGACCACACTCCGTGTGCAATCTGTTGAAGCAGGTGAGCCCCCCACCCCGTGAGAGATGCGTCTGTCGTGAGTCGCTTCCACTGCAGGGGTGGTGAAGGTTTTCCCCTTCAAGAGGTTCTCCCTCGACCACCACTACAGAGAGACCGAGGGCTGGCGAGACAACTAACCGATCTTCGTATTGTCCGTTGGCATGACACCACTGGCTGTTGCGCCACTCTTGCATGGGACGCATGCGCATCCGCGCGCGGGGAACCAAGTATATGCAGGACGCCATCATCCAAAGCAAACGCATAGCTTTTCGTACCGTCACCTCTCAACTGGCTACATACTGAGGAACCTGAGAGAGCATGTTCTGAACCCTCTCGCTGGAAGGGAAGACTAGACAGTCTTCCGTACAAATTAGAGCCCCCAGGAACTGTTTTACTTGGCTGGGGACTAAGCTGGATTTTTTTTCGTTAATTGAAAATCCCAGGCTGAACAGTAGGTCTACTATTTTTTGGGTGTTCTAAAAACAAACGTCGAACGATTCCCCCGTGATGAGCCAATCGTCGAGGTAAGGGTAAACTGGAACTGAAAGTCTGCGCAGGTGTGCCACTGCCAGGACCTTGGTAAACACCCTTGGCGCTGAGGCTATGCCGAAGGGGAATACCTTGAACTGGTAGAGTTTGTCCTGAATCACGAACCTTAGGAATTTTCTGTGCGCTGGCAGCATTGAAATATGAAAGTATGCATCTTTCATATCCAATGTTTTCATGAAGTCCCCCCTGTTTTAGCAATGGGATAACCTCTTGCAGTGTTACCATGCAAAACTTCTGGGGCTTTATGAACTTGTTCGCTGGGCGCAGGTCTAGAACAGGACGCATGGCGAGATCCTTTTTGGGTACAAGGAAGTACACTGAATAGATATCCTTGTTTACCTGAAGAATCGGGGCGGCTTCTATGGCGTCCTTTCCCAGCAGCGCTTCCACCTCTTGGATCAGGATCTGCAGATGTTCCGGTGAAAGGCGTTGATTTTTCGGCGGTCTGAACTGTGGAGGTCGGGCGAATTCCACGCAGTAACCGTGGGTGACCGTCTTTAAGACCCACTGGTCTGAAGTTATCCCTCCCATGCCTTGAGGAAAGATGTTAATCGCCCCCCCGACCGGGGAGACATGGGAGGGGACCTGGACTTGGTGGTCATTTCTGACCCGAAGTTGACGCTCCTCTGGAATTGAAGCCTCTGCCTCTATTCTTTCCACGCTTCTGACCGCTCTGGGGGTAGTAAGTGGGGCTTGCAGCAGGTTGACTTGAGTTGAAGTTGCCTATGCCGAAATTGTTTTTGTGCGGAAATTGTTTTGAGCAGCGCGGGCTTGTCCTCGAGAGGACCGCCGAGAATTACTGCCCCTCTGTGAAGAGGGTTTCTGGAAAATTTGGTGCAGCGACTTAATAGTCTCATGCTCCTTCTTGGCTGTCTCCAACGCATCGTCCACCGCCTTCCCGAAGAGGTTGGCCTCTTTGATGGGTTTGTTAATAATTGATGCCTGGGGCTCAGGCCTGAAGCCTGACGTGCGCATGCCTCTTAGGAGAGTACCCTGTGCAAGAGACCTGCCTGCTGTCTCTGCAGTGTCCAGGGTATTCTTTACCACATTCTGATTGGCAAGTTTGCCCTCCGAGACAATGGCGAGAAGCTTGGCTCTGGTTGGTTCCAGAACCTCTTGAAGGCCTTCCTGGAGTAGGTTCCATTGGGCGACGACGTAGCTTGCTAGTAACGTTGTGTTATTGGCAATCCGGACGGTATAGGCCGCCACCGACGTAACCCATTTCCCTAAGGCATACAACCTTTTGGACTCCTTGTCCGGTCGTGACTCTCCCGTGGCAAGGGGAACCCCTGATCTCTTGCGAATATTGGTCACCACCAGCGAGTCTGGGATTGCGTGTCCTTTGATATAAAGGGGGTCAGTGGGGGAGGGTCGGAGAAGTTTTTCGACCCTTGGGTTCACAGCCCTAGTCTGAGCGGGTGTGAGTAAGGAAGGGGCCAGCCGTCTCTTTACAGAGCTCAAGAGAGGGATAGACTGGTTTGCCATTGGCTTTTCATTAATAATGTCCTCCGCAAAATGTTGTTCGGGCAAGACTTCAAGCGTGGCAATTTTAAAGAATTCTGCTGCTTTTTTCAACATGTTGTTGAAAGCCATTTGATCATCCACTGAGGAAGCTTGTCGAATCGGGGTGGATGGGGGAGAGTCGAGGCAAACGATATAAGAGTTGCGATTGTCCTGCTGAGTGTCCTCCCAGTTGTCCGTTGCTCCTTGATCTTCCCCATAGTTGTCCAGAAAAGAGGACTCCTCTTCTTCTGCATAGATGTCTCTATATGTGTCCATCTGGACATCTTCTTGATAGTCAACTTGGTGTTGGACATCTAGGTGTTGGACATCTTCTGTTTGAGGGTTAGGGTCTACCCAAGCTTTTTTCGGCGGAGGCTGATCAGAAGCCCTGAAAAACTGCTCCAGCCGATCCATGCACCCCTCGAATTGCTCTGTGGTCCACTTGGATGACCCAAATGGACCTAGCTGAGTAGGATCTGTGTTATCCGCCATAAGGCGTAGAGAGGATCTCCTCAGGGTGCTTGAGAGGGGTACCTGGCTTTCTTCGTAAGAGTCTTCGGGATCGCTTTCCAAATCCGTGGAAAACTTTTCGGCGGATTGGCCCATAACTGTGGGCGGAACCGGTACTAGGCCCACCGGCGCAGCAATCCTATTGATGCTCTTACGGATAGTCACCGAATCTTCGGGAGACAACGCCTCCGATGATTTGTCAGCAGTGGAAAGGTCTTCCGTGGCTCCAGAAGGGCCAGCGGATGGCTTCTCGGATAGAGGCCTACTCATAGTTTTCGGGCCTGTACCGGCCTTGGAACCCTTAGAACCCATCGAAGTTTCTTGTTCTGAAACTGTGGTGCGTGTAGTTTGGGGAGTAGCGCCCTTGTTATGTTCGTTATGCCCAGTCTTCATGCGCTGCTGCGGATGCGGGGAAGGCTTCGGACCCGACCGATCCGTGGGCACTGCCGGAATTTCCAGCGGGCCCAATGGCGCTTTCGCCTTCTTCGACGAGGTCATCGAGGATGGCTTTTGGGTTGTGTGCTTGGTGCGGTGCGATTGTACGCCCCTGTCGCCGGGTGCGTTCCCTGTAGCAAGACCGGAGTCGAGCCTGGAAGGGTCGGGGACGGGCGTGACGGCCATAGAAGTGTCCGCCTAAGGTCTATAACGTCCGCATTCGGCGTTTGGTCATCCGACATGCCCCATCAGTTTCGGCTGGTGTCGCGGCAGGAGACGGAGGCTCCACGCGTGACATGCCGTACGCAGCCCACCGCTTTAACCAACGCTCCCTAAGGGTCTTAGGTTTAAGGAGTTTACACGCCGAACACCGCCTTTCGTCGTGCTCTAGGGGGAGACAAGCGTTACACGAGGTGTGCTCGTCTTTCCACGGATATCTAACCCTGCACACAGGGCAGAATCTAAATGGAGTCCTTTCCATAGCAGAAGGGAAGGGTGACCAGACCAAAAGGGAAAGCAGTGGAAAAGAGGAAAGACATAATAACAGTATGGCAAACCCCGAGCCCACTCTCCCTACTGTGTAGGTCGGCCGGAAGGCCCGATCACGTGGAAGTCCGAACGCCGAATCTTAGGCGTCGGAACCCACAGCTGTAGACGATTCCCCCGTAGTCTTCGTCGATGATGTTCTTGATGGGCGAAGTGACTTAACGGGGAAAAACCAACAATTCGGTAAGATAAACAATGTCTCATGAAGGGCTCCGCTATAGGGCGACCAGTGATCTGGGCGGGAAAAAACAATCTGAGGGACCTCGGCGCGTGAGGGATTTTGGGTACTACACACGTCACGATAGGGATAGTGTTTCAGACACGCCTATGCCGACGTCCCCTTTCAGTCCCTGAAAGACAAGATGCAATACTCCGCGGTTACCACTGGATGTCGGACCATATGCACAGCATGTGATTCTAAGCAGATTAACAAGCATCAGAATTTGAGTTAGAAAGGTCCACTGGGGCTGAGAAATGGGTCCCTATGTTGGATTTACAGTAAAAGATCAGGAGGTATATAATAGGGAGGCAGTAGAATTCCTAATGTACCAGCAGAATCTGAGATGGGAGTTCAACATATACAGATCTGATCTGTGGGACATGCATCCTCCAAGTATAGATCCCCTTTAGGTGTGCTTGCCTCCATTCCAATACAAATTGAAAAGTTAATTTTCTCTTCAGTGTTTTATGAAATAAAGCATAACTGAGACTCACTGTGCTTAGGTAGTAAGGATACGGGAGTGAGCAGCTCCCCTGGGTAGCTGTGCAAGCAAGGTGTGAATGGACACCTGTACAATCACGCATTATTTGCCCATCAGCCACTTGTTTTCCTTTCTCACTTAATGTTAGTGGTTTGAATCAAGGAAGTGCAGCACCAATATCTATTACTAGGTGGTGTTTTATTCAGGAGAAAGCAGGAAAAAATTACGGAAGATATAGTACAAATACCCACTACTAGGTGACATTTGCATGTAAACAAGCAGGGAAAAATGCCTACAAGTGGCCCAGAAATGTTCTAACCTCAAGCATGCCTCAAACATGCAAATATATTGGCATAGCAATAAAAGAGTTGCGACAAAGCGTAGAGGAACCAGGAGATCAGTCTGAGACTTCTTTGAAGGTTATGGAATATATATGAGCTAAAGAAGCACTTCAATTAGACAAGTTAACATGACATACATTACTCATCCTAATCGTATTTCTGATGATTGCATGTGGGTTTTTTTTTTCTTTCTGGAAACCCACTCCATCCTAGGGACCAGGCAATCAGGCTTCCGGAAAGGACACGGCACCAAAACAGCCCTGGTGGAGCTAAAGAGTCAGATCACCCAAATCATGGATAAGGGCAAGCCAGCCCTATTGCTCCTCCTAGATCTCTCAGCCGCATTCGATCTGGTTGATTACAAGACCCTCACCTCACACACTCAGCCAATTTCTCTAAAGAATCAGCTCTCTGGATCATCTCCTTCCTTGAGGGAAGAGCCATGAAAATCTTCTCGGACACTGCTAACGCCACACCCACTACAATCCATTGCAGGGTCCCTCAAGGATCCTGCACTGCACCTTGTTCACTAAGCCTCTCTTTGACAAACTCGACTCACATGGTATCACGTACACGAACTAAGCGAACGACATACAAGTACTTCTACTTCTCTCAGGATCATACCATGAAGACGCCAAGGCACTCCACATGATCTACTCCATCATCCAGGCTTGGATGGCAGTTAATAGCCTCTGCCTTAATGGAGAAAAGACTGAGAATATGATACTAGGTCAACAGAGCATCATAGACAAACTGGATAAGTTGGCGTACAGTTTGTCCATCGACAACTACATCATCCCTGTATCCACAGCTGTCAAGACACTAGAAGTATATCTAGACTCCTCACTATCAATGACCAGACAAGTCAGCGCAATCACTTCCTCATCTGCGCATACCACCAAACTTGTAAACGCCATCAAGCCATACCTCTCAAAACCTAACTGCCTTTCAATAACCAGAGCAACCATGGGAGCCAAACTTGACTATTGCAATGCCCTCCTAGCAGGCACATCGGCAAAAAACCTTAACAGACTACAAGTCAGACAGCACAATGCTCTCTGGGCCGCTTTTAGCATCCCAAGAAGAGAGCATCTCTCCCAGGCCAGACACTCAGCCCAATGGCTCCCGGTCAAAGAGCTGATCACACTCAAAATCCTCACCGTCACACGCAAATACCTCTCTCTTTCCACCCCGTCCTACCTATCAGAGACCATCTCCAAACCCTCATCCTCACGTCCAACCAGGACACAATACACCAACTTACTCCATATCCCACGCATCAAAAAAGCCAAAGCCGGTGGCTTAAGCTTCCCCTACCTTGCTGCCAAGTTCTGGAAAGCTCTACCTGCCGACATAAGAGCAGAGAACTAACTCCAGATTTTTCGTGGGAAACTTAAGACCTCCTTCTTTGCACAATAATATGTGACACTCGCTAACCTATGTAAATATAATGCACTGTAAATGTGTACAAATGTCATACCTGCTCCTGTAAATGATGTATTACCTGTGTATATGCAACTAAGATATGTCTGTAACAAGCGCCACGATGCCCCCGGGCTGACGTGCGCTCTACAAATCCAAATAAATAAATAATAATGTGAATCCAAGCAGCAACAATGATCAGAAATACAATTACGGTAAGTAATGTAGGTCTTCTGATGCTTGTGGATCTGCTTAAAGTCGCATGCTGTGCATAGACTAGCGAGCAGTACCCAGAGATGGACGTGCGATAAGTGAAGGAACAGTAGCCAAGAGATGGCTCAGTACCGCTTGTCCCACCTGAGAATCAGACAGTATCTACGCAGTAGTGTTGTGTAAAGGTGTGAGCAGAACTCCAGGTTGCTGCTTTGCAAATGGAATCTAGAGGAACATTTGCAATTAATGCTATGGTTGCCCCTATACACAGAGTCGAGTGTGCTCCAGCCGTGAAGGGAATATCTCTCTTGTTAAGATTGTAGCACAGTGTGATGGTTTACAATCCACCTTGAAATAGCTGATTTAGAGACAGGGTCCCCTACTCTACCAGCTACCACAGAAATATAAAACTGGTTTGCTTTCCTTAGTGGCTTTGTCTTTCCCGGATAGTAAATCACTGCTCACCTCACATGCAGTGTGTGGAGGTCACTTTCTGCCACATTAGTGGGGTTTTGGAAAAAGGTGGGCAGTTCGATGGATTGGATTTGGGTGTAAAGCTTGGGTGTGTGCGGAAAAACCACCTTGTCCTTGTGAATCGTAACAAAATGGTTCTGAACAGAAAGTGCCTGTAGTTCACTAACTCTTCTGAGAGAGGTGATGGCCACTAGGAATGTAGTCTTGTAGGTGAGTGCCTTAAGGCTAGCCTTGTGTAAAGGTTCAAATAGAGTTCCCCAAATAGAGTACCCATTAGTCTGGTAAAGACAACATTCAAGTCCTATCCGGGAGCTGGATTGGAGAAGGGGCGGGGGGGGGAATTAAGTCTCTTTACCCCCTCCATAAAGGCCTTCATCAAAGGAATTTTCCACCATAAAATCTTGGTCTGGGACGTGGTGTAAGACGAGAGAGCGGCTAAGTGAACCTTCAGAGAATTGAAAACCAGTCCTGAATCTAACAGGTGAGTTCGGTAGAGGACAATGTCTTTAGCGGAGAATTCAATAGAATTGATTCCTTTGGTATTACACCAGGTAAAAAAACGCTTCCATTTACTGGAGTAGCAATGTCTGGTGGTAGGTTTCGATGACTTGAGTATATCCATGGATCTTCAGGAGCCAGGCTGGTAAGTGGAGTGTTTGGGGGCATGGATGTAGTGTCACTCCCCGAACCTGGGACAGCATGTTGTAAGGGCATGACAGTTTCCTGGGGGGTGAGACTGACATTGACATGAGATGGGATGGGAGAATAAAAGCTGGCCGGACTACATAGGGGCCACCAGGATCATCGTAACTGGTTCCTGGTGCATTTTATGCACTAGTCCGTTCAGGAAGGGAATCGGCGGGGAAAAGCGTAGGCAAATCTCCTAGACCATGTTATCTAGAGACTGTTCACCTAGCAGTGATTCTGTGGGTATTTTGAAGCATAGCTTGGGCATTTTCCAGAGTGGCGTACAAGTCGATCTCTGGGAAGAACCATTATGCAAAGACATTGAGTAAAATATCCTCTTATAGCTGCCACTCGTGCTCTACGGGTAGGGGGAAATCTCTGCTGAGTACATCTGCCAGAAGATCGAGTTCCCCTGGAACATGTTGTAAGAGGAGGAACATATTGTGTCTGAGTGCCCACTTCCAGATGTTCGGAGACAGTGTGGATAGCCCTAGAGAGTGAGTGCACCCTTGTTTTTCAGATAGTACATGGCAGTGGTACTGCCCGTGAGGACTAGAACTGTCTTCCCCTGGAGGTGTGTTTGGAAAGCCTTCAGAGCTTTGAACACTGCTAGCAGTTCCAACAGGTTGATGTGATTGGACGCTACTACTGGAGACCACTCTGTTCGCGTTCTGTTGGAGGAGGTGAGCATCTCACCTCGCCAGAGAGGTTTGTTTGTTTGTTATTTGTAGTGCGCGCCAGACCCGAGGGTAACCGCGTTGTTCAAGAATACTTTAAGCTTTACAGGTTACACATGTTTACAGATAGCAATTACTTGCATATAATAGTTACATAATACAGGACAGTGAGGAAAATATACATTGTACACGATATGTACAGTTGGAAAGTGGAGAGTATATACAGTTGTATCCAGATGTATGCAGAGTTCGTCTTGTTGGTCAGTGGTTATGTAGGCATAGGGATGGTTTATAGGTAATTTTCTTTGATCCATTTGATGCAGTTAGATCTGAAGTCAGAGTAGGATTGGGAGGATCTTAGGCCTGGTGGGAGGGAGTTCCAAAGCTGGGCAGCTTTGACTAGGAAGCTATTTCCTCCGGCCGTACTTAGTTTAAATGAGGGTATCACTAACTGGTTGGCTTATGATGCATCTGTGGTGAGAGTCTTCTACTGCGGGGGTGGTGAAGATTTTTCCCCTTAGGAGGTTCTCCCTTGATCACCACTGCAGAGACAGAGGGCTGTCGAGACAACCACTAGATCATCCCACTGGCCAGACACCATTGGCTCGAGAGCCGCTCTTGCATGGGGTGCATGAGCAAACTAGCATGAGGGACTAGAAAGAAGCAGGAAGCCATCCTCCCGAGCAGCTGCATCGCTTTGCGATCAGTTACCTGGAGACTTGCTACCTAGTGAGGGATCTGGAACAGCAGGTTTTGGACCCTCTCATTGGAGGTGAAGGCGAGCCTGTCTTCTGTTCGAATTAGAACCCTCAAAAACTGTTTGACTTGTCTGTGGGCCAAGCTGGATTTATTTTCATTGATAGAGAATCCTAGGTTGAAGAGAAGTTCTACCGTTCTCTGGGTATTTGTTTGGCATGTTCCGTACAAATTCCCTGTTCAGTTAATGTTAACGGTATTTATATAGCGGACTGTCACCAACTGAGTTGGTCTTCAGGTGGATCTGTAAACAAAGAGGTGGGGGTTGGGTTAGTGGTTGAAGAGATAGTAGGAAAGTGAGAAGATGGTGTCCTGTTGGCAGCTTCAGTTCGTTTTTCACTGTCCGCAGAGCTTGGGTGTGAATATAGGATCGAAGCGAGTCCTCGTGTGCTGTTGTTGCGATCTAGGTGTTGATTGTTATAGCGGTTTGGTGAAGTGCGTGCGGTTTGCTGTGAGGGAAGTGGTTGTGTGGGTTTTTGTGTGCAGTGTGCAGAAATTGAGGTTTTGTTTAGTGGGTTATATGTCTCTTAATCCTTATAGTTTGTTTTATGTATCCGGTTGTCATGCCGGGTAAGTATATTCTTTCTCTTTCTTTCCTGACTGCCTAGTTTCTAGGGCGATGGCTTGGCTGGTTCCTAGGTAAGTTATTTGAGCCTGGTACAAACGGCTGGGCAAGCATTATCCCTTAGTTCGATAGTGGTGTTATATGATCATTCCCCTTCCTTCTTCCTACCTTATTTACTGTTGATAGGCCATTGGGTAGGTATATTCTTTCACTTCCCTTTCCCAACAGTCTAGTTTCTAGGGCAGCGGTGAGGTTGGTCCCCAGCTAAGTTATTGACTTTAGTACGCCCGGGTGGGCGAGCATTATCCCTACTTAGGTAGTGGTGTTATATTATCATTCTCTGTTCCTTTCCATCTATTTACTGTCGCTGGTCCATTGCGGACTCTGGGCCAGGTGTTATTGCTAGGTCATACCTTCCCAATTGAGCTGTGGATGTTGTTTGGTATGATTTGATGTGGTTTATCTTTCGATTGTAAAGTGGATACCGCTGTGTATGCCCTTATGGACATTCTTCCTATTAATGGGGTGAAGTGCCAGGATTTGAGGAGTTTCCTGAATTGTAGGTGTTCTCTTGTGTTCCGTATGTTCTTTGAGCCAGTCGTCGAGGTAGGGATAGACTGGGATGGACTGCCTGCGCAGGTGAGCCACCACTACCGCCAGTACCTTTGTGAACACCCTTGGGGCTGAGGCGATGCCAAAGGGGAAAACCTTGAACTGATAGTGGGTGTCCTCTATCATGAACCCGAGTTTACTGACATTGAAATATGAAAGTATGCATCTTTCATGTCCAATGTGGCTATGTAATCCCCCTGCTGCAGCAGTCGAATTCCTGAAGATTTGTCATCCTGAACTTTTGATGTTTTACATACTTGTTTGCAGGGCGCAGGTCTAAAACAGGGCACATGGTGAGATCCTTTTTGGGTACAAGGAAGTACACTGAATAAACACCCTTGTTTACCTTGAGTAGGTGGACGACTTCGATGACGCCCTTTTCCAGCAGGACCTGAACTTCCAGCATGATTCTCCAGCATGCTTCTTGGTGGGTGGTAGCGAGGTGGTCTGAGAAACTAGATGCACTACCCGTGGTCAAAGGTCTTTAGTATCCACTGATCTGAAGTGCTCACCTTGCAAGCGTGGATAAATGGTGACAGACTACCCCAACCGGAGAAGCACAGGTGGGGACCCGTACCGGCGAGTCACTTAGAGGAGTATGCCGGAGAGCCTCTGGAAGCTGAGTATCTACCTTTGCCCTTACCCAGATGAGAGCATATTTGCCGATATTGGAAATTGCCAGAGGAGCCCTGTCCGGAGGACCAAGAAGCACCCCCCTTGAGCCATACAGACCCTGGGGCAAGCGGGAGAAGGATTGGGCACAAAAGGACCGGCAGACGTTGGTGCCGCCATGCTGGTGAAAGGGTGTATCCGAGATCTGGCTGAGTGATTTTAATGTCTCATGATCCTTTTTTTGCCGTTTCCCGGGTGTCGTTGACCGCCTTCCCGAAAAGGCTAGATTCCTCCACAGGCTTATTAATTAAGGAGGATTGTGTTTCAGGTCAGAATCCAGAGTTCTTCAGCCAGGCATGCCGCTTGAGCAGGGTACCCTAGGTGTGGGCGTGCCCTGTGGTTTCGGCCAAGTCCAGAGTGTTCTTCAGGATATTCTGGGTAGCGTGTCTGCCTTCTGCCACGACCGCCAGCAGGCGTGATCGGGAAGGCTCTGGAACTTCCTGAAGGTTATCCCGTACTAGGCCCCACTGAACATAACTATAGCTCGCAAGGAGCGTGGTGTTAGCAATCCTTGTGGGGTAAGCTGCAGAGGCGGCGATACGTTTACCAAGGCCGTAAACTTGTCTCGAGGGGATTCTGCCGATGACAGTGGTCCCCCCTGCCCGCTTGAGAGTGGTGGTTACAACCAACTAGTCTGGTGTGGCGTGCACTCCAATGTAGAGGGGATGAAAGAGGGCTGGGCAAAACGATTTTTCTACACGGGGATTAACTGTCCATATAACAGAAGGGGAGCGTAAGCAAGGAGCCAAGTGTCTGAATGGAAGTTAATAAGGAAATGGCTTGTCTAACCAGAGTTTTCTCCTTGAGAAGGTCTTCCACAAAGTCCGAAACAGGGGCGGCTTCGTGCGTAGCAATTTTAAAACGGTCAGCTGCCCTTTTTAAGAGGGAGTTAAATAGCCTCTGGTCGTCAACTGGCGACAAATCTCTTTGCAGATGAGAAGTGGGTGATCCAGACAGATGACGTCTGCGTCAGTGTTAAGTAGCAGTGTGTGCCACGAGCCTTGGTCCTTCGCTTGATCCCAGTCTGGGCCTTGCTAGACGGGGTCTTGGTCATAAAGGTAAAACCCTCTATAAGAAACATCCTGACCCGGGTCCTCGGGGTCATCCCCAAAGATGTTAACGTGGTGTTCTTGTGGTTCCTCCAAAGAGTATTTTCGCCATTGCTGCTCCTCAAAGATTAACTACAATAATACCCATACTTTTCAAATGGAGTGTGTGCATCTAGAACATAATTAACTTTGTTTTAAAAAGAAATTAAGTGTCTACCACAAGCACCAAGCCTTCCAGCCTCTTCACATTTAAGCAGAGTGTTTAAAGGACTAAAAATGCAAGACCGACATACCAGAAAATACAGTAAAAGCTTAATTTAACATCAGCTTTTCTATCCTTAAAGAACGAGGGGGAAGGGGGAAGTTGGCAAAGGATCCTATGCATGTAGATATCATTGAACAGGATATCTCCATATCCCCAATCCATTGCAATCTCACCCTCAAATTCCGGGCAAGTGATCCAAGAGCATTATCACCATCAGCAAACCTTGGTCGTGAAGATGCACATAAAACGAGAAGACTGCCCTTTTCTTCACAATAAAACAAGTGAAAAACAGCTTTAAAAGTAAAGTTCGGGAGGATAGATCGGGGGCAACGGGCTCGCCTAGGAAGCAAGACGTCACGGAGCACTACAGGTTCAATCCCCAGGTCAGCGCTTAGAAACCTCTGGGTATTAAGCGCGTTATAAATAACCTATCATTTCATTTCAAAGCATTTGCATTTACTGAAGCCTATTGCTTTCGGTTTGTTAGTTACTTCCAAAGACTGCTGTATTCGCGGATTAGCAGTTAATGGCGCCTGTTAAGGGTGTTGGGTCTGTGGTTTCTAGGAGACCATGCACAAACATTGCTCAGCCATTTGATATGTCAGGAAAGCCCATTACAGAGAAGGGAAGAAGTACTTTTAAGTGATTGTGAGGCCAACTGTATGTGAGGAGCAGCCAAGTTAGCGGTCAGCATAATGAAAGTAAACCTAGTAGAAGCAACGCTAAGAAAGGGAGCAAATACAGATAGTGAAAAGTGTAAAACCACCAAGAATGCTTTTCACAGGGATCCCTGTGGGTGTACATTTGGGTGGGGAGGGCCAGGAAGGGAGAAGGAATTCACAGGCTTAAGCTTGGCTATGACCATTCACTGGGAGGGCCTATAACCAAACACCTACAGGCTGTGTCTCCCTCACATGCCATTTCTCTCCTACCTTAATTCCCATAACAATACTTTTGACTTATAGGGAGCGTTTTCAGAGCCACCAAATAGCTTAAAACTAATAAATGAAATACTGCATAGGTATGGAAACGCCAAAGTGTTCCCCACCTTAAATCTGGTAAGGGCCTACCATCAGCTGGAATTACAAAGTTATAAATATCTCATGGCCTTCATCAAAGACTTTACAGATTCACTTTCATGCTCTTGTTTAGCCACTGTCTTTTCAGAGGCTGGAATGGGGGAAACTTATAAAAGACTACCGAATGTACTGTACTTTCCTCGTGACCTCTTCGTATGCAGACTGTCTCCAGAAAGGTCACACACAAAAGACTGAGATCCCAACAGAACCATGGACTCGCCTCAGTTCTGAGAAGTGTAGACTGTTCCGCAATGAGATTGGATTATTGTTGAAAGATTGCACTTTTTTGCAACTTTCCCTGCGTAGTTTTTATGTCTCCCCTTTCTTTTTGCTCAGTTTTTGAACATGATATGAAGTTTTGAAGGGAAGTTAAGCCTCCAACTTTACTTCCCTTGCTGTTTGCTCGCATGTTATGAGGAAACTGATCAGTCCTTTAGATGTCAGCAGTGGGAAACTATGTTTTACCCTTTACCTTATTTAACTTTTTAACATGGAACACAGCATCTTACAATGCAGTACAAGGAGATATTTATTTTTTGTTATTGGCATGTGGCTTGTTACAAACCTTCTCTAGTTAATGTACTAATATAAAATGTATCATATATAAAATCAAAATCATAAAATCAAAAAGAGTAAAAAATAAAAATAAAATGAAAGAAAACAGTTTATCAGTTAGTATGAAATAAGAAATCAACAATTGATTAGACACTTTTGGAAAATAATTAAACAACAAACAGTGAATGACATTCTGCGGTTATCTCCTCATTACATGAAGGACCACCGCTGTGATACACTCCAGGATGGTTTTTCGCTTATAGAGCTAAGGAATTTCGTTCTTACAGATGTCAGTGTGGGCAGTTCAGTGCAGGATGTTTTAAGGTTTCTGCTGATATTTTGCTCCACCTACAATTGTCAGATCCAACAGTACTTAGGTTTCTTGCACTGAGAATTTGTTTGGTAGGAAACCAGTTTAAACAAATTCACACTACTATGTTACAATGCCAGGCACTGGTGAATTTCGATAGGTACTTCGAAATTGTATTCACAGCTCTAGACTCTTGGACGGCATTTTCCTATAGCTTGAACCACAATTTGTTTTCTTGCGTTTGTGACCAGTCCCAGAGCTAAAGTTTCTTTTTTGCAGCGTTGGAATTCTGTACAAGCATCGCTGTTATGTTTACTTCGTCTAAAATCGCTTGCTATTGTGAATACCAAACCCATCCCAATTTCCCTTGCTCATAAGGTGCCAAGATTTGGTATCGGATAGGGAGATTAGGCATGATTAGCTTGCGATATAATGACAATGTTTTCCATACCACTGTGGTGTAAATTGAAACTAGCCCCAGTTTGTGTCGTATAACGGTAACTGGCACGCAGTTGGGTACTCTTAGGATTTTCCTCCAGAACATACCTTCGAGTAGCGGCCACTCTTTACAGAAGCAGAGGCAAGTCTAGGCTCTGTAGGTTTGAATTGGCACACCTTTCGGTTTATAAAGTTTCACAACAGGAATCAATTAAAAATGTCCATACCTTTTGTATATTATAGTCCTTTGAGTAGCAAGATGTTTGGATTTTGTACTCCATTCAGCTAGACAAGGTTTGTCACATGAACTCTGGTTTAGTTCTTTGAGCATTTGGTTTGAAACACCCTCTCGGCCTCGAGCCTTGCTGAGGCCTTTGATCCCTGCTATGATTTTTTCTTTGTCAAATGAAAGTATCCCCTCCATTGAGTCAGATTGCCTATTAGAGGGCTTATCAGAGCACTTTTTTGAAAAGTGATCCAAAAAGCTCCCCATGCGCTTTCAGAAACTGTTTGAGACCAGTTTTGATTGCCCATCTCGTTTAGCGCAAGCCACAACGATCGAGTCATTCGATGACAATCTTTAACATATGTTCTGCATCTCTTTACACAATAAGCGCTTTGTAGCTTCTGATCCAATTATTGTATTGTTGCACTTCATAATAAAATTAGCTTTATTGCGATCTTCAGTCGCATGCAATTTTCTTAACTTTTGACTCAGTTTTCGTTTTTTCCAAAAATTGTACTGATCATATAAATGTTTTGGTCGTTTTTTTTTTTTTTGTCCCATTGCCAACATCGGCTCGTAATACTGCAGTCATCGATTAGTTAAGTTATATCTGCAATAAAACATTTATCTTTCCAGTAGAGGTTTACAATAATAAACCATGTTGCTTCTATAGTTGTGGCTTTATCCAGCTGTAGTACCACCATTTGCATATGGTGGTTGAGGTTTTTTTGAATCACCCTAGCTTTTTACACTTGAGATATGGGATACATTACTCACCGTAATCTTATTTCTGATGCTTGTATCTGCGTAGATTCACATGCTGTGCATAGGCCGACATCTAGTGGAAGCTGCGGAGTACTACAGTTTGTTTTTCGAAACTCGAAAATGGGCGTCGACACAGGGCGTGCCAGTAATACTATCCTTAGTGTGACGTCCACTGTACCCATGATCACTCACCCGTGTTGTTTTTCTGACATGAGCTAGCATGAGGAATAGCGCGAGTACAGGTTATCCAAGCAGATAGATAGATAAGCCTACAAGCATCCATGCGCCTTCTCTCAGAGGGGAGGAAGGGCGGGTGCATGTGAATCTAAGCAGATACACGCATCAGAAATTCGATTACGGTGAGTAATGTATCCCTTCTGAGGCTTGTGGAATCTGCTTAGATCACATGCTGTGCATAGATTAGCGAGCAGTGTTAGAAGGATGTGGGATGTGAGAAGGGTCATGAGCAAACAGGTGTCTTAGAACCGCTTGTCCCACTTGAGTATCTGTCTTGGAATGAGTGTCAATGTAGTAGTGCGGAGTAAAAGTGTGAATAGAGCTCCATGTAGCTGCTTTGCAAATGGTGTCAAGGGGTACATTAGCAATGAAAGCCAGAGTGGCCCCAATGCCTCTTGTAGAGTGGGCTCTTGGCGTAAAAGGCAGAGTCTTTTCAGAAAGGGAGTAACATAGCTGGATACAATTGACTATCCACTTGGAGATGGCACCCTTAGAGACGCGATCTCCCTCTCTGCCTGTAGCTACGGAGACAAACAGTTGGTCTGTTTTTCTTAGTGGCCTGGTCTTGTCTACATAGTAGAGGACCGCTCTTCGCACATCTAGAGTGTGTAGTTTCACCTCAGCAGAGCTCTTGGGTTCTTGGAAGAAGGCCGGAAGCTCAATGGACTGGTTAACGTGGAATTTAGAAATGAACTTAGGTGAGAACCTAGGGTGTGTTCGTAGAACCAGTTTATCCTTATGAACAGTAAAGAAAGGATCCTGCACTGAAAGCCTGAAATTCACTGACCCTTCTTATGGATGTAATGGCTATTAAGAAGGCAGTTTTATAGGTCAGGTGTTTGAGACTGGGTTAATGCATGGGTTCAAAGGGTGGACCCATGAGCTTAGCAAGCACCACATTAAGGTCCCATCCAGGTGGTGGGTTTGAAATTGGAGGGTGGAGTCTCTTTACCCCTTCAATGAAAGCTTTAACCACTGGGACTTTCCACCACAAAACTTTGTTATGGGAGGTGGTGTAGGCTGACAGCGCCGCTAGGTGTCCCTTGAGTGAATTAAATACCAACCCTGCATCCAGCAGGTGGAGCATGTAGGTGACAATATTGGAAGGAGTGCAATCAACCGGGTTGATTTGCTTATTCTGGCACCAGATAACGAATCTCTTCCATTTATCAAAATAACAGTGCCTCGTGTTTGGATTCCTTTAGGATGTCCATGCACCTCTGTGGTAAGTTGAGATGTCCAAACTCTGACTTCAGGAGCCATGCTGTCAAGTTCATTGAGCCGGGTTGAGGATGCACTGTTTGACCTTGGTGCTGGGATAGGAGTTTGTGCCAGTACGGGAGTCTGATGGGTTTGCATGCTGCTAGTCTGCGCAGTTGTGGGAACCACGGTTGTCTCGCCCACATGGGAGAAACTAGGATGAGCGTCATCGATTCCCTGTGCATCTTGTTAACCACTTTCCTCATGAGAGGAGTTGGTGGAAAAGCATAAGCAAACATCCCTGACCAGTTCATCCACAGGGCGTTCCCCTTGGAGTCTGGCTGGGGGAACCTGGATGCGAATCCTGGGCATTGTCTGTTTTCGCTTGTGGCAAATAGGTCTATAGTGGGGAAACCCCACTGTGAGAAGAGATCTTCTATGATTTCTCTGTGCAGACACCATTTGTGTTCGTCTGGGAAGGGGATCTCTGCTCAAAGCGTCTGCAAGTGAATTGAGATCTCCTGGAACATGTTGAGATGACAGGTAAATGTTCCATCTGAGTGCCCATGTCCAAATTTTCTGGGCAAGCCTGGACAGATTTGGCGAACGAGTCCCTCCCTGTTTGTTTATGTAAAACATCGCTGTCGTGCTGTGTTAGGATCTGTACTGACAGGCTCAATAGGTGGGGTTCGAACGCTCGAAGCGCTCTGAAGACTGCCAGGACTACAGTCAATCTAGCAGACTGATATGATTCTTAGCCACTGTGTGAGACAAGAGACCCTGAGATGTGTGGTGGAGGAGGTGTGCTCCCCACCCTGACAGGGACGCGTCTGTAGTGACTACAGCTTGTACCTCCGGATCGTAAAAGGGTTTCCCCTTTGACAGGTTCCCTCTTGACCACCAGTGAAGACTTTGTACAAGTGTTGGCGAAACGACCACTAGATCGTCCCACTGACCACTTGCCTGAGACTACTGTTTCGCCAACCATTCTTGCATGGGTCGCATGCGCAGGTGCGCGTGGGGGACCAGGTAAATACATGACGCATCATGCCTAGCAAACACATCGCTTTGCACACCCTTATCTGACGACCGGGCTGATACAGAGGAATTTGCAGTAGTAGATTCCGAATTCTCTCTGATGAAAAGGCCAACGCCTCTTGAGTGTTTAGTACAGCCCCTAGGAACTGCTTGAAGGTGCTTTGGCACCAGGCTTGATTTTTTCTCGTTGATAGAGAAACCCAATTCTAAGAGGTTGTCGATAGTTCTTTGAATGTTTGATCTGCAAATTACTGGGGTCTCCCCCGTGATGAGCCAGTCGTCCAGGTAAAGGTACACCGGGATTGACTCCCTGCGTAGGTGTGCTGCCGCCACCGCCAGTACCTTGGTTTATACCCTTGGAGCCGAGGCTATACCGAAGGGCAGCACCTTGAACTGGTAGTGCTGACTGTCCACCTTGAAGCGCAGGAATCTTCTGTGCGCTGGGAACATGAAAATAGGCATCTCATGTCCAATGTTGCCATGCAATCCCCCCCTTTCTAGGAGGGGGATTACTTCTTGGAGAGTAGCCATGCGAAATTTTTGGGGTTCGACATACTTGTTTGCAGGGCGTAAGTCTAATACTGGGCACATCGTTAAATCTTTTTTTGGCACAAGGAAGTATGTTGAATAGATACCCTTGTTTACCCTGGTTGCCCAGGACGAGTTCTATCGCGTCCTTTGAGAGAAGATTGACGATTTCCTCGAGGAGGATCTTCTGGTGGTCTAGTGAATATATCTTTTGACAGAGGGTGGTTGCGGTGGCGCTCTAGCAGTTCGATGCAGTATCCTGCGGACACTGTGGACAGTACCCATCTGTCCCATGTGATCCCTTCCCATGCTTGGGTGAAGTTGGAAATGCGCCCCCCCCTAGTGGGGATGCATAAGAAGGGACCCCGAGCGAACGTCACCGCATTGCTCGTCTTTGGCAGTTTTCAGTGCGTCCTCTACCGCTTTGTCAAACAAGACATTTGGTTCCACCGGCATGTCAATAAGGGTTGCCTGGGTCTCGGGTTTAAACCCTGAGTGTCTTAGCCAAGCGTGCCTTTTAATGACAGTGCTATCTGCTAAGAGCCGGCCTGCATTATATACTGCGTCAAAGGTCGTCTTCAGAATGCAACCGGACACGGCTCTACCTCCCGACGCGATCTGGGCCAACTGACCCTTTAGTGGTTCCGGTGCGGAGTCAATGAGAGCAGCTACCTGCTCCCACTGGTGGCAATTATAGCTTGCCAGCAGAGTGGTGGTGTTGGCGATCCTTGCCTGGTAAGCGGAAATGGAGGCTACTTTTCTTCCTAAACCGTAGATTCTTTTGCTCTCCTTGTCTGGGGGAGCCTCAGATGATGACAGAGGTGTCCCGCTCTCTTTCTGGTGTTAGTGATTACCAAGGAGTCGGGCTTGAGTTGACCCCTTATGTAAAGAGGTTCTGACTGGGCGGTCCTGAACATCTTCTCAATTCTGGGGTTCACAGCCTTAGTGAGATTAGGATTCAGAAGGGAAGGATCAATTCTACGTTGGATTGATTTGAGAATAGGAAGGGCTTGAGCAAGGGGTCTTTTGTCCCCCACTAGCTCCTCTGCAAAGTCCCTCTCTTCCTGCGCATCTATGTGGAAGTGCTCTGCAGTTTTAACCAAGACCTGATTTAAAAGGGGCTGGTTATCTATAGGTGAGTCAGAAACCTGTGGTTCCTTGTTAGCCCGGGAGTCCATATTATAGACCTCCGCCTCGTCTTTCTCTTCCTCATCCTGGCCTTCGTCATCTCCATAATACTTGACCCCAGTTTGGTTGTCCAGCACCAAAACGTCTGGGTCATCCCCATACTGTTGGTAAGGCTGAATATGGTAAGGGTCTGAGGACAGTCCCTGAGCCGGAGTATTAAGCCGAGATCTCTTATTAGGAGGCTGGGGGTCCTTGGTTCCTGAAGGAGTAGCATTGTCAGGGGTATAACTAAGAAAATGCTGTGGATTTTTTTCATAAAAATTAGCTAAGGAAGACATTCTCCTCATCACCCTGTCTATGTACTCAGTGCTCCACTCTCTGGAACTGGGGACGACCACCTCCTGTTGAGGTTAATCTTCTAATCCCATATCATAAGGAGCGGGAGGGGTGACCCTGGGTTTAGTGACAGGGGTCTTAGATATGTCTTTATCTGATGACCTGTGTTTGACCTTGTGGACCTGGGGTGCAGAAGTTGAATGTGTAGACTTTTTTTGCTGTTCGTCCCCTTTCCCGTGAGTGGAAGAGCGTTTGCCTGACGGTTTGGCCTTATAGGAATCTTTGGACGTCTTCCGTCGAGATTTGGGGGTACTCTCTCTCTTTTGAGAGCGCACGTCGGGACTCGGAGGCAGATGCCAAACGGGCTGCCAGAGCAGACTTTGGGTGTGCGGCTTGGGGATGGAGGTCGGATTTGTCTTCCGACGAAAGTACCTCTGTTACTTTAGGGAGCGAGGCACTCTTGGCAACTGTGGACGGTTGCTGTGTGTCGTGCGGCGATCTTGACCTGGAACGCAGAGAGGACACCGATTCGGTGGACCACTTTCTTTGTGACTCTTATTTCCGTGAACTCAACACGCGTGTCGAGTCTCGGTTGGCCTTAATGTTCTTAGGTGTTGAAGAAGATTGGGGTGTGCTCGTGTTGCCGGGTGTGTTCCCCATAACTGCCCTGCCGGACAATCCTCCGAGGTCGGGACTAGAACTTGAGTGTCTTTAGACACCCCTGTGCCCTCGCCGTCTGAATGGGTGGCGTCGCTGCCATCACTGAAGGCACCCACCGCTTCCATGGCCTCGAGCTGCCTGGCGTGGTGGGACCAACGTTTAGTGGAGCGGTCCTTGAGTGTTTTAGCTTTAAAAGCCTACACGCTCTACAGTTAGCTTCGGGGTGGACCCTCGGCAAGCAGAGATTACAGGTGGCGTGTTTGTTAACCCAAGGATACTTGCGGTTACACTTGGGACAAAATTGAAATGGAGTACTCTCCATATGTCACCTTATGGCAGCGGGCTAGCGTGTCTAGGAAAATAAAGAGTGTAGAGTAGGTTTACACCCCCCACTCTCCCTACTTGCAGGGCCAATGCCAGAGACCTTCCAAGGCCCAAAGTCTGTCGTGCAGCTCTTGGCGGTTGTTTGGTTCTTCGGACCGGCGTTGATCTTCGATGTCTTGACGTGGGAGTGAAAGAACAGAGAAATTAATATCTACTTTTTGTCAAAATGGCTTAAAGCCAGGTAACTCTGCGCAATGCTTCCGACAAGTATGGCGGAAAAAAACAATCTGAGGGTCCTACACGCATGAGGGATCATGGGTACACAGTGGACGTCACACTAGGGATAGTATTACTGGCACGCCCTGTGTCGACGCCCATTTGAGTTTCGAAAAACAAACTAATACTCCGCAGCTTCCACTAGATGTCGGCCTATGCACAGCATGTGATCTAAGCAGATTCCACAAGCTTCAGAAATATATATATTCTATCATACATTACTCACCGTAATCTTATTTCTGATGCTTGTATCTGCTTAGATTCACATGATGTGCATAGGCCGACATCTAGTGGAAGCAGCGGAGTATTAAAGTTGTTTTTGAAATTCGAAAAGGGATGTTGACAGGGTGTGCCAGTAATAGTATCCCATGTGTGACGTCCACTGTACCCATGATCCGTCACGTGTGTAGGACCCTCAGATTGTTTTGTTTCTGACATCCCTTCACCTTCTTCTCCAAGGGGAGGAAGGGTGGGCGCATGTGAATCTAAGCAGAAACAAGCATCAGAAATACGATTACGTTGAGTAATGTATCCCTTCTCAGGGTTGTGGAATCTGCTTAGATCACATGCTGTGCATAGATTAGCAAGCATTGTTAGGAGAAGGTGGTGGGTTGTGAGAAGGTTCATTGGCAAACAGATGTTTTAGAACCACTTGTCCCACCTGTGTATCTGTCTTGGAATAGGCGCCAATGCAGTAGTGCTGAGTGAAAGTGTGTACTGAGCTCCATGTGGCTGCTTTGCAAATGCTGTCTAAGGTGACATTTGCAATAAACGCCAGAGTAGCTCCTGTGCTCCTTGTGGAGTGAGTTCTTGGCGTGAAAGGCAGTGTCTTGTCTGACCGAGAATAGCACAGTTGTATGCATCTGACTATCCATCTGGCGATGGTATTTTTGGAAATGCTGTCTCCTTCTCTGCCTGGTGCTACAGAGACAAACAGTTGGTCTGTTTTTTTAGCGGACTGCTCTTGTTTACATAATAAAGGACTGCCCTCCTTACATCTAGTGTGTGGAGTTTTACCTCAGCTGAGCTTTTCGGGTTCGGGAAGAAAGCCGAAGCTCAATGGACGGGTTTACATGAAATTTAGAGATGCCCTTCGGAGAGAACCTAGGTTGTGATGTAAAACCAGTTTGTCTTTGTGCATGACAAAGAAAGGATCCTGCACTGACAATGCTTGCAATTCACCAACTCTTCTTATGGAAGTAATAGCCACTAAGAAGACAGTCTTGTAAGTCAGGTGTTAAAGACTTACGCATCGGCTCAAAAGAGGGCCCCATGAGCTTTCCAAGTACTACATTGAGATCCCATCCTGGCGGTGGGTTTGAAATCGGAGGGTGAAGTCTCTTTACTCCCTCCATGAATGCTTTGATGACCGGCACCTTTATTGTGGGAGGTGGTGTAAGCCGACAAGGCCGCCAGGTGGACCTTTATAGAGTTGAATACTAACCCAAAGTCAAGCAAGTGGAGCATATAGTTTAGAATGTGGGATGGGGTACATTCTATGGGGTTTATTTGTTTAGACTGGCACCAAATTACAAATCTCCTTCACTTGTCGAAATAACAGTGTCTAGTGTTTGGCTTTCGAGCCTCTGTGAGGATATCCATATACCTCTGTGGTAGGTTAAGATATCCAAACTCTATGACTTCAGGAGTCACGCTGCCAAGTTCGAGTGAGGTTGTGGGTGCACTGTTAATACCCCGTGTTGATCCAGTAAGTTGATTTGGCACGGGAGTTTGATGGGATCACATCGCCAGTCTGCGCATGTGGATACCAAAGGTGTCTTGCCCACATAGGAGCAACTAGGATGAGCGTCACTTGTTCCTTGTGGATCTTGTTCACCATTGTGTTCATGAGCGGAGTCAGGGGGTCTGGGGGGAGGGGGGTGCGTAAGCAAATCTCCCTGACCAGGACCAGTTCATCTATAGGGTGTTCCTCTTGGTGCCTAGTTGGAGGAACCTGGATGCAAAGTCTGGGCATTGTTTGTTTTCGCTTGTAGCAAACAATTCTAGCGTGGGAAACCCCACTGAGAGAAGAGGTGTTCTACAACTTTTGTGTCTAGTTGCCATTTGTGTTCCTCTGGTAGAGGATTGCTGCTGAGTGAGTCAGCTAGAGAGAACAGTTCCCCTGGAACGTGTTGAGGATAGGAATATTTTCCGTTTGAGTGCCAATTTCCAAATTTGGTGGGCTCGTTTGGACAGATTTGGAGAACATGTGCCCCCCTGTTTGTTGATGTAAAACATTGCCGTAGTGCTGTCGGTGAGGACATGAACTGACTGATTTGCTAGGTGCATCTCGAATGCCTGAAGGGCCTTGAACACTGCCAGTAGTTCCAGCAGATTGATTTGGTTCTGCGCTGTGACACGGGTCCATAGACCTTGTGCTGTGTGATGAAGGTGATGAGCCTCCCACCCGGCGAGAGACGCGTCTGTCGTAACTATCGCCTGCACTTCTGGATCGTGTAAGGGTTTCCCCCTTCAACAGATTTTCCCTTGTCCACCAGCGAAGGTTTTGTACCAGTGTTGGCGAAACGACCAATAGATCTTCCCACTGACCGCTTGCCTGAGACAACTTTTTCGCCAACCATTCCTACATGGGACACATGCGCATGCGTGCATGCAGTACCACGTAAATGCAAGATGCCATCATGCCTAGCAAACGCATAGCTTTGTGTAGGCTTATCGGGCGGCCAGCCTGATAATGAGGTATTTGCAGTAACTTATTTTGGACCATTTCCTTTGACAGGAAGACTAACCCCTCTTTTGAGTCTATTACAGGTCCTAGGAACTGTTTGGTTGTACTTGGCACTAGGCTGAATTTTTTCTTGTTTATTCAGAAGCCCAATTGAATGAGAACATTGATATTTCTTTGAATGTTTTGCCTGCAAATTTGCGGAGTCTCCCCTGTAATCAGCCAGTCGTCCAGGTAAGGGTACACTGAGATTGCTTCCCTGCGCAGGTGGCGCTGCCACCACCGCCAGTACCTTCGTGAATACCCTTGGTGCGTTTGCTATTCCGAAGGGTAGCACTTTGAATTGGTAGTGCTGGTATGCCATCTTGAACCGCAAGAACTTCTGTGTGCTGGGAACATTGAAATATGAAAATAGGCATCGTTCATATCCAATGTTGCCATGTAGTCTCCCCGCTTTAGCAGGGCCATTACTTCTTGTAACATAGTCATGCAGAACTTTTTTGGCTTGACACAGGTGCTTGCAGGATGCGGGTCTAATACTGGGCGCATTGTTAGACCTTTTTTTGGAACAAGGAAGTACAATGAATAAATACCCTTGTTTACCTGGTTTGCCGGGACGACTTCCATGGTGTCCTTTTGGAGCAGCGTTGAGATTTCCTCGAGAAGGATGCGTTCTTCTTCCTTCGAGTCAGTCTTTTAAAGGAGGGGATGGTTCTGCGGTCACTGGATTAGTTCGACACAATAACTGGCTGCCACGGATAGCACCCATTTGTCTGAGGTGTTTCCCTCCCATGATTGGGTGAAGTTTGAAATACGCCCTCCTACTGGAGAGGCATGGAGGGCACCTGAAGCGGGTAGTCACTTTATATATATATATATATATATAAAAATAAAAGAGCGAGCAAGCAAGAGTGCGCGTGAGAGAGGTTTTTTACTGGACACTACTGGCTGTTTAAATGCTGCAGATCATTACATTGATTAGCATGGACTTGCTTCCAACTCTGATTTTAGATAAGAGGACCTCTGCAGCCATTTCTGGAAATCATTGTCGAAGGCAAGAATGCCTTGAGAAAACAAAGCCGGCTGAAGATCCGAGGACTACTCCGGTAGTGGCTTAGCATCCCTTCCTAAGGCTGACGCGTTACCTGATTTCCAAAGACCCAGAGATATGCTTCAGCCCTTGGTTTAGTTGGAGCAACACGTCTCAATGCCTTCGAGGATCCTGCCCTTCTCAGCCTTCTGAAATGTCCCTGGGCGGCCCGGTGGACTGAGCATCGCACTCATGGGCTATGTGAGGGGTCAGAAATGTGAGATGGACATAAAGGTAAAGTGTTCTCAAGGTTTGGCAATTATTCAATGAAAAAGGGTGGGATAAAAACCTATCTTTCCCTATCCTAGCAAGGAGGTCCCCGTCTGCAAACTAAAGGAAAGTGACCTAGTGTACAAAATGCCTCGGACCCTCACACTAAAACACAACAACATTATGGAACAAGTTACTTACCTGTAACAGTTGTTCTCCAGCATGGGTCTGGCATGGATTCACATGCTCATGAATATTCCCTGTCGTCAGGCTGGGAATCCTCAGTAAAGAAAAATATCAGTTTCAGTTTCGTTTCTGAACTGTCTTTCTCCTAATAACCAATCACTGGTCTCTGGGTCATACTGCCACCAGCCAATTACTGCCCTCTACCTAAGCCCCTCCTCTGGCAGCCATCGTCAGATTTGGTAGCACGTAAAGTGGCAGTATGACCAAGTGAAGAGTCGCAGAGGGGTAGGAGGGAGGGTTCACATGTGAATCCATGCCAGACCCATGCTGGAGAACAACAGTTACAGGTAAGTAACGTGTTCCTTCTCCAGCATGGGGTCTGGCATGGATTCACATTCTCATGAATACAAGAATACATGGTTATGGGTCAAAGGATCGAATGGTCAAAGGGTCGACACCAAAGGACCGAAAACCAAAGGATCGAATAATATTTTTTTACATTTTTTTTTTGTTTTGGGGGGGGAGGGGATCCCCCCTCCCAACCCTCCTTTTTTTGCTAAAAACCATTTTTTTTACCTATACGAAAACCTTTGGAGTCGATCCTTTGACCATTCGACCCTTTTTTTTCATCCTTTGACCAGACACCAGAATACATAGCAGTACACACATGCACAACCACGGGAGGTGACAAGGCTCAACATTAAGCATCTCTTACCTCATCACCAGGCCCACCTTCAGGCGAACAGGTTGCGCAGCACTGCCTGGCCGACTTTGGACTCCTCCCTGGAATCCCAGTCGATGCAGTAGAATCTCGTGAAGGTGTGCGTCGACCGCCACGTAGCAGCCCTACAGATGTCCAGCAGGGGCACACCAGATAGAAACGCCGTGGTAGCAGCGATCGCTCTGGTTGAATGGGCTCTCGGATGGCCGGGCAAGGGTCGGTTTGCCAACCGGTGACAGTGCATGATGCAGCCGGAGAGCCATCTGGAAATGGAAGCCATCGAGAGGGCCTTCCCTTGGTTCACAGTTCCAAAGTTCACAAACGGCTGTGATGTCATCCGAAAACTCTTTGTGCGGTCCACGTAGAACTTCAGCGCTCTAGCTACATCCAGAGAGCGCAAAGTCCTCTCAGCCAGCGACTAAGGTGACGGGAAGAAAAGAAGTAACACCAAGGGCTCGTTGAGATGGAAGTCCGACGGCACCTTGGCCATGAAGGAGGGGTGCGTCCTCAGCAGCACCCTCGTATTGTGAAAAGTCAAGTGTGATGGTTTACAGGAGAGGGCCTGGATCTCTCCCACTCGTCGTGTGGAGGTGATGGCCATAAGAAACGCCGTCTTCCACGACAGGAACTTCAACGGTGCCAAATGCAGCAGCTCGAATGGCGGCCCCATGAGCCTGGACAGTACCACGTTGAGCTCCCACGTCGGGGCCGGAGGTTCACCAACGGGAATGACTGGAGCAGTCCCTTCATAAACCCCTTCACCAGGCGATGGGACCAGAGATATGATCACCTTGGGGTCCTGGAGTAGCGGGAAATCACTGCTAGATGGATCTTGGAGGCGTGGGCCAGCCCTGCCTTGGCCAGCGACAGAAGAAAACGGCAGCACCTGAGCACCTGGGGGGCCGTAATCCACAGAGGGTTAATCTGTGCACGGCATCAGACAGAGAGCCTTCTCCATTTGTGTCCATAACACTTGAGAATCGAGGGCGCCCTGGCCTTTAAAAGCACCTCCTTGCAGTCCGCTGGGATATCGTACCCTCCAAACTCTAGCGCTGCAGGAGCCAGGCCAGGCCTGCAAGTTCAGCAACGCGTGGTGGAGGATGGCGCCTCCTTCTCTGACGAGGAGATCCGCGTCGGTCGGCAGTTTGACTGGGGGGGAAGACACTGACATGTCCAGAAGGTCCGGGAACCAGATCTGCCTCGGCCACACTGGTGCGACGAGGATCATCCTGCACCGGGACCGTTTGAGTTGGTTGATGAGTCGCAGCAGCAACGGAGGGAACGCATACAGGAACAGGCTGTCCCAGGGGAACGAGAAGGCATCGCCCATGCTCTTCGGCTGGGGAAACCTGCTGGCGAACCTCTGGCACTTGGTGTTCGTCGCCGTCGCGAACAGGTCGATCTGGGGATTGCCCCATCGTCGGAAGAGGATGTCCACTTGATCCTGCCGCAGTTCCCACTCGTGGCACGAGCGCAACTCCCTGCTGAGTGCGTCGGCGATGGTGTTTTTTATTCCTGCCAGGTGAAAGGGTACCAGAAACATCCCTTGGGCTATGGCCCAATGCCACAGATCCTGGACCTCCTTGGATAGGGCTGGGGATCTGGTGCCTACCTGCCTCTGGATGTAAAACATCGGAGTGGTTTTGTCGGTGAAGATACTCACCACCTTGCCCTTGAGGGACAGAAGAAACAACCTGAGGGCCCAGAACACGGCTCGGAGCTCCAGGACGTTGAAGTGAAGTGACCTCTCCTCCGATAGCCAAAGGTCTCTTGCGTGGAGATCTCCGGAGTGAGCCCCCCCCCATCCTTCTAGGGAGGCGTCCGTCGTCACCGTCTCCTGATGGCCCGGGGTCTGGAAATCCATACCCGCCGTCATATGCACGTGGGCGCCCCACCACCGGATCGCTCGGCATAAGGTCTCGTTGAGTGAGATGTTGTCTTCGAAGTTGCCCGTCGCTTCAATCCAGCAATCGTCGAGGAACTCCTGCAGTGGTTGCATCCGTAGTCTGCAAAGGCGCACAAAGTAAATGCAGGAGGACATCATGCCGAGCAGGGACTTGACGGACCTCACCTTGGCCACGTCCATGGTCAACAGCTGTTGCACTTTGCCTAGGATGGCCTTCGTCCTCTCCTCCGACGGAGATGCTAGTCGTGCCACTGTGTCAAGCTTGGCTCCCAGGAACAGGGCGACTTGCGACGGTACCAGGTGGGATTTTGTGAAGTTGATCGAAAATCCTAGATCTGTGAGCAGTTGGACGGTCTTCCGTGCGTGTTCGACGGCGAGTTCCCTTGTGTCCGCCCGGATGAACCAGTCTTCCAGATAAGGGTAGTCCTTGATCCCCTATAGGTGCAGCCGCGCCGCCACTGGTGCCAGGCACATGGTGAACACCCTGGGTGCCGACTTCAGTCCGAAGGGAAGGGCCTTGAACTGGTAGTGCCGTCCTTTGACTACGAATCGCAGAAACTTTCAATGTTTTTTCAAGATGGGGATGTGAAAGTAGGCGTCCTCTAAGTCAAGCGACGATAGGAAGTCGCCTTCCTCCAGTTGTCCCAGCAAGTGTTGGAGGGTAACCACCCGGAACTCGGGGGCGTGGCTACAAGAGCCATGTGAGTAGTCGAGCTCTGGGAGAGCTCCCGCGATCCGGCCTTCAATCCTGATCAGAAGTGCACAAATTCACACTTTGATGTCCTGAAAATCTGTGTGCCAGTCCATGAAGGTGGCGCACGGGTACCCTGCAAATTTGGAGCCTGGGCTGAGGAAGCAGACGGCCCTGCGAGCATTTCTGCGCCCACGTATCCAGGGTCTGGGACCCTAAAATGGCAGCTGCTGAAGCTAACAGGGGAGCCAGCCAGCGGGGTGGACACAGTGGTAGCTGCTTGCGAGAGGGTCGGACGCTGGCAACGGCGCACTGCGGCTCCTGCGACACTCGCTGGAGTCCGGAGGGCAGGGGCCGCCGCACGGACCCCAAGTTGTAATGCTCCCGAGGCTGGTCCAGCGAGAGACAGCCGCCCCTGAAGCTGTGGCGGGTGTGGGATTGGCCGCGCCTGGCGGGGAGGACCCAACAGCGGACCCGGCTCACACTGGTGTTCCTAGGAGGCAGTAAAAGCAGCCCGCGGTGGACAAAGACAGGCCTGGGACACCTAGAAGCCCTGCACGCTGGAATTTTGGAGCGCCCTGAAGAGTGCGGAAATTAGGTCGGTCCGCACACTCCCTTGGGAGCGGGAGCCTAGTACCCTGAAGTCTGGAGCCTGCGCCAGGGAAAAGGACGGGACTGCGGGTATTGTCGAGTCCAAGTACAGCGGGTCGGAGAACCCCCCCAAAATGGCGGCTGCGTGAAGCCAACAAAGGCGCTGGCCACTGAAGTGAAGCCGGTGGTGGCACTGTGGGGGAGGGAGTTGGATGCGGACATCGGCACAGTGGGGCCCCTTTAAGGAACTAGTTACTTACCTGTAACTGTTGTTCTCCAGCATGGGTCTGGCATGGATTCACATGCTCATGAATATTCCCCGTCGTGAGGCCGGGAATCCTCCGTAAAGAAAAAATCAGTATCAGTTTCGCTTCTGATCTGTCTTTCTTAGTAGTAACCAATCACTGATCTCTGGGTCATACTGCCCCCAGCCAATGACTGCCCTCTCCCTAAGCCCCGCCTCTGGCAGCCATTCTCAGATTTGGTAGCACGCCAAGTGGCAGTATGACCAAGTGAAGAGCCGCAGAGGGGTAGGTGGGAGGGTTCGCATGTGAATCCAGGCCAGACCCATGCTGGAGAACAACAGTTACAGGTAAGTAACTTCTTCCTTCTCCAGCATGGGGTCTGGCATGGATTCACATGCTCATGAATAAAAGAATACATAGCAGTATACACATGCACAACCACGAGAGGTGGCAACAGGCTCAACATTAAGCAATACAACAACTTAAAATTAAGCATCTCTAATCTCCTCACCAGGCTGACTCCTCCCTGGGGTCCCGATCGACACAGTAGAATCTTGTGAAGGTGTGCGTCGACCTCCACATAGCAGCCCTGTATATGTCCAGCAGGGGCACACCAGACAGGAACGCCGTGGTAGCAGCGATCGCTCTGGTCGAATGGGCTCTCGGGCGGCCAGGCAGCGGTCGGTTTGCCAACTGGTGACAATGCATGATGCAGCCGGAGAGCCATCTGGAAATGGAAGTCTTCGAGAGAGCCTTCCCTTGATTCACAGACACAAAGTTCACAAATAGTTGGGACGTTTTCCGAAAACTCTTTGTGCGGTCCACGTAGAACTTCAGCGCTCTAGCTACATCCAACGAGTGCAAAGTCCTCTCGGCCGGCGTCGAAGGCGACGGGAAGAAAACTGGTAACACCAAGGGCTCGTTGAGGTGGAAGTCCGACGGCACCTTGCGCATGAAGGAGGGGTGCTCAGCACCACCTCGTGTCATGAAAAGTCAAGTATGGAGGCTTGCAAGATAGGGCCTGAATCTCTCCGACTCGTCGTGCAGAGGTGATGGCCACGAGGAACGCTGTCTTCCATGACATGAACTTCAAAGGCGCTGAATGCATAGGCTCGAATGGGGCTCCCATGAGTCTGGTCAGCACCACATTAAGCTCCCCCGCCGGGGCAGGGGCCTTCACCGGCGGGAATGATCGGAATAGTCCCTTCATAAATTCCTTTACCAGGCGATGAGACCACAAGGACGCCCATCCCGTAGTCCTGGTATATCGGGAGATGGCAGCCAGATGCATTTTTATGGAGGCGTGAGCCAGTCCAGCTTTGGCCAGCGACAGTAGGTATGACAGCACTTGAGGGGCCGTAATCCGCAGAGGGTTAATCTTCTGTGCACGGCACCAGACAGAACCTCTTCCATTTATGACTAACACTTGAGAATTGAGGACGCCCTGGCCTTTGCAAGAACCTCTCTGTAATCAGCCGGGATATCGTACCCTCCAAACTCTAGTGCTGCAGGAGCCAGGCCTGTGGGTCGTGGTGTAGAATGGCCCCTCCTCCTCTGGAGAGAAGATCCGCGTCCGCCGGCAGCCTGACTGGCGGGGACGTTGACAAGTCCAGAAGGTCCGGGAACCAGACCTGCCTCGGCCACGCCGGTGCGACGAGGATCATCCTGCACCTGGACTTCTTGAGCTGGCTGATGAGGCGGAGCAGCAACGGCAATGGAGGGAACACGTATAGAAACAGGCCGAGGGAACGAGAAAGCATCGCCCATGCTCCTCGGCTGTGGGAACCTGCTGGCGAACCACTGGCACTTGGAGTTTGTCGCCGTCGCAAACAGGTCAATCTGGGGTTTGCCCCATCGTTGGAAGAGTCGATCCACTTGATCCTGGCGCAGTTCCCACTTGTGGCACGAGCGCAGCTCCCTGCTGATTGAGTCGGCGATGGTGTTTTTTATTCCTGCCAGGTGGAAGGGAACCAGAAACATCCCCTGGGCGACGGCCCAGAGCCACAGATCCTGGGTGCCCTCCTGCTTCCGTATGTAGAACATCGTGGTGGTGTTGTCGGTGAAGACCCTCACCACTTTGTCCTTGAGGGACGGGAGGAACGACTTGAGCGCCCAGAACACTGCAGGGAGCTCCAAGATGGTGATGTGAAGAGACCTCTCCTCCGGGAGCCAAAGGCCGCTTGCGTGGAGATCTCCGGTGTGGGCCCCACAACCCTCCAGCGAGGCGTCCGTAGTCACCGTCTCCTGAAACGCCGGGGTTTGAAAGTCCGTGCCCGTCGTGAGGTGAGCCCGGGTGCCCCACCATAGGATCGCCCGACGGAAATCCTGTCCTCGAAACCAGTGGGCGTCAAGGAACTCCTGTAGCGGACGCATCCGAAGTCTGCAAAGGGGTACAAGGTAGATGCACACGGACATCATCCCGAGAAGGGACTTGATGGACCTCACCCTGGCCATGTCTGTGGCTAACAGGCGCCGTACCTTGCCCAGGATGGTCTTGGTCCTCTCCTCTGAAGAGGAGGCCAATTGCTCCACTGTATCGAGCTTTGCCCCCAAAAACAGTGCTACATGCGATGGAACCAGGTGGGATTTGGGGTAGTTGATGGAGAACCCCAGCTCTGTGAGCAACCGGATGGTCCTCGCCATATGATCGACGGCGAGTTCCCTTGACCTTGCCCGGATTAGCCAGTCGTCCAGGTAGGGATAGACGTGGATCCCCTGCAGGCGCAGCCGCCACTGGTGCCAGGCACTTGGTGAAAACCCTGGGTGCCGACTTTAATCCGAACGGTAGGGCTCTGAATTGGTAGTGGCGTCCTTGAACCACGAACCTGAGGAACTTCCTGTGCCTTTTTAGAATGGGGATGTGGAAGTAAGCATCCTCCAGGTCCAACGACGATAGGAAGTCGCCTTCCTCCAGCTGTCCCAGCGCGTGCTGGAGGGGGACCATCCTGATGTTCTGCGCCTTCATGTATTTGTTTAACCGACGCAGGTCTAGGATGGGGTGCCAACCGCCTGTCTTCTTTCTGACGAGGAAGTACCTCGAGTATGCTCGGGAGCCCCGGAGCCTCCTGGGGACGAGCTCGATGGCACCTTACTTGAGCATCGCCTTTACTTCCAACAGCAGTTGAGGGACGTGATTCTCCTTCCTGGCCACGGGAGGAATGCGAGGGCACTTCTTTAGGAATTCCAGCGAGTGCCGTTGGCCAGGGTGTCCAACACCCAACGATCGGTGGAGATGGACTCCCACACCCTGACGAACTTAGTCAGCCGTCCTCCCACTGGGGTGCTTCGGTGGGGGCCCGACAACCCGGCCGGGTCAGTCTTGCTTGGAAGCAGCCTTGCCCTCCTTGGCGACGACAGCGGGAACCCCCTTGCTTGCAGCGACCTCTGTAGGCCTCCTGGGAAGAGGAGCGGGCTGCCTGGCAGTAGGTGGAGGAGCCACTGCTGGATCCTTTGGAGGCACCCTGTCTGCCTCCAGGGCTCCGAAAGGGCCGTCGCTGCTGAAGCACCCCAAGGGCCTGTGCCGTCTCAGAGTCGGTCTATGGCCTGTAGAGACTCATCCACCGCCTTACCAAAGGGGTTGTTGCCGTCTAACGGCATGTCCAACACTTTGGTCTGGACGTCCTAGTGAAAGTCTGTCGCCTTGAGCCATCCTCGTCGTCGGAGGCAAACTGTTGCCCAGTTGGCGAAATCTGGTATCGGCAATGTCCGTTGCCACTGTAATGGCATGATCCGACACCACCTCACCCTCCTGCAGAATTTCTAGGGCCTCCACCCTTTAGTCATCAGGCAGGAAATCTAGCAGGGGAGCCATCTTGAACCGGAGCTCCCTGTCGTAGCGGGCCACGATCGCTAAGGCATTGGCCGCCTTAATCGTCGTCGTCGCCGACGAGATGACTCGTCGTCCCATAGATTCCAACTTCTTACCCTCGCTGTCCGGCGGGGAAGTGGAAGTTGGAGCTGCCGCGCCCACTGTCTTCTTAGCCGCTGCTGAGACGACCGAGTCCGGCGTGGGCTGGGCCCTGAGGCACAAGGGGGCGGCATCGGGGACTCTGTACTTCTTCTCGTACCTGACCCTCTTGGCGGGTGTCGTGGCAGGGTTCTTGAGGACAGCAAGCCCCTCGTCCCAGATGTCGTCGAGTAAAGGCACCACGAGGACCCTCTTCCTCTTAGCCTCTCGTCGTTGGTACAGAAACCTCTCCTTTTTCTGTTCTTCAGGGCAGAGCTGGAAGAGCTTGGATGCCCTGGTTATCATGGCGTGGAAAGAGCCAACCTCGTCGGCTGGGGACACCCATGAGGAGGGGGGGTGACGACGGGATGTATGCTGTGTCATCGCTGCCGTCATCGTCCGTCCCCGTCGCCGTATCTTCTCCCGGCGAGGGGGATGAGGGGTCCACCGGTCTCGCAGGCACGAAGGACGGAGCGGGGTGGACTCTCCTCTGCTTGTTCGGAGGGCTTCCCGACGGTCCTGGTTCTGGCTCCTCCGTCGGGGTGCGTGGTAATCTCGTCCTCATCTCGGTACATAAGGATTGGATTGCCAACAAAATGGCCGCCAAGCTATCCTGGGGCTCGGGCAATGGCTGCGATGGACGGGATGGCCGCTCCACTGGGCCCTGTTCGTCGTCATCGCTATCGTCGATCACGTCAGCAGGGACCGTCCCCTGGGATCGAACCTTCTCAAACCTCTCGTTGAGGTTTATGAACCTCTCGTTGAGGCCCTTCTCGGTCTCCACCAGTTCCTCCTCATAGGCTGATTCCGAGTCTGTAACGGCCACCGCGCCCGCCCCCTCTTTTTCAGCCGGGGGCTTCACAGAGGTCTTAGCGATGGGCTGGAAAGAGGATTCCCTCCGGGGCGGCAGGGATACTCTGGGCCCAGAGGCCGTTTCCATTGGCGTAGTCTCAGCCGGCTCCGCCAGGGTCGCAGCGACCACTTGGGTAGAGGCCTTAGCCGGGTGGATAAAGGCCATCATCACCTTAGGTGCGTCCTGGGCCTTCGCCTTGGGGGGGGGGGAGGGTCAATGCCTCGCTCCCCCTTCGAGATCGACCGGGTCTGCTCCAGCGGCCTACCCGGGTTCTCGGACTTCCTCTTCCCCGAACCAGAACGCCGGCTCGTGGTCGAGCGTGCCGGGGAAGTAGCGCCCTGCTTGGCAACCGAAGAGCCCGACCTTTCGGCGCTCCTGGAGCCCGCGGACCCGTTGCCGGGGCACCCTCAAAGGACTTAGAAGCCCGCTCAGACTACTTCTTCGCCTTCTCACTTGCTGTGCCCTTCTCCAGTCAGGTGGCGAGGCGGGAACCATGATCTTCTTTGGTCTGTTCCGAAAGGTTCTTTCAGAACGCACATTCTCCACGTGCACAGTCCTTCTCCAGTCCCCATGGAGGCAGTAGAGACATCGCGAATGCTCATCCTCCTTGAAAACGTTATATACTCCGCATCCAGGGCAGTTCCTGAACAGCTTGGATCCGGGCGTCGAGCTCCCTTTGTCCTGGGCCATGTCCGTTGAGGAAGGCCGCAGATCTTCCGGAATCCTCCAAGAAGTGTAAACTCGACGAAAACTTCACCCTTGAGGGGCGTAGAAGAATTCCGAAACGGGTCCCCCTTATCGGAAGTAGAAACGGAGCTTGAGGCTTGATTAAACCGAAAAAATTAGAAATTCTCCTGAAACCATTGAGCATGCAGTAAAAATCGGATGATGGCTGCCAGAGGCAGGGCTTAGGGAGAGGGCAGTCATTGGCTGGGGGCAGTAAGACCCAGAGATCAGTGATTGGTTACTACTAAGAAAGACAGATCAGAAACAAAACTGATACCGATTTTTTCTTTACCGAGGATTCCCGGCCTGATGACGGGGAATATTCATGAGCATGTGAATCCATGCCAGACCCCATGCTGAAGAACACCCACTGGAGCGCTTGTGTGCGGTGCACGAAGACCAGTAGTTGGAAGTAAGCACTTGGATCCTCGCTCCATGATGTCGCCGAGGCCGGATGCAGCGAAGTGCGGCTGCCCCTGACGCCGAGGTGGGTGAGGGACTAGAAGCGCCAAGCGGAGGGGATCCGACGGCGGCCCTGACTCGCGTTGGCGATCTAGAAGTAGCGAAACAGCCCGAGGGGGACGCGGAAGTGCATGTGTCACCTGGGAGCCCCGTGTGCCTGAACTCTGAATCGTCTCGAGAAGAGAGGTAACTGGCATGAGCGAAACACCCCTCTATGGGCGGGAGCCGCTACGGGCATGGCGGACAGGCATGCCCGTGGCAAAGTAACTCAGCAGGGGAGCAAGAGTGCTAAGCAGTGCGCAGGACCTACACAGCCCAGACGGGCCCAGGCCCCATTCAGGTGAAACACACAACTTCACTGAGACTAGCCCTGCAGTCGAGCCCTGGGCTGTGCAAGTATACACGAACATAAGTAAGGCGCCTGAGACATCAAGGAACTGGCATGGCGCCCCACTTGCTTTTGGACTAGGAACAGCAGTAACAAAGGAAAAGGGTGGGAGACACCCCCCAGCCTGGGCCAGAGACGAACATAGGGGCACAGTGAAGCGTGCCTGGTGTGCCACAAACACCCCCTGCGGGTGGGAAGCGTCAGTGATTCGTTGGGGCTCACGATGGGCCAGCAAATATGCCCAGAGGGCTCCATAAGCACTGGGGGGTGCGCCCGAGGAACCAGATCACAACCGGGGGACGCACGATGGGCCAGCAAATATGCCCAGAGGGCTCCATAAGCACTGGGGGGTGCGCCCGAGGACCCAGACCAACAGGTCTGAGGCTCCGAGCTAGGGCAGATTGAATAAACCTGCATAGCTACGTGGGAGGACACAGCCCATTCCACGAACACAATCGGCAGCTTGGAGACACCCCTGACACGGCCGGGCCTTGACACCAATGGCAGCCTAACCTTGCTAGGGCCGGGGACCACAAGTTGTAGGGCTAGCCCACACAGCCCGGACACACCATGATGACTAGCAAACTCCTCAGAACAAAGGGCAAGCAACCCACGCTTGATGAATACGCCAGAACATGCAGAAGGGGCTAGGAGCAAAGAGCAACCCCCCCCGCGGGGAGCACGGACACTATGGGCAAAGACCAGGAGATCCTTGCTGCAATTCCTGACCTGAAAGTGGCTTAGGAAAATAAACTGGGACTGGCCATGGACGAGTTGAAAGCGGCACTAGAGCTCAAAGTTGGGGCAGTACAAGAGGAGGTGAATCTTCTCCGGCAAGATGTCGGGTCATTGGCAGAACGCACGAGTGACCTAGAAAAAAAAAAAGAGGTTGCTCCAAACACAGCGGACTGCGCAGCCCATAAATCTGAACTTCATGCCCTAGAACAATGCGTGGGCAACCTGGAAAGCAGGGCGGAGCAGGCGGAAGGACGCGCCCGAAGAAACAACATACGTATTGTTGGATTGCTGGAAGGAGCTGAGGGATCCAACCCCACAGAGTTCATTGAATCAATGCTACTGCAGGAGATAACCGGGGGAGTGTTGACTCGGGGGTTTGCTGTGGAAAGAGCGCACAGAGCCCTGATGAGTGAGCCGCCACCAGGAACCCCGCCCCCCCCAGGCCGGTGATAGCCAAGGTCCTGAACAACCGGAAAAAATTCTTGAACAATTTCAGAAGGGCTGAACAATACAAAGGGGGTCGGCAAACATAACTGCATCCCCGGATTACACCTTGCAGGTGCAGCGCTGACGCATGAACTTTGGGGCTGTGAAGATTGCGCGAAACAGGCCACAAGTATATGCTGCTCTACCCGGCGAAACTGAAGGTGTTCCACAAAAGTAGAACCTTGTTCTTTGAGACCCCGGAAGATGCCATGGGATGGTTGGACGCGCAGAGCTGCTCCCAAGAATCATGTATCCAGTCAGAAGGCAAAGCTAAGTAACATGGGACTGTGGCACCCAGGGTGTCACAACCTAAGACAATGGGACTTGAATATAGTACAGGACATAGCCTGTTAGAGGATGCAACTAGGGCTATACAAGTATGCATGATACGGTAGCACTAGAAACTTTGATATTGCGCGGGAGCCTTACAGAGCCAGCCCTCATATCCGCACAATGTGTAGTTTAGTTAGGTCAGTGGTAGTCCGGTGACACCCTCTGGGTTACTGACCTCGGCAGCCCGAGGTAGGACCAAACGGGCGGGGGGGCCTGAGATCCAGGGATGGAGCTGGGCACTTGTTGGGGTTGGGCAGGGTGGAGGGAGGGAAGGAAGGGGGGTGTGCAGTGGTTTAGGGTTGGGAAGGAGGGGAAGGGGGAGTTTGTTGGTAGTGGGAGGGAAACGAGCCAACTATTGTGTCAAATCAGGCGGGAGAGGAAACGGGGAGAGGAGGCGGGATACCTCATAGATGGCAACGGCTAGCCTTAAAGTAGTGACCGGGAACGTGAGGGGCCTCAACAGCTATTTGAAGTGTAATAAGGTAATGATGTACCTCAGAAGGATGAGGATTGACATTGCATTATTGCAGGAAACCCACCTTACTAGGGAGAAAATGGAGGTGGTCAAAATAAAGTGGAGATGGAGTACCACGGGAGCCACATACTCCGCTTACGGGAGGGGAGTTATCACATGGGTGGCACCGCATGTACCATTTCAGCTGCTGCCGTCTACAGAAGGCAGAATGGTAGTGCGGGGGATGTATGAAAACAGGGAAGTGAGCATTGTAAACATACGCCCCTAACCAAGATACAGCGGCTTACTTTAGGACCCTATATGGCAAACTAAGCCCCCTATTGGACGGCGCGATCCTGTGGGGAGGGGACTTTAATTGTTCACTAAATCCTAAAATAGATCAGACAGTAAATCAGACAAGCCCACTCCGGCCGCAAAGGCTTTACAGGCCCTGCTACGAGACTTAGGACTAAAAGATGCCTGGAGGCAGTTACACCCAGCAGATAGGCAGTACTCACACTACGCAGCCCCACATAACCTGCATACGAGGCTGGATTATATGTTCGTGGCTGCTGAGCTGGTAGGAGAAGTGACGAGCACCGAGTATAAGGCCAGAGTGCTCTCGGACCACTCCCCCTTGGTCCTGGAGTGGCAACAACAGGCCACCAGAGCGCAAATCCCGACGTGGAAGCTTAGAGTTCACGGGATTCCGGGAGGACCTGAGGGAGGCGATCACCGAGTATTTTGATACTAACACCAGAAGCGTTCAATTGGTGGGAACCTTATGGGAGGCATTCAAAGTAGTAGTGCAGGGCATAGCCATATCGAAATCCAGAGGGCTCCAAGGGGGCATAGAACGAGAGTTGCAAGAAACGGAGAGGGAGTTGGAAGACATAATGCGTAAGGGGAGCACCTCACAGCAGGATGAGAAGGATGGAGGTGCTACAACAGGCCAGTAGAGAGCACTGGTATAGATCATGGAAGTTGAGCTATAAGAAATATGTCGAAACGCAGCACGCGGGAGGCGACAAGCCGGGCAGAAACATCACAACCAGTGATCAGGGAAATCAAAAGGAGACTATGGCCAGACCTGGGATACCGAGTAGGGAGTAAACAAAGAGTTTCTTAGATACTATAAACATCTTTATGGGGACGCAGGAGAAGAAATGGATCAAGAAATTCAGGAAACATTAGAAGACATAGGCTTGCCCAAATTAGATGATCAGGAGCGAGCCGACCTGGACGCCCCAATCACCTCGGAAGAATTAGAGACAGTGATTCAGCATCTGCCCACATGCAAAGCCCCGGGGGGCGGACGGGCTTCCCAGCGAACTCTATAAAACATACAAACAGGAGTTGCTCCCCCCGATGCTGGCCATGCTTAAAGAGGCGTTTGAGCACAGTAGGTTGCCGGGGTCCCTACGGGAGGCGGTGATCATCTTGTTCTTAAAACCAGGTAAGCCAAGCACAGACTGCAGGTCATACAGACCCCTGTCGAGGCTTAAGCAGGACAGCAAAATCCTCAAAGCATGCTGGCAAACAGGCTTAAGTGAGTCAGCGGTAAACTGATACACCCCGACCAAACAGGCTATGTTCCTGGCAGGAACATAACCGATAATCATAGGAGACTCCACCACATTATCGACCATATAGAGAACGATCCTAGCGAACTGGCAATTGTCTAGCTGGATGCAATTAAGGCCTTTGACTCAGTGAGATGGCCTTGGTTGCTAGCGGCCCTGAGAGAATACGGGATGGGGCTGGGGTAATCTGAGGTGGGTCAAAATGCTATACAGTTCCCCAATCGCAAGAGTCAAAACGGGTGTTGCAATCTCAGATAAATGGCAACTCAGCAGGGGCTCTAGACAGGGTTGCCCCTGGTCGCCCATGCTGTATATCCTTGCATTGGAGCCATTGGCAGTCTGCCTCAGGCAACAATACAGGGAGATAGGGATCCAGACTGCGGGAGGCTCGCATGTCATATCGCTGTATGCCGATGACATGCTTTTATACCTGCGCTTCCCAGAGGAAAACCTACAATATGTCCTGGAGGTGATGGAACGTTATGCTACCCTCGCTGGCATAGCAGTAAACCACAAGAAATCTAGCATGTTCCCCCTGGGGAGGTACAGATGTGCCTTGCCGAGGAGCCTACCGGTTTTGCCAATACCCTGGTGAACCGAGACGTTTCGGTACTTAGGTATTGATATTTACCACACGACAAAAGAGGAACACAAACAATACGGAAAAGGCTGTTGAAGGAATCAAAAATAGCATGGGATTCTGGACCAGACTACCCCTGGCCATGATGGGTAGAGCGGCTCTGATTAAGATGGTAATCCTGCCCAGACTGCTACACTTCTTTGTAACTATCCCGTAAGTGATCCTCAGGCGCTTCTTTGCCAAACTCCATAGCTTGTGTAGGGGATTCATATGTGTGGGAGGTTTTAACCCACTCATCCAAGCCCTACAACAGAACTGTGCATTACTGGCAGCGGAAACATAATGGCCGCCGGAAAGCATGCTGCTCGCCAGAGATCATCCAAAAATGCGCAGTAAAAATCTGAAAAATAGGCTGCCACCCACTTTTGCCATGTCAGTGAGCACAGGAGATCACTGGCTCACAAAACCACCAAAAGGATACAACTTCTTGTTGGGTGTTCTACATTACTCTACTGCAAGAATCCACATCAGTACTATGTCAGCAAGATTCATATGTTATTAGGACAAAATCCCATGTTAAAGACATTTGATTTAAAGACAGCTGTCAAAAATGGGTGCAATACCGGTGCTCGCCACTGACAGGTGCTGGCGATTCCTAATCCTGACAGGAGAGCTGTCTTGCAGAAGCTAAATAAGCCAAAGCAGAGAAGTCTATCAAAATGCCATATAGAGTGCCACACATTGATTTAATGTGGAAAAAGACTTGTTTAAAGATATGTTGCTTATTTTCAGTTTATAATGTTATATATTTTTTCACAAGGAACTATTGAAATTGACTAGAAGGCAATCTGATTTAGCTAAGACTTCAAAATGCTTGCTTTTCTATGAGAACTCTTCACACCTACTCTTCTCAGGCCTCTACACCAGAAGGCAGGAAATCGCATTTTCACGTTAATCAGATGGAGAGTGGCACCCTGGACTGATGCTCTGCTGGCAGGAAAAACAAGACACTAGAATTTTTCAAATTAATAGAATATGCTGATTTTGGGTGTAACTGTCAACACTGCTCTAGGAAAAACAAGACATGTGACCTCTGAGTCAAGCCAAGCTTCTAGGGGTGGGGACAAACCAATGAGTGTACTTAAGTGAAGGCAAATATATGTTTTATAAGAATACTGATAACTAATTGTAACCAGCTGAAAGAAATGTACAATTTTGAGATTCTTAAAATGACACCTTCACTCACAGTTCAAGACTAAGTTGGATGCCGTGGGATGTTCTGAGGCCAAGCCCCGTAATTATTAATATTGTAGACACTATTTATACTAGAAAAATGAAAACTTACTGTAATATGCCCAGAGAGGGGGTGTACCTCCGTGTAAGATTTGGTGCAAAACCAATATTGCGAAACCCACTAAAATCGCGAATAAGTTGTCATTTCTGAACCCAAGCTCTTAGAAAGATCAGGGTTGAACAGAGACATGTCTTAATTAATCTGGGATGTGTACATGTATTCTCAACAACTTGAGTACCTTGGAAACATGTTTGATTATGAAAAATTGTTTTTCAAAGTAAAAGCAAAGGGGAGGTACTTCAGCCAAGCCATAAACATAGCATCACTCTGACTCATTCTGACTCACTACTCCTTTCTCCAGTCAGAGGACAGTTAATCCTTTAACCTATCAGGATCCTCAGAGGGTTGGGCATAGAAAGTCAGCCTCCACACCCCCTTTGGAAACACATAAAAAGGTCCACTGAGACCCAGCTAGAGACACTCACTTTCCACTTCAACTGATTTTTTGCGAAGCACTTTGCCGGGAGACTCCAGATCCAGATAGTATTTAAGACAGAGACTCCAGATCGATCCAGAGACCAGACTCTAGAACCAAGCTCTAGAACCTGAAGCAGAGGCCTTATACACAAGCTTAACCCTTTTCAGAGGCCTCAGAATCCAGCAACCTAACTAAACTATTCAACAGCCGGTCAAGCTGTTTTGCTTCTGGCTTGAACCCTGTGCTAGAACCAGTTCCAGACCCAAAAAGCAGAGCTGTATCCAGAACCCGTCAGACCCAGACCAGACCGCTGTGCAGTGGCGATAGCAGACCAGAGCGTGCTGTGAGCAGAACCTAGAGGGCCTTGGACCATCCGGTGGCGAGAGTGCAGTCCATTTCCCTTCCAGTCCAAAACTAGGAGTGAGTATCCAGCCTAGAACTGTACAGAACCAATCTCTTAATCTAAAGTAATCTTATCCCACCCATTTCAACCTGTCCAGAACTGCATTAATAGAATCGTGTATCCATTTTGTTGATTTCAAATCTGTAAAACGCACATCTGTCATTCTGAAATCTTGACTTTATTTCTGAAAATCTACCTCCACAAAAACGTCCCTCTCTTTTGAACCGCACATCCTAGAAGCGAAATTTAACTGTCATTTTAAAGCTAAGAACCTAAGCATTTCAACAAACCGAAAACATTCCAACTCCTTATAGTTCTTCCGTTATCGTGATTTACGCACTCGGAAAAAGTGCAGTGAATTGAAATATGTGCTCCATTTCACCACCTGTCAAAATTGCTGTCTTTTGCTTGCAACTGCTGAATTTTGTTTTCAATCTGATAATCATTCATGAATCATTGCTAGTATTGACCTAACCCAATCTAAAGTAACTATCACCTACCCTGAATCTCCTTTAGTGAATTAAAAAGCATTTAGCATATTTTCTCATCCATTGCAACCACATTTCAAAGCATTTGGCCTGTGTTTTAAAATCATCCCTGTTTCTCTAAACTTGCTGGGGGGAAATGGAACTGAACTGAACTGCATTTGATTTTATTCTGGAAACATGTGTGCTCTCCTTTCCATCTCTTCATATTGCATAAGAGGGGGGAGTGAGTAGTCACAGGAGAAAAAGTGATCATATTATCTCTTGTTGAAATCATATCAAGTTTATTTCTGTGTTGCATTTTTTCCCATCTTGCATTTCCTTGAAACCATACAAAGTATTCTCTGCCACATTATCCTTTCTATGCCAACTCCTCATTGACTAAAGAGTGTGTGCTAGTGTAATATTACCCATTGTTGATCACTATTATATTCATAAGTGTGCTATCAAATATTAATTTATTCATAAAATGCCAAACAAACTTACTTCTTGGCTCAGTGATGTCAGGGGGATTCAAAGAGAGGGGCGTTATATAAGGGTTTATCATCCAGATTCAAAAAATTTGACATAAAAATATATTAATAAGGGCTTCCATTGGGCATCCCAGACTAGGCATTGACTTAGTTGGATTGCTGGATTGAAGTCACTTAAATATGGCACAACTCCAGGAACAGGGTGGCCCTCTGGAAACTTCAAAACATGTGCGACAGGGGGCATGAACCTGCCGAATTTTGAGTTATACTACTTGGCGGGACAGCTGCAATATGTGGTCAGGTGGTTGTCTGATGAAGAAACGGCTGAAACCAGGCTGTTGGGTAAAGACCCCGCTCCTGTCTTCCTGAGAGGTTTCCTAAACCAAGGGTACTAGGAATGGCGAGACTGTTGGTGCTTGGCTGGGAAGTATGGTGTAGGGCATGGCAAATTGTGGGGACCCCGGCCCCATTCTCCCTGCAGGTGCCGTTAGTGGTGCTATGCAGGGAGGACTCCCAAATGACAACAGGGATCTGTAGATACTGGGAACCAATGGGCCTGCCACCCTTGGGGATATATGGCAGGAGGGGGCAGCATTAGACGTTCAGAGGCTAATGGAGGACACTGGGGTGCATGTAGGCCAACACATCACTTATTCTAGAATTATCAAACGGGTACGAGAAAGGTGGCCGGAGGCAGTGCTTGCGGAACAACTCGATGCAACCATCGAGATGATGTATGACATCTCGGAGGGCGGATATGAGATATCTCGCCTATATGAGCTATTGGGGACTAGGGTGGGGAAGGAGCTGCCTCAACTGGGACAAGACTGAGAAGAGGAGGTGGGAGAACCCCAAAAAAAAAATAAACATCCGGAACTTCTGGGACCTGAGGTACTTGTTTAGACGACGAAGGTCCAGGATGGGTCCAACCACCAGTCTTTTTCCGCGAAGTACCGCGAGTATACTCCGGAGATTCTTTGGGACGAGTTCTTTAACATCGCTCGTACCTCCAGTATTAGTTGTGGGACGTGGTTTTCCTTTCTGGCCACCGGTGGAATATGGGGACACTTTCTTAGAAATTCCAGTGTGTGTCTGCGGGCCAGAGCATCCAGCACCCAACGGTCGGTGGAGCTGGACTCCCACACCCTGATAAAGTTCGCCAACCGGCCTCCCACCGGGGTGCTCAGGTGGGGGCCCGACACTACAGCCGGTTCAATCCTGCTTGGCGGCGGCCTTGCCGCCCTGGCCTTGTTGGCGACGACAATGAGATCCTCCTTGCTTGCCGCGTCCCCTGTAGGCATCCTGCAACGAGGAGCGAGCCGCCTGGCGGTATGTCAAGGAGCCCCGAAAGGGCGGCCATCGTTGCTGAAGAACGCCTTGATTGCTTGCAGCGACTCATCCACTGCCTTGCCAAACAGGTTGTTCCTGCCGAAGGGCATGTCCAGGACCATGGTCTGCACGTCTCGACAGAAATCGGTTGCCTTGAGCCAACTGCCGTCGCCCATCTGGCGGAAGCCGGTGTCTGCAATGTCCGTGGCCACCGTTATGGCGTGGTCCGACGCCACCTCTCCCTCCTGTAGTATCTCTAGGGCCTCTGCCCCTTGTCGTCAGGGAGGAAATCCAGTAGAGGAGCGATCTTAAACCATAGCTCCCTGTCGTAGCGGGCCACGATCGCGAGGGAATTGGCCGCTTTGATGGTAGTCGCTGCCGACGAGATGACCCATCGTCCCATGGCATCCAATTTCTTCCCTTCGCCATCCAGCGGAGATGTCGAAGTTGATGCTGTCGCCCCCGCTGCCGCGGGGACAACCGAATCCGGGGTAGGTCCGGAACCAGTACTACTTCTCATACCGGTCTCTCTTGGCAGGGGCCGTGGATGCGTTCTTCAGGAGCAACAGCCCCTTGTCCCAGATGTCGTCGAGTAACGGGACCGAGAGGACCGTCTTCCTTTTGGCCTCTGGTCGTTGATAGAGGAAACCGTCCTTCTCTTCCACGGGGCAGAGCTGGAAGAGCTCGGAAGCCCTGGAAATCATGGCGTGGAAGGAGCCAATTTCATCGGGTGGAGAGGCCCGAGCAGGTGGTGATGGAAGGTCCATCCCATTGTCACCACCGTCGTCATCCGTCCCCGTCGTGGCTGTCTCTGTTCCTGTATCATCCCTTGGCTCAGGAGACGGGGAAGAAGGCTGTGCGAGCCGAGAAGGCTGGAAAGGAGGGTTGGATGAATTCTCCTCCGCTTGCTTAGAGGGCTTTCCGACGGTCCAGGCTCCGCTGGGTCATCCGTTGGTGGTAAGGGCAACCTTGTCCTTATCTCCGTACACAAGGCCTAGATCGGCATCAAGATCGCCCCGAGTTATCTTGTGGCCAGGGACCGGCTGCGACAGGCACGACGGTTGGGGAGTGGAATATTCCGACTCCACGTGTTCCTCGTCGCCACTGCCGTTGCTTTCCTGGTCCGCCTCTTCGGGATCCCTCCCATGGGACCGGACCTCCTCGAACTTCCTGCTCAGGACCTTTACAACTCCAGCCAGTTCTTCTTCAGAGGCTGTATCCGTGTCCGTGATGGCCACCGAGCCCACCCCCTCTTTTCCCACCAGGGTTTCAATGGGCTGGAAAGAAGATTCCCTCTGCGGTGGCAGGGAAACTCTAGGGCCCAAGGTCGCCTCTACTGGGGTAGCCTCCACAGGCTTCGCCAGGGCCGCCACGACTCCCTCGAAAGAGGCCTTAGCCGGGTGAATCAAGGCCTTCACGATCTTGGAGGCACTTGAGGCCTTCACCTTGAGGGGAGGGTCACTGCCTCGCTCCCCCTCGACTGTCGTCGGGATCGACCGGGACTTCTCCCGAAGCTTACCTGGGTTTTCCGCTTTCCTCTTCCCCGAGCCAGAGCGGTGGCGTCTGTGAAATTGCGCCCTGCCTGGCAGCCGAGGAGCCCGAACGTTAGGCGCTCCAGGTGCCCGCGGTGCTTAGCCTTTTGTTGGGCCCCCGTCGCCGGGGCACCCTCAAAGGACTTAAAAGACCACTCAAGACTTCTTTTTCTCACCCGCTGCTGGGCTCTTCCCCTCCAGCCAGTTGGTGAGGCGGGCACGACGATCCCTCATCGTCCACTCAGACATGTTCTTGCAAAAAGCACAGTCCTCCTCCACGTACGTTTTGTCTCCATGAAGGCAGTAGAGACATCGAGAATGTTCATCTTCCTTGAAGACATTCTGCAGTCCACTTCCAGGGCAGCCCCTGAAGAGCCTGCGTCCGGGCGGCGCGTTTCCTTTTCCCTGGGCCATGTCCATGCGGGGTAGGCATCAAAGATCTTCCGGAAGCCTCTGAGAAGTGAAACCCGACGAAAATTCCTCCCTTGAGGGGCGTTGAAGAATCCGAAATGGGTCCCCGTTGATCGGAAGTAGAAACGGTGGAGCTTGAGGCTCGATTGACCGAAAAATGAGATGAAATCTCTTTGAAAATTCGCAAAACACAGTAAAAGCTCGAGAGCTACAGCACAAGGACTCCCAACACTTGAACTTGAGGTAAAAATCTGAAGATGGTTGCCAGAGGAGGGGTTTAGGTAGAGGGCTGTCATTGGCTGGGGGCAGTATGGCCCAGAGACCAGAGATTGGTTATTAGGAGAAAGACAGTTTAGAAATGAAACAAACAGATTTTTTCTTTACCGAGGATTCCCAGCCTGACGACAGGGAATTTTCATGAGCATGTGAATCCATGCCAGACCCCATGCTGGAGAAATAGGGAATGTATGGAAATCTTTAGTACAACTAAACAAAATGTGAAGGCTTTTGAAAGAACCCCTTGTGCCCAGGGTTGGGCTCCCTTCCCCTGAATCAATCAAGGAATACTTGAGCACAGTTCTGATTCAACAAAGTTTTGCTCAAGGTAACACAAAAAGTCTCTTCCATCTAATGTGTCTTGCCCCTTGACACAGCAAATAGCTTTTCCACCAGTGTTTGTTCACAATTCATAACAATTGGTGTTTTCCACAGTATCCTTCTTGGAAAGGTAGATGTCTTTCTTTCGCAAACACAAGTTAAAAACCAAAGAAATTGTTATTTTCAAAATGTCCAACCATTATCAGGAAATTCACACATTCTTCAAATTAACTACTTTTGTCAGGATAGCAGAGCAACAACTCTTGTTGATGCCACAGCTTGTCACACATGAAAATGTTAAGTTCTTTGATACAACAAAGGTCTTTCCCCAACACCTTTTTGCCACAAACCTACTTCTTCGAACCATCTTCTTTCCCATTCGCCTACCAGGACTAACTACTATGATCCCTCGCGAGCCAGGAAGAAATCAAAACTAACTTGTTGGCACTATTGATTACAAGATTCTCCACACCAACATCTCTTGGAAGGAGAGATGAACAATAACTGCCTTTTCTTAAACTCTCTTGACTCTTGGTAATATGTGTTCCAGTATTCCCCAAACTGAGAACTTGATATAGAAGAAAAAGTTACTTACCAACTGTAACGTTCTTTCGATTGGATGTTCCTACCACATATTCCTCATCTTAGATATATCCTTACCTTCAGCTTTGCTGCTTTGAAGAAAAAAAAAAAGGTCTCTTTCTCTCTCCACCAGAGGGTGCTCCTCTCGAGGCTGTGGCATCAATGTCCCTCGGCGGCATCCGTCGAGCACCGACGTCATCTGGTGTATAAATGCCTCGAGCGTGCCCGTTGGCCTCAGTTCTGTTTTTCGTATATTGTAACCAATGTATTGTAGTTAAAGGCATGCCTCTTTTGACTCAAGCCTTAAAAGAATTTAGAGTGTAAATCACGTAAACTGTACTGTGGGGTTGGCTGGGAGGTACAATGAGGAATACGTGGGAGGAACATCCAATCGAAAGAAAGTTACAGTTGGCGAGTACTTGTTCTTCAAATGGATTGTGTCCTCCCACGTATTCCTCATCTTAGATAGATTCCCAAAGTGGTTTGTATTGGAGGTGGGAGTACAGAAATGTTCTATTCATGTACAGACTGGAGTACAGATTTAGCAAACAAACCTCTTTGATAAGAAGTTGAGTCTAGAGCATAATGTTTTATGAATGTATGCACGGATGACCATGTGGCTGCTGTACAAATATCCTGTACAGGGACACACTTTTTTAGTGCTGTCGAAGTTGCCATGCTCCTGGTCGAATGAGCCCTCAGCCCATCTGGTGGTTCTTTCCCAGCCATTCTATAACATTCTGTTATAGCCAAAATTATCCATCTACATAATGTTTGTTTAGTTACAGCAAGTCCTAATGTGCGGCCAGTGTACCCCACAAAAAAGTTGATCATACTGACATTTTTGCCAATCTTGAAATATAGAAGCTAAGAGCTCTTCTGGGGTCTAGTCTATGTAGCCGTTCCTCTTCCTTACTTGCTTGAGGAGGAGGGTAAAAAGTAGGCAATGTTGTTTTTTGTGACAGGTGAAAATCTGAAAAAGAAATTGGCAAAAATGATGGTTTAACTCTAAGCACTACTTTGTCTTTATAAAAGATGGTGTGAGGAGGGCCGCTAGAAAGCGCATGTAACTCACCCTGCGGGCTGATGTCAATGCTACAAGAAGTATTGTTTTCAAAGTAAGGAGCCTTAGTGGACAAGAGTGTAAAGGCTCAAATGGAATGCATGTGAGTAATTTCAGAACTAAGTTTAAATCCCACACAGGAACTTTAAAAGGTATTGGTGGAAACACATTTAGACCTTTTAAGAATTGAATTATTAAAAAGGTATCGAAAAATAAGATTCTTCCTCTGAGGAGCACTTGAAAATGGACAGCGCTGCTAAGTATCCCTTTATCGTGCCAACCTGAAGCCTCAGATTAGCTAAGTGTAATAGATGAGATAGAATTGTGGGAATATTATATTGAAACGAGTCCACATTCTTTTCCCTGCACCAGTTACTGAACTTGTCCCAACAACACCGATAGAGGTTTGGTTGCTGGCCTTCTGGCCGAAAGCAAAATCTCCATCACGTCATCCGGATGGTCCCAATCCTTATATCTCAACCTCTCAGAAGCCATGCGTGAATGTTGAGTGTGTTGACCTTCGGATGGAGAACATGACCTTCCGCTCGCAAGAGAAGATCCTCTCTTTTTGGAAGAAGTATTGGAGGGCAGATGGACATGTCCAGAAGGTCCGGGTACCACGTTCTCCTGGCCCAATCCGGGGCAATTAGGATCATGGTTTTCCTGAACTTTCTCAACCTCCTTATTACTTGAGGGATCACAGGGACTGGAGGGAACGCGTACAGAAGTGGAAACTCCCAATCCACCACGAACACGTCCCCTAGAGCTCCTCTCGGGGGAAATTCTCTTGAGCAGTACAGTTCGCACTTCCGGTTGAAACCGGTCGCGAACAGATCCACTTGGGGGGTGGGAGGGTTCCCCAAAGTCTGAATATCTCTTGAATGACTTCCTGAGCTAGCGCCCACTCATGGGAGACTGCTCTGCCTGCTCAGAGCGTCCGCCGCAGTGTTTTGTTCTCCGGCTAGATGAACTGCCGAGTGAGAGATCCCTTCTTGTATTGCCCAGAACCAGAGCTGCATCGCCTCTCTGCACAGTGGCAGTGACCACACTCCTCCTCTCTCGTTGAGGTAGTACATGGCCACCATGTTGTCTGTCATTATCAGGACATTCTTTCCCCGTAGAGTGGGCAGGAAGGCCTTCAGCACTAGTCTGATCGCTCTTAGCTCCAAAAGGTTGATGTGTAGTTTGGACTCCGATGGAGACCAGCGACTGCTGATTGTCAACCCGCTGGTGTGAGCTCCCCACCCCGTGAGTGAGACATAAGTTACTACCGTTATCTCCGGCCATGGTTGCCAAAAAGATTCTCCTCTCAGGATATGATGTCTGCAAGCCCACCATTGTAGATCCTGTGCTACATTGGCTGGAACCTGCAACAGATCTGACATTTCCCCTGAGAATTGGGACCATTGAGTCCTGAGAGCCCATTGAAGGGATCTCATTCTCAATCTGGCTTCTGGCATCAGAAAAATGCAGGATGACATCAGGCCGAGCAACCTGAGAAAATCAAAGGCCGGAAGATACTGGGCATTCTGGAATTTTGTTACCATCTGCAGAATGTGGTGAGCTCTCTATTCGGGAGGCGAGGCTTTGCCCGAGAAAGTATCCAGGACTGCTCCAATAAACTGGAGTTTCTGTGATGGTATCATGTTTGACTTTGTCAATTCCTTCACAAACTAGGGTTTTCTCTGAATTTAAAAGTCTTGGACAGATGATCCTGGGCTTGTTCTGGAGAATGTGCCCTGATCATCCAAGCGTCCAGATAGGGGTCGACATGAATCCCCCCTCTCCTGAGACTCGCTGCCACTAATGCCATCAACTTGATGAAAACTCTTGGGGCGGAGGTTAACTCGAATGGCAGAACTCAATCGTAAACCTCAGGTACTTTCTGTGCTCAAGATGGATTGGCATATGAAAGTAAGCATCCTGAAGGTCCAATGATACCAACCAATTTTTAAGTTGGAAAGCCTGAAGGATCTGAGAAAGTGTGACCATCTTGAACTTGTCCTTCCTTAGGAACTTGTTCAAGTTTGTCAAGTCTAAGATGGGTCTCAGTCCTCCGTCTTTCTTTGGGATGCCTTGCTGCCAAAGAACCTCGAGCCGTCAAATTGCATATAAAGAAGCCTGGATTGCACATCTGGTGCAAAACCCGACTTTCCTAGCCACGCAAATCTACGTAGCACCGTGCTAGACGTCATGAACCTACTGATACTGTCAGCTGTGTCCAAACCTGATTGAGGCATTCTCCTGAAGCCTCCTTTCCATCCCTTATTATGGCTAGAAACCCATCACGTTCCTCACCTTCTGGGATGTGTAAACCTTGCCAGTGTGCACGTTACATTAGTGGATTTTAAAGCCATGCTCCCTGACGTAAATATCTTCCTGGACCATGCATCAACCTTTTTATCATCCCTATCTGGGGAGATTGTGGGGAATGCAGCATTTCTAGTAGAGGTAGCTGCTTGAACTACAAAACTTTCTGGAGATGGGTGTTTGCTTAAGTACTTTGGGTCAGAATTACAGCGTCTATATTTCGACACAAACTTTTATTAACTGCTGGAATGGCTTCAGGATGTTCCCATGCAGAATCAACTCTCCTTTGTAAGGCAATATGAAAGGGAAATATGGGGTCTTGCTGAGGTCCTCCTGAAGGGATATCAGTCATATCATCATCTTGATAGACCAGTGAATTTCTACCACATCCCATAAATTCAGTGACTCAATTTTCTGCAGCTCACATCAGCATGTTCTGCAGGGTCTAGTTTATTAAATTCGTATTCTGGAGTGGTATCCAGACCACTTGCTGATTGCAAGCATTCATGTATATCTTGTATCTTAGATTGAGGGTCAACTAACTCCTCAGGGACAGGTCTTGTGCTGAATTTAACACCAGTAGAAGTAACTTCTTGATCTGCGGATTACTCTCCCTCATATATTGATGACATGGTCCTAAAATAAAATCATGTCTACTTTCAGGATGAAAAACCTTTTCAGGCAATGCAGGTTTTTCCATTGGTATAGGGCGTGGGCGTCGACAAAAACTTTGATGGCGTCGATGCTGTCGCAACAACCTTTGATATTGTTGAGGTAGCTTTCGATATCCTCAAAGGAATCGTCAAGGGAATTGTGGAAACCATCGACACTGTTGAAGGAGCCTTCGAAGATGTCAATTGTATACTCGACGTGACCTTTTTAGGATGAGTTGTCGACGTCTTGTACTCGATTACCTTCGATGACTTCGAGGGCGTTTTCAATGTCGACCTCGATGAGGAATGAGAGCCTGACGCCACCATGTTTCCTTCTACCTCTGGTTTATGCACCGGTAGGTTTTTTTCATGAGGTGACCGGGAAGAGTCCCTGGGTGACACTCGACAACTTTTTGCCAGACTTTCTTGTTTTAGATCTTCCCCTGTCACGTTTCTCGTGAGCAGGGGCAATGTCTTCGACTTTGATGAGGGGGTCTGGGCCGTTTTCTCAAAAAATGTTAACATAGAAACTCTAAATGCTTCCCATTTCCTCGGGGAGTCATGTTTCGAAGGGCATGATATCACTTCCTCAGATGACGTCGAGGAAGAAGAGGAAGAGGGCGATTGGTGCCGTCTTTTCTTCGTCTTTTTGGAGGACAAAGAAAACAACTTCCCAGATCTGCTCCTCGACCTGTATTTTTTATGGTGTTTCACCGAAGACTCGCAGAGTCTTTCCTGCCATTTGAAGAAGACTTCGATGAACCCTCCCCCATCGCCAGTTTACCTCTACATTCTTTTAAGGCCTTATGGGTCATCCACTGGCAAGAACCGCAGTCATCAATACGGTGGTCAGAACCGAGGCACAAGAGGCAATTTTTGTGTGGATCAGTCAAAGATATTTTCTTTCCACATTTCTGGCATTTCTTGAATCCCGTCTTCGGTGTGGAAGGGTTCGATGAAGATATTTTTCTCATGGAAAACTGAATCGCCATTTGTAACGATCCGAAGCGAACGGAAAAATGGAACTGAGGCCAATGGGCACATTCGATGCATTTATACAGCGGATGACGTTGGTGCTCGACGGATGCCGCTGAGGGACATATACGCTGCGGCCTCGAGAGGAGCGCCCTCTGGTGGAGAGAAAGAGAAAAATGTTTTTCCGAAGCAGCAAAGCTGGAGGTAAGGATATATCTAAAATAAGGAATACATGGAAGGACACAATCCATTTGAATAATTATTCTCGAAATGTCTCTCAACTGTTTCTTGGCAGTCGCTCGAATGTTGGCAGTCTGGGTTATTAGTTTCCCCCAGCTGATACCCCAAAAAGAGATGGTTGCACCCTTGTCGCCTCTGAATGGTTTCAGGCTGTTGGCTGTTGGCAATGCGGCATACATGCTTTCCCCAATGTACATCTCCTAAAGGGGGATGCCTTTGTTGTTTTTTTTTTGTGGGATTCTCACAGCCTCTTGGCTGTTGGCAATGCTGGTTGTAAACCTTTCGCAATTGTAGTCCCATTTAAGGGAACTTACGTTCTTGCCACTCTGCTTCATTTCTTTAATGGTTTAGTATTCAAAATAATGCCACTTCTGCTTTGTTTCATTAATGGTTTGATATTCTAAATGATGGGGCTGTAACAAGTTTCTCATGCAGAGCACCCACGGTCAGCGTTTGCATCTGGCCAACTCACCGGCATTCTTCGGCAGTTCCTTCTCACGGTCAACTGTTGCAGTAGACCTCTGGCATCCGGTCTGTTCCGCGTACCTTCGGTGAGCTGCGTGTCTGTCTCTTGGAGCTCTGACAGCTTTGTTGATCCTCCGCAGCTGCTCTCTCAGACACGCTGTGTGCTGAGTTGGGAGTACATTGCCTCATCAGCTGGGCTCTCCTCTGCAATGCTGCTAGCCTACACTCTGCGCAACGGCATCAGCTGGTGTGATTATTTCTGGAGCAGTTCCCTGTGCCTCATTTTGGGATTTAAATGTCCCGCTCAGGTGCTTTCACCTGTAACAACTAGACTGCACCTTTTGGTAAACCTGAGTCCTCACTGCCTCTGAGCCCTTCTTCCTCGTCCAAGTACCATAACGGGTACTGTAGTCCATACAGGATTGTGTTGCATTAGTTTGTTCTATTTTACAATAAACCATCAATATTTTAGGAAGTATAGGGGAATCATGAGATCAGTACACCAATTGCCTCATCACGAGTTTCCTCCCACGAGTCTCCTCGCACATGATACCACCACCAGTGTCAGAATCGGGTAGCGGCTGCATTCCCCTGATCACATAGGAGGAGGCCCATACCGGGGACCCCGTGATGATCTCACTAGATTCATCACAGCTACCTCACTAGAAGCGTGTCCGTTAAGCGTTCAAGCCCAGACCTTCGGTGGTCGCCAAATTATGCCACAAGTATCCTTATCCCTGAAGTTCAGCGTAACCGCATCAAGGGATCCTCTCCTGGAGAAGCTTCTGTGACCGTGACTAGATGGACTCCCGTCGTTGCCTATGTGCGGAGACAATCATTGGACCTTCCCTTTCTTCAACCCGAGGTATCCAGAGGAGGTTTACATTGGTGTTTCTTGCATTTCTTCATCGTCAGAGGTTGCAACTTGCAGCTGCACCCGACCAGAGAATCCTCGTACTCGCAACTCCTGGGCATCACTCACCTGCCTGACCATATAAGAACTTTCATAACACGAGGAGGCAAAAGGAAGGCCAAACTAAAATATGGCCAAAGAACAAGCACGAATCTCATGGCACAGCCATTTTATGGTACTAGCCACGTTTAGTAGCTGTATTCAGAAAGCACAAATGTGCACACCACAAATAATGCAAAAATGGTAAAAATGTAACTGCTTCCATCAGCTTGTCTTTAGGCTGATATAAAAGTAAGCAAAAAAACTGCAAAATGCTAGGGTGATACAAAAGTATCCCCCTTGCACTGCATTGTAGGATGCAGTGTGCAATGTTAAAAATACGAGAATTCAAAAAGGGAATACGTTTCCCAGTGCTGACAGTCTGAAAGACTGATCAGTTTCCCCATAAAATGTGAACAAAATACAAGAGAAGTGAAGCTGAAGGCTTTACTTCCCTTCAAAAAGTCAGGACAGGATCAAAAACAGAGCAGGAATGGGGATCCATAGGAAACTATGGGGGTAAAGTTGTAAAAAGAAAACATTTCTTAACAGGGACCACTACTCTGGAGTTATTGTTTTGCAGTGCACCTGCCCCTCCAGGGGTTTGCCATATATCACAGCCTCTCCAATGTTTGTGTGTCCACCGCACTCATAATTAGCTTGATTGTTGTCTTCCTGAACTGGGAAACCAAGAATTTCCCATCGGAAAGTGTACTAAGTTTTTGGTTTGAAGAGTTGACATGCTTGGCACCAAGGAATATGTCCGGTACACAGGGCACAAGGATTTTTGAACTGATTACCAGTAAAAACAAGGGGCACAATCATACTTGGATACAATAAGAGGCAGCCCAGGAGGAGGACAAGATTCCTGAAGATCCTTAGGTCCTGCTGCTATCTCCAATGGTGATGAATTGCACAGGGATACGGTCGACTGCCTCAGCGTCACATCTGGTGGCCATTTTGTTAATGGCACTGAGATATCATACCTCAGGGATGCCTGAGAGACTAGAGTCCAGAGCAGAGGCATAGTAGAAAGTTTCCTCTGAATCCTCAGGAGAAATACAGTATGTGGTGCAGCATGGTAGTTGGTAGGTTTGGGACCTCAGAGAAAGTGCCAGCAGTAGGCCTCCCATGTAGAACGTCCCCTCGCATCTTGACCTAGTAGCAGAGCTAATGAGCCCCTTGGCCAAGGGGCAGGGATCAGTAGCCCTATGGGCCTTGGGCCTGTGCCCAGCTGAAGAGCTCTGCAGATTTCTGGGGATTCCCGTTTAGGCAAGTAGACTTGTCGAATGGTCATATCACCAACCTGTCATGGTTGAGGAACTCCCTGGAAAGTAATCTCCCGCAGAGCGGTCCTATAAAAGAAAGGTGTACTTAACCTTGTCCACTCGGGTCTTCCCACCAGCAGAATCGACTAGATGGCATGCAGAGGAACTAGAAGGAAATCTCCATCGAGTGATACAAATGTTTAACACTGTGGTGTTAAGTATGTCACAAGCGACATGCGTCCCACTGATGACCAGCCTCGAGGCAGAGTATATGCGGGTCTGATGTGGGAAAAGTACTCCACCAGAATACTCATCTGCTGAACTCAGCAGACAACTGGAAGTACCTTCAAGGACGGGTATAAGGAATTGAAAAAGAAAAAAAAACACTTCAGGAAGAGCTCGCCAAAAAGAAGCATCGAGGGAAAGGTTAACTGTCCTATCAATGGATGAAAAGGAACTGGTGGGTGGCACAAGAGGGTGGGGGCTTGCGGGCCATAGGACTATTGTAGCTGCACCCTCACATGCCTTCAGATTTAAAAGGGAATGCACTCTTGCTGTACAAATGATTTTGGTCTCATCTCTTAAAGGGGGGGGCGCCCACACAGTATGGAGTACAGGGGACTGGAGAGGTGGAGAACTCAACAGGTCTGGAAACTCCAAACTCAACCTCCACACCTGAAGAATCCATAGGGCGGCCCCCCTCCCATCCCTCTGACCACAGACTAATCAAACGGGTATCTGCAACCCTCTGCTCTGCAAGCTATTTTGAACTACAACTACCATTAGCCCTATCATGCATTGTCAGAGGTGTGGGATAATGAGAGCTGTAGTCCAGAATATCTGGAGAGCCAAAGGTTGCAGAGCCCTAGGCGGATGAGTTGTTTTGCTGCCATTTGAACTAAGAGGGATTGTACTCTTGCCTGTACAACAGTCTTACCAAGGTTAACACTATTAGGGAAGAGAAGAGGATTCAGACTCACCCCTTGGATACTTGTACTTAATAGGGGCGGAAGTTGTCAGTGGGCCCTGTGTGGACTCTTTCAGGATTTCAGTTCATATAGCCATAGTTCTTAAAATAAGTTTTAAGTTGTCCCTTTGCCCAAGGGCCTTCTCAATGTTATTTTGATTAAATAAAACCCTTGAATCAGATATTGTTGTCTAGAGTGAACTGTGAGCCCAGCATCAGATCACTTTTACATACGTTACGTTGTATAAAAAATGCTCAAAAGCTGGCATCAAGGCACAACCATCATCTTTGCATTTCATTTCTACCCTACCAACCCACTGAATTGTACAAATCTTGGTAAATCACTGCATGCAATGTGCTTTCCAAGCTTGACTTGGCTCATTTTCCAATGCTTACCGCCATGTAGGCAGCACAGCCTGCACTTCGGGTCTTGGCCTTGGAGTCCACCAGCCTTCCGCTAATTCCAAAGTCACATAGCTTGATCTGTCCCCTTTCATCCAGCAGAATGTTGGAAGGTTTGACATCTCTATGAATGACACCATGCTTTTCTTTAAGGTAAAATAGTGCTTTCACAATCTAGAGAAAAGAAAACGTATCAGAAAACATCCTTCATACCAAAACTTACAAACATTCACCTCAGCGTAACATCTCCTCAGTCTAAGAAGCAAAGGCCCACACCGATCTACTTCGAAATGAGAATGTTATGGCAAAATTCAATTTCTGAATCCCTTTTCTAACTGTGTGTGTTCAACCATTTGCAATTTGTCCTGAATGTTTTACTTTCTTTTGGAGGTCAAAAAGACTTTACGTACTTTAGTACCTTTGCCACTGCTACTTATTACAGATGTGCTGGGATCCTATATGGCGATGAGGGGTGGAGTACTTTTTAAGCATCCCTTTCTGTCCATGGGAGATTTGTAGAACTCAAAGTGTTGGCGAGTAGGCTAGTGACAGCTATGAATTTGTTTTATGGACTTTATACCATATTAGTAACCAAATACTCATACATGGTGTCCATTTGGGTACTAAGGCTTTTTAAAAGTTCCATAACCCCATCATTTTGTTTTGTGGTCAACCAGGCTTGTCTGTCTAAAGGCCTCGTGGTGAATGCCTTTTCCATTTTAGTCTGGGTTGGGGTCTTCCAGTCTTCCCAACCCACATCTGCTTGGGTGATTAGAAGTGGGACTGTCTAGCCCTGATTGGCTGGCTGCCCAAACTTGAAATTACATGCTTGCAGATTGGAGGACATGGTTGCCCAGCATATATGTGGATGTGTATATCTGATGAGAAAACAAGGTGCCAATTTCAGATGCATTTTTGAAACATAACTGGAGGCTCTGCCGGTAAAATCGATGACTCCTGATGATGCTAGGTCATACTGAATTGGCTTGACGCTGTCCTTTTAGGTATGCTCCACTGTCTCTACCTGCTTGAAGCATCTCTGCCAAAATCTTCTACTTCCTCCCAGCCTTCATAGCAGAAACCTTTGGCCTACCGTGCTGAAATCACCAAGCCTGCAATTCTTATGCTCTCCTTGAAGTCTTCCTGTCATTGTTGGAACACAGTTGGGTGCCCCTGCTAACTTGCTGAAATGTTGAGTGACTTGCTGTTACTCCCCTACGATCTGCTCTTTCTAAAAAAGATTGGATCGCCTTCAGACACAGTTTCTCATTGAGGGACTGTTTCCTGATGCCTGGTACCCCCCTGCGCCGCCTGTGACTAGAGTGCTGGGTCCACTTTAACTGCAGTTTTGCTGCCGTGTCCTATGCTTCAGGGAACATCCTGACCCGAGTAAATCTTAATTAGTATCCCATCATCTGTGCTCCTCCTGCACCTTGGATGTTGTACTCACTGGAGAGTGGAACAATAAACTAGCCTCTGCCAATGCCAAGTCCCTAGACACCTGCGCTCTGATATTTCAGATGCACCCAGCTCAGATTAGTTGACCACAGGTCCTGTAAGTCATCATCTTCACATAAGCAATATGTGCCAACAACAGCAACCTAGCATATTCTAAATGGCAGAACTTATTTTTGTTAAAGAAGATGTTACTTTTCAACTGTAATAGGCAAACAGCCACGCTAACATCAACCACACTTTTAAAAATTATATTTTTTTGTAGATTGTTCAGAAAACTTTGGATATAGACAACGAATTTGTGTTAAAAAATGAGACGATGAAGGAAATTGATGTAATATCAGAAGCTAGCACTAACAAGGAAATCCCAATATATGTAAGTAGGTACCGTATATAAATAAACTTGAATAGGGCGAACCTGATGATGATCTGCTCTATAAAGCATTGATTTGCTGCTTTTTTCTTTCTGTTCCTTTTTTCTCTTTAGCTCCAACCAGCATAACTATACGTTAAAAATCCCTCCTGAAGATCCTTGCCAACACAAGCAAGGTGAAACATGTGTAGAGGGTGAACCTTATAACCCTCACAACTGACAAACAATGTATTGAATCAACTGAGGGTGAACCTTACAACCCTCACAACTGAGAAACAATGTATTGAATCGACTGTGTAATCAATCAAATAAAATTTATATTTGGAGAGCAAAAGTGTAAGTCTGGTATTTTTCCAAGGAATTCATTCATGACATTGGGCAGCCGCAATGTCCCAAGCTCCACATGCAGCAAACAAATAGCACAATATCAGTGCAGTGACCTCTCACAAAACAGCATCAAGGTAGCTCGCAACAGCTGTTCAGGCTGAACGCACTCTCAACAATCATCTCACATATTTGGTACTTGTTAGGTAAGATTTACATAGAAATCGTTAATCTTCCTGACCTGGGTCAACCCCAGAACCTTTTCCTTTCATACCTCTGAGTGGGAAACTTTTTCCACACTCAACAATCTTTTACTCTGCATAATGTCTTTTTAAAGTTATCCTCTGTAACAACTTTTTGGCAATAAGTGCCTGTTGTTGCTGGGTTGCCCCAGGGGCTCCCCTTTTAACTTTCTCTGGCTAACCTTGAGAGAACTACAGTTCCCAGGGGTAGAAAAGATCTGTGGATCCCTTTTACATTTTATTTTGTAAAACCAGCACACCCCACCTTATGTTTGGTGCTGGGGAGATACAATGTATCTCCTTTCACACTAAAACTGTAACAATTCTGTTACAGGGACAAGCTTACCTTCAATGGCTGGTGGAAGTGATACCTTGTATTAATTTGGTGCACCTTTACCACAGGATGTGTGCAAAGCTGCAGTAATGGCACCCAAGGGTGCTCATTTTACCAAAATCGCCCCAATCTTCTTTTTTCGCCATTTTAGTGTTTCTTGTCCTTTCTTGTACCTTCCCCTGACATCCAGGGCGGGAAATTCCTCTGTGGGATTTTTATCTTTGGCAGGACTCCCCACCCAGGCTCCAGTCTATCTGTGGAGGCATGAAGCGCGGGAGGAGTCCAAAACTCTGCAGGCCTTTGTCTTCCTCCTTGCCTGAATGGGGACAAATCCCAGCGGTGCGGGGGAGGATGGGGTCGGTGGCTGTCCTGATTGGACAACCAAACTGCCCCTTGTTGTAAAATGCAGGGAAAGAATGCAGAAGTTGAATGCTGCGAACCTGAAAGCTGAAAACAAGTCGACCAATGGAAATGAAACCGAAGAGGATGATGAAGGAAAAGCGGCTGAAACAATTTCCAGCGACCGAAGAGCCTGCTGTGTAACCAGAGCCTTCCTTCCAATCGACCTGGGGACTCAGAAAAAGACGACCCAGAGCCTGGTGAGACCCACTAGACTCAAGACGACCTGTATTTTGAGCCATCCCCGCGTTGCTGCAACCTTGCAGGCTGCAATACCCCAATACCCTGGGACCTCGACCCATCTTCTGAATTTCGCTGACACTTCGTGGGCTTTCTGGTGTATCTCCAGAGATACAAATCTAGTCAGAAAAGTCCCCTCAGAGTGCTGGACCTTTGTAACGATGAGAATTCAACCATGATTCTCGGTCTTCTTCTGTGCTCCTTGCAAAGGCGCCAAATTGGCAGAACTGCATTCAGCCGTGAGGAAAATCTTGCCCACAGTCTTCTCCATTGAGCCCTGCTGCAAAGTTCCTTCTGCGGTCTTGTTTTCAGTCACCAAAACAAGGAATCCACTGACCAGGTTTTTGTCTGCAGATCCTGAAGTCCTCCTGCCGCAAAATCTTCAATGCTGAGTGTTAGGGAGAATTCTCTGTTTAGGCTGAATTTCCCTACCTAGTGAGTCCCCCAGCAGCTTTGCTGGATTGCTGGGGTTTATTTTTTTCTCCTGCCAAGAGTGAGACTCTTTTACCCTCACTCTTGGGCATGTTGAAGTGTGTTTTCTTGGTTAAACCTTGTGTTGAATGGGCTATGGGGTCTTTTACTCCATAGGGCCTCATATTTTTGTGATGTGGGTTACACAGCACCCTCGGTGCCGTAACCCAGGGGTGTCCTAGGGACTCCCCAACATAGACTCCATACCCTGGGACTGACTACTGTCTCCCAGGGCATGTAAAGTCACCAAAGACTTTACTAGTCTTAAATCCTGAACAGAACCAGTACAAACCATCATATTGTGGACGTACTGGCTGGGGCAATTCGATTGCCCCAGTGTCTGTTAGTCGAGGGGGCACGTCTCCGTCCCCCCTGATCGAGTTTTGGCTGGTGGCAGTGTAAATTACGTTTTATATTCGACCGCGAATATTTTCCTATGGGATTTCCCATTGTTTTAGGCTAACACATTTAATTATTTATTTACGGTAGCCTTAAACATACCGCCGGTTTATATATTTATTATTATAACTCCGGTTGGGATTTTTTGCCAAAACTTGATGCTAAAATGGCGTTGGCATTCGCCTCTGTAACTCTGACCCAAAGTGGAGCCCTTTGTCCCACTTTTGGCGGGCTTCTCCACAGAAGCCCTCCAAAGTGGTGCCACTCTGTCTGGGGTACTTAGGAGGGGTGGAGGGGGATTTAGGCACCCTGGACTGAGTTACCTAGGTAACTCAAGTCGCACTCCGTCCTGATTGGCCCAAGTGGTGAGCCGGCCAGCTCACCACTTAGCATGTTTGAGTGACAGCTAGGCTGGGTGAATGGGGGTTTGCTGCATAAAAGCAGGGCTTTGGGGACTGGAACTTCAGAAGTCGCCACAGGACCTAAGAATCCAACGAGGGACGAGCTGAGCTGATCTGCTACGACGACACCGCCGGTGGAGCCCTGCTGAACCATCTCACCACTTTTCCCGACGACCGAGGAGAACTCTTAACGGAGTGGTTCCTTCCCTTGACTGGTGGGGACAACCAGTTTTCACCTTCTTTCCGCTCTTCGAGGTATCTCGTGGCCGCCTTGCCAGTGCCAAGCACCCCGGCAACCGGAATACCCACCACTTTTACCCCAACCGCGAAAGTCGGTACAACCCTTTAACCGGAGGACTCCGCGGCTGGTTTCTTTCCGGGCAGTGCAACGACCTTCTTCTTCTGCTCTTCAGCGAGAACTTCTTCTCCCCTGACCGACGTCGAGCCTTGCTGCCACTGCCTGGAACAACTGCCCCCGCTGGAGGATCCTTTCCGTTAAGGTACCGTGTTCCGCCTGGCTTCCCTTGCCACCGACTGTACGGGGTAGTTTTAGCCCCCGGCTTTCGATCCTGGGATTGCCTGGGACACTTTGGCTAAACTTTCTAAGCCTCTCTAACTCTTTTCCGAACTCTTTTGCAAGACTCTGAATCCCTACCAACTGTGTGATCTTGGGCACGTTTTCGCTCTGTCTGCTCTAAGAGTGGTCCCTGCTTAGTGACTTTTGCTCACCTGTGACTTTGTGCTTCTTTGAGCTTACAAAAAGTGTTCTTAACCTTAGAGTGGTGTGTTTATCCTAATTCTGCTCCTTCTCCCTCCCTTCTTTTTACCTACTAGAGTGTCATCTAACGTTAAGCGCTCACCTCTGTTTGAATTATGTGGTGTTAACCTAGAGTTGTCTAGATAGGAATAAGGATTGGGACTGCTTTCCATATAACTGTGTTTGGAGTGTTTTACTATATTTTGCTAGAGTGTTTTCAACTTATGTGTTCTTGAAAATAAATAACTATATACTTTTGAAACCAAGCTCTGGTCAGTGTTTGCTTGTGCTATTGTGTCTGAGTACATATTGTGTATACTTTGCATACTGCCTAACTCTTCTTGAGGGAAGTCTGACTGCTCAGCCACAGCTACCAGGTAAATCTGGGTGGTGCAGACTGCTACCAAGTGGGTTTACTGCTATACCTGTAGTCTTAAATCTTTTGCAGTGTTCCCCAAGGGAACTGCACAGGTTTCTGCCTAACACTGGTGTACAGCGGTGGGATTTGTATTGAGTATACATTTTATTGTGCTTTAGATACCTTAGTGCAACTAACCACAAAGCTTAGCACTGTAAAAGTAATCCTCTAACATGTCAGTTATAGAAAGCTATAGTCAAGAGTCCCTTGCAGCCAAAACTGCTGATTGTTTAAGAGTGCTCTGTAAACATAAGGATCTCCTGACTAAGGGCAAGAAAATGGAGCTGATTGAAAGATTGTTAGCTAACCAAAGTCTGGGTGATGGTTCAGAGGAACCTACCACTCCAGCAACTGTAGATGACAGTATTGAAGTTAACATGGAGCAAAATGTTGATGATTCTGAGGAAGAGTCAGAAGAGGAGGGTGAGGCTGTTGTGACTGTCCCCCCTAGGCCTCTGCCTGCTCTACCTGCTGTACCTACTGGACCTTTACCAGGTCCCACATTTAGTCCTCAGTACTTTGAACTGGAGAAAATGAAACTAGAATTGGAGTATAAGAAACTTAATGCTCAAACTGACAAAGAACTAAGGCTAAGGGAAATGGAGCTCAAGTATGACTTAGAAATGAAGAAATTATCTGTTGAGAATGCTTCTCTCTCTGGCTCCTCTAGAAGTTCCAGTCCTAAAAGACCCCGGATGCCTAAAGAATTGGTTGGTATGTATGAGCCTAAGTTGGATGTGTTGGATTGGTTGTCTCTGTTTGAATATAATCATGGGCTCCAGAACATCACAGGAAATGACTTACTCACCTGGTTGTTCTCTAGGCTTCCCCCTGCTGCAACTGATGTGGTAATGGAGATGGGGGAGGAGGATAAGAAGGACTATGAATGTGTGAAGCTAGCTTTAATAGCTAGGTTTGGGAAGACCCCTTCCCAGTATCTTAAGAGGTTTAGGAGCCTCAAAAAGCATGATGGTACCCCTTGGGCTACCTGGGTGAGTGAAGGGTTGAAAAACTTAGAGGGATGGATTAAGGGTTACAAGGTGAACACTTATGAAGGTATGAAGAATTTGTTTATGTTGGAGACTATTTATGATGCCTGCTCTCCTGAGCTCAGACAACACTTGGCTGATTCCAGGGAATTAGATTCCCGGAAACTAGCTAAGGCTGCTGACTTGTGGGTTGCCAACTGGGCCACTCACAAGGATTCTGGGGTAACTCAGAAGAAGGATGGGGAGAAACAGCCTAAAAAGGACTCCAAAGAGAATTCTAATACTACAAATTCCAAAGAGGGCCCCAAACAAAACTATAAGGGTAAGCCACAAGGGAAACCAAATCAGGCTAGTGTACCTTCTGGTCACAGACCAGAAGGAGGTCAGAACAAGCCTCCATTCCAGCGAGCCTTTGGCTCATGCTTTGTTTGTAAGGCTACTGACCATGTGAAAGGAGATCCCAGATGTAAGGGTAAACCTTCAGGGGTCCAGCTTGCCTCCTTAGCCTTCGCTCCAGAAGAGGAAGTACATATGGCAAGTGGAAACTTTCTATTACTAGCTGATGAACCCACTGGAGTCTCAGCTAGTGTTTCTTTAGTCTCTCTGGGGTTGTGGGAACAACAGAATTTAGATGTCTATAACTCTATCCCAGATAATACTAAAGAGTATTATAAGGACAGTGTCCAGGTGAATGGTCAGGAGACTCCTGCCATTAGGGACACTGGAGCCAGCATAACTGTGGTGGATGAATCATTTTTCAAGGCAGAGGATGTTGCTAAGGCACCCAAATGCCTCACCAAGTTAGCTGGTGGGCCTGTGCAGATGTGTCCCCAGTTACCAGTTCTCATCCAATGTAATGATATGGCTGTAAAAATACCTGTCAGTGTACAATGTGAAGTGCCAGGTAGGGTTCTGTTGGGTAATGACCTCAAAGCTCTTGGAGTTGTGTCACATACCCCCAGACCACCTAGCAAAAGGTTACAGGAGCTCACAAAACCTGCAAGAGAGAAAACCCTGCGAGGGTTATCTCAGGAGATGATGACAGAAATCACTCCTCTCCCACTGGAGCAACTTACTGCAGTAACTACCAGATCAGGACCAAAGGGGCAACGCAAGACTCCTAGGAAAAAGCCAGCAGCAAGCACTCCAGTGCTTCCAACAAGGACTTCCCCTAGGTTGTCCAAAGTTACACCTGTAACTCCACCTCCAGCTGAGGCTGAGAGGGAGGTACAACCCTGTGTGGTTGAGCTAGACTGAGGAAGAGCTAGGAGGAGGCCCCAACCTTATTGGAGATTTGGACCCTGAGGACCATCCTGAGCTGCAGTCTTTACTGGCAGAAGGTGGGCCTAGCAGGGCAGCTTTTCGTAAGGGGCAAAGAGAATGTCCAACTCTGGAAGGTCTCCGCCACCAGGCAGCTTCTCAGGCTGATGGGCAAGAGCCTGGGAAGTATAGGTTACACTGGGAAGATGGCCTCTTCTACAGTGAACCGACTGTGTCTGAACCTGGAGACTACAAACGCCTTGTAGTCCCACAAGAGAACAGACAACAGTTCTTACAACTAGCCCATGAGATACCTTTGGCTGGTCACTTGAGTTTCAAGAAGACCAAGGAAAGGCTCTCTCTCTACTTTTATTGGCCAAAGATGGGGGCTGAAGTAGATAGATATTGTAAGAGCTGCCACACCTGCCAGACATCTGGTAAGGTTGGTTCCAAGAATGTGGCACCTTTAGTGCCTCTCCCAGTTGTGGGAGTCCCATTTGAGAGGGTAGGGATTGACATTGTTGGTCCCCTTGATCCCCCAACCTCCTCAGGCAACAGGTTTATCCTTGTTGTAGTAGACCATGCTACTAGGTACCCTGAGGCAATTCCTATGAGGACTGTTACAGCTCCGGCTGTGGCTAAGGCCCTCCTTGGTATTTTTACCAGGGTTGGGTTTCCTAAGGAGGTAATCTCTGACAGGGGGTCAAACTTTATGTCCCACTACATGAAAGCCATGTGGAAAACCTGTGGAGTTACCTACAAGTTCTCAACCGCATACCACCCTCAGACAAACGGGTTGGTTGAAAGGTTTAACAGAACCATGAAGAGCATGATAGGTGCTTTAGAAGAACCCCTTAAGAAAAAGTGGGACCTTCTACTGCCATGCCTTCTCTTTGCTTATAGAGAAGTCCCTCAGGAGGGAGTAGGTTATTCTCCCTTTGAGCTTCTCTATGGCCATCCAGTCAGAGGTCCATTGGCCCTGATTAAGGAGGGATTGGAAGGTGCTCCTCCCCTCAAGCCAGTCAGAGTGACTGACTATGTGATAGGTCTCCGGAGGAGAATGTCACACATGATGGCAGAAGCAAGTGACAACTTGAAAGCTGGTCAAGCTCTGGTCAAACATTGGCACGACCAGAAGGCTAACATGGTTGAGTTTACTCAAGACCAGCTAGTTCTAGTTATGCTCCCAACAAGGCAGAGGGCCTTGCAAGACAAATGGATGGGACCCTTCAAGATTGTGGGAAAACTTGGAGAGGTCAACTATCTGGTGGATCTGGGCAGACCCAGGGAAGCTCCTAGAGTCTTCCACACCAACCGACTAAAAGCATACATCTCCAGACCTGATGTAGGAGCCTTGCTTCTAGCTTCAGCTGCAGAGGAAGAAGAGAGTGAATCTCTCCCTGATCTCCTCAGAGGTGTGCCTTTAGATGAAAAAGTTGAAGGAGTCAATCTCTCTTCAGACCTGACACCTGAGCAACAAGAGGAGTGCAAATCTATGTTAAATCAGTTTGCCTCCCTGTTCTCACTGTCACCAGGCTTGACCCCTTGGGGCCAGCATGAGATACTCACTGGTGACTGTCTGCCAGTCAAAAGCAGAGGATACAGAATGTCAGAACATATCAGAACCCACATCAAAGGAGAGGTCAAGAAGATGCTTGATCTCGGGGTAATAGAGCCCTCTACTAGTCCATGGTCTAGCCCAGTTGTGTTAGTACCAAAGGCAGGATCCAAAGACTTGAGATTCTGTGTGGACTATAGAGCTCTAAATGCAGTCACCAAGACTGATGCCCACCCTTTGCCCAGGACAGATGAGTTGGTGGATAAACTTGGTGCAGCCAAGTACCTCAGCACATTTGACCTGACGTCAGGCTATTGGCAAATAGCCCTGACAGACCATGCCAAGGAGAAAACTGCATTTTCAACCCCAGTTGGCTTGTACCAGTTTAAGGTCATGCCTTTTGGACTAAAAAATGCACCTGCCACATTCCAAAGGATGGTGAACCAAGTTCTAACTGGGATGGAAGACTTCTGCATGGCATACTTGGATGACATTGCAGTCTTCAGCCACTCCTGGGAGGAGCATGTGAACCACCTAGGACATGTGTTGCAGGCCATTGAACAGGCCCATTTGACAATCAAAGCCAGTAAGTGCCAGATTGGTCAAAGTAAGGTGGTCTACCTTGGACATGAGGTAGGAGGTGGAGAAATAAGGCCTTTGCTCAGCAAGATTGAAGCTGTGCAAAATTGGACAACACCAACTACTCAAACCCAAGTGAGAGCTTTCCTAGGCCTCACTGGGTATTACAGGAATTTCATTGAGAACTATGGGACCATAGCTTCTCCACTGAATGTAATCTCCTCTCCCAAATTCACTAAAAAGGTAAAATGGAATGAGGAGTGCAATCAGGCCTTTGAAAAACTGAAGAGAGCTCTTTGCCAAGCTCCAGTGTTAAGAGCTCCTGACTACCACCAAACTTTCATTGTACAAACTGATGCTTCCAATGTAGCTATAGGTGCAGTTCTAAGCCAACTGGATGAGAAGGGTAGGGAGCACCCCATTTGCTTCATCAGTAGGAAACTGAAGGATCCTGAGACAAGGTGGCCAACTATCGAAAGAGAATGCTTTGCTATTGTGTGGGCACTGAAGAAGTTTAGGCCATACTTGTATGGTTCTACTTTTGTTATTCAGACTGACCACCAACCCTTGAGATGGTTAATGCAAATGAAAGGGGAAAATCCAAAACTATTGAGATGGTCAATCTGCCTGCAAGGGTTTGATTTCACCATTGAGCACAGGTCAGGGTGTCACCATCAAAATGCTGATGTAGGATGTATATCATCGACTAGAGGTATGAGGTTCATCCAGGAGTGGATTAAATCCTCCTGTCCCTTAGTCTGGGGGGGGCGAGTGTTAGGGAGCATTCTCTGTTTAGGCTGAATTTCCCTACCTAGTGAGTCCCCCAGCAGCTTTGCTGGATTGCTGGGGTTTATTTTTTTCTCCTGCCAAGAGTGAGACTCTTTTACCCTCACTCTTGGGCATGCTGAAGTGTGTTTTCTTGGTTAAACCTTGTGTTGAATGGGCTATGGGGTCTTTTACTCCACAGGGCCTCATATATTTTTGTGATGTGGGTTACACAGCACCCTCGGTGCCGTAACCCAGGGGTGTCCTAGGGACTCCCCAACATAGACTCCATACCCTGGGACTGACTACTGTCTCCCAGGGCATGTAAAGTCACCAAAGATTTTACTAGTCTTAAATCCTGAACAGAACCAGTACAAACCATCATATTGTGGACGTACTGGCTGGGGCAATTCGATTGCCCCAGGGTCTGTTAGTCGAGGGGGCACGTCTCCGTCCCCCCTGATCGAGTTTTGGCTGGTGGCAGTGGAAACTACATTTTATATTCGACCGCGAATATTTTCCTATGGGATTTCCCATTGTTTTAGGCTAACACATTTAATTATTTATTTACGGTAGCCTTAAACATACCGCCGGTTTATATATTTATTATTATAACTCCGGTTGGGATTTTTTGCCAAAACTTGATGCTAAAATGGCGTTGGCATTCGCCTCTGTAACTCTGACCCAAAGTGGAGCCCTTTGTCCCACTTTTGGCGGGCTTCTCCACAGAAGCCCTCCAAAGTGGTGCCACTCTGTCTGGGGTACTTAGGAGGGGTGGAGGGGGATTTAGACACCCTGGACTGAGTTACCTAGGTAACTCAAGTCGCACTCCGTCCTGATTGGCCCAAGTGGTGAGCCGGCCGGCTCACCACTTAGCATGTTTGAGTGACAGCTAGGCTGGGTGAATGGGGGTTTGCTGCATAAAAGCAGGGCTTTGGGGACTGGAACTGCAGAAGCCGCCACAGGACCTAAGAATCCAACGAGGGACGAGCTGAGCTGATCTGCTACGACGACACCGCCGGTGGAGCCCTGCTGAACCATCTCACCACTTTTCCCGACGACCGAGGAGAACTCTTAACGGAGTGGCTCCTTCCCTTGACTGGTGGGGACAACCAGTTTTCACCTTCTTTCCGCTCTTCGAGGTATCTCGTGGCCGCCTTGCCAGTGCCAAGCACCCCGGCAACCGGAATACCCACCACTTTTACCCCAACCGCGAAAGTCGGTACAACCCTTTAACCGGAGGACTCCGCGGCTGGTTTATTCCCGGGCAGTGCAACGACCTTCTTCTTCTGCTCTTCAGCGAGAACTTCTTCTCCCCTGACCGACGTCGAGCCTTGCTGCCACTGCCTGGAACAACTGCCCCCGCTGGAGGATCCTTTCCGTTAAGGTACCGTGTTCCGCCTGGCTTCCCTTGCCACCGACTGTACGGGGTAGTTTTAGCCCCCGGCTTTCGATCCTGGGATTGCCTGGGACACTTTGGCTAAACTTTCTAAGCCTCTCTAACTCTTTTCCGAACTCTTTTGCAAGACTCTGAATCCCTACCAACTGTGTGATCTTGGGCACGTTTTCGCTCTGTCTGCTCTAAGAGTGGTCCCTGCTTAGTGACTTTTGCTCACCTGTGACTTTGTGCTTCTTTGAGCTTACAAAAAGTGTTCTTAACCTTAGAGTGGTGTGTTTATCCTAATTCTGCTCCTTCTCCCTCCCTTCTTTTTACCTACTAGAGTGTCATCTAACGTTAAGCGCTCACCTCTGTTTGAATTATGTGGTGTTAACCTAGAGTTGTCTAGATAGGAATAAGGATTGGGACTGCTTTCCATATAACTGTGTTTGGAGTGTTTTACTATATTTTGCTAGAGTGTTTTCAACTTATGTGTTCTTGAAAATAAATAACTATATACTTTTGAAACCAAGCTCTGGTCAGTGTTTGCTTGTGCTATTGTGTCTGAGTACATATTGTGTATACTTTGCATACTGCCTAACTCTTCTTGAGGGAAGTCTGACTGCTCAGCCACAGCTACCAGGTAAATCTGGGTGGTGCAGACTGCTACCAAGTGGGTTTACTGCTATACCTGTAGTCTTAAATCTTTTGCAGTGTTCCCCAAGGGAACTGCACAGGTTTCTGCCTAACACTGACGTACTGTGTTGCCTTGGATATGTACTTACCTTAAGTCTCTTAGGATTTCTGCGTAGCTGTGGGGTGTTTTCTGTGATGGGGAGGCCTCTAGTTCAGTGCACCCAGTCCCACTGCTAGAATCCTGCTAGGGTGTCTTCTGAGAAGCCCCTGGACCCTATTCTAACTCTAGAAGTACTCACCTGTTTGCACAGTCTTCCTAAGGAACTCTAACATTTGCTACTTAAGAACCTATCCTAACACTACCTGTTGGTCACTAGATCCTAGTGACCTCCTGACCTCCCTTCTGCTAGTGAGAACACTCATGCTCCAAGAATAAGGGAAACACATTTAAGAGATTGGGCGTTTTGCCTAGAAAAGAAAATAAGAGTTAATAAGTTACTTATTTCTAAAAGAGTTGGTTAATTGTAACTCTAGGAGTGAACCATTAAAAAAAGCTCTTACCTTGGATGTGTGATGCACTATTAAAATTATGGTCCACATCTTTCTTTCCTTAGAACCCATTTTGCCATTCTAATAGAAAGTAGATGTGAAGGTGTATTACTCCCCTATGATTAGGTTGTGCCTCTTACCAAAAGTAATACACTGGTTTCACCAGATTATGCCTGTTAGGATAATTGTACGAGTGTCCCCCAACTGGGTCCTGCTTCACCCGACTTGCTGCTAGCCTGTCCAGAATAAGTCTGTATTAGGTTGTTGCCTACCTAGAATAACTGAATCATTCAGTAAAGTATAACATTGGGTTTTGCTTTCCCTGTACTGTTGTAGGCAGACAGAGTCCTGGGTTCTAACTGTCCCTCAGAAGTCGTACATAAGTTAGTTGTATAGCTGGGAAAGATTTAACCTGGACTTCATTGTGAGGATAAAAAAGTATATGGGTTTTACTTAACTTGAGTTAGCTGTGTGCCATCCAAAAATAAGTTACAAGAGTTACTGCATAGCTCAATCTGTGTTTCACTGATCTCAAAAACACCCCTAATTGAATATTACATCCTTAGGCTTCACTCACCTAGAAGAACTGTGTTTTATCTCAAAAATAGTTCTAGGTATTTACTGTACCTGGAATAAATGTTCCACTATTCACAAAACGTGTACTGTCCAGTTGACCTATTATGTGATTTGTTACTGAGTCATTGTACAACTGGTAGGGTCTACTGCCCTGGCATTACTGAATGTAATTGTGAAAGTAACCATTGGTTTTTACTCCCCAAAAATATGGGTTACCTATACTGAATGTGTATGAAAAGGTTTCACTTCCCTAGAACTACTGTTAGGTGTTCTAAATAAGGTTTATGCTTTGGTCTGTGAACCTTTAAGCATAGTGTTGTGTTTTGATATTTGTGATTACAAATAATAATAAAGTTACTCACCGTAGTGACTACCTTACTCCTAGTCCACAGTCCCCTTTCCTTCATAGATATGGGACATTCCGTCCTTGGGGACCGGACCGGACCGCTTTTGTAAAAAGCATCAAGAACTTTGAATATTTGTCATTTTATTTTTACGTGGGGTACCGCACGTGGCCGTAACCTGGCCCTCCTGAGCTCCGCACACGCATCGCCCTTCAGCCCTTCTCTATCTCCAGGTCTGAGACTATTTAAGCAATAATAGAGGATACATTTTAGAGGGGATGGCGGGCGGGCCTATGGAGGTAAGGGGACTACGGACAAGGAGTAAGGTAGTCACTACGGTGAGTAAGGGAATAGTTTCTTACCTGTAACTCCATTTCTCCAGCATTGGTATCTTTCATGGATTCACATGCTTAGAATATTCCCCGTCGTCAGGCTGGGAATCCCCGGTACATTATATAGACCCTTTCCCGTAGGAAAACTTTTTCGACGCTTATGCGTCCCATCCACCTCGTTTTGTATCATGCGTGCCCGCGCCGTCAGGACGCCTTGATATAAATACAGGACCCGCCCCCGCGCTCCCTCAGATTTCGGCCCCCAAAGTAGAGGGGGAACTAGTTTGCATGCCCAGGGGAGGCAGGCGGGCGCATGTGAATCCATGAAAGATACCAATGCTGGAGAAATGGAGTTACAGGTAAGAAACTATTCCCTTCTCCAGCATTGGATCTTTCATGGATTCACATGCTTAGAATAGATTACATAGCAGTACCATCCCGAAAAGAGGAGGCGTGCATGCAAACTCACATACTTTCCTCACAATGCCCGTTCCCTATGGTCGTGTACCCATCAGCAATTGCTAACATAGAAAACAAACAATATTCAATCATCATTGCAACAAGATCTACCTTATTGCAATAGGTGTCGAAGCACCGCCTGTCCCATCCGAGTATCTTCGGCATGTTGTTGTGACAGGCAGTAATGGCGGGTAAAAGTGTGTGTAGCCGCCCAGGTAGCCGCCATGCAGATGTCCCCCAGAGGGACTCCAGACCACAGCGCCGTCGACGATGCCGCCGCTCTAGTTGAATGAGCTCTTGGGCGTCGCAGAAGAGGCTTCCCAGCCTTGGAATGGCAGTACGAAATGGTAGACGATACCCATCTTGACAGTCCTTGCTTTGAAATGGCTTTGCCTTTAGCACCCAGACCATAGGCCACGAACAATTGCCTCGTTTTCCAGAAAGGTTGCGTGCGATGAAGATAAAACTTGAGAGCCCTCTTCACGTCTAATGTGTGTAACGTGCGCTCCGCTCCCGAGCATGGCTCTGGAAAAAACGTAGGTAAGACGATAGAGGAATGTTTATGGAACACTGAAGGAGCTTTCGGTATGAACTGTGGGTTAGTGGCAAGGACCACCTTGTTCTTAAAAAAATCTTAAGTATGGTGGGTCTACCATTAGAGCTTGGATTTCCGAAATACGTCGGGCTGAAGTGATGGTCACCAGAAAGGCCAATTTCCACGACAAAAACTTTAGAGACGACGATGACATTGGTTCAAAAGGAGGTTTCATAAGAGACGCTAACACCAGATTGAGGCTCCACACCGGAGGAAATCTCTCCTCGGGAGGGAAACTCCTGAACAACCCTTTAAGGAAGTGCTTAATCAGGCGGTCGCTGAATAATAGTGCGGAATGTCGTTGACGTGTAAACCTGGAGATGGCGGCCAGGTGTACTTTTATCGACGACACCGATAAGCCCTTTTGAGCTAAGAACAGCAAGTATGGAAGGAGCTGCGGAACCAGACCTGGTTGATCCCCACACCACTGACAGAAACTCCTCCATTTGTACAAGTATGAAGTGTTTGTGGAAGGTGCTCTTGCCGCTTGCAGAATACGACATTCCTCCGGAATCGTTAGCTGGCCAAATTCGGCGAAGTCAGGAGCCAGGCCGTCAACTTGAGGCTGTCCGGGTCGTGATGCCAAACGATACCCTCCTGTCGAGACAGAAGGTTGGGGATCTTCCTGAACCTCATTGGCTCCGCCGCCGCCAAGTGCAGCAGGTCTGAAAACCACACCTGTCTGGCCCAATACGGGGCCACCAGGATCACCCGACATGGGTACTTGAGGATCCATTGCAACGTCCTCCGGATAAGAGGAAATGGAGGGAATGCGTACAGGAATTTGTTCGTCCATGGGAAGGAGAACGCATCCCCCAGTGAGCCCTGCTGAGGCCACCTGCTTGCATACTGCGGGCATTTCCTGTTGTCCTTCGTCGCGAACAGATCGATGGAAGGATGTCCCCACTTCTTGAATACTTGTTGTAGTTGCTGGTCGTTCAGCACCCATTCGTGAACTTCGTTCATTTCCCTGCTGAGGGCATCTGCCTCCACATTTCTCACACCAGGCAGGTGGAACGCCAAGATTAGCATGTTGTGTTGCAGGGCCCAATGCCAGATTTTCTGTGCCTCCGTCGACAGGGACCTGGAACGTGTTCCTCCTTGTTTCCTTAAGTAAAACATTGTAGTCGTGTTGTCCGTCATGACACGCACCACAGAGTCTCTCAGTTGAGGAAGAAAAGATTTTAGAGCCCACCGCACTGCTCTCAGTTCTAGCAGGTTGATATGCAGGGAGGACTCTTGTAACGACCACCGGCCTTGTACCTGTAACGTATCCAGATGAGCTCACCATCCGCTCAGCGATGCATCCGTCACCACCGTCTTCTGGAACTCCGGTTCCACCAGAGGCATTCCTTTCGTTAGATGAGTGGAAACTCTCCACCAACAGAGGGCTTGTACCAGTTGTTCGTCGATGACCAGTCTGTCGGACCAGCGACCTTGGCTCTGCGCCCAACGGTCCGCTAGGAATTCCTGGCAAGGCCTCATAAACAGACGGCAGTTGTTTATCAACGGAATGCAGGATGACATGGTCCCTAGCAGGGACATGTATTTGCGCACCGACACCCTGGTACCGCATCTCCATTCCGACGCCTTGCTTTGTAGCTTCTGTATACTTTCGCTGGATGGTCTTACAAGGCTTGTGTGCGTATGAAACTCCGCTCCTAGAAAGACCAAGGTCCTCGAAGGCTCTACGGAGGACTTGCTGAAGTTTATCGCGAAGCCCAGTTCCTGTAAGAGGGACATCGTGGCCCCCAGACTGTTTCGTGTTTGTTCCATGGACGAGCCTCTGACCAGCCAGTCGTCTAGATAGGGATAGACATGGTGACCGTCCTTCCTTAAATGGGCCGCTATGGGGGCCAAGCACTTGGTGAACGTCCTGGGGGAGGACTTGAGACCGAACGGGAGGACCTTGAACTGAAAATGCTTTCGCCAGACGACGAACCTTAAATATCTCCTGTGTCGTGGACGTATTGGGATATGAAAATATGCGTCCTGAAGGTCTAGCGACGACAGATAATCCATGGGTTGCACTGACCTGATAACCTCCTGGAGCTTTAGCATTTTGAATTTTGAGCTCTTTAGCCATTTGTTGAGTACCCTCAGGTCGAGAACGGGCCTCCATTTTCCATTTGGCTTCTTGACGACGAAGAACCGGGAATAAACCCCTTGTCCTTCCTGTGCCACAGGAACCCGTTCTACCGCCCCTTTTTGTAGCATAAGCGCCACCTCTTGTCTTAGAACTCGAAGGTGGGGCTGGGCCGAAAACACTGGCGGAAGAATTGGAGGCTTGTTTTTGAATTGCAGCGCATGACCCATGCGAATCGTGTCCAGAACCCATCGATCTGTGGTGATGCATTTCCATTGGTCGATATGATGAGAGACTCGACCCCCCAGGACGTTCCGAAGGCCGTCATTGGTTGCTGGTTTGCTTGTCCTTCGTCGACGAGGGACCCGAGCCGCGTCGTCTGGAGGCTTGATAATCTCTGCCTCTACGTGCCGACTGGGATGCCCGTCTGTAACCTTGTGAGGCGTATGAGGGCCTGTTAAATCCACGGTCCCTAGAGGCTCCAAAGCGGGAGTTTCCGGAAGCACCCATGAAGGGGTGAAAAGAGCGAAAACTTCTACCTGTCTGGAGGGCGCCAAGAGACCTAGCTGTATCCGTGTCTTCTTTCATCCCCTTCAAGGCTTCATCTACCTTGTCTCCAAACAGATGTTCTCCTTCACATGGCATGTCTAGGACTTTGTACTGGACTTCAGGTCTAAAAGTAGTACATTTGAGCCACGCTTGTCGACGAAGTACTACGCCATGATTGATTTGTTTGAACCCAGACTCTGCTAGGTCCACCGCAATATTAATTGCATGGTTCGACGCCTCCTCGCCATCCCGTACTAGCAACATGGCTGCTTTTCGGTGTTCTTCCGGCAGATGTTCTAGGATAGGGGCTATTTTATGCCACATCTCCCTATCGTAACGTGATACAATCGCCAAGGAGTTGGCTGCTCTTACCGTCGTGGAGCCGACTGAGAGCACCTTTTTCCCAAAGGCGTCCTGCCTCCTTGCCTCGCTTTCTGGTGGGGTTGAACATTTTTGCTGTACTCTGGCCTTCCTAGCCGCTGCTGCCGATACCACAGAGTCTGACAGTGGCTGTGATGTTAGACATTTTGGAGTGGACTCCGGAGCTTTAAACTTCTTCTCAATACGCCCCTTAATAGCCGGTTCCAAGAACGAATGACGCATCGTCTTGAGGCCTTCTTGCCATACGTGGTCCAGGATTGGGATGGCAAATACCGCTTTCCTCCTTTGACCCATGTGATCAAAAAGAAAGCAATCTTTCTTTTGCTCCTCAGGAATTAAGCCGAACTCGGAACACGCTTTTCCCATCCTTGCATGGAAGGCTCCCACATCATCCGGAGGAGATGGTTGTGCCTGGCTCCTCGTAGACTCTACCTCTACATCCGAATTCCATGTTGGGTCTCTCGACGGTGACAGGGAGATGTCCGACCCTGAGTCACCTCGTATAGAATCGGACTCCGATAGCTCACCCTCCTCCTGCGCTCGAGGACGATCCTTCACCACCTGGGAGGCCGACGGGCTTTTGGTCGTCGAGCGAGCTGCTTGAGCTTGTTCGTCGACGGAAGGTGCAGAAAATATCGACGATGAAGTGCCAGGCTGAGGGATCTGCGTATCCAGACGCTGCAAGAGCTTCTGAAGTGTATTAAGCACATCCAGAGACAAAACCGTCTCTTGTCCGCAGGGCATTTTTCGACAGGCCGCACCTTCTTCGAGGGAGGTTCCGACTTGCTCCTGGAGGCCGTGGAGCCAACTTCTGATGCCGGATAGGCACCCGCTCTATCGTTAAGCCAGTCGACCATCCTTCTTTTCCGGTCTTTAAGGGTTTTTTGGGAGAAACCCTGGCATATCTCGCATGTATCCGCCGTGTGGTGCGGGTGGAGACAGTAGATACAATCCATGTGGGCATCACCTTCATAGACATTTTTGAGTCCACATGTCGCACAAGGACGAAATAAAGCTTTTCCGGACATATTTATTCCAGAATGTAACGTCGCCGAAGCGAAAATACAACCTAATTTCGATTAGCAGTAACCACGAGGATCCCACTACTTTGAAAGACGGTTGAAATCTGAGGGAGCGCGGGGGCGGGTCCTGTATTTATATCAAGGCGTCCTGACGGCGCGGGCACGCATGATACAAAACGAGGTGGATGGGACGCATAAGCGTCGAAAAAGTTTTCCTACGGGAAAGGGTCTATATAATGTACCGGGGATTCCCAGCCTGACGACGGGGAATATTCTAAGCATGTGAATCCATGAAAGATCCAATGCTGGAGAAGTCTTAGTTACTTACCAGTAACTGTATTTCTCCAGCATTGGTATCTTTCATAGATTCACATGTTTGAATATTCTCCATTGTCAGACTGTATCCTCGGTGATAAAAATGACAATGCATTACTTACCGTAAAAGCATTTCTGATGGTTGTATCTGCTTAGATTCACATGCTGTGCATAGGTCCGACATCCAGTGGTCACTGCGGAGTATTGCATTTTGTTTTTCGTAGTCGAAAAGGGGACGTCGACAAGGCGTGTCTGTAACACTATCCCTATAGTGACGTGCTTTGTACCCACAATCCCTCACGCGTCGAGGTCCCTCTGTTTGTATTTTTCTGCCCTGAGGGAGCCTTCTAGACGTGAGTGAGTACAGAAAAGAGAGAAATATAGAAGATGTCTATGTTCCTTCCATCCGAGCGGGGAGGAAGGGTGGGCGCATGTGAATCTAAGCAGATACAACCATCAGAAATGCTTTTACGGTAAGTAATGCATTGTCTTCTGATGTTTGTTAATCTGCTTAGAATCACATGCTGTGCATAGACTAGCGAGCAGTACCCGGAGTTGGCGGTGGGTTATGAGAAGGAACAGTAGAGAAAAGATGTCTTAATACTGCCTGTCCCACCTGGGAGTCAGATCTAGAGTGTGCATCTAGACAGTAGTGTTTTGTAAAGGTGTGCACAGAACTCCAGGTAGCCGCTTTGCAGATGGACTCAAGGGGAACATTTGCAATGAATGCTATGGACGCCCCCGTGCCTCGAGTAGAATGTGCTCTTGGCCTAAAGGGCAGTTCTCTCTTAGCAAGAGTATAGCAGAGAGTGATGCATTGGACAATCCATCTAGAAATAGTGGACTTTGAAACTGCATCCCCTTCTCTTCCTGCTGCCACCGAGACGAAGAACTGATTAGTCTTCCTCAGTGATCTGGTTCTTTCCATGTAGAACATGACCGCTCTGCGCACATCTAGTGTGTGCAGAGTCCTTTCTCCCAAGTTGGAAGGATTTTGAAAGAACGCTGGTAGTTCTATAGACTGGTTTACATGGAATTTTGAGATGAATTTTGGAGCAAACCTTGGGTGAGTGCGTAGAACCACTTTATCTTTGTGAACTGTAACAAAGGGGTCTAGAATAGAAAGAGCCTGTAGTTCACTTACTCTCCTGATGGAGGTGATAGCTATTAGGAAAGCAGTCTTGAGAGTGAGGTTTTTAAGAGTTGCTTTGTGCATGGGTTCAAAGGGTGATCCCATGAGTTTTGTAAGTACCACGTTAAGGTCCCATCCGGGAGCTGGGTCAGCTATCGGGGGGTGTATTCTTTTTACTCCCTCCATGAAGGCCTTTATAACAGGGATCTTCCACCACGACACTTTGAGTTGGGAAGTGGTGTATGCAGAAAGTGCCGCTAGGTGGACTTTAATGGAATTGAACACTAGACCTGAATCTAATAAATGGGTCAGGTATAGAACAATATGTGTGGGAGAGCAGTCAATTGGGTTGATGCTCTTTCCTCTGCACCAGATGACAAATCTCTTCCATTTGCTAGAATAGCAGTGGCGAGTGTTAGGTTTTCTGGCTTCCCTGAGGATGTCCATGCATCCCTGCGGGAGCTGTAGGTGTCCAAATTCTACGACCTCAGGAGCCAGGATGCTAAGTTCATGTTCTGGGGGCATGGATGCAGCGTCCTGCCCCTGTCTTGTGACAGCATGTTGCACGGGCAGGGGAGTTTCACTGGGGGAGATAGAGACATCTCCATCAAGTGAGCGAACCATGGCTGTCGGGCCCACATTGGGGCCACCAGTATCATGGTTACTTGTTCCTGGTGCATCTTGTGCACCACCTTGTTGAGAAGGGGAGTCGGGGGGAAAAGCGTAAACAAATTTCCCTGACCATCGAATCGACAGACCGTTCCCCTTGGATTGGTTTTGGGGGTACCTGGAGGCGTAGCTTTGGCATTGTGAGTTCTCCAGGGTTGCGAACAGGTCTATTTCTGGGAATCCCCATTGCGTGAAGACGTCAAAGACGATGTCTTCGTGCAGTCGCCATTCGTACTCTTCGGGCAGGGGGAAATCTCTGCTGAGTTTGTCTGCCAGCAGATTGAGTTCCCCTGGTACATGTTGTGAAAGGAGGAACATATTCTGTTTGAGAGCCCACTTCCATATGTTCTGGGCCAGTTTGGACAGGCCTGGAGAGTGGGTTCCCCCCTGCTTGTTGATGTAATACATGGCTGTGGTGCTGTCTGTAAGGACCATCACTGTCTTGCCTTGTAGGTGTTCCTGGAAGGCTTTTAGCGCCTTGAACACCGCTAGTAGCTCCAGAAGATTGATGTGTTTGGATGCTACGCTCTGAGTCCACTCTCCGTGAGCAGTCTGATGGGATAGGTGAGCCCCCCATCCTGTGAGGGATGCGTCTGTGGTTAGAGTGTCTTCCGCCGCGGGTGTGGCAAAGGGTTTCCCTTTTTCTAGGTTTTCTTTTGTCCACCACCGTAGCGAGAGAACTAAGGCCTGCGAGACCACTAATAGATCGCCCCATAGTCCGCTGGCCTGACACCACTGGCTGTTGAGCCACTCCTGCATTGGGCGCATGCGCAGGCGCGCGTGAGGTACCAAATAAATACACGACGCCATCATGCCTAGCAAGCGCATTGCTTTGCGTACCGTCACCTCTCGACCGGACACATATTGAGGGATCTGAAACAACATGTTTTGGACCCTCTCTTTGGAGGGGAAGACGAGGCCGTCCTTTGTTTGAATTAGAGCCCCTAGGAATTGGTTGATTTGGCTGGGGTCTAGGCTGGACTTCTTTTCGTTGATGGAGAAGCCCAACTGGAACAAAAGGTCTACCGTCTTCTGGGTATTGGAGAAGCATGTTTCGTAAGAATCCCCTGTTATGAGCCAGTCGTCGAGGTAAGGGTAAACTGGGATGGACAACCTGCGCAGGTGGGCCGCTGCCACTACCTTCGTGAATACCCTCGGTGCTGATGCTATGCCGAAGGGTAGCACTCTGAACTGGTAGTGTTTGCCCTCTATCATGAACCGGAGGTACTTTCTGTGCGCTGGCAACATTAAAATATGAAAGTATGCATCTTTCATGTCCAATGTTGTCATGTAATCTCCCTGAGATAGCAGTGGGATCACTTCCTGTAGGGTCACCATACGAAACTTTTGGGGTTTGATAAACTTGTTCGCTGGGCGCAGATCTAATACAGGGCGCATGGTTAGATCCTTTTTGGGTACAAGGAAGTACACTGAATAAATACCTTCCGTTACCTGAGATAGAGGCACGACCTCTATGGCTCCCTTCTCCAGCAGTTGCTGTACTTCTTGTAAAAGGATGGGAAGATGTTCCGGTGACATGCGTCGTCCCCTCGGGGGTCTGTATGTTGGGGAACTGTTGAATTCGATGCAGTATCCGTGGGCTATGGTGGAAAGTACCCAGCGGTCTGACGTTATACCCTCCCATGCTGGAAGAAAGGAAGTTATCCGGCCCCCGACCGGCGTTGCATGGGAGGGGACGCGAATCTTCGCGTCACTTGGTGTTGTTAGGGGCTTGGGAACCTCTGGGGGTGGACCCTCGCCCTCTTCCTTTGCCCCGACGCTGTCCTCTTTGACTGTACTGGCCACTACTGGTCTGGAATTGGTGGCAGGGTACTGTTGCTGCTGGTTTTGTTGTTGGCGTTGGCCACGAAAAAAGCGTTTATTGCCATATCCGCGCCTGGTAGCAGGCTTAGAGATTTGGTCAAGAGTTTTGATTGTATCGAACTCTTTTTTAGCCATCTCCAGAGCCTCATCCACCGCCTTCCCGAAGAGGTTGGAGTCTTCAACAGGTTTATTTATTAAAGACGCCTGTGTCTCCGGTTTGAACCCTGAGTTGCGCAGCCATACGTGTCGTTTAAGGACTATTCCCTGAACTAGGGAACGTCCCGCAGTTTCTGCCGCATCCAGAGAGCTCTTCACAATACTCTGGCTGACCTGGGTTCCTTCGCCAATAGTTGAAAGCAGGCGTGTACGTAATGGTTCCGGCGCTTCTTCGGCGTCTTTGCGCAGTTTAGCCCACTGCGCGTCTGCATAGCTCGCGAGCAAAGAATTGTTGTTGGCAATTCTTGCCGAAAAGGCGGCCGAGGATGTAATTCTTTTAGCAAGGGCATATAACCGCTTGCCCTCCTTGTCAGGTGGTGCCTCACTGGTGGAGAGTGGTACCCCTGCCCTCTTTCTTGTGTTGGTTACTACCAGGGAATCCGGAATGGAATGTCCCCTGATGTACAGCGGGTCTGAGGGTGAAGGAGTGAAAAGTTTTTCAATTCTAGGATTGACCCCTCTGATTAGTGCGGGTGTGGACAGCGAAGGGATGATTCTTCTCCTCACCGAAGCGAGGAGGGGAATATTCTGACTGACCGGGGGTTTCTCCTTAATTACCCTTTCTACAAAGTCTAATTCAGGAGAGAGCTCCCCAGTGTCTAGTTCGAAGTGTGCTGCTGCTCTGCGCAACAGGGCATTAAATGTGGGTTGATCGTCGATGGGAGACGTGTTTCTAACCGGTGAAATGTCAGGAGGATTTAGATTCAGGACATCAGTGTCGGAATATATTGATGGTGATTGCCAGGGGTGAGAAGGTCCTTCTTCTGGATTTTCTCCGAAGCCTTCTCCTACCGAGTCTGGGCTGTCGTCCAGACCTTCCTCCTGGTTCCGACCGTCTTCCTCGTCCATAAAACCATCCTCTTCCTCAAAATAATGTTCTTCCCCAGTGAGGTCATACACACTGTGGAAGTCTGAGGCTGTGTCCTGGTGGGGATTGACTAATCTTGGAATTTTGGCCCTGGGGTCCTCCTGAGGCCCTTCTCTTATTCTTTTTGGAGTGGGAGGGTTTTGGGCATCCATAAACCTCTCCATCCTTTCCATGCAGAGACGGAGCCTTTCCATGGTTTCATGGGGTACCCCTGAGCGGTCTAGCGGGGGAAAATTGGTGTCTTGTAGCTGAACACGCCTCGACCTCTCCCATAGAGTCGAGGAAAGTGTCCCGTCGTCTTCCGAAAAGCCTTCCGATGTGTCTTTCGACCTTTGCGTAGCGCTCGACGTGTCTTTCGGCGTACGCTTTTGGGCGTCGGCTACCACGATCCTCGCCAAGCTCTCAGCGACTCGTTTGTCCGCGGGGAGCTGTGGTTTCGACGTTATGGGTGTCGAACGCTCTACGGCGGCATGCGCTTTCTGCTGATGCGCTCCGGCCGATGATTTGGGGGCGGCGCCCTTCTTTGCCGAAAGCCTAGTCGCTGGTCGCGGCTGCGGTTGCGAGAGGGGCTTCGAACCCGAACGGTCCGAGGAGGCCGCCGGTGAAACCTGCGTCTCCTTGGGCGCTGATGCTCTCTTTGCCTTTGGCAAAGAAGAGCCATGGGTTGTGTGCTTATGTGTGGTCTTGTGTGCGTCAGTGTCGCCGGGGTGTTCATCCCCATAAGCAGGGCGTGAGCCGAGCCCGTCGGGGCCGGGGACAGACGACGAAGCGCGTGTGCGCTCTCTAGGGGGGGTTTTCGACTTCCGTAGCGGAGGTCGTAGTATCACGTTCCTCGTCACTGTCGGAGGTCGCGACGGTGGGTGGGGCGTCGGCCTTCGACATAGCGTAGGCCGCCCACCTTTTGACCCTACGGTCTTTTAGAGTCTTCGGCTTAAGAAGCCGACAAGCCGTGCAACCCTCCTCCTTGTGATCGAGGGGCAAGCAGCGGTTACACCGTGAATGCTTGTCCTTCCAAGTAAACTTGCCCTTGCAAAGCGGGCAAAACCTAAAGGGTGTCCTCTCCATAGCTGAGGCAATAAAACATGATAAACACCCCAAGGGAAAGGAAGGGGAAAAGGAAAGGCATACCCACGACCCCCACTCTCCCTACTGTATTTGGCCTGCGAGGCCAGGCCACGTGTTCGGCAACGCCGAAGGATCTCCTCCGCTCGTCCCCTCCGTCGAAGATCTTGCTCGGCGGAGAAGCTTCTAACAGCGTCGAGGGGAGGTTCGATATGTTTTATATTATATAGGAAAAACGACCAAAGGTCGAGGAGATGAAATCTGCAATGTCTCTCGAGGAGCTCCGCGTAAAGGCGACCAGTATCTGGGCGGAAAAAAACAATCTGAGGGACCGCGACGCGTGAGGGATTGTGGGTACAACGCACGTCACTATAGGGATAGTGTTACAGACACGCCTTGTCGACGTCCCCTTTTCGACTACGAAAAACAAAATGCAATACTCCGCAGTGACCACTGGATGTCGGACCTATGCACAGCATGTGATTCTAAGCAGATTAACAAACATCAGAAATATATTTTTTTTAATATAAATACATTGCTACATAGAAATGCATGTACAAAGTCCATTATGGCTTATGAGCCATTCCATTGTGTAGTCCCTCCACCTCACTTTGGTCCTTTATGACCCCACCAATGAGGTGGCAGGGCTTAAGCTCCGTCCCAGCCATCTTCAGATTTTGAACCGTAGGAATTAAAGTATGATGGAAGCTGAGCGTAGGAGCAGCCTCTCAGGGGAGGCGGTGGGCGCATGTGAATCTATTAAATATATCAATGCGGAGAAATACAGTTACAGGTAAGTAACTAAGACTTCTCCAGCATTGGATCTTTCATAAATTCAGAAGCTTGAATAGAATACAAAGCAGTTAAAAACATGCCACCATCATATAGATACATGCATAAATTCAGAAATCATATTTCTGATCAAACCTTTACCATGCAGCAACACAATGGTTACATACTCAGGGAAAGGTGGGAACGGGAGGCTGGTCCTACCTTATGCAAAGAGGTGGCGGAGCACTGCCTGTCTAACTGCAGTTTCTTTGTTGGTCTCTTCAGCCAGGCAGTAGTGTTTAGAGAACATGTAGAGAGTGCTCCATGTGGCAGCTTTGCATATGTCTTTCAAAGCCACCCCTGCGTGGAACGTTGTTGACGCAGCTCTCCCTCCGGTGGAGTGCGCCAAGGGTGGTTTGGAAAGGGGGTCGCCTTTCGTTTGATGGCTGTGGCACATGCCCATAGTAGTTGAGCTTCTTGAGATAAGATCTGACCTTGTGCCTCCTTGCTTGTTTGTGTAGTGCATGGAGGTCGTGTTGTCTGTCTGGACATCGATCACTTGCCCCGCTACTACAGGAAGGAAAGCTTTCAGCGCCCACTGTATGGCCCTGAGTTCTGTTAGGGAGAATTCGCTGTAAGGCTAATTTCCAAAACCTAACGAGTCCCTCAGTCCCTCAGATTTATGGGGTTTATTTTTTTCTCTCCTGCTAAGAGTGGGATTCTTTTGCTCCCACTCTCAGACATGATTTGAGGTGTACCTTTAACTTTCCATTTGTTTTATGGGCTACGGGGTCTTTTACTCCATAGGGTCTCATGTGTTTTTTTGATGTGGGTTACACAGCATCCTCCTTCACGGTCTTTCTTGAAGACCGTGAAGGAGGATGCTTCTTTGATGTTGGTGGGTAGGGTGTTCCAGTGTTTGGGGGCTAAAGTGGTGAAGCTGTTGCCCCCTGCTCTTGTGGTTTTGAATCGGGGGGGGGGGGGTGGGATAGTCCAGGAGGAATTTGTCATTGGATCTAAGTAATCTCATGTCAGATTTGATATGCAGAGTGTTATTTAGGTAGATGGGTCCTTTTTTGTTAAGGCATTTGTGGGTGATGCATAATGTTTTGAAGATAATTCGTGTTTTGATGGGGAGCCAGTGGGCATCTTTTCTAGTCTTGGATATATGGTCTGATTTTTTTATGCCTAGAGCTGCCCTCAGGACTTTATTTTGCAAAAGTTGCATTTTGGCTAGGCTGGTGTTGGAGGTGCCCAGTAGTAATACATTACAGTAGTCCAATTTCTATAGGACCAGTGCTCTGGCTAGGGTGAGGCAATTTGCTGGGGTCAGAAATTGTCGGCTGAGAGCAATTAATTTGGAGGCCAGGCTGGCATCGATGTACACGCCCAGTGTTTTTACTTGCTTCGACACTGGAATATTGGTACCGTCGATATTGATGGTTGAATATTCTGGCTGAAAGGTTGCTATTTTGGCTGGAGATCCTACGATGAGGGCTTCTGTCTTCTCATCGTTAAGACATAGGCTGTTTAATGCCATCCAGTTTTGTATGATGACGTACATTTTATTGGCTCCTCCCAAGAGCCGAGAACTTGTTTCCATTGCTGGTCCAGTGCCTCCTGGACAGGCCTCATGCGAAGCCTGCAATATGGTATGAGGAATATACATGAGGACATCATGCTCATGCGCCAACGGTCTCACTCTGGGAATGTTGGTATCGAGTTTGGCTCCCAGAAAAGAAACTATCTTGCTGGGAAATGGGCAGTACTTCGCGTTGTTTATGGAGAAACCCAACTCTTTTAGAAGATTTGTTGTCTTTGTAACTGCCAAGCGTGAGCTTGCGGCGGAACTTGCTCTTATCAACCAGTCGTCCAAATATGGAAAGACTTCTGTTCCTGTCCTCCTGAGCTTTGCAGCTAATGGTGCCAGGCATTTTGTAAACACTCTTGGTAAGGATTTCAGACCGAACGGGAGCACTCGAAATTGAAAATGAAGATCGCCTACAGTGAAACTGAGGAACTGTCTTTGTGCTGGGTGGATTGGAACATGGAAGTATGCGTCCTCCAAGTCTAGAGTGGCTAAAAAAACATTCATGTGTAGCCAAGGGAGCACTTCTTGCAAGGTTATCTTGAATTTGATGCGTTTGATATATCTGTTCAGCGCTCTCAGGTCCAAGATGGGACTCCATTGGCCATTCTTCTTTTTGCTGAGGAAGAAACAGGAGTAGAAACCCTTTCCCCTTAGAGAGTAAGGTACTGGCTCTATTGCTGCTTTGTGTAGCAGTTTTTGGATTTCGGACATGACTTGTTTTAACATGTGCACCGTGCGTGGAGTTGGGGGCAGGGAAAAGGGCTGGTCTAGAAATTCTAAGGTGTATCCCTCACAGACCCCCTGTAACACCCATTTGTCCGATGTTACTGACTGCCAGCGTTGAAAGAACTGGCTCACCCTTCCAGCCACCGGGGTGTGATGTTGAGGGGCTGGACTGTCAGTTTTGTTTGTTCTACGACTTCCCTTGAGCATAGCCCCGCCTTCCTCACTGAGCGTACCTGTTGGCAGACTGGTACCTGGTGTCCTGGTGGAAATTACCTTGTGATTTCTGACCATAGGAGGGACGGTTAAAACCTCTGTACCTCGAGGAGGAGCCTCGAAAAGGCAAAAGGGCTGGCATCCTTGTCTTCATCTTTTAAAGAACGGATGGCACGTGCAGTGTCTGTGTCCACCTTGATTCCTTTGAGGTAGTCATCGATCTTTTTCCCGAAGAGTTCCTGACCATCGAATGGCATGTCCAATATCTGAGCTTGGAACTCAGGCCTGAAATTGGTAGCCTTCATACATGCCTGACTTCTCAGCACTGTGCCGTGGGCCATCTGCCTGAAGCCCGACACTGCCACATCAACCTCTGCAATCAATCATGCGATCAGAAAGTAGCTTCCCCATCGGCGATGATCAACCTGGCTTCTTCCTGGAGCTCTACAGGGAGCAGTTTGACTAGCTTGGACATGCGGAGCCAAAGCTTGCGGTCAAACCTCGCCATCATGGCCAACGCATTGCCCACTCTAATGGTCAGCGATGCTGATGCGGACACTTTGCTGCCCATAGCCTCTAGCTTCCGAACATCCTTGTCCAGTGGGGTAGATCAAGGTGATGCTGGATTGGCCAGCTTTTTCCTCACTGCTACTGTGATGACCGAGTGCTTAGTATGACCCTGAAGGCAAAGAGGTGCAGACTCAGGAGCCTTGTACTTTTTCTCAGGTCCGGAAACTAGAGCTGGTGTGGATAAGGGTGAGGCCAATATTTTGGATCCAGACTCCCAAATGGTGTCAAGGAAAGGAATGGTAGTCGCAGTCCTCGTACGTTTGTCTCTGTGCTCATAAAGCACAGACTTCTTTTCCTCCGAAGACACTTTTAGCTGAAATAGGTCTGCAGCTTTGCCGATGATAGTATGAATAGACACTAGATCATCCGGCGGTGAAGAGCCACCAGGAGAATCTTTCTTCCTTGCTTCTCGACAATGTCCTCGTCCCATGCGCTAGTATAAGGTTCTTGCGTGATCTCGCCTTCTTCCGGTTTGGAAAAATCTCTGAAGGGATCTTCCTGCCAGTCTGACACTGAAACCGAGGACGGTACAATCATTGGATCCCTAGCTGGGGATCTTGTCCTATGTGAGGAATTAGGAGAAGGGACCATTGTCGGTGAAGCACTGAGTGTCCTGTTCTAGACCTGCGTGGTGGCTCCAGTGAACACACTCTTCTGTGGCCTACTCCTATGAGGCGAATGTCTTGGCATGCTTTGTCGAGGTGCAAGGTTCCTCTGCAGGGAGTTTGGTTTCCTCGGTACAGCAGACTTGTTCTTTTCATTTTGACGCCTGTTGAACTCCTCCAGGATCCTTTTCACTGATAACATGAGTGCTGGGTCATAAGGAATGGCAGGCACCTCTGCTGTAGGTTGCAAAGGAGGACTGTGTTCCTTAGGTGTAAGACAATGCTGTTCAACAAACAATCGTCTGAGAAATCCTCCTGCAGGATGACGTCCGGGAGCTCTGGCATTTCTCCTAAAGTAGAAAACTGGGATCTCTGTGGTTCGAAAGCTTCGACAAACTGAGGCGGCGTTACCCTAACCTCAGGAAGACTGTCTTCATTGGATGGCGTAACAGTGGCGTCCGTGACGGGCGTTTTAGGCCCCATTTCCTCTGCTGATACAGAAGCTTGTGGTGCCGACAACGGAGCCGTGGTCGAAGATTTCGTCGACGACGGCCTCATCGACGGCGGTTCCATGTCCAAGGATCTTGTAGTCGGCAGCTCGCACTTATCTGTCGACGAGTGCATCGTGGACAAATATCTTGTGTACGAGTGCTTCGTCGACGAATGATGCGCTTCCGTCGTCGACGACGATTGCTTCGTGGATGATAAACTCGCCGACGAGGACTTAGTCGTTGACGCTGTAGTTCGTAGCATGGTGGTCGTCGAGTGCTTCGTCGATGATCTTATCGAAGCACCAACGTCGACCCTTCTCTTGAGGACGGACGCATCTCTTTCGGGCTGGGGTGCTCATCTGGCAGACTTGCAAACCAAGGGCTCTTGGTCAGCCCAGGAGTCCCAACTCCACATCAATGTGTTGGAACACAGTGCCATACGGTGGGCAATGAAAGCTTTCCTTCCTGTAGTAGCGGGGCAAGTGATCACTGTCTAGACAGACAACAGGACCTCCATGCACTACACCAACAAGCAAGGAGGCACGAGGTTAGAGATCTTATCTCAAGAAGCTCAACTACTATGGGCATGGGCCCTGCACCAATGAGTACAAATCAAGGGGGAACACCTTCCGGGAGTGGACAATGTCCTAGCGGAAAAACTGAGCAGGGACTATACGTCGTCCCACGAGTGGGAGCTGGACGAAGAGGAAGTCCAAAGGATCTTCTCTTTATGGGGCCATCCGCATCACAATCTTTTGCCAACAGGGCCAACAGGAAATGCAGTATGTTCGCCTCCAAGTACCCAGAGAGTCAGTCAGTAGGGGATGTGTTCTCAGTGGATTGGACGGGGAAATTCCTATATGCCTTCCCCTCCTTTCCCCTTATTTCCAGAACACTACGCAAACTGAAAGAGAAGAAGTGTTCAATGAGCCTAATTGCAACAGACTGGGCATGGCAAGTCTGGTACCCGACCCTACAGCACCTATCCCAATGGCCCCCGATTCGCCTCAAAGCATCTAATGACGCAACAGAACCACAAGGTACTCCACCACGACCCAGCAAGCCCGTCTCTCAAGACCTGGTTCCTGAGCAGCGTAAGCTGATAAATCTCAATCTGCCTGCGGAATGCTGGGATATAATCAGGGCCTCAAGGGCTCCTTCTACACGCATCACCTACACTAGGAAATGGACTCGTTTTTTCCAAGTGGTGTGAGACGTATGCTATTGATCCTCTCACAGCTTCGGTTGAGCAAGTACTTCCTTACTTATTACACCTAGCCAAAGCAGGACTTTGACTGTCGTCAATCAAGGTCCACCTATCAGCCATTACTGCATACACGACGGCCCCGCAAACGCAGTCCTTACTCTCCCTCCCGGCTATCAAGGTCTTCCTTAAAGGGCTTTTGCGTACATACCCTCCTACGCCCACGCCGGTTCCAGCCTAGAGTTTAAACACTGTGCTAACAGCCCTCATGGAGCCTCCTTACGAGCCCATCCACAAGTGCGACATAAACATCTTGTCATGGATAACGGCTTTCTTAATAGCCATCACTTCTGCCAGGCGGATCAGTGAGTTACGAGCCTTGTCTTCTGAACCTCCGTTCACTGTGTTCCATAAGGACAGTGTCATTTTAAGACCTCATCCCAAGTTCCTTCCGAAGGTATTATCGGAAATGACACTCACAGAACACATTGTCCTGCCAGAATCATTCTTCGGAAGCAGAAAGAACACTGCATTCGCTGGACATAGCAAGAATGTTAAAGTTTTATTTGCAAAGGACTAAGAAGTTCCGTTCTTCAAATAGACTGTTCATCGCTTTCTCTGGCCACACAAGGGGCCTGCATATTTACAAACAAGGTCTGGCACGCTGGGTCTGCTGTATCACCCACTGCCATCAAGCGAAAGGCAACCCCCTTTCCAAACCACCCTCAGCACACTCTACCCGAGGAAGAGCAGCGTCAACAGCGTTCCACGCAGGGGTAGCCTTAAAGGACATGCAGAGCCGCCACGTGGAGCACTCTGCACACATTCGCTAAACACTACTGCCTGGCTGAAGATACCAACAAGGAGGCTGCAGTTGGACAGGCAGTGCTCCGCCACCTTTTCGCATAAGGTAGGACCAGCTTCTTTTCCCACAGACCCCCCAGCCCCACAGAGTATGTAACTGCTGGTTGCTGCATGGTAAAGGTTTGATCAGAAATATGTTTTTTCTGTATTTATGCTTGCATGTATATGATGGTGGCATGTTTTTAACTGCTTGGTATTCTATTCAAGCATCTGAATCTATGAAAGATCCAATGCAGGAGAAGTTTTAGTTACTTACCTGTAAGTATCTTTCATAGATTCACATGCACTCACCCGCCTACCCTGAGAGGCTGCTCCTAAGCTCAGCTTCCATCTTACTGTAATTCCTACGGTTAGAGGGACTACACAATAGAGTGGCTCATAGGCCATAATGGACCATGTACATGCATTCTAGATAACAATGTGTGCATGTTAACATGTTTTCTAATTATTTTTATCACCAGGATTCCCAGTCTGACGACGGGGAATATTCAAGCATGTAAATCTATGAAAGATACCAATGTTGGAGAAATACAGTTACAGGTAAGTAACTAAAACTTCTCCCAAGAGAGACAATTGTGCTCCCATTGGTTCAAGAGCTTCTACAAAATGAGGCGGTGCTTCCACAGACTCAGGAAGACTGTCTTCATTGGATGGCGTAACAGTGGCGTCAGCGAGGGGCTTTTTGGGCCCTCTTTCTTCTGTCGGTAAAGAAGCTTGCGGTGCCACTGACAGAGCCATGGTCGAAGATTCCTTTGTTGACGGCGGTTCCGTGGACGAAGATTTCGTAGACGATAGCTTGCCCTCATCTGTCGACGAATGCTTCGTGGACGATGTGGATTGTCGCGTGGTGGTGGTTGAGGGTTTCGTCGACGGCTTGGTGGACGGCGGGCCTCTATCTTTACTGGCGCTGGCAGACTGCTTCTCCGTGGACTGCGACCCCCACCCCCTCTTCCAGCACTCCTGATTTTTTTGCAAACTTCTCATTACCTTTGAAGGTCGTTTTTGCCGCAGAATGCTTCATTTTATGGCTTGTAGAGTCCAGGGAAGGTAAGAAAGGTATAATTTCCTTACCACTGAAGAGGCTCTTCTTTTAGAAGTTTGCCAGATGATTTGCTGGAGTGAACAGGGGCTGTCTTAGCAGATTCATTGTCAGAAGAAAGTCCCCTGGCTTCCAAATGCAGAAGAAGTCTTCTATGTCTGTCTTGTAGGGTCTTAGTCGAAAATGACCTGCAAATGTGACATTTATGGATGTCATGAGGATATAGGCACTATATGCAGTGCTCATGGGGGTCCTTCATGTAAACCACCTTTCTCCTGCACCTCGTGCAATCCCTGAACAGGGAAGGCTTCTTGGTAGCTAAATTCAGCAATCTGAGGAGAAGATTCACTCTACAAATTCTGGGTCAAATTAAAGTTTTTTGAAGCCCAAAAAACTGTGGAGACAGCCCCTAGAGTACATTTAAAAATATAAACTACTGTAGAATAGGAGAAAAATCGAAAAAGCTCAGAGAGCTTGAGGGTTCCCTGTGTCTGTTAGACTTGAGTGAAAAACCTGAAGATGGCTGACTAGGGCGGAGCTTAAGGCCTGCCACCTCATTGGTTGGAGTCAAAGGCCCAAAGTGAGGTCGAGGGACTACACAATGGAATGGATCATAGGCCATAATTGACTATGTACATGCATTTCTATGTAGCCAAGTATGTATATTAAAAAAAAAAGTCAATTATTTTTATCACCGAGGATTCCCAGTCTGACGACGGGGAATATTTAAGCATCTCAACCTATGAAAGATCCAATGCTGGAGAACTTTATTATACTCCTACATCCTGTCCCCTTTCATTGATACTTGTGGGAGATTCCCAAGCACGAACCACAGCAGGTTCGGGAGGATGGAAAAAAAACCTTACTGAAATAAATTAAGGACAGCCTGGCCAAACTAGGCATTAGCCCTGGAGCTCAGGTCAAAGCAGTAATGCTTACAAAAAGTTAATGGGCAAGCCCACGTAGCCACCTTGGTGATTACTTCCCAAGGAACATACTTCTGAAAGGCAACAGCAGCTACGTACAAGATGGGCATGGATGCCTTTTGAAGGTTGAAGGCCCTGAACGGTATAGGCTTCAGAAATGCAAAAGACAATACATCGAGAAATAGTTGCCTTGGATGCCAGTTTCCCTTTCGGGTTCCCAAATGTAACAGTTGTGAGGAGGCCCCGAGTTCACTCGTTCTGTCAAGATAAAACTTTAAGGCTCGCCAGACGTCCAGGTTGTGAAAGACCCACTCGGCAGCCGATGCCGGGTTGGGAAAAAAGACAGGTAAGGAGATTGATGGGTTTAAATGAAAATCGGTAAAAACCTTAGGCAGGAAGGATGAGTACTAAACACAACCTTATCCTTATCCTTATGGAAGGTGAGGCACAGTTGTGCCACTAAAAGAGCCTGGAGCTCACTTACTCGACTTGCCGATGTCACTGCGATCAGAAAGGCGACTTTCCACGAAAAGGTATTTGAGATCGGTAGTGGCGATAGGTTCGAATGGTTTATGGCACAACGCAGTGAGTTCCACATTCAAATCTGACTAGGGGTGAGGAGTAAGCACCCACAAAATGCCTTTTAATGACTGGATTAGTCAAAGAAAAGGACCAGCTGTCAGGCTCAGGGTCTAACTCCCCCTTCTCCTCACCTGAATCCTCGGAAGTGTGATCCTTAAGAACCGCTTCAGTCTTTTCCCGATCCTCCTTCTTCTAGGGTTTTTGATCCTCGAGTTTCTGTCCCTTTCGCTCCTGTAAATAAGGTCTGGCCCCTCCGGAGGCCACCTTGACAGAAATGAGAATCTGCCATCGGGGAACCATGAGGGGCCAGCCTCGCTCCCAGGGAAAAAGCCAGAAGGCAGAAAAAACCCTGGAGATGATGCTGGTTCTCAGAGATGGTGCAAATATCCAAAGACCAAAGTCCGCACGAAATACTGTGACTGAATAACAAAACTACAAATCAAGAAATGAGGAACCCTGGAAAGGAAGAAACGCAGAGGAAAGAAAGAAGGAAAATATCAGGAGGAAGGAATCTAGAACAGTTAAGAAAAAACTTAAAAGAACAGACAGTTGTAAAAAAAAAAAAAAAATACACAGGCACAGTCTAGTAGACAGAAAATAGAAAAGAAAGCAGGTGTACTCCAGACGCGTGCGGCTCTACGCAAAAGGTAAGCCAGAGTAAGCAGATGGAACGAAATTGCCGTTCACGTCCAAGGTTGCAGGTGCAGCCGAGCAAGAACGGACAGGCGCTGTGTACAGTAAAGTAAGAAAAGAAAAGCAAACGCTGCTTACATGCAAGACAGGCAAAGGCAGCAGAGTCGAACGGCTAGGTGCCGTAAAAGTATAGTAAATAAAGAAAGGAAAGGCAAATGCTGCCACGTCCACTGCGGGCGCAGGCAGCAGAGTACACACAGACCGAACGCCGTGATAGAAAGATCACGAAGAAGAAACGTTAGTATACAGAAGACAGGAAGTAACGAACAGCTAAGGAGGGATGAAATTCCAGGGAAGGAAGAGTGCATGTAACAAGAGTTTCAACAACAAGAGTACCAGAGAGTAACAGAGCATAGTAACAGGAAGAAAACAGATACAACGCACCGGCTGGGGGGGAGGAGTCGGAATATCTAGGGCAGGACGCAATGTTTGTTGAGGACTAGAGCGTTAACATGAGCAAGTCAATGCCTCCAGTAGTTCCATAGTTTCCACCCTCAAGTCCTGACACCAGCTGTCAGTAGAAAGGTAGGCCGCAATGGCAGATAAATAGGTCCTGCAAGACAAGACATAAACGCCCAAAGCTGAGGTGAGACACAAAAGAAAGGACGGTGTCCACCGTAGCATGCTTGGGGTGAAGCTGCTTAGCTAAGCACCAGTGGCAAAAACGGAGCCATTTGCTCCGATATTGAGCCCTCGTAGAAGGTTTCCCGGCTGCTTGGATAATGCGTGTATTGTTCTCGGATAGATTAAACAGCGCTAAAGATCTGAACTAAGGCACCAGGCCGCCAAGCTGAACGATTGTGGAGAGGGGTGCCACATCTGGTGATCGCACTGGTGAAGCAGGTTGGGGATCAACGGCAATCTGATCGGAGGAAGAATCGATAGATGCTGAAGCTCCGAAAACCAGAATCTGACTGGCCACCAATGAGCTATGAGGAGCAGAGTGCAATTCGATGCATTCCTGAGCATGCACAGTGACCGATGAATCAGATGCAGTGGAGGAAAAGCATAAGACTTCATAGTGTTCCATGGAATCTCGAGAGACTCCCAGGGAGGACGCCCTGAGAACGTCTCTAGATGCATACAGAGGATGTTTCCAGTTTGTAAAGGTCGCAAAGAGGTCCACTCTTGTAATGCCCTATTGGCCAAAAATGATGGAGAGAAAATCTCTGTTCAATTCCCACTCATAGCTGGCTGCCGATGCGGCTGAGTGAGTCTGCAGTTACATTTAAGTGACCTGGAATGTCTATAGCCAGGAGCCAAAAGTTGTGCTGGATGGCCCATTCCCATATCTGTACTGCTAGGTCCTCAAGAAGGGGTGACGTGGTGCCACACTGCTTGTTCATGTAAAACATTGCCACAGAATTATCTGTACGAATACGGAGCACCTTGTTCAAGATGGGCAGTTGAAAAGCCGAGAGCCAGGAGTTCCAGATCATTGATACGAAACTGCCTGTCCTGAGGTGTCCACAGGTCGAAGACTTAGAGTTGACACAGCGTCTCGTCACAGCCCTGAAGGGAGGAGTCTGTGGTTACCGTCACTTGTGGGCATGGCTCCTGAAAGGAGGGACCCGGTTGGAGACCACCATTGTGGATCTGCCATCATAGAGGACGGGACTGGGATCCTCTTGGAATCCAGGTCCGAAGGCTGAAACCAAGAGCTCCGAAGAGCCATCTGGGTACGCCTCATCCTTAGACGTGCAAGAAGAGCTAGCATGCAAGAAGCCATGAGGCCCAGATGTCACTGGAACCACCAAGCTGTCATGTGTGAAGACTGGAGGAAGAGCTCATACGTGGCCTATAGGTACGCGATCATGTCTGTCGTAAGGAACCCCTTGGTACTGACCGTATTCCAACAGCAAACCAGGAAAATCAGGTCTTGAGAGACCGTCATGGAATTTTTCCACCAGTTCATTGACAGCCCAAGGTGGAACAGGAGATGGAGGAGAGACTGGCGATTGCTCAATGCTGTCTGTGGGCAAGGACTGCTCAGAAGCCAGTCGTCCAAATATGGATATAAATGAACGACGTGTAGGTTGAGGAAAACTGCGATGACCGACATCTTCATGAAGACACGTGGCGCTGAGCTGAGACCAAAAGGGAGCAAACAGAACTGGAAGTGAGATTTGTCTCGGGAGGATAGCTCGGGGGCAATGTGCTTACCTTGGAAGCAAGACAAGGAGCAACACAGGTTCGATGCCCGGGTCCGCGTTTAGAAACCCCTGGGTATTAAGCGTTTTATAAATAACTTATCATATCAGATCATATATCATATATATTTCCGATGCGGCCTACATTTCAGGATGTGCTTGTAAGAGTCCTGAAGGTCCACAACACTGAGCCAGTCGCCCTTTCGAAGAGAGGGCGTTATTTGGCAAGGCGTGATTATCTTGAATTTCTCTTGGGGAAGAGAAAGATTGAACTGGGAAAGATCGAGGATAGTGCGCAGGCCAGCCTGTTTGGGTTTGGGCACTGAACAGACGTGAGTAGAAGCCCTCCACTTGGCTCCCCAATTTGAACAGGCTCCACCGCTCGGAGGTCTCAAAGTTTCTGTACCTCGGCTCTGAGGGAGGGGGACCCGATCTGTTGGAAGGGAGGGTTGATGGGAAGGGTATGAGGAGGGGCAAGCGAAAGCCCGCCCGGGCGATGGACAATACACACCTGTCTTTGGTGTTGGTTTGCCACGCCTCCAGATAAGACTAGATTCATCCTCCCACCGGAGTCTCGTGCAACCGACAAAAAATATTTTGTGGGTTTGTCGGCAGGGAGATTACCTGTCTCTGGAGAAGAGGCTGATGGGCGAGAGAAAAACCGACCACCTTGACACGGTTGCTTTCCACGGGTCACGCCAACCAGAGCTTCAGTTCCTCACGCAAGCCGATCCTGACACCCCCCTAAACCCAGCGAAGGATCGAGTCTGGGACCCTGACCTCAGTGTATAAGGGGCCTTAGGCTTTTTCCAGGACTGAAAGTTTTGGCTGTTTGGGTACTCGCTTTCGTCTTTGCTAGTTCCTCGTCAGTAGAAGAATGAAACTATTCTTTGCCGTCAAAAGTAAGGTCTAGTACTTTGTCTTGCACTTCTTTTGAAAACTTTGTTGCGCGTGGAGCCAAGCCTGGCGGTAGGCGTCAACCCCGACCAAAAGGTCTCAAGCAGAGGTATCTACATTGTGTGCCGCAGATTCCAGTAGATCCTGTGCCACAACTCTGGCGTCCAACAGACCGGCTTTAAAGTCATCTAGCCTATCCGCAAGAATACACTTCTGGAAGTCGGCTAACTCTTTCCACAGCCTCAGATTGGCTGCCACCAGGATGAGCTCTGTGTTTGCTTGACGGAGTTGGAGCGCCGACTTTCTTGCACAAGGCGTCCAGAAGCTTATCCGCTTTGGATAGGATCTGGGCCGCTGCAGTTGAAGCTGTAGAGTGGCAGGCTTGGACTGGAGAGTGGCCGTTGCCACCACTGTTGATGAAGGGAGCGGACAAACCGATGGGGCTATCTCCTCAGAGGCATGAAGCCTGTACTGAGCGTCAATTCGCTTGTTGAGGTGTAGCGCGGTGTGGAGTTTATCCCAGAGTTTACAGGCCTCAGCCAACATGTCCTTCTGGTGGACCAGGCTGGTGCGCACCTGAGGAGACAGGTTAAAGGCTCCAGAAAGCACCCCCTCCTGAGGAGTGGCAGCCTCAGGTACTGGGATATCAAGGACGGCCATCATATCCAGGACCCGGTCATGGAATGCCCTCACCGAGCGGGGCTGCTCATCACTATCCTGATCCGCTTGAGGCTCAACCAACGAGGCAGAACCAGAAGACTGGCCCTAACATGCATACCGCCTCAGGTTTTCTCTATACGGGGGCAGAGGAGGGCGAGATGGAGAAGGTCCAGGAGGAAGCGGTGGAGGAAGTGGCGCCACCGGAACCGGGAATGGAACCGCCGAGGCACGTGGTGGGCCAGGAGGTTCAGGGTACATTTCCATGAAAAGAAGTTTGAAATACGCCTTCATAGGGTCAGATTGCACAAGCATCTGAAACTTTCCAAAGAACTCAACCTGAGCCGCAGGTTTTGGCGCTGGTACAGGCAGAGGCCGCTTGTGAGGGGCATACCCACATGAACGCCAGGAGGATGGTTGCCAGGAGGGCCCACTGTCGGCCGGATCCACATTGGTCAGTGGAGCAGAAGCAGGAGGGAGCGAGACTGTATGAGGAAGCGGTCTCCGAGCACGCCAGTCGAATGAAGGGTGGAACAGATTTTTGTTGTCCACATAGCGTGGAAAAGGCTGCTCAGTCCCAAAAGGAATGTTCCGAGCACCAGATGACGTGAACGTTGGTGTAAGGGAGGTATTCAAAATGGCCACCGTGGAAGTAGGGATAACCTTGGAAATTCTACAGAGGGGTAGGTTTTTTTTACAGTGCTGAATATAGCACTACCTTACAAAAGGCAAGTTCCTTAGAGTGGGAAACGTCTAAACTGTAAAACTTAGTGAAAGTATGTATTGAGGACCAAGTCGCTGCATCACAAATCGACTTAACAGGGACACCCCTTTGAAGGGCTGTCGAAGAAGCTATACCTCTGGTTGAGTGGGCCCTCATGCTTTCCGGCGGGTCTTTCCCAAGCCAATCTGTAGCATTCAGTAATGCAAAGTACAATCCATCTTGACAAGGTCTGTTTAGACACCGCTTGATGCAATTTCCTTCCTCTTTAGCCAATAAAAAGTTGATAATCAACTCTAAGCTTGGAGAGCTTAGAAATATAAAAACTTAATGCCCTTCTAGGGTTCAACTTGTGGAGTCTTTCTTCCTCGTTACCGGGATGCAAGGGAGGATAGAAAGCTGGTAAAATGATCTTCTGATTCAGATGAAAATCCGAAACAACTTCAAGCAAAAAAAAAGTGGGTCTAACCCTCAAAACAACCCAGCCTTTGTGGAACATAGTATAGGGTGGCCTGGAAGATAGTGCCTGCAACTCGCTCACTCTTCGTGCAGATGTTAATGCGACCAATAAAATGGTCTTGAAGGTTAACCTTCAAAGGGCATGTGTGCAAGGGTTCAAACGGGTCACACATTAAAAACTTTAGAAGCAGATTAAGGTCCCAAACTGGAACTTGGAAATAAGGTGGGAACACATTTGTGAGCCCTTTCAGGAATTGGATTATCAAAAGGAATTTTAAAATAGGAACACTCTTCCGAAGAGTGCTTAAAAATAGAAAGTGCTGCCAAATAACCTTTAACGGTCCCAACATGGTGATCTTTATGTGCCAGTGATAAGAGGAAGAGAACACCTCTGGGACTGCAAAACTTCTTCCAATGGCAACGGTACAGAGACATTGTTGCCGACTTTATCCGGGAGGTCCCAATCCTTGTATCTCAGCCTTTCAGATACCAAGAATGAAGGTTGAGACTGTTGACCTCTGGATGAAGACGAATTGGAGGACAGATGGACATATCTAGAAGGTCCGGGTACCACGTTCTCATGGCCCAATCCAGGGCAATTAGGATCATGCGGCTTCCGAACCGTCTATTCCTCCTGATTACTTGAGAAATGACAGGGATCGGTGGAAACGTGTTAAGAAGTGGGAATTCCCAGTTCCCCACGAATGTGTCGCCTAGCGCGCTTCTCAGAGGAATTTCCCTTGAGCAATACCTTTCGCACTTCCGGTTGACTCCGGTCACAAACAGGTCTACTTGAGGGGTTCCCCAAAGGGCGAAGATCTCTTGAAGGACTTCCTGAGCTAGCTCCCACTCGTGGGAGACTGTACTCTGCCTGCTCAGAGCGTCCGCCGTCGTGTTCTTCTCTCAGGCTATGTGAACTGCTGATAAGGAGATTCCTTCTTGAATTGCCCAGTACCAGAGCCGAACTGCCTCTCTGCACAGAGGTAGTGACCCTACACCCACTCTTTTGTTGAGGTAATGCATGGCCACAGTGTTGTCCGTCATTATCAGGACATTCTTTCCTCTGACAGAGGGCAGAAAAGCCTTCAGCGCTAGTCTGATTGCCCTCAGCTCTGAAAGGTTGATGTGTAGTTTGGACTCCGATGGAGCCTCTGGCACTAGGAAGATGCAGAATGCCATGAGGCCAAGGAACCTCAAGAAGTAGTAGGCCGGAGGATTTTGGGCACTCTGAAATTTGGAGACCATCTGAAGAAAGTCTTGAGCCCTCGTCTTCGGAGGCGAGCTCTTTCCCAAGGATGTATCCAATACGGCTCTGATGTACTGGAGCTGTTAAGAAGGTGTCATCTGTGACTTCTTTAAATTGAGGGAGAAGCCCAGTCTGTGAAGAGAGGGTCAGGTAACTTCCAGATGATGCAGGGCTTGTTCTTGAGAACTTGCCCTGATCAACCAATCGTCCAGGTAGGGGTAGACATGGATCCCTCCTCTCCTGAGATACACTGCCACTACCACCATCAGTTTGGTGAAAACCCTTGGGGCCGAGGTCAACCCGAACGGCAGGACTCGAAACTGATAGTGCCAGCCACCAACGGCAAACCTCAGGTATTTCCAATAATTGGGATGTATTGACACATGAAAATAAGCGTCCTGAAGGTCCAATGACACCAACCAATCCTGAAATTGAAGGGCCTGTAGGATCTGAGAAAGAAAGACTGACCCTCTTCAACTTGTCCTTCCTGAGGAACTTGTTCAACTATCTCAAGTGCAAGATGGGCCTCAGTCCTCTGTCCATTTTGGGAATCAAAAAATATGGGGAATAGCAACCCTCGTTTGTCTCCGCTACAGGCACTGGTTCTATAGCGTCTTTCTCTAGCAGGGTTAAAATCTCCTGTTGTAGGAGCGGATCTGGAAACTTCAAAGAGTGTCTCCCTGGTAAATTGTTTTGAGGCTGCGTTAAGAATGGAAGGCAGTAACCTTGGGCTATTGTTTCCAGAGCACTAGCATCTGAAGTAACGTCTCGCCATTTTTGCAGATGCTGAGAGAGTCTGCCCCCCACCCGTGTTACATGATTCAAGCACTCAAAGTGGTTCTGGGCCGGATGCTGCGGCTGCTGATGGCAAGGAAGCTGCAGCTGGAGCTGGCATAGCACTTTTACCTCGTCCACCACGAGGGATTTTTCTTTGGCCTTTTTCACTGGCCATTCCTCTCGCCTTTCCATATGAGGAGTACTAACGATAGTATTGTCCCCTCCAAGAATTTCCTGATTAACGAAAAGGCTGAGGTTTCCAGATAGTGGCTCCCAAAGACTTATCAGCCGCTTTCGAGGACTGCAACCTCTCAAGGCTCTCGTCAGCCTTGCTGCCAAAAAGGTGAGACCCGTCAAAAGGCATGTTCAGGAGACGGGACTGCACTTCCGCAACCATGCAAATCTGCGCATAACTGCGCTAGTAGTCATGAAGCGCTAGTAGTCATGGACCTGCTGACGCTGTCTGCAGTGTCCAAACCAGTTTGAAGGGATTCCTGCAGGTCTTCCTTTCCATCTCTAACGATAGCCAGGAATCCTTCCCTTTCCTCCCTTTCTGGTATATGCTCCACCGCATGGAGATGCGCATACTCCCTGCTGAAAATAACTTGTGTGCCCATCCATCCACACGCTTGTCATCCCCATCTGGAGGGATAGAAGGGTATGCTGCTTTATTGGATGTAGCAGTGGCTGCTGGACCACTAGAATCTCGGGAGTGGGGTGTTTGGACAGATAGCCAGGGTCGCTACTGGAAGGGCAGTATTTTGATGTAAGGGACTTCTTCACAGCAGGAATAGAGTCTGGGTTTTCCCAATTCTTGGCCACCCTATTTTGCAAGGCCACGTGGAAAGGTAAAACTGGATCAGTGGGTGGGCCTTCATCTAGAATGTCCGTCAGATCATCCTGGACAAATTGGGTCTGTGGTCTAGTCCAACTTAAATAATCAATCACCTTTGTCATTAGTTGATGGAATGAGGAATTGGCATGGTCTCCTGGTTCTGGCTTTCCAAATTCTGTCTCAGGTGATGTATCCACACCACTAGCATTGTGTAATGTCTCTATGAGATCCCTCATTCTACTCTCTTCAGAGATTAAACATTCTGGGACATTTGGCGTGCCATATTCCAAGCCAATTGGGACCTCCTCGTCCTCTGACCTTTCCTACTCTTCAAAAAGGGAGGATAGGGATTTAAATAATTCTTTCCTGGGCAGAGGAGTAAAAGTCTTCTCTGTAGGAACTGTTTCTGAAAAGGGTGTAGGCTTTGCAGCTTTCTCTTTTGCTGCAACCTGTTCAGATAACTGAACTGGAGCCTTAGGAATTTGCGGCACAGACGGCTTCTGAGTCGACAAAGGTGTCAATGGCGTAGATGGAATAGGAGCCGTTGAAGCAACCGGTCTTTAAAGAGTCAAGGTGCTCTTCGAGGCTTTGCACTTCGAGCTATGCAGGACCTTGGATGGCGTCGATGACCACAGCTCTTCTTCGATCACCCGAGCTCGAGGATGCGCAAGAGTTGTTACGGGAACGCTCCCGGCCGACTTCTGAGGAAGGCGCCGTCTGAGGTTTAGCCCTCTCAAATACTTCCATAATTTTCACTCTGAAAGCTTCCCACTCTTCGGAAGAAGTGTTTTGTGGGGCATTTAATTCTTTTGGTCAGAGTTGTCTGACGACGAAGTGTATGGGGACCGTGGCGCCTCTTCTTCAACCTTTTCGTCCAAGACTGGGAGTGGTGGGAGCCACTTCGGGATATCCACCTGTGTGTCCTATCACGTCGAGAAGATTCTTTATGAGTTCTTGACTCAACGTTCGAGGACTTTCGGTCGGATTTTGTCTGTCAACCCTTCCTCTCTCGCAAGGCCTTACCAGTCGTCGCCCGACACTTCGTGCAGGCTTCCGTGTCATGATCTTCACTGCGACTGTCAGCTCGTTGGCATGAGCTCCCCAAACCTTGAGGGATGCGTCCGTCACGATCGTCACCTCCGGCCACGGCTACCAAAACAGAGCCCCTTTGAACAGATTCTGGGCACGTTGAAATTTGTCCAGCATCTGCAGAATGTGATGAGCCCTCACGTGGGGAGGAAAACACTGCCCCATATACTGGAGCCGCTGGGTAGGTGCCACATGAGACTTCAAGTTGAGGGAGAATCCCAGCTTGTGAAGGGAGTGGCAGGTGACGTACAGATGATCCAGGACTTACTCGGGAGAGTGCGCCCCGGTCAACCAATCGTCCAGGTACGGGTAGACGTGATTCCCCCTTTCGTGAGATGCACTGCCGCCACCACCATTAGCTTGGTGAAGAACCTCGGGCGGAGATCAATCCAAATGGCAGGACCTGAAACTGAAAAAGCCAGCCGCGAACCTCAGGTACTTCCTGTGCTTGGGATGAATCGGCACATGAAAGTAAGCATACTTGAGGTCGAGAGACACCAACCAATCCTGAAGTTGAAGGGCCTGGAGGACTTGAGAAAGAGTCACCATCTTGAACTTGTCATTCCTGAGGAGCTTGTTCAAACCACGCAAGTCCATGATGGGTCTCAATCCTCCGCCTTTCTTTGGGATCAAAAAATATGGGGAATACCATCCCTTGTTCCTCTCTGCTACAGGTACCAGTTCTATGGCACCTTTCTCTAGCAGGGATAGGATTTCCTGCACAAGGAGCGAATCCGGACTCTTCAAAGAGAGCTTCCCCAGTGGGTTGTCGTGAGGCCTCTGCCGGAAAGGAAGACAGTAGCCATGGGCTATGATCTCCAGAACCCACACATCTGAAGTAGTGGCACACCATTCTACAAGATGCTGCGCCAGCCTTCTCCCAACCGGCAAACCATGGGACATGGCCTCATGACTGGGCGGAAGAGGCTGCGGCCGTGCCTGAGGGCAAAGAGGCAAGTCCCCGAGCGGCTTTGGCATCTCAAGTACCTTGCTTTCCACCTCTGGTACTCCTACTGTGGCCCCTTTGACTGGCAGCTCCCCTCGATCTACCAAAGGAAGAGTAGTATCGAAAGTAACTTCCCCTCCATTGCTGTCCCCTAGGCCGAAAAGGTGGAGGCTGACACACTGCAGCGCTCAAGGACTTTGCTGCAGCTTTGGAGTTCTGCAACCTCTCAAGGCTCTCGTCAGCCTTGCTGCCAAAAAGATGGACACCATTAAAGGGGATGTTGAGAAGCCGGGACTGTACATTAGGAACAAACCCCAACTTCTGCAAGCACGCAAACCTGCGCATCACGGTTCTTGCCGCCATGGACCGGCTGACACAGTCTGCCACGTCCAGACCCGACTGAACGGACTCACACATGGCATCCTTGCCATCCTGAATGAGGGCAAGAAAACCATCCCGTTCCTCCCCTTCGGGAATATGTTCAGCCGCCAACGACACAATTCCACAGAGTGTGCGTGAATCTTGCAAGGGCACAAACGGAGTTGGCTGCCTTTAAAGCCAAACCCACAGAAGAAAATACCTTCTTCGACCAACCATCAAAGCGTTTGTCGTCCCTATCAGGAGGGATTGTAGGGTACGCAGCCTGCTTTGCTGGGGCCGTAGCCGCCTGCACCAAACTCTCCTGAGTGGGGTGCATAGACAAGTAGCAGGGGTCACCACTGGCTGGGCGCTATTTTTTCGGCAACGACTTATTCACTGTCGGGAGACTCTCCGGAGCAGTCCAAGCTGCCGCTACCTTTCTCTGTAAGGCCATGTGAAATGTCAACACCGGGTTAGTTGGTGGACCTTGGTCCAAGATATGTCAGGTCATCCTGCAGAAAATCCACAGGTGGAGCAGACCACACCAGATACTCCGTCACCCTCGACATGAGGCGCCTGTACGAGGAGTCAGCATGTGTACCAGGCTCAGGCCTGCCAAACTCAACCTCTGAGGAGGTATCAAGACCACTTGCGTCATGTAAATATTGACGCAGGTCTTCCAATTGGCTATGACCCGACAACCGGTCATCAGGCACCTCAGGAGGCACAACCCCCTCCTCATCAGACCCTTCCTCCACCTCTGAAATGTAATCCAATGGTTGGAACAAGTCCACCCTGGGAGGAAGAACAGAGTATGGGTCAAACATAGGCCGCACAGACTTGCTGAGCGCCTTTCTTGGAGCTTCCACAGCTCTCCCGGGCACCTCCGGCAAATTTTCCTCAAAAGGCGTCGACGTCGACCGAGATGCCGACGACTTCGACAGCGGCTTCGAGGCCAGAACACTGAGTGTGTCCTTCGCCGGTCTCAGAGCCGGAGTCTCAGAGCCGGAGCATCGAGGACGTCCCACGACGGACATGGCGCTGATGCCTTCTTCGAAGGCCTCACAGTCTCCACTGGTCTCGACGGCGTCGAGGACCAGGACCTGGAGCGGGCACGGTGGCGATCATCCTTGTCCCCTATGATCGCGCCGACCGCTTGCGCCCGAAGGCATGCGAGCGGTGGCTCTAGAGCATTCCTTGTCGGCTTCTCTCGAAGGCACGGACAGAACGGTGCCCTGCGATTCAAAAATCGCCATCATCTGCCAGCAGAATTCATCCCATTCATCCGGCGACAAGTGTTTCGTGGGACAAGCCAACTGCCATCTGGCGGAGTCATCTGACGAGGACGGGGAAGGCGACCGGTGACAGCGTTTCCGTGAGGAATGGCGGGACGCACTCCTAGAACGAGACCCCTGGACTTACGCCGATGCAGAGAGTCGCCCCTCAAATCGTCGGTCAAAGCCCAGCGGATTTTGACTTATGGGGTTTGGAAACCCTACCTACCGACAGCTTCTTCCGCTCCTGCAAGGCCTTCGATGTCAAAGACTGGCATTCGTCACAGTCATCGGTGGCGTGGCTCTTGCCGAGGCATCAGAGGCAGACGTTGTGCGGGTCCTTAAGAGACATCTTGGAACCGCAGTCCCGACACTTCTTGAGGCCCGACTTCGGGGTAGCAGAAGACGATGACATCTTACTCCAACAACAATCGAAGAATCGATTCAACAAGAGAACCCAGGTGCAGCGAGATTTCGAAGTGAACACGTTCACGGAAAAAATAGAACTGAGGCTACGGGCGAACTGGTCCTTTATAAGTCCTGTATTTACTTTAGACCAAGACCTGTATTTCGGAACATGACTATATATAGCTGGGTCTGTTTTAACCATTTTACTCCCTCCTGAAATAACCTGCAAAGTGAATACTATTTTACTGCTGGATAACTATCCTTCCACATGGTTTAGGAGTGAACAGTAAACCAGCTACTGTTTTGCTGGTCCATATTGTATTGTGTGTGAACTTTCCCTACCGAACCAACAAACCTGTGTCTATCTTATGCAGTACTTATTATAAGTGATGGATACATTTTCAGTATATTATGTGTAGTGCATTTTGTGCGCGCATGGGTCAAATCATTCCGTGACTCTGGCCCTTCCTAAGAGTGTAGCCAGACTGCTCTACTATGCTACCAGTGTGAATTTTGATCAAGCATGTTTTGTATTCTCAACCCCTCACCAAAGGTTTTCACCTCGATAACCGTGACCAAAATAATCTGGGCACTCAAGAGTACATAATCTTTGCTCCACCCCCTGCAGAACAAAAAACGCAGCCAACTAGCTCTATACAGATACAAATTGCCACAGGTCAATAAGCCCTCCAGAGAAGAAAACCAAAGCAGACTGTCTGATACCCATCATTTTATTTGTTTTAAGTAGATAAAATGAACATGACTTAAATGGGAGATACAATGGAAAAGAATGTTCCTTTAAATAAGCTTCTACATAAATTAAACATTAGAACAGACATCAGTGACATAGTAACACAAGCCTTGTCAATGGTCAGCTTCTGTTCTTAAAACCTACCGCAACAGTCATCTTTCCCAGAATCCTCTCTGGAATAGGTCCTTGGATACGCTTCTTTAGCTTCTCTGCACAAGTACCCATTAGTTCCATGGCAATGAAAACATCTGTCTAGAGGCAGAAAAGAAAAACCATGGTGATTACTCTTCGTCGTGGCAATGGTATGTGAATGGTCATAAGACTGGGTATGAGGTCTCCCTATTACTGGGAGCCGATATTCACACTAAAGAATGTGTTTTGGTTAAACCCACATGCCGAATTGCAAGTAGAAGCTTAGTGCAGAGGGAAACCTGCAGTTCAAGGCAACAAGCATTGTTATCATGAAACAATTATATTTTAAATTCTGAGACAAGAAGAACTGTAATTGTTTCAATAGAAGTAAGAAAAACTAGGAACAATGGGACACAATGGTTATTCTCTAATAATAATAATAATTTGGCATTTATATAGCGCTACGAACCCTCAGGTATCGGAGCGCTGCTTATTATTACCCACGGTGCGTGGTGCTTATTTATCGACCTCGGAAGCATGAAAGGCTGAGTTTGGCCCTGCCGGGATTCGCACCTGCATCAGCAGGCTCTGCACCGATGTCAAAGCGAGCGCTCTACTCGCTGTGCCACTTGAGTGGCTCTGAATATTGAACACCAATTCTTAAATGTTATAAGGATGTCATGGGGTTTATCAAATATTAACAGATGCTATTTTCATTTGACAGCTGTCAGTGTGGAGAAAATTGCCAACTTGAGACCAGGAAAACAACGCAATGCCTTTATTATTCCTTGCAGAGAGGGTTGGAGGAATCCTTACGGGAACTACGTATAATTAGAAAAACATTCTCTACCAGTAACATACAAGTCTCATGCTATGCATACTACAAAAACTAGTGGTTCACCAAAACAAACTGATAATCACTGACAGGGGCTTTAATGTTACTTTACTTGTGGATTATTAGTGCTGTGGATTTGCCTTCTAAACTGTATGTTTTTACTGTAAGGGGTCAAGAGTAAGACTCAGACACAGTGGCATGTTCTGTTTTGGTTATAACATTTTATTTTCAAAATAATAAAAGGTGTTGGGGAAATTCCATCCATCCTAACTTTACGAGGGCTTTCCCTGCCTTATCCAAATTAAGGAACGTCTGTGTCAGGATGTTAAACAAAGCGTCTTCAGTCCTGTGTCCAAAATCCTAAACTGACCCTTACACTCTAAATACGAGGGAAAAATTGGGATTTCTCTGAGCGATGGACTTATAGCAATCTCTTTCTGTTGCACACTTTCATATATAGGGGTTTTGATACCCATGTTTTCTCTAGCCTAATTCCTTTCCCTGGTATACTCTCCTGCCAGGGTATTGTTCCTGAAAAAGGGGCATGTACCTTCACGTCGGCCAGGGTAGCGTCACTTTCTTGTTTGGGTGCAGGTTCCAGACTCACCGTTTGCATGGTTGACTAACCTGCCAGGGCTTCTCTGTCCTGTTCAGTTCAGTTCAGTTTCTCTTTTATCCAGCTAACAACCCTTTGCCGATATTGGGTCCCTGACCCTTTTTTTATCAAGTTCACTGCCTTTATTTAGGATCTTGCTCTCAATGTTCATGTCTGTAATAGTTCTACTGCCTTTGCTTAGGCTGTTTCTCCCAACCACTTTCATACTTGCAGTAGTTCCAGGGTCTTCAGTTAGGCTAATTTCCTCAACAATGTTCATATCAGTAATAATTGCACAGGCTTTCTCCTGTAGTACGCGGAGCACAGCATTTGACAAGAAACGCCATGGTAACCTGCTCACTCTCCCTGTGGCTGTGTGCAGTGTTTGGGAGATTTATCATTTGTATGCTTCATCCCCTCTCGTAGTGAGACCCCCAGCACATTTTGCAGGACTCCTGGACCTTTTTCATTCCATCCTGAATGAGTGGAGCCTTTTTCCTCTCATTCATTCTTGGGGGCTCCTTCTTGTGAAACTCTATTATTTGTATTCTACCTGTACTATGGAGTCTGTCTGCTCCATCGCTTCTAAAGGCATCTGTGTTTTACTACTAAAGCACATTATGGGCAGTGTTGCTGTGGACCCTTAGGGTGCTCCTTTATGATTCTTCTCCTATATGCTCTGTAACTACAGTTCTTACATAGTATCTCTCCCAAAACTCTATAGGCTGAGAGATTGGCACACACCACCTTCAGTGGAGTGCCAATGGGATACCTAGTATAAACCCTTCTCTCTGCTCCTGTGACTTTTTAGTTCCATAGACAATCACATAGTTATGGCTGGTGGCAGTGAAGGCGTTCTACCAACTATTGTGTATTTTCTATACCGCAGATTATGTCCATAGCCTCGGTAGAGCACAATAGGGGCACCCAAGTACCAATTTGGGGCCTCCCTTCTTTTTTTTACCATTACTAGCGTGGTTGTTCTTTGTTAACCCTACTTCTACTATTCTGGGAGATGGAGGTCTATGTTAACCCTTCTTCTACCATTCTGTGAAGTGGAGGTCTATGTATGCGTTTTGCCTTTGGTGGGAACCAGTAAGTATCTCCGCCTAGGCTCCAGAGTGTCTGGGCAGGCAGGAAGAAGGGGAGGAGTTTTCCTCCCCCCCTATCCTTTGTCTGCCAGGGTTCCTGAATAAGTCCAGCTCCCTCAGGGAGTCTGGCTGTTCTGTAAAATGCTGGAAGAGATTGCAGAGGAGTGTGTGCTGGAACTGTATAAAAAAGTGAGGCTTCTTGTTTGTTTGTTTGTTTGTTTTATTTAGTATAGCGCTCCAGACCCAGGGGTAAATGGGCGCTTAAGGATAGGTTACATAATTACAGTAAATAATCAGTTATACAATTGTGGCGTTAAGATGCCAAATATAGAGTATACAGGCAGGCAGTAGGAGCATTTCAAGGTATGTACAATATATACAGTTGGTGCAGGTCTAAGACAATCATCTATTCAAGGTATGTACAGTAAACGCAAGTGGGACTGAGCTTAATTTATCTGGGGATTTCCTTCTCTAGAAGCCAGCTAATGACTGATCTTCTGAACAGTTGGAAGGATTTGGTCAATTTAATACTCAGTGGCAAGGAGTTCCAGAGTTGAGGGGCAAGGACACTAAAGCTTGAGCCCCCCGCTCTTTTGGCGGAGAATCTGGGCACGGTGAGGCAGAGAGTATTGGATGATCTGGTGAGTCTTGTGTTAGGCTTGAGGGAGAATTTGTTGGTGAGGTACTGGGGGGCAAGGTGATTTAGGGCTTTATAGGTGAGGCAGAGGGTTTTCAAGTCGATTTTTTGTTGGATAGATAACCATTTACAAGCTAGTCTTATGTGTGAGATGTGCTCTCTCCTGGGAATGTTTAGAGCTGCTCTCAGCGCATTATTCTGGAGGATCTGAAGTTTCTTGATTATAGCTTGGTTGGCACCAAGGTAGAGGTTGTTGCAATAATCGAGCTTAGATTGTATGAGGGCCCTCGCCAGAATGAGGCAGCTGTTTGTAGATAGAAAGGGTTTACAAGCCCTAATTAATTTCCCCGTGTAGGCGGTAGCTGAGGCGGTCATATTAACTTGTTTGGAGAGGTTGGTATTGGCGTCTAGGTAGAAGCCTAGGGTTTTCACATGGTTTACAACTGGAATGATGTTGCCATCTATGATGAATTTGGAGTAGTCAGGGCTGAGTTTCTGTAGGTTATTGGGGGAGCCGACCAAGAGGAGCTCGGTCTTCTCATCATTCAGGCAGAGGCCGTGTATGGCCATCCATGCCTGAATGATGGCGAAGATTTCGTTGATCCTGGTGGCGTCAGTGTTGTAGTTGCCAGTGATGGTGAGGAGTATCTGGGTGTCATCCGCGTAGTTAGTGTAGGTGACACCCAGATGGTCCAATTTGTCAAAGAGGGGTTTGGTAAAGATATTGTAGAGGGTAGGGGAGACGCAGGACCCTTGTGGGACACCGCATGTGATGGGGATGGGGTCTGCTGCAGCCAAAGATGAAAAAACCCTCATGGTTCTGTTGGCTAGGAAAGATTGTATCCAAGTGACAGCAGAGTGTGAGAAGTGGGCAGCAGATGAAAGGTGGTTACAGAGTATTTTGTGGTCAACCAGGTCAAAGGCTGCTGAGAGGTCTAGGAGGAGTAGGATGGCTGCTTTGTTGTTGTCCTTGATGCCATCAATCTGGCTTTTGAGGTCAACGAGGGCTGTTTCTGTTCCGTGTTGAGGACGAAAGCCAGATTGACGCAGGCCTAACAGTTGATTGGTCTCCAGGTAATCTTGGATTTGCAGGTAGGCGACTCGGTCGAGGATTTTTAGCAGGAAAGGGACCGTAGTGATGGGTCTGTAATTGGTGGGTATGGCCGGGTCGAGAGATTGTTTTTTTAAGAGGGGCAGAACCCAGGACTGTTTCAGGTTGTTAGGTACAGAATTGGTTGAGAATGAAAGGTTTATTAGTTTGGAGATGAAGGGGGCTAGGTCTCGTGCAGCATCTTTGATGATCTGGGCGGGGCAGCTGTCCCCTTTACAATTAGAAGGTTTGAGGGATGCTATGATTTTTGGATTTCAGGAATAGTAACCGGTTTGAAAGTGAAGCCAGAGGTGTTATGGGTCGGGGTGGGTGCGCTAGGAATGAGGGCATTGCTGTTGGCGAGTTGTTGTCTTTTGGTTTCAATTTTGTTTTGGAGACCAGTAATTTTATTGGCGAGGGCATTTTGGATACTGGTGCACCAAGGCTTGTCCTTCACGCAGGTATCGGTAGGAGGGTTAGGGTTTTCTAGTTCCTTCAGGATGGTGAAGAGTTCTTTAACCGACGATTGGGCATTATTTATTCTAGTATTGTAGGTTTCCTTTTTAGTGCGGATTATCTCTTTCTTATAGAAGGAAGAGATGGTTTTAAGATTAGATTTGTTTTCTGCAGTGGGGTTGGATTTCCATAAGGCTTCCATCTTGGCTTTCTTTTTTCTTATGGATTTGAGTTCTGGTGTGAACCAAGGGTTCAAGTGGGCTATGGGTTTACCTTTGCGTTCCTTTAGGGGAGCGACAGTATCAATGGCGCTGGTGAGGGCATCATTGTAGGTGTTGACTAGAAGGTTCAGGTCGGCAGTGGCAGGCAGTGTGTTTAGCGAAGGGAGGATCAGAGGTGTGAGGGTCTCTGCTGAGATATTGCGCTTGTTTCTAGACAGGCAGGCTGGTGCACAGGGGCTCTGTTTGGGGTTGGGATTATTTAGGTTGATTTCAAATGATATGAGGGAGTGGTCAGTCCATGCGAGTGGTTGTGGGGCTTTGCAGGTGATATTACAGTTGTGGGCTGCAATCCAATCTATGGTTCTACCTTTCTGGTGGGTGGGTAGTGTAACGACTTGAGTGAAGTCGTGCTCGGATAAGGCGTTGGCCAGGGAGGCAGCTGGAGAGTCGTTAGGGTCATTAAATCCTAAGTTGAAGTCTCCTAAAATGATATTTTGGGAGTGGGGTTTGGTGTTCTCTGCTATGAGAGTGGTAATGTCTTCCTCAAAGGATCCTGTGGGGCCTGGGGGTCTATATATTAGTTGCACAGTAATGGTGCTCTTGGGGGTAGTTTGTACTTTGTAGGTGAGGTGCTTGCAGGACTTTAGCGGGGGGGAGGTGATGTGTCTGAAGTCGAGTGAGGATTTGAAAATGATAGCTACACCTCCTCCGCGAGCATTAGGTCTGTCTGCTCTGAGGATGGAGTAGTTGTCGGGGAGGGCCAGAGTGAGGTAGGGTCCTGCTGCTTCATGTAACCAAGTTTCTGTAGTGGCAAGGAAGTCGAGGTCTCCTGAGAGGATAATGTCAGCAATTTCGGTGGGGTGGGCTACTAGAGATCTAACATTGAGTAGTGCACCTTTTAGAGCAGTTGCGTTAGTGGTCATGGCACTATCCTTAGTGGTTGAAGTTTTAGTCATAGGTTTGGTAGGCAGTTTGCTAGAAGTGGTGGGGAGTCTAACGCCAAGTCTATTATTGCGGTCTTGGAAGGTGGGGTAAGTTGTGGGACAGTGATCTAATAGGTTGGGAAGGAGAAGGTTGGAGGCAGTATGGTTGGCATTTGTTGAGTTGGTACTGTTAGGTAGGATGTTGGCTGGTGTGGCCTTACTTTTAGCGAAGAGTTGTTGGTGGGGGGTGTTAGGCAGAAACCTGTGCAGTTCCCTTGGGGAACACTGCAAAAGATTTAAGACTACAGGTAGAGCAGTAAACCCCTTTGGTAGCAGTCTGTACCACCCAGATTTACCTGGTAGCTGTGGCTGAGCAGTCAGACTTCTCTCAAGAAGAGTTAGGCAGTATGCAAAGTATACACAATATGTACCAAAACACAATAGCACAAGCAAACACTGACCAGAGCTTGGTTTCAAAAGAATATAGTTATTTATTTAAAAACACACATAAGTAAAAAACACTCTAGCAACGAATATGGTAAAAACTCTTCAACACAGTTATACTGAAAGTAAATTCAATCCTTTCTCCTATCTAGACAACTCTAGGTTAACACCACTTAATTAAAACAGAGGTGAGTGCTTAACGTTAGATGACACTCTAGTAGTTTCCAAGAAAGGGAGAGAAAAAGCAGAAATAGGTTAGACACACCACTCTAAGGTCCAGAACACTTGCAATAGGCTTAAAGAAGAATAAAGTCACAGGTGAGCAAAAGTCACTAGGCAGGGCCCACTCTTAGAGTAGCCGGAGCGAAAATGTGCCCAAGATCACACTGTTAGTTAGAGATTCAAAGTCTTGCAAAGAGTCAAAAAGAGTTTAGAGTGGCTCAGAAAGTTTAGCCAAAGTGTCCCAGGCACTCCCAGGTTCGAAAGCCGGGGACTAAATCTACCCCGTACAGTCGGTAGCAAGGGAAGCCAGGCGGAACACAGTACCTTAAGCGGAAAGGATCCTCCAGCGGGGGCAGTTGTTCCAGGCAGTGACAGCAAGGCTCGACGTCGGTCAGGGGAGAAGAATATCTCGCTGAAGAGCAGAAGAGAAAGGTCGTAGCACTGCCCGGGAAGAAACCAGCCGCGGAGTCCTCCGGTTAAAGGGTTGGTACCGACTTTCGCGGTATGGGGGTAAAGTGTGGTATTCCGGATGCCGGGGTGCTTGGCACAGGCAAGGCGGCCACGAGATACCTCAAAAGAACGGAAAGAAGGCGAAAACTGGTTGTCCCCACCAGTCAAGGGAAGGAGCCACTCCGTTAAGAGTTCTCCTCGGTCGTCGGGAAAAAGTGGTGAGACGGTTCAGCAGGGCTCCACCGGGTGGTGTCGTCGAAGCAGGTCGGCTCAGCTCTTCCCTCGTCGGATTCTTGGTCCTGTGGCGACTTCTGAAGTCCCAGTCCCCAAAGCCCTGCTTTTATGCAGCAAGCCCCCATTCACCCAGCCTAGCTGTCACTCAAACATGCTAAGTGGTGAGCCGGGCGGCTCACCACTTGGGCCAATCAGGACGGAGTGCGACTTGAGTTACCAAGGTAACTCAGTCCAGGGTGCCTAAATCCCCCTCCACCCCTCCTAAGTACCCCAGACAGAGTGGCACCACTTTGGAGGGCTTCTGTGGAGAAGCCCGCCAAAAGTGGAACAAAGGGCTCCACTTTGGGTCAGAGTTACAGAGGCGAACACCAACGCCATTTTAGAATCAAGTTTTGGCAAAAAGTCCCAACCGGAGTTAAAAAAATAAATATATAAACCGGCGGTATGTTTAAGGCTACCGTAAATAAATAATTAAATGTGTTAGCCTAAAACAATGGGAAATCCCATAGGAAAATATTCGCGGTCGAATATAAAAAGTAGTTTCCACTGCCACCAGCCAAAACTCGATCAGGGGGGACGGAGACGTGCCCCCTCGACTAACAGACCCTGGGGCAATCGAATTGCCCCAGCCAGTACGTCCACAATATGATGGTTTGTACTGGTTCTGTTCAGGATTCAAGACTAGCAAAGTCTTTGGTGACTTTACATGCCCTGGGAGACAGTAGTCAGTCCCAGGGTATGGAGTCTATGTTGGGGAGTCCCTAGGACACCCCAGGGTCACGGCACAGAGGGTGCTGTGTGACCCACATCACAAAAATACATGAGGCCCTATGGAGTAAAAGACCCCATAGCCCATTCAACACAAGGTTTGTCCAAGAAAACACACTTCAACATGTCCAAGAGTGAGGGTAAAAGAGTCTCACTCTTGGCAGGAGAAAAAATTAAACCCCAGAAATCCAGCAAAGCTGCTGGGGGACTCACTAGGTAGGGAAATTCAGCCTAAACAGAGAATTCTCCCTAACACTCGCCCCCCCCAGACTAAGGGACAGGAGGATTTAATCCACTCCTGGATGAACCTCATACCTCTAGTCGATGATATACATCCTAGAGAGTCCATCAGCATTTTGATGGTGACACCTTGACCTATGTTCAATGGAGAACTCAAAGGTTTTCTTTTGCAAGCTAACGGACCTACAGACCCTTTGAGGAACATCAGTCTTTTTGTTATAGGGGATCTGGTTGACCAGTCCCTCAGAAGTTGGTACAACTTCTGAACCTATGTTAGGCTTTTTCAAGGGGTCCTTATAAAGGATTCCCTTAGATCTAGAGGGGCCTCCAAGGTTCCTCACCACCTCTCTTGTGGGAGCAGGTTGGGTCTTAGGCCTCTTGGTTGGAGGGGTTGGGGTTAGGCAATGTACCTGCTTCCCTTTCCTCTTAGATCTACCCTTACCTATTTTAGGAGTTTCCCCCCTAATATTAGGATTTGAGTTGGGGTCTTCAGTAGAAGGTCCAACAGTCTGAAGGTTTTTGGCCTTAGACTTTTCTTTTCTGGTTTTCCACCAGCACTGAGAATTACCAGTTCTCTCAGGTTCAGATAGGGGCCTAGTTGGTCTATCCACCTCTTCCTCAGAAGCAGGGGGAGTCAGAGACTCTGAGACTAGGGGAACAATGATGGAGCTTGGTTGGGGCGCCCATGTTCCTAGCATACTATCCTGAAATGTGCCTGGTTTAGAGGTCAACTTACTAACACCAGGGCTTGTAGTGGGGTTCTCAGTAGAGGGTCCCACAGGCTTAGAAGGGTCCTTCAAGGTAGCCTTTCTAGCCAATTTGGTTAAGTTCTGCTTCTCCATACTGGGAGGCCTGGGGGTATGTGACACTACTCCTAGAGTTCTTAGGTCATTCCCTAACAGGACCTTCCCAGGTACCTCAGTCTGAACACTGACAGGGATCCTCACTGTCATGTTGTTACACTGAATGAGGGCTGGTAGAATAGGAACCATTTGGACAGGGCCTCCAGACATCTTAGTGGGACCTTTGGGTGCTTTGGCCACATCCTCAGGTTGAAAGAAGCTTTCATCCACTACTGTTCTGCTGGCCCCAGTGTCTCTCCTGGCAGGAGTATCCTGGCCATTGACAAGAACACTGTCCACATAATACACCTTAGAGTTAACAGGTAGGGAGTTATACACAACCCTATTCTGGGGACTAACCAGACCCATAGGCTCTAAGTTTACAGTGGCTTGAAGACCCAAGGGTTCTTCAGCAAAGAGTTCAAAGTGGGCACTAGCCATCTGTACTTCATCCTCAGGAGTGAAGGCTAAGGAGACTGTGCTGATCCCTGCAGGTTTACCCTTGCACTTGGGATCTCCTTTGATATGGTCAGTACCCTGACAGACATAGCATTGTCCAAATGCTCTCTGGAAGGGTGGCTTGTTCTGACCTCCTTCTGGCTTGTGGCCAGAAGGTACAGTAGCCTGACTAGGTTTCCCATGTGGCTTACCCTGGTTATTTTGTGGTTTGGGGCCCTCTTTGGGATAGGAATTATTAGAATTCTCTTTGGAGTCCTTCTTAGACTGTTTTTCCCCATCCTTCTTCTGAGTTACCCCAGAATCCTTGTGAGTGGCCCTGTTGGCAACCCACAAGTCAGCAGCCTTAGCTAGTTTCCGGGAATCCAATTCCTTGGAATCAGCCAAGTGTTGCCTGAGCTCAGGAGAGCAGGCATCATAAATAGTCTCCAACATAAACAAATTCTTCATACCTTCATAAGTGTTCACCTTGTAACCCTTAATCCATCCCTCTAAGTTTTTCAAACATTCATTCACCCAGGTAGCCCAAGGGGTACCATCATGCTTTTTGAGGCTCCTAAACCTCTTAAGATACTGGGAAGGGGTCTTCCCAAACCTAGCTATCAAAGCTAGTTTCACACATTCATAGTCCTTCCTATCCTCCTCCCCCATCTCCATTACTACATCAGTTGCAACAGGGGGAAGCCTAGAGAACAACCAGGTGAGTAAGTCATTTCCTGTGATGTTCTGGAGCCCATGATTATATTCAAACAGAGACAACCAATCCAACACATCCAACTTAGGCTCATACATACCAACCAATTCTTTAGGCATCCGGGGTCTTTTAGGACTGGAACTTCTAGAGGAGCCAGAGAGAGAAACATTCTCAACAGATAATTTCTTCATTTCTAAGTCATACTTGAGCTCCATTTCCCTTAGCCTGAGTTCTTTGTCAGTTTGAGCATTAAGTTTCTTATACTCCAATTCTAGCTTCATTTTCTCCAGTTCAAAGTACTGAGGACTAAATGTGGGACCTGGTAAAGGTCCAGTAGGTACAGCAGGTAGAGCAGGCAGAGGCCTAGGGGGGACAGTTACAACATCCTCACCCTCCTCTTCTGACTCTTCCTCAGAAACATCAACATTTTGCTCCATGTTAACTTCAATACTGTCATCTACAGTTGCTGGAGTGGTAGGTTCCTCTGAACCATCACCCAGACTTTGGTTAGCTAACAATCTTTCAATCAGCTCCATTTTCTTGCCCTTAGTCAGGAGATCCTTATGTTTACAGAGCACTCTTAAACAATCAGCAGTTTTGGCTGCAAGGGACTCTTGACTATAGCTTTCTATAACTGACATGTTAGAGGTTTTACTTTTTCAGTGCTAAGCTTTGTGGTTAGTTGCACTAAGGTATCTAAAGCACAATAAAATGTATACTCAATACAAATCCCACCGCTGTACACCAGTGTTAGGCAGAAACCTGTGCAGTTCCCTTGGGGAACACTGCAAAAGATTTAAGACTACAGGTAGAGCAGTAAACCCCTTTGGTAGCAGTCTGTACCACCCAGATTTACCTGGTAGCTGTGGCTGAGCAGTCAGACTTCTCTCAAGAAGAGTTAGGCAGTATGCAAAGTATACACAATATGTACCAAAACACAATAGCACAAGCAAACACTGACCAGAGCTTGGTTTCAAAAGAATATAGTTATTTATTTAAAAACACACATAAGTAAAAAACACTCTAGCAACGAATATGGTAAAAACTCTTCAACACAGTTATACTGAAAGTAAATTCAATCCTTTCTCCTATCTAGACAACTCTAGGTTAACACCACTTAATTAAAACAGAGGTGAGTGCTTAACGTTAGATGACACTCTAGTAGTTTCCAAGAAAGGGAGAGAAAAAGCAGAAATAGGTTAGACACACCACTCTAAGGTCCAGAACACTTGCAATAGGCTTAAAGAAGAATAAAGTCACAGGTGAGCAAAAGTCACTAGGCAGGGCCCACTCTTAGAGTAGCCGGAGCGAAAATGTGCCCAAGATCACACTGTTAGTTAGAGATTCAAAGTCTTGCAAAGAGTCAAAAAGAGTTTAGAGTGGCTCAGAAAGTTTAGCCAAAGTGTCCCAGGCACTCCCAGGTTCGAAAGCCGGGGACTAAATCTACCCCGTACAGTCGGTAGCAAGGGAAGCCAGGCGGAACACAGTACCTTAAGCGGAAAGGATCCTCCAGCGGGGGCAGTTGTTCCAGGCAGTGACAGCAAGGCTCGACGTCGGTCAGGGGAGAAGAATATCTCGCTGAAGAGCAGAAGAGAAAGGTCGTAGCACTGCCCGGGAAGAAACCAGCCGCGGAGTCCTCCGGTTAAAGGGTTGGTACCGACTTTCGCGGTATGGGGGTAAAGTGTGGTATTCCGGATGCCGGGGTGCTTGGCACAGGCAAGGCGGCCACGAGATACCTCAAAAGAACGGAAAGAAGGCGAAAACTGGTTGTCCCCACCAGTCAAGGGAAGGAGCCACTCCGTTAAGAGTTCTCCTCGGTCGTCGGGAAAAAGTGGTGAGACGGTTCAGCAGGGCTCCACCGGGTGGTGTCGTCGAAGCAGGTCGGCTCAGCTCTTCCCTCGTCGGATTCTTGGTCCTGTGGCGACTTCTGAAGTCCCAGTCCCCAAAGCCCTGCTTTTATGCAGCAAGCCCCCATTCACCCAGCCTAGCTGTCACTCAAACATGCTAAGTGGTGAGCCGGGCGGCTCACCACTTGGGCCAATCAGGACGGAGTGCGACTTGAGTTACCAAGGTAACTCAGTCCAGGGTGCCTAAATCCCCCTCCACCCCTCCTAAGTACCCCAGACAGAGTGGCACCACTTTGGAGGGCTTCTGTGGAGAAGCCCGCCAAAAGTGGAACAAAGGGCTCCACTTTGGGTCAGAGTTACAGAGGCGAACACCAACGCCATTTTAGAATCAAGTTTTGGCAAAAAGTCCCAACCGGAGTTAAAAAAATAAATATATAAACCGGCGGTATGTTTAAGGCTACCGTAAATAAATAATTAAATGTGTTAGCCTAAAACAATGGGAAATCCCATAGGAAAATATTCGCGGTCGAATATAAAAAGTAGTTTCCACTGCCACCAGCCAAAACTCGATCAGGGGGGACGGAGACGTGCCCCCTCGACTAACAGACCCTGGGGCAATCGAATTGCCCCAGCCAGTACGTCCACAATATGATGGTTTGTACTGGTTCTGTTCAGGATTCAAGACTAGCAAAGTCTTTGGTGACTTTACATGCCCTGGGAGACAGTAGTCAGTCCCAGGGTATGGAGTCTATGTTGGGGAGTCCCTAGGACACCCCAGGGTCACGGCACAGAGGGTGCTGTGTGACCCACATCACAAAAATACATGAGGCCCTATGGAGTAAAAGACCCCATAGCCCATTCAACACAAGGTTTGTCCAAGAAAACACACTTCAACATGTCCAAGAGTGAGGGTAAAAGAGTCTCACTCTTGGCAGGAGAAAAAATTAAACCCCAGAAATCCAGCAAAGCTGCTGGGGGACTCACTAGGTAGGGAAATTCAGCCTAAACAGAGAATTCTCCCTAACAGGGGGTGTGTGAGAAAGGTGGAAGGGAGGGGAGGAAGGGTGTGGGGCAGGGGATGGGGTGGTGCCTAGGGCAGCCTAGTTTGGCTAGTCCATTGTTGTATGGAATGTAGCTGTTATTGCTACATGGAGTGTTATTGTTTAAGATACAGAAAGGGAACATGGTGAGTATGAGCCAATGGATCATAATTGGAATTGAGGAGAGCGTGGGTAGTTTGGTTGTTGGCGCAGTAGGATAGGCAGGGGCAAGATTTGAACTAGCTGGTGTGGTGCGGAGACGGGCAATTTTAATTAAAGCACAGCCGAGGTTATAGATTGAAGTTGCTGTTATAGTGCAGAAAGGGCAGTTTCAGTAATACCGCTACAGATGGCACAGGCTAAAATCGAAATTGTAGCTAGGGTGCAAAAGGGCAGTTCAAATAAAGCCAACATAGGTAGGCACAGGCTAAATGCGAAGTTGTAGCTAGGGCAGTTCAAATGAAGCAAACACAGGTAGGCACAGGCTAAAATCGAAATTGTTGCTAGGTGCAAAAGGGCAGTTCAAATGAAGCAAACACAGGTAGGCACAAGCTAAAATCGAAATTGTTGCTAGGTGCAAAAGGGCAGTTCAAATGAAGCAAACACAGGTAGGCACAGGCTAAATGCGAAGTTGTAGTTAGGGCAGTTCAAATGAAGCAAACACAGGTAGGCACAGGCTAAAATCGAAATTATTGCTAGGTGCAAAAGGGCAGTTCAAATGAAGCAAACACAGGTAGGCACAGGCTAAAATCGAAATTATTGCTAGGTGCAAAAGGGCAGTTCAAATGAGGCAAACACAGTAGGCAAAGGCTAAATGCGAGGTTGTAGCTAGGGTGCAAAAGGGGAGAGGGAGCAGCCAAAGCTCCTGCTCTAAGAAGAGGGTCTGACAATGCCGTGACGTTGGCCTGAGCCGGATATATTGATGGGACAGGTTACCGTATTTACTTTGATGCTGAAAAGATCATAACATATCGTGGTAGAGTCAAATTTCACAGCGTGCAGAGGTAGTGCAAACAACAAATGAACTATATGAACTAGCATATAAGTGGCTAGGCGCGGCGAGAGGCACCGGCCTGATCACCGGTGAGTAGCTATTTGGCGCGACACAAATTCAGATGTGGTCTGAAAGCGACCATAAGGCTCAGCATCAGTATGGACAAGTGTGAGTGACAGAAATTACGGGTGAATTGACCAGGCAAGTCTCCTGGCTCCGAGATCAGTAATGCTGTTCATGTCCACAGAGTGACGGTAGTCAGGATGGCGTGTAAACCGAAGGATAGTACCTGAGGTGTGCCGCAGGGACGTGCAGGCTGGATAGGGCAAGGCAGGGCCAGTTGTGTCCGTGTTGGTGCGTGAGGGCGCAGGAGTCGAGTATGATGGCGACGCCTGACCGCTGCGACCCGGGGCGAACAGGGGAGGAACAGGGCCTTTTCCCTCGGGCCTTCTCCCGAGGTGTCGGCTCCCGCCTATCGGTGCCGGGGATTGGGCAAAGAAAGACCAGGTTGCCTAGCAGCAGTATGCAGCCTCGTTTTCGGGCCGCGCTGCGCCCGCCATTTTAGGGTCAGGCCGCTTGCTTAGGACAAGATGGTGGATCTCCACCATGGATGAACGCAGGTGCCCCGGTGGGGCTCTGGTGGCCAGCAAGGCTCGGATGGTGTCCCAAGTGGTGGTAAGAGTGGGCTGTTTATGCAGGCAGGCAGCTCACCAGTGATGTGGATTCCGTGGTTGCTGCATCAGGGGGTCAGGCAGCCCGAGTGTAGTCCGAGGCTTCGGTATGCTCGAGGGGACAGGGGAGGGCTCCAGCCCTCACACCCTTTCAGGTGAGCAGATTCCGCCGCTTCTGGAGTGAAAACTAAGTCGACCACTGGAAACAGAAATAACCGAAGAAAAAGACTACCAGAGACGCCTGCAGACCCTTTGCAACACTGAAGCAATGACTGCTGTCCTGACCCCGACAGAGGAGCTCTGAAGAGGATGACTCGTTCCTTTTGGCTGGTGGGAACAACCAGTGCTAAAACAAACTTTGAAACGAGCCATCTCCCGAGATCCTAGGAGCTGCGGAACCCCAATACCAGGAGACCTGTTGCCCATTTCAAGTGCATCGTCGTGCAAAGGCCAAATCCGTCCAAATCTTTGCTGAATCCGTAAGGAAACTGCAGGGATCCTATCCAACTCGCCCAGACCCCCTCACCAGAGTGTGGGCCTGCAGGAAGCGAAGAAGATTGACCAGGGGATCCGTGTCCTTTGTTGGTGCTGCAGAAAATGCACCAAAACTGCAGTGAACCAAAATGTTTCTGAAAGTCGTGCCACAGATCCTCCCTACAGACTGCTGCAGAGTGATTCCGTCCATTGTCATGCCTTCAAACACCAGACCAAGCAATCCGGAGGTCGGGTCCTGTGAGAAACCCGAAGGTGTCTCCCCAGCTAGTGCCCAGGGATCTGTCACCCAGGTGGTCAGGTCATGGCCATCGCTATTGGATCCAGTTCCTGGGGGTAGACCAGTGAGGGAGGATCACCTGGATGGGGGGGTGGGAGGTGTCCTCAGGCAGTGAGACACCGACCGGTGAGACGTGGTACCCCTCTTTGTTTTACACTTTCCCCCATCCTCTCACGGAGGACATCCAAACCACTGCCTCCCGCCCCCTTTCTATCACTTTCGCACAACACAAAGGACAACAGACTAACACCAGAGTGCTTACCTAACATATCCCAATACATGGGTCAATCAGACACACACACACACACACACACACACACACACACACACACACACACACACACCCCACCCCACCCCACCCCCCCGACAGCCCTTTCTCTTCCCCACAGGGATAAAAGGTGGAGCCAGAGAGCACAGTACGAACAAGGCGAGCACAGCAGACAGCACAACGAGACATCTACCACGCAGCAGTTCAATAGGAGAAGGGTGGCAGAAATCAAAAGGGTGGAGAGGAGAGAAGTGGTTTTGCCCTTTTCATCCCAGACCCGCAGAGCCTTCGTGGAAGAGAGCCTAAAACTGCAAACAAAAGCACAAGTGTTCTGCAGCAGATATCAACGGTACTCGGGGAAAGCCAATGCTGATAAGCAGGAGCGAGGGAAGCTCCCGTGCCCGTGATACAAGCCTTGACTCGAGAGGCAACAGCCAAGCAGTTCATCACAGTCGGTGAATCGAGTGGGGAGAATCGATAAGAACCGGCGTGTCTTTAATAGGAATTGCAAAGTGGCAAGTTTTGAAATAAAGCTGATGAACTTTTAAAGAACTGTAAAAAGTGTGAAGGGGGGACCAGCGGCAGAGGGAAACCAGCATCACGTGGGTGCTAACTCAAGAGACTCTGATCGAGCCCCATATGAGAAACTACAGATTCCACAGGAGGGCTGGCGAAATAGGTCAAGGTGGTCATACAGAGGGTTAAGCAAAATCCCTGTACAATCGAAAGACTTATCTACAAGCAGTGAGTAAACATTGAGAAACCAAGGGAATTGAATCCCGCTAAAGTCAAGAGGGACTGGAGCCCAACCGAGGGAGACCGAAGGGAGAAGCCACACCCAAGAATATAAAGTCAAGAGGGGTCAGCGCCCGGAAGAGGAAGACCCAGGGGTGAGAGCATCACCCTAGATGAAGTGAGATAAACAATTAAGAGTCAGCATCCAGATGAGGGGGATCAATGGGTGAACCCATCACCCAGTGAACATTGGGAACTCATTTTCATTTGGTTAAAGGAACTTTTGTTTTTGTTACTTGAACACATCAGATCCGAAGGCAGGAGACTTTTTAAGGAAATGAGACTTAGGCATCGACAATCCTGAGAACTGCCATTGGAACTATCGTCTCGTGCTGGAGAAGCCCGAGACCAATGTGCTCCGCGCTCCCGTCTTACTATTATGCCTCGATTATATTTGCCCAATACTTCAACTAGAACAGCAAACAGGATATTGGCATCTACTAGGTCCAGGCAGTGCTGCTAGATGCGAGAGACTCCTTCTAGTCACCTCTATGCGCTACTACCGAATCGCAGGAACAGAGAGGTTTCCAGGGAAACCCTTGTGGGGGAGAAAACCAAGTGCTGCGCTGCTGGAGAGCAAGGGTTCCGGGCGTCCGGAGTGGATCAGGCGTCCGGCGTGGAGGTCACTCGCAGTGTGTTCTCAGAATATTGCTATAAGGCAAGACAGACTACAGGTAAGAGAAGACCAAACACCTGTCGAATTTCTATAGAAAGGAGTGAGCCTTACCCTTGGATTAATGTGTTCTCTCTTGCTCTTCGGAATGAAGGCCAGGAGCAGAGCTATCATCCAGTGCTGTGCCGACACTGAATGACCCAGACAAAGAAGAACAAGTTACTTACCAACTGGTAACTTTCTTTCGACTGGATGTTCCTCCAACGTATTACACATCTTTGACATGTAATGTCCACAGCTGTGAACTTCGGAAATTTTTCAGCAGAGGGCGTCCTACGTCAATGGCGTCGGGTCGATGTCCCTCGAAGGCCTCAGTTTATGTTTTTTCCTCCATAACGTATGACATGCTCATACACAATGCCAGCTTGACTGCACATAGCCCTGAGGGAACGTACGCTGCAATAGCATAGGAAATTCTCCAGAGGAGCAGGCTGGGAGGGCGATGGGGAATATGTTGGAACAAACATCCAGTCGAAAGAACGTTACCAATTGGTAAGTAATTTGTTCTTCGAATGGATTGTGTCCTCCAACGTATTCCACATCTTTGACAGACTCCCAAAGTAGTACCAGAAAATGGAGGTGGGAAAAGAATGTAGAATACCCAATTAGATGGCAGAATAAAGAACCGCCTTACCAAAGGCCATATCTTGACCATGGAGCGTATGCAGGGAGTAATGTTTGACAAAGGTGTGGATAGAAGCCCATGTTGTTGCATCACAAATAGTCCTAATAGGAACTCCCCGCTGCAGGGCTGTGGAAGTAGCCACGCCCCTAGTGGAATGTGCCCGCAACCCTTCAGGAGGGTCCTTGCCTACCAATCTAACATTCAGTAATGGTGCGGATAATCCACCTGGACAAGGTCTGTTTGGTAACAGCCTGGCCCAATCAGTGTCCAGCATACCCCACAAAGAAATTATCGTCCACTCTGACCCTGGACATCCTAGAAATATAAAAGCTCAGAGCTCTCCTAGGGTCCAACCTATGGAGTCGCTCCTCTTCCTTATCAGGATGAGGAGGATGATAGAAAGCAGGAAGTACCACTTTCTGGCTTAAATGAAACTCAGACACTACCTTATGTAGAAAGGAAGGACGTACCCTCAATACAACCCTATCCTTGTGGAACACAGTGAAGGGCGGCTTAGATGAAAGTGCCTACAATTCACTCACTGTGCGAGCGTATGTAACCACAACCAAGAACACCGTCTTGAAAGCCAACAGTCTCAAAGGAAAGAGTGCAAAGGTTAAAACGGAGCACTTATCAGAAATTTCAAGATCAAATTCAGATCCCAAACCGGCACCTGAAACGGGGACGGCGGGAACACATTAATGAGCCCTTTTAGAAATGGGGAAATCAAAGAAATCGTAAAATAAGAACATTCTTCAGACGAGCGCTTTAAGATGGACAGCGCCACCAGGCAACCTTTAATGGTACCTACTTGAACACCCCTGTGGGTCAAAGAAAGCAAGAAAGACAGAATCCTGGGGATGGAAAAATGAAAAAGATTGACACTGTGTTCTCTGCACCAGTCGCAAAACTTACGCCAACGGCACAGAGATTTGGGGACTGGCCACCTGGCTGAAACCAACACCTCCATCACGTCATATGGGAGGTCCCAATCCTTGTATCTCAACCTTTCAGATAACAAGCGTGAAGGTTGAGAGTCTTGACCTCTGGATGGAAAACCCGACCCTGCTCGTGCGAGAGAAGATTCTCTCACTATGGAACACAGCGTGGAGGGCAGAAGGACATTTCTAGAAGGTCCAGATACCACGCTCTCCTGGCCCAATCCGGAGCAATGAGGATTCCGAACCTCCTTAACACTTGAGGAATGACGTGGACCAGAGGAAACGGTTATAGAAGTGGGAATGACCAATCCACGACGAATGCGTCCCCTAAGGCTCCTCTCAGAGGAAATTCCCTTGAGCAGAATCTCTCACACTTCCGGTTGCCACTGATCGCAAAGAGAACCACTTGTGGGGTTCCCCAAAGGGCGAAGATATCTAGAAGGACTTCCTGACCAAACTCCCACTCGTGAGGGACCGTGCTCTGCCTGCTCAGAGCGTCTGCCACTGCATTCTCTTCTCCAGCCAGATGAGCTGACAAGAGTGAGATTCCCTGCTGGATAGCCCAGAACCAGCGCTGCATCGCCTCTCTGCACAACAGGAGTGGCCCTAACCTGCCTTTTCTGTAGGTAATGCATGCCACTGTTGTCCGTCATGATCAGGACAGTCTTCCCCCGCACAGATGGCAGAAAAGCCTTCAGGGCCAGCCTGAGGGCCCTCAGCTCTAACAGGTCGATGTGGAGTTTGGACTCCGATGGAGACCAACGAGCGCTGGCAGTCAAATCGTCGGCATGAGCTCCCCCCATCCTGTGAGGGAAGCGTCCGTCACTACTGTCACTTCCGGCCATGGTTGCCAAAACTGCTCCCGTTCATCAGGTTCCCCTCGTTGGCCCACCACAGAGGATCCTGAGAGTGGAATCTGAACAGGATCCGACATCTTGCCTGAGAATTGTAACCACTTCATCTTATTTATTTATTTGCATTTGTATAACGCACCTGAATCCCAGAGGCATTGTGGCGCTTGTTACATGAAGTGTATAAACATTTTGAGTTGGTAAGGTTACGCGTGACCATGAGGTCTCTTAGTTACAGGTACATAATTCAGCAGTAATACATACATAAAGTTCTGTAAGACCTAAGAAAGCAATTGAGTGGTATTAGATGAAGAGTTGTGTTTTGATTGCTTTGCGGAAGGCTTGGTGAGATTCAATCATTCTTAGGTTGGGCGGAAGAGCATTACATTGTGTGGCGGCTATCGTGGGAAAGCTGGATCCGCCTGCACAGGCCTTTTTTGGTTTTAGGAACAAGGATAAGGTTACAGTACCCCTCTCTGAGAGGTCTTGTGGGGGTGTGTTTAACAATTCTCTGGACGAGGTATGGGGGGGCAGCATCATGGAGGCATGTGTGTGCCAGGGAGAGTGTTTTGAAAATAATGCTCTGTTTGACAGGGAGCCAGTGGACCAGTCTCCTGATTTCAGAAATGTGTTCTTTCCTTGAGGTCCCAGTGGCTGCCCTGAGGGCATTGTTTTGAGCCAGTTGTAGTTTAGCAAGGTTTTTGCAGGAAGTCCCAGATAGTAGGGAATTGCAATAATCGAAGTCTGGAGCCAATAATGGCTCTGGTAATGGTGAGACAGTTCTGTCGTGATAGGAATGATGTGGCTGCGTTGATTTTCATGTAGTAGGCTGAAGAGGTGGCAATGGATTTCACTTGTCTGTCCATGGTGAGGTTTGAGTCTAGGTAGACGCCAAGTGTTTTGACATTGTCAGAAACCTTGATGGGTGTGTTGTCAATAGTGAAAGGAGTATTCCCGACTAAGGTTACCCAGGGTAGAGGGTGAGGCGATAAGTAGGAGTTCCATTTTTTTGCTATTACGGAAGAGTGAGTTGTCCGCCATCCAGAATTGGATGGTTGAGTAGATAGCCGTTAGATTGGACATGTCAGTTTTGTAGTCACCTGTGAGTGGGATTAGCACCTGTGTGTCATCCGCATAATTGATGTATGAGATGCCCAGGGAGTCCAGGATGCTAAACAGAGGCCTATTGAAGAGGTTATATAATGTTGGCGCTATGCAGGACCCTTGTGGGACTCCACATTTGAGGAGGCGGGGGGTGGCGGAGGCTGAGTCTGAGAAAACTTTCATAGCCCTGTCTTGGAGAAAGGAGGTAATTCAGTCACAGGCTTTGGGGGAGAAGTTAGCCGCAGAGGCGAGATGACAGCAGAGAGTGTTGTGATCGACCAGGTCAAAAGCGGCTGATAAATCAAGGAGCAGGAGGAGTGCCGGGTTGCCTATTTCTCTCAGGTCGTCCATCTGGTTCTTTAGGTAAAGGAGGGCTGATTCGGTGCAATGTCGTGGGCGGAAACCTGATTGCCGCAGGCCTAGGAGATGGTTCACCTCCAGGTAATTTCGTACTTGCAGATATGCAGCTTTGTCGAGAATTTTTAGCAGGAATGGGACCGTGGTTGGTAGGGTCGAGTGATGGCTTTTTTTAGTAATGGGTGTACCCAGGCTTCTTTGAGATCTTTGGGAACAAGACCTGACCTGACCTGAAGGAAGAATTAATGAAGGCAGTGAGGAAGGGTGCAAGGGTAGGAGCAGAGTCTTTGACGAGTTGGGCTAGGCAGGCATCACCTTTGCAATTGGAGGGTTTAATTGATTTGAGCAGGGTAATGACCTCTGATCGCCTAATATCTTTGAAGTCGAAGGGGGGGGGGGGGGGGGGAGAGAGCGTGGATGGAGGGGTGGAGAGTTTTTCCAATTATCTAAAGATAAAAATATTTCTTTGGAGTTTGATTTGGCATCATTAATCCTTGAATTAAATGAAAGGGCTTTAGCTTTAATGACATTATTTTTGTATGACTTGGAGATGGCCTTGAAAGCCTCCCTGTTTGATTCTGAAGGGTTGGCTTTCCAAGTAGAGAGTGCGGATCGTTCTTCTGAGCGTTGTTTAAGCAGATCATTGGAGAACCAGGTATTGGAATGTTCAATTTTCTTGGCTTTTATGGGGGCCAAGGGGGCGATGGCATCTATTGCTTTAGCGATGATGCGTTTGAAGGTGCTGGCCAGAGTATCTGGGTTATTGGAGGAGGGCGCTTGAAGCGCGGGCACCATTAGAAATGGCGCCATATTTTCCACTGTAAGTTTGCGTGTGCTGCTGGACATGGGGTGATGGGGATGGAGTGCTTTTTCTTAGCGGTGAGATTTAACTGGATATAGTGGTGGTCGAACCAAGGAATAGGGGTATTGGCGGTGACTAGAATAAAGCAATTGTGCTGGTTGATCCAATCCAGAGTGCGTCCTTTGATGTGAGTGGGTTCAGAGATGGTTGGTGCAAAGCCTAGGGTGGTGAGGGCTTTGTTGAGGGCTTTAGCATGGTGATCCTTGAGGTCATTGGAGGCCAGGTTAAGATCGCCCAGGAGAATGATTTGGGAGGTCTTTTTAATATTATCCGACAGGGCGTGGATGAGAGAATCTTGGAAATCGGTGCAAGGGCCGGGAGGTCGATATACAATGTGCATGCTGATGGTGCAGTTGTGGGATAGGTTGATTTTGAGTGGGAGGTAGTCACAGTTGAGTCCAAGCTGTCCCGGTGATTCCCTGATGCTGAGGGATTCCCTGGCTAGGAGGGCGACACCTCCACCTCTCTGATTGGTACGGTCTTTCCTGAAGATAGCGTAGTCTGCAGGGATGGCTAATGAGAGTGCAGGCCCGGAGCTATCATTTAGCCAGGTTTCGGTAACTACAAGTATGTCGAGGTTGTCTTTGATGATAAGGTTGTGAATGTCGAGGGGATGCGCAGGAATGGAACGAGCATTAACCAGTGCACACCTTAGAGTAAGGTCAGAGTGGTGTGTGGAGAAGGTTGTGGAGTGACATGGGATGGCACAGAAATATAATGTGGCTCAGTAGTGGTTTCAGTGAGGGCAGGATTAGTGCAATCAGAGTGGTTGGGCAAACATGAATCAACAGGCACAGGCAGTGCAGCAGCACGATTGGGCAAACATGGGCCAATGGGCACAGGCAGTGCAGCAACCTGAGTGGGCAAACATGGGTCAATGGGCGTGGGCAGTGCAGCAACTTGATTGGGTAAACATGAATCAACAGGCACAGGCAGTACAGCAGCACAATTGGGCAAACATGAATCAACAGGCACAGGCAGTGCAGCAGCATGATTGGGCAAACATGAATCAACAGGCACAGGCAGTACAGCAGCACGATTGGGCAAACATGAATCAACAGGCACAGGCAGTGCAGCAAAATGGTTGCAGGCAGAATATCTGGCTAGACATTTATCATGTGCGTTTGGGCTCTGTGTGGCATGCAATGTTCCTTTGGTCAGCGTTCCAATGCTATTGCAGCAGGCAGTGTGTTCAATTGGCGCGGCTCTAGTGTTATCCGGAGTACCGGGTAGTGATTTACAGCAGTGGAGAACCTGAAAAGGACCTCTGCTGCCAACTCTAAGGTTGCGCACGCTGATAAATGGTTCGTAGCTGCGCATTGGGAAGGGCAAGATGCGTGTACGAAGGCAGAGGTTTCTAGCAGGCAGAGCAGCCGGGCGGGCGGGCATGGATGGGAGCTTCTCTGCGAGTCGGGCAGCGATTTGAGCAAGGATAAGAGTGTGTATGGGGATAGGGTAGTAGAGCCTTACCTCTTGGCATGTACCCAGCACCATCGAGTAGCGACTAGCAGCAAAGAGCTGATCTTGAGAACCCATTGCAGGGATCTCATCCTCAGCCTGGCCTCTGGGACAAGAAAAATGCAGGATGCCATGAGGCCGAGCAACCTTAAGAATTTGAAAGCCAGGAGACTCTGGGCATGTTGAAATTTGTCCAACATCTGCACAATGTGATGAGCCCTCACCTTGGAAGGCGAGCGTTTCCCCAAGGACGTGTCCAACACAGCTCTGATGTACTGGAGCTGTTGAGTTGTCAGATGCGACTTCTTGAAATTTAGGGAGAAGCCCAGCTTGTGGAGGAAGTGGCAGGGGAGACGGAGCTGATCCATCTCTTGCTCGGGAGAACGCACATGGATCAGCCAATCGTCCAGGTAGGGGTAGATGTGAACCCACCCCTCCCCCGAGATATGCAGCCACCACCACCATTAGCTTGGTGAAGACTCTCGGGGAGGAGGTCAAACCGAATGAAAGTGTGAGCTGCCAGCCGCAAACCTCAGGTACTCTGTGCTTTGGATGAATTGGCACAAGAAAGCAAGCATACTGAAGGTCCAGAGACACCAACCAATACTGAAGTCAAAGTGCCTGTAGGACCCGAGAAAGAGTGACCATCTTGAACTTGTCCTTCCTGAGAAGTTTGTTCAACCAACGCAAGTCCAAGATGGGTCTCAATCGCCTGTCTTTCTTTGAAATCAAAAAATATGGGTTCCTCTCCGCCACAGGCACCAGTTCTATAGCGCCTTTCTCCATCAGGGTCAAGATTTCCTGCACAAGGAGCAGATCCGGATTCTTCAAAGAGACATTCCCCAGTGGATTATTGTGAGGCCACTTGAAGGTAAGGCAGTAGCCGTGGGCTATTGTATCCAGAACCCACGCATCCAAAGTAATAGCTCGCCATTTTTCGAGATTTCCTGAGACAGTCTGCCCCAAACCGGCGAACAATGGAACCTGGCCTCATGGTTGTTTAGGAGCAGCTGCGGCAGCGCCTGAAGGCAAAGAGGCAGCTGCCTGAGCGGTTCTGGTACCCTTATTTCCCCGACCACCACTTCTTCGATGACCACTTTGACTGGCGGGTTCTCCCGTCCTTCCAAAAGAGGAGTAGTAACGAAAAGAACCTCCCCACCACTGCTGTCCCTTAGGACGAAACGGCAGAGGTTGATGCAAAGACTTAGCCGCAGCTTTTGAGGTCTGCAACCTCTCAAGGTTCTCGTCAGCCTTGCTGCCAAATAAATGAGCGCCATCAAAGGGCATGTTCAAAAGACAGGCTTGCACATCCGGAGCAAAACCAGACTTCCACAACCACGCAAATCTGCGTATAACAGTGCTTGTAGCCATGGACCGGCTAACACTGTTTTCTGTGTCCAATCCCGACTGAAGGGATTCACACATGGCATCCTTGGCATCCTGTACGAGAGCAAGAAACCCCTCCCTTTCTTCCTATTCGGGAATATGCTCAGCCGCTAGAGAAACAATTCCACAGAGTGTGAAAAGTGGAGTTGGCCGACTTCAGCACCATACTCCCCACAGAAAACACATTGCGTGCCCAACCATCGAATGAGGGATGGTAGGCTACCTCGCCTGCCTTAAGGTGGCCATAGCCGCCTAAACCACCAAATTCTCGGGAGTGGGGTGAGAGGAAAGGCAGCTGGGATTGCTACTGGAAGGGCAGTATTGTTTAGTTAACGAATTGTTAACCACTGGAACAGATTCCAGTGACTGCCAAGCAGCCGCCACCCTTTTCTGCAACGTCAAATGAAAAGGTAACATCGGGTCAGAGGACGGACTGTGATCCAAAATATCAGTTAGGTCATCATGAACGAAAGCTTCCGGATGACTAGACCAACCAAGATACTCAGTGACCCTAGCCATAAGTATCCTATAGGAAGACTCAGCATGAGCCCCAGGCTCAGGTCTGCCAAACTTCACCTCCGGAGAAGTGTCCAAGCCACTGGCATCATTAAGAGATTGACGTAACTCTCCCAACTGACTGTCCCCGGAAAAGACAGGCACCCCATCAGGCTCAACAGGGTCAAATTCCATCTCTGGAGATCAACCTGAACTTTGTCCAAACGGGACCTTGAAGGTTCCCGGTGAGTATTGTGCCGAGAACCTGAGCCCTAAGGCGCACGAGCCACGGATCGAGACTGTTCCCTGCCAGCTTCTTCCGAAGGCGCAGACGGAACTGTGCCCTGGGATTGAAAAATCGCCAGCATCTGTTCTCTGAAGGCTGCCCATTCCTGCAGAGTTGAGGACTTCGTAGGACAAGCCACTTTTCTTGCAGCGTCTTGATGACCCGCTCTTCATCAGCGACCAACGACCTCCTCCCACGAGGATGCAGAAGCAGTGCTCACACCGTCACGGAGCATCAGGCCCATTTTGGATTAAAAAAGGTTTATCTGTACGCTCCCCACCCTGTACTTGCCACTGCTGCATCGCTGCATCACTGGCAGCACCATCCCTCCCTTCTTGAATCACGCTCCAGCAGTGCTACTAAAGTGGTCCCCTGGAGCTTATATTAGAATTCTGCCGCCAAACAGCACATTGGCCCTGTAAGCCCTGAGGCCCTCAAGCAATGCGACCGCAGTGTGAACAGTATGTGCCTGCCTTTCCCCACCAGCAAACAACTTAATTGGCCAGCGATACACTGAAGGCCAATAACTGAAGGCGGCTGGCGAGGAAGTCGGCCCCTCCAAAGGCCCACAACTAGGCCCGATGACCAGCTGAGCAGCCTCCTCCTGCTTCGGATCCTTCCCGCTTCGCATCAACGACCACTCGACCTCCCCCCTCCAGGCTGCAGGAGCAGCGCTCAAACCATCAGAGCATCAAGCCCATTTGGGCTAAAAAAAAAGGTGAATCTGCAAGCTCAGTGCCCTGTACTTGCCAATGCTGAATCACTGGCAGCACCATCCCTCAATTCTTGAATCACGCTCCGGCAGCGCTACTAAAGCTGTCCCTGAAGCTTCTATTTGAATTCTGCCACCAGGCAGCACATTGGCCCTGTAAGCCCGGAGGCCTTCCAGCATGGCAGCCACATAGTTTGAACAGAGTGTGCATGCCTTTCCACAACCAGCCGGCGATGTGATTGGTCAGCGCTACACTGAAAAGGCCCAATCTCTGAAGCCGGTTGGCGAGGAAGCCTGCTCCCTCCAAAGGCCCACAACTAAGGGCCTGTCTGAGCACAGAGAAGCTACAGGAAACTCTACACACACTTTGCCCCCGCACTTATTCCTATAAACATCATCAGGAACCAATTTCCCTCAACTGTTAGCTGGACCCAGGTAACGGCTCATCTCCACGCAAACTTACCGAGCCTGCACTCATTCTCCCTGCAGTATCTATCCAACCCCTCACATATGTCTTACTGTGCAAAACGCCGACAAAGTCTGTACTTTGTCCAATCCCCTCGGAATGCACCCAACCGGCTCAGAAAAACACTTGACCGCGCCACCCTCTGAGGCTTCAAACCTAAACAAGCACCATCACTTACGCCCTTAATGTCCTACACTTTTGACCCTCAGAGCGCTCTTCCGCATGACGTCCGTTTCATTCTTTCCAATGTTTGCAGGCCCCAGTCCCCAATCAAATCTAGATGCGTTTTTTCAATGTTTGCAGGCCCTTACCAACATAAATGTGTTCTTAAATGTTTGCAGGCCATTTTGGCCTTAACACATCTATCAAGCCTCCCTAGCCTACACCCAACCTGTACAGAACGGTAACACAGTCCAAAGAACTACGCATAAAGGCTAGCCCCATTCCCGACCTGACACATCAAGCTACTGCTGCCCTTCAGCAAACAAACCACCTGAGCAACAACTTGCCACTCACCATCACCAAATACAAACAGCTACTCTCCTTGAAAATAGCACCTGTGCTGCCCAACTTGCAATACCTCCCACCAACCAATATACTAGCTAACAATCCGTGCCCTTGGTCAGACCACAAAGTCATCATATTCTCTATGAACGATCTAGCTCAACTAAATATCCTGCCTCAATCGGCCTCAGCAGAAATTTGTGAAACATCATTCCAGACAACATACTCCTGTTTCTTAGACCCCTAACCACTTTCATACAGACAAACCCTGAGCCCACGGTGATGGTTTCGCTTTACAACCAAACTCTCCAAGACGCTGTCAACAAAGTAGCAGCCTTGGGCAACCGAAAACCCAAACCAATAGCCCACCCAAACTCCTGGTTCACCCCAAGTCGCAAAGCGTTACGCGCTTCAAAAAGAAACACCGACAGCACATGAAATTAAAAAAAAAAAAAAAAAAACACCTTAAACCTTTACTGCAAACAAACAACACTTCAATGCCCTGGCCAAAGTGTGTAAACTAGCCACTCTCCGACCCAAAAGAAACTCATGCAATGCGAGAATCGCAAAAGCAAACCAACACGAGAGAACTATTCACCATTCTACATGAACTCAAGACACCAATCCTCCCCCACCCAACCATTGTATTAAAGATCGACCCGGTGCGAAATCATCCAAACCACCCTGCGAAGCAAAATCACCCTACTCCAAAACAAAATCAGAGCAAAGAAAACGTAACTTGCCCCAGCTATTATGCTCGAGCTAAAACATGGCGCTGATGCGCAGTGCATTCTGGGTGCACTCAGAGCTATATTGGATATTTATTCCATGCCTCAGTGAAAACTGCACTTGCTTTGCTAAAAGACATGCTTTCAATGTTATCAGTTGCTGAGCCTGGTATGCAGACCTTAGTCAAGGACATTGTGCTGGGAAAGCTGGTTTTGTTATGTCTTGCTATGAGTTATGGAATTGTTTTCCGTGGTGTTTTAGAAGAGGGAAGCTTTGCTCCTTGGGGGTTACTGTCGGTTGATCTGGCCGGCAACCAACGGTCACTCAGCAAAGCGCAAGTGCTAATGCCAGAAGGTTCGAGAAATTGCCACCCATTTTTTTTTAGAAGGGCATGTATAAATGGGAGGCTCTGGAAAGGTCAGTTGGAAAAAACACAAGTCAGAGGGGGGATGCCTTGTTCCGACCTTCCTGTGAGCTGTTGTGCTCTCTGCCTGGCTGTTACCGGGGTCTTCCAGCCGCTTCTGGCGAGATGAGGGATTCAGGGGTACCCCCACGGTGATGTATCTTCTTTTGAATTTTCCATCTTCCGTTTTATCACTTCTTAGCTATGAAAAAATAGCCGTATAAGTGCTCATTATTTTTCTAACTACGTATCTGGTTGTGAGTTATTGCTCCGTCTACCTGCGTTCAAAATATTTTCTTTGCTCTCCAAATGTGCTGGTGATACATAATTGTCCGTGCACTCCTGGCGAGCAATACACCCAGCCGAGCAAATCCCTGACCGGAGACCCATACCCTCTAGCCCCATTCCCAGATTTGAATTCACCTGTACCAACCACTGAAACCACCAAATAATCAAAGGCCCGAAACACTGCAGATGTCGAGGAGCCATTTGCCCAACCTTTCTCAAACAACTGTGCCGAAGAGCTTGCCCCCTTCATTACGACTTTGATTACCAACTCCTTTCCCTCTAGCAACGTACCAGAAAATCTCAAAGAAGCCTGGGTACTCCCACTTCTTAAAAAAACCAACACTGGACCCTAATGTTCCCACTAATTAGCACCCATTCACAACAGTACCATTCATCCTGAGAATACTTGATAGGGTGGCCTGTAAATTCAAAGATACTTGGAAACGCACAACCTCCTTTGCCTCCGCCAGTCTAGCTTCCGCCTTGGTCACTGAATGGAAACCGCCATGTTAGACCACAAAATCCAAATTGATGAGATCAAAGACAAGGGTAATCTAGCCATCCCCCTCCTACACTACCTCTCAGCAGCCCTTGACTTGGTAAATCACAATATACTCTGCCAACACCTCACTCTTGCTGCCCACTTTTCAACCAAAGCCATGAAATGGATAGAATCCTTCCTATCCAACCGCTCAGTGAGAGTGTTCTCAACCACTGCGGCAGCCTCCCCAGCCGCGGTCACCTGCGGAGAGCCTCAAGGCTTCCGTTTTTCGCCAACACTTTAGAACATTCGCCAAACCACTCTTCAACTTCCTAGAAAAATTGGGCGTCACATACACCAACTACGCAGATGACACCCAAATACTCCTACCCATCACCGGCAAGTATGGCACAGATACCAAAGCACTGCACAAAATGTACTTAACCATTCAAGCCTGGATGGTGCAACATGCGCTCTGCCTAAATGATGAGAAAACGGAACTACTCGTCATTGGCACTCAAACTTGGCAAAATAACCTCCCTAACTCTTACAAATCCTTTACCTATGGCGGAAACACTATCAAGGTATCCGAAGAGATGAAAACCGTACGAGTATATTTAGACTCATTGCTATCCCTAACAAGGCAGGTAAATGCTATCGCCTCGGCCGCAGTGTACACCGCCAAACTGATCAAAGTTAGCAGACCAATCCTGACCTCTGACAAATGTATCACCCTCGCCAGAGCCCTTATACTGTTGAGGATTGACTACTGCAACTCCCTCATGCAAAATCAACAAATAAGAGCAGCTCTCAATATCCCCTAAAAAGTTCACATATCAGCTAGACGCAATATCCACTGGCTTCCGGTCCTGGATCGCATTACATTCAAAACCTTATCTCTGACCCACAAATGCCTATCAAACAGTGCCCCGATCTAGCTAGCTAGACAAATCTCCAAGGCCCAAACCAATAGACCCACCCGCTCAGCCTACACATGCCTCCTGGCCATCCCTAGATACAGGCGCCAAAAAGCCAGAGGCTGCAGCTTCCCTGTGATTGCGGCCAAACAATGAAATTCTTTGCTTCTACAGATGATCCCTCCCTTTGGTTCTTCTGCAAAGGCCTTAAGACCTGGCTCTTTTCACAAGTTACCTAGATGAATGACAACTACATAATTCTTGTCTTAACTATGTACCAGCAAATCTACCTGTACTGATTCATGTTACCAACTGTATATATTAAGCCACATATGCAATGTCTTCTACTGGTTAACTGGAGCAACAACTGCACAGCTCGTAATGAACTGTAATATGTAACTACCGTAACCAGTATTCCTATGTAACCCAGTGCCCAGTTTCCTCCGGGTTAGGTGCGCTTTACAAGTGTCAAAGTAGGTGAATATTTTGTTTCTTCAGGAGACCCATTTGGGGAAGGTTAGCAACCTCTCTGTGGCCCATGGGTGTGGAGTGCACAGGTATGGCTCCTCCTTCTCATCCCATTCCAGGGAGGTAGCCACATATATTCATAGGTCTTTAGACTTCAGTCTGCATGAGCAAATTAGTGACATGGTGGGGCGCTTTATTATCCTTGCAGTAGACGTTACACTAGGGACAGGGTTATAAACACGCCCAGTCCGCATCCCTTTTCACACTTTGAAACATGTGCAATACTCCAAACCTTCCACTAGATGTTGGCCTATGCAAGGCATGTGATTCTAAGCAGATCCACAAGCCTCAGAAAAATCGTTACAGGATGCCAATTTTCCTGCAGTGCTGGGGATTGTTGCAGCCAGAACAAGCTCTGAATGGCATAAGCAGATTCCTATCTGTGGAGAATGTCCATTTGGATCCTTTGTGCGAATCCAATCACAGAGCTTGGGGAAGCCAGAGTTGGTATTCAGCCATTGTCTGGCTGCCACATGTTTGAATGTAGCTTGTGTCTCCCCCTGCCTACCATACAGTGATAAAAGAAGAAAACCTAACCCACTCAACTGGTTTTACTACTGGAATACAAACTTGCTTACCTGGTAGGCCTTCTGCTCAAGAAAGGGGTCAGCTGCTCAGCAAAAGAATCTCAATCATGCAAAAAAAAAAAAAAGAAAAAATAATTAAATCAGACTGCCCCCTCCCTCTCCCCTTCACACTCCTCCTCTAGCCTAGCGGAGACGGCTAGTTCACCTAAACGGCCCAAAGGAACAGTGTCCCTGAAGCTCCAGGCGATGCCTTCATTGGCTGTACTAGAAGTAGGAGCTCTTTGCTTCAAATGACCCAGCACTGAATGCTGGACTGAATTTGCCACATGCGAGGACAACTGGCAAGCACCGTTTCCACGTCCCCTGTCTGGGAATCCGTTTCCTTACAGATTCCCAGAACTTGTAATCTAAACTCTGGAGATGTGGTCACGAGGACACACCCTCAATAATCCTCCTTCCCTCTGGTCTCATTTAAATACTTCTCCTGTGCCCGCAGACAGAAACCCAACACCTATTTCCTGCTCTGCTGGCTCAGAGTTATGGCCGAGTTGGCAGATCATTTGGAATAATCAGTCCTCCTAGGGATCTGCTTAGTCCCTCTGCACAATTGTGAAGTCTTTGGTTAAATGGCTGAAGAACTCCTACCGCTGGACTGCGGAGGCACTCAGACTGGCTCCAAAACTCAGATTCTTCTTTTGCCCCTTTGAGCTACTGGATGGTTTATTCTACTTCTAGATCCTTAACTGAGGGCCAATTTTTGGATTTATGACATCCTTCAGATCTAACTGCAACATTTGGACTGCAAGGTTCAGCACTATTCGCAAGAAAAGTGTCTTTCACTCACCTAGGTCTCGCTTGCCCCTTTACTTTACTTGCACACTCTTGTCCTCCTCATCCTGTTCTAGGCTTCCTTTCTCTTTTTCCTTAAGATGGATTTCTAGAATCTTGCCTGTTGGAAAGACTTTAGGAGGCCACCCTAGTTATAGTGAACATGGGACTCTGAGGTTAGCAAAAACCAAATCAAGGTAGCAATGGAGACCAATCAAGGCTTATTCTCAGTACAGTGCAAGTGGGGTCAAGGGCCCTTAATCAGTCCACACCATATGGCACACAATAATTCAATTTAGACAGTCAAGTATAATAATACAGTTATTTATTATGGTCTTTGAGAACACACTGGAAAATGAACTACACGGGTAGTATTATCGAACAACACTCTGATACAAAAATATACAATCACCACAGTTCAAATATTCAATTCACTATATGTACTAACATACACCAGATAACTTCAGCAGGCAAGTATTTTAGATACTGTAAATGATGCAACACACAATATCCTAATTTAAGACGTTAAAACCCTAAGATGAATGTAGCCTTGTAACCAAAAAAAAAAAAAAAAAAAAAAAAAGGAGCCACTCAACGTTCCTCACAAGTATGTTGTCTCTGTAGGAAGGTTTCAATAGGGTTGTGCTGGTGATAGTGTTTTAGAGTTCACAAAAATGTTCCCAGAGGCAAGTAAGAGTTTTCCTTTCTACCAGACCCAAAACTAACCAAGGGGCACCATACTAGACCTGTGATCGATGACCAAAGGTGAATGGAATAAGAAGATAAAGGGGTCATGGGCACAGGCACACTGATGCTTACTTCCACACTCCGACTGATTCTGGGGGTCAATCTTATGTAGTTTATTCCAGTGAGAGGTGCCCAGGAGTTAAGAGGTTTAACCATTCTTCCGGTTTAATGGAAATTAAAGATTCAACCCTTTTCAGAGAAGAAATGCAGAATCCACTGATGCAGACCTCTTCAGGACACTTCACAGGTTGGAGAAAGGCGAGTTCCAGCGAGTGTCTCTGCACATGGGCGACACGCGTCCTTCCAGCCGCAGTCAAAGGAGCTGCTCCTGGACAGGTTCCCGTAAAGGTGGAAAGCTGACATTCAGGGAGAAGTCTACTTGTGGCTGTTAGGACTGATTTTGTATACTCTCGCTTGGTGGCCAGATGTACAGAAGGCTAACCTAGTATTGTGACAGGGACAACCCTGGGAGCGGAAGCCAAACCAGTTCAAGATAGCAAAGAAAGTGGTCTAGGCTAAGTTTCAAGAGGTGAGTTTGTAAGGGGTCCACAATGAGAGCACACAGTGAAACAGTAAAGGAACACACTTGGACAAATGGGTATACAAATACTTCTTTACTTATGGCCAAATAACACTGTGAAAAATGGCTACCAACAGGTAATACTATCACACACCACTAATAATAGATACATACACACAATCACTAGAGTAGGGCAAAATACAGAGCAAACCACTGAAAAGGAATGTACAGATTAGTATTAGCACTACTGGTCCACAGAGATTAAATCCTAACTTCAGAAGTCCATCCCTAAAATATATGGGGCCTTGTGCCCAAAAGTTCAGCAAAGTTCCATACAGTGTTGTGAAGCTGAAAAAATGTAGGTATGGTCTCTGGGGTCCAGTTCCAAGTATTAGGGGACAAGTTAATCTACCTAATGAATGTATCCTCAACCTTTGGAGTGCTTGTGTGAATAAGCAATAGCAAAGCCAAAGTAACACAAATGTTTAGACAAGTGATCAAAAGGTTTTAGAGGGAGATAGGGGTTTAGGTAAGGATCGCTACAAACTCCGATTCTTCATGGGACTTGGAAGGTCTGTTGAAGGTCACAGATCGCTTTTCCCGCCGTCAGTCTCAGCCCTTGATCCCCAGGGGTTGCAGGTTCAAGCACCGGTCGTCGACTTATGCTGATGCAAGGTCTTTCAATTGAGAAATGCAAAAGAACTCGATGCAGGGCCTCTCTCATGATAGGACTGGACACAGGTAAGCAGTTTTGTACGGCAGCCAGCGGTGCACAGCGACGCAAAGGGTTTCACTTGCCGCAGTCAGACTTCGCCTCCTAGCTCCGGTCCCCTAGAGTGTAGGCCCATGAAATCTTGCAGAGTCTTGTTGCACATGCTGAAGATCACCCATGTTCCAGGCCTCAACTCGGAACAGCGACGTCTGCAGCACGATAGCCCAAACTTAGGGCTGGGCAGTCACTGGGCGGTCCAGGGGCACTTCTGAAAGCTCTTCATCAGAGGGATCTGAGCGGACGTTTAGAATGGATGTTCACTCCATTCCAAGGTTAGCAGCTCCTTCACAGGACTGCTGAAGATCACCTAGGATGGCAGGATAAGTTAGTCGGCAGGCCTCCCTTCCAACGGGTCGCTGGTCTCCTTGCGGGTCTTGCAGCTGAGTCTTGGCTCCTTCGGTTTCTTCCAGGATGTCTTTAGAGTGGGTGCAGGGGTCTTCTTATCCTAAAAGGCACGCAAGAGCTGAAATTCCCACTAGCCAATGACAGATCTGGCCCACACACCCCAGCAGCAGTCCAATCAGGACCACTGGCAGCAAAACTCATGCATACCCACTTAGACATACTGGCATCAGTTTGTGGATTGGGACCAGACAGTCGCAGACCACTTCCTGGCAGCAACCCCACATAGCCTTCCAGTAGCCCACCAAAAGCCTCTGTTGTCCAGGCACTGCAAGTCCATATAAGGATTTTCCTGGCCTCGTAGGCCAGGAAGAAGGGTAAAACACAAGATGGCCAAAGGACAAGTGAAAAACGTTGTGGTATGGCCAATCATCAGAAATGCTATTACGGTAAGTAATGCAGGTCTTCTGATGCTTGTGAATCTGCTTAGAGTCACATGCTGTGCATAGACAAGCGAGCAGTACCCATCGTTGGAGGTGGGGTGTGAGAAGGAACAGTTTTGTCGTAGTACTGCTTGTCCCACCTGAGAATCAGCCCTAGAGTGAGTATCTAGGCAGTAGTGTTTTGTAAAGGTGTGTACAGAACTCCAGGTCGCTGCTTTTCAAATGGATTTGAGAGGAACATTTGCAATTAATGCTATGGAAACCCCAGTGCCCCGAGAAGTGTGCTCTAGGCTTGAAGGACAGATCTCTCTTGGCAAGAGACTAGCAGAGTGTGATGCAGTTTACAATCCACTTAGAGACACAATCTCCTTCTCTATCAGCTGCCACTGAAACGAAAAACCGATTTGTCTTTCTTAGTGGTCTCTTTTCCAGATAATATACGACCGCTCTATGCATATCAAGTGTGTGTAGGCTCTTTTCTGCCATGTTAGTGGGGTTCTGGAAGAAGGTGGGCTGTTCTATTGATTGGTTCAAGTGGAACCAAGTGGGTTCAAGTGGGTTTGAAACCGGGGGATGAAGTCTTTTAACCCCTTCCATAAATGCTTTGATCACTGGGATCTTCCACCACGACTCCTTTTGGGATGTAGTGTATGCTGAAAGTGCAGCCAGGTGGACATTCAGTGAATTAAAAACCAGACTGAGTCCAGTAGATGAGTCAGGTATAACACAATGTGAATAGGAGAGCAGTCGATGGGATTGATGCTCTTAGAATGGCACCAGATGACAAAGCGTTTCCACTTATTGGAGTAGCAATGTCTGGTGCTAGGTTTTCTTGCCTCTTTAAGAATATCCATACTTCTCTGATGAAGTTGGAGGTGCCCAAACTCTATGACTTCAGGAGCCAGCCTGCTAAGTTGAGAGTTTGGGGGCAAGGATGGAGCATGCCTCCGACAGGGGAGGCATGGGAGGGTTCCCTGATCGGCAAGTCATTTTTGATTTGAGACCGCAGAGCCTCTAGGGGTGGTGCTTCTACCCAGTCCTTTGCCACAGCGCTGTCCTCTTGGACGATATTGATTTGAGGCAGCTGCCCCCTGTCCTGAGGACCATGTATTTCCCATTCTGTACTGATTATGGGGTGGGATGTGGGAAAGATTGTCCGCGAAAGGAGCAGCGAGAGCAACCCGCTCGCTGCTTATAGGGTCTCACAGTTATCTGGTTTAGTGACTTCAAGGTCTCCTGTTCCTTTTTTGCAGTCTCTAAAACCTCATCCACCACCTTTCCAAACAGGTTAGATTCTTCTACCAGCTTGTTAATGAGGGACGTCTGCGTTTCCTGTTTGAATCCCGAATTCTTCAACCATGTGTGACTTTTCAATAAGGTATCTTGGCCCAGCATTTTTCCTGCTGTCTCTGCAGCATCCAGGGTGTTTTTAAGAATGTTTTGATTCACCTGCCTCCCCCCGCCGGCACAACCGCCAGCAGGCGTGACCATGTTGACTCTGGGATTTCCTGCAGGCCTTCCTAGGGTAGATTCCATTTAGTGTCGCTGTAACTAACCAACAATGTGGTATTGTTGGATATCCTGGTGGAATTGGCTGCTGCTGTTGTAATGCGCTTCCCCAGAGCATACAACTTCTTGCAGTCCTTGTCCGTGGTGCCTAGTCATTACCACTAGAGAATCTGAAGTGGCATGTCCCCGGATGTAGAGTGGGTCTGTAGACGAGGTGCGAAAAAGCTTCGACCTGTGGGTATTGCCTGGCTTGAATGTGGTTTCTCTTTCAAAATACCCTCCACAAAGTCTGTCTTGCACCGCCTCTTGCATGGCAATCAAAGTGTTCTGCCGCTTTTTTCAGGATAGCATTGAATGCCATCTGGTCATCGATGGGAGATGCCTGTTTTATAGGGGGGTAAGTGGGAGGAACTATGCACAATGTGTCTGGATCCGGGGTAGTGGCCGATGACGGCCATGGTGCTTCGCCCACTGGCTGCTCGTCACCCCAATCTGGGGATTGGTCTATGGGCTCCTCAAAAGGATCATCTACCTGTGAATAAAGGTCCTGAGGAATCTCTACTCTGGTTCCGTCAGACCTAACACCACTTCATGAGGAGTGTGGCTGGAGGTCCTTTGAAATTTAGACACAGCAGGAGAGAGGTCTTCCTCTCTAGGCATTGTTGTGGGGATCAACGTTTCTGAAAAGTCCACAAATTTAGAAAGTTTATTCATGTACCCCTCGAACCCTGTCCCATAAGGATGACCCAGAGGGCTCTGAGGGGAGGGGGGCTCTTCCTGGGGACCGGTGTTCTTAGGCCGTCAAGTCAGAGTCTTAGACAGGGGCTGGGAATTCAGAATATTCTTCCAGACCTTCACGACATCTTGACGTGTCCCTCGACGTGTCTTTAGGCCCATTTGCTGCCGAGATGAGGTTTGCGAGACTCTCGCGGATCTCCGGCGTGTCTGGAAGTGATTTCAACGGCCCTAGCAGCTTTGTTGCGGTTTTTGACATTGCTTAAACCTTATGCGTCGACACGCTCTTATAAGGAATCTCTGTGATCTTATGAACTTTGGTGCTGATGTCCTTGTCACTTGAGTGCCCGGACGCATGCCGCCTAGACAATTGCGGGGAGGGTGCTGACCCTATGGATTGGAGGGTTCCATCTAAGATATCAACGTACCCGTTGGAGTCTATGCCCATCCCGGCTAGTCTGTCAAGGAGGCCCTGGGGGGTTGTGTGCTTTCCTTTGTGTGTAGCGTGTTCATCCCTATCGCCGGAGTGTACACTCCCCATAGCAGAACCGCTTGCCTGCCTGTCGGGGATGGACGTCTCTGAACGTGGCTGCTCCGAAGATAGGTCAATGGCCTCTGTGTCGGAGCCACGGCTGTCGCTCACTCCCCCGTTCCTCGAGCTATCTGTGGCGGTGGAGGAGGAGCTACTCTCGGCCTGTTGCATGGCATAGGCCGCCCACCGTTTCACTAGAAGTTCTTTTATCATCTTAAGACGTTAAAGCTTGCAAGACCAACAGGACTCCTCGTAGTGATTGAGGTAAACACTTATTACAACCGTGGTGTGTGTCTTTCCAGGGATACTTGCCGACCAGAGCTCCAGCTGTCAAAGTCTGGAGTTGTAGTCCGTGGTCTTTGGCATTGGTTAGTCGTCGGTGGAAGGGGACAAATATTAAACGACCAGGGGTCGTGGACAAAGTTATGTATTAGCAATTTTTCAACCTCCGCATAAGGCGACCAGCTAGCTGGACGGAAAAAAACAATCTGAGGGACCTCGACGTGTGAAGGATCTTGGGTACGCTACACATCAGGGATAGTGTTACAAGCACGCCCATGTCGATGTCCTTTTTCTATCCTCGAAAGACAAGATTCAATACTCCACGATTACCACTAGATGTCGGACTATATGCACAGCATATGACTAAGCAGATTCACAAGCATCAGAACAATAGTTACAGGTAAGTAACAAACCTTTTCCAGCATGGGGTCTGGCATGGATCGTTATGCTCATGAATAACGTATACATAGCAGTACAACATTACACAACCACGGGAGGTGGCTAGGGTCCACAGAGGCAATTCACTCTTACCTCTGGAACAGGCACCCCTCAAGCGAACAGTCTGCGTAGCACTGCTTGGCCAACTCTAAACTCCTCCCTGGAATCTCTGTCGATGCAGTAGAACTTCCTGAAGGTGTCCCTGGAACTCCACGTAGCAGCCCTGCAGATGTCCAGCAGGGGCATAACAGACAGTAACGACGTTGTTGCAGTGATCGCTCTGGTGGAATGGGCTCTCGGACGGCCAAGCAGCGGTCGGTTTGCCAACCAGTGACAGTGTGATACAGCCGGAGAGTCACCTGGAGATGGAAGCCTTGGGCAAGGCCTTCCCATGGTTCACAGGACCAAAGTTCACGAATAGTTGAGACGTCTTCCGGATACTCTTTGTGCGTGCCACATAGAATCACAGGGCACGAGACACATCTGTTAGGGAGAATTCTCTATTAAGGCTAATTTCCCAAGCCTGGTGAGTCCCCCAGCAGCTTTGCTGGATTTTTGGGGTTTATTTTTTTCTCCTGCTAAGAGTGAGACTCTTTCTCCCACTCTTAGGCATGATTCGAGAATGTCCTTTGACTGTAAATGTGTTTTATGGGCTATGGGTCTTTCACTCCATAGGGCTTCATGTGTTTTTGGTATGTGTGTTACATAGCACCCTCAGTGCAGTAACACAGGGGTGTCATAGTGACCCCCAAACAGACTCCATACCCTGGGACTGACTACCATCTCCCAGGGCATGTAAAGTCACCATTGGGTTTATTAGTCTCAAATTGTGAACAGAACCAGTACAAACCATTATATTGTGGAAGTACTGGTAGGGGTAATTCGATTACCCCTGGGTCTGTTTTCCAAGGGGGCACTGTCCAGCCCCCCCCCCCCGTCGAGTTTCTGGCTGGTGGCAGTGGATACCACGCAAAATATTCCACCAGAATATTTCCTATGGGATTTTCCCATTCATTTTAAACGCACCACTTTTTGGTGCAATGTTAAAGATCCCGCCAGGTTATTTATTTAATATTTATTCCCCGGTTGGGTCTTTTTGCCAGGAATCTGTTTTAAAATGGCGTTTGTGTTCGCCTCTGAAACTCTAACCCAAGTCGAGCCCTTTGTTCCACTTTTTGGCGGGCTTCTCCACAGAAGCCCTCCAAATGGTGCCACTCTGTCTGGGGTCTACAGGATGTGTGAGAGGGGGATTAGGCACCCTGGACTGAGTTGCCTTGGCAACTCAAGTCGCACTCTTGTGTGATTGGCCCAGTGGTGAGCCGCCCGGCTCACCACTTAGCATGTTTGAGTGACAGCTAGGCTGTTGAATGGGGGTTTTTCTGCATAAAAACATGGCTTTGGGGACTGGAACTTCAGAAGTCGCCACAGGACCTAAAGAATCCGAAGAGGGGAGAAGCTGAGCCATCAACGACACCACCGGTGGAGCCCTGCTGTACGAACTCACCACTTCCCCGACGACAGAGGAGATCTTCTTCCAGGAGAGTCTTCTTCCCTTTGAGCTGGTGGGACCAACCAGTTCGCCTTTTTCGCCTTCCTGGATCGTCTCGTGGTCGAATCGCCCGTGCCAAGCTCCCAGGTGGCCTGATAGCCACGCTTCACCACTACCGCAAATAAAAGGGTCGTACCTTTTAACCGGGGAAATCCGCGGCTGGTTTCTTCCCTGGTAGTGCAACGACCCCCAGCTTTCTTCCTCGTCGAGATCCTCTCTTCCTCTGGTTGAAGCCACGACTTGCACCCGCTGCCAGAAACAACTGCCACCGCTGGAGCTTTCTCACCATTTCAGGTACTGTGTCCCGCCTGGTCTCCCTTGCAACAGATGGTCCAAGGTGTCCCGTAAATCCTTGACTTTCTAACCAGGGTTGACCTCAGACCTGCTAACTGTATCTTTCTGAACTGATCCAACCTCTTCTGACTTTTCTGCAGAGACTTTGAGTGCATTTCCAGTGTGTGATCTTGGGCACATTCCGCCTTGTTCTCTCCAAGAGTGGGCCTGGCCTATTAACTTTTTGCTCTACAGTAGACCCTGCCTTTCTTGACTTGCTGTGGTTTCTTGAAAGTGTTGGTACTGTGTTATTTTCCTACTCTGCCTTTTCTCTTCCTTTTTACACAAATTATTGGAGTGCCATCTACGGTTACGCGCTCACCTCTGTTTTGCTAAATAAGTGGTGTCTTAACCTAGACTTGTCGAATAATTAACTAGGGAGGTGTATATACTTATAATGACTGCGTTTGAACTTGCCTGATATTTAGTGCCAGTGTATTATCATAAGTGTGTTTTTAAATAAATAATTATATACTTTTATACCAAAGCTCTGGTCAGTGTTTGCTTGTTCTACTGTGTCTTTGGCCCTATTGTGTATACTCTATATACTGCCTAACTCTTCTTGAGAGAAGTCTGACTGCTCAGCCACAGCTACCAGATAAATCTGGGTGGTGCAGACTGCTACCAATTGGGTTTACTGCTTACTCCTGTGGTCTTAAACATTTTGCAGTGGTCCCTAAGGGAACTGCACAGGTTTCTGCCTAACAACATCCAGCGAGTGCAAAGCCCTTTCAGCCGGTGACAAAGGTTTCGGTAAGAAAACAAGTAACACCAAATGCAGTTGAGGTGGAAATCCGACAGAAGCGCAGCTCCCAGCTGAGGGAGTCGGAAATTGTGCTCTTGACTCCCGCGCGGTGAAAAGGGTTGAGGAACATCTCTTGGGCGATGGCCCAGTGCCGCAAATCCTGCGCCTCTCTGGAGAGCACTGGGGAACCGCCCCCAGCTGCCTGATGTAGAACATTGTGGTGCCTTTGAGGGAAGGAATGAATGACTTGAGGGCCCAGCACATGCCCATAGCTCCAGGACATTGATGTGAAGATGCCTCTCCTCTTGCAGCCACAGGCCTCTGGCGTCGAGACGTCCGGTGTGGGTGCCCCAGACCTCCAGGGTGACCATCTCCTGGTATGGGGGGAGCTCTGGAACCCTGTGCCCTGGCAATGTTGAAGCGCACGCCCCACCACCTTATCTTCTTACCGCTCGACGGAACTCCGTCAAGTGCAATCTGGTCTGCAAAGCTGGAAGGCACCTGGATCTACCGTGCATCCAGGAATTCCTGAAGGGGTCGCATCTGCAACCTGTAGAGTAGATGCACAACAACGATATGCTGATCAGCAACTTGATGGTCCGCACCATGGCGGTCTTCAGTGCCAATAGCCGTTGCACCTTGCCCAGCAGGGTCCACTATCCTCTCTTCCAAGGGAGCCGCCAGGCAGGAGACTGTGTTGAGCCTGGCCCCCAGGAACAGCGCGTTCTTCTGCAATGGCATCAAGCAGGACTTTGGATAGTTGATGGAGAACCCCCAGATCAGTCAGTAGCCGGACGGTCCTCTCCATGTGTTCAAAGGCCACTTCCCTTGACTTGGCCAGGATGAGCCAGTCCAGGTACGGATACACGTGTATCCTCTGTAGACACAGATGGGCTCCACTGGTGCCAGGCACTTCGTAAACGCCTTGGGAGCAGACTTCCGTCCGAAGCGGAGGGCCTTGAATTAGTAGTGCCTTCCCTGTACTACGAAGCGCAGGAACTTCTGATGCTTCTTGAGAATGGGGACGTGGAAGTATGCGTCCTCCAGATCCAGCCACATCAAGAAGTCTCCTTCCTCCAGTTGGCCGAGCATGTGCTGAAACGTGACCATCCTAAATTTTTGGTACTAGAGTTATTTGCCGAGATGCTGCAGGTCTAGAATGGGCCTCCAGCCCCCCCAGTTTTATTCTTATCAAGAAGTATCTGGAGTATACTCCAGAGCCCCGGAGTCGCTTTGGAACCAGCTCTATCACCCCTTTCCCTAGCATGGCCTGTACTTCCTGCAGGAGCGGAGGGATGTGCTGCTCCTGCCGGGCCACTGGAGATATCCGTGGACACTTCTGCTGGAACTCTAGAGTGTGTCCGTGAGTGAGCGTCCAGCACACTCGCTGATGAAGTCCGCCAGCCTCCCACCGGGGTGCATGGGTGGGGGCCTGACATCCTGGCCAATTCAATCTTGTTTCGGGGCCTTTGGGAGCAACGACTTCATCGGCCACCTCCACCGAAAGCCTTGGAACAGCCTCTGTAGGCCTCCTGGCCCGAGAAGGTTGACGGTATGAAGAGGCCCCTCCGACTATCTGCCAGACTTCCCGCAGCTTGCACGAAAGGAGGAACGGAGTTGAAGTGTCAGTCTCAATGGTCTGCAACGACTAGTCAACGGGCTTCCCAAAGAGGTTGTCCCCGTCGAAGGGCATGTCCAGAACCCTTGTATGGACTTCCTGATGAAACTTGGTGGCTTTCAGCCAGCCATGACGACAGAGGCAGACGCTGCTCCCCATCTGTCTGAACCCTGTGTCTGCGACGTCCAGTCCACCGTAATGGCATGGTCCGATTCCACCTCCCCCACCCGGAGGATGGAAAGTGCCTCAACCCGCTTGGCATCAGGTAGGAACTCCAGCAGTGGGGCCATCTTATATCACAGCTCCCTGTTATATCTGGCCAGGATTGCAAGGGAGTTGGTTGACTTGACTGTTGACGCCGGACGCAGCCGAGAAGATTACTTTTCTCCCCATGGCATCTAACTTCTTCCCCTCGCTCGGAGGACGAAGTCAATGGGTTAGACAACTTCTTCCTTGCTGCTGCCAAGACCACCGAGTCCGGGGAAGGCTGTGCACGTAGGCACTTGGGTGCAGACTCAGGCACCCAGTATCTCTTGGCCGGGGCCGGGTTTCTTATTAAGGCCAAGCCTTTCTCCCAAACGTCGGCCAGGAGAGGCGCCACCAAGAAGGTCTTTTTCTTGACCTCACGTCGTTGATATAGGAAACCTTCCTTCCTTGTCTCCTCTGGTATCAATTGGAAAAGTTCTGATGCTCTGGCGACCATGAAACAACGCCACCTGCTCTGGGGGAGAAGCCCTTGGCTGCGGCAAACCGCCTGCTGTGACCATGTCGTTGTCCGTGGTGTTGTGTCCATCCCAGTGTATCTGGGGGTGGGTGGAGGTTACGTGTGGAGGTTGATGCAGCGGCGGAGGGTACCGCTTCCTCTTTCACCGTAGGTTGGTCTGGGTCCACCAGGGCCGTAGCCGGAGGGGTCATCGGCATCCGTTTCTGAATCTCCGACACCAAGGTGTGCAAGGTTGAAAGGATGTCCAGCGATACATCCCTTGGAGGGTCATGCGGTAGAATGACTGGGCCCCGCGCCGTCGTCGGCAGGTACGCCGGCGTTGCCTCCATCGGCCAAACAGGGTTTTCGCCACCGTCCACAACGTCCTCCTGGATCGTCCGAGGAAGAAATAACCTTGCCCTGGAGTACGGTTGAGGACTCTTCTCCACCCCCCCCTTTTTTGCATCCCGGGGAGTATCACTTGGGATGGCATTCTCTTCTCCAGTGTCCTCCACACTGACTTAGTCAATGCCTCTGGGCTCGGGTACAAGGATACTCTGGGCACTGCCGGGGCTACCTCTACTGGTCAGCCCCCTTTGCCTTCTAGAGGGCGGCTGCCACCAACTTGAACCTTGAGGACTTCACCTTGGCTGCCCTGGCCTTCTGGGGCAGGTTGGTCATCTTTTCCTGCGCCATCTTTTTTGGCTTTTCCTGCAGCTTCGCCGGGTTAGCCGATTTCCTCTTCGAGGGTCAGCAGGAGATGGAGGCAGATGGTGAAAATTAACGCACCCTACCCATCGCGGGACCTGCTTGCGCGGCTTCCCAGACGGAAACGGACTTGCAGTGTTTGGCCTTGTCTTGGACTCCCACGGATGGAGCGCCCTCTAAGGATTTAGAAGCCTGCTCTTTGGACTGGCCGGTCCTGGGTAAGACATGCCCCTGCTTGCCGCACGGGTCAGAGGCCTTGGCGCCAAGCCATGCCACCAGCCTACTAGGACGATCCTTCGCGGTTCAGGTGGAGAACCAGATGCAGATTTCACAATCCGCTTCCCTGTGAGCCGGATTGAACCACTAGAGAAACTGGAGGTGGTTGTCCTCCACATTCCGCAGTCCGCCAGTGGAGCAGAGCTTGAAAAGGGAGATTCCCCCTTCCTCCATCAACATGGTTCGGAGTGCGGAGTAGGCCAGATGGCTTTCTTGCTCTTGAGGGACACTGAAATTCACAGACAAACGTGTCCCCGCTGTCAGCCGATGTAGAGAAAGAGCACACTTTCTACCAAAAAGGTTCCAAAAACGTAGATCAGCTCACAGATCAAAACACAAAGACTCCCTACACTTGAACGTGCAGTAAAAATCTGAAGATTGCTACCAGAGGAGGGGCTTAGGGAGAGGGCAGTCCTTGGCTGGGGGCAGTATGACCCAGAGCTCCGTGATTGGTTTAGGGCAGAAATACAGTTTGTCAATGAAAGTTAAAGTGTTTTTTCTTTTACTGAGGATTCCCGGCCTGACGACGTAAAATATTCATGAGCATGTGAATCCATGCCAGACCCCATGCTGGAGAAAATGACCAGCATTGTGCAAAAAACGTATGGGGCTAGAAATGGTGGTACTCAGTTTACTCAGCCAGGCACAGGTAGAAGGGCCAGAAATGGAAGCCCTCCCAACTCCCACACCCCACCTCTGGGGCAGATCTGGCTCTGGTTAACATCCTGCTAGGCCGTCTGCCCCAGGTTCAGAGGGGTCCAGATCCCCACTTGGCAGGGTCAAGTCCTTAAACCCCATCTTCACTATCTTTTTCTTCCCTTTTTTAAAATATATGAAAACCTTTACTTACCTTTTAAATGATTGTTGGGATGCATGCCTAGCTCCCCTGTCCCACCAAACGGTTAATATTTGGAACAATACGCTAGGCGTGTTTGTAAATAATGACAAAAAGTAGAAGCTAGGCCACAATGGCTAGGACCCCATATCAGGGAAATTAGAGTTACTCACCGGAGTGACTAATGTACTCCTAGTCCATAGTCCCCTTTCCTCCAACCTGTGTGTGTCCCTTGCGAGGGATGGGAACAGAACCTCTTTTTCACGAGAGAAAAAACAATTGCCTTTTGAATTTGTAGGCACGCGGGGCGGGGCTCCAGGATCCCAGGCTCCCTTAACCACGCCCACCAGTGCCACACCTCAGTTCCATTTGACGCATCGGCTGTATTATGTTGAACAACAAGGGTCATATATTTCGGTAGCATGTTTTGACATTGACTTGCCGTTGATTAGATTGCAGTAGATTTTTATGGTCTGGTTTTATTTGCTGTTTCTTGTTTTGGTTTGTGGATGTTGAATCTGGGAGGTTATGTGTTGTCGTTGATTGGATGAAGATCAGCAAAGGTTGCTTCTTCATTGAATCTGTATTAGGTTAGTGGTTGGGTTATTTACTACTATCATGGCTTCGTCGTACAGTATGGTATTTTGTGGGGATAGTGCCCTTCTGTTCTTGTGATGTGTGGAGTGAGGGGGTTGAAGTCTTTCCAGTCTCTTCATGGGTATTCGCTGTCTACTTTCCAGCTGTTTAGGGGATTATTTTCTCGAGATGTCAGTGTCGTTGAGGTGTTGAGGTTCTGCGATTGTCGCGTGGTATGGTGTAAGATAAGGATTTTTCTCTTAAGATGTTTGTACTGTTGAGATTGGTATTTGGCAGAGTGTTCTCTGCACTCGAGGCCACTTCTACTGGGGGCAGTTGAAATTGTGCATCCTTATTAGTTGTTCCATGTTCCTGCTCTCTCTCTCTGTGTCCATTTCTGTGTCGGTGCATTTCCGGTCCTCAGTGGCGAGGGCTGGTTTCAGTGCAGAGTTTAGAAGGCAGGGGTCGTCTGTCGGGTCTTGTGCAGTATTGGCATCACCTCTTGTGTTGCTATGCCTCAGTCCTGTCTGGAGCTGTATGTCCTTTCCGTAGGGTGGCTAGGTGTATACTTATGGGGTTACTATCCAGGTGAGTGGGGGTGGTAGGATCAGGATGGTTCGGCTATTAGGCTATGGGAGGGTGGATGGAGTCGGTTGGGGATACATAGTTATGGAGGCTGCTGTTAGTTCTTGGTTCTAGGTTGGTCTGGAACTCAAATTAAGGTAGGTATAATAAGTGGAGTGCCAAGAGGTTGGGGCGACGAGAAATGGAGCCTATGTTCCACTAGTGTGGCCCTTTCTAGATATGAATCAGCTCAGTATAAACAACTCTCTATAGTACGACTCAGGTCAACATTCACAGCACCACAACAGTGTGGCCCAGGCTCACATTCACAATACTATCACAGTGTGGTGCTATCTGGGTGTGAATCAAACCAATATGAACAGTTCCTTGGGGTGTGACGCAGGCCAAATCTCACAGCACCACTATAGAGTGGCGCAGGCTAACAGTACTTTCATAGTATGGCACTTTCTCGATGTAAAATAAAGCCAGTATGAGCAATTCCCCGATGTGTGACACAGGCCACTATTCACAGTACCACTAGACTATGGCACTTTCTAGGTATAAATCAACTCAGCACAGACTACTCCCTATAGTGCGACGCAGGGTAGCATTCACAGTATTATTAAGGTAGGCTGCGGGCTAACATTCAAAACACTATCACAGTATAGCACTTTCTAGATGTGAGACAATTTAACTTGAACAATTCCCTGGGGTGTGACGCAGGCTAATATTCACAGTACTACTAAAATATGGCACTTTCTAGGTATAAATCAACTCAGTATGAACAACTCCCTATAGGGAGACACATGCTAGTTTTCACAGTACTATTAAGGTGTGGTGCGGGCTAAAATTCAAAATACTATTACAGTATGGCACTTTCTAGATATGAATCAACTCAACATGTGCAACTCTCTGGGCTGTGACGCAGGCTAATAATCACAGTATTAGTAAAATATGGCACTTTATAGGTATAAATCAGATCAGTATGAACAACTCCCTATTGTGAGATGCAGGCTAATATTCACAGTGTTATTACATTGTAGGTTGGTTTGCTAAGTGGTATGAGTTGCAGGGTAGAGTGATTGCTCCATCATTCACCATGACCACTTCTACCTTGATTGTAGCTGCTGATTGAGGGCTGGCCATTGGCTTCCCCTGCTGACACCTGCAGACACAATGTGGAGCCGTCCTTTGCCTTGGAGCCCTTAGCCACAGGGGCTGCCGGACAGAGGGCTGCCGTGGGAGGGTCACTTATGACTGTCTAGCACTCCAATCAAGGATTAGATGGATTTAGCAAAGAGCAAGAGAATGACCAATCAGGGATTGTGGGCGAGCTGGGAGGCAACTGTGGAACGTGGTGCACAGAGGGCCTGGGGGCTCAGGCACAACCCAAGATTGCAAAATGGAGGCCCAGGAGGGTCTCAGCAAGGGTCAAGGCTCACCGGAGTCTGCTGCAAAACAAACCAGCACGGTGTAGAGCGGGTGGCTAGTCCGAGCGCACGCCAAGGGAATGGCCAATCACGGATGGTGGGTGGGCTGGGAAGCGTGGAGGAGGAAATGGGTGCCGGGAGGGAACGCAGTGCACAGAGGTCCTGGGGGCTCAGACACAACCCAAAATGGCAGAATGGAGGCCCAATAGGGTCTCAAGCAAGGGTCAAGGCTGCCACTGCATTCATGAGTCTTATGAAGACCCTCAGAGCTGAATTTACACCAAAGGGTAGCACCTTCTTGTACCTAAAATGCAAGCCCATGATCTGGAACCTGAGGAAGGATCGGTGTGGTTGCACTATGGGGACATGAAGATATATATCTTTCAGGTCCAGAGAACACATCCAGTCCCCACCACACAGCGTCTCGGCTATGATAGCTGGCGTTACCATTTCTGCAAAAGTAGAAAAGATCTAGCACCACTCACAAGGACAACTGGTTGTTTTTTTGAATGGCGAAGATGCAGGAGTAAAAACCCTGTCCCAGTTTAATGGGAGGGACCTCTCCTCCACTGCCTCGCTCTCCACGAGGGAATGATCTCCGCCAGGAGCGATGCTGTTCCGATCTGTGGGAGGGGGGTTTAGCAGGTGGGAAAGGTAGGGGAAGCTGGGAGCCCGTGGAGACTACCGAGATCACCCTTAAGTCCAAAAAGTGTATGCGCCAAGCCTGACTGTGTAGGGCCAGTCTGACCCCGAATGGGGTGCTGTGGACCTGAAAACAGATGTCATTGTTTCTATGGGTCAGAGGCCGACGACTGGGAGGGGAACTGGAAGAACCACTTGTGAGTCGACTTGTGTTTTCACCCATGCTGGCTTGAGGACCTGTCCGGTAGCCTGGCTCTATGATCCTGAAATCCCCAGAAACCTCTGCAGGATCGACCCTTGTCCAAGCGCGATTGGCTCTGAGGGACGACTTTGCTACCGGCTTGTTCAGGATGGCCAGTGATTTAGCCGTCTGCGAGCTGCTCTTCTTTTTGTCCAGCTCTTTGTCTGTAGTAGAGTGGAAAAGGTCGCCACCCTCGAAGGGCAAGTCTAGGATTCTCTCCTGTACATCAGGTTGAACCTGGTAGCTTTCAGCCAGGCCGTTCTCATTTCCGTAGCCACACAGCTCTACTCGTGGTATCTATGTGGGCCACGGTGGCTTCCATGATCTCTTGTGCCACTATTTTAGCCTCAGCAAGCCCTGCCTTGAAGGAGACTTGTCTTCTGGAATGTCTGGGATAAAGTCTGAGATCTCTCTGCATTGCCTTTGATTGGCTGCCGCCAGGATGGCATCAGCGTTGGCCTGTCTGTGGTGCAGGCCTGCATTAGAATAGACCTCCTTTCCGTAGGCCTGTAAGGTCTTCTCTTTGCCGAGTAGTGCTGATGATTAAGTGCTCGAGGAGGAAGGCAGAGGCTTGGCATTCATAGATGCTGCTGCAATAACTGAGGATAGCAGCTGCAGGTGTACCGACAAGAGTATGTCGCCCGCCACCTGCCTGAACTTTGCATCCAGCCTTTTGATGACTGGCTGCGTGGAGTGTGGTTTGAGGAAAACTTTTTTCGCCAGTGGTTCAACATCTTTCTGTAGAGGGATGTCAGACCTGGCCTCTGCACCGATATGGAGCCCCTCTGCCAATACCCCTGAATACGGCTGCTCCTTTTGGGGTTGAGGAATGCCTAGAAATTCTAACAGTCCCGCTATCCTGTCATGCAAAGCCTTGGCCGAGGAAGGTGTATCCTGCTCCTCCTCGTCCGTGTCCTGCTGATCGTCCTGCAGTAGCTGGAACCCCTTGATCTGCATCTAGAGTCTGTTGGTGCTGAGCTAATTGGCGCTGGTGTTATAACAGGAGCAGGTGGCGGTGGTGTAGGCTGCGCAGGCACAGGCAGAAGTGGCAGTGTGGGAGGCAGCATGTTGTGTATTATACCCCTCAGGATGTTTCCCATCTGCGTGGACCTCAAGAGGAACAGGACTCTGTCGAAGAAGCAGTCTTCACTGGCAGGCTGAGATCGCTCGTGGACAGCCGCTGGAGGAGAGTACGCCTGGTGTCTGCCCAACCTGAGAGTATATGCCCTCAGTGTACCTTGCTCCAGTAAATGTCGGGTATGACGTGGTCCAGGTTATCAGAGTCATTGGAAACCAGTCTGCTCTGGTGGAATGTTCGCGCCTCTGTGGTTTCCCCAGATTGGCGGTGCTTTCCCACCTTTGGGAGTCTGGCATGGGCGCCATTTTGTCTGTGCACGATGCCATCTTGTCTGTGCCTTTCGCATGTGGACCCGTGTTCGACGAAGGCGTGGGCTCGGCCTGCATGCATGGTCGCATCGGATGTGCCCCACACCTTGCCTCTGAATCATGGGCCTGGTAGGCAGTTGGCCCTGGGCCATAGGGCCGGTAATGATATGGCGCTGCGTCTAGGCTCCCCCCTGGACAAGTGTCCAATAGTAGAGCTAAGCCCCTCAGGCTGAGACCCGGTACCAGAGCCTAATAGCTCCTCGGCGGTAGAACTGGTAGGGCCCGTAGACCCCTCAGCCATTAGGCCAGTAGCTGCGAGAGCCTCAATGTCCTTTGCGCCAGTGCAAGGGTCCGACTGACCCCTCCCACTGGAAGACTTCCCTTGGAAGGAGTGACCTCTGCTATATACTTTAGAGAAAAGAATGCTTACCTTCTTGGTTTTTCTCCTTGCATGTTCTTTGATACTTTCCGGTGGTGTCCTGGAGAACAACTCCCTCCACTGTGCAAGATGGTGCGAGGGACAGGGACGTGAGGGCATCGCACATGGAGCAGCCTTCCTATCCGTGGTCTTCACCAAGACACTGGAGGCAGAGCGTGTGCGGATATGACGTGGGAAAGTAACTGTCGCAACTAGGGCACCTGCTGAAGCCGGTAGCGGCGACATGTGCCTGGAACAGGTTAGGGCACTTTCTGAAAATATAAAAAAACAAATGATTAGGGAAACAGTGTGTGGAATTACGAGGCAAGGAGCTCACCCAGGAGCGCTAGTGAAATCAGCCCACTCCCGTCGACGCGGGCCCCACCGCTGCGCGCCTTCAAATTTAAAGGTAACGTGTTTTTTCTGGTGAAAAAGGTTTTGTTCCCATCCCTCGCGAGGGACAACCATACAGGATATGAAATGATATTTTATTTTTATCGCGCTCGTACCAGTGGCGGCTGGTGCGTTTGAAAGCTGGTGGGGCGTAAATTTCCCAGGGTGAATTTAGTAGCTAGCGCGTGCAGCGCGCGAGCCCACCCCCCAAGGGGGTGGGGTGGGGGTTATCCCCCCCGCAAAATTTTGGGAAAAATGGCCTACAAAATGTGCAATTTACTGTCCAAAAAACCCACCGAAATATGAAAAAAGCATTCGGTTTTACACATTAATGGTGGTACACTATTCTTACGTGTGCAAGTGTGATGGTGTATTTTACAGCAGCTTGTATTGAGAATAGCTGGTACTATGGTGTATGCATAAAGAAATTCATTATATAGTCATTAATGATGGAAACGTATGTTTGTCATGCAGCCGTTACTGGTTGCCCCTGCTGTTTCGGGTGCGACTCGCGCGAGTCATGGGTTTCTGAGGCTCGGAGCATTGGAAAGCAATTTGTCCAATCTTTCAAGTGTTAAGCTGTTTTTGGCTTGATCCTCTAGGCTGAAGAGCATCCTCAGGCTTCTATGCACTTGTGTATAGGCGCGTTACAAATGCCATATCATATAATTTGCAGCAGCTGCCCTCAGCCAAGGTCTAGTCCAAGGAAAATAATGCAAACACTGCCCCTGCTGCTGGTTGGCAAGCTGATGAAAAAGCCTGGGGCACAAGGGGCCGAATCAGTGTTATGCAATCAATTATTACACAGATATCCGTAGGAATGATTAAAATGGCGATAGTTGGTTGGCAAACAAAATGAACCCTTAATAATACCCCGGCGACCACTCACGCATTTCCAGGCAGCACAAAATGCTGCAGTTACTTATTTTTCATCTTCTCAAATCAGCCTTGATCTCCCTGCTGTGGAAATCATTGCACTGCCTGCCCGTCAGGCAAAGAATCAAATGTATGGCTAATGGCTCTTTGTAGGAGCGGGACCTCCATTCTGCTCACTAATATATATTGGCTGGGCCAACATCACGTTTTTGTGCGCCGAGGAGACAGGAATCTTTCAGTCTTGGCCCCTGGGCCCCATCAGTCTGCGTTGCCTTGATACATTTTCTTAATACCACCATGCATATTTTAATAAAGCTTTAATGCAATCCACGTAAAACCTGCGTCCAGATGCAGTTTGTTCTGCCCGGTCTATGCGCATTACAAATAAATAAATACAATGTCAAACACTGGCACACGGCTGCGAAATAAGGTACAGTAAAGTGTACAAAGAGGGCAGCGTTTCCCTCCTGTTCCTTTGAGAAGTCTCTCGACCACGGATTTAACAATGGGAATAATTCATTTTCATGTAAATGGTAAACTGTGGGGGCAAAGTAAGGTGGCCTTGTCCCAGCCGCGGCCTGCGACCCCTCCGAGTCCCGCATCATGCAGTGCTATGATAGCAGCCGGGCCGGCCCTTTGTTATTGTTGCCTTGCTTGCTGGTGACTTACTTGGCCGTTTTATATTTTCAGCATTTTTTATCGAAAAATGCAGAAAATATAAAACGGAACATTTTGGATGGAGTCGAGATACTATGCGGCAGCGGTCCGCACTGGGTAGCAGCACGCCTGCCTGGGCCTTGCTGTCTGCGTGGGTGGACCGGAGGTAAAGGTCCAGGCCAGGTGGCCCCGGGCCCGCTACCACCAAGGCCCGCGGGAGACTCACTCGAGTGAGACACAAGGCCCCATGTCCCAATGAGTTGATGGCAGTCAGCAACACTGAAAGACGTAGGCCCTGGCCTACATGTCTTTCAGCGTTGCTGACTGGTCCGGCTGTGGACCATGTCCCCGGGCCCTGGGAAACGCAAACAACATGCTGGGACCTACTACTTACCCGCCGGCAACTTGTGTCGTGGAGCAGGGTCCAGGCCGTCTCTGCTGGGCTGGTGGTGGTCTTCAGGGCCAGGAAGCTGAGCTCACGTCGACTCGTGACTCCTGCCGTCGTACCAATGCATAGATACAGTATGTCATTGGCTGTTTGCCAGCCAATGCAAGGTTTGTCATTGGCTGGAAAACAGCCAATGACATTACTGTGTCCATGCAGGGGAGGGGAGGGAATTTCATTGATGACTGGGATCCTAGTGTGCTGTTTATGCACATTTTAGACTGGCGGGGCCACCCCTGAAGCGCCCCGCCAGCCTTCAAATTAAAGGGGCTTACGTAGAGGGCGTGGAGCTATGAGCTCCACGCACTCTATTGAAAGAGGAAGACGTAAAATGGGACGCGCCGCGCTATGATAGCAGCCGGGCCGGCCCTTTGTTATTGTTGCCTTGCTACAGCGCCCCCGCGCTGTTGGCAAAGGAAATGCAAGCTAAAAGAGATTCAATCAGAGAAATTCTCAGATTGAATCTCTTTTAGCTTCCTTTCTTTTCTCATTTTCTGGGGGGGCGGCGCCCGGCCCCCCTATGATAGCAGCCACCACTGGCTTGTACACAAGTGTTTGGAGGAAAGGGGTAAAGGGGACTGGGCATAGGAGTATAACACATAGAGGTCATTCCCGTTCTCATCTCAGGCAGTAGGCGAGAAGATCATTCTAACAATTAAGACACAGCCCTTCATTGTTTCACACTGTAGGCCCATGCAATTCGAAAGCAATGTGCACAGAGAAGCAAAGGTAGGGCTGTCCCTGTCCATGATGGATATCTCTTGGGAGGCAGGGAAGAGGACTGGAACTGCCAATAGACTCACCCCAGAATTAGAGCACCTGTGCCCACAAACCCATAGTCATTCCATTTGAACTACCAGTATCAGAACACATAAATCCCTCATCCACTGAGCTCATGTCTAATTACCATTTGCACATCACGTGGTTGATATGTGGGGAGAGGAGCCTTTTCAACTCATGAACAAATTCTGTTGTGAGGGCCCAAAGACAGCAAGGCAGAGGACCATGTGGCAGAAGATCGACACAGAACTTTAATCAAGCACTTTGTGCCCGCTAGGAAGCAGACTATATGTATATATGGAACCACCAATAAGAGATTAGATAACTGTATATTGTTTGCACAACGAGTGATGCTGCTGCCCTTTAAAATGTCTTGTTTGCTTTGAACTAACCAGTGCGCTCTGTGGCAGTAGGATGTAAATGCCCCTGCTGGCATGTATTTTCAGCTGTGAGAATTATAACGCTATCCTTCTAAAAGGTTTAGCAAGCTTTTTTTCCCTAGAGGGTTGCATTTTTTCTCGTCTGGTTTTCTGGAGGTCGGCCCTACATGATCTATCCAGGTTATGAAAAAGAATTTACCCGAACTGTCAAGAACCTTTAGAGACTAATCCATTGACCCTGAATTTACATCTTACTAACCAATACAGTTAATGTTTTACTCACTTGAAACTGTATTAACGTCCCCCCCGCCCCTGTTGCCTGATCTAATGAAAGATTATATTATTTCAACAATATAATGTATTGACAAAACCTGTTACCCAAGTGAGGTAGATGTACTTGGGCTCTTGAAATAGTGCCTCAGGAAAGTCCTCCAAACACTTATGAGCATGAGTTATTGAATTGGTTTGAGCTTGGTGGTGTCAACTCATCCCCTGTGATTACCTCTGTCTCATCCGATTCATCGGATGAGCATTCCTAGTAGCTCTTTCTGAGGGTATGATTGATGGTGTTTCTGTGAGCAGATTGAAAAAACGTGCCAATCCAACATGGCAGCCAAGTGGTCTCACGCTTCTCTGTAGTACCAGTAATGGACTTCTCCTGCTACACCGTCTAGCGCATTGTGTCAGTCGCACTCTGTGCTTACAAGTGCTTTCTGCGCGCTCGTTTTTAATCGCACCCCTAGACCCGCTGGCAACTGGTGTGCACGGCACAAGGCTTTCCGGAGAACAGATGCATGGATTACACCCTGTCAGAGCAAAGTAAACACCATTGATACATTGCTCTCACTCAAACCTTTGAACTGATGATGTGCCATGTGTTGTTTCCCCGACACCATTATGGGGGACATTTCCCTGCAGTCTCTGTAATACCACCCATTGTGGGTATAGTGGGAGAGCATACATGGATAAATGGCTGTTGACTCTTGTTGGATGGCAGAGGGGTGCGGGGGGGGGGGGGGAATATGTGGACTCTGGGAGATTTTGTTTATGGTCTCCAAGGGTCACACAGCACATACCAGGTGGCTTCATCTGTCCCTAGTTGGTCAGAATGTGCCTCTCGACTAAAAATGACTGCATCTCACACAGACCCTATATGAACTTAAAAGAACAACACGATCCAAGAAAGTATCTACCCAATTCCTTGGAAGTAGGATATTTACATTCGAAAAATTACTAAGTGTTAGACATACAATAGTGTCCTGAAAGGTACTTACTTTACTTCACTCCTAAAACATGACCCTCTTCACCTCAACATTGTGCCTTTTTCCTAGATCTTGAGGAACCACCATCCACTCCCATGTGTTCACTAACCATTTACTTTCATTCATTTTCAACCATTACTTTTCAACCGTTCATTTTCATTTACACCAGAGCTGCAGGTGATCTATATTTAAAAAAGACCCTCCTGGGCCTCGGTTTATCCCTTTTGTGTATTTTTGAAACCCCTGCCCGGCCCGTACCCTGCGCTACGGCCTGCCCGGCCCGTACACTGCGCTTGGGCCCAGCAATGCTGTTCCCTTCCCCTCTGCTCCTCGCGCCTCCCAGCCCGCCTCAGACTCCAGATTGATCGCACAGGTCCTTTTACCAGCCTCCCCAGGGCAGCTCCAACTGAAGCAGCTCCAGGTTGTGTCTGCAGGTGTCAGCAGGGGAAGCCAGTGGCCAGCCGTTAACCAGCAGCTACTAGTAAGATAGGAGTGGCACGGGTGGGGAGTAGAGCAATTACTCTACCACAGAAGCCCGGCCACATAGCAAAATGCACCCACACCGGGACAATATTGTGATCACTATCCTCTGCCTCCCTCTTTCCCACTATACAGGATTCTCAAATCTAGAACATTCTATCTTATACTCAAAGCTAGTGGTCTTCTATCTTGTATTCAAACTGCATTGTGAAACTTGGGCCTCAACCGTGCAACACAGTCAACTAGGTGCCATGTCACTCACAGGCCACTACAGAGCAGCCCGCTGTAGCACCACTAGACCCAATGAGACCCACTGCAATAATTCCCTACCCGTGCCATCACTAAGCCCACCGCCCCCACATCGCTCCTATGTGCATCCATCCCCACCCGCCTTTCCCCCGCCCTCAAAACACCTACCCCGCTCAAACAGTCACACTCTCCTCCACACGTAGATCCTGCTCTGCGCAACTAAGAGCGGCAAGATGGAGACGGATTAGAGAACATCGTCCCACGGAAACCCCCAGAGAATGCAGCAAGACACCCACTATGCCCTTCACACTCCAACCGCGCCAGCATCCAACCCTGACACCTTCCGATTACACTTTCGCCAATCAACCACACATCGCCCCCAACTAACACTTCCCCAGCCTTCAAGCAGCAAGAGAAGCTCTAGTCAATACCCCTACCACCAGAGAACCACACCCCCTCTCCCACACACCCATGACTGCACATAATGCAAGGAAAGGGTGAGACCATAAGCACCTAATGATTCCCTAGCATCACCCATCCTCCAACACAGTTTGCAACCATTGCCACCGCAGTAGAGGAGCAAAACCTCACTGTCCTCACCCAACCCAGTCCTAGCTCTCTTCCCCTCCACCCCCTCTCCAATTGATCCCTCATCCCCACACGCCACCTCCCACCTTGTTACCACAACCCCACCGCCAGTCCCCACATCAGATCACACTATCCCCCGTAACCTTACCCACCCTCTACCCACAAAGGTACCCACCAAATATCTTGCACCCTCATCAACGCCAGATCGGTTTCCAAAAATAAACTCCACATCTATGACAACATCACAGAAGAAAACCAAGACATCCTATTCATTACTGAGACTTGGTTCTATGAGTATGAACACCTTGCGCACAAGACCTTCCCACCTGGTTACATTCTCACAGTCTGGGAAAAGGATCACGAAGGGGGTGGGGGCTTGCAATACTACACAAAGACCAATTCAAGCTAATATCCAAGGACACCTTCACCAGCACCACAGACTTACGAATCCATCCTGGTAAAACTCCAACTCGCACCCTCCACCTCACACAGCTTCCTACTCCTCTACAGATCCCCCCCTCCCCCGGCTATAACAAAAACTTTGCAGACACATTTGGAGAAGCACTGGCCACCAACCCCATCCTACACCCAACCCTCACCATCCTAGGAGACCAACATATGGTTCGACTCCACATCCTCAATGCAATATTCAGCACCACAAACATATCTACCAAGCCCCTGCGCCCACCATCATGGACCGAAACTCGCCACTTTGTTTCACCATAACACTGAACAATGTGGTTGTTAGGGAGAATTCTTCAGAATGGCTAATTTCCTTTACCTACTTTGTCCCTCAGCAGCTTTGCAGGATTTCTAGGATTTCTTTTTTCACCTGGTAAGAGTGTGAGCCTATTTTACCCACTCTTGCATGTGTTTTGCTGTGTGTGTTGCCATTGACTGTCTTTTAAAATCCACAGACCCAGTACAAGCCATCTTACATGGAGTACTGGAAAGGGTTAAAATGTATCCCTTTGTGTCCGTTTCTCTTGGAGTATTGTTTTGCTCCCTTTTCATCAAGACTTGGCTGGTGGCAGTGGTAACTAACCTATTTTTCCTACCGCGGTTATCTTAAATAACCTTGGTATTGTTTTAGGCTATCTTGGCAGCCTCGAACTTAAACCCGCTAGACCATATACGTTTTTTATACGGTTCCGGCTGGGTTTATTCGCCATTTCTTTTTGAAAATGTCTTTCTCATGTTTTTATCTGTGCGCCAAACCAGGTTTGGTTCCTTTGTTCACCGTCTCTTTGCGGGCTTCTACACAGAAGCCCTCCTTAGGCACCTCAAAATCTGGGTAGGCAGGATGTGAGGGAGGGGTTTTAGGACCCCTGCCATGGGTTCCCCGGGTAACTCAAGTCGCACTCCTGTTTGATTGGCTAGGTGACTGTCTGGCCAGGACAGCCACCCTGCTGTGTGATTGACAGCCAGGCTGTGTGTATGGGGGAAAACTGCATAAAAAGCAGGTCTCGGGGTCTCGAAAAGGAGAGTCGCCACTGGAACGTAAGAACCGATGAGGAGCTGACGGAAGAGGACCCCTACCATGACTGAACCACCGAGTGAAGTCCTGCTGCAGGTCTGAATCTTCGAACTCCAATGACAGAGAAGATCCTCCAGGAATCTCTTCCCCTGAGCTGGTGGGACAAACCAGTTCGCCCAAACTACAAGCCAGAACTCCCACCTCTGGTCGAATTCACTGTACAGAACTACAGTGGGCCGGATAGCCAGAAAGGTCAGACCCTGTTTGGGTTTTAAGGAGAGCACCTTTTATTCGTTGCTTTGCTCTGCTGCTGGTTTCTTTCCTGGGCAGTGCAGGACCCTCCAGTCTTCCTACTTCATGTCAGTCCGACTGTCGCTTCAGGAACTGTGAGCCTGCAGGAACTGCCAGGAACGCGTCTGCCTCAGCTACAGTTTCTTCTCCATTTAAAGGTACTGTGCAAATCCGGTTATTCGTTTCGTTCAGCCACGGAGAGAGAAAGTGAAATCTTTCTCCAATCCGAGGGCTTGTCCTTCTCTACTCTTTGAACTAACTTTTCGGCCGACCAACTTCGTCCAGAACTCTTGGCAAAGACTTAACCGCAAACTACCCTGAACTGTGTGATCTTGAGCAAAAGACTTTGGTCCTATTGACTTTGGCCGTTTGATTTGATTCCATCACTGTAGTTCCTCTTTCTAGATTTCCCTGCTTACTTACCTGTTGGTACTGCTCAATATCTGCCCAACTTTGTCTTTCCCTCCCTTTTTAATTACTAGAGTGCCATTTCGCTCCCACTTCATTTTGTGAGCTTAACTTGCCTGGAAATTATTGGGAGTGGTGTGGTGTATTAGGAGTGTGATTTTTGAACTGCTTTACTTTAGTGAAATGTTATACAACTGATGTGTAAATAAATGTATATTCTTTTACTCAGAAACCTTGAGTCACTGTTTCTGTCCTTTGTGTAACTATTGATACTGCTCACTTGCTCTTGAGATAAGTCTGGCTGCTCAGCCATCACTACCACTTTTACTGTGTAGAACAGGCTTGTACTAAAGGTGAATTTGTACTGTCACTTGTAGTATTAATTGTGTGTGGTGTTCCCAAAGGGTACTAAATATAATTCTGCCTAACAGTGGTCAGCGGCCAAGGCCCCCACACGACCACCAACAACCACCTGCCGGTCCACATGAGAGAACACAAACAATGAGATAAATAGCCCAGGGTTTCACACGTCCATCACTAAGGAATCATTGCTATTGCTAACCTGCATCGCTCACTCAGGGAATTATCAATAATAGCAATCTCCCAGTAGAAAGGCACTCCCAAATCTAGGTATAAGAAACCATTGATGACTGTTATATTACGGAACCCTACTATACTATATGCTGAACCTACAGCCTTGTGAAGCTTAGGCCTCTCTCACACCATACAGGAATCTCAAACATGGGTGTATCCTCCATCTTTGTTTACTACATGATGTAACCCACTGCATTGTGATACCTAGGCATCTCTCTCCCACTGTGCAGGATTCTCAAATCCAGATGTAGCCTCCATCTTTCTTTAATATATGCTGAAACCTGCTACATTGTGAAACCTAGGCCCATTGGTATAGGACCATCAATTGTAGACCTGGACAAATCGCCCCAATCGAACATTTCTGCAGTTTACGGTATGTATATCTCACACCATTAGTGTGTACACAAGCCGCAAGCACGCCCAAGCATCCATGCACGATTGAATATAGCTATGCACATCCGGTCTAGCATTACACATAGCCGCCCAGGAAAACACCCAACGTACCTCAACACTACTGCCACTAGCATACAGCGATTACCACTAGAAAGGAACCCAGTATTGCAGGCCTCACAGACTCTCTCAACAATAGCAATCTATCTCAAACCCCCAACAGCACCCACTCACCTGTCTGATGTCTCTTGGGGCTACTTAGGCTAGTCTTGCCAGCCACTCAAGTCTTAGAATGGCAACATGCTGTTGGGAAGAATTCTCAGAAGTGAGGTAATTCCTTCCACCTTAGAGACCCCCAGCAACTTTGCTAGATTTTCCAGACTTGATTTTGTTTAACCTGGAGAGAGTGAGGCCCTTTTTCCCACTCTCTCATGGATTTTAGTGTGATTTCGGAGCTTTGTGTTTCTTTTGGTTATGGAGCCTGACTAACTCCATAGGCATCATCTTTTACATGCGGTCACACAGCACCTTCAGTGCAGTGGCACAGGGAAGTCTTTCAGATTTACCCAATGTTTAAATACCTTCTCTGGGATAAACTACTGTTTCCCAGAGCAGTAAAGGGAAATTGACTTTACTTACATTTGTAACTTTCTAGACCTGGCACACACGACTTTACAATAGGGTTTTGGAGGGGTTACCTAGTATCCCCTTTGTCTAGCTTCTCGTTTAACATTTTTTATGTTCCCCTTTCCTCACCGAATGGCTGGTGGCAGTGGTTTTGTTTCAACTGCCATGGTGTGCATTTACAGTTGGCTGCTTTCGTAAAAATGGCCCGGTCTTCTTTTTTCGCTGTTTCTTTGTGGAAAGGTTCTTCTTGAGATTTACTCTGCGTGCCAAACCAGATTTGGTCCCATTGTTCACTTTGCCTTTGGCGGGATTCACGAGTGAAGCTCGCTTCTGGCTACAAGGTGTCTGGGGTAGGCAGGAAGAGAGGGAGGTGCCCGAAATTCCCTGTGCTTAGTCTCCTAGGAGACCCAAATGCACTCTGTAGTGATTAGCCAGCTGTCTGGCAAGGACAGCCACCCTGCTGGGTGATTGACAGATAGGCTGGAATGAATGGGATAGAAATTAATAAAAGACAAGGCTTTTGGCTGGGAAGACAGTCGACCACTGGACGAAGGAACTGAAGAACTTGAAGAGGACACCTGCTGCAACTCCTGGACCATTGGTTTGCCCCGTGAAGCCCTGCTGCTGGGCTGAAACTCTGACAGAGAAGCCACTGCAAGGACGACTTCTCCCCTTGAGTCGGTAGGACCAATCAACTCCAAAGTAAGACACCTGGACATCCTTCTCTGAGCTGGTTGAACTGCCACAGAGTTGCTGCTGGAAACTGAATAGCCAGGGAGAGAAACACCAGATTTTGCGTGTTGCTTTTCAGCTGGCGTAGAGCTCCAGGAAGATCCTCCGACTCCCAGGAAGAAGAACTGACCAAGCCTGAGCGCCCTCAACAGAGTGTGGGACCCTAAAAGCAAGTAAAGTCCATCTCGACAGCCAGGAACCGCGGTGTTTCCATTTGCCGTAGATGCGAGGAGCTGAAACACTGAACAGCCACTGATTTGAAGATTGCCCGTTGCAAGCTGTGACCATCCCATTGCAGGAGTCCCCAGAAGTCCTCCCTCTTGACCCCACGACTGAGGGCCAGGAACAGTGAGATCTCTTCCTGTGCAGCTACGCAGACGTCATCTGCTGCACTTTTCTTCAATTCAAAGTTACTGTAGAAAGTCTGAGAGAACTTACCTCTTGCTGTAGAGTTGCTTGCATCTTCTACCACTCACAAGTTTAATGGCTTGTGGCCATACATTTGATTGTTCTTTTCTTCAAAGACTTCTAAAACATTGTGCAAAGACTTTTCTACTTACCTACCAGAAGTGTTTCATCCTATAGAAGACTTTTGCCCATTGACTTTGGCCCTGCTTGTTATAATGAATTACTCTGCTGTGGGGATCCAAAAGTATTTGCCTGCTTAAGAATATTTGTGGTCTCTTGTTCTAATAACCTTTCATTTTACCAACTCCAAACAGCATTCTGAATGCAAACAGTAAGATATTAATGTCCCCAGCACCCTAGCTATTGAAGTCACCTGAGGGTGTAGGTTGTGTCTGTGGGTGTTAGGGCACGCACCTGGAGGGCGGCGGGACGCTGCCAACCCTGGTAGGAATCTCCCGACGTCCGAACTTGCTTCCCTGTTTTGTTCCAGGCGCACGCATGCGGTACACGGAGACCAATGGCTTGAGTGTCAAGCCTTGTTTTGCACCCGGTAGGGCTGCGGCGCATGCGTGGGCCAGCCCGGTTCTTTCTCTCTCTCCCCCCCTCCCCCCTCCCTCCCTCCCCCCCCTCCCCCTCCCCCCTCCCCCCCCCCCCTGGGGTTCCCTTGCTATTAGCTAGAACTGGGTACCTGCCTTGCCTGTTGCCTTACCTTTTGCCTTGCTTCACTGGACTCCACCCTTGGCCTCACCATCTGATTCTCCTCTCCTGCTCTTCCCGGATTCCTACGCCTGGACATCTTTTCATCAGTGATCATCAGCTCCTATGGATTTCAGTTTTCGACCTTGCACTTGGCTCAATATTGAACTGTGTGCCTATGAATACTGAGGTCCTTGGACGTACCTTGAAGAGCACACCTTCCAAACAGTGCCTGCACTGTCTTGGCGTCAGATAAATCCGCAGGCAAGAGTTTTCGTGGCGTCAGGAGGTGGTTCCCCTCCACCCCTGTCTATCAGGGCTGGGCTGGGGCTGCTTCCTTGCGTCACATTTTTCATCAACGGCTCCTGACCTACCAGGCTGGCCTCTCCAGCACGGACGTCTTCCAGAAACCCAGGTACAACACGATCACGTGATGCAAAGCTTAACAGTGGGCCATCCCAAATGGTTCTTTACTGATTTAGAAACAGAGTGTACAGTATTGAAGTGTATTTGTGTGTTACTATTATATTGCTCCCTTCTGAAGAAGGCTTATTCTAACCGACTGATAAATTAATAATTGTTTATTCAAGGAACCTTGAGCGTAAGAGTTTATTTGAATACTTATCACTGTGATTCTCTGTGTAACTCCCCTACAGCTCACATTGACCAGTCTTGCGATAAGCCTGGCTGCTCAACATGCTACCTAAACTGTGTAGTATAAGCTTATACCAAAGGTTGGGTTTCCTATACCTGTAGTCAGAGTTGTTTGTAGTGTTCCCAGAGGGTACTGCATACAAACTTTGCCTAACACATGCATCTCTTAAGCTGAACGTCCTAGAATGTCCGACCACATCGACTACGTTCACCAAGGGCGTTCCAACCGAGAAAGAAAGCATGTTGATGCCACACAAGTGGAGAAAGAGCGCTATGTAAATAACCAAATACAATACAATACGTTAAAAGAAGCAGAAATCTCCTTCATCCAAAAAACAAACATTTGCTTCACCATCTGTAGTGCTAAACTCCTTCACTCGCTGTTGCATGCCCGAAAAAATATGTTCTTACATTGGTGATGAAGGTCCCATAACACTGTACAATGTAAGGACAGTCATGGCTTTTCAGGACCACATCCAAATCCATCAGGATCCGTTTGTTCTCCTCCTTGTTTCCTGAGCGACGCATTTGCTGCATAGTCAAAGAAAGCAGAAATCAAGGTTATGAAAAAGGCAAAGAGACAAGAGTAGAGCACACAAATACACTAAATAACGAAGCAGCATTAACAAAATATATATTGCATTGATTACTAAACAGATTAAGATACCGAACCTCACAAACAGGTGTTCACATTGATTACAGTTGGGTTCCATAGTTCAACCTTTCCCAAAGGCAAAAGATCATCACTACTGTATGGAAGATTATTCCACAGACCTTTGGCGAAGGCTGTGAAAAGACCAATCCAAAGCATTGTGAGGGGTCAGTAATGAAAGCCCAACACAAAGTGTTCATGTTTTTAGTTAAAAAGGCTTATTAACTTAAATGGGTTGGAAAATGCCTCTCTGACCGGGCTACTAAGAGGAGCTTCCCTACCTAAAATCAAAACTAAGGAACTCTGGGTCACGATGTCAGAAATCAAAAGCCGTCCTTCGGTCCAACCATTCTATCCTGACTCGCACTACAAACAAAATAAAGTGAGAAGGGAAATGTCTTTAACCTGGTATTGCAAAAAAGTGTTAAAAAACAAATAGAATAGCTCCAACATAAATGTTCTCCAAGATTACATTCTATCACAGCACTTCAACATTCTCACAGCATCATCATACACCCTGCATTCAGTCCAAGCACATCGCAAGACCACAAGAGGAAACACAGGAGATACACAAACACGGCATATTTTAGAAGGAGAGAGAGATGCAACTCCAAAAGAGCGGGCAGAGTCCCCCTACATACATTTTCCCTATACATGGAGAGCGTCCCCTCCCCTTCCTACACTTGCTTGCTTCTACAGCATTCTAAAACATTTAGGACACATCCCCAATTTAATACGGATCCACTGTACTCAAACGCATTTCTATCACGGAAGACGCAACCCTCTGACCTAGTGGGACAGCTGTCCCACCCACACACTCGTGCTGAAGGTGCGACCATCCAATCCTTGTGTGAGACCATACTCAAACGCATATTCAGAAGACCCACCAAACTAGTGGAACACCACACCCACACTCTCAGAAGGAGCTACCCGCCAACCCTGTGGGACACCATATTCACATTCACTTATTCATCCAACTTCGCACTGGGCATTATCAATGCACAAACTTCAACATGCCCCCACATAACAATTAACATTGCTCTTCTAAAACTCTAAAACTGAATTGCTAGGTGTCCATGCTGAGTATCAGCTCTAGCCCTGAAACTCCTCAAAAGGTTAACTAACCCACATCTCAGCTTCTCAACACTTAGGCACATTCCTTGTCCCTTTTAAAGCAATGACCTTATTTCCTAAAAGTCGATAGGTGATTTTCACCACTAATCTGAAAACCCTAGAAAAATGGCAGACACTAGTGCACCTAAACAGTGTTACCATTTACAATTCACTCACATTGCATCGTCCACTTCAAAACTCGCGCAATCAACTCTTCAAACATTTTCTCATGTTATATTATTAAAGCGTACATTTAGCTTCACAAGTTACGATAAATATTTTTTACCAGTCACTGTATGGAACAAGACAACAATACTGGTATGCGGGGCTCTCCTTCATGCCCATTTCTTCATTTAGTCTGACCCGACAGTTGAGTCCACTACGGCAAGACTCTTCACAAGACGTAATAAATCAAGAAACAACTGATCATAACCTACTTGGACTGCAGCTTCCAGTCATCACCTTACATTGGCACGGACCGCGCCTCACACATATCCGTAACAAAACCTGGACAGATCCCTCCGGTACCTGGAAAGCAGCTAGATAATGTCCCCTTCTGGACTTGCTTAGGAGTTTCAAGCCTCTTTTCAGTTGAGGCAGACCTCCATACCTGTATTCAAAACCATTTTAGGTGATAAATTGTGACATTATTGAGACAAGGAAGCTAGCTACTACCATTAAGCGTGAGACATTACTTACTCCCAAACCAAAGAAGACGGCCACAGAATCAATCCGATTCGTAACCAGAAATAACATGGACAGTTATGAAATACACAAAATATTAGCCAACCACTGGGACCTGCTACTAATGGATGAACACATTAGACCCAGTCAAAGTGTACCCAAGCCTATCATACAGTAGAGCTCCCACACTCAGGAGTATACTCAGTCTATCGTTCCTATCCAAGAAAAACATCTCGGCAAAAGATTGGCTTCACAAAATGTGGAACCTGTGCAATGTGTAAATATGCTATGCAAACCAAATGTGCAAAATTCAAAGGCTGCCCACCATTCAAAATCATGGAACACCTAAACTGAAAGACAAAATATGTAATTTATGCACTTATTTGTGTGTGTCCAAATTTACATAGGGAGTACCATCCGAGAAGTACGAACTAGGATAAGAGAACATATAAACAGCATCTGCTCACAGGACCGAAGCTGCCTTTAGCCAACCACTGACAGAAAAACCACCAGATGGAAGACAAAAGCCAGCCAAGATTCATTGGACTAAAAAACAGTAAAGATGGGAGCAAGGGGAGGCGACAGTACGAAGGCTGCGACAGGAAGAAGCAAGGCTCATCTGCCGCTACAGATTTGTCAAGAATGGCCTGAACAGTGATCACGATTTCAATGTGTTCTTGTAAACAATACTCTGTACTACATGCCCTTAACTCTGCTCTCAGGGAGACCCGACCAGACAATCATCAGACCGACTAACAACAAACGCCCTCCCCCAAATCCCTAACCCAACCTGGACCTCCAGGGATGACCCCATGGCAAACCCACCAATCCTACACCAGGACCGCACAGCAGGCCAACTGCATGCGCAGAAAATTAGGTCACCCCATATCTAACACTCTGTCCATCTGGCAACTTAATCCTCTGCCAGTCCAACGACAACACACCCCTTCCTACAAACCACGCTTTGCATATGGACACACGTCTAGAGATCAAGACTTACATTCCCGTACCAGGCCATCAAGACTTATCTTGTCACAGTGATACTCATCACCTAACACGTGTCAGTAGATGTGGCACTACGTGGCATCCCCTCATACATAGCCAATAGGAAACGGATTAACAGCTGTACAATAGCCCCCATCATTGATTCACCTCGGAATATGTGTGAGCGGCCATCACATCCACTACTCCCTACGCAGAGCGGACAAGGGAAACACTAGCCCACCGCACATGCGTCACAATAGACGCCACATAGTACTCCCCTCACACATGCCCACGGCTACCATCGTGACTCGACCTTGCACATGCGTGCCTAATATAATTCAGTTCACGGGCGCAGGCACTCAGCACGACAGGACAGGATGCACGCCACGGAACGAGACGTAAGAGCGAGCATCCCAGCCCACATAATCCAGCCCATAGAGCCTAGCTCAACCAATCACAGGCCGCCACACGTACACAGCAGACAGCCACCCCCTAACTTGCGCACTGTTGCACCACACATTGACTCGGATTTATCAGAGCCCCCGGGCGGGTCTGCAATGGTTATTCTGAGGCAGACAGGCAGATCATCCCCACGATGGCACATTTCCTCCATTCCCCACTGGGCACCTCCAGCATATGAAATTGCCCACCCGGCGTGTACAAAATGCAGCACCTTAGCACACAGCTATCAGGCACCAGCCCCTCTAGGTAACCAGGAGGTAGGCACAACACCGCCCCACCCAACAGGCAGAGCCTTGTACACCGGCTAAACACAAATTCAGACACATGAACCTGAGAATCCCAGGGACAGACCGCTTAACATGCAGCCACACCGGGCCCACATACCCCCCCCACACATGTACCAAACAGTACCAACTAACCATGACAAACTTTCTCCCCCCCCCCCGAACCCCCCTCTTTTACAGGGCCCAACAAGAGCCACTGTATTTACAGGACAAGCGACCCACACCCTTCTACCGGGGCACCACATCTGAACAAATAGGTAAGAGGCCTAATACTTCAAACATGACTAAATTGGAACCTACCAAACCTCTTGCTAAACTTTTTGTTTCCCTCCTTCTCTCTCCCTTTGCCTTACCATTGGCTCGTAATGTATTCAATATATTGTGCTACGTATTAAATGTACGATCTTCTTCAAACATGCCACCATCACCCAACACCACTCACTCTACACCAATGCATATACTTCATGTCACAATAATGTCCCAACTTATCACCTCACATGGTTTTGAATACGAATCAGCCTTGATAAAGACCTTAGGGTCAAAACACGTGTCGGCTGACAACATGGGGATCCAAGAGCCCCAGATGTACTGTAATGTGTACCATAAATTCAAGAAGAACGAGCCATTCTCACAAATAAAAGCAACATAATATCGCAGAAAACTGCGTGGAACAATTATTTCTTTGAAGCACAAAAGCAAGATAGCCAGGAACAATCCCCCCCCCCTTTGTCTACTTAACAAATGAGGTGTTTGGCTAAACCTCAAACAATTACCTGTGATCTTGCGACTTATTAACCCCATCCCAAAAGTAGCATGAACAACAGAGCTCAGCAAGGTCATTTTCAATTCTAGAGCCAACCACGTTTATAGACCTCCATACTTGGGCTTGCAACACAACAGCTCCCCTTGGAACTCACACACGGAAGCGTTCCAGCTCAGCAATACTCTATACCAACAACGTGATGTCATCATTTGCTCCCTCAGCAGTCATGGGATATCAGCTCCGACCCCTCTCCTCTGCAACGGGCCGCAAGCACAGCGGAGAAGAGTCGCTGCCCTCAGCTCTGCCACCAGCGGTTTGGCCCATTATGCCAACTCTTAGATCGCAGGTAAGTTGCTGCATTACTCATCCACAGCTGAACTGTGCTCTTCTTTCACTACGGCATGACAGCAACGCTTGGGAATCAAACTATAAGCTAGGGTTGGCCACTCCTTATGAAACCAGCCCGAGTTTATCTTCATGCGAACTGTTCATACCTAAAGACAGCATCCCAGTTCATTTCACGCTCCCATCAATGCTGTTGCCTCTAGCGATCACAGTCTCTATCTTGACGGGCTTCTGCTGCACATCCTCACTTTGTCCGAGAGCCATTTTCTCTTGTTCGAGTAAGGCCACTTCTATGCAGTCCTCAACAGCACTACTGAATGTCACAATACAGAGCAAATCCCCCCAACACTTCCTTTTATGGGGCTGGGACAGCACTCTTTTCCATTCTCTTTACTACAGGTTTTCTCCACCCTGTGGTCTGCAATGGTGGTTCTGTCCTGCTTTTTGCTCTTACATGGCCTTTGCAGTCTTGCCCTCTCTGCTCCCTTTATGTGGAAGCAGTGCTTCTTTACTTTGGGGATTTCATTGATCTCTCCCTGCCCTGGACTTTTCAATTTGGGACTTCTCTTCCATTTCATGGACTGTGACTGGGCCAAAGGTCTCACTTCTTCATCTCCCCTTCTCTGCAGCCTGTCCCCCACTCTACTTCCTCTGTGCTGGGGTTTAACTTCCATTCCATTGCCCTGGTTGATGGGACTTACTTCTCATGGGGGCAGAGGGACAGTGGTTGGTTTCTCTCCTTCTCTTCTGCTCCTCCCTCAGCATAATGGTAATCTGTTCTCTCTCTTTGCACGTAGGTTCCTTTTCTCTGATTAGAAGACTATCTTAGTCAGCAGTGTATAATAGCCGTTTCCTGGACACACCAGTAAGGTTCTTCAGGTAAGCTTTATTGTAGTTACATAAGTGAACCACTGGGCCCCATCACCCAGGCTAACTTCCCCCAAATGCTCCTTCATAGAACCTTCACACAGCATTCTACCTCAGCATAACATTCTCAGAGCATCACCCTGCATTCAATCCAATCACATCACAAGTTCCTTTAACACAAGTTCCCTTGTTCAACAATGTATTTTCTTGACACTTCATGTAGGTTTGCAATTTGCCTGGTATACTCCCCTGACGGGACTTATTGTACTTTCAAATGCCTGGTATACTTCTCTTGCCAGGAATTCTCGTCTACTTTCAGATAGCTGGTATACTTATTACAGTTCCTCTTTACATCCAAAACCACATATACATTACTTGGTTCGCTAATTCTATCTGTTTGAAAGTTCATTTAAGCTTTCCACACATCTGCATTCGATGCACCCGTTATTGCGGTTTGGGTTTTCACTCTGACTTTCTGACTCGCAAAACAATCTTATGGTTTCTGTCTCTTCAACTTTAAAACGTTCAACTTGTCGTTGCTGCGGTTGCCGAAACGCTCCGAGGTCCCCACTTCGCTTAGGCTGAATTCACCAGCTCTGTGTAGTGCCTTCAGTCCCGTTCATCCTTCCACAGCGTATCTCTGCCGCTTGTTTCCCAATCTGGGCTGCTCTAATGTCTCTCCAGCTTCTCGAGCGCCTCTGCTCCAGAAATCCAGATTTCCTTCAGGTCCTGGTAAGGATGCTGCTGCTTTTCGAGCTGCTGGTAATACTTTCACGTCTCCACGGCACTTCCTGCAGCGCTGTTCTCCTTCTCTGATGGTGAGCTTCCTTGCTCTGCCACACTGGCTCGTGTCTCCGGCGTCCACAGGCCACTGCGGAAGACCCAGCAGCCTCAAGAACCGCCCCTCACAGTTTGGGCTCCATTTTTAAATGTCCTGCATGCAGGAGAAGCTTTCACCAAACTACTACGTTCATTGAGCGTGAGGCTCCTGTTGCTCTGCATTAATTCCTTCATCCTACTCGTCTCAGTAGTTGGGGGTTGTAGGAATTGGCGTCCATAGATGTCAATCAATGACTGTTGGTTGTGGTGGAGTCCATTGATATAGTATTTAAACAATCTCACTCAATGATTTTATATGAAAGTTTAGCTCTATATGAAGGGGAAATGGAACTAAAAAAGATTTTCTTGGAGCTTTTAGTCTTCAAGATCATAGATGGGAGTTTGGCCTAAAAGTTGTTGGGGAAACGGTTTCTTTAATTTCCCCAAGAAAGGGGGGGGGGTCAGACAATGTAACAGGTCATTAGGGAATTTGGCATCAGGGGCAGGTGGTGTTGCTCATGGGTAAATGAGGGATACAGCAGACTAATAGCTTCCCTTGACCTCCTTCCCGGCCCTACGTTCTTTTGTGTTTGGTACGCACCATAAGGCCCATGGGCATGCAACGCCTTATAAAAATTAAAATGAATACAGCACCTCACCTAATGAAGCCATGACATCTCCCTTGTAGTTTTCTGATCCCATTTGATCCTCCCTCATATAGGCACTGTCCGCTGCCACATTACAGGTCACTGCTTGGGGAATCCATGATGAATCCATTGGATTCATCAGAGCAGAGAAATTGGATGTCCATCAAGTTAGGATAAAATGCTTGGAACAGATTACATAACAGAACAGTAAGTCTTCAATTAAGGAGAGAATGAGTCGGTACCAAAGTACAATGAATCCCAGTCACATGCACAATATAATATACCACATGTAAAATAATGTAAAAGTATACACATCATTATTTAGTACTGCATAAGAGTTACAACTCAGTACTAGCAAGCATAAACCAAGAGCACTAGTTTATCTGAAAACTATACTCCCAGGAATGTAACAAATTAGTACTAGGGCTATGTAAGTGCTAAAAAGGATGGAAGAAACGTGTTAGAACATTTTAGGAAACAGGCTGAAAGCAGCATCATAGGCAGAAAAGCTGGAATTACAGTACTGGCCCGGAATGGGTCCTGATTCACCTTTAAAACTGTTTAACCACTAGTGGTTACAGTAACACCATTATTTAATTGCTTATGGTTTCACAAAACATTTGCAATAACAAAACAACAAGTACAAAACTCTTAAAAATGCTACAGATTAAAATCACAATTAATGCAGTACAGACAAAGCAATCATATCAATTCAACACCATTACTACTCTGGTGTCCCGCCCGCTTTCCTTCATACTTAAAGGATGTCCCAAGGAACGGGGCAGGAGCCTGTTGCCAAGCAACAGTGATTTTTATTTGATATATTGTCTCTTGCGTAGACTCACGCATGGTAATCGCCAACCCAGGAACGCCTTCACGTGCATGACCTGCACACAAATAATAGCCTTTCTCTTTGGCTGGCACTGGACCTGTGCTGAACAGCCATGCGACTTGACCCCTACATTTCATCTAGAGAACTTCTGTGCCTACGTCTTTATAGCTTTAAACAGAGTTTTTCCTTCGCCAAACCACACAACCCGTGTTTAGTTTATCTTGGGGCCTCAAACATGTGGCCCCTTTGCAATGAGTGTGGCTCACTCTCACACAGATCATTTGAATGGAGGATCTAATGCGGTGGTATTATTCCAGGCGACTATTGAGCCAGAAATATGGCAATGTAAAATAGACAGAATAGAAGTAAACCCTTATTTACACTGGCCCCTTGCGCAAGGCATGAAAAAAAAATGTTTTAAAAAGAAGAAAAAAAACATCTGCCAGGCGGATTCTTCAGACCCAATCCCATTCCAAAAGGGGAAAAACCACTGGGCCACAGTCCAAAGCCGTATTACGTGTGTATGAAAATTTTATTGACTCACCCCTGTCCTACGCAAATTACACTGGCTTACAGGCCAAGATACTGTTCAAGACGGCACAAATCAAGTCGTCACGATTCACCCATCAGCGCCACTGGAGGGTAAGCACCTCATATGTGGTAGCATATGCTCCTTGCGCAGCATATCGACCAACTGCTGAATCAAATTCACCTGCAAAGAGGACTCACAAGAAATCCTCCTCTCATCATGCAACAACCCTCTGTGAATCGATCCCAGTACCAGATTGAAATGCCCCCACAATTCTACAAAGCTCCCAAAACATGCTTTTTACTCTACCATTTTCCCAAGGACTAATCTTGATGGAGACAGACTCGCACCGCAATTCGCTGTGCTGTACTACTATTAAGACATCAGCCCACATGCTGGCTAGCCACACCATATATAGCGCTCCAATGCCCTCGAGCTAGGTCTGCACAAGAAAATTGTAGTATTCTCTAGTTTTTCTTCAAAAGGGGTTTGTCTATGCCTGGGCATTGCTTTCACTGCACACACATGCTGTTGTGAACCTGAGGATAAAGTACACAGGTCATGTCACAAAGTAAATGTGGTCAAGTCGCCACCCTATGCAATAGTAATCTACATGGAAATTACCATCCAAGGACATGCAGCATTCTAATAAATATTGGACAAACTGCAGCCCGGCGTTGTCACTTAACATTGATTCCTTTAAGGAACTTCTGGTGTCGTTTTAGCTTTATAAATGCTGGTTTACAAGTACCAGAATGCAAAGTGATGCAAGCTTAAAAGCCAGGACTAGGACTCTTCAACACCAACACAGGTCATGGGAGAACGCAAGATCTCTGATAACCTAAGTGAATATTTTTTATCACCTGTAATATAACCATCTGGTTTTAGCAATGCATTAAGCAAGTTGGCTAGAACATGTGGATGAGGTGCAATTTGTTCTTCTGCTACGATAGGTTGGTGCCAGGCAGACAGATGGGTTACAGAAAAAGCAAGGAAGGAATCTGAGGGGATGGAGTAGACAGAATTTCAACAGATCCTAATTCAATACAATTGTTACTGTACCTTCACATAATAACTAATAACGTATTTATACAGTGCTTTTTTATCCCAAGCACTTTACATAGAACATATATTCATAAATTATTCAGCATTTCTGGCAATCTGGTAGAAACTGTGGAAAGATAAATGTGTACTTATTTGAAGAACCGGGGTGTCAATTTCGATCAGAAATAACTTCCAATAAATTACAGAAGATGCAGGCATTCCAATGAACGGTGCCTGAACAATAGCACAAAGATGAGAACAAGTGCTGAGCCAGTTTATGAGGGTGTAAACAAGTGGGACATACACCAGGGATATAACAAACAGACTAAAACATAGATAAGAAAACAGCCGACTTAAAAAAGTTATTAACCCAGCGGTGGTGGAAACATATAAAGATAGTAAATGACATTAATAAGAATTTGGAGGGAAGTGATGGTGGGTCAGCTACGGAGGAGAGTGCGGAAGGAGGTGGGGGGGGCGTAGGAGGTTCTCTTTAGCAAGTAAGCGAAGTCCAAGCCGAGCTATGAAGAGATCCACAGTTGTGATGCGCAAATACAGTTATTTATTTAGACCTTGGACAAACTCTTAGCAATTAAAAACCACGGGTAAGTATTTGAATAAAACATTCACTACTATTATACAGCATACATTACTTACTGCAATTATCCGATGCTTGCATCGGCTTACATTCACATGCTTTGCATAGGACATCTAGTGCTAGGTGCAGAGTATTGCACGAAATGCTTTCAAAGTTCGAAAAAGGATGTCGACAGTGCGCATTTGTAATACTATTCCTAGTGCGACATGCACTGTACCATGGTCTTTCACGCATCAATGCCCCTCAGATGGTTTTATTTCTGACATGAGGGAGCATAAAGTGTGAGAAGAGTACAGAGAAGAAAGTTGTCCCCTGGTAACGTTCTTTCGACTAGATGTTCCTCCCACGTGTTCCACGTATTACATTTGTTGTCCAGCTTCAGCCGCTTCAAAAAAACATTTCGGCAGAGGGCGCTCTGCGTCAATGGCATAGAGTTGATGTCCTTCGTAGACCTCCGAAAAGGATGATGCCATTGAAGGCATATATAGCATGTGCAGTGCCTTTTGGCCTCAGTTCTGTTTTTCCTGCCTTTAACAGCAGATATACCTGCAAAACACAGGAGTGACCGTACTCCGCCTTGATGGAACGGAAGCTGTAATAGCACGTGAAATTCTACTGCAGGGTAGGACGGGAAAGCGATGAGGAATACGTGGCAGGAACATCGAGTTGAAAGAAAGTTACTAGTGGTAAGTAACTTGTTCTTCGAATAGATTGTGTCCACATATTCCTCATCTTTGACAGACTCCGACAGCAGTATTTGGTTTGGAGGAGGGAGTACAATTTGAATTCATACATTCGCATAGGAGTGCAGGACTGTCTTGCCAGAAAACCTACCATGCCCAGGGGAAGATTACAGGCAATAATGCTTAGTGAATGTGTGGATGGAAGACAACGTTGCCGCTTCACAAATGCCACCTAAGCACACTGCCGGACCATCCCCAGATACAAACTTCAGAAAGCCAGAGGTGTAAGCTTCCCAGTTCTAGCCGCTAAACTCTGGAACTAACTGCCACTCACCATCAGATCCTTACCTTCTCCAACTCTGTTCAAAGAAAAAGCTAAACTCTGGCTATCCGCCACGCTTGACTAAATGCCTTCACATGCCACCTGACTTTTCGCTGTACTACCTGACCACAACCTCTTTGCCTTTTTTGCACTACTATGTACTTCACTTAACTTGTCCTTCTGTACGATTGTAACTAACCATTGCCATATATGTACCTGTTCTGAGATATGCGCCCGGGTGCTTTGGGTCTGGAGCACTATACAAATAAAGAAATACAAATACAAATGTTTTTAATTGGTACACCACTTTGCAGGGATGTAGTTAGCCATTCCCCTGGTGGAATGGGTCCTTAAACCTTAAGGAGGTTCTTTCCCCGACAGCCTGTAACATTCTGAGATTATCCATCTGGATAAGGGCTGTTTAGTAACAGCCTGACCCAGCTTTTGTCCTGTATATCCAATGAAAAGTTGGTCATCAATACCGAGTTTAGACATTCTTGATATATAAAAAATGAGTACTATGCGAGGGTCTCACCTATGTACTCTTTCTACGGTGGGGGGATAGAAAGAAGGTATAACAATTTTCTAACCTATATTAAAAACAGAAATTATTTTGGGCAAAAAAGAAGATTTGACCCTCAAAACAAACCTATCTTTGGGAAAGAAAGTAAAGGGTGGCTTGGACGAAAGTGCCTGCAACTCACTCACTCACTCTACGGGCTGAAGTTTGAGCTACCAATAGAATGGTTTTAGAAGTTAACATTAAAAGGACATGAGTGTAAAGGTTCAAAAGGTGCACATATTAGAAATTTTAGAACCAGATTAAAGTTCCAACCTGGAAAGGAGATGGGGCGGCAGGGGCGGTACACGTGAGCCCCTTTAGAAATTGTGTCACCATTGGAATTTTGAAATAGGAACATTCCTCTGACGAGCGCTTTAAGATGGCCATTACCACCAAGAAGCCTTTAATAGTACCAATCTGGAGCATCAGATTAGCTAAAGATAGAAGAAAGGATAAAACCTCTGGTGTTTTACATGGAAAAGGATCTATATTCTTTTCCCTGCACTAGTTGCATAATTTATTCCAGCGGCAACATTTACGAAGACTTTGTTGCTGGCCTTCTGGCCGAAATCAAAACCTCCATAACGTCATCCGGTAGGTCCCAATCCTTTTATCTCAGCCTTTCAGAAAGCAAGCAAGAAGGTCGAGTGTCTTGACCTCTGGATGGAGAACCCAACTCTCCTCTCGCGAGAGAAGGTCCTCTCTTTGTGGAAGGCGCGTCAGAACAGATGGACATGTCCAGAAGTTCTGGGTACCTCGTCCTCCTGGCCCAATCCGGGGCAATTAGGATAATGTGTTTCCTGAACCTCCTCCACCTCCTGATCACATGAGGAATGGCGGGGACTGGAGGAAACGCGTACAGGAGTTGTAACTCCCAGTCCACTACGAACACATCTCCTAGAGATCCTCTTGGGGGAAATTCCCTGGAGCAATACCGTTCACACTTCTGGGTGGCTTTGGTTGCAAACGGGTCTACTTGAGGGCTTCTTCAAAGGGTGAAGATCTCTTGTAGGACTTCCTGAGATATTTATCGCTCGTGGTAGATTGTGCTCTGGCTGCTCAGAGCATCCACTGCTGTGTTCTCCTCTCCGGCTAGGTGAACTGCTGATAGGGAGATTGCTTCTTGAATTGTCCAATACCAGAGCTGCTTTGCCTCTCTGCACAATGGTAGTGACCCTACACCACCTCTCTTGTTGAAGTAGTACATGACCACTGTGTTGTCCGTTATTATCGGGACATTCTTCCTGCGTACAGAGAGCCTTCAGCGCTAGTCTGATTGCCGTCAGCTCCAAAAGATTGATATGTAGTTTGGACTCCAATGGAGACCAACGACCGCCGATTGTCAGATCGTTGGCATGGGCTCCCCACCCAGTGAGTGAGGTGTTTGTCAATACGGTTATCTCCAACCATGGTTGCCAAAAAGGTTCTCCCTTCAGAATATTGTTCTCACAGGCCCACCACAGAAGATCCTGTGAGACCTTAGTTGGAATCTGAAGTAGGTCCGACATCTTTCCTGAGAACTGGAACCATTGAGTTCTTAGAGCATATTGAAGGGATCTCATTCTCAGGCATCTCTAGTGCCAGAAAAATGCAGGATGCCATGAGGCTGAGCAACCTCAGAAAACCGAAAGTCGGTAGACTGCTGGCATTCTGAAAAGTTGGTAACCACCTGAAGAATGTCTTGAGCCCTCACCTCGGATGGCAAGCTCTTCCTCAAGGATGTATCTAGTACAGCATTGATGTACTGAAGCTTTTGAGAAGGTGCCATATGGGACTTCTTATAACTGAGGGAGAAGCCCAGTCTGAAGAGTGGCAGGTGATGTGGTGATGACCCTGGGCTTATACGGGAGAACGTACCGTGATCAGTCAATCATCCAGGTATGATTGGCTGATCACGGTATCCCCCCCTCTCCTGAGACTCGCTGCCACCACCGCCATCAGTTTGATAAAAACCCTCAGGCGTAGGTTAGCCCGAATGGCAGAACCCGAAATTTATGAGTACTGCCAACTGCGAACCTCAGGTATTTTCTATGCTTGAGATGGATTGGCACATGAAAGAACAAGCTACTCTCTTACCTGGTAACGTTCATGCGATGGGATGGTCCGACGACAAATTCCATATCTATGACAGTAATCAACACAGCTGTGCTGCTTCGGAAAATCTTTCGACATCTGTCCTGCGTCAATGATATTGATACGCTGTCCACGAGGGCCTCCGTCGAGCCAACGTCACTGGATATTATAAGTAGGACGCACGACGCCCGTAGCCTCAGTTGTAGTTTATTCCCAGAACGTGTGGCATCAATCTTCTGCCAGTATGACCACAGAAAGCCTTGAGGAAACGTAAGTTGCAATCGCATAAGAAATTCTGTGGCAGGGAAGGCAGGGAGGAAGCGATATGGAATACGTTGTCGGACCATCCCATTGAAAGAACGTTAGCAGGTAAGAGAGTAACTTGTTCTTCTAGGGGGTTGGGTCCTCCGACGTATTCCATATCTATGACAGACTCCCAAAGCAGTACCAACGTAAGGAGGTGGGAAAAGAATTTAGAATATACAAATTTAGAACGCCCAATTAAATTGCAGAGTAAAGGACCGCCTTGCCAAAGGCCAGATCCTGCCCATGGATAGAATCTAGGGAGTAGTGAAATACAAAAGTATGGACCGAAGCCCAAGTGGCTGCTTCACAGATGTTACGAATAGGAACACCCCTCTGCAGGGCAGTAGAGGCAGCCATACCCCTAGTCGAATGGGCCTGTAAGCCTCCTGGAGGGTCCTTACCCGCCAGGTGGCAACATTCAGAAATTGCCAAGATAATCCATCTAGACAAAGTCTGCTTAGTCACTGCTTGTCCCAAACGACTTCCAACGTAACCAATAAAGAGCTGATCGTCCACTCTGACCCGGGACATGCGTGAAATATAGAAACTTAAAGCTCTCCTAGGATCTAACCTATGGAGCCTCTCCTCGTCCTTACCAGGATGCACAGGAGGATAAAATGCTGGAAGAATGACCTTCTGGCTCAGATGAAAATCGACACAACCTTCGGAAGAAAAGAAAAAACTCTAAGGACAATCCTGTCCTTAAGAAACACAGTGAAGGGTGGCTTAACAGACAGTGCCTGTAACTAACTCACTCTGCGAGCGGAAGTGACCGCAACTACAAAACACAGTTTTCAGGGTTAACAGTCTCAAAGGACAAGAATGTAAAGGCTCAAATGGAGCACCCATTAGAAACTTGAGAACAAGGTTCAAATCCCACCCGGGCACCTGGAAAGGTGACGGAGGGAACACATTAGTGAGCCCTTTCAGAAACTGAGAAATTAAAGGAATCTTAAAATAAGAATACTCCTCAGACAAGCGCTGAAATATGGACAGCGCCACCAGTTAACGTTTAATGGTACCCACTTGCAAGCCCCTGTGGGCTAAAGAAAGCAAAAAAGACAGAACCACAGGAATGTCACATGAAAAAGGATCCACATTCTCAACCCTGCACCAGTCGCATAACTTTCTCCAACGGTACAGGGACTTTGTTGCCGGCCGTCTGGCCGAAAGCAACACCTCCATCACGTCCTCAGGGAGGTCCCAATCCTTATACCTCAACCTTTCAGAAGCCAAGCGTGAAGGTTGAGGGATCAGACCTCTGGATGGAGAACCTGAACCCCCTCCCGTGAGAGCAGATCGTCTCGGTAGGCAGGACGACTTGGAGGGCAGATGGACAAGTCAAGAGGGTCCGGGTACCACGCCCTCCAGGCCCATGCCGGAGCAATGAGGATCGTCCGGGAATCGAACCTCTGTAACCTCTGCAGCACATCCGGGATGACGGGGACTGGAGGAAACGCGTTCAGCAGTGGGAAGGACCACTCCACCACAAACGCGTCTCCCAAGGCTCCTTTTGGAGGACATTCCTGCAAGCAGAACTTTTCGCACTTCCGGTTGACACTGGAGGCGAAGAGATCCACTTGAGGGGTCCCCCAAAGGGCAAAGATCGAATCTCCTGAGCCAACTCCCACTCGTGAGAGACCGCGCTCTGCCTGCTCAGAGCATCCGCCGTCTCGTTTTCGTCTCCGGCCAGATGAACTGCAGAGATCGAAATTTCCTGCTGGATGGCCCAGAACCAGAGCTGCATCGCCTCCCTGCACAGAGGAAGTGACCCTGCCCCCCCCCCCTTTGTTGAGGTAGGGCATGGCCACTGTGTTGTCCGTCAGAATCAGGACATTATTCCCTCGCAGTCGGCAGAAAAGCCTTCAGGGCAAGCCTGATGGCCCTCAGCTCCAACAGATTGATAGGGAAGTCTGGACTCCGACAGAGACCAACAACCGCTGACTGTCAGCTCGTTGGCATGAGCTCCCCATCCCGTGAGGGACGCGTCCGTCACTATCGTCACCTCCGACCAGGGCAGCCAAAATGGAGCCCCCCCTCGTCAGATTGCCTTTGACGGCCCACCACAGAAGGTCCTGGGCGACCGAGGGCGGCACCTGAACGGGGTCCGACATCCTGCCGGAGGACTGTGACCACTGGAGCTTGAGAGCCCATTGCAAAGATCCCATCCGCAACCTGGCCTCACGCACAAGAAGAATGCAGGATGCCATGAGGCCGAGCAACCTCAAGAACTTGAACGCTGGGAGACTCTGGGAATGTTGAAACTTGTGCACCATCTGCTGAATGTGGTGAGCCCTCACCTGGGGAGGAAAACACTGCCCCAGGGACGTGTCGAGCACTGCTCCGATGTACTGGAGCAGCTGAGTTTGCGTCAAGTGGGGCTTCTTTAAGTTGAGGGAGAAGCCCAGCTTGTGAAGGGATTGGCAGGTGACGGACAGATGATCCAGGACTTGCTCAGGAGAGCGTTCCCTGATCAACCAATCGTCCAGGTAGGGGTAGACGTGAATCCCCCTTTCCTGAGATGAGCTGCCACAAACACCATGAGCTTGGTGAAGACCCTCAGGGCGGAGGTCAATCCTAACGGCAGGACCCGAAACTGAAAGTGCGAGTCACCAACCGCGAATCTCAGGTACTACTTGTGCTTTGGATGGATCGGCACATGAATATAAGCGCCCTTGAGGTCGAGAGACACCAACCAGTCCTGAAGGACTTGAGAAAGAGTAACCGTCTTGAACTTGTCCTTCCTGAGGCGCGTGTTCAAACCGCGCAAGTCCATGATGGGTCTCAATCCTCTGTCTTTCTTCGAAATCAAAAAATAAAGGGAATACCATCCCTTGTTCCCCTCCGCTACAGGCACCAGTTCTATGGCGCCTTTCTCCAGCAGGGATTGAATTTCCTGCGCAAGAAGCGAATCCAGACTCTTCAAAGAGAGATTCCCTGATGGATTGTCTTGAGGCCTCTGCTGGAAAGGAAGACAGTAGCCATGGGCTAGGATCTCCTGAACCCACACATCTGAAGTAATGGCACGGCAGTCTACAAGATGCTGCGCCTGCCTTCCCCCAACCGGAAAAGCATGGGCCTCATGACTGAGCTGAAGCGGCTGCGACAGTGCCTAAGGGCAAAGAGGCAACTGCTTGCGCGGTCTTGGCACCTCGAGTACCTTGTTTTCCACCTCTGGCACTCCAACGGTTGCCACTTTGGCTTGTAGCTCCTCACGATTTACTAAAGGACAAGCAATATCGAAAGGAACCTCCCCTCCATTGCTGTCCCCTAGGACGAAAAGGCGGTGTTTGGCGAACTGCAGCGCCCAACGACCTCGCTGCAGCTTTGGAGGTCTGCAACCTCTCCAGACTCTTGTGAGCCTTGCTGCCAAAAAGATGGTCACCATCAAAGGGCATGTTGAGGAGCAAAACCCGACTTCCGCAACCACGCAAACCTGCGTATTACAGTGCTCGCGGCCATGGACCGGCTGACGCAATCGACCATGTCCAGACCCGACTGAACGGATTCACACATTGCATCCTTGCCATCCTGCACGAAGGCAAGGAACCCATCCCGTTCCTCCCCTTCGGGAATATGATCAGCCGCTAGGGAAATACAGTTCCACAGAGTGTGCGTGAAACGAGACAAGGCACAAACGGAGTTGGCAGCCTGAAGCGCCATACCCCCAGAAGAAAATACGTTCTTCGCCCAGCCGTCAAAACGTTGGTCGTCCCTATCAGGAGGGATGGTAGGGTACGACGCCTGCTTTGCCAGGGCCGTAGCCGCCTGCACCACCAAACTCTCCAGAGTAGGGTGCGTGGTCAAGTAGCAGGGGTTCGCCACTGGCTGGGCGATATTTCCTCAACAGGGACTTGCTCACTGCCGGGACACCCTCCAGAGCAGTCCAAGCCGCAGCCACCCTTCTCTGCAAGGCCATATGGAATGGCAGTACCGGGTCAGTCGGAGGAGCTGGGTCCAGGATATCAATCAGGTCAACCTGCTGAAAATCCCCAGGGGGGGGCAGACGACCCCAGGTAATCCTTGACCTTCGACATGAGGCTCCGGCCAACCAAACTCCACCTCCAGAGAGGTGTCTAGACCACTGGCGTCATGCAGCGACTGACACAGGTCCTCAAGTTGACGATGACCAGAAACAATGTCATCAGGAACCTCACCTTCCTCAGACCCCTCATCCACCTCAGAAATAAAATCCATAGGCTGGAAGGAGGGTATAGAAAAAGGCACAAAGACATGTTTAGCCTTGGCCAGAGCCTTTCTGGGGGGTGCCACGGGGTACCTCCGACAAGGCCGCCTTTGAAAGGCGTGGACGGAATCGGCGTAGACGTCGAGCGTGGCGCCGACAGCATCGACACAGGCCTTGAGGGCGGAGCCCCGAGCATGTCTCAACAGCGATGGCGTTGACTACTTCCACGGAGGCGGGGCCTCGAGAGAGTCCGTCGACGACCTCGGCGTCGATGTCTTCCTCGAAGACTTCACAGGTTCTCGCGGTCTCAAGGGCGTCGAGGACCGGGACCTGGAACGGGCATGCCTAGAAAGACCATCCTTGTCCCACCGGGACCTCGAAGGCGCCCGGTGGTCGCGATGACTGCTCAAGCCCGAAGGCGTACAAGCAGTGTCTCTAGCACAGCCACGATCGGCGTCCTCAGACGGCGCGGACGTATGGGAGCCCTGCGATTGAAAAATCACCAACATCTCCTTTTGGAAGAAATCCCATTCCTCAGGAGTGGAATGCTTGTTGGGACAAGCAACCCGCTGACGGGCGGAGTCCTCGGAAGAAGACGGGGAAGGCGACCTCTGACAGCGCTTCCTGGAGTGCCTTCGAAGAGGGAGCGGAATGGCAGGACCGACTCCCAGACCGAGAACCCCCGGACTCACGACGACGATGCGGAGAGTCGCCCCTCGAATCGTCCGTCGAAAGCCCAGTGAAACGCAACTTCCGGGGCTTGGCCACCTTACCGACCGCCAGCTTCTTCTTACGCTCCTGCAAGGCCTTCGATGTGAGTGATTGGCAGTCTACACAGTCGTCCGTATCATGGTCCTCCGCGAGGCACCAGAGGCAAGCGTTGTGCGTATCCGTCAGCGACATCTTGGACCCACACACCCGACACTTCTTAAACCCGGGCCGCGGGGTGGAAGAAGCCGAAGACAACATACGATAGCAATGAAGAAACCGGTTCGAAGAACCGAAAGAACAGGATTCAGTAGAATTGAGGCGTGTCGAGATCTCCGAAAGCGAACACAATCGTGGAAAAAAAAAGAACTGAGGCTACGGGCGTCGTGCGTCCTACTTCTAACATCCGGTGACGTCGGCTCGACGGAGGCCCTCGAGGACAGCGTATCGACGCAGAAAGATTTTCTGAAGCAGCACAGCTTTGGTGATTACTGTCATAGATATGGAATACGTCGGAGGACCCAATCCCCTCGAAATAAGCATCCTGACAGTGAATGACACCAACCAATCCTGGGGTTGGAGGGCCTGAAGCATCAGTGTGAGCATCTTGTACTTGTCCTTCCTGAGGAACTAGTTTGAGCATCTTAATTCCAAGATGGGTCTCAGTCTTCCGTCCTTCTCGGGTATTAAAAAAATAAGTGGAGTACCATCCCTTGTTCATGTCCACTACAGGCACTGGTTTTATAGTGCCTTTTTTCTAACAGGGTTAACATTTCTGCACAAGGAGCATATCTGGAATACTTAAATGTGGTTCCCCGGTGGATTGTTCTGAGGTCTCCTTATAAAAGGAAGGCAGTAAACGTGGGGTATGGTTTCTAGAGCCCAAGCTGTAATGTCTCGCCATCCTTCTAGATGGCGAGACAGTCTGCCCATCACTGGTGAACTGTGACTCAAGACCTCAGTGGTTTTGAGGCGACTGATGCAGTGGCCGATAAGGAGGCTTCTGCTTGAGCTGGCTTTGCACCTCTACCTCATCCACCATGAGGACATTTTCTCTCACCCCCTTAACTGGCCATTCCTCTCGCCAATCCAACTGAGGAGTAGTAGCGAAAAGGTCTACACCTCAAAGGTTGCACACTAGGATGAAAAGGCTGGGGTTGCCTAATAGCGTTACCTACAGATTTGGCAGCCGCCTTGGAGGTCTGCAACTTCTCCAGGCTCTCGTCAGACTGGTTGATAAAAAGATGAGACCCGTCAAAAGGCATGTTAAGAAGTCTAGATTGCACATCAGGTGCAACACCCGACATTCTCAACCACGCAAATCTGCGTATAACGGTGCTGGTAGCCATGGCTCTATTGATGCTAGCTGCAGAAACCAAACTTGATTGAAGAGCCTCACACATGGCCTCTTTGCAATCTCCACAAAAAACCGTCTTTCATCCCCTTCGAAAATGGCTCTGCTGCCATGGAAATGCAGTCCCATAGAGTGAACGTAAACTTGTGACGGCACATGTGGAGTTGGCAGATTTTAGTGCCATGCTCACTGCAGAAAATACCTTCCTTGCCCATCCATCTACGTGTTTGTCGTCCCCATCAGGAGGAATGGCAGGGTACACAGCTTGTTTTGATTTTGCAGTAGCTATCTGCGCCACAAGGCTCTCCGGAGTGGGGTGTTTTGACAAGTAGTCGTGGGTCACTACTAAAAGGGCGGTACTTCTTAGTTATGTTTTTATCAACTGCCGGATTAGTCTCTGAAGTCTTCCAGTTTCTGACCACCCGTTTCTGCAAGGCTATATGGAAGGGAAGATGGGATCTGATTGTGGACCTTTGTCAAGAAAGTCAGTAAGGTCGTCCGTTTCAAATGGTAATGGAGGCCTACTCCAACCCATGTAATACACCACCTTTGACATGAGCTGCCTGTAGGATGCATCTGCATGCTCCACAGCCTCTGGTTTTTCCAAACTCAATTTCAGGTGAGGTATCAACCCCACTTGCAGTTTGTACATTTTCATAAAGGTCCTGCATCCTGGACTCTTCTGAAATGAAACTGTCTGGTACATTGGGCGTGCCATATTGCAAGCCAAATGGGGTCTCTTCATCAGACCGCTCCTCCTCTTCAAAAATTGAAGAAAGAGACTTAAAATCTTTCTTAGGCAGAGGAAAATATGTTTTGTCTGGGATTGGGGATTTTGGCATAATTGGCTTCGACTTCGTAGTGGTAGTCTAGGTTTTCTTCATCAGCGCCATTGGTTTAAGGGAGGGGGGGGCTCTGTGTCGACAACACAGCCAGTAAAGATGGCGCAGCTGGTGTCCAAGTCTTCAGCGTTGACTTCGACGTCAAGGGTTTGGCATGTGTCGAAGGCACTGCTGGCATTGACGACCTCGACTTGTGCATATGTCTCGTGTGATCCTTCAATGAAACATCTGATCAAGGCCTAGAAGGCTCACAATGTGTATCAGGCCATTTTCGCATGCTAGAGGGCGTGCAAGACTTAGGACTAGACCTTTCCTTTCTGGCTTCTTTCGAAAGCTCGGTAGGAACATTGCTTGGCTTTTGTTTTTCAAAAATCTTAAGCATTTCAGCTCTGAAGGCTTCCCACTCGGCTGGAGTGGATTTCTTGGTTGGGCAAGCAACTCTTTCGGGGGAAGCGTCCACTGACTAAGTCGACGAAGGCGACCTACAATGCCTTCTCTTCGACTTCTTTGCGGACGAAGAAGAGTAGTGTGAGCCACTCTTGCTCTGGACCGTTTGGCCTTCTTCCTCCAAGGAGAGTCGCCTCTCGACTTGTCAGTCGAAGGTTTCACAGATCAGGTAGGGAATTTGAGGGAATTTGCCTACTTTCAGCTTCCCCTTCCATTCCCTCAAGGCTTTTCCAGTCATGGACTGGCACAGTGAGCAGTCGGAGGTGACATGGTCTGCTCCGAGGCACCACAAGCAGATACAGTGCGAATCAGTCAGGGACATTTTCGATCCGCAAACCCGACACTTTTCAAAACGGGACTTCGGAGTGGTCAGTGTCGAAGAGATGTTTTTCTAAGATTTTTAACAAAGACGTCACAAGATGTGAGGCAGGCTGAATTTAGCCAAAGTTATCGCTGTCGCAGAAAAAAATGGAACTGGGGCAAGCGAGCGCTGCGCGTACTATATATATGCCTTCAATGACATCATCCCATCCTCGATGGAGGCCTTCGAGGTGCATCGACTCCATGCCATCGACGCACAGCGCCCTCTGCCAAAAAAAATTCTGAAGCAGGTGAACTGGACAAGTGTCAAAGATGAGGAATACGTGGGAGGACACAATCCATTCAAAGTCTACGTACCTTCAACACCAAGAGGGATGGAAGAGAGGGTGCATGTGAATCTACGGAGATACACGCATCAGAAATGCTGTAATCTCATGATTACAGTAAATAATGTATGCCTTCAAAGACTTGTGGGTCTGCTTAGATTCACATGCTTTGCATAGACTAGCGAGCAGTACCTGGAAAAGGTGGTGGGTTATTTGAAGGTACAGTGGCAAAAAGATTTATCAACACAGTTTGTCCCACCTGTGAATCTTGCTTTGAATGTGTATTTAAGGAGTGAACAGAGATCCAAGTACCTGCCTTGCAAATGGCCTCTAAAAAGGTACATTTGCAAGAAATGCTAGAGTAGCCCATGTGCCTCGGGTTGAATGTGCCCTGGGCTTGAATGGTAAAGTTTTCTTGCATAAAGAACAACATAATTGAACGCATCTTAGAATCCACTTTGAAATAGCTGGTTTAGAGACTGGGTTACCTTCTATTACAGTAGCCATAGACACAGAGCTGGTCTGTTCCTATTCGTTTTGTCTTGTTTAGATAATCTACGACAGCATTTCTGACATCTAGTGTATAAAAGCTTTGTTCAGCTGAATTGGTAGGATTTTTAAAGAAAGTTGGCTATACTATGAATTGGTTAACATGGAACTTTGTAATACATTTAGGTGAGAATCGTGGCTGTGTTCACAGAACCACTTTGTCTTTGTAAATACAAATGGATCTTGAACTGAGAGGGCTTGCAGTTCACCAATTATTCTTATAGAAGTAACTGCTTACAGTCTTGTAAGCGAGATGCTTAAGGCTGGTTTTATGCATTGGCTCAAAAGGGTGACCCATGAGTTTGTGCAGTATAATATTCAATGCCCAGCCGGGAGTTGGATTTGCTAAGGGGGGGGGGGGGTGAGTGTCATCTTTTAATCCCTTCCATAAAGGCTTTAATTACTGGAAATTTCCACCAAAGCTCTTAACATATTAGACTCTGGGTTAGTCAAAGTAAAGTAGGTAAAGCACTATGTAGGATGGTGAGCAGTCATAGGATTGATAGCATGTCTTGCACCAAATGACAAAGAGTTGCCAATTGTTAAAGCTTGTGTTTGCGTGCTTCTTTGAGGATGTCCATGTATCACTGGGGTAGGTTTTAATGTCCAAACTCTGACATCAAGGAGCCAAGCTGCCAAGTTCAGTGTTTGAGGACATGAATGAAGTGTTGTTCCCCAGTGAAGAGATAGTATGTTGTTATGGGATGGAAGTTGGACTGGAATGCAGAGACACATCTTGAGCAGGTGTGAAAACCACGCATGATGTGCCCACATTGGCGCTACCAGAATACCCTTTACTTGTTCTTGGTGCATCTTGTGGACTATTTTGTTCAGAAGTGTTGGGGGAAAAGTGCACGCAAATCTCCCCAACCAGTTCATCCACAAAGCATTGCCCTTGGATTCGGTCTGGGGATTACTGGATGCAAAGTGTAGGCACTGTGCGTTCTCTTGTGTTGCAAAGAGATCTACGTTTGGTTGACCTCAGTTTGCAAAAACATTGTGAAGGATGTCTTTGTGCAAATGCCATTCATGCTCTGAAAGAAGTTGAAGTTTTCAGCAAGCTTGTTTTTTTTTTAGAAAAAATGCATTTTCAAGCCTGCACTATTGCCAGTTCAGCCCAACATTCTTAATTACAATTTAGCCTTTTTTTCTTTTGTTTTACTTTGTCTCCAATAGGGTATCATGAATTTGCCCTGATGAAGGTGGCAACATAACCACCGAAACACGAGAAAAGATAAGGGGGACTTGGCTTCCAGACCTTACTACTTTGGACACTTGGACAACTGTTCCCACTCCTGGGAGTATTTTGGCAATCTGGAAACATACCACTATTTGGTTATTTCTTTTTATAACTAGTCATGCCATCCCTTGTTTTTTCCCCCTATACGCGTTGGCCAACCCAGCTCGGGTTTTCCCCACAGAATAAAAAAAGAATTTTCAAAAAAATAAAAAACTTTAGGACTCTCTCAAACAAAGACGTACCTGAATACACAGTAATGGGTACATAAGACCTGATGGGTTCGATTACCCGTTTAAAATAATCACATTTTTCTACAAATATAGAATAATTTTTACCAAAATTGTTTAGTTTTCATTCACCTTTTGCTTTAATATATATATATATATATATATATATATATATATATATATATATATATTTTTTTTTTTTTTTTTTCCTTTTTCTTTTTCCTTTCTTCAGCACTGGGTCTCTATACACCTACATTTTTTACCTTTCTCCATTCCTGTTCCTTTACTTCAGCATTTGGAACAATATGATTAAAAAATGATGAAATGTTTTCTTTGCTTTTTTTATATATGTTTTGTGATCAAGAAGATTTTTTAGTTCAAGGTTGACATTGAACATATTGCAACTATTGTCTACATTTCCTTTGATGCTATCCTGAATGCAAAAATATTAGAAATTATATATTGAAAATGTTGAGGTGTATGTGGCATTTCTTTAAATGAACCAGGCCATAATAAGGCCAGGACGAGGGGTTGAATTTGATACAGGAAAACCCCAGTCGAAAGGTACTCCACTAACTATATAAGGTGAAGAGTATATCCTTATGTGCAGCAACGTATTTTTATGTTATTTAAGTTCCTACTTAGCATGTCAGCTAGGCAGATGTCTCCCCCGGGACATGTTACGACAGTAGGTATAGGTGTTGACGAAGTGCCCAAAGCCATATGTTCTGTCTGGGCTATTTTGGACAGACCTGCTGAGTGCGTTTCCCCAGTTTGTTGATGTAGTACATCATTGTGGTGCTGTTTGTCTGGACTAGAACGGTCTTGTTCTGAAGGAGGTGTTGGAAGGGTTTTTATTTAGTTGATTTGTAGTGCGCTGGAACATCACCCGTGGTCATAGAAGTGCGAAGACCAGAAAAACCACGAAACAAAAATAGGGATTAGACAGCCCAGATCAAGGAAATTCCTTACTGAATGTATTAAAAAAAGAAGGGTCTTGAGCCTACGCTTGAACAGCGTTATTGCCCTGCATAGTCTCAGATCTTGGTGTAGGGCATTCCACAAACGAGGGGCTGCTACAGAGAAGCAATCATCTTGTACATTGGATAGCTTGGCTGCAGGTACTTCTAGAAGTCCTGTGTTAGTTCATTGAGTATGCCTAGCTGGCAGCGAGATTAGCCGTTTAGTCAATTAATCAGGGCTTTTCCCGTAGATACATTTATGAGTGATGCACGGCGTCCTAAAAAGGATAATTATTTGCACAGGCAACTAATGAAGTGACCTTTTTACTGCAGACCATGCTCTGTTGTACAAAGGCCTGTGACTGCCCTGACTAAATTATTTTGAACTACTTGCAGTGGATTAATCTCCATCTTGCCAATGCCCTGAAGAAGGCTGGCACAATAGTCCAGACGTGACCCGCTAATTGCACAAGCTAATGTGACACTATCTGCAGTACCAAGGAATGGGCTGACCTGCACCAGTAATTTCATAGAGTAGGAAGTGCGGGACACAAGTCTGCCGACATGTACTTTCATTGTGAGTTCTGAATCCAACACCATTCCCAACTTTTTAACTTTCATAAGTTGACAATCATTAATTTCAAAGGTGCATGGGCAGGATCCATTTTGCACAGCTTGGAGGCGGTACCCACCAACATGATTACCGTTTTTCCATTGTTAAGTACCAGTCCATTCAGAGTCATCCACTGATAGATTATAAGTGTCATTGATAGTCTGTGAGTCTAGCTCATAATTTTACTGGTCATCACTTCATAGTTTGCGTACCCAAAGCCTTCTGCATCTAGACGGTTGAAGGGTGAAATAGCGAACACATTGTGTTGAGGACACAGAAGAACTCTGATGTACTCCACAAACCAATTCATAGCCTTGTGCCAAATCTTCATGAAATTTTAAGTTACTTACCTGTAACTATTTTTCTCCAGCATGGGTCTGGCATGGATTCACATGCTCATGAATATTCCCCATCGGCTGGGAATCCTCTGTAAAAGAAAAAACAGCTTCACTTTCACTTTAAAAACTATTTCTCCTCTAAACCATTCACTGTCCTCTGGGTCATACTACCCACATCCAATGCCAGTCCTCTCCCCAAGCCCTGCCTCTGGCAGACATCTTCAGATTTGGTAAGCACATAAAGTGGCAGTATGACCAAGAAGAGCCGCAGAGGGGACCGGGGGAATATTCATATGTGAATCCATGCCAGACCCATGCTGGAGAACAATATATGAAATGATATATGATATGGCATTTATAACGCGCCTATACACAAGTGTTTCAAGGCGCGACAAGGCAAGGGAGGGGGGAACAGAGGGAGGACAGACAACGATCCTACTAGGCCAGGTGTCATTCAGATCGCGCAAGTGCATGGGAAGGGGGAAGGGACAGTGCAGTACATGGGAGTAGATAACAACAAGTAAAGGTAACATCCCGCAAGTGGCAAGTTCAAGGGTAGGTGCAGACATCAGGTGTCAAGTGCTGGTAGGGGGACTTTAGGGATACAGAAACAATCCCCAAGTGCGGGGGATGCCAGGCGGGCAGTGCAGGCATGTCCGATTTGTGGAGGAAGAGTCCAGGGTTGGCGCTCAGCGGGTGTCCAGGTAACCAATGCAGTTCTGCTTACAGCCAGGAGGTCAGCAGGGGAGAGGAGGAGCGAAAGCAGAAGCAAAGAGAAAGGTTTTGAGGTGCCGGAGATGGTTCTCCTCAGAAGCGAAGGACCATGAGGGAGTTGGAGGCGGATGAGCGAAGAGCTCGAGAAGGAAGATATTTAGGAAGAGAGTGTTGAATGTATTGAGGCCACGTGCCCCAGTGTCCTTGTGGACAATGCATAGGGTTTTTAACATAATCCTTGCAGCCACTGGGAGCAAGTGCATATATTTCAGTCCTGGGGAAATACGATCCCAGGGCTTGAGGCCAAGGACAAGGACAAGTCTTGCAGTTCTGTTCTGGATGAGTTGCAGAGGGCGGAGAGTAGAGGAAGGCAGATTAAGAAAGAGGCTGCTGCCTGTAGAGCATGTAGAGAAACAGAGCTCTGGAGACAGTGAGCTTCGGGTGGAAGGAGAGGAAAGGAAGAATACCTCTGAGGAGGTGCAGCTGGTAGTGTGACTTCTTAGAGACGTCATATGTGAGGAGAAGGAGAGTATGACCCCGAGGTTTATAGCAATGCAGGTGGGAGCAGGAAGAGGACCAAGAGAAGCCGGCAGGAGAGCAACAAGAAAGGAGGTAGCAGGTGTGCCGATGAGGAGAATCACAGTCTTACTCGCATTAAGGCAGAGGTCATTGGCGGCACACCACTCCTGAATAGCAGACAGTCGGAGACGAGGGACAGAGAAGAGGTGGCTGAAGTTAGCCTGAAAATGAGCTGCGTGTCACTGAAAGTTGTGGCAGAGAGCGGCAATGCAGGGGCAAGGAGTGCCAGGTATTGGTTGAACAGCTGGGGAGAGAGGTTAGACCCCTGGGGGACACCACAGGTAGAGAAAAAGATAAAGAGGAAGGACCCAAGTTCGACCTGGGAGGATCGGTCAGAGAGGAAAGAAGTCAGCCATGCCAGGGCCTGACCGGTGATACCCAGGTTATCACAGACAACTGAGCAGGATGGCATGCTTGACCGAGTCAAAGGCAGAAGAGAGATCAAGCAAGATGAGGACACAGGGGGGTGTTAGAGTCAAGGTTGGAGAGCAGGTATTCACGGATGTTCAGGAGAGCAGTTTCCGTGCTTCTGGAAGCTCTGAAGTCAGAATGATGGTCATGAAGACAACCAACAGATTCAGTGTGGAGATTAAGCTGGGAGATGGCCAGTTTCTCCAGGAGCTTGCCCAGGAAGGGAGTGATGGAGATTAGGTGATAGTTAGCCAGGCAGGAGGGGTCAGCAGAGGGTTTTTTAAGAAGAGGGTGCACAAGGGTGTGCTTCATGTGGGATGGGAAGAATCCAGTGGCGAATGTGTGGTTGCAGAAGACAGCCAGGGCAGGAGCCAGGGAGTCGATGTGGTCCTTAATGGTTTTGGAGGAACAGGGATCAACCTGTTTTGACAAGACTTTCATAGATCAGACTTGTCTAGAAACCTTGTCTGAGGAGAAGAGGAGGAAGGCAGAGAAGGAAGGATGAGAGGAGGCTGCAGAAGGGCCAGAGGAAGAGCAGGAGAGTGAGGACAGGATGTCCTGAGTTTGAGATGAAGTGAGAAGCCAGTGCCATACAGAGGGCCTGGGAAGGGACAGGAGAGGTAGAGGCTGTGGCAGGATTGGCCAGTTCCTTGTAGATTTTAAAAAGTTCAGCCGAGTTGTTAGATGCCGCAGAGACACAGGCTTGATTGTGGGCTCCCTTCTTGGTGAGGACAGGGCGGTATTGCCTTTGGAGCAGGTGGCAGGCCAGTCAGTCGGAGGATGGATATGAAGCACTGCATATTCTCTCGGCCACCCTGCACTTGCGTTTAAGGGTGACGAGGTCTGAGTCGTACCAGGAGTTGCACCTGGCTTTGGACTTCAGGCAGATTCTCATGACAGGGGCAAGAATATCAAGAGTATCAGATATAGCAGAGTGAGGCGTGCAAGGGCTGTGTCAGGGTGAGAGTCAGCCAAAGAGGGGGTGGGGGGGGGTGAGAAAGTGGCAGCGAAAGCCTCAACTGATACGCGCTTCATGGCTCGGATGACCGAGAAGGTGGGTGGCTGTGATGGAAGTGGCTTGGCCTGGGAGGTGGAGAGGGTGAGATGGGAGGAAAGGAGAAAGGGATCACTCCAGGAGAGAGGAGTGGTGAGAGGGATAGAAAGCGGAATGTCTGAGTGAGTCAGGCCAGATGGGAGAATAGTGAGTGGAAGAGAGTTGCAGAGGTTGTGAAAGAGTCCAGAGGGCATCCAGGTGGATGTTGAAGTCTCCAAGAAGGAGGAGTTGAGTGGTCGAGGCCAGGAGTCAAGTGGAGAGGTCAGCCCACTCAGAGAGGAAGGAGGAAATCTGACCAGGTGGTCAAGAGATAGTAGCCACAGTAAGGGAATGGCTAGGGGAGAGAGAGCCTGCAGACGAGGCATCCAACAGAGGAGTAGGCCTGCATAGGAATGACAGAGGCAGGAATCCACTTGGGGAAGATCAGGGCCACACCCCCCTCCGAAGCGTGTGGACCAGGGCACGGAGCGGATCTTGTAGCCATTAGGGAGGAGTGTGTCAAAGCTTGTAACAGAGCTGGCCGTGAACCATGTCTCGGTGAGACCAAGGACATCAAGGGCAAGTTCTTCCAAAAGGCAGCAGATGTCGGGAGGAGTGTTTGGCATCTGAGCAAGAGTCAAGAGTGGCAATGTGGAGAAGGTTGACCTCTTTGAAGGACTTCCGGGGAGGGGTACAGATCAGAGGTACGCATTGCGGAGGTGAAGGAGCCCGAGAGGGGGCAGGGGGGGAAGAGGGAAGGAGGGCAAGGTAGCCGAATAGGATGTGGCAGGGGGAGGCGAGGAAGCTGTGGAGGGGGGGGTGCGGGGACAGCAGGAGAAGAAAGTAAATTGATGAGGCGCGGGAAACGTCTATCAAAGAGGTGAAGGTTGGCTTGAGGGCCTTGGACCAGAGCAGTCTCATTCGAATAAACATTAATGATGACCTTAGAGGAAGGAAGGAGGTCAGGAGGGCATCCCACCGGGTGCCATCATTAATGGGAGAGGAAGAGCAAGGAGAGAGCACAGAGACCATATGTAGGGTCAATAGATCTGACGAGGGAACGACAAATAGGTTATCTGTGAGAGTTTCCTTGGAGGAGGCACTGGTATAGGTATCAGCGATAGGGAGGCCTGGGTTGAAGGCCAGGATGTCCTTTTTAAACTTCTTCCTACCAGATTTAGTGAGGAGAGCAGGATAGTCAATAGAGAAGCAGTATGAAAAGATAGGAGAGACAGAGAGCACCAGAGTATGAGTGGGGGAACACTAGGGAAGAACACAGGGCAGGGTGCAGGCAGACTAGACAGTGAGAGGCAAGAAGGTTGAGCAAAAGGACAGGGCAACTACACAGGAATAAAGCACCATCTAAATGCACGTATTAGGACAGGAGTAGAAAACAAACCTACGTTTGAGAATCCTGAATAGAGGGAGAACGCCAGGGTTTCAATGCAATTATAAATATGATACAGTGCAAATTATTAAAACAGGGGGTAAAACATACCAGAGTTTGAGGATTGGCAGTGTGGAGAAGGGGTAAGCAAGGAAGCCTGTTGGACTAACCTGGATGGCGACTGGCGTCCCCTGCGGACTCCTGCAGACACAACCCAGAGCCGCCCAAATGGGAGCTGCCCTTTGCCTAGGGGCCATTAGCCCTAGGGGGCTGCCCAGGGAAGGTCAGTGATAAGGGAGGATAGGCCAATCAGGGGGGGGTGGCGGGTTGAGAGGCGGGCGAGAAGGAGGAGAACAAAGAAACATCCCCAGGAGCTCACACATGTCCTCTACCAGGCGCAACCTACGCTGGCTCCCCATTACACTTCGCATCTCACTCAAAACTCTTGTTCTAACACACAAGGCACAAAATAATGCTGCACCTGCTTACCTGTCCACGCGCTTCACACAACATACAACATCCAGGCCACTGAGATCTGCACAGGCGCACACATTATCCATGCCCAGTTTCAAGCTTCAGACAGCTAGGGGCTCGAGTTTCCCAGTCCTGGCTGCTAAACTGTGGAATTACCTAACCAAAGATCTGAGGAATGCTCCAGCCATCCAATCCTTCAAAAACAGAACTAAACAGTGGCTTCATGAACAGGATGCACAGGCCTCCACTGTGTAATTTATGCAGCGGTCACCCGCAAACAGGCTACTCACTGTATATACTGTATATTTGACCATTTTGCCATTCCTTGTAATATTTCTGATTCATGTTCTTATTCTTGATAATCTGTATCTATCGATGTAACACTTTCTGTAACTACCTATCCAAACATGCGCCCTGATGCCTCTGGGCAGGGTGCACAATACAAATAAACAAAATACAAATACAAAGCGGAAGGGAAACAGGGAGACCGAGGACACTGTCAGGCAAATATACAGTTTGTCAACACAATTTAGCAACGTAGCAACAATTTTCAAACGCCCAGGAGGGCAGCAGAAGTAAATTGGTCTCGCTACACTCACCCGCTCAGCCTGGTGAAAATTGTTAATAGTTACAGTTAAGTAACTTAAGTAACAAACCTTAAGCAGCATGCGGTCTTGCATGGAATCACATGCTTATGAATAACGAATGTACATTAGTACACATTACACAACCACGGGAGGAGGCAAGGCTCAACAGAAGCAATTAACACTTACCCCTAGAACAGACTCTCCTCAAGCAAACAGGTTGCGTAGCGCTGCCGGGCCAAATATTGACTCCTCCCTGGAAAACCCTGTCGATGCAGTAAGAACTTCGTGAAGGTAAGCGTGTACCTCCGCGTTGCAGTCCTGCAGATGTCGAGCATAGGCACACCCGAAAGGAACGCCGATGCAGCGATCACTCTGGTGGAGTGGGCTCTCGGATGGCCCGACAGAGGGCAGTTAGCCAGCCGATGACAGTGCATGATGCAGCTGGACATCCATTTTGAGATGGTAGCCTTGGACAAGGCCTTCCCATGATTCGCAGGTCCAACCACAAACATTTAAGAAGTCTTCAGAAAACTCATAGTGCGTGCCACGTAGAACTTCAAGGCACGAGCAACATCCAGCGAATGCAGGGTCGTCTCTGCTGGCGACGACAGGTTTGGAAGAAAACAGGCAACACCAAAGGCTTGTTGAGGTGGAATTCCGATGGGATTTTCGGCATGAAAGTGGGGTGCATAAGCAACACCACCCTCGATTCGTTTAACGTCAGATATGGCTGCTTGCAGGATAGGGCCTCGATCTCACCCACTCGACTGGCTGAGGTGATGACCACAAGGAACGCAGTCTTCCACAAGCGAAACTTGAGTTGGGCCCGATACATAGGTTCGAAGGGTGCCCTCATGAGTCTGGTCAGGACTATGTTGAATTCACCAGCAGGAAAGATCAAAAAAATACCTTGAGAAACTCCTTGACGAGTCTGTAGGACCACAATGAGGATCTTCCCGGGGAACTGGTGTAGCGCAAGATGGCCACCATGTGTACCTTAATGGATGCGTGAGCCCGACCAGCTTTTGCCAAGGAAAGCAAATATTGAAGAATCTGTGGGGCTAGTAACCCTCAGAGGGGTAATCTTCTGTGATCGGCACCACGTGGAGAAACGCTTCAACTTATGGCTGCTGGCTGTTCATAACCTCCAAACTCTAAGGCGGCAAGAGCCATGCCTTCAGGTTCAGAGATCCTGGGTTGTGATGTAGGATTGCGCCTCTCTCTCTTGTGAGCAGATCCGGAAGTACGAGCAACTGAAAGTGACACTGACAGGCTAAGTACGTCTGGATACCAAATCTGCCTCGGCCACACAGGGGCGATGAGTATCATCTTGCACCGACACTGTCCGAGTGTGTTCATCACACATAGCAGGAGAGGAAACTAAGGAAAAGCGTACAGAAACCGACATTCCCACAGGAAGGAGAGCACGTCCCCCATGCTGCCCAGATGGTGGAATCTGCTGGCAAACTTCTGCCACTTTCATGGCAAACTGATCGATCAGGGGTCTGCCCCATTTCACAGATGGGCCACCTGATACTGTCGAAGTTCCCACATGTGTCAGGAGCGCAGTTTCCTGCTGAAGGAGTCGGCAATGGTGTTCTTGACATCTGCAAGGTGGAACGGGATGAGGAACATCCCCTGTCTGATGGCCCAATGCCACAAGCCCTGAGCTCCTTGGAGAGCACTGAGGATACACTGCCCCCCTTGCTTCCTGATGTAGAACATGGTGGTGTTGTCCATGAAGACCCTCGCCACCTTGCCTCTCGGAGATGGTAGGAAAGACTTGAGTGCCCAGAACACCGCCCGTAGGTCCATGATGTTGATACGCAGATCCTTCTCCTATGGAAGCCTCAGGCGTATAGACATTCAGTGTGAGCTCCCCCAACCTGCCAAAGACGCATCCGTAATGACCGTCTCCTAGTACGGCAGGGTTTGAAATCTTGTTCCCTGGGCGACGTGGGAGCGTACCCCTTCCCCCCCACCACTCTACCGCCCGCCAGAATTCCTCGTTGTGGGGGGTCTTGTCCTCAAAACTCGCAGACACTTGTATCCAATGTGCATCCAACAATTCCCATAAGGATTGCATTTGCAACCCGCAGAGACGGACAAGGTAGATGCAGGACGACATGCCCAGCAATGACTTTATAGACCGAACCGTGGCAGTCTTTGCCAACGACAGTTGCTGCACCTTGCTTTTAATGGCCGATAGTCTCTCCTCCGAAGGGGATGCCAGGCAAGACACTGGGTAATCTGGCGCTGAGGAACAGAGCGTACTGCAATGGCATTAATTAGGACTTTGGATGGTTTACGGGGAAGCCCTGCTCTGTCAGTAGGCAAACTGTCTCCTTCGTGTGCTCGTCGGAGCGGTCCCAGGATCGGGCGCGTTATCAACCAATTGTCCAGGTACGTGTATGCCCTGCAGACGCAGGTGGGTCGCATCAGGTCCCAGCATTTTGTGAACATGCACTTCTTCTAGGAGATGAGGGATGTGCTGCACCTGACTGCGAACAGGCAGAATACGAGGACACCTGCGTAGGAACTTCAAGGTGTGTCCCTCGGCGATAGAGTGTCAAGCACCCATCTGTTGGTGATGATCTTGTGCCACCAGGGTGCACGAGTGAGGGCCCGACGTCTTGGCGAGTTCAGGCTTGTTTGGGCACCAGTGCCCAGCCAACTGGCCGACGGCGACGCTGTCCTCCGCTACCATAGGCCTGGGAACGACTCTTGTAGGCTTCCCGCATGGAGAATTGGGGAGGCTGCCTGTATGATGTGGAATATCCCTTAGATCTGCTTGATGCGCGAAAAGAGCCATGCAGCTGCAGTGTTCTAAGGGAACGTGCCGCCTGTGTCCCGTATTTATGGCTTGAAGGAATTCTTCGACCGCCTTCCCGAACAGATTCTCACAGCCGAAATGCATGTCAAGCACCTTTGCATGGACGTCCTGGAGAAAGTTGGTGACCTTCAACCATCCCACCGACTAAGGCATACACCGTTCCCCATCTGTCGGAAAACCATGTTGGCGATGTCCACTGCCACCGTAATGACATGGTCGGACGCCACCTCACCTTCCTGGAAGAGGGCGATGGCCTTGGTTTTCTTGTTGTCGGGAGGGAATTCCAGGATAGGGCCCACCTTGTACCAAAGCTCTCGGTCATATCGGGACAAGGTAGCCAGAGCATTAGCTACTTTGATCGTGGATGCCGCTGTGTAGATGACTCTTCCCCATGGATTCCATCTTTTTCCCCCTCGTTGTCCAGGAGGACTGATGATGCAGAGGCCCGGTTCGCTGAATGTTTTCTTGCAGCGGGCGATACTACCGAGTCCGGCAACGGTTGTGACCTCAAGCACTTGGGTCAGGAGGCTGGCACCCTGCACTTCAACAACCTGCCTCGTTTGGGTTTTTGCATGAGAGCCATGCCTTCCTCCTTAATGTTGTCCAAAAAGGGTACCAACATGAGTCTTCCTCGTGGACTCCCGTTGTTGATATATGAAACCCTCCTTTTTGGTTTCTTAAGGTACCAGCTGGAATAGCGGAGGCCCTGGAGATCGAGTGGAATGATCCCACCTCATCTGGTGAAAGCCTCTATGAGGGGAGTCCAGATGCAGTGATTTGTTGTCTGCCGGGACGAAGTGCTCATCTTTGTCGGTTCCCGTGGTCGTGTCCGTATCAGTGTCTGTTTGTGTATCCGGGTCCGCTGGTGGAGTTGGCTCCTGACGTGGTGGAGGATGGTGCAGCGGTGTCTGATGGCGCTTCCTCTTCACTTGGGAGGCTGGACAGGAGCCTGCGGTACAACAGGTGCCCGGGTGGCAGAAACCTCTGCTGGAGCTCCGTCACCAGGGTGTAGCGAGTTGACAAGATGTCCATGGATATGTCCCTCTGCTGTGGTGGGAATGATGGAATGCTAGGGCCTGCGCCATCGTCCTCCTCGTGGACTGTATGGACGGACGCTTGGTCGACGACATCCGTGGAAAAGATGTCCATTGGATGATTTTAAACTTTGGAGAGCTTCTTTGGAGCCTCCTCGTCACCCCCTTTTCCCTCCTGAGGGCCATGTACCGGGATGTGAACCAGTGCCTTTCGCCCCCAGGGGCACCCCCCCCTGTGGCTGACCGCAGCCTTTGCTAATGCCCGTCGCGCCTGGGAGGCAGGGGTTCTCTCGTCAGGTCGGTATCACACGCTGTAGCCGTCACCCCAGAGGAGGTCTACGAAGCGGTCAACAGCAACTTTGGTTGCACCTGGTGAGCCTGCTGTGAGGCCTTCTTCTCTTCCTCTGGCCTTTGTTTCTCTGATTTGTCTCATAAATTGGCCAAAGTGGAGGACTTCCTCATTGAGGAGGAACCCGATGGCAGGCTGGCTGAGGAGGCTGATGGCGATCTATCTGCATGGAACCCGCATCAACGGCAAACCCGGTGGAATCGGCCTTCCAGTTCTTGGCCTCATCTTGGACCCCCCATGGATAGGTTGTCCTCACCTCGGACCGACCAGTCCTGGGTGAGGCATGACCCTGCACGGACGATGTGTCATGCCACCAGCCTGCTATGCATGTCTTTCTTCGTTTTCTTAGAGTAGCCCAGGCATATCACGTACCCATCCTCGTTGTGGTCTGGGTGCAGGCAGTACAGACACTTTTGAGGTTTGTCCTCCACGAAGACATTCCTTAGCCAGCATTGGGTGCAGGGCCTGAAAACTCCTTCACTCCTTTTTCTCCTCTGTCATGGTCAGAGGGTGCGATTTTGGGCCAAGACGGCCTTCCACAGACAAACACACTTGAGGGGCACGCAACTTAATAGACAATGCCCCCCACCACCCCCATTGCCGACCGATGTAGATAGGAGCACAAGGGCTCAGATAAAACAAAAATAGAACTTTTCTGCGAAAAACTTGGGAAAAAGTACAAAATAGCTCAGAGAGCAACTTGAGTACTCCCAACACTGAAGCTTGGAGTAAAAATCTGAAGATGGCTGCCAGAGGCAGAGCTTAAGGAGAGGACTGCCATTGGATGGGGGCAGTATGCACCAGAGCACAGTGATTGGTTTAGAAGAGAATTACATTTTTAAAGTGAAACTGAAATAGTTTTTTCTTTTACCGAGGATTCCCAGTCTGACAACTGGGAATATTCACAAGCATATGAATCCATGCCAGACCCCATGCTGGAGAAAGACTCTTGCAGTTCTATTTGTGACCAAAATGGTACGCTCCGCAAGGTCAAAGGCTGATGAAAGATGCAGTCAGATCCAACAGGATCAGAAAGGAGAATTTGCCTTGGTCGGAGTGCTGAAGAATGGATGTTTTTAAGCCAAGAGTGGTTGAAGGCCTTCATCACTGCCAGTAGTTTAAAATTGATGTGCTTCTTTGTCTTTGCCAGTGTCCACACCCAGTCCGCGGTGTGCTGGAGATAGTGCCCACCCCACCCTGTGAGATGAGTCTGTGGATAGAGTGGGCTTGTACCTCGAAGTGTTGAACAATTTCCTCTTGTGAAGGTTCTCTTGTCCACCACTGCATAGAATGCACAAGGGACTGTGAAACGACCGCTAGATCGTCCCATTGACCGCTTGCTTGCAACCAAAGTTTCGCCAGCCACTCTTGCACAGGACGAAGGTGCAACCATGCGTGTGGCACCTGGAAAATGCACAAGGCCATCATCCCAGAGAAGGCGCATTGCCTTTCATATGGTACCTGATGACTGGCTACATATTGTGGGATTCGGAAAAGCATGCTTTGAACCCTCTCGTCGTAGGGGAAGACTAAAGAGTCTTCTGTTCAAATGAATGCCCTGAGAAATGGTTTCACCTGGCTTGGGACGAGACTTGATATTTTCTTGTTGATTGAGAAGCCTAGTTTGTCAAGCAGAGGGATAGCTTGTTGGGTGTTTTATAGACAAACTTGTGGCGTATCTCCTGTTGACAGCCTTCGAGATAAGGGTACAATGGGATTGTCTGCGCAGGTGTGCTGCTACTACTGCCAGCACTTTGGGGAATAACCTTGACGCTGAGCCTATCCCAAATAGTAGCACCCTGAGCTGGTAGTGCGTTGTCCCTATTTTGAACCTTGGGTATTTCCTGTGCAATGGCAACATTGAAATATGAAAGTATGCAAACACTGTGTATAGGCGCAATATAAATGCCCAATAAGGAACAAGTTACTTACCTGTAACTGTTCTCCAGCATGGGGTCTGGCATTGTTTCACATGCTCATGAATATTCCCCGTTAGGCTGGGAATCCTCGGTAAAGAAAAAATCAGTATCAGTTTCGTTTCTGATCTGTCTTTCTTAGTAGTAACCAATCACTGATCTCTGGGTCATACTGCCCCTAGCCAATGACTGCCCTCTCCCTAAGCCCCGCCTCTGGCAGCCATCCTCAGATTTGGTAGCACACAAAGTGGCAGTATGACCAAGAGAAGAGCCGCAGAGAGGTAGGCGGGAGGGTTCGTATGTGAATCCATGCCAGACCCATGCTGGAGAACAACAGTTACAGGTAAGTAACTTGTTCCTTCTCCAGCATGGGGTCTGGCATGGATTCACATGCTCATGAATAAAATAATACATAGCAGTACACACATGCACAACCACAGGAGGTGGCAAAGGCACAACATTAAACATTACATCCAAAACTCAACATTAAGCAATTCTTACCTCCTCACCAGGCTCACCTTAGGCGAACAGGTTGCGCAGCACTGCTTGGCCGACCCTGGACTCCTCCCTGGAGTCCCGATCGACGCAGTAGAATCTTGTGAAGGTGTGAGTCGACCTCCACGTAGCAGCCCTGCAGATTTCCAGCAGGGGCACACCAGACAGGAACACCGTGGTAGCAGAGATCGCTCTGGTGGAATGGGCTCTCGGACGGCTGGGCAGCGGTCGGTTTGCCAACCGGTGACAGTGCATGATGCAGCCGGAGAGCTATCTGGAAATGGAAGTCTTCGAGAGAGCCTTCCCTTGATTCACAGACCCAAAGTTCATAAACAGTTGTGACATCTTCCGAAAACTCTTTGTGCGGTCCACGTAGAAAATCAGCGCTCTAGCTACATCCAGCAAGTGCAAAGTCCTCTCGGCCGGCGTCAAAGGCGACGGGAAGAAAACTGGTAACACCAAGGGCTCATTGAGGTGGAAGTCCGATGGCACCTTGGGCATGAAGGAGGGGAACGTCCTCAGCACCACCCTTGTGTCATGAAAAGTCAAGTATGGAGGCTTGCAAGATAGGGCCTGGTTCTCTCCCACTGGTCGTGCGGAGGTGGTGACCACAAGGAACGCTGTCTTGCATGACAGGAACTTCAAAGGCGCTGAATGCATAGGCTCGAATGGGGCCCCCCATGAGCCTAGTCAGCACCACATTAAGCTCCCACGCCGGGGCAGGAGCCTTCACCGGCGGGAACAATCGGAATAGTCCCTTCATAAATTCCTTCACCAGGCGATGAGACCACAAGGACGCCCGTACCGTAGTCCTGGTATATCGGGAGATGGCAGCCAGATGTATTTTGATGGAGGCGTGAGCGAGTCCAGCTTTGGCCAGAGACAGTAGGTACGGCAGTACTTGAGGGGCCGTAATCCGCAGAGGGTTAATCTTCTGTGCACGGCACCAGACAGAGAACCTCTTCCACTTATGACCGTAACACTTGAGAGTTGAGGACGCTCTGGCTTTTGCAAAAACCTCTCTGCAGTCAGCCGGGATATCGTACCCTCCAAACTCTAGTGCTGCAGGAGCCAGGCCTGCAAGTTCAGCGACTCCGGGTCATGATGAAGAATGGCGCCTCCTTCTCTGGAGAGAAGACCTGCGTCGGCCGGCAGCTTGACTGGTGGGGGCGTTGACAAGTCCAGAAGGTCCGGGAACCAGATCTGCCTCGGCCACGCCGGTGCGACGAGCATCATTCTGCACCTAGACTTCTTGAGCTGGTTGATGAGACAGAGCAGCAATGGCAACGGAGGGAACGCGTATAGAAACAGGCCGTCCCAATGGAACAAGAAAGCACTGCCCATGATACTCGGCTGCGGGAACATGCTGGCGAACCTCTGGCACTTGGAGATAGTCGCCGCCACGAAAAGGTCGATCCAGGCTTTGCCCCATCGTCGAAAGAGCCGATCCACCTGGTCTTAACATAGTTCCCACTCGTGGCACGAGCGCAGTTCCCTGCTGAGTGAGTCGGCGATGGTGTTTTTTTATTCCTGGCAAGTGGAAGGGAACCAGAAACATCCCCTGGGCGACGGCCCAGTGCCACAGATCCTGGGCCTCCTTGGATAGGGCTTGGGATCTGGTTTCTAGTTAGAACTGGTTTCAGGCAGACTACAGCTCCAAGTCCTGAGATTCAGGCTGCCAGTGGCCTAAGAGCCACTTCCTCACAGTCATATAGACAAGGGTGACCTCTCGAGGCAACAACCTCCCTTTTGGTGAAATGGAGTAGATGGTCAATAGAGACCCAAACAAATAAAATAAATGCCATCTAGTGGAACCGTATTAGCCAGCACCAGTCTAACCACAAGACTAACAGAGAAGAGGTACTGTTTTGGGACACTATGGGACATCTTTAGGGTACCTGAGCCTTAGGAGCTACAAGGACTATTAATAAAGCAGAGCACATAAAAACAGTGTAGAAGAGGTCCCAAGCACGACCCGCACTCAAATCGTTCATTTTGAAGTAACAGGAACTTCACGCCGAAATATGTGACGTATGAGTAAATAAACCAGCAGAGAGCTGCAGTGGAGCTCTGTCCAGTACCTATCACAAGAACAGCACCTGTTGAAGTACCGACACCTAAGAAAACCTGGACAGTAAGGTATCCATTGAGAAAGCCATATCTACAAATAAAACAAAATGAAGAATGTCAGAGCATAGACACTGAAGAAGCTGAAAAGATACTGAAGGATGATGAATGGTGACGTCACAAGAACCTGAACTGACTCACATATAGAAGATATGAAGACCTGCGAATGATGAAGAGACAAAACACCATGGATAAGTGACATCCTAAGTTTCAAGTGAAATGAGTGATGTCAAACTTAAGAAGCGTATGCCATAAGCGTGATGAAGACATGCAGCCAGTTTACAAGTGTACATATGCTTGTACCCGCAAGAAAGCTAAGAAAATTGTGCGGCTTGCTATGCTTAGTCGTAAAATAGATGGCGGCAAGCATTTTATATCCGTATACTTCCACTATGCACAAGAGCAAAATCAACCAAAGGTTACTAAAGGTCTAAGGAGAGGAGCCCCTCAGCACGTAAATCGAAAACTAAAGACGCATGCAAATCGTGCCAAGAAGCCAAGGTCGTATCAGCTGAAATAGACTGACGGATATAATTAAGGAAGCAAAGAACAGAGTATTCTGTTCAGAGAGGTTGAGATAAGCCGCAGAAGGCAGGTGGTGGGCAAAATTAAATCAAATACACAAATTGCATGGAGAAAGAACATTTCACGGTGTCTCAATCACATGACCAGCTAAGCGAAAGAGCTGAAACTTTCACACCTATGCGTGGCCTTGTGCCATGCACAGATATCTGAACTTTTCCAGACAGAGATGCAGTCTCGAGGCCAACCACAAAGGAATAATTGACACATGACCACTGAGGTGATTAATTGTAGCAATAATTGGAGGAAGGCTGGGGGAGCAGAGGAGCACCCTGCACCTAGCCGACTATTCTGTACACTGCTAAGCTAGTGGAAAAGTATGAGTGGGGTTGTTGCCAACCCAATCCTAGTGGCCCAAGTAATCTAGGGTACTATAGATCGTAGAACCAATGAGACGTAGTACTTTTAGTGACATCCACAGTAGCCATTTTGAAGGAAGGTCTTAGATGCGCCACCCGACACTGTTTATTCAATCCCCTTACTCCGTTACCATATACAGATATAGCACCTATATTAAAGTTACCTTCCTATAACCAACCTGTGAATGTCTGTGCTCCCCCCTGTTAGTGTCTGTTTGTCCCTTTGCCTTGTGTCTGTTTGCCTCATGCCCCCGTGAGTGTCTGTCCCTTCCCCTTGTGCGTTTGCCCCTTCCCCTTGTGAGTGTCTGTTGTGCCCCCCCTGCCGCCTTGCCCCCCGTTAAGTCTGTGCAATCCCTTGCCCCCTTTATCTGCTTTCTGCCCCCTCGCCCCTCCACTCACCCCTCTTTTGCCACCTTCCTACTCCTCACCCCATTATCTTTCTCCCTCCTCTCCTTCTTCCCCCAACTTAGCAGTTACTCTTATCATTTGTTCCTGTAACTGATAGCAGCTTGTCTGTCTCTCCTCCTCGTCTTCTCCTTCCTCCCCCCACCCATGATCTATTAATTTGGCGCCAACAAATTTGCACTGTAGCGTGTCTTGTTCATCGCCTTGTGCCCCCTCTTATCCCCCTCGTACCTCCCCTCCCACCCCGCCTCCTGTTTACCACATCAATTGTCGTCAGGCATAGTAATGTTACTGCTTGTTTTGTTCTCCTTTTCCCTTCCCTCTTTGCCTTATCTGTTCCATGCACTTGCACTATCTGAAATGTCGCTAGGCCTAGTACGATCGTTATTTTTCACATTCTGTATTGTTTCAAGGACTTTAATTGAATGTATTTTCCTATGTTCCCCACTCCATGAAGCGCTTTGATACACATTGTGTATAGGCGCTATATAAATAAACAATCAATAAATAGAATTGTATGCAACTTTTTAAGCGTCACCCGTCAGTGATGATGATGTTTTAGTATAAATGATGTGTTTTTTATGAAGTTTGTTGGAGTTGTTCAAGCGAGAAGGAAGATCAAGCAATAGCTGATGTTCATGAACTCGCCGTTTTTTGTACTGGTCATTAAACGGACTCCCTTTGCCAAACCATTGAGTTGTCATTATTGATCGAGTATTAATCTGCATCCCCATCCATCTCACGGGTGCTGCTACTCATCTTTAAGTGCTATTGGGAAACCCCCAGCTTTATGGGCTGGTTGGGGTCCTAGTGCACAACAGAACACCACACCCAGTCAGGCTTTAGATTAAGGCTGTCTGTGAGAACAAGTCCAAATCTGAGGAAAGGGGGCAAAAAGTTTATATGACATGGCATTAATAAGGCGCCTATACACAAGTGTTTCAAGGAGCGACGAGGCAAGGGATGTGGAACAGAGGGAGGACAGACGACGATCTTACTAGGCCAGGTGACATTGAGATTGCGCAAGTGCACGGGAAGGGGAAAAGTGCAGGGGTAAGAGGGGGAGGGGGCAGTGCAGTACATAGGATAACAGTAAAATAAATAAGACCATAAATAAAGAGTGCAGCCAGCTGGTGGCAAGTGCAAGGGTAAGGGTAAACATCAAGGTGCCAAGTGCTGGTAGGCGCTGTATGGATACAGAAACAGTCCCCAAATGCAAGGGTTGCCAATGGAGCAGTGCAAGTGTGCAACGGGCGGGGAGGGGTCTGAGCTCGAGATCATAGGATAGCCAGGTAAACCAGTGCAGTTTCAGCCAGGGGATCAGCAGGGGAGATGAGAGAAAGCAGAAGCAAAGAGGAAGGTCTTGAGGTGTATCCGGAACCATAGATGGTTCTCCTCAAGTTTCAGAGAGGCAGGGGAGGCTGTTCCAGAGAGAGGCCCCAGCAGAATAAAGGAATCTATCACCAACCCGTTGCTTGGAGAAGCAGCTGATCCTGAGGGAGTTGGAGGCTGATGAGCTAAGAGCTCGAGAAGGATGATATTTAGGAAGAGAGAGTCGAAGGTATTGAGGGTCCAGGACCCAAAAGGCTTGTGGACAATACAGAGGGTTTTGAATTTAATCCTCGCTGCCACTAGGAGCCAGTGCAGAGATGTCCGTCCTGGAGAGATATAATCCCTGGGCTTCAGGCCAAGGACAAGTCTTGCAGTCCTGTTTTAGATGAGTTGCAGAGGGCAGAGAGATTTAGGTAGATTTAGAAAGAGGCTGTTGCAGTAGTCCAGCCTAGAGAGATCCAGAGCTCTGGAGACAGTGAGCTCCTGGGGAAAGGAGAGAAAAGTAAGAATACTTCTGAGGAGGTGCAGCTTACCAGCTGTGACCTCTTAGAATTGTCAGAAGAGAGTGGGGAGTCGAAGATGACCCCAAGGTTTTTTAGCCTCACAGGTGGGAGCAGGAAGTGGCCCAAGAGAGGCCAGTGAGAGATCGACAGGAAAGGAGGGAGCAGGTGTGCCGATGAGGAGAATCTCAGTCTTACCAACATTAAGGCAGAGATCATTGGAGGCACACTACTCCTGGATAGCAGAAAGACAGTCAGAGAGGAGAGAAGAAGAGGTGGCAGAAGGGATCCTGAAAATTAGTTGAGGGTCATCCGCATAGCACTGAGAATTGGGGCAGAGAGCGGCAGTGCAGTGGTCAAGAAGTACCAGGTATTGGTTGAACAACCAGGGTGAGAGATTAGACCTCTGGGGAAAAACACGGGTCGAGAAAGAGAGAGGAGAGGTAGGACCAAAGTTGGACCAGGGAGGGTCGATCGGAGAGGAAAGAAGCCAGCCAAGCCAGGGCCTGATCAGCGATACCCAGGTTATCACAGAGACTGTTGAGCAGGATGGCATGGTTGACCGTGTCAAAGGCAGACAAGAGATCGAGTAAAATGAGGACGCAGGGGGGTGTTGGAGTCAAGGTTGGAGAGCAGGTCTTCACAGATGTTCAGCAGAGCAGTTTCCGTGCTTCTGGCGGCTCTGAAGCCAGACTGATGGTCGTAGAGACAACCAACAAATTCAGTGTGAAGATGGAGCTGGGAGATGGCCAGATTTTCTAGGAGTTTGCCCAGGAAAGGAGTGATGAGATTGGGCGATAGTTAGCCAGGCAGGAAGGGTCGGCAAGTACAGGGGGCTACGGACTCAGATTTCTAAAAGCGCTTTCTACCCAACTGTCACTTACAAGTGCTTCCAATGAAACAGCATGTACCAAACATTAAATATGGGCAAAAAGATACGTCAGAACAACAAAGGTCTTCTTTGCGTCCCACACTGAGTATTCCAATGGCAAAGATGAAAAAACCACGTAGCGAAGGGAAACATTTGCAAAAACGACCTACATGCAAAGGCAACAGGTGTCCGAGTAGGACAGCCCAGCGCTGGCCTTATAACGCAGGTACAGCTATCCTGGCATTGCTTTTTTAAATTATAATATAGCTTCATAATGTCCCGGTCTAGTCAGTCTACAGATATCCCCATAAGCCTGAAGCAAAAGGAGCAGGATGAAGGAGTATGCGCCATCTATGGCATGCATCGGCAATAGTTATTGCACATTTGCCCTTAGTAATTTTCCCCCCTCCCCTTTTACTAGTAGCTCTGCCACAATATGCATTGACTGACCACTCAAGACTTTAAACGATCCTGGTTTCCTGTCCTAATATAGTTTGTCTCTCCAGCCGGTGCTCAGCAGACTACAGCCACTCACCTTTACAGCTATGATGTGACCAGTTTTCTTAAAGCGCATATTCCAGACCTGTCCACAAGTTCCACTGCCAATCTCTCCAAGGTTTTCCAGGTCATTGATCTCAGCCTGGTATCGCTGCAGAGAAAACACACGTTTAGTTATTGTCCGGGTCGATTGCACAAGAATCAAATATACGTGTATCACAAGTTCCAATACTAGCAGCACCAACTCAGCCCTTCACTCTGCCAAGGTTAATAAAATGCGTCAAAATAACAGCTATTATATGCTTAAAAGCATGAGTCCTGAATGAAGGATTTCATAAAAAAAAAAATAGGGATAGTGCTGCACTACAAGGCCATGATCTCCTTTCCGCCATACTTGTGGAATCTTTCCCCAGCAGGGACAAGACTACAACATTCCATGCAGAAAAGGCAAACCTACTTGGAGGCCCCTCCACAAGATGCTACTTTGTCGCCTTGTAAGTGGTTTCAACCCAGCACTACACCAATGTCAATGACTGGCGTGAGATGCCCAGTTTGAACCCTTAATTATATATTTTTATGTCTAAAGTTCTTTAATTTCTGAATGATGTACCCTTATATCACGCCCCTCTCTTCGAATCCCCCCGGTCTCACTGAACCAAGAAGTTAGTTGTTTTGCAAAGTTAAAAGATTTTTTTGATGAACTGAACAATATATATATATCATACATACAATGGTCAGCAATGGGTGATATTACAATAATCAATCTCTTTAATCAATAGGAGTATGGGTGAGAAGAATAATGTAGCATAGAATAAAACTTTGTGTGGGTTCAATGAAATGCAATGATAGGAAAGAATGCAGCACAGAAATAAAACTGGATATGAATTCAATCAAATGCAATGTAATCACTCTTTCCCCCTGATACTACTCAATCTCCCCTAAAATGCAATATATAGATGAAGGAGAGAAAACAGGTTTCAGGAATATACAATAAATGCAGTTTCAATCCCAATTCCCCACAGCAAGCTTAGAGAAAAACAGGAATGATTTTAAAACAGGTCAATTGCTTTTGAATGTGGCTATGAATGAATGTGAAAAATACTGAAAAATGACTTCAATTCTCTAAATTAGATTCAGAACGAGTGGGAGCTGCTTTGGATAGCTTTAGGTAAACACTAGCAATGATGGTTGAAGGACTGGCAGATAGGAAACTGAATTCAGAGGTCGAGTGCAGGAAATAGCTGTTTTATATGGGATGAAATTGAGCCAAATGCAGAATCGCGGCAAACTTTTCCGCGCGCTTTAAGCGCGATTGCGGCAAAACTATAAGGAGTTTAGTAAAGATCAATTTTTCTCAAAAAGAGTCAAGATTTCAAATGAAAGATGCGCTTTTGAAGATTACAAACAAGGATTGGCTTTACACTAAGGTGCTATGAAGATGCGAGATACCAATGGTACAGCCACGGTACAGCCCCCAGTCCAGAGGGGCCTCTGCCTGATCTTTGCCCGCTGCGACACTTGCCTTTCTTCAGCAAATATATATGAGCGCAAAGATGATTATCCCTACAATTATCACAGGACTATAAGTATGAGAGAAGGATTCAAGACAGACAAAAGAGATTCTACAATGCAGTTCTGGATAAGTGGAGATGGGTTGGATAGGATTACTTAAGGATAAGAGATTGGCTATGGACAGTTCTATGCTAAATACTCAAAATTATGGTTTTGGAATAGGCCCTTCAGGATCTGGTCAAAAATTTTTGGACTGGAATCTGCTAGCCACCAGACAGGATTCAGGCGCTTGGTTCTGCACTCAGCAAGGCACTCTGGTCTCTGCACGGCTTCTTGGACTGGATCCGACGGGTTGGTTCTGGGTTAAAGCTCTGCTCTACTGGTTTGGATCTCTGGGTTCTAGCAAGGGTTCTTGGCTAGAAGCAGAAAAACAGCACAGCCCGGCTGTTGAATTTGTTGTGCCCCATGGAAGTTTGGGGTTAAAATCAGGTTGCAAGATTTTAAAGGCCAGCTGAGAAGGGTTCAGCTTGGATTGGGCCTTCTGCTTTCAGAGTTCTGGAGTCTGGATCTGGGTTCTCCTGCAGAGCGCTTCACCAGCAAATCAGTTGATGGGTGAATGTGTGTGCCTTTCTCTAGGTCCTCAACAGTCCCTGTTTATGGACTTCCCAAAGGGGTGGATATGCTGATTATACTAAGCCCACCCTCTAGGAAACTGATTGGTCAAAGTATTCCCTCTCTCCCAATTTGAGAAGGAAACCTGAGTGTCATGATGTGTCATGATGATGCTGTGTTTATGGTCCAGGTAAAAACCTACCCTTTGTTTCTACACAGAAAATATATTTTTCATATAAAGCATAAAGTGTGGCTGGCTTTAGCTCACTTTTAAAACACTGTTTAAAATAGTCTTTCTAAAAATACAATTTACATTTTTAACAAATATAGCCACAAATCTCTTAATTCCAGCCTTTTTAAAATATAGAGATTGAATTGTATCCACCTATATTGCTTTTTTTATTTTCCACACTTTGATTTTAATGTACACGTTTTAAATGACAGTGTAGGTAAATGCCAGCTTCTGACACAGGAGAGCTGTGGTACTGCACCCATTTCTGACATTTTTCCCATGCAAGCACCTTTGAATGTGGATTTTCTTCTGATGAAATGTGCTTCTGCTGACATTGAGCTTAGGTAGATTCTTTAAATAAAGTGATGTTTAACACCCAACAAGGATGTTGGATATTTTCCGCTGTTTGAGGATCATTATTTTGCACTTTTAACAGCTATGGAAAAAACAGATTTTTAAAGCAGTTCTGTGTTTCCTTTGCAATGCAGCACTGCTTTTTCAAGTAGTTTCATTTTACTCTGTGGGCAGCCCAATGATGGAAAATGGATTGTTTTTACCATTAGGTTATAATAAAGACCGCTTATTGGCTGCTTTTTAGCTTTTTAGGGCCAAGACCTTTGTAATATATTTAATTGAATATATTGGGTATACATATATTCGTTCTATGTTGTTTGGTCATACCTGCTTGGTTTGGGAATTTAAGATGCCCTCATTTAATCAAAGTGCATCAATTCCCTACGCCTTAATGTGGTTCAGCCGGAATTCATGGACCGCAGAATTGTTGTGCAATGACCTAGTGAAAAAATACAAAATATTTTGGCTGGGGTATTGCCCTAATGGACCATCACACAATATTCAAGGGTATTTACATCAAATGCACATGTTTTAATGTCTAAACTATAAGGCCTACTTTCTGGCAAAATAGAAAAATGGTGGATCCGAGTTCTGAATTCCTTGTTTAGGGCAGACGTGGTTCCCATCTCATGCTCCAAAGTTATTGAAATGCGGTGAATGACTCGCCAAAGTTTCCCCTATACAGGAAAGTATGTATATATGGCCGTCATAGCTGTGCTGGGGGAACCCAACCTCTCGCAGAGAGATTTTTCACCTCGACAAAGCACGCCAAGACATTCGACTTCCAGGAGTAGGCCACAGAAAAGGGTACGTTCACCTGAACCACCGCGCAGATCTAGAAGTAAGACACTCAGTTCTTCACCGACAAGGGTTCCATCGCCAGCATCGTCACTCAGGACAAGGTCTCCAACTAGAGATCCAACGATTGTACCATCCTCTGTTTCGGTCTCAGACTGGCAAGAAGATTCTTTCAGAGAATTTCCTGAACAAGAAGGCGGCGAGATCACGCAAGAGCCAGATACTAGTGAATGGGACGATTACATTGTCGAAATGCCCAGAAAGAAAGATTCGCCGGGTGGCTCTTCACCACTGAATGATATAGTCTCCTTTCATACCATCATTGGCAAAGCTGCAAAATTGTTTCAGTTACAGGTCACGTCAGAGGAGAAGAAGTCGGTGCTCTATGAGCACAGGGACAAACGTAGGAGAACTGTTACTACCATTTCTCTCCTCAATATCATTTGGGAGGCCGGTTCCAAGATATTGGCCACACCTTTATCCACTCCAGCTCTAGTTTCCAGGCCAGAGAAAAAATACAAGGCTCCAGAGTCTGCACCCCTTTGTCTACTCGGTCATACAAAACCGGACTCGGTCATCACAGTAGCAGCTATGAAAAAGTTGACCAATCCAGCATCACCTCTATCAGCCCCACCGGACAAGGACGGTCGCAAGCTAAAGGCTATGGGCAGGAAAGTGTCCGGATCAGCATTGCTTACCATCGGAGCAGGCAACGCGCTGGCCATGAGATCTTAGGCACCTGGGAGTTCAGTCAGGCACCTTGTACTTTCCTAATCTGCCCCATTTGGTCGAGCTGTACTTGGCTTCTTCATTAGGGCTAGGCCCTCCTCCAAGATACCATCGAGGAAGGGAATGGACGTGGTCTTCCTCCTCGACTTGCGTCGTTGGTACAGTAAACCTTCCTTCTTCGTCTCCTTGAGAACAAACAGTTCCACCAAGGCCCTCGAGATGATTCGTCCTTGTCGGTACCAGTAGCCATGGTAGCTTTGTCAAGTCCAGGCCGTGTATGGATCCGGAGCGCCGGTAGGAGTCTTGTTGTGATGAGGTGCCGGCAGGGTCTGATGTCGAGCACCCACACCCCTGTTGGACTTACTCTTCCGCAGGGGGAGGATTTTCCCCTCTGAGGTTCTGGGGGTGCCAGTCCCGATGGAGGTATCCTTTGCTGGATTTCGCAGACCAGTGTGTGCAGGGTGGATAGAATGTCGAGAGACAACCCTAGGTCTAGGGGTAGATGGAGCCAGCGGAGTAGGAACCAAGCTAATGCGTCTACTCTTCCGCACAGGGGACTGAGGTCCTCTATCAGGGCCTCCCACTCCTTGTTCTGAGCAGCACCCATCGTGCGCATCATTGTTTTCATCAGTACGCAAGTCGATCTACTCCGGTCTACCCTCAGAAGCCTGCCGGTCGCAATACCCGGGGTCTCCACAGGTGGGACCATTTCAATCTCATTCTCAGGAGGCTGTTGGGTCACAGAGGATGCCTGGTCTTTCCCTGGACCCGTTGCCACAACTTCTGCAGCTGGAGCTCGCCTTGGGGGAAATGGACACCCCTGCGGGGTGGCCTCCACTTCTTTCCTGGACCAGCTCTCGTTCAGAGCTGCGGTGGACGTCATTTACTTAGACGAAGTGCTTGGGGCTCGCATCGTCGGCTCCATTGACTTGGCATTGGTTGAAGCCTCAGCTTGCTTTGACGAGACATCCCCGCACTATTCACAGACAAAGTTTTGACAGGGTTAGCAACTTTACCTCTGAAGATGCTCCTTTCATTGGCAGGCTCACCATCGAGAATGATGGTGGTGAACGCCTTTTGTCCGAATCGGGACTAGCACCAGCGGCAAACCAATCAGAGCTAATGGAGCAGAGCCTGTCCTTCTCTTGGATCCCTGCACGTGGGACGTCCACAAAGGATTGCAACCTCCTCCCAGAGGGGGAACGTTCCTCGACTTGAGCCACACCGACAGTCTGTATCAGCCTTTTTTGGTTATCTTCTACAGGTGCAGGCAGTACAAGCATTTATGGGGTTAATCTTCCACACAGACGTTTCTTAAACCACGCTTTGCGCAAAGTTTGAAGAGGCTGCAGCCTTCCTCCTTCTGCTCAGCCATGGTGAAAGGGCACGAAGTAGGCCCCAAGGTGGGGCCTTCTGGAAACTTGCATCATCCGATTGTAGAGGAGGTCCCAGATAAGACCTGCACCCCTGCCCCCCATTGCGAGTTGCCAGTAAGGTACTCGCCAAGGAATGAGACGTACGAGGAGCAGCTGAACCAACAAAGGGCTGCAATGGGCCTCTGCCCTGTGTACAGTAGAAAATCAATACCTGTTGAAATGACCATAACCAGGCAACCCTGGGCAGCACGGTACCCAATCAGACAACCGTACCTGCCATTGGTACGAAACAACGAGTATTTATTGACTGTCCACGAGGAGACCTCGAAGGCCTTAATGGAAGGGCAATGGAAATAGACTAAGGGCCTAGGCAGCCCAGAGAACAACCAGAAGTGGCTACTGAAAGCCATGCATACCAGTACCAACAACTGCAAGGAGAATTGTAATGGACGAAGGGGAGAGACACTGAAAACGTATGAGAATGGTGCCATGAGACAAGATGGAAGCAACCGCCTTATTGAACGTGTGTAAATAAGTTTGAAACGCAAGATGCTAAGTAATCGATACCACCTGCAAAGCTTAAGTAGAAGAATAGAGCGACATGCGCCAACTATATATGTCTACCTCAATATAGCACAATGTACACGTGCAACTCCATTTTGTTTGAGCAGAAGGATGCCCAGGCGGCCCAGGCCCAACTGGCGGAGTTTCACATCTAGGTCCAAGCTGAGGAAAAGAGCGGGATCGAAACTTGAAGGATGGCTCATGCCGGGGAAATCGAGGTCAACCAGAGAAGGGGAGGCGAGCATGAGCTCATGAGGCTCCACCTTCAGAGCATGCCAGCCCACCCGTGAAGATAAGAGAGGCCCATGCAGGTGGCCAAGCGAACACAGAATTAAATGCACAAAAAGACTGAACTGAAGCAGATTCACTGTCGACCAACACGTGACTAGACAGGCGCGAAGACGTACCACTGCCTGATGTCATCCAGAACCAGAGGGTGCCATAACTTTTCCTGATAAGAGACTGCAGATCCGAGGCCATACCTAGGCAACTAATTGACACATAGCCCTAAACCACTGATTGATGGAAGGGAGGCAGGGTGAATCTTAGGACACCAGGCACATGGTCCATTGTGATTGCCCAATCACAATGGACCATGTAATCTAGGGTCCTATAGAGACTGTAACCAATAGGATGTTGTACTTTTAGCGACGTCAATAACGTGTGTTGTAGAGGGATAAGCGTAGACGCCCACCCGATAAGAGTTATCCAATCCGTATGCCTTATTTTCATATACAGATATAACACCTATACTTAAGTTACCTTTCCCAACCAATTATATTGCATGATGATTTTTTATAGAAGTGCACGTTGATGATGACGAAGTTTGCCCATAAAAGAGGCTGTTGTACTGAAGTTCAGGGAAGTCGGGGCGAGACAGGTGTTCGTGATGCTGCCGATTTCCACTAGCTGATGTATGTATCATTAAACGGACTTCCCTTGGCCAACTTACTGAGTCCCTAGTATTGATTTGTGCTGGAATATGTAAGTCCTGCACCCTGTCCTCACACGGTTCAGCTATCTTGTATTACAAGTTTTCGAGGGTGAGTGCTGACCAATGGGCCCGTCAGTAATTGCCTCTCCTCGTCAACACTTGGTAGCGTGAGGATGGTTTCGGCCATCAATTATTGATAATCGAGTAATATAGTTAAAAGACACCCTTAGACCGACGGCGCGAAGTAACTCTGGGCCTCCGGTTACATCGCAAGTCCTTTCGCTATTCCGGCTGAGTAGGCCGAGAAGCTTCCCGTGGACAGTGATAGTATATTTACTCCCAAAAAATCTGCAGTTGGTCTGAAGGAACCCGCTTTTCCAAGCATAACCCTTTTCATTCCCACGGGAAGCGGATCGGACGAAAACCATAAAGCGGGAAGAGGAAGGGGCGGTGATCCCGGAGATCCAGAGAGGAAAAGAGTATCGGTGAGTGAAACAACGAAACTCGTTACCTTGGTAAATGACTTATAGGCATTCGAGCAAGTGGAAGAAGGTAACGGAGGGTGGTGGGGAAAGATAAATTAGTTAGAGGTAGAGAAGACGGTATATATATATATACAGTGGATTAATGACTCTAGTAGAAAAGGAAGACATATATAATAGAATTCCAGGGGGGCACCTGGGAAAGGTAAAAACGTAAAAGGAATTCCAGGAGCGCACCCGAGAGAAAAACTGTAAAATTCGCCTTGTTCCTGCGCTTTAAAGAGTGGTCAGAAGGAACTGGAACCCAGAGCCCACAGAGAGGGGGACGCTAGGCTACGATGACGTTTAAAGACGTCATAAAGGGGTAGTTCAAATCCCATGACGGGGTAATAATTAGAAGGCAGTAATACGTTGCCCAGCTGGTGTCTGTCTAGTCTGTCAAGCGTCTGTCATAAGTGTCTTGCTATATGTGAATGCGCAATAAATGTATTGATGCGAAAAATGTGTTGATGCTTGAGTGAAATGCATTTTGGTTTTTGCGATTCTGTAACTGAGGGAATCGCCAGTGAATTGATGGTTTCTGTTGAGTAAATTGATGGTATACATTTTGGCGGGAAAAAGTGGATTGGAGCTTGCGGTTGTGGTGCTCGCTCATATTGGTGGAGAGATTTAAGTTATTATATAAACATTGTGGGTATTGAAGTGAGAAGATGGAGGTCACCCCGCTTATGCATCTATGTAAGCAATTGCCTAAGCAAGCAGTGAAGTTGAAGAAATATAGCGAAGAATGGGTTAAGGGTACTGCCAATAAAATGTGTATTCCTTGGCCCCAGAACGTGTCGTTATCCAAGGCTGTTTTGCAGCACATGACAACCTTCCTACATGCCAGATATACGGGCAAGAAGCTTGAGAAACGCCTTGCCGTTCTCGAGTTATGGAAGATGTTTGAACAAACAAAAGAAGAAGACCCACCTGCAGACTGGATATTAAACTTATGTACAGAGGGGTGCGAGACGCCTACTGCACCACCAGCCGCGCCAGAACCAGTCATTGAGGGAAGCAAGTCAGAGGGTCTTTACCCATTATGAGAGCTCAAAGCAGCCACGTGGTATAGCAACCCCGCGTATCAGTCACCTGCATGCAGTAATGACGAAACTAAAGAGGAGGAGCGGGAAATCGTTCCAGCCTCTGCCGTCCCGAGGGACAAGGAGAGGCACGGAGATGGACGAAAGGATCAGGCACAAAGTAGTGCACCTCTCGATAAGGAGAGAGAGGGAAAGAAGCAGAAAGAAAGTGATGAGATGACATTCGCAAAGGACGAATGGATGGGAGGACAGATATTGTTAAAGTTAGATGGAAAGGGGCGTGATGATGCAAGGCCACGAGGAAGGCCTGAAGAAAAGCAGAGAAGGGAGAAGGATAGGGAGACAAGGGATGAAAGAAATAGAAAGGACAGGCTGAGGCGAGAACATCTTTATCGCGAAGAGCAAGGAATACCGCTCAGTCGCACCCAGTATGCAGCCTACGAAAAATAGACTGAATATGTTGAAGTTAGAGGAAGAACGTAGGGTGAATGAAAGGAAGGAAGAGATTAGAAAGGCAAAAGAACATAGGGACGAAAGGATGCAGGAAGTAGATAAGATTAGAGAGGAGACAAGGAAACGGAATGAAGCAGATGAGGAAATAGAACATAAGCATAGACAAAGGGCGCGAGATTTAGAATATTTGCAGCGGGAAGTGAAGAAACCCAATCCTGTTGTAGACTGGGAAGACATAGAAGAGTTCTTTCCAGCAAGTGATGCAGTACCAGGTACAAGCGGGTCAATTATTGATGATGACTTCGACACCAGAAGCATCGGGGAAGCGATTGATAAAATATATGATGAAATGGGACTGGAATGAATCTCCCAAGAGGGAGGGGAATATGAGCGCTTAGAGAGCACTCAGTTATATGACACTGAGGATGTCACCCAAAGTAGTGGGAGTAGGGGACGTTCCCTAGATAGACGTGGAAACCATGAAGCGGACACGGAAGCCAAGCGCATGGCATCCAAGGGTGAGACAATCATGGACGTGGAGGTGGCACGTACCCATGAACGAATGATGATAGCCCGAGCCACTCCAGAAGCCTATAGCAATATGGGGCAGACACAGTTAATGGAACTCCAGGGGGAGGCACCTCAGTATGAGAAGAATTTATGAAAGCGACAAGGGTGTTCTTTAAACCCCTCTGATGGGTTATGGAGGCAGGACAGCACTGGTAAACCAGTAATGCCTGTCACCCTTCTAACAGTAGCATTAGAACAGCTCCACTACCCTTTCCATATGTCAAAAGAAAATCTTGCAGCAACGCTCTCAGAAGACTGGTTCACGCCAAATCTAGCGGAGCATGTTGCATTCTTTATGGTCAATTGCATGATTTGCCAACAATTCACCTCTGGGCACACATTGAAAGTGATGAGAGGAATCATTCCCAGAGCTGAAGGGCCTTTCCAGCACCTGCATAATTCATGTTTGTAATGAGTACAGGTATTTAATTGTCTTGGTGTGTCCATTCACTAGATGGATAGAAGCAGGGCCCTGTACACACCCTGACGCTGCCTGTGCTGCAAAAGTCCTGGTGAGGGAGGTTTTCCCCAGGTGGGGGGTGTGTGAGGTTATGAGGTCAGACAATGGGCCCCATTTTGTAAAATCAGTATTTGAGCAGATTAGCTTGTTGCTTGGTTCTAGTCGGCGTATCACCAAGAATGAAATGGCATATGTGAACGGCTCAATGGCCTGTTGAAAGAAAGGATAGCTAAGTTGAAGTTCACATTAAAGAAGGGATGGCTACACTGCCTGCCATTGGCATTATATGCGCTCTGGAAACAGCCAGGCTCCGACCATCACCTCACGCCGCACGAAATTATCACTGGTAGAAGAATGAGAAACCCTCTTACACCACCCCCCCTCCCTCGAGATGGGGCTAGATGTGATGCCCAGACTGCTAGAGAGGTTCTGGGAGAAATCAAGAATTACGTTGACTGCCTTACCTCTAGTACGTCTGTCATTTCAGGCCAGCTGCAGCGACGGTGTAAAGGGAACAGCACATCACAAACCACAACAGACAGTGCTGAGATAGGCGCAGCACACAGTCTTTGTGCGCCACTCATTTTCCCTGGTGACAGCGTTTTGGTGAGGAACTTTACGAGGAAGAAATGGGACAAAACACGATTTAATGGCCTTTTCATCGTGGAGGACTGCACCTCATCCGCTGTCAAGCTCCAAGGAAGAAGAGCCTGGATTTTCCTAAATGACGTCAAGCCCTTTATAGAAGAAGGTGCTCCTGCTGCATCCACTGTGGAATCTACAGACAACGGGGAAGGACCACAGCACGTGCAAACAAGTTCTATGGTGAGGAAGAAGGACGCACAAGCAGAAAAGACAAACTGAAGAACGTGCTGTGAAAATTGTGGCTATACATTGAACTTTCTCTCTAAGCATTGAACGAGATGCAATATTTTTCAAACAAACGCAATGTGCAGCTGAACTCGCAGAGCAAAGGAAAAGATTGCATACTTTGAACCTGCAGTGACACTGGTAACGAAAACATGTAGAGCCACAGAGTACTGAAGAAAGAACTCTAAGACCCTGATAAGCAGTAAAGGAAGGACACTCTTATAAGCTGAAACTGTTATCCTGAAGGACCTCAGCATAAAGACTTTGTTCACAAACTTATGGCACACCCCAGCAGGAGCCTTAAGTGGGATGTACTCACCTATTTCCAATTAGTGACATTGACTTATCCATCACTCATAGGGAGAGAAACAAGTGTCAAGGAATTCATCCAAGATCCAGAAAATAAGAAGGTAATCGGGCAACTATTGACCGTCATCGCAGAGGTCTTCGCCGAGTTGCCCGAGCACAGTGACTCAAAGACCAAATGCTCCCGCCTCAAGCAGTCATTGACAAAGTGATCTACACGTTGTTCTTTCAAATAAACGAGAAATGCCCAGGACTCATCGGGAGAACAACTGACACACGTACTTTCATCAGAGACCCAAGAAACCTAGCTCAATTGGGCCAACTGTGGACTGAGCTAAATGACCTAGTGGTAGTCCACGCAACAGGAAGGTGCAGAGATTGTGCGAATCAAAAGAAAAGCTCATGACAAGGACCCTGCCAAACAGGACAAATGTCTCTATCCCCTGCAGACACGCAGCTCGCCCACAACGTCCTAATTAGACTTGTTGCAGACTATCCAGAAATGGTGGGAAGACCGGCCGATGTCGACATTGCAACCTTCCTCAAAAATCCAGCCAATTTCTTACACATGAAGACTCTACTGGTTCCCAGACATTTGGTCGAAAAAAAATGGTCGACAGGACATTTGGTCGTAAGACAAATGGTCAAATTTTTTTTGTTTTTTTATTTTCACTTTTTTTGGGGGGGTCCCGCCCTCAACCCCCTTTTTTTTCTAAAAAACCCTTTTTTTCCTAAACTAAAACCTAAAATATATATATATATATATATATATATATATATATATATATATATATATATATATATATATATATATATATATATATATATATATATATATATATATATATATATATATATATATAAATAAAATTCTACCATTTGGTTTTTGACCAAATTCCGTCGACGAAATGTCCGGACACCGACTCTACTCCACGCAAAATGCTCCAGGTGGAACTATCTAACTTCCAACAAGAATACCTCAGGAGGTTCCAGTGAACCTTTCCGCTGAGGGACAGATCGGGGAGATAAGCAAAGAACCTGTTCACGACAGCAAAAAAACCTTGTGATTGAGACTCTGCAAAACGAATAAATGTCCCTGTCCCCAGAGGGTTAACGCCTTCACCTACCTCGGAGACCCTGTCAACGCGAGAAAGATAGGAACACTCTTCTATAGCATACAGCTACAAATTGAACTGTCCAGCTTTCAGTAGGAGTTTCTGAGAGCATTAGAGGGAAATTAGTCAGCGACAGATCGAGAAGACAAGGACTGATCACACTGCAAAAAGACCGGTGACCTAAAACAGAATCCGAGCAAATGTCATTGTCACCTGAAGACAGCAGAATTGCCTTCACAGTCTTCTTTCACCTCATCCATAACTTTCCAGAACTAGTGGGTAGACCCATCACTGTCGATGTGCCCACTTTTCTTAATGATCCAGCAAAGAATGCCCAACTCAGACTCCTGAGAGCTATTGCATCACAGCTGAGAAGCAACCATGGACAACCGCTGCTGAGAAGGGTTTTAGAAGGAAGAAGTCCAAGCAAAAACTGTTTTCATCATCACCACCAGGGGCAGAGAACAGAAATAAAGACAGTTCTCCATGCTTTTAACGGAGGACAGATCGAGGAATGCAGAAACAAGGATACCAATATCGTGATTTTATTTTTCTGGCTTTTCTATTTTTCATCATCCTCCCGCAGTGGAGTAAATGCGGGGGGAGAGAGACTTTGCAGCAACTCGACCTCAAAGAACCAAGCAAAATGAGCAGAGCAACGAACTTCACTGCCGTGTTTACTTTTTTCAACCTTTTTCTTATTTTTTCCTACCTTCTCATATGTTCACTTTTATTTTCATTTTTGTTCTTATTTTCTTCAATGGTTTATCTATGCGTGATGTGCAGCAAAGCCACCCTTTTATGGTGCCACAGTGAACAGATCCCCGTATGTCCTCAGGGCCTAAAAGACTTTGAAGAATGCCCTGGGACAACGTTTATCATAGAAATACAAAACAAATGTGATATGCTGGAAGCGATAGTCTAACCTTTTTTCCATAGTCTAGCAAAGGATCTGTACTCCATAACTAGAGACTTCCGTCATCACTCGCGAGACATTAAACTGCACCCGCCACTTTAGCGTTTGCTGAACTTTTTAAGTAACGAAATCAAGATAAGAAAAGAAATAAACTATTGACTATGGACATATTCGAGATGGGGGCCCAAAACAGTAATTTAGTTGTACCACCAGTGGATGGGCGCCCCACGCTTTCCTGGAAGGAGGTGCTGCAAACTTCCTTCAAGGCAATCATATGTATATGTATAGTGATTATTGTAGTATTTTTGTCGTTAACGATCAGAACTGCATTTTTTATTGGTGCACGAAGCATCCCAACGTCTTTGCATCCACCAGGTAATGAGCGTCTGGGCCCCACAAAAGCGCCCAGACCCTATATAGTGATACCTGTTCCAAGAAAACCTGATGATAAAGCAAACGATTTACAGTTCAATGTAATTAGCAGTAATACGTACATACTTGAAGTAATGAATGGTGAGAAAATCTGGAGACAGCGTCAGCACAGAATGAATGATAACATAGCACTGTCCACGGCACGCACCCATACACTGAATGCACACAAGCAAGGGCAAGTGTCAATGGCTACGCAATCACAGGCCGGAACAACTGAAAAAGAAAAGACACCTGTGAAACAAACAGCTCCAGAGAACAGAGAACCAAGCAAGCAACAAGACAGATGGCATGACAAAATCCCTCAAGAGAACAGAGGAAGCTGCTAAAGAACTTACTGAGAAAAACACACGCGGTAGTCAAGTATGTGTTTCCACTCATACTTGGATCAAAGAAGCTACACGAAGAGCTGATCAAGACAACCACCACAACTGTGATAACAATTACGCCAGCTCCAACGCCAGAAATAACGACCAAGCTTAGACACCGCCACGTGTTGGAAGGATGAGGCAATGGTGGTGGGAGGAGGTCTACAAGAGAATGCATGAGGGAAGGAAAGGAAACGCAAGACCTCCCCCTATTACTGCAGGGCAGGAAATGGAACCTGTCTCACTGAGGACAATACCCGAGAAGCTACCTGAACGAAAGAGCAGCACAGACGCATTCAGAGACATAGTGATGCTAATTACAGGAAAACATTGAGAACCCAGAGAAGCCTATATGAAGCCGACAATGAGCTTAATGACTATTTGGACAGCACAACCCATCTTGGAAACAATATCTGGTACCAGCACAAGAAGGAAGTTGGACAAAGGCAATCAGAAGGAGAATGTTTCGTCTGTGCACTCCTGCCATACAGCATGGGAAAGTCCAAGATCTTCGTGGCTGTAGAAGTAGATGTCCCCACAGCACACTGTATGTTACACGTAGCTATGTGCAAGATCAGAGGACAATTCATGGGAAGAGAGGCCTCATTGATATGGGCCAACGAAAAGGACTACCCTGATGAAGACGGGTTTGTCCAGGACATCAAAACAAGAAACACCAAGAATCATGTGATTAGATATGAAAATCCTGACGTCAAAGGGTCAGGAATAAGGTGGGAAATAAACTCAAGAAGGAGTAATAATCTGCCGAGCTTGGATGGTCCTTGGAGCCTGTAAAGAAGCAATAGAGAACTCTCAGAGACTATGCAGACCATTGTGGCCAGAATTGGTAAAGCTGTTGACATGGGTCGAAGACAGAGGAGGACCCTTGCAGATAGTACCGCTGGAAAACCAGAAAACTGTGCTTTAGAGTAATGGCACGAGGAAAATGGGGGAGAATCAAAATTGCGGACGAATATATGAAGCCCCAGGAATGACACAAGGAACCGCCGTCCTGATGGATCACTATTGGGAATGTGGGTCCAGGGCATAAATAAGACTACCTAGGAACCGGGGAGGCATATACACACTGGTGAACGTCCACGTTCCTGCACTAGTAATCCCAAAAAGAACTGAATTTGGACAGCTTTCCGAAAGCAGATGCTCACCTGAGGAAAAGGAGGTCTGTAGAGCTGACATCAAGAATGAAGAGAGAAAACTACTTTTCTGCCAAATCGGAAGAGGCATTTCATGCGATTCCATACGAACAAAGGCTGTTCAACCTCACTTCAACAGTATTCACCACAATGCTCCTGCCACACATCCAAATTGGAGTGAATGCAACCAGATGGGAGTTACTGCAGACCATCAACACCACAATAAAAGGATTCAATGCGATCAAAGAAGAGCTGAGAGCGGTTAGACTGATAACCCTCCAGAACAGATATGTGCTTGACATGATCACAGCAATGGATAGCGGTGTTTGTGCAAAAATCGGAGAATCATGTTGCACATTTATACCATCGCATGATGAGGAAAATGGAACCCTCACAGAGGTCATAAGCATGTTGACAACTTTAAAAAACCAGATGACTGAAGAAACGGACGAAGTGGATGATGACACTTGGTTTGGGAACCTATTCTCATGGGTCCCGCAATGGATGGCCGATATATTCAGGTTTCTGGGAGCCTTGCTAGCAATGGTGCTGCTAGGATTCTGTGTTATCAAGATAAACATCACACAGTGCCAGAAAACTGCAAAGAAGGCCATTGGGATGAAAATTATGGTCAATGTCGAACCAGGCTGGAAGCCCAGAGACCTGACAGATGAGGAGATAAAGGACTTCCTGAAGGCCAGTGAATTTGCACCAGAAGGAACAAAATTCACTTTTCCCAAGAAACAAAGAAGGTATAAAGGCAAATGGATTTACTGCAGTCCAAATTGACAATGCCAATTGATGACCTGGAACAAGGATGAGCATGTGAAAACAGCAGGAAGTTTGAATGGAGTGATAAAGATATGGACACCCAAATTGCATACATTCACGCCATCTTGAGTAAATCCAGAAAACGATGAGCAAGAAGCTGAGGAATCAAAGAAACTGAATATAAAGGAGGAAGTAGGAGTGGTCGATGAACCGACCAGAGGTGGGGGGGGTGGGTGGGGGAGTGTAGAGGAGGTCCCAGATAAGACTTGCACCCCTGCCCCCCATTGCGAGTTGCCAGTAAGGTACTCGCCAAGTATAGTGACGTACGAGGAGCAGCTGAACCAACAATGGGCTGCAATGGGCCTCTGCCCATGCCCATAACCAGGCAACCCTGAGCAGCACGGTACTCAATCAGACAACCGTACCTGCCACTGGTATGAAACGACAAGTATTTACAGACTGTCCACGAGGAGACCTCGAAGGCCTTAATGGAAGGCCAATGGAAATATAGATTAAGGGCCTAGGCAGCACCGAGAACAACCAGAAGTGGCTACTGAAAGCCATGCATACCAGTACAAATAACTGTGAGGAGAATTGTAATGGACGAAGGGGAGGGACACTGAAAACGTATGAGAAATGGTGCCATGAGACAAGATGGAAGCATCCGCCTTATTGAACGTGTGTAAATAAGTTTGAAACGCAAGATGCTAAGTAATCGATACCGCCTGCAACGCTTAAGTAGAAGAATAGAGCGGCATGCGCCAACTATATGTCTACCTCAATACAGCACAATGTACACGTGCGACTCCATTTTGTTTGAGCAGAAGGGTGCCCAGGCGGCCCAGGCCCAACTGGCCGAGTTTCACATCTAGGTCCAAGCTGAGGAAAAGAGCGGGATCGAAACTTGAAGGATGGCTCATGCCGGGGAAATCGAGGTCAACCAGAGAAGGGGAGGTGAGCATTAGCTCACGAGGCTCCAACTTCAGAGCAAGCCAGCCCGCCCGAGAAGGTCAAGATAAGAGAGGCCCATGCAGGTGGCCAAGCGAACACAGAATCAAATTCGCGAAAAGACTGAGAACTGAAGCAGATTCACGGTGGACCAACACGTGACCAGGCAGGCGCGAAGATGTCCCACAGCCTGATGTCATCCAGAACCAGAGGGTGCCATAACATTTCCTGATAAGAGACTGCAGATCCGAGGCCATACCCAGCCAACTAATTGACACATAGCCCTAAACCATCGATTTATGGAAGGGAGGCAGGGTGAATCTTGGGACACTAGGCACCAGGGTGTCTATGCTGCATGCTGCTAATTAAAGTGGAGATTTATCTTTAAGGGTGTAACTTGCCCAATCACAATGGACCATGTAATCTAGGGTCCTATAGAGACTGTAACCAATAGGACGTCGTACTTTTAGTGACGGCAATAACGTGTGTTGTAGACGGATAAGCGTAGACACCCACCCGATAAGAGTTATCCAATCCGTATGCCTTATTTTCATATACAGATATAACACCTATACTTAAGTTACCTTTCCCAACCAATTATATTGCATGATGATTTTTTATAGAAGTGCACGTCGATGATGACGAAGTTTGCCCATAAAAGAGGCAGTTGTACTGAAGTTCATGGAAGTCGGGGCGAGACAGGTGTTTGTGATGCTGCTGATTTCCACTAGCTGATGTATGTATCATTAAACAGACTTCCCTTTGCCAATTTACTGAGTCCCTAGTATTGATTTGTGCTGGAGTATGCAAGTCCTGCACCCTGTCCTCACACGGTGCAGCTATCTTGTATTACAAGTTTTCGAGGGTGAGTGCTGACCAATTGGCCAGTCAGTAATTACCTCTCCTCGTCAACACGATGGTGGATGAAGAAATCTATCCTTCGAAGACCAAATCAAAAATCAGTCAAATTCTAACTATTTTGCAAAATATTTACAATAAAACCACAAAATTAGCTCGGAGAACAACTTAAGGACAACCAAAACTTTAGCGTGCAGTAAAAGTCTGACGATGGCCACGAGGGGTGGAGCTTAGGGAGAGGACTGTCACTGGAAGGGGGCAGTATGACCCAGAGAACAGTGATTAGTTTAGAGGAGACATACAGTTTCAAAGTGAAACTATTTTTTCTTTTACTGGACGCAGAATATTCATGAGCATGTGAATCCATGCCAGACCCCATGCTGGACACCCAAGACAGTCCCTGAGGCCCCCATCCACACTTGAATCAATTTCTCCAGGAACAGCTCCATGGAGGTACCCTTGGGTATAAATTGTTCCAGCGGGATTACCCCTCTGCATCTTGCATCCTACTTTACAGGAGCGCCGTTCTCTTCAGCAGGTCTCGAGTGTCCCTCTGCAATGGCATGACTGCGTCCGACAGCAAAAATACGGTCATCTGCTCACTGAACTTGTGGTCATGTTCTATAGGTTCTGAAGCAGGAGCCCAACATCTATGCCCACTGTATCTATCCTGTGCTCCAGTTGTGCTCTCATATCTTGAATAGTGTTCCCGTCTCTACATCCAGGGCCTCTGGTGCAGGTCACCCCCCTCTGCACCCCCTTTGTGTATGCGTGCATTATCGTTTGGTTGCCCGGCCTCTTTTCTCTAGCTTTATCTTTGGTCATTGCTGTGGTAATCTTCCTGTCTGTCAACTGCGGTTTCAATGCTGTACCCCATTGGTCGTGGGCTAGCTCATGGCGTTCCCTGGGTCCTGACGCCCCCCACGCCGGATCAATGTGGCTGTTGTGGATGCTAGTTTCGTAGCTACTGATGAAAAGGTAGGGGCATCTAGTTAGCGGGCAGGGGGTCAACTCTCCTGCTTATGGTGTCGAAGGGGGGCACCTCTGGTCCCTAGATATGCTATGTTTTAAGTGATCTGTCACTCCTTCACATCCAGCCAGTTGCCAATTAGTGGAGGGAGGGAGGGGGGGGGGGGGTTTGGGCCTCCTCACATTAATGCAGTTCATTTTGCTGAATGGGTCTATTGCTACCTTCTTGCAGCTTAAGTATGTGAGGGAGTGCGGGCGTACCTGTCTGTGCACCAGGAGCCGCACACCCCAGTCCGCTCCTGCCGACAGCGAGTCACTGCAAAGCCCACCTCCACTGGTCTGAGCTTCGGTACTCCGTCACCTCTGTGTGTGCGCACTCTCCCCCCCTGGTCCCCCACCCGGGAGCCGGCACCACCAGACGGAGTGACGGAGATCCCTGCTGCACTCTCCTTTTCCCTTCACCACCGGCCTTCCCACAGAGCTGGTGCAGGTTAAGCTGTTACTGCTCTGCACTTCTATGGCATGTGCCATCTCCGGTTCCTCCGTTGCCCCACGCCTTTCCTGCAACAGGCCTTGCCACCCCAGCTTCCCAGCACATAAATTACTGCAGCCTTTGCCTGGTTGTTCTGTTCACATTCCTGCAGCTGCAGTGTCAAATGTGGGGGTCTGAGCCCTTCCTTACAGCACTTCTGCACCAAACCTGGCTCAAGAACTGCTGAACGACGTGGAGTGTACAGCGTCCCAATTCGACAGCATTTTCTGTTGCAATGTGGGCAAAAGTCTTAGTTTCTTACCTGTAACTGTATTTCTCCAGCATTGGTATCTTTCATAGATTCACATGCTTGAATATTCCCCGTCGTCAGACTGGGAATCCTCAGTGATGAAATAATTATTAACGTTTTTTTTTTTATACAAACATTGCTACTTAGAAATGCATGTACATAGAGCATTATGGCTTATGCGCCATTCTATTGTGTAGTCCCTCCACCTAACTTCGTCCTTTATGACCCCAACCAATGAGGTGGCAGGGCTTAAGCTCCGCCCCAGGCAGCCATCTTCAGATTTTGAACCGTAGTAATTACAGTATGATGGGTGCTGAGCATAGGAGCAGCCTCCTCAGGGGAGGCGGGTGGGAGCATGTGAATCTATGAAAGATACCAATGCTGGAGAAATACAGTTACAGGTAAGTAACTAAGACTTCTCCAGCATTGGATCTTTCATATATTCAGATGCTTGAATAGAATACCAAGCAGTTAAAACCATGCCACCACCATATACATATATGCATAATACAGAAAACATCTGTGATTAAACTTTTACCATGCAGCAACACAACGGTTACATACTCCGGGAAAGGTGGGAAAAGGAGGCTGGTCCTACCTTATTTAAAGAGGTGGCGGAGCACTGCCTGTCCAACTGCAGTTTCTTTGTTGGCATCTTCAGCCAAGCATTAGTGGATAGCGAACGTGTGCAGAGTGCTACACGTGGCGGCTCTGCATATGTCCTTCAAGGCCACCCCTGTGTGGAAGGCTGTTGGCACTGCTCTCCCTCTGGTGGAGTGCGCTGAGGGTGGTTTGGGGAGGGGGGCGGGGTCACCTTTCGCTTGATGGCTGTGGGTGATGCAATAAGAAACCCAGCGCGCCAGACCTTGTTTGGAAATATGCTGGCCCTTTGTGAGGCCAGAGAAGGCAATGAACAGTATACGAAGAACGGAATTCCTAGTTCTTTGCAAATAAAACTTTAATACTCTTGCTATGTCCAGAGAATGCCATGTTCGTTCTGCTTCCGAAGAGTGATTCTGGAAGTAAGTTGGGAGGACAATGCGTTCTGTGAGCGTCATTTCCGATACTACCTTTGGAAGGAACTTAGGGTGTGGTCTTTAAATGACACAGTCCTTATGGAACAACGTGAAAGGGGGTTCAGAAGATGAGGCTTGTAACTCACTGATCCTGCGGGCCGAAGTAATGGCTATCAAGAAAGCCATTTTCCATGACAAGAATTTTATGTCGCACCTGTGGATGGGCTTGTAAGGAGGCTCCATGAGGGCTGTTAGCACAGTGTTCAAGTTCCAGGTATGTACGCTAAAGTCCTTTAAGGAAGACCTTGATGGCCAGAAGGGAGTGCAAGGACTGCGTCTCTCGGGCCGTCGTATAATCCGTAATGGCTGATAGGTGGACCTTGATCGAAGACCGTGAAAGACCTGCTTTGGCTAAGTGTAATAAATAAGGAAGTACTTGCTCTGCCTTTCGCTTGATGGCAGTGGATACAAGAGACCCAGCGTGCCAGACCTTGTTTGTAAATATGCTGGCCCCTTGTGTGGCCAGAGAAAGCGATGAACAGTCTATTTGAAGAACGGAACTTCTTAGTCCTTTGCAAATAAAACTAACATTCTTGCTATGTCCAGCGAATGCAGTGTTCTTTCTGCTTCCGAAGAATGATTCAGGCAGGACAATGCGTTCTGTGAGTGTCATTTCCGATAATACCTTCGGAAGGAACTTAGGATGAGGTCTTAAAATGCCACGGTCCTTATGGAACACGGTGAACGGAGGTTCAGAAGACCAGGCTTGTAACTCACTGATCCTCCTGGCAGAAGTGATGGCTATTAAGAAAGCCGTTATCCATGACAAGAATTTTATGTCGCACCTGTGGATGGGCTCGTAAGGGGGTTCCATGAGGGCTGTTAGCACAGTGTTTAAGCTCCAGGCTGGACCCGGCGTGGGCGTTGGAGGGTATGTACGCAAAAGCTCTTTAAGGAAGACCTTGACAGCCGGGAGGGAGAGTAAAGACTGCGTTTGCGGGGCCGTTGTGTATGCAGTAATGGCTGATAGGTGGACCTTGATTGACGACAGTCAAAGTCCTGCTTTGGCTAGGTGTAATAAGTAAGGAAGTACTTGCTCAACCGAAGCTGTGAGGGGATCAATAGCATACGTCTCACACAACTTGGAAAAAACAAGTCCATTTCCTAGTGTAGGTGATGCGTGAAGAAGGAGCCCTTGAGGCCCTGATTATATCCCAGCATTCCGTAGGCAGAATGAGATTCATCAGCTTACGCTGCTCAGGAACCAGGCCTTGAGAGACAGGCTTGCTGGATCGTGATGGAGGACCTTGCGGTTCTGTGGCGCATTAGATACTGATGCGCTTTGAGGCGAATCGGGGGCCATCGGGACAGGTGCTCTAGGGTTGAGTACTAGACCTGCCATGCCCAGTCCTGTGCAATTAGGATCAAAGAACAAGTCTGCTCTTTCAGTCTGTGCAGTATCCTGGAAATGAGGGGAAAGGGGGGGAAAGGTGTATAGGAATTTCCTCGTACAATCCACAGATAAAGCGTCTCCTACTGACTGACTCTCTGGGTACCTGGAGGCGAACATTCTGCATTTCTTGTTGGCCCTGTTGGCAAAAAGATTGAGATGTGGATGGCCCCATACGGCGAAGATCCGTTGGGCTTCCTTCTCGTCCAGCTCCCACTAGTGAGAAGATGCGTAGTCCGTGCTTAGTTTGTCCACCAGGACATTGGCCACTCCAGGAAGGTGTTCCGCCTTGATTTGGACTCTGTGATGCAAGGCCCATGCCCATAGGAGTTGAGCTTCTTGAGATAAGATCTCCGACCTCGTGCCACCTTACTTGTTTGTGTGCATGGAGGTTGTGTTATCTGTCTGTACAGCGAGTACCTGCCCTGCTACTACCGGAAGGAAAGCTTTCGGTGCCCACCGTATGGCCCTGAGTTCCAACACGTTGATGTGGAGTTGGGACTCCTGGATTGAATAGGTGCCCTTGGATTGTAGGTCCGCAAGATGAGCGCCTCAGCCCGAAAGAGACACGTCCGTCCTCAAGAGAAGGGTCGACGTTGCTGCCTCTAACAGCATTCCTTTTAAGAGGTTCTGCGGAGTGTTCCACCATCGAAGAGCCTTGTACAGCGTCATTGGAATCTGGACGATGTCCTCCCACGAGCCAAGAGCTTGTTTCCATTGGTAGTCCAGTGCCTCCTGAACAGGCCTCATGCAAAGCCTGCACTTTGGTATGAGGAATATACATGAAGACATCATGCCCAGGAGGGATTTGTAAGAGCGCACCGATGTCGTTCCCTCCTTTCCCCAGCCCCAAGAACCACGAGATCAAGCAGAGAATTGATGTTGCTCTTTCTGCCAACGGTCTCACTCTGGGAATGTTGGTGTCGAGCACAGCTCCCAGGAAAGAAACTTGTCTTGCTGGGTACTGGGTAGGACTTTGCGTTGTTTATGGCGAAACCTAACCCTCTTAGGAGATTTGTTGTCTTTGAAACTGCCAAGCTTGTGCTTGAGGCGGAACTTGCTCTTATCAACCAGTCGTCCAGATATGGAAAGACTTCTGTTCCTGTCCCCCTGAGTGTTGCAGCCACTGTGTTTCAGCCACTGGTGCTAGGCATGTTGCAAACACTCTTGGTGCTGATCTCAGACCTAAAGGGAGCACTCAAGATTGAAAATGAAGATCGCCCACAGTGAACCTGAGGAATTTTCTGTGTGCTGGGTGGAGTGGTACGTGGAAGTATGGCCAAGAAATTGTTCATGTTTAGCAAAGGGAGAACTCCTTGAAAAGTTATCTTGAATTTGGTGCGCTTGATAGATTTGTTTAGCGCGGTCAGGTCCAAGATGGGTCGCCATTGACCATTCTTCTTTTTGATGAGGGAGAAACGGGAGTAAAAACCCTTCCCCCTTAGAGAGTAAGGTACTGGCTCTATTACGGCTTTGTGTAGCAGTTTCTGGATATCAGACATGACTTGCTATAACATATGCACCTTGCGCGGAGTCGGGGGGGAAGGAAGGTGGTTGATTTAGAAATTCTAATGTGTGTCCCTCGCGGACCACCTGTAACACCCATTTGACTGATGTTATTGACTGCCAGCGTTGAAAGAAGTGGCTCACCCTTACCCCCACCGGGGTGTGATGTTGCGGGGGGAGGCGCTGGACTGTCCGTTTTGTTTGCTCTGCGACCTCCCTTGAGCGGAGCCCCGCCTCCCTCTCTGAGCGTATTTGTTGGAAGATTGGTACTTGGATGTCCTGGTATGAACTACCTTGCGACTTAGGAAGGGCAGTTAAAAACACAGTACTTCGAGGATGAACCTCGAAAAGGACAAAACGACCGGCAATCCTGGTCATGGTCTTTCAGGGAGCTGATAGCACGTGCCATGTCCGTGTCTGTTTTGATTCCTTTGAGGTGGTCATCAATCTTTTTCCCGAAGAGTTCTTGACCATCGAAGGGCATGTCCAATATCTGCGCTTGGACCTCAGGCATGAAATTGGTAGCCTTCATCCAGGCCTGTCTTCTCAGCAGCGTGCCATGGGCCATATGCCGGAAACCTGACTCCGCCACAAAGACTGCAGTTTCAATCATGTGATCCGAAGCTGCTTTCCCATCGGCGATAATCAACCTGGCTTCCTCCTGGAGTTCTACAGACAGCCGTTTGGCCAGCTTGGACATGCAGAGCCAAAGTTTGCGGTCGAACCTCGCCGTCAAGGCCAGCGCGTTACCCACTCTAAAGGTAAGCATGCTGATGCGGACACTTTCCTGCCCGTAGCCTCTAGTTTGCGAATGTCCTTGTCTGGTGGGGCTGATGGAGGATTGGTCAACTTTTTCCTAGCTGCTACTGTGATGACCGAGTCCGGTTTTGTATGACCTCATAGACAAAGAGGTGCAAACTCCAGAGCCTTGTTTTTTTTCGAGCCTGGAAACTAGAGCCGGAGTGGATAAGGGTGTGGCCATTATCATGGTACCGGACTCCCAAATAGTGTCGAGGAGAGGAATGGTAGTAACAGTTCTCCTACGTTTGTCCTTGTGTTCATAAAGCACAGACTTCTTCTCCTCCGATGTGACCTGTAACAAACAATTCTGCAGCTTTGCCGATGATAGTATGAAAGGAGCTTAGATCATCTGGCGGTGAAGAGCCACCCGGAGAATCTTTCTTTCTGGGCTTTTCCACAATGTAATCGTCCCATTCGCTAGTATCCGGCTCTTGAATGATCTCGCCCTCTTTTGGTTCAGAAAATTCTCTGAAAGGATCTTTTTGCAGTCTGAGACCGAAACAGAGGATGGTACAATCGTTGGATCTCTAGTTGGAGACCTTGTACTGTGTGACAATGCTGGAGAAGGGACCATTGTCGGTGAAGCACTGAGTGTCCTGCTCCTAAACCTGTGCGGTGGCTCAGGTGAACGTACCCTTTTCTGTGGCCTACTCCTGGAAGGCGAATGTCTTGGCGTGCTTTGTCGAGGTGAAAAATCCCTCTGCGGGAGGTTAGGCTCCCTCGGTACAGCTGACTTGTTTTTTTCATTTTGACGTCTGTTGAACTCCTCAATGATCCTTTGCATGGATAACATGAGCACAGGATCATAAGGATCAGCAGGCACTTCTATAGTAGGTTGCCAAGGAGGGCTGTGTTCCTTAGGTGTAAGACAATGCTTTTCTTCAACAAACTCAGTTTCTGAAAACTCCTCCTGCAGGACGACGTCAGGTTGCTCTGCCATTTCTAATAATTGTGTTTCCTGTGGATCAAGAGCATCCACAAACTGAGGCGGCGCTTCTATAGACTCAGGAAGACATTGGATGGTGTAACAGTGGCGTCAGCGAGGGGCATTTTGGGCTCTAATTCTTCCGTCGGCAAAGAAGCTTGCGGTGCCATTGACGGAGCCGTGGACGAAGATTTTGTGGACGGTGGCTTGCCTTTATCCGTCAATAAGTGTGTCCAGGAAGATTTTGTGGACGGTAACTTATCCGTCGACGAGTGGTAGTTTTTGCCGTAGAATACTTCATCTTATGGCTTGTAGAATCTAGGGGAGGAAGGAAAGGTATAATTTCCAGCTTCCTCTTGGAGTGGTAGAGGAGTTCCCTTCCACTGAAGAAGCCCTTCTTTTAGAAGTTGGCTTCGCATATGATTTGCTGGAGTGAACAGGGTCGGTCTTCGCAGATTTCTCATCAGAAGAAAGCCCCTTGGCTTCCAAATGCAGGAGAAGTCTTCCATGTCTGTCTTGTAGGGTCTTCGTTGAAAAAGACCTGCAAATGTGAGATTTCTGGATGTCATGAGGATAAAGACAGTAAATACAGTGATCATGGCAGATCTTTCATATAAGCCACCTTTCACCTGCACCTCGTGCAATCCCTGAATAGGGAATGCTTTTTGGTAGTCTGAAGTTCAGCCATCTGAATAGAAAGTTCACTCGACAAAAACTGGGTCAAAACAAGGTTTTTGAAACCTCAAAAACCAGTGGAGATACCTCCTACACAAGTGAATGTGGTACAGTATATTAAAATATAAACTACTGTGAAAGATGAAGAAAATTCGAAAAAGCTCAGAGAGCTTGAGGATTCCCTGTGTCAATTCGACTGCGGTGAAAAATCTGAAGATCGCTGCATGGGTAGAGCTTAAGCACTGCCACCTCATTGGTTGGGGTCATAAAGGACCAAAGTGAGGTGGAGGGACTACACAATAGAATGGCTCATAGGCCATAATGGACTATATACATGCATTTCGATGTAGCAATGTGTGTATATTTAAAAAAAAATGTTAATTATTTTTATCACTGAGGATTCCCAGTCTGACGGGGAATATTCAAGCATCTGAATCTATGAAAGATACAATGCTGTTTTGGCGAGTTAGGGGCGGGAACGTGGCTACACACTGGCCAGTATATCACGTACCATAGATTGGTGCGAAGGATCAAGAGAACGTGGTCAGAATTGGTGCTTGAGGAAGAACCAGACGCTAGTGTAGACATAATATATGACACAGCAGGGGGGGGGGGGGGCACGAGATAGCTAGGATATACGAGATGTTGATGTCCAAAGTAGGAAAGGAGGTAGTACAACTGAGACTAGACTGGGAGGAGGAAGTGGGTGCCCCGATGGATGATGGGATGTGGGAACGAGTCCAAGGGTATCATAAAAAGGTGTCAAGGAACGCAAGACTTCAGCAGATGCAGTTGTATATTACGCATAGGGCGTACCTGACACCCCAGAGGATAGCCAAGTTTAAAAATGCACAACTAGATGTGATGAGGAGAATGCAGGCATGGTGCATATGTTTTGGTCCTGCCCGGTCATTGGGCGCTTCTGGGGTGAGATCGCACATAAATTAGCAGGAAAAGGTGTTCAATCTCTACTTGATCACCCTTCCACCAATAATTTGTTCAAACAACATACTGTGCTACAACTACGCCGACGACACTCAACTAATTCTAAAACTCCTGAACTCAAAACCCAACTCCTGACCTGACCTGGCCTCCTGCCTCCGTGACATAGAACTCTGTTGACCCAAAGCCATTTCTTGTTAAACCCCTCCAAAACGAAATCATGGTATGTGGCAAATCCAAACTTCTTCCGCACCCACTACCCTTGCCATCCGCCATGGGCAACTCACCGACCCCCTCCAACTCAGTGAAAAATCTTGGATGCACCCTTGACTCTGACCTAACACTCTCGCGCCAAGTCAACAACGTCTAAAGGTCCTGCCAGTACCACCTTAAAACCCTTTGGCGCATCTTTCCATATCTCTCCTTTCCCAAAAGACTCTCCGCTGTTCAATCAATCGTTATATCAAGACTGGACTAAGCAAACCCCCTATACCTCGGAGTCCATGCGTACCAACTGAACAAACTCCAAAGGGCACAAAACGTGGCAGCCAAAATGCTACTTGCGCTTGGACCAAGAGACCACATCTCCCCAGCCCTTAAGATGCTGCACTGGCTTCCAGTAGCCCGAAGGGTGACTTTCAAAACCTTATGCATCTCCCATCGAGCACTGCATAAAACCGGACCTCAATATCTTCAAGACAAGCTAAAACCCTATCACCCCCCCCACGCACCCTAAGATCAAGCTCAGCCGGCCTCCTAGTCATACCGAAGACAAACTCAGTCAAGTTAGGCAGATGATCATTCTCAGCCTTGCGCCCCACGCTATGGAACTCACTCCCACCCCACATCCGCCTAACTGAGGATTGAACATCTTTCCGCAGACTGCTGAAAACCTGGCTCTTCCCCTAAAACCAACCCCGTACCAAACTAACCGAAACAGACTAACAGCAACTCAAAGACACCAATCCAACAAACTACCTGATGCGAGAAATCGACAGCTAAAAACCTCTAATATAAAATAGAAGGATATACAGAATTAAACAAATAAAATAGATCAAAGCAGTGGTTAATAAGAGTAAATCGTACGGAAACAGTAAAGAGATTTAAACTGAACAGAAGGCAAGAGGAATGAACGAAGTGAACAGCGTGCACGAAATAGTTAGAATGGATGAAGCAGGTGGAACAGATGAATGCGCGAAGTAGAAGAATGCATGAGTGAAAAAACAGAACCATATAGTTCAAATGAGTGTGAAAATCGAAATATGTAGATCGGATGAATGTATAGAATGGATGAACATGTTGACCAGATGAGTGTGTAGTTCGGATGGGAGCGTAAATACTGAGAAACGAGTAGAACGCAGGAGTACGTAAAACATACAAGTATGTGGAGCAGACGAGTGCACAGAGCAGACGAGTGCACAGAGCAGACGAGTGCACAGAGCAGACGAGTGCACAGAGCAGACGAGAGCACAGAGCAGACGAAGGTATAGAACAGATGAGTGCAGAGTTGAATATATAAAACTTGATATCGCTGTAGAAATTCGTAGAGGGGACGGGTGCGTAGAGGGGACGGGTGCGTAAAACAGGTTAACGCATTGTACGTGTGAGCGGATAAAGCAGATGAGTGCCTGGAGTGAACGAGTGACTGAAGCGAGTGAACGGACGTGTTGGGTAGTACGGATGAGTGCGTAGAATGGAGGAGTACGTCGAGCTGCAGAATGCATAGAGCATGGGCAGGAATGCATGCGTAGGGCAGACAAGAGAGCATGCCTGGAGTGGACTGGAGCGCACGGGGCGGACTGGTGTGCGCGGGGCGGGCTTGAATGCATGAGTGCGTGGAGCGGTCAGGAGTGTATGGAGCAGACTGGAGCGTATAAAATTTGCATTACGTATATAGTATGGTTTGGAAAACAGATCGTTTGAAAGAGCATATAACCCATCATATCACACCACCACGCTTACTCTCTCCTTTACATCACCACTCAACTAGAACGGTATAACTAGAACGGTATAACTGCTCTCATACCAACATCCGCCGCTCACTCCACTCTATTCTAAGTAAACACTGCTGGCTACACACTCCCCAGCCAGGCGTTCTGCTCAGGCCTAACGCAGCCGCATCCCGTCTGGATAAATCCTGCCAGAACGAACACAAACTCCTGATCTCTCAACCACCACAACTACCGCTAAGAAGCAGCTGTTACACGAATACAGCACAAGCTGCTCAGTGGACCTTTTTGACTCTCTCTACTGATCTGAACTTCGGTTCCCAAGGGCGTTCAACCTACCAGCGCCTTCAGACCATACCAATGGTATATAAGGTGCTATATAAGTGCAAAATAACATAACATTCAGATTGTGGTGGATAATGTGTGGGCCTGTCTGCTGGGGGGCGGGGTTCCCTAAGCCGAGGAAAATTCAAGCACGTGAGCAAACTGAAGGATCTGGCATATGCGCTTGCGAAGAGAAGAATTGCTATGGGGTGGAAGACATGCCACAAACCTCGATCAGAGATATGGTGGAAGGATTTGCAGAAATGGGCGGAGGCGGAAACTATGGTATGGCAATAAGCCAGCAATGCTGGGGTGGTGGGGGAAGAAACAGACTCTCATGGCCTGGAAACTGCCGATAGCAGAACTATTTGGGTCTGTGTCGGACTCAATGGACCTCACGGACAGAAACCCCCCATCACAAGATGCAGAATATGACATTAATAAAAGTTGGCTCGTAATGGGGGAGGGAAAAGGGGAGCAGTGAGCACAACTGCACAATGTATAATGGATATGTTACTGTATGCACTGCAAGTTTGGTTTGTATTGTTTGTTTAAATATTTAATTTAAAAAATTAAAAAAAGATCCAATGCTGGAGAAGAACAAGTACCTTTTGGCCTACACAAAAAGGAGTGATGGACAGTCCTCTGATTCTACTGAGCCTTCTGGCTTTCCTGGGCTCGTCCCAGATGCTTATTTACTAGCTTTCTTACAACAGCCATGTATCCTTTGAGGTTTGTGCGGTTTGTGCCATGGGGATTGCGGCCTCTTCCCAGGTTTCCCAGAGCATGTCTAAGACGTCGTTCAGATCACAGCCATACAGAAGCTCAAAAGGAGAGAAACTTAAGTCAGTCTGGGGAGAATTCTGGATGGTGAACAGAGCACAAAGGATCATTGTGTCCCAATTGCGCCCATCAGCTTCAACCAGCTTTTTATGGATGTTTTTTAAAGTCTGGGGAAGGCTTCATCAACTCTTCTTATTGTTGATTGCACTTTATTTTGACTATTGGGGAGATTACTCCCTGACTGTTCTTGGTCCATTTGGTATATTTCACAAGAGTTGGGTTTCCATACTGTGAGAAGGGAGTTAACCCCAGAGGAATACTTGACTCTCTGGGGACCCTGGACCCCTCTGGGATTCCTTTAACTCCTGTTACCTGTATCTTTACTGGGGAGCGCTACCGGTTCTTGCCGGGGTCTCAGGTTGCCATTGGTTCTGCACACGCTCAGTGTGTATTTCTGCTTTCCTCCTCTTCGATCTGTACGGCTCAACAGAGCTGGTGCTGCACCGGTCTGAGCGGATTTTATGGACCACGCAGTCCCCATCGGAAAGGCCACGCCACTCTTGTATTCTTACTGCAGCGAGTCAGGTTTGCTCAGGCTCGCGTGGTTTCTTTCTGCTTCTTCCTCCGAGACAGACTGCCTCTCAATGCTTTGGGCAACACAGGTTTGAATTTCTTGGGTGCTGCAGGACAAACACCAGCTTCCCTCGCTGCTCTTCCTGAAGCCAAACACATTTAGGCTGCTTCGGTCTTCACTTAATATTGTTGCGAGTGCCCCAGCCCAACGTCAATGTTTGTAGTCAATGCCTCTCAAGACGTCTTCATGCCTCTGGGTGGCCACCTTGTCACCGTACTTTGGCAATCCCTTCTACTGTTCTGTATATTTCTTTGGTGGTTCTCCGTCATCTCAGTCCTATCTGGTTTCACAGGAAGAAATATTAGAGACTTCATAATAACAGTAGTAGTAGTTTCAGGTTGGGAGGGACAAGGCTTCTGGGCAAAAGGGTTTGGGGAGGTCTTTCTCTTGACTGGAATCCTTATCCCTTTGAGCGGAGTCTCTCCCCATGAAGTCCTCATGCTTTTTACCATCCATAGGGGTACTATTGGGTTGCAGCCACACCTACCTAGTCTCATAGGGAAGGGCTCCCCTCTAGGACAAAGTGACGAGATCCCATGAATCGTCATAAGAGGCCACACATCCAAAGACAAGGCAGGAAGATTTGTAGGGTAGCAGGACAGCCCACTTTACTCTCCTAGCCACAGACTAAGGAGGCAGTAGCTTTAAAAGACATCAAGGGCTGTAGTGAAAGAAGGTTTTGCTTTTCCCAATGAATAAGAGGTAGGAAACCCCGGAAGAGCCAGCAAGTGCTGTTTGGCTGGGGGCATCACAGAGCCTCTGCTGCTTGCCACTTTGTTACTCATTTGGGACTTCGTACCGAGCACGCCGTCGTCAAGAAGAAGTGATTTCCTTCCCGCACCATAACTTGGAGGAGCTTCATTCATCACTTTTAAAGTAATTATTCTCCAAGAATTTGTATTCTACATATACACTGGGTCTTTTGTGGACTCGTATTAGGACTCTTGTGGACTTGTGCTGAGGCACTTAGGTAAAGCAGCCGACCTTGCTAGATTTATCTTTTCTTTTTTTTTCTAGCACATTTGTGACGTGGCGCTCCACCCACCTCTCCCCTTCCCCGACAGCATTTATATCGGGACGCATACGCGCCTCAGTGCGCGCACACCGGAAGTGCCTGCAACTGCTGTTTGGCTGTTCGGGTGGGAGGTGGGGCGCAGGAGACTTAGATATTCTTTGTTTCAGGTGCTTTTTGATTTAAGTGGTTTTCTCCTGTGGTAAGAAGTCGAGTGGTCAGATGCACATAGGGTGCCTAGTATTGACTTGGTTATTAAGTGTGTAATTAGCTCGCATTTATATTTAACACTACTTCCCACTATGGTGTCTAGCCTTCGTAGTGGAAAATACTGTAAGCCCTGTTCCAGGAGTAAAGCCAGGCCACTGCACGGAGACTTAGATCTGTCTGCAATGAATGTTCACTCACAATCCACTGCTAAGGAAGTGGTAAGGTTTCCTGTGAATGAGATTGCTTTGTCCAACTTATCTTCTATTGAATATGAGGGCATTGTGCACATAAATGAGGGCTTGGCCACTCATTCATTCATTCTCAGGCTGTGCCTTCAGCATATATACATGATCAGTCTGTTGTCTCCAAACAATCGTTTGATGGTGAACGCTCCATTAAACGCAGTTTGAGCATTCATGATGCCTCTACTTCTAATTGTCCTGTGCTGCCGTTACCGGCAGCGGATTCTGTCGAACCGATGGATTTTTCTTTAATGGGGCCAGAGGTACTATCCCCACCTAACCAAACCTATCCGCCTTGCTCTCAGACCTTCTACTCCAGGGTCCGGTAGAATGGGCGGTGTCGATAATGTTCACTTGCTCACTCCTAAAAATCCAATTTCTGATCCAACTCGCTCAGACGGGTTAATAAAAGGTGCCGGGAGCGTGTCCAATTCTCATTCGCTGGACCCTTGGGATAAAAATATACTTGATGAACCTCATCATGTCCCGAATAATTGCTAGAGTCCTGTCGACCAGATACCCATTCTTACTAGTGTTAATGAAGTTTTGCAGATGGGTCCATTGGGTGCCACAGCTTATTGTCTTGATAATAATGCGGAGGCTTTCCAGTGATCACGCGTATGGAACAAGTTACTTACCTGTAACTGTTGTTCTCCAGCATGGGTCTGGCATGGATTCACATGCTCATGAATATTCCCCGTTGTCAGGCTGGGAATCCTCAGTAAAGAAAAAATCAGTATCAGTTTCGTTTCTGATCTGTCTTTCGTAGTAGTAACCAATCACTGATCTCTGCGTCATACGGACCACAGCCAATGACTGCCTTCTACCTAAGCCCCGCCTCTGGCAGCCATCTTCAGATTTGGTAGCACGTGAAGTGGCAGTATGACCAAGTGAAGAGCCGCAGAGGGGTAGGCGGAAGGGTTCGCATGTGACTCCATGCCAGACCCATGCTGGAGAACAACAGTTACAGGTAAGTAACTTGTTCCTTCTCCAGCATGGGGTCTGGCATGGATTCACATGCTCATGAATAAAGAATACATAGCAGTACACACATGCACAACCACGGGAGGTCGCAAAGGCTCAACATTAAGCATTACATCAAACTCAACATTAAGCAATTCTTACCTCCTCACCAGGCTCACTTTAGGCGAACTGGTTGCGCAGCACTGCTTGGCCGACCCTGGACTCCTCCCTGGAATCCCGATCGACGCAGTAGAATTTCGTGAAGGTGTGCGTCGACCTCCACGTAGCAGCCCTGCAGATGTCCAGCAAGGGCACACCAGATAGGAACACCGTGGTAGCTGCGATCGCTCTGGTGGAATGGGCTCTCGGACGGCCAGGCAGCGGTCGGTTTGCCAACCGATGACAGTACATGATACAGCCGGAGAGCCATCTGGAAATGGAAGCCTTCGAGAGAGCCTTCCCCTGATTGACAGGTCCAAAGTTCACAAAGAGTTGTGACGTCTTCCGAAAACACTTTGTGCGGTCCATGTAGAACTGCAGCGCTCTAGCCAAATCCAGCGAGTGCAAAGTCCTTTCAGCCGGCGACGAAGGCGACGGGAAGAAAACAGGCAACACCAAGGTTTCGTTTCAGGTGGAAGTCCGACGGCACCTTGGGCATGAAGGAGGGGTGCGTCCTGAGCACTACCCTCGTGTCGTGAAAAGGCAAGTACCGAGTCTTGCAGGAAAGGGCCTGGATCTCTCCCACCCGTCGTGCGTAGGTGATGGCCACAAGAAACGCTGTTTTCCATGACAAGAACTTCAACAGAGCCGAGTGCAGAGGCTCGAACGGAGGCCTCACGAGCTTGGTCAGCACCACGTTGAACTCCCACGCCGGGGCCAGAGCTTTCACCGGCAGGAACGATCTGAACAGTCCCTTCATGAACTCTTTCACCAGACGATGAGACCACAAAGACGTCCGCCCCTTGGTTCTGGTGTATCGGGAGATCGCAGCAAGATGAATCTTGATGGACGCGTGCGCCAGTCCAGCTTTGGCCAGCGTCAGTAGGTACGCAGTACTTGGGGAGCCGTAATCCGTAGAGGGTTAATCTTCTGTGCGTGGCACCAGACAGAGAACCTCTTCCATTTGTGTCCGTAGCATTTAAGAGTTGAGGACGCCCTGGCCTTTGCAAGAACCTCTCTGCAGTCGGCCGGTATGTCGTATCCTCCAAACTAACGCTGCAGGAGCCAGGCCTGCAAGTTCAGCGACTTCGGGTCGTCATGGAGGATGGCGCCTCCTTCCCTGGAGAGAAGATCCGCGTCCACTGGCAGCTTGATTGACGGGGACGCTGACAAGTCCAGATGGTCCGGGAACCAAATCTGCCTCGGCCACGCAGGTGCGACGAGGATCATCCTGCACCGTGACCTCTTGAGCTGGTTGAGCTGGTTGATGAGCCGGATCGGCAATGGCAATGGAGGGAACGCATATAGAAACAGGCCCTCCCAGGGGAACGAGAAAGCATCGCCCATGCTCCTCGGCTGGGGAAACCTGCTGGCGAACCTCCGGCACTTGGAGTTCGTCGACGTCGCGAACAGATCGATCTGGGGTGTGCCCCACCATCGGAAGAGGTGGTCCACTAGATCCTGTCGTAGTTCCCACTCGTGGCACGAGCGCAGCTCCCTGCTGAGTGAGTCGGCGATGGTGTTTTTTATCCCTGCCAGATGAAACGGCACCAGAAACATCCCTCCATGGACAGGGCTGGGGACCTGGTTCCGCCCTGTTTCCTGATGTAGAACATGGTGGTGGTGTTGTCGGTGAAGATCCTCACCACCTTGCCCTTGAGGGACGGAAGAAAGGACGTGAGGGCCCAAAATACTGCACGGAGCTCCAGGACGTTGATATGGAGGGACTTCTCCGTCGGGAGCCAAAGGCCTCTCGCATGCAGATTTTCGGTGTGCGCTCCCCACCCTTCCAGGGAGGCATCCATGGTCACTGTCTCCTGGTGGCCGGGGGTCTGGAAGTCCATGCCCGCCGTCAGATGCGCGCGGGTGCCCCACCACCGGATCGCTCGTCGGAAACTCTCGTCGAGTGTGATCGTCTCCTCGAAGCTGCCCGTCGTCTGGATCCAGCACGCGTCCAGGAACTCCTGCAACGGGCGCATCCGGAGCCTGCACAGGCGGATGAGGTAAATGCAAGAAGACATCATTCCGAGGAGGGACTTGATGGACCTCACTCTGGCTGCGTCCGCAACCAGCATCCGCTGCACCTTGCCCAAGATGGCCCTCGTCCTTTCCTCCGACGGAGAGGCCAGAAGCGACACTGTGTCGAGCTTCGCTCCCAGAAACAGTGCGTCTTGCGCGGGCACCAGGTGGGACTTGGCATAGTTTATGGAGAATCCCAGGTCCGTGAGAAGTTGGACGGTCCTCGCCGTGTGCTCCATGGCGAGCTCCTTCGTCTTCGCTCAGATGAGCCAGTCGTCCAGGTAGGGGTAGACGTGGATCCCCTCTCGGTGCAGCTGCGCCGCCACCGGTGCGAGGCACTTGGTGAACACCCTGGGTGCCGACCTCAGTCCGAAGGGAGGGGCTCTGAACTGGTAGTGACGCCCTTGGACCACGAACCTGAGAAACTTTCGGTGTCCCTTTAGGATGGGAATATGGAAGTCGGCATCCTCCAAATCCAACGACGACAGGAAATCGCCCTCCTCCAGCTGACCCAGAACGTGTTGGAGGGTGACCATCCGGAACTTCTGTGCCTTGATGAATTTGTTCAGTCGTCGTAGGTCCAGGATGGGACGCCATCCTCCAGTCTTCTTCTTCACGAGGAAGTATCTTGAGTAAACTCCGGAGCCCCGAAGCCTCTTTGGGACGAGCTTGATGGCGCCCTTCTTGAGCATCGCCTTTACCTCCAAGAGAAGTTGAGGGACGTGATGTTCTTTCCTGGCCACAGGGGGGACGCGCGGGGACCTCTTTAGAAATTCGAGAGCGTGACCCTGAGCTAGGGCGTCCAGCACCCAACGGTCGGTGGAGATGGACTCCCACACGCTGACGAAGCTCGCCAGCCGGCCTCCAACCAGGGTGCTTCGGTGGGGGCGCGATCCCACGGCCGGTTCAGTCCTGCTTCGACGAGGCTTTGCCGCCTTGTCCTCCTTGGCGACGACGGCGGGGTCCGCCTGACTTGCCTCGTCCCCTGTAAGCTTCCTGCGACGACGAACGGGCCGCTTGACAGTAGGTGGAAAATCCGCCGCCGGAACCTTTGGAGGCACCTCGTTTGCCTCTGCCGCTCCGAAAGGGTGGCCGCGTTGCTGGAGAACCCCAAGAGCCCGGGCCGTCTCCGTGTCTGCCTTGATGGCTTGAAGGAAATCGTCCACGGTTTTCCCAAACAGGTTGTTTCCGTCGAACGGCATGTCCAAGACTCTGGTCTGCACGTCCTGATGGAAGTCAGTAGCCTTGAGCCATCCACGCCGCCTAAGGCATACGCCATTGCCCAACTGGCGAAATCCAGTGTCAGCGATATCCGTCGCAATCGTAATGGCGTGGTCCGACGCCACCTCTCCTTCCTGCAAGATCTCTAGGGCTTCCGCCCTCTTGTCCGGTAGGAAGTCCAGCAGGGGGGCAAGTTTGTACCACAACTCCCTGTCGTAGCGGGCTACGATAGCCAAGGCGTTGGCCGCCTTAATCGTCGTCGCTGCAGACGAGATGACTCTGCGTCCCATCGTATCTAATTTCTTTCCCTCGCCGTCCGGCGGGGAGGTCGACGTAGAGGACGCGCCCCCCCTGCTTTCTTCCTGGCTGCCGCGGAGACGACCGAGCCCTGGGTCGGCTGTGCCCGAAGGCACAAGGGGGCCGCGTCCGGGACCAGGTACTTCTTCTTGTACTGATCCCTTCTAGCCGGCGTCGTGGATGGGTTCTTGAGGAGGGTGAGGCCCTCATCCCAAATATCGTCCAGTAGAGGTACAGAGAGGACCGTCTTCCTCTTGGCCTCGGGCCGTTGATAAAGGAAACCTTCCTTCTTCTCTTCAGGGCAGAGCTGGAAAAGCTCGGATGCCCTGGCGATCATGGAGTGAAACGATCCAATCTCGTCGGGCGGGGAAGCCCGGGGGGAGGGGACGACGGCAGATCCTCGTCGTAAACCTTGTCGTCCGTAGCCGTTGCGGCCGTGTCAGTCCCCGTATCATCCCCACGAGTCGTGGACGGGGAGGAGGGCTGAACAGGGCGCGATGGCTGAAAAGGAGGTGGAGGATGAATCCTTCTTCTCTTAGGACGAGGGCTCCCAGATAGGCCTGGCTCCGGGTCCCCCGTCGGGAGCGGTTCCTCCGCTGGTGGTAACGGCAATCTCGTCCTTATCTCCGAGCATAAGGACTGTATAGCCAACAAAATGGCCGCCGAGTTGTCTTGCGGCCCTGGTGAGGGGAGTCCGAGGGCGGTCAGGGGCCCCGTTGGCACCCTCGACGTTATCGTCGTCTCCTACGTCGGGGTCCCTCCCGACGGGCTGGTCTTCTTCCACGCCAACGCGGTGGCTTAAGACTTCGATCAGCTCTTCCTCAGAGGTTGAGGCCAAATCCACGACGACCTCCTGCCCCCCCTTTTTCTTCTCTGGAGGTTTCACGGGGGTCCTGTCGATGAGCATAAAAGAGGACTCCCTCCGCGGTGGCAGGGAGACTCTGAGCCCCGAGGTCGCCACCACTGGTGTAGCCTCCACAGGCTGAGCCAGGGCCGCCGCGACTGTCTCGATAGAGGCCTTGGCCCGATGGATTAAGGCTTTCACCACCTTAGGTGCGCTCACCGCCTTCTCCTTGGGGGGAGGGTCACTGCCTCGCTCCCCCTCCGATGGGGCCTTCGAGCTCGACCGGGGTCTCTCCAGGAGCTTCGCCGGGTGCTCGGCCTTCCTCTTACCCGAACCAGAGCGTTGGCTCGTGGTTGATGGCGCCGTGGTTGATGGCGCCGGGGAGGATGCGCCCTGCCTGGCGCCCGAAGAGCCCGACCGTTCGGCGCTCCCGGTGCCAGCGGACTCGCGGTGCTTGGCCTTGTGTTGGACCCCCGTCGCCGGGGCGTCCTCAAAGGTCTTAGAAGACCGCTCTGACTTCTTCTTCTTCTTCTCGCCTGACGGGCTCTTCCCTTCCAGCCAGTTGGCGAGACGTTGATGGCGGTCCTTCATGGTCCGCTCCGACATATTGCCGCATAAACGCACAGTCCTTCTCCACGTGCGTCTTGTCCTCATGTAGGCAGTAAAGACAAAGTGAGTGTTCGTCCTCCTTAAAGACATTCTGAAGCTGGCATCCAGGGCAGACCCTGAACAGCTTTCCGGGCATCGAGCTTCCCTTCTCTTGGGCCATGTCCGAGATGGGCCTGAGAAACTTCTGGAGTCCTCCAAAAGTGTGGCTCGACGAAATCTTTACCCTTGAGGGGCGTAGATGAATCCGACACGGGTCCCCGTTGATCGGATGAAGAAACGGTGGAGCTTGAGGCTCTTTTGACCGAAAAATAGAAGTTTTTTGAGAAAAAACATGAAAAAATAGCACTAACGCTCGGGAGCAATAGCACGAGGATCCCAACACTTGAACGTGCGGTAAAAATCTGAAGATGGCTGCCAGAAGCGGGGCTTAGGTAGAGGGCTGTCATTGGCTGTGATAAGTATGACGCAGAGATCAGTGATTGGTTACTACTACGAAAGACAGATCAGAAACGAAACTGATACTGATTTTTTCTTTACCGAGGATTCCCAGCCTGACGACGGGGAATATTCATGAGCATGTGAATCCATGCCAGACCCCATGCTGGAGAAACTAAAATTCCTTGACAAAGGTCACGAGTTGACCCATATTGATATTAGGGCCTTGCATCCAACTGTTAGTGAGACTATCAAAAATCAGCAAGTTAGTAGGCTATATGTATGGTAGCTCAAAGGGTGAGGTCGCGGAATTGAAAGCTACAAATGAAGCTGTTGCCGTGCCTCTTGTGCAGAATGTGTCCTCTCAAACTACTGAGTCGGATGTTTTTAACAAACAGGCACAAACGCTGTGTCTGGTGAAACAAAGGAAATTATGAGTTGCTCCTATGCTCAATCTCTTTCTACATTGGTTCCCAATGAAGTAGTAAAACCATTGGTTGATGGCTCTCTTTTGACTGCACCCATTAGCTTAAATTGCATGCACGCCTCTATTCTTGAAAAAATGATTAAACATCTTTCGGAGAATGCATCTCGCTTAGCTGCACACATTGGTTTACAACTGAATGCTCAAGCGTGTTCTATTAGTCACGATACACCCGACAGTCCTACCGTCTTGACAGATTTTATGGATCAACAAGAAGCGGACCGTAAGTTAGAGGGTGGCAATACCAGTGCAAGTAATATCGTTGGAGAAGAGTCTGATGTTGCAGATGAGCGTCCTGGTGTTTTTTTTATCTCGCAAACAAAGGTGTCTGCATATTCGTGCTATGAAAAGAAAAGTGTTGTGCAAATCCGCACCTAGACATGCGGGGAAAAAACCAAACTGTTCGATCTACAGATAACACTTTGAAGGTGGGGACTGCTTCGAACATTGCAAAAAGTGACACACCTGGCGAGCAAGTGTTGGATTTAGATCAACTAAATCTTGAAAGTAAACAAGAACTGCAGTTATCTGTGTCCGCCCGCAGTTGGGGGGCTGATAAGAGAGGTCACCAAACAGACAGCGAAAAAGAAAAAGAAAAATACGGCTGTTTAATCGGGAGGTGATGTGGTAGGCGGCCTACAGACAGGAAATTAATCCAGTTTCTCACCTCCTGGATTGCATGCCAATATTCATTTACCGATAAATGGTAATTGTCATAAAGAGGTTAAACAATCGCAACTGTCTGCGTTTTATCCAGTTACTCTCACTTCCACAAAAGCGGGCAAGACCGGCACCATCTCAGCTGTAGCTACGGGTAGTGTGTGTAGCGCGCTGCCTGAGCTAATGCATGAATCCCATGGGATGCCAGCACTGTCCAGGCAGGGGGGGCATAGAAGGTGGCAATACTCTAGACGTACCTCAGGGGGAGGTTTTGCACATGGCAGAGAGCAATTTGGCTCTACCGCAGGGTCCCTTGGAAGCCGCCATAACATTCAACAGTATGGTAAAGTATTGAATGAAGAGTACATTTCTTTTGATAGTGTCTCCACTATAATGGGCTGGATCAGTGACCCATCCCTTCATGATGGTGAGACGTGCCTGAATCGTGCTTTCATATTCAAAGCTTTTAATTGCATAACAATGATGAGATTACTGAATTCCAATGATGTTGAGTGGGTAAAATAGTTTAATGAGAATAATTTTAGAATGATCCGTCAGGTGAATTCTATAATCATTCTCAAGCAGATTTGGGAATATTGTAAAGATCTCGAAGCATTGGGTATTAAGATGATCATCTTTGATAATGATGAACTTGCATTTTCGTTTCTGGAATATCAAACAGCGCAGAAGTCTGGGCCTTTAGCTAATTCTTCCTCTAATCAATGTTCCTCCTTGTTGCAACCTGACATTCTATCTCAGATGTCGGCTATTGCTGTGAATGTGAAGGACTGGTCTTGGGTAGGCAATCTTTTGAAAAATATTTTAGAGGTGGTGCCCAAACAACCAGACTCTTAGCTCATATGTTAGGATTCATAGCTGGAATGTGTGTGGTTTTAACAATTTCTTTAAGGTATGAAGTCACATCCCATTTTTGACAATCCATCCCAATATTCTACTCCAGGAGACCATGCTCAGACTGTTTTTGGATGGCTATACCTCGTTCTCTTCCAAGGCTATTAAAGCAGGCCCTGGACGACCGAGGGGAGGTCTGGCTATTCTAATTAGTATTAAGCTTAACTCTAAGGCTGTTGTGGTACATAGGTCAGAGGCAGTTTTAGCGATCGGACTACCTTTTCTAATGATTCAATAGAAGTACTTCTGATCATATGTGTTTATTTCAATCTTTCCTGGTTGACGATGAATGAATTGTTAGATGTATTGGACGGCATATTGGAATCTACATATATGCGCAATCCCAACTCACTAATTATTGTGGGAGGTGATATGAACTTGAATTGTATTCAGTTCATTAACACCACTTATAGATTTAATCCTGGTAACGAAAACTGTGAAGCTTTACAATTGGGCCATCAATGGATGCGTTGTGATGTGCTTGTCTCTGCATTTGAAAGCTAGTAATGTGGGGTGTTGCCTTGTGAATGTCGGAATGTTTACCAAAGGATTCTACACCCAGCCAGTTAGAGCTCCCCAGCCTGGGTGATGGGAGTCAGTGTTATGTCCTGTCCACTTATGTATATAACTTCATGTAACTGTGACTTAAGTACTTGTAATAAAAATATACATAATCCCAAGAAGCCTGGAAGTCAATTTATAACAGGATTCAATATGGTGATTGATGGAATTTAACAAATTTTGTCCGGATGGGTTGACATATACATGGCATAGAGGAGTTGCTCGATCATGTATTGACTTTTTTTATGTCTTCTAATTTGATTTCGAAAGAGGCCATAGGTGATATTAATGATGTTGGGTTTGGCAACCATTGTATCATATCAACCTCAATTATATTGAAGTATCCTGTTAAGTTGTGGGACAGGTTGCCTAAACTGTCTGCTTGAAGTAAAGAAGCTGCTACATTCAGTACATTGGAACAAAACTTTATGTAGACAGTTGGTGGGGGATTTAGGGCGCAGTATAAGATTTGAAATGAATAGTCATTCTGTGCAGGAAATAGCTTGGATTGAAACATTCAATAATAATATCATTTGTGAGGAACTTGTAAGACTTTTGTATTAAGTCGTCTGATTCGGTTTGTCACTCCCATGTATATGCAGAGCGAATAGCTGTGCTTAAGCGGCAAAAAAATAAAGATTTTAGGGCCCTGAAAGGCTTACATCTTTGCTTTAGCAAAGATGAGCGGTTAAAAAAAACTTATTTCACTGAAGTATAGAAATGCTTGTAAGTTATATAAATACAAGGTGCATTAAGCCTCTAATCAGGCCATGATGAAACATATTTGGAATCATAACACTAAAAGAATATGGAGTATGCTGAAAGACAAACCTTGCTGCAATATGGAGGCTTTGGGTTGTGCTATTTCAGCAGAATCATGGGTTCAGTATATATCGGAAGCCTTTAAGATGCTGGACAAATTTGAACGTGATGTTTTTTTAATAAAAAGGCTTAATCTCTTTCCGCACACCAACTGGTCAATAGAGCACGTAGGTGGTGCTATACAAAAACTGAATTATTCTAACGTGGCCGGACCAGATGGCATACCAGCCTGCGCGCTTAAAACCGACACTTTTCTGGGCAGGTATTCTGAAACTGAAATGCCAGAATATTTTCAACACTGGTGGTTCCATGCTCTTGGAGAATCTCACTGATTACTCAGATTTTCAAAAAGGGTTTACGTCTGATCCTTCTAATTATCACCCTGTAGTGCTGATGGACGCTTGTTATAAGGTGTTTCCCATTTTGATTAACCGAATTGCAGTTGCACATACGTAATAATGATATTCTATCACTATCATTTATCAGACTGGCTTCAAGAAGTACATGGGCACAGCACTAAATTCTACAGTGTTGGCCCATGTCCTGGCTAAAGATAAAAATGCTTCTTCGGGGGCAGTGTATATGGCTGCGCTCGATCTTAGCTCTGCCTTCGATTGTGTACTTCGGAATCTGCTGTGGGCCAAAATGCTTGCAATGGGATTTGCACCCCTCTTAGTTCACTTAATAGCCATGTTACATCATGACACCTTTTATAAAGGTATGCATTACCGAGCGAGGAGACTTAACACAAGAAATTAAGACATTTATTGGTGCTAAGCAGGGGTGCAGTCTTGCCTCCACATTATTCAATCTGTACTTAGTGGACATTAATCAGATATGGCACCAAATTACATTTTTCCCCAATTAAATTAGGTCATTTGAGACTTAACTGGTTGGCGTTTGCAGACGACATTTTGTTATTTGATAAAACCCTGTTCGGCCGCCAAAACAAACTACAAGCATGTTCTCAATATGCGCAAGCACACAATTTAAGTGCCAATGTTGCGAAGTCAAAAATTCTAGTATTTTCTAGAAGTAAGAAAATTGTCCCTTACAATTGGACATTTGATTCGGTATCTATTGAAAGATTGACGGCTGTCAGATATTTGGGATATGAGCTGTCTGATATTTTGTTGCTTGTGAATTGGAATCACTCATTAGGTTTGAAGCGGAGACCGTTAAATTCGGAATTGAAAATAATCATAATAAATTATGCAAATTCTCTTAATCCTGCTTTCCAGTATTACTTGCTCAAGATGGAAGCAGTTTTACTCTATGGTCTGGATTTGTGAATCCACAACATTGGCCCCTTATTAAATAGGTTGCAACTGCACATATGGAAACAGGTTCTTGACATGGCCAAAACCGTGCCACGCCCTTGCATTCGTATCGAATTGGGCCTTTCTAGTTTAGCTGATCGTTTCCAATGGAGACAGTTGAGTACTTATTCTAAGATGTTATATTTCCTCCTAGAAATTCCTTGTACCAGGAATTTTCATTTATGTTGTCTGAATCTAAAGTACAGTCTTTAGTGGTCTTCCAAAAAAACATGGAAGCATTGATGTTGAAAATTAACATATCTAAAGAAGACTTATGGCTTTGTCCATCCTTTGTTAAAAAAAAAAAGTATGTAATTGGGACTGCGTGAATGTGAATGATGAATGAAGGACTTACCAATTGTATCGTGAATTTGCAAAATTTTTATCAAAGATTTCCTCGATTGCGTTCTATTGTTTGTTTTCAATGCAATACGTTTCGTGCTCTCTATATGAAATTTAGACTCAATCAACTTCATACTTTGGAACGCACTAATCATTGGTCTCAAATCATAGGGGATACCTGTAGATTGTGTGGGAATCTAGAAAAGTTAGAAGCGATCAAACATCTTGTAACATATTGCCACCACTATGATGTATTGAGATTGTTTTACTTGGGTGCACATAATGTAGGGTTCACAGTTTTAGGTAGAGAATTTCTTTGGTCAAAGTGTATGGTCAATCCTTACAATTCTATGTTTAGGCTGTGTTGTTTACTTAGCAAAATTGAATGCAATTGTGATGCTGGAAATGCATTGGAGGGACAGGGCCTCCCTGTCCTTGTCCTGTAGTCCTTTTTCATTGTGTTCTGTATTATTTTCTGCCCAGGAGTCCATGTGGGACTCCTGGCAGTGCAGCTCGTCCTGTTTTTGGTTTGGTGTACAGACCCATGGGTGGGGGCACAACCCTGTGACCCTAGTGTATGTTTTTGGACACCTATGGGTGAACCACAGAGCAGGGTATGGGCTGGTGGCAGCTCCATGCTGAATTTGGCAGGTGCTCCGAGTATCCTCCAGGCCCTGCCATTGGAATCAGTTGAATCCTGATAGGAAACAAGATGGCCCCTGTGGCCTCTTGCTTTCTATTGCCTGTTACCTTGTTTTCCCAAAGTCCCGGGAAGCCCTGACTCTGTCCCTTCCCCCTGACTGACTGTTGGGTGGAAGTTCCATATATGGTGTTGTTGTGAAGTTCAGTCCAGACTGGCTGGAGCCTTCCCAGTGACTGTATGTTGTGGGTATACCCTGTGGGTGGGGCCTGGGTGAATGGAGTGTGTGACCAATATGCACTTCTTGTTGTGGCTGTCTGGTTTCTGGTATGAGAGACAAAGACTGAGATAGCCCTGCCAGAAACTGGCCTGAATGCAGTGTGTAGTGTTGAATGACTGGGTACTTGTCCCAATCCACATTCCTTGTTGCGAGTGTTCGAGAGGGAAGAGGATGGCCTGAATGCACTGTGTGCCTGATTGGCTGACTGACTGCATGAATGCCCTTCTGTATGATTGGCTGCTGAGTGTGACCCCCGCAGTGTGGGTGAGAGACAGGATAGTATATCTGGGGACCTCTCACCACTGGGAATTGTTCAGAAGCTGTGTCTACACTTTAAGAGCAACTGGAACTGCTGATCCTCGACACCCAGCTGGAAGAAGAAGCATTGCTGTTGCATTTGGTTCGACCTGATCTGAAAGCTGCCGAATTCGTCGAAGACTGATCCGAGAGAGGACCTGGTAAGGCGCCCTCTCCCCGTGCTCCGAGGTACCATCGAGCACCGCTAACCCTCGCCGAAGCTCCCTGGAAGTCAGACCCTCGAAAGGCTGCCGACCGGAGACGGTGACCGCTGAGGAGAACGAAGTGAAGCACCAGGACTTCGCTGCTGTCGAAGTCCATTGCCGTCGACCAGGATTGGCAGGTTTGTGTGACTGCTGGAGGCCAGTCGAAGTTGTTGCCCGGACGAGGGGACAGCTTGACGCCGTGCCGCCGACGACAGGAGCCGCCCGCTCCTTTGCCTAAGAACATTTGAATCGAAGGACTCCCTTGTCCGCACCGACGACCGCTTTATCCTGCCGAGAGAGTCAAGGCCGCCGCCGCACCGAGGAGAATCTGCCGGTGGGTTTCCCGCCACCTGAAGGCCACAAAGACTTCGACGACTCGACGTCCTTGCTGGACCACAGTTCTTCTGAAACTCTTTGCGGTCCAGAACTATCAAACGCTGAGGTGCCCGCACACCTCATCCTCGCAGGACGTCGCCGACGAGCACCGCCTTGATCGACGCAGTGGTGTGGGAACCCTCGAACTTCTCATCCACACCGTCGACGCCAAGTTCACTTTCTTCTACGCCTCTCGACGATCCGTGACTCCTGCTTGAAAGGCGGTCACTCAAGAAGGATCCATCGACGCTTCTTCGAAGAACTCTGCTCCACCAGGTACATCGGGGGCGGGGGGGTTAAAACATAAGAGGAAATAAGACTATTGAGGAATACATGGACTGGGCTTGTGCTATATCTTTATTTTACAGGTTGCCCAGGTTGGGGGGGGGATCTCCAAACAGAACTGTGTTTAGGTAACTGACTCAGTATTCTGCCTATTGTTTCAACCATCTTGCTTTCCCTCCTCTCTCTATTGCTGGTTTCCTTGTTATTGATCTGTGTGAAATTCTAACAGTGTAGTTGATGCACTTTAATGAGATCTGATAATATTGGTAGTACCACTATAGAATTGTATATATTTACCATTGTTGATTTCTGAGTACAAAGTGTGTTATTGTAATAGTGTACATACCTTTGAATATTAATTATATAAAGACTGTTTTCAGTACTACAGTGTGTGGACATTCCTTTGTGGGGGCTTGGGGACTACACTGTACTTAAGAACCAGCCTGCATCACCTCCTGAGAAGCTAGGCCTCGATTGCTCGTCCATTGCTACCTTATAGAGAATCTTGGCTGGGGTCCTCTGCCTCTCCTCTACCATATAGAGGGCAGAAGTACAGACCACCCCCCTCCAGTCTTTACAGCGATTTACAGGCATTGATGCCAATACATGATATACATGAATTGTAATCATATTGTGTGTTTTTCATATGTTTGTTGTTCTGATTAAGTGTTTCTTGTACAGTTAAATTATACTTGTCTGGATCTATTGTGTACATATTGTGCGTTTACATGAAGCATTTTATATACTAGGTGTAGGATTTTTTTACTTTTAGCGAGTTTATTTGGGGTGTTGTAGGATTTATTTGTATACAAATTTGTCATTCTGAAATGGATTTTCAATCTGTGATTTGATATTGTTTTAATGTTGGTACTCAGTATTTTATTTGCTATGGGAGTGTCACTTAGTATCTTATGCTTTGATTGTAATTGTAGTATGTATGTTTTATCTCTTAGTTCTGTAGGTTTTATAAGAATCATTAATATTTGTTGTATAAGTTTTTGATTGTTTTAATAACTATTATGTTTCCTTTCTTTTTTTACCAATATGTGTAAATATTTTTTTAACTAAAATACACATACATTTTAAATAAAAAATATATACATATATAAGAGGTAGGAAAGGCCCAAGACAGGATTCCCTTGGACAAGGTGGAGCAAAGCACAGGCATCTTGAGGAATGTTGAGGCCAGATACACAAGACATTTGGTGCCCCACCCGAGGCAAAGAAATTGGCACAGAGTATCTTGAAGTTGGTATAATAGTTGCCTAATCTTTTTAAATATGGAAATATTCACTAGTCTACTATTGCTGTTGTTAAAGTGGTGGGTGTTGGCAGAGTATTGCCATCCTTTGGTATCAAGGCTGTTTGATACAGAAATTGCTAAAATAGGAAAAGTCTAGGATTGTTCCTTTGCCTCCACATAGTGATGCAATAGATGCTGGGGCAGGTGGGAGCTTAACAGAGAAAATCATAGGCTCAGGGGGGAGAAGGAGTTGGACTTTAACATGTCTATGCTGGAGATTGACATGAGTGAGAAACAGATATACAGGGATCACCCGTTGGAGTGGGCCAGGCTACAAGGGTATCAGGGCTCCTCCAGAGGTTCTGGACTGGTTCTTGATACTCTTCTCTTCCAAGATTTTCAAAGGATCTGGTCAGTATGTATGATGAAAAGAATGATATAATTAATTGCCTTACAACCTTTGAGTTTGCTTTTCAAGTGCAAGAAATAGGTGAGCCGGATTAGATTTCCTTGTTGCTCAGCAGACTACCCTATTCTGGCTGCACCGCCATTATGGATATGTTGGAAGGCTGACTGAAAAAATGTGACAAACTGAAGCAGGCTCTCCTCTTAAAGTTTGAGAAAACTGCTACCGAATACTGAAAGAGGTTCAGAGAATACAAGAAGATAGATGATATTTTTGAGGTATTTGAATGGCTGGGCAGATGGCCATAAAGTAACCACTTTTGCAGGCATGATCACCTTGATGAAAAAAAAAAGTTCCTCTGGCTCCCAATGAATTTGACATTGTCTCATGAAGAGGAAGAGATAATAACAGTGGTATCCTTATCTTTAGATACCTGGACCAATGACGAAGGCTCTGAAGTAGATTTAGTTTCCCTAGAAACCTAAGATTAAACGTTGATGGAGCTTCTTTTTTAATGTTTAATTTTTTTTTATTGTTGTTTTAGTTGATTACAACTTTTTTAACAAACGAAAAGTGTACACAGATTTGATTTTTAATTTACATAAAACATTAAAAAGAAATTAACACATAAAATATGACATACTTCCTAATTACAGCAACTTATTTCCAACACATGAATCATTTGTTCTTAATGCAATTCAGATCAAAAATGTGTAGTCCTTTTAGGACAGCCACTCTGCTGTTTGAGTGACAGCCTAGGCTGTGCATGAATGGGAGAAACCTGCTTAAAAGGCGAGGGTTTTGGGAGTAGTGAGTCAACCACTGGGAAGAACACCCAATGAAGAAAACATGAACAAAGCTTGCTGCATCCTCCTGGACCTTTGAATGGCCCGGCGAAGCCCAGCTGCTGTGCCAATACCCTTTTTTCTGATCGACAAGAGAAGCTCCGTAAGGGACGACTTCCACCCTTGGGTTAGTGGGACCAACTAACGCCGAGACAAACTCCACTGGACCATCGACCCTGAATGGCTGTACTGCTTTGTTGCTGCAGGAACCGGGTGCCAGGGGTAGAGAAGTCTGTAGTGGAGTGCAACGTCTGCAATCCGACCAGAAGCTCCAGGAGTCTAAGGACCCTCCAAAAGCAGGACGATCTGAGCTCGAGTTCCCTCACCACAGTGCCGGACTCCAGGAGTGAAGGAACCCCAACCGGTATCCAAGATCCGCAGCAGTGCTGTTTACCACGCAAAGTGCTGCTGATCCGAAAAGAGCCTGTACCTGCCACCGACCTTCAAATTGCTGCTGCAGGTGTCCACAGACATCCTCCCTCTTGTCCACACGACTGAGGCTCAGGAACAAAGGATCTGCATTGCGGCAACAGGAGAGGAGCCAGCTGGACCACTCTTCTTCAAAGCAGAAGGTACTGTTCAGACTTGGGGTACATACCTCAGCATCTGTAGCTTTGTTCTTCTCAGTGGAGACTTGCAGTGGCTACTTTTGTTAGAGTGGATTTCAGCTCTGCTCTCAACAAGTAACAGCTTTTGACCCTACAGTGATTTTCTACAAAAACTCTCTAACTTTGTGCAAGCCTTTTATTAACTACAAAGTGTCTCAGCTCCATAGAATGTGCTCCAATTGACTGGCTGTCCTGACTCCCTGCAGACTCTTCTAGTCCATTGACTCATATATTCTGCCTTCAGAGGTGATAACTTGGGTTTAGACTTATTGCTGGGAAAGGTTTTGTCTAGACTTAATTGGAAGATTTAAGTATACTCTCACATGCCCTGAGAACCGGTTTAACCTTTTTCCTTCCTTTAACCTTCCCTTTCTGCAACCTCCGAATCTGCAAAGTGTACTAGTGATATATAAATGCCATTACTGTTCTTGTGAATGAAGTCACCTCTGGGTGTAGGAAGTGTGTAAAAAGCATCTCAAAAGTGTATCCACTAAACCTATGCGGATTCTGTTGTGTAGTTTCACACAGTGTTACTACATCAATTCTTGCCTAACAACGAGGAAGGAGCCGTTCCAAGATGGCAGTTTAATACAAGGTGAAAGATGGCAAAACGGAAGGGGATCGCTAGGAGGGAAGAACCTTTGACCTTTTCAACGAGACCGTTACTTTTGTGAACCTTCAATAATAGAAGACAAGGAAAAAAGGCTGAAGAATCCTGCATTGTGTGTCGGAGGTACCCAGGGCTCTCCTGCGCTGATAGGCAAGGCAGAGAGAATTGCTTACCGCTGTGGTACTGTCCTTGGCTCCAACAACAAAGAAGCACCAATGAATTCAGTACAGCCGGTGAGTTGGGGAGGCAGATACCAGACCGCTCTGTGTTGAAGCCAAGGTTGCAAGTGGCAACAATGTATAGTGAACGCTGAAGCGAACATTGTATTAAGGGTGTGTAATATTCGATGCAGCAAAATTGAACAGATTGATTGAACTTTAAAGCCAAGATACGATAATTTAGACAGTGGTCCGGCACAGCATGCGTCCTCATTCAAATGTCTCTAATGTATCCAACAGAGAGGTGGCAAAAGCTAAAGTGACAGAAAATTGTGAAATTGAGAGTGGTCCGAGTCCGGAGGTAGGGGACTCATTGAATATTGTGTTAAAGAGGATCTGAGCACGGCTGAGGAGATCCAGGGTGAACTTTGAATCACCCGAGAAATTAGATGCATGAATATCCTACAAGCATTGTGTTAAGAGAATCCGAGCCCGGCTGAGGGGGATCCGAGGTGAATAGTGAATCGCCTGAAAAAATGGAGTACTTGTGAAATCTCAAAAGGAAAAGAACTTCTTGTTTGTCGCAGCAGGCCCTCTGAAAGAGACTTTGAAAGGCAAAGAGACTTGGGCACGGAAGGCCCTGATCCAAATGGTATACCGCCATTTCATCGACAATCGTTTTACTACTTTTTTTTTTCTTTTTTAAGAGTACACTTTGCCTATATATTTTGACATTTTGAGGGGCAGGGGGGCAGGTAAGGGTTTGGGGTGTTGGGAATTAGTGAATAACATATGGGGAGGGGGAAACCTCCTCCCAAAAATAAACATTTCAATGACTTTTTTCAGAAGCATTACTGGCGATTAATTGACACAGAACCATGCTAATGATTGAACTGTATCCTCATGTTAGAGAGAGAGTACCGCATTGTCCCATGCTGAAAACATGGGGAAGGGAGGCAAATGCCCTGAACTCTTGACATTTTGTGAAAACGACTCATTTTCTTAACACTATTTGTATTTTGAGGGAAGGATCGGCAATAGGTTTATTAGTATAGTCCTTTTATTTAGGCCAGGCACCACTAGGCCTGCATTATTATTTGATGGTCGTAGCTTGCTCCCATATGTAGATTTTGGATTAGATAGGCGTTTTTTTCAAATCTTTTTTCAGGTTCAATAAAAACTCTTGAACTGTGGTCACTTGTGTCCGTCCGTCTTACGGTTAATACAATGCCATCCTTACAAGGGGACACCCCAATCTGGTGCCTCTCTTGTGTCTGAACTGTTCTGAGAGGAAACCATTGGTGAGGGCACTGGCTGGTGGATCAGAGTAGAGAAGGCTAATCCAGTAGAGCAGCACTGGTTCAACTCCTACTCTCCTTAAATGTTCCAAACAGATTGTTGAACGTAAATCAAACTCCTTCTCTGCACCAGATAACACAGCGGACACAGAATTATTGGCACGCTGTACACTCTCCAGTGTCAGCAGCAGCTTCCTCATGTTGTCCACAACTTACCTCCCTCAGACATCCTCTGCCTGGTTTTTCCAGACCAGCATAGGGACCACCATCTCCAGGTACTTAGCGCGGTCCATGGCAAGGATTTTGGATAAGGACTGCATTTTAAAGCTTTAAACACACACACCACCACCAACTTTACGACTGTTACCTACGACGTGCACAACATTCGAAATTACATCAAGTTTTCTGTGTGATATAAGCAGACCTGCAAATAAGCCAGCCAGAGGTTTGGGACATTCGGTCATCTCCTTTCTGGCAACAAATCCTTCCACTGACATGGTTTTATTTTTTTTATTACAAACCTAATTTGTTAGGAGCAGAGGTCTAGATGTGCCCCATAGCAAAGTTAGATTTTTTTTTTTTTTTTTTAAACAAGCGGTCGATACCTGCTGTTAGGAGATATTTCTCTTTTGGCAACTTTCTATCCATAGTTTCTATGGGCCCCCAATATTTTTGCTTTGTTTTTTAACCGGTTCCAACTTTAAGGTGGCATAAACCCTTAAGTTTCACTTCCTCTGCCCTTTGTTATGGGAAACTGATCAGTCCTTCAGACTAGCAGTACTGGGAAACTAGGTCTCCCTTTTTGTCTGACTTTTTGTAGTTTTTTAACATTTCACCCAGCATCTTACATGCAGTGCAATGGGGATACGTTTGCATCATCCTCGACTTTTACACTTGATTTTTGGTTACTTTTCTATGTGCCTAAACACAAGCTGGGGGCAGCAATTATATGTGTACCATTTTGATGTTATTTCTAGTGTGAACAATCGCATTTATCGCATATGGCTACTAAACTTGGCTTGTGCCCTAAAATGGCCAATGCCAAAATATTTTCACCACGTCAGGAAATTCCATATAAATGTCATGCATTCGCCCAGGGGATTTGGGAGGAGGGATCCAAGGGGGGGTGGGGGTGGGGGTTGTGTCTGTCCTAGGAAGGGGGTGTAACTGTCTGATCCCACTCCACATCTGAGGTGCCAGGGGGTATGGGGCATGAGTAAAAACCAATAGTTGTCCCTGATTGGACACTACTGGCTGTTTCAATGGTGCAGATCCTTGCCATTGTTGGTCTCGACTTGCGTCCAGGCTGCATTTTGAACAAGAAGAGAACTTCTGCAGCCATTTCCTCAGATCAACATTGGAGCCAAGAATCCCTTGTAGAAGAACAGCCAACTGAACACGACTCCTGAAGAGGCCCAAAAACTCTCTTCCGGCGTCTCACCAGGTGAAGCACAACTAGATTACCTGATCTGTGAAGTTCCTGTGTAGTGTTTCAACCTCTGGACTGATGGGACCACTTCAACCTATGGACTGGTGGGGCCGACTAGCCTCAACAGATTCACGATGATCCAGCCACCCGGAGCCTTTAGAAGTATCCCAGGACCACCTGTTGGACTGCCCAGCTCTCCAGTGGGCTACCTCAGTCTCCACTTCAGTTTCTATTTCAATTACCAATGTAACTTTCATTTGTTTGGTTTTTAACAGTGCTTGCATTTCCGTGACAGTCAGGTTTTGGATGTTTTAATTGTAGTCTTGAAGATTTGAGAAGCTAGAACACTTGTGATTGGTGTAATGACTTACCCTTGAGCAAAGACTCTGCTGCCACTGACTGCATGGTTGAATGGATGTAAACTAGATTGTGCATAGTCATCATTTTACACACAGTTTTTATAATTAGAGTGTACATTAAATTAGAAGTGTAAAAATGATGTGCCTCCGCATGATTATGCACACAGCACAGCAACAAAAATACAATTGTGCAATAATGGTTTGCTTTCACTTGAAACGAAAGCATAACTTGTTACAAAATATAAATTCTCAATAGAAACTTAGTTTTTCATCTTATTAATTATACAATCCTAAAATTCTGGGAAAATATGCAGTGCTTCAGAATCTGAAAGGAAAGAAAGCATTCCTTTTATCACAATGTGCAGTTTCTTTTTTTGAAAGGCTTCAGAGAAATACATTCTGTTTCAGAGGTGACTTGCCATTACATCCATCTAGATAAAAATCAAAAGAAGCCTTCTGGTTTCTGTCAAGTAACCTGACATTTGCACTTCTCTCTGCTCTAAACCTGTGTGTAAATGTACAAAGGAAAATAATAAAGCTGTCGTATTTTCATGTGTAAAAAGGCCTAATATGCACCTTATCTGGAGGACTGCTTGAAGGAGAGGGGATTTTTCTGGTTGGGACTGTAAATGGTCTGAAGCACATGTAAAATATTTAGGAATCTTTCTCACCAAGGATATAAGGAAGATGGTAGAATTTAATGTGGCAAAATTGGTGGAAAGTCTTAAGAAAGATATTATAACGTGGGAATGGCTGGAACTAGGAATATGGGCAAAGATCAATGCAATTATAATGATCAAGGGAATAGACTGAGTTTTTCAAAACTTCCTCTGGGGTAAAAAGAAAGCTCCAAAGAGTGAGATTTATCTTGTTACATGGTACTAAGGAGGTTGGTTTTGGATATGGCAAACTATTACAGGGGGTTTACACTAAAGAAGGCAGCCCTTTATGTGACACCAGATTCAGAATGTGAACCAGCTTGGTTGACAGTAGAGTCATATTTTTTCAATGGAAAAATTACCAAAGTGGGCTGTTAAATTGCCATCCTTTAAAGTGACTTAAGATATGATGGAATGGTGGTTAATTTCAAAGGGAATTTATTTCAAAATTATAGGGCGTATATTTGGCACAATCCTGGACTGCGGATTGTGAATAAGACTCTAAATTGGTGAAGTTGGATTTCAAAAGTGATTTTAAAGATAGGGGATTTAATGCGTGATGGGCATATTTTATCATTTGAGGAACTTCAATGGGTTTTTCACTTGGACAATAGGTTTAGGGAATTGGAGTCTCTTTTGACTGAGACATTAAGTAGGTTATCTGTGCCAATTGAGAAGGAGCTGGCAGGTTTGGGTTATCTTTTGTATGTGGCCATGCACGGTTTCCACATAACTGAACCTCATGCCAATGAATAGCTTGATTCATGGAAGAAATTGGTGGACAATTGGAAGAATTGGGGTGTACTATTACTGAAGGGGAATGGAGACAAGCCTGTCTGATAGCACAGCGAGTAGGAGTGCTTGCTTTGACATCCGTGCAGAGCCTGCTGACGCAGGTTTGAATCCCGGCAGGGCCAAACTCAGCCTTTCATTCTTCCGAAGTCGATAAATGAGCACCACACACCGTGGGTAATAAGCAGCGCTCAGATGCCTGAGGGTTCGTAGCGGTATATAAATGCTAAATTATTATTATTATCATTAATATTATGTGGCAGGTGGGATTATAAAAGTAAGTTATACCTCAAGTTAAGGCTTATACATCAAAATATTTTAGGGCGGCTGTATTGGACACCAGAACGTATGTACAAATTGGGATTGTTGGATAGTATTATATGTTGAAGATGTTGGAAAGAGAAAGGGACACTAGTTCATATGTTATGGTATTTCTCCCGAACGCGGAACTTCTGGTGTTAGGTGCTAGATAAGTTGGATATGATCTTATCAATTAGGTTTTCCAAGAATGCCATTACAGGTGCTATGGTTAGCGAATAGTGGGGGATGTAAAACTGCTCGGTTGTATGGGAATTGGGCTGAAAAAGTACTTGTGATAGCGGCAAAGCAGATCTTGAAAGTGTGGGAAACGAGGAAAAAGCAGCAAGTTGAAAGTTGGATTAATGATACATTGATATTATCTGATTTCGAGTGAGTTATGTTTCAGAGGCAGGGTAGGGAGGGGAAATATCTGGATCTTTGGGCACCCTTTAATGATTTGTATGGTAGCTGAGCGCAAGAATGAGTAATACAGATGTTTAAGCAGTCTGGAAATGGAGAGCTCTTTGTTTGTGTAAATGTTTGTTTTGTGTTCTTGTCCAAATCTATAAATAGGTCTTACGATTGTATTGACATTAATTAGGAAGGAGGATTGTTGCCCTAATTGGAAAATATTTAATTCATAGCTAATTTAGCTGGGCAAATGTGGTGTTAGTACTTGACAATGTTAGGATGTATAATATCTCAATTGTACTGTTCAAAGAGTACATTGTTGTATTCTTCCATACATTTGTTTTGAAAACATTAAACAAAGATAATAAAAAAAAATAGGTGCAAACTTATCACTGCAGGATTTTATTAACTTGCTTAGCAGCTTCAGAGGCTGGTAGCACATTGCAAATTACACGTTCCCAGGATCATATGATAAAAAAAGAATAGCCTTTTTTATACCTTCGAGGTCAGGAAGCAAAGTTCATGGGTGCTGGAGAAAGGCAAGGAATGCACAATCATTCTATAATTTGGCATATTACTTTATGAAACTGGTCTACTGACAGTTTCAAAATGTCGCACAGCGGTTTTAAATTGCCCCTTTGCACATGCGAGCCTGGGAAGAGGTTTGAAGAGTTCCTAAAATGCAATACTAAAACAGTAACTTGTCAGGGGTTCAAGGCTCCTGCAGCGTCCTGATCAGTTGTATTCCCATGAGAAGCAGATGGAGATGACCAGCGGCAGATGAATAAAGATCTGCTGGTCATATCTAATGTCTCAATATTTTGGCACTATAATGTGGTAATTGGGGTTGGACTGACGTCACAGAGGAGGTCGGAGGTCGTGTGGCAAGGTTTGCAGGACCCAATCATTTCAGGATAATGTATGTCTCACTATAGAGGAATGATTTAGCTTTACAAATTAGCCTCACATGGAGGACTAACCAAATGTTGCAATGTGGTTTGATTCCAATTAGTTTGTTTGATCATAAAAGCTCTTGCTTTAGGGGCATATCTAGCACAGCGCCTTTCATGCATTTCTGTTCCTAATTTTGTGTGAATTTTGCTTTCCCAGCTGTGCCTGGGCCCAGAATAAATTGTGTTATTCTTGCTTGGTGTACACACCTATTTGGATGACTTTTGTAATTTGCGTTGGTGAGTTCTGAGGCAACCTGCTGTCCATTTTGGTGGCCCATACGGGGAAGTCAGATTTCCCAACCAGACGTGGAAATTCCAGCCGTGCTACGGGAGAAGTGCAGGACAGCTTTTGCAGACCAGTATTAAAAGCTCAACACAGAGGAGGCTATGCAGATTCCAAGGTTGATGAGATTCGAGAATCTCAGAAGAAGGTTACGCAAGTGTACCCATGCATCAACAGGGCAGGGGGTGGGGGTTGGTTGAATTTTTTCTATCATGTATAGGACGCACCCGCACCCTGAAGAGGTGGAGGGCGTTTGGCCGTAGTAGTCGTATATGTTAGATCAACTTACTACATAAGGGGTGAGTGGGCGGTGGCACATCCGCGTTAGAGCAGAGGGTTGCGTAGTAAGTGGCGGGCCTTGTTAGACGAGAGTTGAGCGTAGTGCAGGTAATTGGTATAGCTGCGTCAAGTATTGAAGTTGGGAATAGAAAGAGAAAGGGCATTTGTATTGCTGTTTCATTGAAACAGTAGTAGTTTGTTGTGATAAAAAGGTTGTGATTTGTGTTTATTGTGGCTGTGGAAATCGCAGAAGGGACAGTCATAATAATATGTAAATATTGGAGGAGCTGTGTAGCACGTGCAGGGAGCATGGTGGAACGGAGGAAGCAGCAACCGAACCCTTGGCACACTAACATAGGGCATTATTGTTAAGGTGGTGGGCCTGTGCAAGAGGCCATGGTGTGTGAGTGATGTGAAAGGGTGGGGCCTGAAGACAAGGCCAGTGTGAACGAAAAAGAATGAACGAGTTAAATGGTAAGTATAAGATTGGTTGTGGGTGAGTCTTACTGCACCTTTCCTTCATTTCTATGGACCCCCAAACATTTTGCTTTTATATTTGAAGCTTACCTGTTCTTTTTACAGTGGAACGAAGCCTTAAGATTCACTACACTGGCTTTTTGCTCATCTGTTACGGGAAAACTGACATGTTCGTCTGGCTGTCAGTACTGGGAAACATGGTTACATTGTTACTACTTTTAGTAACTTGTCACTTGTGGTAACCTGATCATTGTACAATGCAGTACAACGGGGTACACTTGTTGTTTTGCCCTATACTAATACTCAGTGGATGTTTGGTTACTAGGTGTGCTAAATGGACAAGCTAGTTGCAGCAGTGACTTATCACCATTTGTTGGTGCATTTAGTATAAGCCTTACCGCATTTACTGGGTATGGCTACTGACAGTGGCTAGTGGTGAAACATGGACATGCAACTAGAGTTTTCGCTTGTCCTTTGGCCTTCGTGGCTGTTCGCTTTCTTCCTGGCTTGTGAGGCCAGGAAAATCCTTATATAGACGTCCAGTGCCCAGGAAAGCAGAGGCTTTTGGCGTGTTACTGGAGGGCTATGTGTGGGTGCTGCCAGAAAGTGGGCTGGAACTGTCTGGTCCCGATTCACATACTGGTGCCAGTGTGCCTGGGTGGAATGAATGAGTGTTTCTGCCAGTGGTCCTGATTGGACCACTGCTGGGAGACAGGGAGCGTGTGTCTGTCAGATCTGTCACTGGCTAGCAAGACTTGCAAGGAGACTGGACCCACCGGGGGAAGATTTGGCAACAAACTTTTGCTTCTGCCCTGGTAGAGCCCTGTCCTGTGTAAGATCTCCAGCAGTCCTGCAAAGGAGCTGTGACCCTTGGAGTGGAGGGACTTCTATTCTCGTGGTCAGCTCTGAGTCCTGCAAAGAAGAGCCTTCTGAAGTGCCCCAGGAGCACCTCCCTGTGGCTGACCAGCTCTGAGTTTGGGCTCCCTTGCTGCCTGTTCTGCATTGAGGCCTGGAACTTGTGCGCTTACCCAGCTTGTGCTACAAGACTTACCTCCGAGATTTTGTGGTCCTAGTTGCAAGGCGACCCGAGATACGAGGGAAAGCCTTACTGCGAAATGGGAGTCCCTTTAAGTCATTGTGCATTGGTGGCCGTCGTCCAAAATTACTTCAGCGCGTCCATTCCTGTCCTGAGAGGGGCCTGTAAGGAAGGCACAAGTGACCACAGTTCAAAGGTGTTTATTGAACTTCAAAAAGGGGTTTGAAACACACCCATCTATTCCGAAATCTACCGATGGGAGCAAGCTACGACCATCAAAAAATAATAATGCAATCCTAGTGGTGTCTTCTGAAAATAAAAGGTTGTATACTAATAAACCTATTGCCAATGTTAACTCTAAATACAAATAGTGTGGGAAACAGTGTTACGAAAAAGAAAGAAGTGTTCACAAGATGATATGTCAAGATGTTCAGGCCTTTGGCCTCCCTTCTCCACATTTTCAGCACGGGACAAGGCGGTACACTTGAGCTTAGCACAATCTCTGGCTTCTCTAGCACGAGAATACAGTTCAATCATTAGCATCAGTGCCTTCCGGTCCAAAGTCTCTGCCTTTCAAAGTCTCTTCTTTCTGAGGGCCTGATGCGACAAACAATAAGTTTAGTTATTTTCCTCTTAAGATTTCACAGTACTCAATTTCTCAGGCGATACACTATTCACCTTGGATCCCCCGAAACCAGGCTCAGATCCTCTTTAACACAATGTTCAATTGGTCTCCCTCTGTCGGGCTCAGACCAACTTCAGCTACTTTGTCATCATCTTTCCTTATGCTATTAACATCGAAGACTTATGATTGTGCACAGGATTTTGCTCAATCGTTGCAGGTCCACGTCGCTTTTACAATTCTTTCTCACTTTCGCTTTTGCATCCTTTCAGTTTGCCACCGTACAGAGCCTTTCGAATGAACATGCATGCGGAGCTGGACCACTCTAAGGCATAGTATCTTCGGTGTAAAGTTCAATCACTCATTTGTTATTCAATTTTGCTCACTTTGATTATCACATATGCTTCATACACTGTTTGCTTCAGCATTCACTATACAATTTTGCTGCTTGCAACCTTGACTTCAACACAGAGTGGTCTGGTTCCAGTCTCCAACTCACCGGCTGTGCTGACTTCACTGGCGCTGCATTGTTGTAGGAGCCAAGGACAGTAACCATGGCAGTAAGAAATTCACCCCGCCTTAACTATCGACGCGGGAGCGCCGCGGGTACCTCTGACACACAATGCAGGATTCTTCAGCCTCGTTTCCTAGCCTTATGTTTTCTATTCTCAAAGGTACATGAAATTAAGGGTTAATCGTCAAACAGGTCAAGGGCACTTCTCTCTTTGCAATTCCCCTTCTGTTTTGCCATCTTGCGCCTTGTATTAAAATACCATCTTGGAACTGCTGCTTCCTCGTGTGCTTTGCTCAGAATCTGCCCTCGTGTACCGCCTTTTATCCGTGTGGGTAATTGTGATGGAAGTCAGGTGTGTGTAATGGTCAGTAATTGCCTGACCCTGCCGACCCATTGTATTGGGAAATGTCAGGTATACGGCTCAGGGTGTCAGTCCGTTTTCTCTCATAGTGAGCCGTCTGTGAGAAAGTGTTTGTGTTGGGAAAGCGGGAGTGTTCAGTTCCTAAGTATCATACCTGCTAGGATGGGCTAAAGGTATTACAGGGAAGGGGATACCAAGTCTTGTCATCCAGTGTCCCACTCCCCGAAGACCCCTCACCCAGGTGATCCTCCCCCACTGGGCCACCCCCAGGAACTAGATCCAAAAGCGATGGCCGTATCCTGGCCATCTGGAAGACAGATCTCCGGGGACTAGTGGGTGAGGCACCTTCACGTTTCTCACAGGCCCTGCATTGAGTTTTGCTGCATTCTTCCACAAGAGTCCTTGCACCAGCATCAGACACTGACCTGCAACCCCTGGCGATCAAAGGCTGTGACTGATGGCAGAAAAGTGACCTTGGACCTTCTTCAACCGACCTTCCAAGTCTCATGAAGAATCGGAATACAGGGGGTGAGTTATAGAGATAGTTACCTGCCCCCTAAACTCCCTTTAAATGTTTGCCAACTTTTATAAAACTTTTCTAACTCTTTGGCTTTGCCACTGCCTGTTCACTCAAGCACCTCGAAAGTTGGGAAAACATTTGTTAGCTAGTTTAACTCGTCCCCCGACACTTGAAACTGTTCACTGGACCCCAAAGACCCTACCTTCATTTTTTCTAGCTTCACCAACTATGTGGATATGGGAACTTTGCTTAACTATTGGGCAAAAGGCCCCAGACTACTTAGGGTCAGACTTCTGAAGTTAGGGGTGATTCTCTGGGGACTTGTAGTGCTAATACTAACCTGCACCTTTCTTTTCAGCAGCTCGAGATGTATTTTGCCCTACAGCAGTAATTGTATATATGTATCCAATTGTTAGTATGTTGTAATATTACTGTTAGTAGTCATTGTTCACTGTGTGTTTTGGTTATAAATAAAGAAGTATTTCATACCTGTTCAAGTGTGTTCCTTGACTGCTTTGCTGTGCGTGCTCATTATGGATCACTTACAAGCTCACTACCTCCTGAGACTTAGCTGAGACCACTCGCCTAGCTACCTTGGACTGGTTTGGCTACAGCTCCCCAGAGTTGTCTGTCACAATATAGGTTGGCCTTCTATACATCTGTCCGCCAGGCCAGAGTATAGAAAATCAGTCCTAACACTGAATAAGGGGGTAAAAGAAATGTTTATTAAGATATAAGTAAGAGGGGCCAAGAATAGAATGGGGAGAAAGATTAAAGGGGCAAAAGGGCACAGGGGCAAAAGTGCGCAATAATGTCATCCTATAATATGGACTCACCCCTTGATCTTATGTGTAAGAAATTGACCCAATATCGTGATAAAATATTAAAATATCACTTCCAGTGGATGAATGACAGTGGGGAAGGGTCACCCGGAATGGCCCAGAGAGGAAACATATCGAAGGGATATAATTGACAGTAGGTATTCACATCCGTTAGCAACATATAAAAGGTGCAAAACATAATAGACAGGACCTTTCAGGTCTCTGGAAACTTTACTAAGAAACTGAAATAGAGAAAAAGAAGAGGCAGCAGAGAAAGCTAGTGCACGGCCCACATATTATGGATCGTTTTCATTACTAAAGCCGGCTACAGGATATACAAATCCTAGGCGGGCATCTCCAGACAGGTGAATGACGATTTTGACCCTTGTGATTTAACGAGTATGGGGCGAGGAAGGAGAAAAGAAGGGGACGAGGAGAGCAAAAAGACTGCAACAAGGGACTAAGCCCAGAGCACAAACTCAGTTGCCCCTTCTGCAGAAGGCAAAAGGGGAAGTACACTACGTATCCTGGCCGACAATGGATAGGGATCATTTGGTCTACAGTTTACCCTCACTAGTAGCCGGGATATATATATATATATATCTCGAGAAGGAGGCAGGGATCCCTCTGGCCATAGAGGACATCAAGAGTTTACTGGCAGTTCTGGTAGGCAAACAGAGACAAGATTTGGCAGCAAGCAGGGTGCGCAGGGGTAAAATTAAGCACTAACAATACATGACAGAGCACCTTTTAACAATTATCGAGCACACGTTTGTAAAGCCCAGAGAGCTAGATCAGATACGTCAGATATGGGATCAATATTAGCACATAGAATGAAGCCAGATGAGGACCCTGCAGAATACATACGATCAATACAAGAAGAAATGTGGATGCAAGAGAAGAAACAATCGTTATTCTAGTGAGGGGGCTCCCCACAGATGTGCAGGCTTGCCTAAAACAAAATAAAAAAATATTATGGAATTATGGATAGAAGCAAAAAGCTGGTCCGAGATGCAAGCGACTATGGTACATTATCGTAAAAGAAAACAGGGGAAAAGACGAGAAAACATTAGACAATGCGATAAAAGCGGAAAATAAAGTATTGCAAAAAAAAACTGGCCAAAATGAGCATGGAATGGGCAGTGTTCACAGGACCAGTTAGCGTTCCAACCGCCCAACAGGGGTGGGCTGGGGGGCCGGGGGGATTCCAGTAACAATGGTAGTGCAGCAAGTGAGATATACACAAGCACCATGTAACCCACAATGGTGAGTACAACAGATGCAACAGCGGCCCGGATTTAGAAATGCACAGCAGCCTGGATATGCACATGCAGGGGGAGTAAACCTGTACATTGAACAATATCAGACAGGAAGGGGAAGGGGATTTGGATATAGGGTTATGGGCTCCTGGTTTGAATGACAGTCTTTCCTTTGTGGAAATTCTAGTCACTATGCCAGAACATGTCTACCCATTCTACAAATAGGACAGCAAGGAGGTGTGCAGCCACAACAGCAATATATGAACACATCCACAGAGCCTCAAAAGATGCAAATAATACTGCGGCAAGAGGTGTAAAGGCAACCTATACAGACACAGGTTGTATCACCGCAGGGACAAGAATCATCCAAACAAGGAATGATAGTTGGATTGCAGGGTACCATGAGCGTACTGCAGGCACCAGCGCAGGCACGCATAAGAGAAGGTGACGATATTGGGACAAAATGAGGTGCCCCATTACACTATGAACACAGTGGCGGGTGGAAATCTATTCATATATTCGATCAATATGTTTTCCAAACAGCGGTGCCCATGGGAAGTACGAGTGTCCTAGCAGTAAATAAAGACCCCAAAGAGGAGCCAAATGTAGATGTTCAAATAGAACAAAGGGACTTTTCCTTTCTAATAGATACTGGAGCAACTACATTCTGTATAAAAGACATGGGGGTTTCCATTATCCAAAAAGAACTTGGACATGCAAGGCTTTTCGGGGACCATCCACATGGTTCCTCTTAAACGGTTTACCACTGACAACAGGGACGCAAAATAGTGTAACGCAATTATTGTATTCAAAAGACACACCATTAACATATTAGGAAGAGATTTGTTAAGCAATTTGAGTGCCACAATTCCGTTTTCAGAGAAAGGGATGGTGTGCATCACATCTGGGATGTACCCAGCCAGGGTGGCAGTGTTGATACAAGATACTATGAGAGGGATACCCACACACAAATATTCTTGTATGGAGTGCAAGTACTGCTAGGATGGATCCCATGAAAAGAGACAAAAACATGCAGGAGGATTTGGAAAAAAGTTCCAAAGAATATATGGACCAAAGGACTCCATTGAAGGGGGCATCATAGTGCACATTAAGATAAAGGAAGGAGCACTGCTGCAGTGAGTGAAGCAATACCCCCCCCCTTTCACGAGAAGACGTTTAGGCTATATAGGAGACACGGTATGCCTTATGTCAGCAAGGTATATTACAGGAATGCACATCGCCATGCAATACAGCAATCTATCCGATTAATAAATAAAAAGGTGGGGCAAGTCGATTCATACAGGATCTCTGCCCTCTTATCATCATCAAAGTTGAATTTCTGCTATTTCCAAATTGTGTGGCAGCATCCCAGCAGAAGCACGCTACTTCACAGTAGTGGATTTGAAGAATGCTTTCTTCGCCATTGCCCTGCATATAGACTCCAGGTATCTCATTGCATTTACGTATCGTGGGACCAAATTTGAACTCACAAGGATGCCTCGAGGTACTGTGATGAACCCAGCATATTTAACCGAGTAATACAAACAGATTTGAGCAATTTGCAAGTACAGCAATAGAATATGTTGATGACCTTTTAGCATTTAGCACAATAGAAGAGAAGTACAGGGAGATCTTAGAGACACTACTAATGTTGCTGGCTGACAAGGGGTACAAAGCGGACAAGGAAAAATTGCAGTGTTGTCCACCAGAAATGGTTTACTTGGGGTAGATTGTATCAGCAGATGGGAGAAAAATGACACCAAAAAGGGTTGGAGTAATACGTAAAATAACCAGAAGGTGAAAGAAATACAACAGTTCCTGGGTCTATACAATTATTGCAGAGCATGGGTCTGGGATTACTCCACATACACCAGACCACTACTCTGGGCATTTAAAACAGCTCAGAAAAACAAAAGCAACATAAAATGGACAGCTGAGATTAAATGTATTCACCGTAGTGACCATCTTACTCCAAGTCCAAGGTCCCCTTTCCTCCATACTGGTGGGACATTCCATCATTCGGGACGAGACCGGAGCACTATTTTCCAAAAAGCCTCAATAATTGAAAAATGTTTGTCCATCTCTTTTTACGCGGGGTACCGCATACGGCCTAACCCAACCCTCCCGAGCTCCGCCCCGCGCATCGCACTTTAGTCCTTTTATATCACCAGGTCAGTGACCATATAAGCAATAATAGAGGATACTTATTAGAGGAGAAGGCTGGCGGGCGTATGGAGGAAAGCGGACTATGGACTAGGAGTAAGATAGTCACTACGGTGAGTAACTTTGTTACACTCCTACGTCCTGTCCCCTTTCCTACATACTTGTGGGAGATTCCAAAGCACTCCTCAAAGGTAATACGGGTCGATGGAAATCATTACTGAAAGAGGGTTTTTAAGAACAGCCTGACGGAATTGAGCATCGGCCCTGGAGCTCAGGTCCAAGCAGTAATGCTTACAAAAAGCTGATGGGGAGGCCCACGTAGCCGCCTTGGCAATGGTCTCCCAGCAAACTTACTTTTGGAAGGCAACAGCAGCCGATTTGCCCGGTACAAGATGGGCATGAATGCCCTTCGGCGGTTGAAGGCACTGAACGCTAAGCTTCTGAGATACAGGAGACAATCCATCAGGAGATAGTAGCTTTTGAAGCTGGTTTCCCTTTCAGGTCTCCGAACGTAACAAAGAGTTGGGAGGAGCCCCCGAGTTCAGTTCTGTCCAGATGGAACTTCAGAACTCGTTTGACATCAAGATTGTGTAATGCTCTCTCGGCATCTGAGGCTGGGTTCGGGAAAGAGACAGGTAATGATATAGATTGATTTAAATGAAAATCTGTCACTACCTTAGGAAGGAAAGAAGGATGAGTGTGGAGCACAACCTTATTCTTATGAACGGTCGCTTACACGCCTTGCCGAAGTCACTGCAATCAAAAAGGCAACTTTCCAAGAAAGGAACTTCAGATCCATCTTCAGATCTATCGTAGCCATAGGGTCAAATGACTTATGGCATAAGGTGGGTCAAAGGCGGGTCAAAACCACATTCAAATCCCACTTTGGGTGAGGATTGCGTAAAGGTGGAAAAAGATGTACTAAACCTGCAAAATGCCTTTTAATGACTGGGTTCGTCAGAGAAAAGGAACAGGCATCAGTGGATAAGTAGGCGGCAATAGCCGACAATTAAGTCCTACAGGATAGGACATGGATGCCCGGAGGAGCCAGATGAGAAAAGAACGAAAGGACAGTGTCAATCATAGCATATCTGGGGTCTAATTGCTTAGCTAAATACCAAGCTCCCGCTTGAAGGCCATCAGCCATTTCCCAACCCAGTGGAATCGCAGCTTTGCGTAACAACCTGAAACTCAATACGGCATCGGCTCTGCCAAATAACCTGCCTCACTTGAGCGTCGAGCCTACCAACATCTACCTCAATGCCCCTGCCCAATGGCTGGACCACTTCACCAAAAAACCTACATCCAACCTACCCTCCTAAGAAACATCAGATTAGGATCTAGATTTCTGGGCAGGACGGGGCATCCTAGCGCTTGGCTGAAACACACAACGTCTATCCCCCACCCCCCCCAGACTTGCACCTCTCCTACACCTAAGCTCCCTCACTTGACCTCTGCCTCGCCTAGCAAAGCCACTCAGATCAAGGCCGCTCTGGTCAATGCAAGGTCCTTCGCAGCTCATGCGCTTGACATTGCTGATCATATCAAGACTCAGGAGCTTGACTTCATTGCCATCTCAGAGACCTTGCTGCATCCTGCCTCTGGCCCGGCACTTTCGCTGGCATTTCCCCCGGAGTACTCCATCATTAGATGAGACCGCACTTCCAGAAGTGGCCGAGTCGCCTTCATCCATAAAAACACCTAGGACTTAGAACACTACCTAGCACTAATTTGCAATCGGACGAGCTACTCTGTCAAACTTCCACTAACTGCCAATCAAACGGCTACTGTACATTTAATTTACAGACCACCTGGTCCCCCCACAACGTTCGTGGATGACATTACCTCCGTAGTACTTGACAAAGCTAAAACTAACTCCCAAATTATCATCCTTGGAGACCGCAATCTAGGTCACCAAGACCCTAATGACCCCCACAGCCACTGACTTCGCTAACTGACTACCCTAACTGATCTAGGATTCTCCCATCATATCCAAGAACCTACCCACATCAAAGGGAGGTCCTTAGACTGGCTAAGTGACACCAACTGCAACATCAGTCTTCTCTCAAACTCATCATGAGCCTGGTCGGATCATCACCTTCAACATCGAAGCAGCTCACCCACCCACGCCACCCGTCGCACCTGCCATCCCTACCAGAAACAAAAAGGACGAACCCATGAAAAGTTACTCCCCCTCATCCTTCCCAACCTCAACAACGTCATAGACTCTTGCTCGGACCCCACCACCATAGCTGACACATACAAACAGGTTGTACTCTCACCTATAAACTCCATCGCCCTGCTTAAACTTAGGAAACCCAAACAGATTGTGCACCTTAATTCTTGGTTCACACAACAGCTTAGAGTGCTCCACAAAGAGAAACGCAGCGCAGAAACACGTTGGAAAAGTCACCCATCTGACGCACATAAGGACGGTCTCTTCCTAACTACAAAGAAGCCATATTCTAGGCCAAAAAAGAGTCATTGAACAATCGCATCTTGTCTGCACAATCTTATACTAAGGAATTATTCAAAATTCTTAAGGAACTTGAGACTTCTGCAGTACCTCCTGACTCCTGCACCAAAGACAGCAACTGCTGTACCAATATTCAGACAGCACTTCAGGACAAAATTGCATCCCTTCAAATCAAAATTAGAAGTAAACAAACTCTCTACAGTCTGACAATCCGCTGACCATTCCCTCATCCGACACTGGTCAGGCCAACTTGAACTGCAAACCGTTCACCTTCTCCCCCCTTACTATACCTGAAGAAGAAGTGATTATAAACAACCTTAAGCCTTCCAATTGTCAAGGTGAGCCGGCTTCTATCATCAAGGAAGCCTCTCACAATCTAGCCCCCTTCGTCACAGCCTTCATAAAAGCCTCTTTCAAAACAGGCATAGTCGCTGACAACCTTAAGGACACCTGGGTGATCCCACTACTCAAAAAAACATCCCTTGACCCTAACATACCCACCAATTTCAGACCCATCACCACAGTCCCTTTCCTGCTCAAGATCCTAGATCACGCAGCTTACCTGCAGATTCAAGAATATCTTGAATCTAACAACCTCCTTGGGCTCAGACAATCCGGCTTTCGCCCTAAACACGGAACTTAAACAGCCTTGATCGATTTGAAAACGCAAATGGAGATCCTAAAATATAACGGGAAATTAGCGCTACTTTTACTTCTCGACCTCTCTGCAGCATTTGATTTGGTCAACCACCAAATACTTTGTCATCATCTTAAATCCGCGGCTCACTTCTCGGACTCCGCCAATGCGTGGATCCACTTTTTCCCCAAGTAACAGATCCATGCAGGTTTTCTCTCCCACAGCCTCCGCAGACCCCTCTCCGAAACACTGCGGTGTAACTCAAGGTTCGTGTGCATCGCCTACTCTCTAGAACGTGTTCACCAAACCCCTCTTCGATGTGCTTGATTATCTGGGTGTCTCCTACACCAACTATGCGGATGACACCCAGATATTCATCCCCATCACTGGTGATCACACAGTCGATTCCAAATCCTTGAATGATGTCTACTTGGTCATTCAGGCCTGGATGGCACAACATGAACTCTGCCTCAATGACGATAAAACGGAGCTCTTATTACTAGGTTCTACCCAACGCCTTAAACTTGACCAAGCCTTCAAGTCTTTCATCATCTATGGCAATGACATTAAGGTCTCCAAGGACACTAAAACTCTTGGCGTCTATTTGGACTCTGCTCTCTCACTGAACAGACAAACAAATGCAGTAAGGTCGGCATCTGCCTATACCTGTAAACTTATCACCGCCTGCAGACCTTTTCTGAATACCCAAAACTGCATCACCTTGGCAAGAACTCTCATTATGTCCAAGATCGACTACTGCAGTGCTCTAGCTGGGGACTAGCCAGTCCAACCTCAACAAGCTGCAAACAACCCAGAATAACACCATGAGGGCGGCTCTCAATATCCCTAGGCACTCCCACATCTCCAATGTCAGATCTGACCTACGCTGGCTCCCTGTAAAACTAAGAATCGCCTTAAAAACACTAGCTTTGACTCTCAAAATGCTTGGACAATAAGGCCCTACCCTAGCACTCCACTCATCTCACTCTCCGTACCTCCACACGACTTACGAGAACGCCACAAATTCACAGCCTCATTTTGTCCAGATTCAAACTCCAAAAAGCCGGTGGAGTAAGCTTACCCGTCCTAGCCTCGAAGCTCTGGAACCCCCTTCCTGTTCCCATCATAACGGAACCTTCTTTTCAAACCTTCAAGAATAAATCCAGATATTGGCTCCACACTCAGAATTCATGAAGCACTTCATACAAAGCCTACCCAACCTAGGGTCGCCTTGCATTCTTGTATGTTCCATCTATGTTCCTGCCCACCCTCGGATTATGTCTATATATTGTGTATACTTTCATGCTTATCTTTTCATCTTGTCTGTACACTACTGTATTAATGAGCCCGACACGTGAACTCTACTCCCTCGCTTCTTTTTCTATACTGAGGGAGTTTGAGTCAGAATTTTCCTGTCACTGACTTTTGCTGTAATGTACTGTAACTATGTATGCAAGACTATGCACCCGGTTCCCTGCGGTCCTGGCTGCGCTTCATAAATAAATAAAATACAAATACAAAATACCAATGACAAAACCGGAGCCACTTGCTCCTATACTGAGACCTCGTGGAAGGCTTCCTGGCCACTTGGATAATGCGCATTGTGTCTTCAGACAAGTTAAACCGCGCTAGGGATTTGAACTCAGACACCAGGCCGCCAAGCTGAATGATTGTGGGGAGGGATGCACCATCTGCTGATCGCACTGGTGAAGCAGGTTGGGAATCAATGGCAGACTGAGGACGAATCGACAGATGCTGAAGTTCCGTAAACCAAAATCTGGCTGGCCACCAAGAAGCTATGAACAGGAGAGTGCAATTTGATGCATTCCTGAGCTTGCAAAGTGCCCGATGAATCCGAGGAAGAGACGGTAAAGCATATGCCCTCATGTTCTGCCACGGGATCTTGAGAGCATCCCTAGAGAAGAGGCCCCGAGAACCTTCCTAGATGCATAATAACCAGGTTACTCACCGTAGTGACCACCTTACTCCCAAGTCCATAGTCCCCTTTCCTCCATACTTATGGGACATCTCTACGTCCTGTGGAACGGGACCGGAACACTTTGTAAAAAGCATCCAAATATATATATATATTTTTTAAAATGTGTCCTTCCTCTCTTTCTGTGTGGGGCCCGGCACTCGGCCATAACCCGCCCACCTTGGCTCCACCCCGCGCATTGCCCATCAGTCCTTTTCTATCGCCAGGTCAGAGACCTATTAGCAATAACAGAGGAACCTTATTACAGGGGACGGCGGGCGGGTGTATGGAGGAAAGTGGACTATGCACTAGGAGTAAGGTGGTCACTACAGTGAGTAACCTGGCTATACTCCTACGTCCCGTCCCCTTTCCTCCATACTTATGTGAGATTCCCAAGCACTCCTAACAGGAACTACGAGTGGATGGAAATACCCCTTATTGAAAAAGGTTCTTCAGCACAGCCTGACCAAACTGAGCATCAGCTCTCGAACTCATGTCAAGACAATAATGCTTACAAAAAGCAGATGGGGAGGCCCAGGTAGCTGCCCTAGCGATAGACTCCCAGGGGACATATTTCTGAAAAGCAACCGCGGCTGCCTTGCCCCGCACCAGGTGAGCATGAATACCCTTAGGAGGTTTCAGCCCTTGGATGGTGAAATACTACGTAATGCAGGCGGCGATCCACCGAGAAATAGTCGCCTTAGTTCCCCCTTGCTTGTTGAAGTAATACATCGACACCACATTGTCCGTGCGTATGCGGACCACCTTGTTGACAATGATCGGTCTGAATGCCCTGAGCGCTAGGAAGATTGCCAGAAGCTCCAGATTATTTATGTGAAGGAGCTTGTCCTGAGGTGACAAGAGGTCGGAGACCTCGAGAAGATCTAACGTTGCACCGCACCCCAGGAGGGAGGAGTCCGTCGTGATCGTCACCATAGGCGCTGGGTCCTGAAACCCTGCACCCAATGACAGGTTGCTGAGAGATGACCACCATTCCAGGTCCACTCTCATGGAAGCTGGAATCATTATCAGCTTGGAATCCGGGTCCACAGCCTGACGCCAAGAACTCCGAAGAGCCATCTGGGTCTGTCTCATCTTGAGACAAGCAAGAGGAAGAGCCAGTACACACAAGGCCATGAGGCCCAGAAGCCTCTGGAACCACCAGGCCGACATGCTCTCCGACTGCGCAAACATCTGACACGTGGCTAACAGATCCTCCACTCTGCAGTCGTTCGTGTTGCAGCGAAAACCCAGGAAAATCAGGTCCTGCGAGACTGTCATGCAAGATTTCCGCTAGTTCATTGACAGCCCAAGATGGAACAGGAGCTGAAGGAGAGACTGGAGATTGCCCGCTGCTTCTAGCGGACAAGGGCTGCGTAAGAGCCAGTCATCCAAATATGGATGCACATGGATACCATGGAGACGAAGATAGGCCGCAATCACCGACATCATCTTCGTGAAGACACGCGGCGCCGAGCTGAGGCCAAAAGGAAGTACACGAAACTGGAAGTGTTCCTCTCCCAGAGAGAAACTGAGATATCTCCTGTGTGGGTTCCAAATCAGAATATGCATGTACGCATCCTAAAGATCCACCACACGGAGCCAATCGCCCATCTGCAAGGAGGACCAAATCTGGCTGGGTGTGATCATCTTGAATTTCTCTTGGGGTAGGAAAAGATTGAACTGGGAAAAGTCTAGGGTGGTGCGCAGGCCAGCCTTGTTGGGTTTGGGAGAGGAACGGGTTCCACAGCTCTGAGATCCAGAGGTTTCGGAACCTCGGCTTTGAGGGAGGGCGAGCCCGATAGCTGAAAAGGAGGGTTGACGGGTGGGGTAGTGGTAAGCGGAAGCCCGCCCGAGCGACTGACAAGACCCACCTGTCTTCTGTGATGGTCTGCTACACCTCCCAATGAGACGCAATGCGTCCTCCCACCGGGGTCTCGTGCGAGCGCGGAGAACCCTCATTTAGTAGGTTTTTCGGTGGTGTTGCCACCTGAACGTGAGGAGGTGGCTGAGAAGCAGGAGAAAAAACGTGTCCGTTGTTGCCTACAGCGGTTGTTCCCCGCAGGGGTATCCACTGATATTTTCGGTCGAGGAAGCCCCTAAAGCCAGAGGAAGGTCGACTTTGCGACAACGGTCTCTGGGTTTTGAAAGGAGTCTTAACAAAGACCGACAAGGTCTTAGCTGTCTGAGTGCTATCCTTCGTCTTGGTGAGCTCTACATCTGTTGTAGAATGAAAGAGCTCCTCCCCATCGAACGGAAGGTCCAACACCTTCTCCTGCACTTCTTTTGAGAATTTAGTTGCATGCAACCACGCCTGCCGTGAGGCATCAACCCCCAGCATAAGGCCCCGAGCCGAGGTGTCTATGTGATGAGTCACAGCCTCCAGGAGATCCTGGGCCAAGACCCTGGCATCGGATAAACCCCCTTTAAAGTCTTCCAGCTTCTCGACCGGGATAAACTAAACTCCGACAGACCTTTCCACATCCACATATTAGCTCCCGCTAACACCAGTTCAGCGTTGGCCTGCCTGAGCTGCAAGGCCGAGTTGGCAAAGATTTTCCTCCCAAGGGAGTCAAGGAGCTTGTCCTTTCCCAGAACCCGAATAGCCCCCACAGGAGGGGCCTTGGGGGTGCTCCGGTATCCACAGGCCCCTTACAGAGACCCTTGTAGAAAACTCTGGTACAACTATTAGGCCCAACGGGCACCTCAGGGCGAACCCCGGTGACACCGAGCGATCAACGCTCCTCCCGGCCTGAGGGGAACCCGGAAAGGTATCCCCCGGCCGGGGTGCTCTGAAAAGTAAAGAACTTACCGGGCGTTTTTTCTTCTCGTCGATGAACGCCTGAAAATGTGAAGGAGGAGTTCGTCAGAACACCTCCTCCTACCGCTCCAACCGAAGTGCCCAGACCGAAAGGGAGTCGCAGTAAAAACAGGAGTCCCAACGGTGATCCGGACCCAAGCACTCTAAACAAACAGGATGGGGATCCGCCCTCATGAAACGACGGTGGCATGATGAACAATCTAGAAAGTCTAGTTTGAACGACAGACAGACTAGTACACGATCGCTAGCGAGAGCGAAAGAGGAAAAAGGGAAGAAAATCTTTTGAGAATGCAAGTGCGTCCAGACCCGAACGAGCAGAGAAAGGGACCGATGGGTGATGTGCGGGGCGGAGCCAAGGTGGGAGGGGTTACGGCCGTGTGCCGGGCCCCACGCAGAAAGAGAGGAAGGACACATTTTTGAAAACATTTTTTTGGATGCTTTTTACAAAGTGCTCTGGTCCCGTCCCACAGGACAGAGAGATGTCCCATAAGTATGGAGGAAAGGGGACGGGACGTAGGAGTAAGAGGAAGTTTCCCGTCTGTGGCCATCCACTTCTGGAGTGCCCCATTGGTGAAAGATGTTGGAGGACTTCCATATTCAGTTCCCACTCGCAGCTGGCCGCTGTCTGCCGGCTGAGTCTGCAGTCACGTTGAGTTGCCCCGGAATGTGTACCGCCAGCAGCCAAATGCTGTGCTGGATGGCCCATTCCCACATCTGAACGGCAAGGTCCACAAGAGGTGGTGACTTGGTACTACCCTGCTAGTTGATGTAAAACATGGATACCGAGTTGTCCTTGCGGACGCGGACCACCCGGTTCGTGATGGATGGTTCGACCGCTTACAGCGCCAGAAAAACAGCTAGGAGTTCCAAATAATTTATATGAAACTGCCTGTCCTGCGGTGTCCATAGATCGAAAACCTGGAGGTGATCCAGAGTTGCTCCCACCCTAAGAGGGAGGAATCTGTGGTAATCGTCACTTGTGGGCAAGGCTCATGAAAGGAGGCCCCCCACTGCAAGATTGCTGGTCGAGGACCACTAGAGAAAGTCCGCCATCATGCAGGAAGGAACTGGTATCTTGGAATCAGATTCTGAAGCCGGACACCAGGAACTCCAAAGAACCAGCTGATTATGCCTCATTTTGAGACGTGCAAGAGGAAGAGCAAGTACACATGAGGCCATGAGGCCGAGAAGCCTCTGGTACCACCAGGCTGCAATGTGCTCTGACTGCATGAATAGAGGACACGTGGTGAACAGATCCGCAATTCTGTCCGCCGTCAAATAGACCCCGGAGTCGATCGTGTTCAACGAAAACCCAGGAAGATCTGTCAGTCATGGAAGATTTCCACCAGTCACTGAAAGCCTGACGTGGAACAGGAGCTGAGAGTCGACTGGAGATTGCTCAATGCCGTCTGTGGAGAAGGGCTGCGTAGGAGACAATCGTCCAAATACGGATATACATGAAAGCCCTGAAGCGGAAGATCAGCTGCGATGACTGACATCTTCGTAAAGAAGCGCAGCGCCAAGCTGAGACCAAAAGGGAGCACCTGGAACTGGAAATGCTCTCCTCCCAGGGAGAACCGCAGATATTTTCGATGCAGCCTACATACCTGGATGTGCATATACATGTCCTGAAGGTCCACAACACTGAGTCAGTCGCCCTTCCGAAGAGTGGACTTTATTTGGCAGGGTGTGATCATCTTGAATTTCTCTTGGGGAAGAGAAAGATTGAACTGGAAAGGTCGAGGATGGTGCGCAGGCCAGCCTGGTTGGGTTTGGGCACTGTGAACATCCGAGAGTAGAAGCCCTCCCCTTGCTCCCTGAGTGGAACAGGTTCCACTGCCCTGAGGTCTAGAGGCTTCTGAACCTCGGCTCTGAGGGAGGGTTTCCCGATCTGTTGGAAGGGAGGATTGAAGGATGGGGTACAGGAGAGGGGCAAGCGAAAACCTACCCGAGCGATGGACAAAACCCACCGATCGTCGGTGATGGTCTGCTACGACTCCAGATGAGACGAGATTCGTCCTCCCACCGGTGGCTCATGCGACCGACAAAAAATATCATTCCGCAGATTTGTCGGCAGGGAGGCTACCTGCTCGTGAAGAGGAGGCTGAAGGCCGAGAGAAAAACCAACCACGTTGTTTGACGGGCGCCACCAACCGGAGGGTCAGTTCTGCGTGCCTGGCGGTCCCGAACCCCTTTGAAGCGAGTGAAGGATCGAAACTGAGACCCTGGCCTTTGTGTATAAGGGGCCTTAGCTGGGACTGAGATTTGGCAGTTTGGGTACTCGCCTTGTTCTTTGCGAGTTTATCATCTGTAGAAAAATGAAGCAACTCCTTTCCAACAAAGGCAAGGTCCAGAACTTGATCTTGTACCTCCTTCGAAAACAAGCCATGCCTGGCGGGCGGTGTCAATTCCCACCATCAGGCCTCGAGCAGAAGTATCCACATGGTGTGCCGCAGCCTACAGGATATCCTGTGCCAACACACTAGCGTCCGACAAACCAGCCTTGAATTCATCTAGCCTATCAGTAGGAATGCACTCCTGGAAATCAGCCAACTCCTTCCACAGCTTCATATTAGCTGCCGCCAGGATCAGCTCGGTATTTGCTTGTCGAAGTTGCTGTGCTAAATTGGCAAATACTTTTTTGCCCAAGGAGTCCAGAGTTTTGTCCTCTATGGCGAGAATCAGAACCGCAGCAGTAGAGGTTGCAGAGGCTGGATTGGATTGAAGCGTGGCTGCAGCTACCACCGTCGAGGAAGGGAGCAGACAAGATGCCAAGGCTATCTCCTCGGTGGTGCGACGCCTGCATCGGGTGTTGATGCTTTTATGGATATGTAGCCCAGTGTGGGGCTTATCCCAGACTTTACAATCCTCAGCCAAAACTTCCTTCTGGAGGAACAGGCCGGTACGCTCTTGTGGTGACAAGGTGAACTCTCCCGAAAGCACCCCTTCCTGCGGTAGGGGCCTCAGGCACTGGAATGTCAAGGAGGGCCATCATACCCAGAACCCGGTCATGGAACGCTCTGACAGAGCGGGGCTGCTCATCTCTTTCCTGATCTGCTTGAGGGTCATCAAGCAAGTCGAGAACAGGCAGAAGCGCCACCACAGGTTTCAAACTGCTATCCCGTTCTACCAGTGTCTTCTCTACAGAAGACAACGGGAGTAGAGGAGGAAGCACTGGAGGCGGACCGGTAGGAAGAGGTGGTACCACCATGGGCACCGCTGGAGCCGCCGGGGTGACAGGTAGAGCCGGAGGGTCAGGGTTCATTTCCTTGAAAAGACCCTTAAAGTACTCTTTCATAGGGTCAGAATGCATGAGCCACTGAAATTTCCCAAAAAACATCCACTGATGAAGGTTTAGGCACTGGGGTAGGCAGGGGTCTCCCATAAGCAGCATAACCCCACGAATGCAATGAGGATGGTTGCCAGGAAGGCCCTCCACTAATCGGCTCTGCACAGACCAACGGAGTAGAAGTAGGAGGAAGCGAGACGGTATGTGGCAGCGGCATCCGAGTATGCCAGTCATAAGAAGTCCGGAACAGATTTTTACATGCCACCTGTGCTGAAAAAGGCTGCTTAGCCCCAAAAGTAAGATTCCCAGCACCCTTCCAGTCGAGAGCGTAGGTATAAGGGACAAATCCAAAATGGCCGTCGTGGACCATGAGGGGCGGGCCGCCATTTTGTCAATGCCTGAAGAGAACTGCGTCACATGTACAGCTGAGGCAATTGTCTCCTCAGGCTGGTCAGGGGACTTAAGTAACATTTTAGCCTTGACACAAGTATCCTTGGCCGAGCCGGTACTGGGTGGTCTCGGATGTTTGCTTGACATCCGAGAGGTGGCCCCAACATTAGCCTCTAAGGGAGGAACGTCGGCAGAGCCAGTAACAGAGGAGTTACAGTGTATGACCACCCTCTTTGCCTCCTCAACAGAACTGGTATCACTGCGATGAGTGGGAAAACTGAGGAAGGACCCTTACAGTCAAGACCTTAGGAGCAGGTCTCTTGGTTTTGTCGATACAGACTCACAAAGACTAACCTCGGGTTTCATCCCAGTATGTATAGCTCCCTCGTGAGGGGCCTCAAGCCGTGGCTTGGTACAGAAAGCTCTAGAAAAGGAGGCCTCAGGGCCAGGGCTTACCTTGGTGTCTATGTGGAAAGCTCCAGAAACTGAGACCTCGGAGCAAACCCTGGTGTCCAAAGCCTCAGACGAACTGGGCCAGTGTTTAGCACCCGGCAGGTGAACCTCAAAACGTGTTCCGGTCTTGGCAGGTCCATTGTGGGAACCCTCGGAGAACTATCCGGTATGCCTATTAGCCCTGTGAGGCACCTCAGGAGAAATCCTGGTGGTAGAGGTACTGGATCCACCCCCACCCCCGGATCGAGACGACCCCGGAAAGGAGTCCCCCGGCCGGGGTGCACTAAAAAGTAAGGAACTTAGCGGGCGTCTCTTCGTTTCGTCGATGAAAAGCAGAAGATGAGGCAGAGGAGTGCCCAGACGGAGAGGGGATCGCAGTAGATGCACAAATCCCATCGATGGTCCAGCCCAAGACACTCCCAGCAGAGCGAATGGAGATCCGCCCTAGCAGAAGAAAAGGACACAAATCCCAGACGCTCTGGCATAGACGGAGGACTACGCAACCGCAGAACCGGAGCAGGAGACAAGGACAACGGGAACAAAAAACTCCTGAAGATGCAAGTGCGTCCAGTCCTGACCGCGCAGAGAAAAGGACTGAAGGGTGATGCGTGGGGCGGAGTTCAGGAGGGCAGGGTTGCGGTCATGTGCGGTACCCTGCCTAAAAAGAGAAGGACAACATTTACCAGGTTACTCACCGTAGTGACCACCTTACTCCTAGTCCAGAGTCCCCTTTCCTCCATACTTGTGGAACATCTCTCCGTCCTGTGGGACGGGACCGGAGCACTTTGTAAAAAGAATCCAAATTTTTCCAAAAATGTGTCCTTCCTCTCTTTCCTGCGCGGGACCCGGCACGCGGCCGTAACCCCGCCCACCTTTGCTCCGCCTCGCGCATCGCCCCTCAGTCCTTTTCTTTGCCAGGTCAGAGATCCTTTACCAATAACAGAGGAACCTTATTAGAGGGGACGGCGGGCGAGCGTATGGAGGAAAGCGGACTATGGACTAGGAGTAAGGTGGTCACTACGGTGAGTAACCTGGTAATACTCCTATGTCCCGTCCCCTTTCCTCCATACTTGTAGGAGACTCCCAAGCACTCCTTACAGGAACTACGGGTGGATGGAAATACCCCTTACTGAAAAAGTTTCTTCAGCACAGCCTGACCAAACTGAGCATCAGCTCTAGAACTCATATCGAGGCAGTTATGCTTACAGAAAGCAGATGGAGAGGCCCAAGTAGCTGCCCTAGCGATGGACTCCCAGGGAACATACTTCTGAAAAGCAACCGCAGCTGCCTTGCCCCGCACCAGGTGCGCATGAATACCTTTAAGAGGTTTCAGCTTTTGGATAGTGAAAGACTCCGTGATGCAGGCAGCAATCCACCTAGAAATAGTTGCCTTAGACGCCTGCTTGCCTTGAGGGTTGCCGAAAGACACAAAAGGTTGAGAAGAACTTCTAAGCTCGGAAGTCCTATCCAGGTAGAACTTAAGAGCTCTTCGGACATCAAGACAGTGTAGAACCCTCTCCGCCTCAGAGGCGGGGTTCGGAAAAAAGACCGGTAGGGAGATCGATTGATTCAAATGGAATTCAGTCACTACCTTCGGCAAAAAAGCCAGATTAGTTCGAAGGACTACCTTGCCCTTGTGAAAGACCAAGAAAGGATGCTCCACCGACAATGCCTGGAGCTCACTCACTCTCCTTGCCGATGTGACGGCGACCAAAAAGGACACTTTCCAATACAAGTACTTGAGGTCCACAGTAGAAATTGGCTCAAAGGGTTTATGGCACAGCTCCATCAGGACAACATTCAGGTCCCATGGCGGGTGCGGATTACGAACTGGGGGGGTAAAGGCGTGTTAAACCAGCAAAATACCTCTTTACCACTGGGTTAGTCAGAGAAAACGAACACTGATCCCTAGAAAGATAAGCGGAAACCGATGAAAGTTAAGTCCTGTATGACAGAACATGAACCCCTGACTCTGCTAGGGAGGACACGAAGGACAACACCGTGTCAATCGTGGCCCCCCCCTTGGATCCAATTTCTTCTCTAGACACCAATGACAGAACCTGAGCCATTTACTCTTGTACTGAGATCTGGTCGAGGGTTTTCTGGCTGCCTGGATAATACGCATGTTATCCGCAGACAAATTCAGATGCTCTAAAGACCTGAACTCAGGCACCATGCCGCCAAGCTGAGTGATTGTGAGGAGGGTTGCCACATCTGCTGTTCCCTTTGGTGAAGAAGATCGGGAGTTACTTGTAACCTGATCGGCGGACACACCGACAGGTTTTGAAGTTCTGAGAACCAAAACCTGGCCGGCCACCATGGAGCTATCAGTAGAAGAGAACAGTTGACAGAACTCTTCAACTTCCAAATTGCTCGATGAACCAGAGGAGGAGGCGGGAAGGCGTAAACTTTAATGTTGGGATCTCGAGTACGTCCCCCAGAGAGGAGGCTCCCAGCCCCCCTCTGGAGGCGTACTGAGGAAGCTTCTTGTTCATCGCTGTGGAGAAGAGGTCCACCTCCGGTGCGCCCCAACGCGAGAAAACCCATGTTAGGATCTCCTCCAACTCCCACTCGTAGCTGACCACTGTCCGCCGGCTGAGGGCATCCGCAGTGACATTCAGCCGGCCTGGGATGTGCACTGCAAGCAGCCAGACCCCATGAAGCACGGCCCATTCCCAAATCTGAATGGCCAGATCCACGAGAGGGGGAGACTTCTTTCCCCCCTGCTTGTAGTACATTGACACCACATTGTCCGTTCTTATGCGGACCACCTTGTTGACAATGAGAGGTCTGAACGCCTTGAGCGCCAGAAAAATCGCCAGAAGCTCCAAATGATTTATGTGCAGGAGCTGGTCCTGAGGCGACCAGATGTCTGAGACCTGAAAGAGATCTAACGTTGCACCCCACCCGAGGAGGGAGGAGTCCGTCGTGATCGTCACCATAGGGACCGGGTCCTGAAACCCCACGCCCCCAGACAGATTGCTGAGAGATGACCACCAGTCCAGGTCCACTCATGGAATCCCGAATCATTATCCGCATGGAGTCTGAGTCCACTGCCTGACGCCATGAATTCTGAAGGGCCATCTGAGTCCATCTCATTTTGAGACGAGCAAGAGGAAGAGCCAGCACACACAAGGCCATGAGGCCCAGAAGCCTCTGGAACCACCAGGCCCACATACTCTCCGACTGCGCAAACATCTGACACGTGGCCAACAGATCTGCCATTCTGTCACCGGTCAGGTATACTCTGCAGTCGATCGTGTTCCAACGAAAAACCAGAAAAATCAGGTCCTTAGAGACCGACATGGAGGATTTCCGCCAGTTCACTGACAGCCCAAGATGGAACAGGAGCTGAAGGAGAGACTGGAGGTTGCCCGCTGCCGCCAGCGGACAAGGGCTGCGTAAGAGCCAATCGCCCAAATAAGGATACCCATGGATACCCTGAAGACGAAGATAGGCCGCAATCACCGACATCTTCGTGAAAACACGCGGTGCCGAGCTGAGGCCAAAAGGAAGCACTCGAAACTGGAAGTGCTCCTCTCCCAAAGAGAAAAAAAGAGGTACCTCCTGTGTGGAGCCCAAATCAGGATATGCATGTACGCGTCCTGAAGATCCACTACGCTGAGCTAGTCGCCCATCTGCAAAGAGGAGCGTATCTGGCTGGGCGTGATCATCTTGAATTTCTCTTGGGGTAGAAAGAGGTTGAACTGGGAAAGGTCTAGGATGGTGCAGGCCAGCCTGGTTGGGTTTGGGCACCGTAAACAGCCGGGAGTAGAAGCCCTCCCCTCGTTCCCCAAAGGGAACGGGTTCCACAGCCCTGAGGTCCAGGAGTTTCTGAACCTCGTCGTTGAGGGAGGGCGAGCCCAACAGCTGAAAAAGAGGGTTGAGGAGTGGGGTAGGGGGTAAAGGTAAGCGGAAGCCCGCCCGAGCAATTGACGAGACCCATCTGTCTTCTGTGATGGTTTGCCACGCCTCCCAATGAGATGCAATGCGCCCTCCCACCGGGGTCTCGTGCGAGCACGGAAAACCCTCATTTGGCAGATTTATCGGTGGTGGTGCCACCTGAACCTGATGAGGAGGCTGAGGAGCGGGAGAAATACCGCGTACGCTGTTGTCTACGGCGGTTATTCCCCACAGGAGTACCCACTCTGCGATTCTTACGGTCAAGGAATCCCCTAAAACCAGAGGAAGGTCGCCCTTGCGACAACGGCCTTTGAGCCTTGAAGGGAGGTTTAACTAGAACAGACAATGATTTAGCCGTCTGAGTGCTATCCTTGGTTTTGGTGAGCTCTACATCAGTAGACGAATGAAAAAGCTCCTTACCATCAAATGGAAGGTCCAATACTTTGTCTTGCATTTCCTTCGAAAACTTAGTGGCATGCAACCACGCTTGCCTCGAGGTATCAACCCCGAGAATCATGCCCCGAGCCGAGGTGTCTAAGTGATGAGCCGCAGTCTCCAGAAGATCCTGGGACAAGACCCTGGCATCGGAAAGGCCACCTCTGAAGTCTTCCAACTTCTCGACCGGAATGTGCTCCTCAAACTCCGACAGACCTTTCCACATCCGCATGTTAGCTCCCGCCAAAATCAATTCGGCATTGGCCTGACTGAGCTGCAAGGCCGAATTGGCAAAGATCTTCCTCCCTGGGGAGTCCAGGAGCTTGTCCTCCCTTCCCAAGACCTGAGTGTTAGGGAGAATTCTCTGTTTAGGCTGAATTTCCTAACCTAGTGAGTCCCCCAGCAGCTTTGCTGGATTTTTGGGATTTATTTTTTTTCTCCTGCCAAGAGTGAGACTCTTTAACCCTCACTCTTAGGCATGAGTTGAGCGTGTTTCTTTGAATCTAGATGTGTTTAATGGGCTACGGGGTATTTTACCCCATAGAGCTTCATGTGTTTTTGTGATGTGTGTTAGACCGCACCCTCAGTGCAGTAGCACAGGGGTGTCATAGTGACCCCCCAGTATAGACTCCATGCCCTGGGACGGACTACTGTCTCCCAGGGCATGTAAGGTCACCATTGACTTTACTAGTCTTAAATTCTGAACAGAACCAGTACAAAGCATCATATTGTGGACGTACTGACTGGGGCAATTCAATTGCCCCGGGGTCTATTAGTCGAGGGGGCATGTCTCCGTCCCCCCTGATCGAGTTTTGGCTTGTTGCAGTGGATACTACTTTTTATATTCAACCGCGAATATTTTCCTATGGGATTTCCCATTGTTTTAGGCTACTATCTTTATTTAATTATTTACGGTAGCCTCGAATATACCACCGGTTTATCTAATTAATATTAATTCTCCGGTTGGTATTTTTTGCCAAAACTTGATTCTAAAATGGCGTTTGTGTTCTCTTCTGTAACTCCAACCCAAGTCGAGCCCTTTGTTCCACTTTTTGGCGGGCTTCTCCACAGAAGCCCTCCAAAGTGGTGCCACTTTGTCTGGGGTACTTAAGAGGGGTGGAGGGGGATTTAGGCACCCTGGACTGAGTTGCCTAGGCAACTCAAGTCGCACTCCGTCCTGATTGGCACAAGTGGTGAGCCGGCACTTAGCATGTTTGAGCGACAGCTAGGCTGAGTGAATGGGGGTTTTCTGCATGAAAGCAGGGCTTTGGGGACTGGAACTTCAGAAGTCGCCACAGGATCTAAGAATCCGACGAGGGAGAAGCTGAGCCGACCTGCCACGACACCACCACCGGTGGAGCCCTGCTTGACCGCCTCACCACTTTTCCCAACGACAGAGGAGATCTCCCGCCGGAGAGTCTTCTTCCTTTGACTGGTGGGGATAACCAGTTTCACCGTCTTTTCGCCTTCCCGACGTACCTCATGGCCGCCTTGCCTGTGCCAAGAACCCCGGCAACCGGGATACCACGTTTTACCGCGACCGCAAAACAAAGGTACCACCTTTAACCGGAAAACTCTGCGGCTGGTTTCTTCCCTGGTAGTGCAACGACCTTCATCTTTCCTCCAAGTCGAGATCTTCTCTTCCCCTGGATGACGACGCAACTTGCACCCACTACCCGGAACAACTGCCACCGCTGAGGATCCTTCCCACTTAAGGTACCGTGTCCCGCCTGGCTTCCCTTGCTACCAACTGTACGGGGTAGATTTAGTCCCCGGCTTTCGAACCTGGGTTAGCCTGGGACACCCTGGCTAAACTTTCCTAAGCCTCTCTAAACTCTTTTTGAACTCTCTGCAAGACTTTAAGCCTAGAGGAACTGTGTGATCTTGGGCACATTTGTGCTCTGCTCTCTCTAAGAGTGGGCCCAGCCTTTGGACTTTGGCTCACCAGTGACTTCTGCTCTTCTGCCTTGCTAACAGTGTTCCTGAACCTTAGAGTGGTGTACCTTTCCATATTCTGTCTTTTTCCCTCCCTTTCTCACAAACTTATTGGAGTGCCATCTAGTTAAGCGCTCACCTCTGTATGAAAATAAGTGGTGTTTTACTGTGACTTATCTGATAAGGAAAAAGGGGTATACATATTACAATAGTAACTTTGTTTAGAATATTTTACAACAAGAGTGCTGGAGTGTTTCAAACAGTGTGTTTTTAAATAAATAATTATATACTTTGATACCAAAGCTCTGGTCAGTGTTTGCTTGTATTATTGTATCTGAGTGCCTATTGTGTATACTTTGCATACTGTCTAACTCTTCTTGAGGGAAGTCTGACTGCTCAGCCACAGCTACCAGGTAAATCTGGGTGGTACAGACTGCTACCAAGTGGGTTTACTGCCAACACCTGTAGTCTTAAATCTTTTGCAGTGTTCCCTAAGGGAACTGCACAGGTTTCTGCCCAACACTGAGTAGCCGTCGCGGAAGAGGATGCTGCAGGTCTGGACTGCAACGTGGCCGCAGCCACCACTGTGGAGGAGGGAGGTGGACAAGACGACAAGGCCACTTCCTCCGAAGAGTGTAGCCTGTACCTCGCGTCAATCTTTTTATTGACAAAAAGTCCTGAGTATGGCTTCTCCCAGATTCTTCGGACCTCGGCCAAAACATCCTTCTGCAGGAAAAGGCCGGTATGCTCCAAAGGAGACATGGTGAACGCCCCAGAAAGCACGCCCTCCTGTGGAGCAGGTGCCTCGGGAACTCGAACATCTAAGAAATTCATCATGTCCAGTACTCGGTCATGAAAAGCTCTAAGAGCGGGGAAGGTCCTCGTTGTCCTGCTCGCCTTGAGGGTCATCTGACAGGTCAAGATCCTGCTGAACCGTGTCAGGCACTGCCTTGTCCACTGGGGACAACAGTGGCAAAGGCGGAAGAGCAGGGGCAGGCCCCACGGGCAAAGGAGGCGCCGGCGGAACCACCAGAGGAACGGGCGGAGCCGGGGGCTCTGGTGGACACATTTTCTTAAAAAGCCCTTTGAAATACTCCCTCATGGAGTCGGTGCGCTTAAGCGCTTGAAATTTACCGAAAAAGAGGGGCGTGGCCAGCAGGCGGCTGATGCAGACGTGAGCTTGCACTGCTCCCGTGCCGCCAGCTAAATCCTGAAAGAATCCTGCTTTCCTTCGTTCGCAAGAGTCCATCACAACTCCCTCCCGGCTGTGGGAACCGATAAGGCATCTTCACGTCGATTCCCGGATAAAATCGGTGCGCAGAAACGCACTTGAGGGTTTTGCAGACGGCGGCTCCGGACGCCGCATGACCAATAAAATGGCCGCCGGCCAACGCGGACCCGTGATGGGTACCGCGCTCCACTAACGTGCCCGCCCTGTGGATCAACGACGACCCGGTGAAGAGGGAGCACCTGTGGCGGCGACGAGGGTGCTGAAACCGGTAACATCTCTGAAGCCGAGCGGACCCTGACTGGGGACTCCCCGGCTCCCGCCCGCCGCTTCCCCCGGGGCTGAAGGACCTCCCTATCCGACGGTGCACCCGCGCGGGGTGCGAGGGCTCTCCGTCATTCATCCACGTCGGCGACCGCACGGAGCGGCTGCCTCCCACCGCGGCCGGGCCCGGGGCTCGCGGGGAGCTGTGGCTGGCGGAGGGGAGCAACCCCAACGAACTCGACACCGCGCCTGATATTCCCTGTGTGCGGACTCCATCCACTTTCCTGGTGGACCCAGCTGGCGGTAAGGAGCAGGGGGGACATGTGGCTGTAATCGGCTCCCTTGGGCATCGTCCCCAGGCTCCATGCAAATATTCACTGCACCCTGAGCTGTACTACGCCCGAGCTTCCGACCCCCAGCACGGGCGTAATTGTTAACCACAACGAACAACACTAAGCCAATCTAGCCGCCTTATGGAGTAGTGAAACCGCCACAACTGCACGGACGCTACCTGGGTCCCCCCACCACCTGTGGCGAAATGTTGCCGACAGCCCGCTAGCCCCAGACCAGCGCGCACTACTGCTACCCTCCTCCTAGTGTGTGCTCTAAGAGCAACTACGCAACAAAACTGGCAGCGCTGGATGCACCACCTCACGCGGGCCAACAGCCTGGAAGTTTTCCTCTCCTTGTGACGCACTGCTACATTAAAGCGTCAACCACAGCGGCTCACGGCCATGAAGTTACGAGGTGATCATACCGAGAATTTTCCCTCCCCTCCAAAAACTCTTGCCCCTCTGCCCTCTGCCTGGCATAGCCCTCCGGGAGCATCCTGAATCTTCGTAGTCACCCTACCAGGAATCCAGATATGGGAAAAGAGAAACCCAGGAAGACCTCTACGCAAAGCAGGATCGAACAGTACGCGTCCACACCAATGTCTCGCTCCCCGGAGAGACCGATGCAACAAGACACTGACCGCATGGAGGAGAACATCTCCCTCAAAGACATCATGAGTGCCATTACCAGCTCCAGAACCTCCATGGAGAAAAAGATGGACAGTATAGGTGCAGATGTATCCTTGCTAAGACATGACCTGCAGAAGCTGACCTCCCGTACAGGAGAAGCGGAGATGCGGATCTCCGAAACAGAAGATAATCTTCGCGGAATGAACCGTCAGATGTCAGGCATGCTGGCACGCATAAAGCTCCTGGAATCAAGAGCAGATGACAGTGAGGGTAGATCGAGACGCAATAACGTCCGCATACTAGGCCTTCCGGAAAAAGCAGAGGGAGATTGTATGGAGTTATTCCTCAAGAGTTGGCTCGCGGACATATACGATCCACAGTCCTTCTCTAAATTCTTTTCCATTGAGCGAGCCCATCGCACCCCCACAGGCAGGATCGTACCAGGAGCACCGCCGCGTACAGTCATCGCAAGGTTCCTTAACTACAGAGATCGAGATACACTAATGCAACTAGCGAGATCTAAAGGAACAGTTACGTACAATGGATCTAGAATTACTTTCTTCCCGGACTTTATCAGAGAAGTGCAGAAAGCACGCCAATCTTTTGATCCCCTTAAGAAACGACTGCAATCAATGGGTGTGAAATATGGACTAATCTTTCCTGCTCAACTTAAAATATTCCATAAAAATACAACCGTGCATTTCACAGATCCTAAAGAGGCGTGGAATTGGGCTGAAAGACACATAGACGGTGACTGGAGCACCGCGGGAAGAGGGAGACGAGAAAGGATCAGACCACATCCAGAGAGACCACCTGAGATGGATCCACAACCGCAACAACAGATTGTGAACCCACAAAATGCAGAAGCCTAAAACTAACGATACTACTCCAGTCATCTAGACCACTGCCAAGGTGCTGCACATGCGCTATGATGCATGTATCGAACGAAGAAGCAAAACAAATTGGCTGGCGGCCGCGGGTGGCTCCCTCCCCCCCTTGAACGGAAAAGAGCACCCGAAACTACGCAAAGCGGTGCGCCGCCTCCCTGCCCTGAGTTTCTTCCTGTGCCACACCACCTGGCAAACTGGCAGTCTAGCATCGAATGGACTCAGGGCAAATAGACATAGAATTCAGTTAAATTGCTATGAAGTTAACACTGGGACGACAGATGCTTCAGTTGGGGATGGAGTATGGGGAGGGGGGAGTTGGACTTTATGGTTTTATTCAATGTTTAGCATGCAGGAACCTGCTGAGCGTGCAGAATGGAGCAAACGCGATAGGACCTCCGCGTGTGCAACAGAGGGCACACACCTGCGAAAACAAGTCCCAAAACGTCAATGCCAGTTGAAACCACCCCGTCCCAAAGAAAACTCAAACTCTTGGCTTGGAATGTGAACGGGCTGGGTGCCAGCATCAAGAGACGACTGGTTCTCCAGCATTTAAATAGACACTCCCCGGACATAGCCCTTCTGACTGAAACGCACTTAGCAGGAAATGAATGCAAATTCTTTCAAAGATCAAACTACCGCACTGCGGTACATGCTGGTTTCTCCATGGGAGCGAGGGGAGTCCTCATCCTAATCCACAAAAGACTTCCGCTAGCGATCACCCATATCATACAAGACCGAGGAGGCCGATTTGTATTCATTCAAGGAATTCTCTTGAACCAAACGCTAGCACTAATGGCAGTATACTCCCCACCAACTCTCCTCAATGACCTGCTAGATGTAATTTCCCCCATCATGGCAGCTAGACCAGCAGACACCTGGGTGTTGGGGGGAGACTTTAATGAGGTCATGGATAATACCCTGGACCACACACGCCTGAGAGCCAGGAATCCCCTCATCACAACCAAACTAGCCTCCTTTGCGTCAGCACTAGGCCTATGCGACGCATGGAGAGCCCTACATGCTGAGTCCCGACAATACTCTTTCCACTCAGGAGCCCACGCTTCGATGTCACGAATAGACTACTTCTTCCTGCCAAACCAAATCAGTCATAAAATAAGCAATGTTTCCTTCCTCCCACGGGGAATTTCCGACCACTCCCCATTGATGCTAGAACTGGAAACGGAGAGACCGCGACCGCCCCCCTCGTGGAGGCTGAACTCCTATTACCTGGGCTTCCCAGAATTCCAAGAACTGCTAGAGACAACCACTACCAACTACTTTGAACTTAATGCAACTTCAGTTGATAATCCAGGCACATTATGGGAGGCGTACAAGCCGGTCCTACGTGGAGCAATCATATCGTGGACATCCCACAAGAAGAAGGAGCATCGAGAGAAAATGAACGAAATCGAGAGTGAAGTCATGTCCAAGGAAATGGCGCACATCACTAAGGACACTCCGGAGACGAATAGAGACTTGGTATTGGCACAAAAGAAATTGCACAATCTTAGCCTAGACTGCGCCCGGAAAGCGCATGCTGCCATGAGGGCGCGTGTTTACGAAACAGGAGACAAAGCGTTCAGAATGCTTGCGTGGCTAGAAAAGCGTGATGAAGGACAACAGAAGGTGAAGTGCATTAGAACTCTGACCACCAACCTCGTCCATACCGATGCCGAGATTGCAGACCGCTTTGCTGAATTCTATGAGGATCTATATAAACCCCCCGCCGACGCCATAAATAGCGCTTTACTGGCTGATATTGCCCTCCCAACTCTCACCACAGAACAAGCCAGTACCCTAGACTGCAAAATAACAACTGACGAAATATCGGCCGCCATTGCGCAACTTCAAACAGGCAAAACTCCAGGCCCGAATGGCTTCCCTCTTGATATCTGGAAAAAGTTAAATCATCTAGATATCCCGGCTCACTTACTTGGCGTGTTTGAGCACTCCCTAAATCAAGGCGTGCTTCCACCAGACCTCCGTAAAGCCACTATTATAGTGATTCCCAAAAAAGATAAACCCCCAGAGGAATGTACCTCCTATCGTCCAATATCCCTCATCAATAGTGAAGCCAAAGTACTAGCCAAAGTACTAGCCAATAGATTACAAGAAGTCATCACGTCATTAATCCACCCGGACCAATGCGGCTTCATGCCCCAGAGGTCGACCAGAATGAATATTCGTAGACTGCATCTGGCGCTGGAGAGAGCACCAATCCTGCAGCAATCACTTGCTCTACTGTCTGTAGACTTTCAAAAAGCTTTCGATTCAGTCCACTGGGAGGCACTATGGGCCATAATGCGCAAGATGCACTTCGGGGAACCATTCATAAAATGGGTACAACTCTTATATAATAATCCAGTTGCAGAGGTTAAAGTACATGGGTGGCCATCGCGCACTTTCAATTTAGGGAAGGGAACCAGACAGGGCTGTCCGTTGTCAGCAATGGTGTTTGCGCTCATTATAGAACCACTAGCAGTCCTCTTGAGGAACTCTACCACATGGTCTGGCTTCAGGTGGGGACCTAACTGGGAAGACAGGGTATCCCTATATGCAGATGACCTCCTGATATATCTGGGCGACCCAGTAACATCCTGCTCTGTGGTCACACAAATTCTAATAGAATACGGAATCTTTAGCGGACTAAAAGTAAACTGGTCCAAATCTGTGCTTTTCCCGGTAAAAGGCGTAGACTGCATACCGGTGACAGGATCCCCATACACGGTTGAAAACACACAGTTTCGGTACTTGGGCATCCTAATCACCAATAGACTAGATAACTACGAAAAACAAAACCTCCACACACTAGTTAAGATATGAGCAGGACGCAGCCCACTGGCATACACTACCAATGACACTGTTAGGCAAGGCGGCACTCTTCAAGATGTTAGCCCTACCCCGATTTCTATATGTCCTCCAAAATGCCCCTCTTCACATCCCCTCCGCAGAGTTTCACAGAATAGATGGCACAACACGCACACTCCTATGGGGTGGGAAACGCCCGAGAACTGCCCTCAAAACCCTACAACGCTCGGTTTGGGAGGGAGGTATAGGACTCCCAAACATACAGATCTACTATTGGGCGTCACAGATGATAACAGTCAACGACATATTGCACGGGGACCCGCTAACCCCTCATATAAGAGCTGAACTAGCCGCGAGGCATGGGATGTCCCCGATCGAAAGTCTTTACTGTAAGCAACCCCGCTCAACAGAATGCACGATAGCATCACACATAACCCGGATATGGAGAGAGGTACACAAACACCTAGGCTGGGACAATAAAATTACCCCAGTCCAGCCCATCTGGAACAATGCTCACCTCCCAAACATATACAATCTTCCGAAGTGGCCAAACTGGGCTACAGCTGGGATACACCTAATTCGGCAGATAACCGTGAATGACCGACTGATTCAATTTCCCGAGCTTGTTGCTGCACACAACCTCCCTGAGTCTGAGCACTATCACTATGGACAGTTACAGCACGCACTCAATATGCACCGAGCCCAGATGGCAGTTATGCCGGAATGCACGCCCATGGAGAGGAACATAGTCATTGACAGTGTACCTAAAAAAATCACATGCACAATGCTATTTCCTCCTTTGCCACGGAGGAACTCCTGTCTTTGAAGACAAAATGGGAAAGTGATATTGGCCCTATAGAACCCGAAGACTGGATCAGGACTCTAATGTTTCCTAGAGAATGTGCAATCTCTGCTCGGATCAGACTGGTCCAACTCAAGATACTTCATAGGATCTACTACCCCCGAATAGCCCTGTATAATTGGAACAGCATGACTGACCCCAGATGCCTACGCTGCAAACAGGAGGAACGAACCTTCTATCACATTCTCTGGCAATGCCCACGTATTCAACGCTTCTGGCACAAATGCAGCGCGAGGCTGTTCAAAGTCTTATGTCGCTCATTCCCGACAGACCCTAAACTCTTTCTCTTGGGCATAGACAATATAGTGGAACTGTCACGCTTTGAAAAACTCCTGGTTTCGACCGTCACGGGTATTGCCAAAAGGAATATTGCGCAGTTGTGGGGCTCTGAAATCACCCCGAAATATGATCACTGGGTAACTGATGTAGATACTGTCATCCTAATGGAACGCCGAGTCTATCATGCTAGAGGCTGCCCAGGCAAAGCAGATAAGATCTGGGGAAAATGGGAACAGACATTATAACACTGTCATACTATGATCATTGTATATCATCATGCAACCCTGTCTAACTGTATGTGCCAATGCCAACCCTTGGGACATCCGGAATAGTATCAGGACTTGAAATGCTTGCCGTTATCACTGCCAATATACCTTATAGTGTGTGTGTCCCTCTGATTGCTCACATTTCAACTTGCTCAATTATGTCCTTCCACACCGCTCTTTCACCTGCATGCAAACCTTTACGGTTGTAGTTAGTAAATTGTTGTATAATTGCACAAAATGTAATAAAATGTGTTATCAAAAAAAAAAAAAAATTTACCAAAAAAAGCGTCCTCAGGAGATTGCTTCGGAACCTGAGGAGGCCTCTCATGAGGTGGACAAACCCAGGGACGTAACGGAGAAGGGAGGCCACGCCGGGCCCTCCGCCGACGTATCCACATAAATCAAAGGGGCCGCCCCTGCAGGCAACGAAACATTGTGCGGAAGAGGCACCCGGGCATTCCAATCATAAACGGGCCGGTAAGGATACGCACAAGTGACCTTAGGTTCACCAGAAGGAACGAACCCTACACCAGGGGGCGATGGCGTAGTTGTAGGGGTAATACCTAAAATGGCCACCGTGGTCATGGCGGGAACGGCCGTCATTTTGTCTTCATCTGTGGGGAACTGCAGCACGTGAGGAGGTGAGGCAGGGGTCCCCGTCGATGGATCAGGGGTCTTAACTTTAGCCTTAACATAAGGAACCTCGGCAAAGCCGGTACTGTGAGGCCTGGAATCTTTCTGCGACATACCAACCGCCAACTGAGCCTTCGAAGGAAGGACCTCGGCACTGCCGGTAAAAGAAGAACCTTGCTTCTTTGCCCCCTCAACAGATCTGGTATCACCCCAAGAGCGGGAACGGTGAGAAACCGCTTTCACCGACAGGGCCCTGCCCGGCCCCTCAGAACTGTTGGTAGCCTTAGTCTCTGTACGAGAGACCTTGGGCCTAGACCCGGTTATAGCCTTATCGGCACGGGCCTCGAACATCCGTTCGGTAAACACAAGCCCAGCCAAGGCCTCGGGGCGCACCCCGGTCTTGTTTTTGAGGGAAGCCGAAAGAGGCCTCAGAGCAAGCTCCGGTACCCTGACACTCAGCAGAACTGGGTCTACACACAGCCCCTACAGGAGGGGCCTCGGAAGTTACTCCGGTGTACACAGGCCCCTTACGGAGACCCTCAGAGAAAACTCCGGTAGAATTATTAGGCCCTACAGGCACCTCAGGGCGAACCCCGGTGACAGAGCGATCAACGCCCCTACCTTTCCGGGTATCCCACAGCCGGGGTGCTCTGAAAAGTAAAGAACTTACCGGGCGTTTCTTCTTCTCGTCGATGAAAGCCTGAAAATTAGATGGGGGAGTGCGTCGGAACACCTCCTCCCACCGTTCCAACTGAAGTTGAAGAGCCCGGACCGAAAAGGAGTCACAGTAAAAACAGGAGACCCAACGGTGTTCCGGACCCAAACACTCTAAACAAAGAGGATGGGGATCCGCCCTCGCGAAGCGACGATGACACGAAGAACAGTCTGGAAAGTCTAATTTAAAAGACATAGACAGACTAGAAGACGAACGCTAGCGAGAGCCAGAGAGGAAAACAGGGAAGAAAGTCTTCCGAGGATGCAAGTGCGTCCGGCCCCGATCGAGCGGAGAAAAGGACTGAGGGGCGATGCACGGAGCGGAGCCAAGGTGGGTGGGGTTACGGCAGCGTGCCAGGCCCGCACAGGAAAGAGAGGAAGGACACATTTTTGGAAATTTGTGGATGCTTTTCACAAAGTGCTCCGGTCCCGTCCCACAGGACGGAGAGATGTCCCACAAGTATGGAGGAAAGGGGCCGGGACGTAGGAGTATCGATTTTTGATGCTTTTTGGAAAAAAAGTGCTCCAGTCCTGTCCCGAAAGAGGGAATGTCCCACAAGTATGGAGCAAAGGGGACGGGACGTAGGAGTAGAATGAAAATGTTGACGAGCTCAAAAATGAGCTGGCACATGCACCAGTATTGGCCACACCCAATTACTAAGAGAAGTTTCATTTGTTTTCTCACTGAGATGGTGAAGTAATGACAGCGTACTGACATGAAAGAAGGGACAGGGAAATAAGCCAATGGCACTTTACAGCAGGTCACTAGACCCAGTGATGCAGGGACACGTTCCTTGTGAGCAGGCACTTGCTGCCACTGCATTCACAATTGAGAAGGCATCAACAATAATAATGGAAAGCCCAGTAATTTTGTAAGAGGAACATGCATTGTTTGCAGTACTAGAATGGTCCAAATCAACGTTGACAACTCAGAGCATCAGGTCATGAAAGCACCAGCTCCCCCAGACAAGAGGGGCAGAGCTCAACGTGATGGGGAGTATACATCAGCTTTCATTAACTTTTTTCTCAGCAATAGGTTGTATAGAATACCAATAAGGGAAGCAGAAGGTATTTTGCAGGACAATATTACTATAAACAGACAGCAAAACATGTATTTCCTATGGAGTGTAATCATTTTAACATGCATTAGTAGAAGATTATCTCTTTTCCTATACGTGGTATCGGCGCAATCGTTAGTGTGAATAGAGCAAAATGAATTGTGTTAAATGAAGGTGATCTTTTTTCCCATTTTGTATTGTGCAATTGGTTAACATTGTAACCTTAAACACAGTTCACAAAAAAAAGACTAAGAAAAATATTAATATCCATTCACATATTCCTAGTAAAATCCATTTACATTGATAATTTACATACTGATTAGCCTGCGTGTATTACAGTTATGACATGAATTCAATTTATCCTCATAAAATAATCAATTAGTAGCTCAGACTTCAATTCATAATCTATAATGGGAGGAGTAGAAAAAGTGATAGCTGCCTTGGTTACACTTTGGTCTGCTCCAGCCTCACCCACAATTAGGGTTTCGGTCAAGTATCTATACACAATAAGGAAGACCAATATTTGCTATTTATGATCAGACTGCCATGATTTTTTATGTCTATAGACAGATGTTAAAGGCTGCACAGGTGATCACTATGGAAGATGCCCCAATCAATGTACTCCAAAATGTAGCATTCTGTGCTTACAATATATATGTACGATATCCCTTTTGGTAATGCAAACTAAGATTAGGGCATTGTGTTAGCACGTACAGAGATGTCTCACTCGCAAGTTGCATAGTCTGCAGATTCTATCCTCGGGGCAAGGAGGGTATTTTTAACCAGGCACCAACATATTCATAGGTAGGCAAGATGTTAAATCGCATATAGCTAATACAAATTCTCAAATCTTTAGTAAAGATTTTGATTAAGTAGGTGCAAGGTTGGCTAGGGGCAAAGGCTTGTCTGGTATAGTCTACATATCTCTTTCTCACTTGGGTGAGCATTGTTATTTGCTCTATCCCTGGTTGAGGTTTTTTGTTTCAATTTATATATCACATCGGGGGGAATCATGTTTAAGTCATAAATCGAGTTTGTTTCTACTGCCAAGTCAATATTACAAAAATGAGTGCATGCAGTTTTTTTTCAATGCGGCCAAAAAAGGGTTACGTCAGGGTGCTCGATATCTATTCGAGAAATGTCAGACAAGAGCCTCTGTATTGGTCGAAGTAGGAATGAGGTAAAGGTATAATTTACAGTGCCTTATACACCAACTAGCCCATAAGGACTGCAGGCCCAATACGCATCGCAGAGCCTCTACTGTGCTCAGCACTCCCAGGATTGTTCCAAGTATTTTCTCCTCCAATTTTCCTAGACAATTCACATGGGATTCGTGAGTAGTTCAAGACCATATATGAGGCCTGGAACAATGGTGGTGTTATATATAGCTAATAACCCTTCAATGTTCTTAACACCTTGAGTCGCCACAAAGTGTTTTATTACTGACCATTTATAAAATATTTTTGTCGTAACAGTCTTCGTGGCTGTGGGTGGAAGCGACTGAGCTGGTGAGAATAACCAGAAGAGGAGTTCCATCGTAGCACTGAAAGGGGGCGGGAGATGGCATCCAGAAACGTCTGGTACAATGAAATGTTACATGTGGGACGGGAAAGGGCTAACAGCACATGTTATGTATGCTCACTCATCCCACACGTAATAGAGGCACTCCAAGTTTTCCTGCCTCAGGCTGCATCATATGAGGAAGCAGGATGCCTAATGCTTTTATCGCTCTGCAAAATTAGGCGTATATATCAAGGAACAAGTGTTTGTCCAGTGTGTGAACGAAGAAGAGGTTTACACAGATAATTACGTGCTCTTGACAGGATGGCCGAAAAAAGAGAAACCAAAAGATGATAGTATAATATATACAAGATGCCTCTAAAAGAGGGGAGCAAATGATTAGTGAGTACAAACCACTGCAGTGTGTAAATAAAGAGGGACGTAGCATTGCATCGTCTCACACGAGACCATTAATGAGAACAAAAGGGGCAGTGTTGTACGATGGCAAATGGGAGGGGGAATAATGCAAATCGGTGCTGAAGGTTTGGTGGGATTTGAACAAAATGTGGTGTCCACAGTAAACATTAGCAGTAAGGCAGTTTGGGCGAAGTATGTACATTCATTGACTTGGATAGTTGAAGCTCATCGACCAGTTCACATAAAGAGCTTTAAAATATCTCCTCTGTGTTTCAGGTCCAGTGGGCTCATTCATGTGGGAACTAACACCGATGGTTCTAAGGTGATTAGGAATACGGCGCCGACGGAGGGGACAGCTGACATAATGGACCTGTGGTGGGAATGTGGATCAAAGGCCTAGGCCCAGCTTCCTCCTGATTGGAGTGGGGTTTGTGCGATTATTTTACCACACAGCCCTGCCCTGGTGGTGCCCCGAAGCAACAACATGGGGCTTTCGTTAAAGGAGCAGTCAATCGTGCTGAAGGAAAACATGGTGCAGCAAGACAAGGAGCAAACAACGTGAGGAGTGCTAAACAGAAAAAAAGAGCAAATAACTATTGGTGCAAAAAGAAAGCAGAAAATCTGGCAGCAATTCCTGCTGAGTTTTGACCGTTTTCCAAAGGCAACCACTTTTATGTCTTCACTGCTTCCAGGTGTGCAAACTGCAGCTAATGCCAAGTGGCTGCAACTCACCAGGTACGAGTTACTGCGACTGGCCAATTCAACAGCAAAGGGCATAAACACGGTAAAGGAAGTGCTGAGGAGCCTACGTTTGTTGGCAGTCTAGAACAGGTGCGTGTTGGACCTTCTCACTACCATAGAGGGACAAGTTTGTGCCAAGGTAGGGAGCAGCTGTTGTACTGTAGTGCCCGATGGAGAAGCATTGAATGGAACATTGAGAGTGGCTATCAAATAAATAGACACTCCATGAGAAGATGACAAAGCTAATGGAGTGCAATCAAATTGCTTGGCCTCCCTTTTCGCCTTGGTGCCCGCTTGGCACTCAGGAGCCTTTGTATTGACTGTCCCCGGGCTGGTCCTCATGCTCATGCTCATCACCTCCTCCACTTATTGTTCATTTGTAACACGCTTAATACCAGGGAGTGGTTTCTAAGCACAGGATCGGGATGCGAACCAAGAAAAACGTGTTGCCACTGAGCTAAAGTAGGGTGAAAAAGTTGATGATGAAGTTGACTGGGTTACAATACCACCCGGAGATATAGAGAACTATGGTGCCTATTGGATTTCATGCAATAAGGATGGGCAGGGGTGTGTGCTGATAGAGGAATCACTGGAAGACAGGGAAGAAGATGGATGTGACAAGAGCAGACAAAAAAAAAAGCAGCAGAGTGGCGACTGAGAGAAGGAAAGGAGTTTGTTATTGATGGATCAATAAATCAATAAACGGGGGAAATAATGTGGCAAAAATGCAAATCCAGTGCGGTAAAAAGGCGCAAACATACCAGCTGTGGTATCAGCCCACTTGGAGGGGAGGAGGCTTTTTTATGTCCACAACAGTTCTACACAATAGGCTGGAGAATGCCCTAATAATTGTGTGTTGAGTAAATAACATTATAACCGATAAAGTTGGGTTGCAAGTACATACAGGGCTTAAAAGGAACAGGTTACTTACCTGTAACTATTGTTCTCCAGCATGGGTCTGTCATGGATTCACATGCTCATGAATATGCCCTGTAGTCAGGCCGGGAATCCTCGGTAAAAGAAAAACAAGTTTCACTTTCACTTACAAACTGTCCTCGCATACACCAAAAACTGAGCTCTGGGTCATACTCCCCTCAGCCAATGACTGCCCTTTCCTTAAGCACCTCCTCTGGCAGCCATCTTCAGATATGGTAGCACGTACATTGGCAGTATGACCAAGAAGAGCCGTCGAGGGGTAGAGGGGAGGGTTTACATGTGAATCCATGCCAGACCCATGCTGGAGAACAATAATTGCAGTTAAGAAACTTGCTCTTTCTCCAGCATGGGGTCTGGCATGGATTCACATGCCCATGAATGAAGAATACATAGCAGTGCATCATTATACCACCACGGGAGGTGGCAAGGCTCAACAGAAACAATCACTCTTACCTCCGGAACTGGCTCACCTTCAAGCGAACAGGTTGCGTAGCACTGCTTGGCCAACCCTGGACTCCTCTTTGGAATCCCTGTTGACGCAGTAGAATCTTATGAAGGTGTGCATACCCCTCCACGTAGCAGTTGTGCAGATGTCCAGCAGGGGCACCAGACCGGAACGCTGTCGTTGCAGCGATAGCTCTGGTGGAATGGGCTCGCGGACAGCCGGGCAGTGGTCGGTTTGCCAACCGGTGACAGTACGCGATACAGCCAGAGGGCCACCTAGAAACAGAAGCCTTGGACAATGCTTTCACATGTTTCACAGAACCAAAGTTGACAAATAGTTGAGACATCTTCTGGAAACTCTTTGTGAATGCCACATAGGACTTTAGAGCCTGCGCCACACCTAGCAATTGCAAAGTCTTTTCAGCCAGCGTCCGAACAAACACAGGCAACACAAAAGGTTTGTTGAGGTGGAATACCGACGGGACCTTTGGCATGAAGGAGGAGAGAGTCCGCAGCACCTCCCTTGTATCGTGGAAAGTCAGATAAGGGCGCTTTCAGGACAGGGACTGGATCTCACCTATCCTACTGGCAGAGGTGATGGCCACGAGAAAAGTCGTTTTTCATGAAAGGAACTTGATGCATAGGCTGGAAGGGGGCACCCATGAGCCGTGTCAGCACCACGTCGAGTTCCCACGCCTGGGCAGGTGCCTTCACTGGCAGGAGCGAAACAGTCCGTTGAGGAACTACTTGACTAGACGCTGTGACCAAAGAAGACCACCCGGAGACCTGGTGTAGAGGGAGATAGCCGCCAGATGAACTGTGTTTGCGAAGCTTCCCGACACCTGGATCCACCAAGCGTCCAGGAATTCCCAAAGGGGTCGCATCCACAACCTGCAGAGCCTGCTCAGGTAAATACACAACATCATGCCGCGCAGCGACTTGATGGTCTGCACCCTGGCGGTCTTCAGTGGCAACAGCCGTTGCACCTTGCCCAGTATGGCTGCTATTCTCTCTTCTGAGGAGGCAGGAGACAGAGTTTAGTCTGGACCCCAGGAAAAGCGTGTTCTGCGCTGGAAAGAAGCAGGACTTGAGATAGTTCACAGAGAACCCCATATCCGTCAGCAGCCAGACGGTTGTTTCCATGTGTTCATCAGTGATTTCCCTTAACTTGGCATGGATGAGCCAGTCATCGAGGTACGGGTACACATGTATCCCTTGTAGACGATGGGCCACCACTGGTGCCAGACCCATCGTAAACACCCTGGGAGCCGACTTCAGTCCGAAGAAAAGGGGCTTGAATTGGAAGCGCTTTCCCTGTACGACAAAGCACAGGAACTTCCGATGCTTCTCGTGAATGGGGATGTGGAAGTAAACATGCTTCGGTACTTCACAATATCAGGTTCTGAGGAATTTAAACTACTTTGAAAGAGGAGCAAAATGACATTCAGAGCATTTGAAGTAGGAGCAAAAAGGCATAAGTTAATAAAACAAATATTACAGTTACTCTACAACAGTGCAAATAGTTTGAGTTCACCAGAGGAGTTGATTCAATGCAATAGGTTAGGCCAAAGTCAATGGGCTATAGTCTTGTATAGGATAAAGCAGTTCTGGAAGTTAAACGGAAAAGTCTTTGCCAAGGTTCTTAGAAGTAGTTTGTAAAAGAAAGATTCATATGTCTGATCACAAGCTGACTAGGCCTGCAAGTTGCCAAAGTTTCATGCACTTTCGCATTGAGAGGTTTTCACAGTACCTTACAATGAAGAAAAAGATGCAGCTGAAGACGGCAGTTCCTGCAGATCTCGCTGTTCCTGAGCCTCAGTCGTGTGGACAAGAGGGAGGACGTCGGGGGACTCCTGCACTACACTGGGACTGGTCAAAAAGCTGGCAAAGGCAAATCTTCGATTCTGGTAGCTGTAGTCAAGCACACAAACTGGTGTCCTTCTCCCTGGCTATTCGGTTTCCTGCAGCACTCGGAGGAAAATCAAACCAGCTCCGAGAATGGTATCCATGTGGCTTACAAGTTGATTGGACCCACCAACTTAAAGGGAGAAGTCATCCTGTAAGGGCTTCTCTGTCAAGATGAACCTGGCGATTCGGACCTGCAGCAGGGCTTCACCGAGCAAACCAACGATCCAGGAGTTGCAGCAGTTCTTTCGTTCCAGTGGTTGAATCTGCCTTCCAAGCCAAGAGACTTGCCTTTTAAACACAGTTTTCTCCCATTCATTCCAGCCTAGCTGCAACTCACCCATCAGGGTGGCTGTCCTTTCCGGACAGTCAGCCAGCCAATCATGCCAGAGTGCATTTGAGTCTCTAGGAGACTAAGCACAGGGAGTTTCGGGCACCTCCCTCACTTCTTGCCCACCCCAGGCACTCAGGCGCTAGAGGCGGTCTTCAGTCCTGAAGCCGGCCAAAGGCGTAGAAACAAAGGTACCAAACCTGGTTTGGCGCAGGGAGACAAACTATAGAAGGACCTTTCCAAAAAGAAATGGTGAAAAAAGAAGAACGGGACCCGTTTAAACAAAGGAGGGTCAGACGCCATCTTGAAAAACATGTCTCCCGCGCTACCGGTGTTCGCGGTCGGGAAATATCATGGTAGTTTGTTGTAAAACCACTGCCACCAGCCATTTCGAGAGGAAAGGGTAGCATTTGACTGCTACATGAGATTTTAGACATAGGGGATACTAGGTAACCCCTCCAGCACTCTATTGTAAGATAGTGTGTGCTGTGTTTAGGAATTTGGAAAGACTAGTAAAGTCAATTTCACTTTACTTTCTCTTGGAAACAGTTTATCCCAGAGAAGGTATTTAAACCTTGGGACTGCCTAAAAGGCTTCCCTTTGTCACTGCACTGAGGGTGCTGTGTGACACGCATGAAAAGATGAGGCCTATGGAGTGGTCTAAAACTCCATAATCAAAGAACACAAGAGTAAAACACTTTCAAAATACATGAGTGGGAAAAAAACGGTTCACATTCTCGCCATGGGAAAAAAATCAAGTACTCAAAATCTAGCAAAGTTGCTGTGGGCCTCCAAGGTGAAGGGAATTAGCACATTTATGAGAATTCTCCTTAACAGCCCGCTCCTCGGACCGGCCCGTCCTGGGTGTGGCATGCTCCCGCTAGCCACACAGGGTAGAGGCTGGTGTTGAGCCATGCCACGGCAAATTTCACAATCCGCTTCCTTGTGATCTAGATGGAGACAGTAGAGGCACTGGCAGCGTTTGCCCTTCCTACACACATTCCTCAATCCGCAGCTGCAGCAGAGCTTGAAGAGGGACCCTCCATCTTTCTCCTCCTACATGGTCCGGCATGCGGGGTAGGCCCAATGGCCTTCTGGAATCTTCAATGAAACCCTCTGCGATTCTTGCCCTTGAAGGGCCTTGAAAGACGCCTACAAACAGATCCCTGCTTGCCGGTCAAAGGAGCGAAAGAGCACACAGGCTCTAGTTGGCAAACATAGGATTTCTTTTAATGAAAAAAAATCCCGAAAAGGTTGAAAAGCTCTCGTAGCAAACTATAAGGACTCCAAACACTTGAACGTGTGGTAAAAATATGAAGATGGCTGCCAGAGGAGGGGCTAAGGGCGAGGGCAGTCATTGGATGAGAGCAATATGACCCAGAGCTCAGCGATTGGTTTATGGGAGAAAGACAGTTTGTAAGCTAAAGTGAAACGGTTTTTTCTTTTACAGAGGATTCTGGGCCTGACGGGAAATATACATGAGCATGTGAATCCATGCCAGACCCCATGCTGGAAAAGTAGACTGAAGCACGAAAAACAGGCCTCAGAGCATGCTTTTCACCAGAAACAAATTCACATTTTATTAACTTGCTTAGTAGCCAGAGGCTGGCAGCACATTGCAAATAACATTTCCAGGATCATACAGTAAGAACTGAACAGTCTTTGATACTTTCGAGGTCAGGAAGCAAAGCTCATGGGTGCTGGAGAAAGGCAGTGAATGCACAATCATTTCATAATTCGGCATATTATTTTATGAAACTGGTCTACTAAGGGTTTCAAAATGTCCCACAGCAGTTTCAAATTGCCCCTTTGCACATGTGAGCCTGGGAAGAGGTGTGAAGTTCCTAAGATGCAACATTAAACGGTATCTTGTCAGTGGTTCAAGGCTCCTGTAGTGTCATGATCTGTTGTATTCCCATGATAAACTGATGGAGATGACAGGCGGGAGATGAATAAAGATCTGCTAGTCATCTCAAATGTATCAATGTTTTGGCTCTATGATGTGGGGATTGGACTGTGATGTCAGAGGTGGTCGTGGGTAGTGTGGAGAGGTTTGCAGGACCCAATAATTTCAAGATAATCTATGTCACACTATAGGGGAATGATGTAGCTCTACCAATTAGTCTCACATGGAGGATGAACCTAATGTTGCAATGTGGTTTGATGCTAATAGGTTTGTAGGATTCTAAAAGCTCTTGTTTTAGGGGCGTATCATGGACAGCACTGTTCATGCAGTTCTGTTCTGCATGCTGTGTGTATTTTGCTTTCCCAGCTGCTCCTGGGCCCAGAATAAATTGTGTTACTTCTTGCTTGGTGTACACTCCTTTTTGGATTACTTTTGTAATTTGCATTGGTGAGTTCTGAGGCAACACGCTGTACGCCAAACTCACACTCGTGAGAATAGCCTTAACTGCTCTCTATTGCTACCTTGATTGGGTTTTGGCTTACCTCTCAGAGTTCCCCTGTTCATTTTAACTAGAGAGGCCTCCTATTATCTATACACCAGGTAGATTCAAGAAATCTGTCTAATCAGATGCCAGCCTATTTCTTTCAGCACATAAGGTGTTCCTATAGCAAAAGTACATACACTTACGTTTTTCAACTTCAGAAAGGCTGAGTCGGGTTAGCCAGAATTGCTACTGTGATCGGCATATAAACACATAGCAGCATTCGAAATTTATTAATATGCATTTCAACTTTGGTTATTGCACATGATCAGTATGTTCCCCACAGAAAAATAAAAATGGTGCATGAATTGTAGGTCTACAGTGAACATAGAACACATTACAGGATGAATGGATTGAACTATAAATGCACTTGTCAACAGCCAGGCAGGAGGTTTAGAGCAAAGAGCATTAGGTGTGTGTTAAACAATATCATGACTAGTGTCATTTTAGAATTTGTAAAAAATGGGTTTTTTACTTCCTTGAAAAAGACAGACATGCAAGGAGGCCCGTGAATCTGGCTTCTCGGGCACATGCGCCTTTTACCCACTCTCATAAATGTCTCTCAATTTGGATCCACTGGTTCTCCAGAATTATCGACCTATTGCCGGCATTCCCTGGTCAGTGAAGATACTGGAGTAAGTGTCGACTCAAAAATTGCAAGCATTTTTTTTAAGAGGAATTTTCCTTGGATTCCTTACAGTCCGGTTCCGTCCGAAATTCGGTCCGGAGAGGGCTCTGCTAGCAGTCTATGATGAACTTCTGAAGGTGGCTGATCATGGCAAGCTTTTACTTTTGGTGATACTTGACCTATCAGCCGCCTTTGATACTGTCAACCACACTATCCTTTAAGAGAGATTGAGGATGGTGGGGAAGGTTTCTGAGCACGCCACTCGATGATTCAGATATTTTTTGGAGATGCGTCAACAATGTTTCAGACTGGGAGCTTTCACGTCAGACCCCAGTGCTGTGGAAGGTAGGGTTCCACGGGGGTCATCGTCGCCACTCCTTTTTAATTTACATCTCCAGCTGGTCATGGAAATTCTGAGACGCCATGGAATAAGTTTCCAATCCTATGCTGACGTTACTCAGATATTAATCACAAATGACACGGTCGAGGAAACCTTTCTCAAGATTAAGGATTACCTTCAGGAGATTAGTGAATGGGTGGCCTCTAACCGACTGCAACTGAATGCAGCCAAGACAATTTATTCTGTTTGGCCCTGAGCACCTTTCGGCCACTATTGGGAGTCAAACCTAAATTTTCTACTAAAGTTGAAAACCTTGGCTGGATCTGGCAGAACAACCTTGGAAGTGAAAGCCAGGTTGGAGCCAAGGTGAAAAGCTATCTTTTATTCCCCTAGACTTCTCCAGCAAACCCTCCCATATATCCCGGAAGTGGATCATGCTCTGGTGGTGGGAGCCCTCACAAATGCCCACCTAGACTATTCTAATAGTCAATTGGTGGACATTCCAAAACAAACAATTTAGTAGACTGCAATGGGCGCAGAATGCAGCGGTTAGGCTGGTTTGTGGATTAAACAAAACTTCTCATGTTTCACCCTCACGCCGTTTACTTCATTGGTTATGGGTTGAGGTCTGTATTAAATTCACGGTAGCGTACCTGGTATTTAAGTGTCTGAACATCTGTCACTGGATTACCTGAAGGATAAACTTAAGCAGTATCAACCGTCCAGATGTCTACGTTCAAGAGACCAGGCTCTGTTAGTTATCCCTTTATCTACATTTGTGTCAAAAAGGGAATAGAAGATTCTCGGTGTTTGGACCTAGACTCTGGAACAGTTTACCGAGGGAAATTAGGACTCTATATTCCCTAGGTAAGTTTCGTAAAGCCCTGAAAACGTTTGTTTAAATAAAGTTTAGCTATTCTGAGCCTGTTGCAACCGTTTGTCCTCTTGGATGGAATGTTGGTATTATTACAATTCTCGATATCAGCTTACAGCAAAAGTCATCAGCGCCATTATACGGTTTGGTCTGTTTCGAGCGCGTTACAAATTCCTCAAAATCAATCGAGCAGACTTGACTTGGAAGAAGCAGTGCAGACTCACAGAAAGGATTTCCAAGACAACATCCCCACTCTAAGCACATATAAATAGGATTACCATGAAATAAACAAATGGAGACATTATCTTTTTTTTATAGCGGTGGGGCAGAGGAGGGAGACCCCCACCCTAACTATTACCCTTACCCCACCTCATACCTATATTTTAATAAAAGGTCCCCAGATTTTGAATTAAATAGGTAAACAAATTCAGTAATTTCTCCACTCGTTATTTTTATTGCGATCATTTCTGGAGATACCATATAAATATGCAAAGGAACTACCTCAGCTCTGTCTGCACTTGGCATCCATGCAACATTCAGAGTTTTGGTGGCTATGCAATCAGGACAAGCCATCCAAACTTTACTTCTGTGCGCATTTCCTAATGGAGGTAGATTGGGATGTCTGGGAGGCCATCATCTTGTCTCACACACAAGACTGAAGGGAAACAATACAAAACATTTGGAGTTTAGGATTTTTAAGATTAATTGGTAGTCCAGAGGTTACCATTTAGGGGCTTTTAGCTATCAATAAGATAAATCGTCTCCAGAGTGGTGTAGCAAAAATTAAAACCAGCAACTGCCACAAACCTACTCCCCAACACACTCCGATTGATAAAACGAACCCAAGGAAAAACTGACTGCTCTAGGAGCCAATACGGCTGCACCACATAAAGGAGTCGCAGCTATAGAGGGACTTCAAAAGCACTACTATCTCAGAAAACAGATTTTACACAGGATCTAAAAAAACATTAAAAAAATAATAAAAAAAAAAAGTCTGTGGAGGATGGCACCCGTTCCATCCACACAGAGGCTATGGCAAACGGAAAGAATGTAATTTATAAATCCTTCACCAGGCTAAATGAAATTGGGCTGTTGACTTACCTGTCCATCTATGGTCAAGTAGCCAGTCTGCTTCATGATTTCAGCAAGTTTCTGGTCAATTTCCATACTGCAAAGGAGAAGGAATATCAACACCTTGTTTTTCTGTACAATAGGTCCATATTTAATATAAATCACAATTTAAGCATTTCTTCAGGAAACGTCTCTAAGTAGTCATTGAAACTCCCAGTAAAAGATATGGGTTCATTTTAATCAGGAAACTAAGGTGTAAAAAAGTACAAGTTACTTCATTCATTTAAGCTTTAGTTCGGCTAATCTGCCATAAAAACGCATATAAAATAAAACCACAAATTCATAATAGTAACATAATAAAAATTCTCCAATTAGATTCTATTAAAAAGACATCCTGTTAGTAAAAACAAACATATCCATATTAAAGCGTAATAGCAGGGGCAAATTCGATAGGAGGGGATAGGATAGTCCATACATAAAATACAAACATTCATACATGATAAAAATATAAATGTACTAAAGATACTCTAGAATAAAAACTGATTTGCCCATACCTCTAGTTAACAAGTCAAAAATGTATAAAGATATAACCGAAAAGAACATCATGAGGGAGAAATAAGGGAATAGTTTCTTACCTGTAACTCCATTTCTCCAGCATTGGTATCTTTCATGGATTCACATGCTTTGAATATTCCCCGTCGTCAGGCTGGGAATCCCCGGTACATTATATAGACCCTTTCCCGTAGGAAAACTTTTTCGACGCTTATGCGTCCTATCCTCCTCGTTTTGTATCATGCGTGCCCGTACCGTCGGGACGTCATGATATAAATACAGGCCCTGCCCCCGCGCTCCCTCAGATTTTGGGGGAACCGGTTTGCATGTTCAGGGGAGGAAGGTGGGCGCATGTGAATCCATGAAAGATACCAATGCTGGAGAAATGGAGTTACAGGTAAGAAACTATTCCCTTCTCCAGCATTGGATCTTTCATGGATTCACATGCTTTGAATAGATTACATAGCAGTACCACCCCCAAGAGGAGGCGTGCATGCAAACCCATATACTTTCTTCGCAAAGGCCGTTCCCTATGATCATGTATACATCAGTAATAGTTAACATAGGAAAAAACGAACCACATACAGTCAAATTCCACAGGATGCAACCCCGTAGCCGGGGCTTACCTTATTGGAATAGGTGTCGAAGTACCGCCAGTCCCATCCGGGTGTCTTCGGCATGTTGCTGCGACAGGCAGTAATGGCGGGTAAAGGTGTGTGTAGTCGCCCAGGTAGCCGCCAAGCAGATGTCCCCTAGAGGGACTCCGGCCCACAGTGCCGTCGACGATGCCGCTGCTCTAGTTGAATGAGCTCTTGGCCGTCGTAGAAGAGGCTTCCCTGCCCTGGAATGGCAGTACGAAATGGTAGATGACACCCATCTTGATAGTCCTTGCTTTGAAATGGCATTTCCTCTAGCCCCCAAACCATAGGCCACGAACAGCTGTCTCGTTTCTCTGAACGGTTGCGTACGATGAAGATAAAACGAGAGCCCTTTTTACATCCAATGTGTGTAGCATGCGCTCCGCTCCCGAGCATGGCACCGGAAAAAACGTAGGCAACACAATAGAGGAGTGTTTATGGAACACCGAAGGAGCTTTTGGTATGAACTGTGGGTTAGTGGCTAGGACTACTTTGGTCTTGAAAAATCGTAAGTATGGTGGGTCTACCATTAGAGCCTGAACTTCTGAAATATGTCGGGCTGAAGTGATGGCCACCAGGAAGGCCACTTTCCACGACAGAAACTTTAGAGACGATTATGACATTGGCTCTAAAGGAGGCTTCATAAGAGACGTTAAGACCAGATTGAGGCTCCACTCCGGCGGAAATTTCTTCTCTGGAGGGAAACTCCGAAAGAGGCCTTTAAGGAAGTGCTTAATCAGGCGGTCGCTGAACAATGGTGCCGAGTGCCGTCGACGAGTAAACCTGGAAATGGCTGCTAGGTGTACTTTTATTGACGACACCGACAGGCCCTTTTGAGCTAAGAACAGCAAGTATGGAAGGAGCTGTTCCGGCTTAATCGATTGCGGGGCCAAACCTGGTTGATCCTCACACCATTGACAGAAACTTTTCCATTTGTACGCGTATGAGGCGTTTGTGGAAGGTGCTCTTGCCGCTTGCAGGATACGCCGACAGTCCTCCGGAATCGTTAGCCGACCAAATTCGGCGAAGTCAGGAGCCAGGCCGTCAACTTGAGGCTGTCCGGGTCGTGATGCCAAACGACACCCTCCTGTCGAGACAGAAGGTCGGGGGTCTTCTGGAATCTCATCGGTTCCGCCGCCGCTAAGTGTAGTAGGTCTGAAAACCACACCTGTCTGGCCCAGTATGGGGCCACCAGAATTACCCGACATGGGTACCTGAGGATCCATTGCAACGTCCTCCGGACAAGGGGAAATGGAGGGAATGCGTACAGGAATTTGTTCGTCCATGGGAATGAGAACGCATCCCCCAGTGAGCCCTGCTGAGGCCATCTGCTTGCGTACTGATGGCATTTTTTGTTGTTCTTCGTTGCAAACAGGTCTATGGAAGGGTGTCCCCATTCCTTGAATACTTGTTGAAGTTGTTGGTCGTTCAGCACCCATTCGTGAACTTCGTTCATTTCTCTGCTGAGGGCATCGGCTTCCACGTTTCTCACTCCTGGTAGGTGGAACGCTAAGATTTGCATGTTGTGTTGCAGGGCCCAATGCCAGATTTTCTGTGCCTCCGTCGATAGGGACCTGGAACGTGTCCCTCCTTGTTTCCTCAAGTAGAACATCGTAGTGGTGTTGTCCGTCATGACACGCACCACCGAGTCCCTCAGTTGAGGAAGAAAAGACTTCAGAGGCCATCGCACTGCTCTCAGTTCTAGCAGGTTGATATGCAGGGAGGACTCCTGCAAAGACCACTGTCCTTGTACCTGTAACGTATCCAGATGAGCTCCCCATCCGCTCAGCGATGCATCCGTCACCACCGTCTTTTGGAACTCTGGTTCCAGTAGAGGCATCCCTTTTGTTAGATGAGTAGACACTCTCCACCAGCCGAGTGCTTCAACTAGTTGTTCGTCGACGACCAGTCTGTCGGACCAGCGACCTCTGCTCTGCGACCAACGGTCCGCTAGAAATTCCTGGCAAGGCCTCATAAACAGACGGCAGTTGTTTATCAACGGAATGCAGGACGACATGGTCCCTAGCAGGGACATGTACTTGCGCACGGAGACCTTGGTACCGCCTCTCCATTCCGACGCCTTGTTTTGCAGTTTCTGAATTCTTTCGCTGGATGGTTTCACCAGGCTTGTGTGTGTATGAAACTCCGCTCCTAGAAAGACCAAGGTCCTCGAAGGCTCTACGGAGGACTTGTTGAAGTTTATTGCGAAGCCCAGTTCCTGTAAGATGGACATTGTGGCTCGTAGACTGTCTCGTGTTTGTTCCTTGGAGGAACCTCTGACCAGCCAGTCGTCTAGATATGGATAGACATGATGACCATCCTTCCTTAAATGGGCCGCTATAGGGGCCAAGCACTTGGTGAACGTCCTGGGAGAGGACTTGAGCCCGAACGGGAGGACCTTGAACTGAAAATGCTTTCTCCCGACGACGAATCTTAAATATCTCCTGTGTCGTGGGCGTATTGGGATGTGAAAATAAGCATCTTGAAGGTCTAGTGATGATAGATAATCCATGGGTTGCACCGACCTGATAACCTCTTGGAGCTTTAGCATTTTGAATTTTTGGCTCTTTAGCCACTTGTTGAGTACCCTCAGGTCGAGAATGGGCCTCCATTTGCCGTTTGGCTTTTTGACAACAAAGAACCTGGAATAAACTCCTTGTCCTTCCTGTGCCACAGGAACTCTCTCTACCGCCCCTTTTCGCAACATAAGCGCCGCCTCTTGTCGTAGGATTCGGAGGTGGGGCTGTGTCGAGAATAAAGGAGGAAGACGCGGAGGCTTGTCTTTGAATTGCAGCGCATGACCCATGCGAATCGTGTCTAGGACCCATCGATCTGTGGTGATGCATTTCCATCGGTCGAAGTGATGAGAGACTCGACCCCCCAGGACGTTCCGAAGGCCGTCATTGGTTGCTGGTTTGCTTGTTCTTGGTTGACGACGGACCTGAGCCTCGCCGCCTGGAGGCTTGATAGTCCCTGCTTCTACGTGCCGACTGGGACGCTCGTCTAAACCCTTGTGAAGAGTACAAGGGCCTGTTAAATCCACGGTCCCTCGAGGCTCCAAAGCGGGAGTTTCCAGAAGCACCCCTGAAGGGGCGAAAAGAGCGAAAATTTTTACCCGTTTGAAGGGCGCCGAGGGACCTAGCAGTATCCGTGTCTTCTTTCATCCCTTTCAGCGCTTCATCAACCTTTTTCGCCAAACAGGTGTTCCCCTTCGCATGGCATGTCCAGGACTTTGTACTGTACTTCAGGATGGAAAGTAGTACATTTGAGCCACGCTTGTCGACGAAGCACTACTCCATGGTTGATTTGTTTGAAACCAGACTCTGCTAGGTCAACTGCGATATTAATAGCGTGGTTCGAGGCCTCTTCGCCATCCCGCACCAGTAACATAGCTGCTTTTCGGTGTTCGTCTGGCAGGTGTTCTAAGATAGGGGCTAGTTTGTGCCACATTTCCCTATCATATCATGACACGATCGCTAAGGAATTGGCTGCTCTTACTGTCGTCGCTCCGACCGAGAGCACCTTCTTTCCAATGGCGTCCTGCCTCCTAGCCTCGCTTTCCGGCGGCGTTGAACATTTTTGCTGGACCCTGGCCTTCCTAGCCGCTGCCGCCGACACCACCGAGTCAGACAGAGGCTGTGATGTTAGACATTTTGGAGTGGACTCCGGAGCTTTAAACTTTTTCTCGATCCGTCCCTTTATGGCTGGCTCCGAGAACGGATGGCGCATCGTCTTGAGACCTTCTTGCCACACGTGGTCAAGGATTGGGATGGCAAATACCGATTTTCTCCTTTGACCCATATGGTCAAAAAGGAAACAGTCTTTCTTCTGCTCCTCAGGAATCAAGACGAATTCGGAACAAGCTTTCCCCATCATTGCATGGAAGGCTCCCACATCATCAGGGGGAGATGGCTGTGTCTGGCTCCTCGTAGACTCCAACTCTACATCCGAATTCCATGTTGGGTCCCTCGACGGTGACGGAGATGTCTGACCCCGAGTCATCCAGTATAGAGTCGGACTCCGACAACTCACCCTCCTCCTGAGCTCGAGGACGATCTTTCACCGCCTGGGGAGCCGATGGGTGTTTCGTCGTTGAGCGAGCCGTACACGTTTGCTCGTCGACGGAAGGTACAGACAAAAGTGACGATGACGTCCCAGGTTGAGGGAACTGCGTATCCAGCCGTTGTAGGAGCTTCTGAAGAGTATTAAGCACATCCAGAGACAAAACCGTCTGGGGGGTCAGTAACGTGGATGATATAGGTATCATACCCCCGCTCGCACTCGTCGCCGTCAACGTGGAAGGCCGTAAGCCTAAATCCGATGGCTGCAGAACCATGTCACCTTCCCCTTCCGCCGAGCAGGCCGTGTCTGGCTGCAGTAAGACCTCAGGGGGGATCGGGTCATAGACCTCAGGAAGCCAAGCCATAGATTGAGTCTCCGTCGACGAAGGAATCCCAACCGCTGCTGCTTGAACGGTAATAGGCATCGTCAATGACACCAAGGTCGATGAGCCAGTCGTCGTCGTCGAGCCCTTAAACTTCGTTGTCGATTTCGATGCCGACTTCCCGGCTGAAGCTTCTCGACTCATGGAAGACCTGGGACGGTCCCCTGAGGAGGATTTTGACAGCGCTAGCCTCTCCGTCTTAGATGATGAGGAGGAGGAGGAGGGCTTTTTATGTGATGAGGAGAATCCAGCATGTTTCCCCTTATGCTTGTCCTCAGCTCGAATTTCTGCTGGCCGTACCTTCTTCGATGGAGGCTCCGACTTGCTCCTGGAGGCCGTGGAGCCAACTTCCGAAGCCGGGTAGGCACCCACTCCGTCATTAAGCCAGTCGACCAGCCTTCTTTTACGGTCCTTAAGGGTTTTTTGGGAGAAACCCTTACATATCTCACATGTATACGCCGTGTGGTGCGGGTGGAGACAGTAGATACAGTCCATGTGGCCGTCTCCTTCATAAACCTTTTTGAGGCCACAGGTTGCACACGGGCGAAATAACGCCTTTCCAGACATAATTCTCCAGAATTTGAACTTCGCCGAAGCGAAACAGACAAAACAACCTAGTTTTCACTAGTAGTAAACACGAGGATCCCACTACTTTGAAAGACGGTTGAAATCTGAGGGAGCGCGGGGGCGGGGCCTGTATTTATATCATGACGTCCCGACGGTACGGGCACGCATGATACAAAACGAGGTGGATAGGACGCATAAGCGTCGAAAAAGTTTTCCTACGGGAAAGGGTCTATATAATGTACCGGGGATTCCCAGCCTGACGACGGGGAATATTCAAAGCATGTGAATCCATGAAAGATCCAATGCTGGAGAATAAGAAAAATAATTCATCCTTCCAAAGGGCAAGTGCTCCATAGCGCTGGAATACAAAGGCGGTTTTCCAGCCCCTTTATAGAAAATGTCTATACCAAAACCCATATCGGACCGGCTAAGTCGAAAATGGAAGGAAAGGAGAGAAAATCTCGTAGCCTACACTAATCCACAATCTTCAGGATTGATAATTATATGTCTCAGTCTTAACTCTTAGCAACCGGGTCCTGCAGATGTAGTGAGCAGTTGCGAAAACTAAATGGAGATTTGAGCACTGGCTCAAACATCTCACAGCCATGACGCATCTCTGTGTCTCTCAGAATGGGTCTGAGAAATTATGTCCAAATAGGTTTTGAATCCTGGTTACATCCTAAACTCAAGATATTCGTGGCCTCAACCTCGGATTGGCAGAATCAACTAGGAGTGATTCACTAGCTCTCAACTTTACAATGTTTTTCAGATACTTAATCATAGGTGGAATCAAAACGCAGAAGTTTTCCCAAACCTCAATTGCATCCAGGTTTTGAAGGTTAGTCTTAATGAGGGATAACCATTTTAAGCTCTTGCCACCCTCCAAAGCCATAACATGGATCAGTGCATCACTGTACCTTTCAAGGCTGTGTTTCCACAATCCGACCCGAAAGGAGACGGTTTGGCAGAAATATGAGAAGCAACTGGAATACTATCAAGCTCAAGAAGAGCCGAAGGAGCACAGGGAGGGAGCAACAACTATTTCTTTCAAAAATGTTCATAGGTGCTCAATTTAGTAGCACCATAGCCCCACAGTTCTGAGCCATACGATGCAGCAGGCAGGGCTCGCTTATAATTTAAGTCCAAGGCTGGTGAGACAGCACCAGTAGCATGTTATTGCTCTAGTTATTTTCTCCACGGTAATGGCAGATTTATTTATCTGCGCTACTCAGCTGCCGGACTCCTGAAATCTCTACCCCAATTAGTGAAAAATGTCAACTTGCTCAATCAACAATCCCTTCACTTCTAACCTCATAAGCTTGCGTTTGGAAAATTGTGGTTTAAGTACCATTAGCATATACTTATTGATGTTCAGGTTAAGTTGCAGGCCACTACATTTATTCAAAAAGTAGAGAAGGACTTTCTCAGACCTTGCAGGGTTGTAGATATCAAAACTGCGTCGTCCGTGGAAAATAATGCTGGGTATTTCTCAAAAGCCATTTTAAGGCAGTCTTGACACTCTCTCGTTAAGACTTCTATAATCTCTTGGACATAAATATTAAAAAGGAAAGGGGCCAAGGCACAACCCTGTCTAACACTGAAGTTGACATCAAAGGATCACGTTAACTCTCCTCCCAGCCCACAGGATACACTGGCTTTGTTTGCAGAGTATAACTGACGTATTATGTATGGTGATCAGATTGATTGAGGCCTTATGCGTTAGAGGTATCTTACAGTCTCCCTAGAAACAGAGTCGAACGCAGTCCTTAAGTCCCAAAATACCACATAAGTGAATTTTTTTAGGACTACATTTTTGAATTAACAAAAAAAACACACAAAACACTGGTCGATCTTACCACTATTTTCCCTAAAGCCAGCTTGTAGATCACTAAACATTCCCCCACCCACCCATTCCTTGAAGTGTTTTAGAATAACTTTGCCAAATAACTTTCGAGTTGTGTCCAGGAGGGAAATCAGGTGGAATCTCTTCCTCTTTTTTATACATTGATAGAATCACGGCCAAGTGCCAGGAAGTTGGCATTTCCCCTTTACATAAAATAGCATTAAAGACCTTACAAAGAGTAGGGGCCCAAATGTCCACTTAGTCTTTTAACAGGTCTACGGGGTAAGGTCAGGACCTGCCGGTTTACCATTCTTCAGAGAAACAACCACCTCTTCCACCATCACTGACAGAGTACCATAAGCAGAACAGGGAGCAGAAACACAGACCAAGGGGTGGGGTGCAGGTTCCTGATATCACCCAGAGAAGTGCAACTACCAGTCTTCCTCACTAATACAGAACGTTTTTGTCTGACGCCAGCTACCAAAAAAGCGGCTAATCCCCAGATTGGGGAGCACACCATTTCCCAAGAGTAAACTCTCTATTTTTGGAGTATGTCAAGTTTTTGTACTTCATTTGTAGGGTACAGTTTCGGCCTGTCCACCCCAAAAGGTGAATTTATACATTATACAATTTCCTGTTTAGCCAAGTAACATGCATGATCATACACCAGCCAGGCTTACTTAAGGCTTTCTGATTGCAGTGAGAAAACTGTGGGTATACTCCCAGTAAAGCCTCAAGAATCCCTTATTCAGGTGGCCTGGACACAGCCATCGCTGTTGAATCCAGTTCCTGGTGGTGGACCAGTGGGGGAGGATCACCTGGTTAGGGAAGTCCGGGGGTATACCCCAGGTGAGACACGGTAATGTGCCAGAGAAGGAGAGAAGGACGAAATATCTGAGGCTTTCATGGGCTCCTGTTAGACCTCTCCAGACCAAATCAACAACCCCTCCGTACGTAATCAATCCTCGCAGGCCCAAAACGCGGTTACACAAAAAAAGCATAACTTCCAGAATCCTTGTTTCACCGGTCTCCATTCGAATACTCCCTATCGTCCTCCTTTCCGCTCCTCTTATCATTTTCCGCATTTCGAACCTGATCAGATAAAACCCTACGAATCCCACAAACCCCTTTGTTCATGTCACAACCCCAGCTTACCCCGCAAACCCTACCAATTACGTCCCTCCGATTGTTATTGTCCAAGATCCCAACCTACTATGACAAAACACTACTGTTCCCACTATCCCCTATGTTCTGTTCTTCATCCCGGTCATTCTCGTCAACCGACTCCCGTCTGATAATCACATCACTTCCCCATCATATCCCGTAGTGCAATCTGACACTCCAACATCCTCCCTTTCCTGACAAACACTGTTTCACAAACTTGTAATAAAACTGTTACTTGACATGTCCCGACACGCAAAAGTCAGGCAATCAACTGGATACCACACACCCGACTGCCCTTCCTTTTCTCCACATCGATAAAAGGTGGGGCAAGAAAGTGCAGTACGAACAAGGCGCATACAGCAGACAGCACGATACGACGGCTACCAGGAGCAGTTCAAAAGGAGATTAGAGTCAGGAATCACGAGGGAGGAGAGAAGTAACCTTGCCCTTTTCGCCCCAGACCCGCAGAACCTTCATGGACCAGAGCTCAAGACCGCGAACAATAGCACAAGTGTCCTGCAGCAGATGTCAACGATACACATGGCAAGCTTATGCCGATAAGCAGGAGCAAGGGAAACTCCCACGCCCGTGACACTGGCCTTGATCCCAGAGAAGCCAAAAGCAAGAGGAAGCAAGACTGATCTGTAGGTTCAGATCGGCTGAACGAGGTCCCGACAATGAACTCACTTCTTTCTTGTAGAAAATCAGTTTTTCCTGTGACATTTCTGTTATATTGGAGAACATGTATGATCTGTTTGCATTAGACAAGACCAAGAGAATGTAACGTATGATATAACTTGATTTTGTACATCTGTGAATCGATCCAAAATTAAACCACCCACAGTCTGGCAACAGGATTTTTCCAGTTGAAAAAAAAATCTATCTTCTGTGACATACAAACTATCTGTTGTATTTGAGAACATGTATGATATATACGCATCAGACAAGATTGGGGGTATGCAATGCAGGATGTAACTTGATTTTGTACCTCTGTGAATTACACACAATATATGTGTTTTAATTTTCAGGAAGAAAGGGGGGTCTTGGACCAAATACAACCAGTATTTTACCACACAGGGTTTTATACTCAAAGCCCATATTGCTTGTGAAGGCATTCTTACAAACATATTAGTATTATTTTCACTTTCCAACAGGATTCTACGTAAACTATGAGGATATTTTCCTTAACACAAAAATACCAAATGGATTCATACGTGAAATCAATTTGTGAAAGCAGTTATAACATGCAAACGAAATGGTAAGAAAAAGGAAAATTACCGAACGGTACCAAAATAATCACTAAGATGTCTTTTTTACAACATAGACACAAATATTTAATTTTCAATATAGTAGAAGTCGGATAGATGCAATATTGGACATGGTCCAACAAACCCCTTTTTCATGGAATACCATAATCCTGGGATAAAATACACAGCGTAACATGACTTACACAGTGGGTGATCCCAAAATATGGCGGGCGTCTAATCGAGCAGCTAAGACAGAAGAGGGACTAAAAGATATCCATGGTAATGCTGATAAATGTAGACACTAAAAACTACTGAATAAGAGAATATGGTTTGGTCTTACATGTATATTTATAATATCATTGATTTATTTTTTTAGCCCAATTCATCCTCCCTGGCACCCACTCCCTCATCTCTGTGGTTCTATAAATGTTATTGTACATCACTTTTACTTTGTAAACCTTACTTGTCAATGACCAATGCATTTCATACCCTTTTCAATTTTATTTGGCATACACATAATATTGATGGCATTTATTTCTGGGGAATATGATTTCCAATGGATTATTGTTCAAATGAAATAGATGAGCCTTGATTTGAAAAAGGCACTAGAGATGCCGAAAAATATGTGTCGTCTTAGAAAGGGCTATACCCACATGGGATATAAAATAAAAAACACATAATCTAGAACAATTTGTATTGAGTATTCTTGTATACTGAGTGGCACATAAGTTTGTGTGAAAGCCAAAATTTGAAACATTACACAGAGTACAGGAACTCTTGTCTTCGTTTATTTTTTCACGCATATGCGTCCTTCAACCAGGAACCATGATGGAAAAAACATGTGGATTAAATCAAAGTCGGAATTTGGATTGGCTCGCTTTATACAGTACGTTCCATCTGGAGCTTCTCTGTAGATGCGAAAAAAGGAGGTCAGCACAGCAGCAGGGCCTCATTGGGCACTTCGAGGTCAAGGAGTTTGCAGCTGGCTTCTGTTCACGATTTCTTCTTCGGATGTTTCTTCCAGTGGTCGACTGACTGTAGTCCCAAGAACCTCGCTTTTTAAAATGATTTTATTTGTTTATTGGATTTTCAAACATACAACCAAATTAAAAACTTTCCCCACCCCCATTCCCTTCCAACACATGTCTCTTAACCCCTCTGCCATAGTACACTGGATGAACAAGTTACTTCTTACCTTGTAATGTTCTTTTGATGGGATGTTCCTCCGACGTATTCCTTATCTTTGATAATACGTTTCCAACTTGCCGGCCTCGGAACATTTTTTCTGTAGAAGGCGCTGCGCGTCGACGCCCGCCGAGTCGATGTCCCTCGAGGGCCAGCGTATCGGCGCCGATGTCACCATGCCCATAAACAGGCGCGGCGTCCATTGCTCAGTTCCGTTTTGTAGCATAAGAAGTGTCATGCCTGAATTGGTTATTGACCTTGAAGGAGCGTAAACTGCAACCACAAGAGAAGTATTACTGCGGGGATGGATGGGAGGGGCGATGAGGAATACGTCGGAGGAACATCCCGTCGAAAGAACGTTACAAGGTAAGAAGTAACTTGTTCTTCGAAGGGATTGTGTCCTCCGACGTATTCCTTATCTTTGATAGACTGCTATGGCATGTAATTGGAGGTGGGAGTAAGAATGTTCTGCATCCCTTTAGGGATGGACCAAATGTAATACGGCCTTGCCAAATCTGGTCTCTTGACTAGTGGAGAAATCCAGGTTGTAAAATTTTGTGAATGTATGTGCGGACGACCATGTGGCAGCCGCACATATGTCTCTGACCGGTACCCCTCTTTGGAGAGCCGAAGAGGCTGCGATACACCCCTGGTTGAATGAGTCCTAAGATTTTGGGGTGGCTCTTTCCCTGCCAGTTTGTAACATTCCAAAATGGCCAAAATAATCCACCTGGAAATGGTTTGTTTTGTTATGGGTAGTCCCAACTTGTGACCCGAGTATCCTACAAACAGTTGGTCTGCTTGCCTGATCCTAGCCATTCTGCTGATGTAAAAGCTTAGAGCTCGTCTTGGGTCCAGTCTATGTAGCCTTTCTTCCTCTTTCCCTGGATGGGGAGGAGGGTAGAACGAAGGTATGGTCATTTTCTGAGTAATATGGAATTCAGAAACCACTTTCGGGAGGAAATTAGGCTTCACCTGTAGGACAACTTTGTCCTTGTGGAAAATTGTATGTGGGGTTTTACAGGAGAGAGCTTGTAGCTCGCTCACCCTCCTAGCAGATGTTAGTGCTACCAATAGGACAGTTTTAAGCGTGAGAAATCTCAGCGAACAAGAGTGAAGTGGTTCGAATGGAGTGCCCATTAGGAAGTTTAAGAAGGGAACCTGGAATGGTTTTGGAGGATAAACATTAGTTAATCCTTTGAAAAATTGTATCACTAGAGGTAGTTTGAAATACGATGGTTCCTCCGCAGTGCGCTTGAAGATTTTACAGTGCCAACTTGAAGGCCTGAGTTTGCCAAGTAGAGAAGAAACGATAACACCGTTGGTGTACCACATGAAAAAGGGTTGATATTCTCTTCCCTACACCAGCTGCAAAATTTGTTCCAACGGCAACGGTATAAAGACTTTGTTGGTGGCCTCCTGGCCGAAAGCAACACCTCCAAGACGTCATCAGGGAGATCCCAATCCTGTACCTCACCCTTTCAGAAGCCAAGCGTGAAGGTTGAGGGTTCTGGTGTCTGGATGGAGAACCTGACCTCCCTTCTGCGAGAGAAGATTCTCTTTGAGTGGAAGACGGATTGGAGGGCAGATGGACATATCTAGAAGGTCCGGATTCTCCTGGCCCAGTCCGGGGCAATTAGATCATGGTTTTCCGGAATCTTCTCAACCTCCTGATCATTTGAGGAATAACGGACTGGTGGAAATGCGTAAAGGAGTGGAAACTCCCAGTCCACTACGAACGCGTCTCCCAGAGCTCAACTCGGGGGAAATTCCCTTGAACAGAACAGATCGCACTTCCTGTTGGTGCTTGTGGCGAACAGATCCACCTGAGGGGTTCCCCAAAGGGCGAAGATCTCTTGAAGGACTTCCTGAGCTAGCTCCCACTCGTGGGAGACTGTGCTCTGCCTGCTCAGAGCACCCGCTGTCAAGTTCTTCTGTCCGGCTAGGTGGACTGCCGATAGAGAGCTTCCTTCCCGAATTGCTAAAAACCAGAGCTGCATTGCCTCTCTGCACAGTGGCAGTGACCCTACGCCGCCTCTTTTGTTGAGGTAGTGCATGGCCACAGTGTTGTCCGTCATTATCAGGACATTTCTCCCCTGTACTGATGGCAGGAAAGCTTTCAGCGCTAGTCTGATCGCACTCAGCTCCAATAGGTTGATGTGTAGTCTGGACTCTGATGGAGACCAACGACCGCTGATGGTTAAGTCGTTGGCATGGGCTCCTTTCAAGATGTTTTCTGGGTAGGCGCACCATTGAAGGTCGCGGGCTACTATGTCCGGAATCCTCAGGGAGAATGACAGATCTCCTCCGGATTGCGACCACTGAGTTCAGTGCCCACTGAAGAGAGCTCATTCTCAGGCGAGCCTCTGGCACAAGGAAGATGCAGGATGCCATGAGGCCTAGCAACCTCAAAAAGTCAAAGGCTGGGAGACGTTGGGCATTTTGAAACTTGTTGGCCATCTGCAGAATATCTTGAGCCCTCACCTCTAGTGGCGAGGCTTTTCCAAGTGTCCAGGACCGCTCCAATGAATTGGAGTCTCTGTGATGGTATCATCTGTGACTTCTTTAAATTGAGGAAGAAGCCCAGTTTGTGAAGGAAGTTGCAGACATAATCTAGCTGGATCTGAGCTTGTTCCAAAGATACAGCCCTGATCAGCCAATCGTCCAGGTAGGGGTAGACGTGGATCCCTTCCCTCCTTAAACTCGCAGCCACTACCGACATTAGCTTACCTCGGGGCGGAGGTCAGCCCAAATGGCAGAACTCGAAATTGATAATGAGAGTCGCCAATTGCGAACCTCAGGTATTTCCTGTGTTTGGGATGGATTGGCACATGGAAATAAGCATCCTGAAGGTCCAGAGATACCAGCCAGTCCTGGAGCTGGATGGCCTGAAGGATCTGAGAGAGAGTCCAGGATGGGTCTCAGTCCCCCGTCCTTCTTTGGTATGAGAAAGTAGGGGGGGGGGGATCAGCCCTTGTTCCTGTCCGCTACATCTACCGGTTCTATGGCACCTTTCTCTAGCAGGTCTATAATTTCCTGCAAGAGGAGCGGATCTGGAACTTTTAGAGAGCTGTTCCCCGGTGGATGACTCTGAGGGATATGTAGAAAGGGTAGGCAGTAACCCTGGGCAACGGTCTCCAATGCCCAAGCAGCTGACGTTATAGCCTGCCATTCCGTCAGATGGTGAGTTAACCTGCCCCCTACAGGTGTCTTGTGTGGAAAGACCTCAGAGTGGCTTGGGGGCAGCTGATGCAGATGCCGAGGGTAAAGAGGCACCTGCTGCTGCTGCAGCCTTAATACCTTTGACCCGTCTCCCCGGGTGGATCTCCTTTGGCCTCTTTGAGCCGGGTGTCCTCTGCCTTTCCTGATTGTGGAATAATAGCTAACGGACTTTCCTCTCCCAGAGGCTCCTGAGGGGCGAAAAGGAGTTTGGCGGATAGCAGCTCCTAAAGATTTTGCTGCTGCTTTAGATGTCTGCAGCTTTTCCAGACGGTCATCAGCCTTTTTTCCGAATAATGAAGAGCCGTCAAAGGGCATATTCAGAAGTCTGGCCTGTAAATCTGGAGCAAAGCCAGACTTTCGCAACCACGCATGCCTGCGGATTGTTGTACTTGCCGCCATGGCCCTGCTGATACTGTCAGCGGAATCAATGCCAGTTTGAAGTTCGCACATGGCATCGTTGCCATCTATAATAATGTTAAGGAAGGCTTCCTTTTCCTCTCCTTCAGGTATGCAGTCAGCCGCTGATGAAGCACACTCCCACAGTGTGTGACTGAACCTGGCGAGCGTACAGGTGGCGTTGATGGACTTCAACGCCATACTACAAGCAGAGAAGACTTTCTTTGCCATAGAATCGTACCTCTTGTCATCTCTATCCTGTGGGACAGTAGGGTAAGCGGTCCTGTTGCTTGATGAAGTTGCCGCTTGGACCACCGGGCTCTCTGGAATCGGGTGTTTTGATAAGTATTCATGGTCAGCAGCAGCTACTCTATACTTGGCTGATGATCTTTTATTGACAGCAGGGATAACTTCAGGAGTTTCCCAGTTAGATGCAATTTTTCTTTGTAAGGCTGTATGGAAGGGAACCACAGGATCCTCCTGTGGACCTTTGTCTAATATGTCTTTCAGGTCATCCTGTTGAAAAACAGGCGAGGGCGCTGACCAACCCATGAATTCAATCATTCTTGCCATCAGGGTTCTATAGGGTGTTTCGGCATGTTGCCCTGGGTCTGGCTTAACAAAATCCACTTCTGGGGAAGTGTCCAGCCCACTTGCCTCATGTAATGACTCCTGTAGGTCTTTCAACCTTCTTTCCTCAGAGGTGAAATCCTCTGAAACAGGTAGTGTGGTCCTCTGCAACGCTAAGGTTTCCTGGTCAGAATCTTCGCCTTCTTCATAAATTGAAGATAATCCAGGGTACTCTGACCTCTGAAATGGTATAAAACCCATTTCTAAGGCAGAAGGAGCCAAATTCGTCATTATTGGGCGAGAAAACGTCAATGTCGTCGACGCCGATGTGACAGGCTTCGAAGAACTCGAGAGGATCGGGATCCTACTCGAGGACATCGCCGACGGGCCCATCGTCGTGCCGGAGGCTCTTGGAATCACCGTTGGCTGTGGAGTAGCCGTGGTCTTCCATTTCGTCGATGTCGGCGTCGATCGACCAATGCGTCGAAGAACCCATCGACAACGGCGTTGATGGCGCCGATCCATGCGTCGAAGGGATCTTCGACGACAAAGTCGGTGCCTTCTTACCCGATGGCCCGTGGCGCTCTCGGGTGGAATGTTTCGCCGGGTGCTGCGACTCGCAGCGTTTTGATTTTTTGGGTTTTTCACCCGGGGTATCACCCTCAGCTGTCTTCGAGGGGGACAAGGCCGCTTTCTCGAAGACGCTTAACATTTTCTTCCTGAATTTCTCCAACTCAGCCTGAGAGCTGTGTTTTGTGGGGCAGGAGACCCTTTCTGGGGAAACAGAAGGCGACGAGGAAGGGGATCTTTGACGTCTCTTCTTTGAGTGTCTTGATCTCGATGAATGGTGGGAGCTACTTCGAGATCTAGAATGGGAATGTTTTCGACGGCGAGGAGACGAATGCCTCGACTCGGCCGAAGAAACTTTCAAGGAGGTTTTGACTGACTTAACTCTCTCGAGCTTCCCCTTGCGCTCCTTCAAGGCTTTCGCCATCATGGACATGCAGACCTCACACTCCGAACAATGGTGCTCGGCTCCCAAGCACCACAAGCAGATCCTGTGTGGATCTGTTATCGACATTTTTTACCGCAGTCTCAACATTTTTTGAAGCCGGATCCCGGCGATGTCGGTTCCGTTGAAGATGCCATAGAGAACGAGTTGGTATATTTCGAGTAGATGTAGATTAGTTATCTGACTGAACTGAGCAACGATGTTCCGAGGCCCCACGAAGCGCGGAAAAACGGAACTGAGCAATGGACGCCGCGCGTGGCTATTTATGGGCATGGTGACGTCGGCGCTGATACGGTGGCCGTCGAGGGACATCGACTCAGCGGATGTCGACGCGCAGCGCCCTCTACAGAGAAAAAATTTCCGAGGCCAGCAAGCTGGAAACGTATTATCAAAGATAAGGAATACGTCGGAGGACACAATCCCTTCGAAGAGCAAGTTTTTATACTTTTCACAAAATGTCCAAAATTCATAGATTCCGCTGGCAGTATTGTTCCGTATAGTCAATGTAGAAAGTTCAGAATCGCTGCCCAGTCTGATGAGAATTTAGCCTGTTCCCCTTGAATTGAGTAAGTAACCGATTCCAAAGACACACAATTCCAAAGTTTAATACCAATCTTTGATGTGTGGTGAGTCCAACGATTTCCAATTCCTAGCCAGAACCAAGAAGCCTGCTACCTGAAGAATATAAAAAGCTTTCCTCTTATGCATTATCTGGTTGTACCATACCTAGCAGGGTCTCTGCAAGGCTTCTCCATGTCTTAAAGGCAAACCTATCCTTCATATTCCCCTGCACCTCCCTCCAATATTGACTCAACTTAGGATAAGACCACCAAACATGTAACCTAAACCCTCTCCCCCCACGTCCCCGCCAACAAAGAGCTGAAACCGATGGGACGATCTTGTGTAAGCGGTCAGGGGTGAAGTGCCATTTGAACATTAGTTTCAACCAAAATTCCCTAATCTGTATAGATCTGGTCATTTTTGGGATCTCTAACCACAGCTGGGTCCATGCGTCATTTGTTGGTGTATAACCCAGTGTCCTAGCCCAGGCCTGTTGGTAAGTAGGTGGAACTGTCGTGGTTTCGTCTATTAATAACTTATCAATTTTAGAGATGACATGTGTATCTCCCGTGCACAAGGTCAAAAATTGTTCAAAAAGGAATGAATTTCTTTAAAGCCGCTAGCCCGTCCAGCACCCATTACCAATGTCACTGTCTCACACCCTGCTTTGAGTGCCGATTACTGCCCACCTCTCTCCCGAGCTAATATATACCGTCGCTCTTGGTCCAAACCCACGCATCAAATCGGTGGCTCACAGACCTTTCAAGCCGGGTCCGTAGTACCCCGCGAGCTGAACTGCTTTAATGTTATTTTACACTGACCGTTAAGGAATATTTCTTGCATGCCTCCTCCCAATGCATGATTTATGATATACCAATGTATGTTGCATGATGTATGCTCCCAAACATGAACAACCACTGTTAAAAGTGCTACTAACTACCGCAGAACTACTGCATTTAGAGACACGACTCCTCCCCAACTCTAAACGACGACTTCATAACTGTCTCACCCGTTTATATGACAGTACAATGTTATGTGACAATTACCTGCTTGCCGCGGTTCCATCCTGAATGTGCACCAAAGTGGGTATAGACTTATTATACACCAGCTATTTAACCGATACCAAGTTAAATGCGTATCTCTAGTGTCCGATATTCTACTTCTCATTGGATGAGACTGTTCTCAGTGATTAGCATCTCAGTCTCCATTATCCTGCTGTCTAGGTCTACCCCTGCTGTGCCCACACAACCACTACAAATATCACACAAGCAAATTACCTTGCCTGAACCTTACTCCATGGCCCAACGGTATCAAACCTACCTCTTTTCTCCCATCGCTCTCAATTGACCCCAAGATTAAACCAACGCCCTTTTTACCCCTTCTAATACCAAGACACCATGCCAACTTGATGAACCAGACCTCTCCTTCGCCCACCCCTATAAACCACCACAGGATAGGGAAACTCTAGACTCCCTAGATTCCAGCACCAGCCTTACTGTCACGAACTGTACAGCACTGATTACCAATACACCCTGCCCAACCCAAGCAAGAAACTCCAGGCTCGGATCCAGACTAGGCAGATCTTACAAACTACCTACAACTGCCCCCCTCACTAACAATAATAGGACAAGCACAGTAAAGTCAGCACCAAAACAAAGCAAAGCCTCCACCAAATGTGCACACAAGCCTAGACCACCAAAAACCTCCTCTAATAACTCTGACACCACCATCACCGGAGCATTAACTAACCCCAGATCACTAGTTGCTAATTCAGCTGAAATAGCTGATCTGATATTGGAAAAGAAACTGGCCTTCCTGGCTATTACGGAAACATGGCTCCATGCAGCTGCAGGGCCAGCTCTCCTTAATGCCACACCGGATAACTATACTGTTCTCCGCTCTGACAGAGATTAAAAAAGTGGGGTAGGAACTGCATTCATTGATAGATCCTCACTAAACCTCGGAGCCTTCCACCATGTCCCTACTTCTTCCTGTGAACTACAGTCTGTAAAAATGCCACTCTTGTCACGCACCTTAACCATGCACCTTATCTATCGCGCCCCCCCCCAGGATCCTTTAGGCTCCTTTGATGAGGACATCAATCATTATCTCAAACAACACCAAACTATCATCCCAAATCCTCATATTAGGGGACTTCAACCTAGGATTTAATTATCCGACCGATCACTAGACCCTGCTCCTAGCCAATTCCTTGATGGAACTAGGCCTCGCCCAGAGAGTTCTCCTTCCCACCCATGACAAAGGACGACCCCTGTACCTGCTAGCAGATCTCAACTGCCCAACCAACGTAACAGCCATTGAACCACTAGCGTGGACAGACCATCGCCTTCCATCCTTTACCCTCACGGACTGCACACTCACAGTATCAACAAGTCTTGGCTCCGCCCATTCTAACCAGGAATAGGAAAAACATCTCAGCTGAAAACCTCAGACCTTTTCTCGAGCCCCTTCAGACGATATCACTTTCTTCAAATCCTGAGGATCTTGTTAATCAGTACAACAAAACTATCAGAAAGGCCCTGGACTCCATTGCAACACTAAAAATGTGTAAAAGCAAACCAATTGCTCACCTAAACACCTGGTTCTCGCCTAAACTTAAAAACCTTAGGAAAGAGAAAAGGAAACAAAAACATCTGGAAAAATAACCCTCCAACACAAACAAAGAAACCCTCCTAGGTATCACCACAAACAGAGAGGAACTTATCGCAGCCAAAACGCAACACCTACAATGAAAGAATCAAAGCTAGCTCAAGTACCCGAGAACTCTTCACCATCCTCAGAGAACTCGAATCACCCCCCACCTCCCACAGATCACTGCACCAAAGACCAAACTTGGGACACCAAAATTCAGGATGCACTCGCCAACACAATTACCTTACTCCAAATGAAAAATCGCCGACAAATAAATCCAACCCTCACCCCCCCGCAAGACCATTCTCAAACAAAAATCCCATATAGTGACTTCCTCGCAACAATTAATTTAAGTTCACACCAGTAACTTCCCACGAGGTAGTAAAAATTATAACCTCTCTTAAACTAACTGTAAAGGAGAGGACTGCCCTGCCAGTGTTATCAAGGACGCAGCAAACATCCTTGCTCGTTTTATAACTTCTCTCATAAATGCCTCCTTCAACACCTGCTCCGTACCTACCAACTTTGAGAGCTACTGGGTGATGCCCCTTTTTTTAAAAAAACGTCTCTCGTCCCCAATGTACCCAACTTTAGACCCATCACCACAGTCCCTTTCCTGCTGAAGATTATAGACAAAGCTGCCTATAATCAAATACAAAACTTCCTCGAGTCCAACAAACTATTAGGCCTCCGTCAATCAGGCTTCAGACCATAACATGGTACTGAAACAGCCTTGATCGACTTAAAAATGCAAATTAACGACCTCAAAGACAAAGGAAATTCAGCCCTCCTCCGCCTACTGGATCTCTCGGCAGCCTTTGACCTGGTTGACCATAATATCCTTTGTAACCACCTTTCCACTACGTGACACTTCTCTCCTGAAGCCACAGCTTGGATTAACTCATTCCTAAGCAACAGGTCGATAAGTTTTCTCGGCCTCTGCAACCCCGTTCCCAATTACATGCAGAGTCCCACAAGGCTCGTGTGTATCTCCCACCATGTATAATGCATTTACCAAACCACTGTCTGATGACCTGGATCACTTGGGTGTCACCTACACTAACTATGCCGATAAGACCCAGATCCTAATCCCTTTATCAGGCGACTATGCCCAAGAGCTAGCCCTGATCAATAAAATCTACCTCATCATTCAGGCATGGATGGCCACACATGGTCTCTGCCAACAACTCCTGCTAGCCACTCCCAATAACATCTCTAAATTAGGCGATCAATACCAATCATTCAACATCGATGGCAACATCATTAAAGCTGCCAGCCAAGTAAAAACACAGGGTTTTTATCTTGACTCGTCCCTAAACATGAAAAAACAGGTCAGCGCTACTGCCTCGGCAAGTGCATTCACCTGAAAACTTATTCGAGCCTGCAAACCCTTCCTTTCAACCATAAACTGCATTACCTTGGCCAGAGCCCTGGTCCTATCAAAAATTGATTATTGCAATGGACTTTACCTTGAAGCCAACAAATACATTACCAAAAAAATTGCAGATCCTGCAGAATAACGTTTTCAGATCAGCACTGACCATACCACGCAGACAACAGATCTCAGCCATAAGAAGAGAGCACAACTGGCTCTCTATTAAAGAAAGAAAGAAACCAACTCAAAACTGCATCCCTAATCCACAAGTGCCTCAACAATGCAGCTCCTCCATATCTTGTGGATAGATTCACCCTGAAAAAAATACAGCAGAGTCTCCAGGTCGGCCAACTCCGGCTGCCTACAAGTTCCCAGATATAAACTTTAAAAAGCAGGCGGTACCAGCATCCCTGTCCTAGCTGCCCAACTGTGGAATTCCCTCCCACCGAATCTCAAGACGAATCAATCGCTCCACAGCTTCAGAAATAAAATGAAAAAGTGGCTGCTTTCTAAGGACGACCCGCTCTAATCATCGCAGGACCCTAGTCACTCTAAGATGAAACTGTTTATATGTAATATAACACATTATATACTTCTGCATTCCTGTAACTGTGAATAACCTGTTTCCATATATGTTAAACACCCTGGTCCTACCTTCTTCTACTATGCGTAACTAAGAAACCACATTATCTTGTACTGCGCCCAGATACCCCTGGGTGAGGCGCGCGTTATCAATAAACTAAACTTACTGGACCCATCGGCAATAGTGAACCTGAAAATATTTATATTGCTGATTTTCCTGAAGAGCAAGCTCTTTTTCTGATAACCCTGGAGTGAATTGTGGATTTGCGAATAAGGGAGTAAAATGGAGAGGGAAATTAGTTAAATGTGATGTTGCTTAATCGTCTGATGCCACATTTCTTCCACTAATCTGGTAATAATCACTTTGGTGTATGTTCCGAGGTCTATCTTAGGCAGTCACTGTTTCTCTCGCATTCTAGAACCCACTATAGCTCGCTCCTTACAGTACCATCTCTTATTGGAGTTGTGCCCAAAGCATTCCTTTATTACTCGCAGCTGTGCTGCGCAATATTTCCTCCAATTAGGGAGTCCTACTCCTTCCCTGTTTGGGGGAGCATTAAGGTGTTCATTGCGACCCGAGACGGCTTGTTATTCCATATGAACTTTGCTTTTTTCCGAAAACATCACAAAATCGGACCTCAGGGCTTGGAAGAGATCAACAAGTTACTTACCCCTGGAAAAATTCTTTCAACTGTATGTTCCTCCCACATATTCCTTATTTTGATATTTCCAATATCCAGTTTTGTTGCTATGGAGAAAAGAATTTCAGGCGCTCTGCGTCGATGCCCGTCAAGTCGATGTCCCTCGGAGGCCATTGTCTCGACGTCGTCACCGCAGGAATATGTAGCACGCGCAGCGCCCTTTGACCTCAGTCCAAGTGGAGCATTTATCTTGTGTTCGATGGTTAATCCCCATGAGAGCGCGTAGACTGCAACCGCAAGGGAAATTCTACTGCGGGTTAGGTTGGGAGAGGCGGTAAGAAATACTTGGGAGGAACATCCATTCGAAAGAAAGTTAACAGGGGTTAGTAACTTTTTCTTCAAATGGATTGTGTACTCCCACGTATTCATCATCTTTGATACACTCCCAAAGCAGTTTATGTAATTTACAGGAGGGAGTAGATTTTAGTATGACATGAATATGTTATGGTTATGTATGCACAGAATCCAATGCAACACTGCTTTTCCAAATGCAGATTTTTGGCTCAAGGAAGCGTCTATGCCCCTGGTCAAATGAACTCTTAGGTTTTCTGGAGGAGCTTTACGTGCCAGTTTGTAGCATTCCTATATTGTTAGTATAATCCATCTGGATATAGTTTGCTTGGTAATGGCCAGTGGCAATTTGTGACATGAATAGCACACAAATAATTGGTCATCCTGTCTTAATCTTGCCAAACTGGAGATGGAAAAGCTCAGTGCAAGCCTAGGGTTCAGCCGGTGAAGTCTTTCCTCTTTCTTCCAAGGATGTGGAGGAGGATAAAAAGATGGTAACTATCTTCTGAGTAAGATGACACTCAGACAATTTTGGGGAGAAAAGTAGGCTTCACTTTTAGTACCACTCTGTCTTTCTAAAAGGACAGTATGAGGAGACTTGCACACCCTTCGGGCTGATGTAATTGCTACTAAAAAGATGTTTTTAGAGTTCGAAGTCTTAAGGGACAAGAGTGTAAAGGCTGGAAAGGAACTCCCATCAAAAGGTTTAAACACCAAATTGAGATCCCACAGTGGGACTTGAAACGGGATTGGAGGGAAAACATTAGCCGGTCCCTGTAAGAATTCTACTATTAGAGGAATCTTAAAGTACAAGACTTCCTCTGAAGTGTGCTCAAAAATAGAAAGTGCTGCCAGATATCCCTGGATGGTACCAATCTGGAACCCCAGATTGGCCAGAAGTGATAGAAAGGATAACACCATTGGTGTATTACATGAAAGTGTCCACATTCTTCGCTACACCAGCTGCAGAACTTATTCCAGCGGCAGAAAGGAACAAGTTACTTACCTGTAACTGTTGTTCTCCAGCATGGGTCTGGCATGGATTCACATGCTCATGAATATTCCCCGTCGTCAGGCTGGGAATCCTCGGTAAAGAAAAAACCAGTATCAGTTTCGTTTCTGATCTGTCTTTCGTAGTAATAACCAATCACTGGTCTCTGCGTCATACTGACCACAGCCAATGACTGCCCTCTACCTAAGCACCGCCTCTGGCAGCCATCTTCAGATTTGGAAGCACGTGAAGTGGCAGTATGACCAAGTGAAGAGCCGCAGAGGGGTAGGCGGGAGGGTTCGCATGTGAATCCATGCCAGACCCATGCTGGAGAACAACAGTTACAGGTAAGTAACTTGTTCCTTCTCCAGCATGGGGTCTGGCATGGATTCACATGCTCATGAATAAAGAATACATAGCAGTACACACATGCACAACCACGGGAGGTGGCAAAGGCTCAACATTAAGCATTGCATCAAACTCAACATTAAGCATCTTACCTCCTCACCAGGCTCACCTCAGGCGAACAGGTTGCGCAGCACTGCTTGGCCGACCCTGGACTCCTCCCTGGAATCCCGATCGACGCAGTAGAACTTCGTGAAGGTGTGCGTCGACCTCCACGTAGCAGCCCTGCATATGTCCAGCAGGGGCACACCAGAAAGGAACGCCGTGGTAGCTGCGATCGCTCTGGTGGAATGGGCTCTCGGACGGCCGGGCAGCGGTCGGTTTGCCAACCGATGACAGTACATGATACAGCCGGAGAGCCATCTGGAAATGGAAGCCTTCGAGAGAGCCTTCCCCTGATTGACAGGTCCAAAGTTCACAAAGAGTTGTGACGTCTTCCGAAAACACTTTGTGCGGTCTACGTAGAACTTCAGCGCTCTAGCCACATCCAGCGAGTGCAAAGTCCTCTCAGCCGGCAACGAAAGCGACGGGAAGAACACAGGCAACACCAAGGGTTCGTTGAGATGGAAGTCCGACGGTACCTTGGGCATGAAGGAGGGGTGCGTCCTGAGCACTACCCTTGTGTTGTGAAAAGTCAAGTACGGGGCCTTGCAGGAAAGGGCCTGGATCTCCCCCACTCGTCGTGCGGAGGTGATGGCCACAAGAAACGCTGTTTTCCACGACAGAAATTTCAACGGAGCCGAGTGCAGAGGCTCGAACGGAGGTCCCATGAGCTTGGACAGCACCACGTTGAGCTCCCACGCCGGGGCCGGAGCCTTCACCGGCGGGAACGATCTGAACAGTCCCTTCATGAACTCTTTCACCAGACGATGAGACCACAACGACGTCTGCCCCGTGGTTCTGGTGTATCGGGAGATCGCAGCAAGATGAATCTTGATGGACGCGTGCGCTGCTCCGAAAGGGCGTCCGTCGTCGTTGCAGAACTCCAAGGGCCCGGGCCGTCTCCGTGTCCGCTTTAATGGCCTGAAGGGAATCGTCCACTGTTTTCCCAAACAGGTTGTTCCCATCGAAGGGCATGTCCAGGACTCTGGTCTGAACGTCTTGACGGAAGCCCGTAGCCTTGAGCCATCCACGCCGCCTAAGGCAAACGCCGTTGCCCAACTGGCGGAACCCAGTGTCGGCGATGTCCGTCGCAACGGTAATGGCGTGGTCCGAAGCCACCTCACCTTCCTGCAGGATCGTGAGTTGGAAAAGCTCGGATGCCCTGGTGATCATGGAGTGGAACGATCCAATCTCGTCGGGCGGAGAAGCCCTGGTGGGAGGCGACGACGGTACATCCTCGTCGTATACCTCGTCGTCCGTACCCGTCGCTGCCGTGTCAGTCCCCGTATCATCCCCTCGGGTGGACGGGGAGGAGGGCTGGAAGGGGCGCGACGGCTGAAAAGGAGGCGGAGGGTGGATCCTTCTTTTCTTGGTAGGGGGAACCCCAGAAGGTCCCGGTTCTGGGTCCCCCGACGGGAGAGGTTCCGTCGGCAACGGTAGTCTCGTCCTTATCTCTGAGCATAAGGACTGTATAGCCAACAAAATGGCCGCCGAGTTGTCTCGCGGTGCTGGCAGAGGGGAATCCGACAGGCGATCAGGGGCCCCGTCGGTACCCTCCATCCCGACGGGCCGGTCTTCTTCCACGCCGAGGCCGTGGCTTAAGACCTCGACCAGCTCCTCCTCCGAGGTTGAGGCCGAATCTACGACGACGCCCTGCCCCCCCCTTTTTCTTCCCCATGGGGGATTTCACTGGGGTCCTATTGATGGGCACAAAAGAGGACTCCCTCCGAGGTGGCAGGGAGACTCTGAGCCCCGAGGTCGCCACCACTGGTGTAGCCTCCACAGGCTGAGCCAGGGCCGCCGCGACAGTTTCGATAGAGGGCTTGGCCGGATGGATTAAGGCCTTCACCACCTTAGGTGCGCTCACCGCCTTATCCTTGAGGGGGGGGGACACTGCCTCGCTCCCCCTCCGCCTTCGAGCTCCACCGGGGCCTCTCCAGGAGCCTCGCCGGGTGCTCGGCCTTCCTCTTACCCGACCCAGAGCGTTGGCTCGTGGTTGATGGTGCCGGGGAGGGTGCGCCCAGCCTGGCGCCCGTAGAGCCCGACCGTTCGGCGCTCCCGGTGCCAGCGGACTCGCGGTGCTTGGCCTTATGTTGGACCCCCGTCGCCGGGGCGTCCTCAAAAGGTCTTAGAAGACCGCTCGGATTTCTTCCTCTTCTTCTCGCCGGACGGGCTCTTCCCTTCCAGCCAGTTGGCGAGACGTTGATGGCGGTCCTTCATGGTCCGCTCCGACATGTTGCCACAAAACGCACAGTCCTTCTCCACGTGCGTCTTGTCCTCATGTAGGCAGTAAAGACAAAAAGAGTGTTCGTCCTCCTTGAAGACGTTCTGAAGCTGGCATCCAGGGCAGACCCTGAACAGCTTTCCGGGCGTCGAGCTTCCCTTCTCCTGGGCCATGGCCAGGCCTGAGAAACTTCTGGAGTCCTCCAAAAGCGTAGCTCGACGAAATCTTCACCCTTGAGGGGCGTAGACGAATCCGAAACGGGTCCCCGTTGATCGGATGGTGAGTCGGTGGAGCTTGAGGCTCTTTTGACCGAAAAAACGAAGTTTTTAGGAGAAAAACGTGAAAAAATAGCACTAACTCTCGACAGCAATAGCACGAGGATCCCAACACATGAACGTGCGGTAAAAATCTGAAGATGGCTGCCAGAGGCGGTGCTTAGGTAGAGGGCAGTCATTGGCTGTGGTCAGTATGACGCAGAGACCAGCGATTGGTTATTACTACGAAAGACAGATCAGAAACGAAACTGATACTGGTTTTTTCTTTACCGAGGATTCCCAGCCTGACGACGGGGAATATTCATGAGCATGTGAATCCATGCCAGACCCCATGCTGGAGAAGATTTGGTTGCTGGCCTCCTGGCCGAAAGCAAAATCTCCATTACGTCCTCCGGGAGGTCCCAATCATTGTATCTCAGCCTCTCAGAAACCATGCATGAAGGCCGAGCGTCCGAATATCTGGATGGAAAACCTGAGCCTCCTCTAGCGAGAGATGGTCCTCTCTCTGTGGAAGACATATCCGAGGGCAGATCAACATGTCCAGAAGGTCTGGGTACCATGTCCACCTGCCCAGTCCGGGGCAATTAGGATCCTGGGTTCCCTGAACTTTCTCAACCTCCTGATTACATGAGGAAGGACGGGGACTGGAGGAACCTCATATAGGAGTGGAAATTCCAAGTCCATCACAAACACGTCTTCTAGAGCTCCTCTTGTGGGAAATTCCCCTTGATCAGCACTGGTCGCACATCCGGTTGGCACTAGTCGCGAAAAGGATCCACTTGAGGGGTTCCCCAAAGGGTGAACATCTCTTGAAGGACTTCCTGAGCTAGTTCCCACTCGTGGGAGACTGTGCTGTGCCTGTTCAGAGCATCTGCAGTTGTGTTCTTCTCTCCGGCTAGCTGCCGACAGAGATTCGCTCTTGCATTGCCCAGAACCAGAGATGCATTGACGCTCTGCGCAGTGGTAGTGACCCTAAACCTCCTCTTTTATTAAAGTAGTACATGGCCATTGTGTTGTCCGTCATTATCAGGACATTTTTACCATGTACAAATGGCAGGAAGGCATTCAGCGCTAGTCTGATTGCCCTGAGCTCTAAAAGGTTGACATGCAGTTTGGACTACGATGGAGACCAACAACCGCTGATGGTCAAATCGTTGGTATGGGCTCCCCACCCATTGAGTGAGGCGTCAGTCACTACTGTTATCCCCGCCAATGGTTGCAAAAACAGTTCTCCTTTCAAGATGTTCTCCCAACCGGCCCACCACTGAAGATCCAGTGAGACCGTTTGGGATTTGTAGGAGATTGGACAGCCTTCCTGAGAATTGCGACCACTGGGTCCTGAGAGCCCACTCAAGAGATCTCATTCTCAGACGAGCCTCTGGCACCAGAAGAAAAATGCAGGATGCCATGAGGCCAAGCAACCTCAGAAAATTGAAGGCCTGTAGATGCTAGGCATTCTGGAATTTGGCCACCATCTGCAGAATGTCTTGAGCCCTCACCTCTGGTGGCAAGGTTTTTCCCCAGAGATGCATCCAGGACTGCTCCGATGAATTGGCGCCTTTGTGATGGTATCATGTGGGACTTCTTGAAGTTGAGGGAGAAGTCCAGCCTGTGAAGGGAGTGAGGGGTGGAGCAGAGATGTTCCAGGCCTGTTCTGGGGAACTGGCCCTGATCAGCCAATCGTCTAGGTAGGGGTATGCGTGAATATCCCCCCCCCCTCCACCCCTCCTGAGACTCGCTGCCACAGCTGCCATCAGCTTGGTGAAAAATCTGTGGGGTGGAGAGCAGCCAAAATGGCAGAACCCGAAACTGATAATGAGAACCGCCAACGGCAGACCTCAGGTACTCTGGGCTTGCGATGTATTGGCACATGAAAGGAAGCATCCTGAGGTCCAATGATACCATCCGATCCTGAAGCTGGAGGTCCTGAAGGATTTGAGAAAGGTCTACCATCCTCAATTTGTCTTTACTGAGGAACTTGTTGAAGTCTCATAAGTCCAAGATGTGTCTTAACCCTCCGTCCTTCTTGGGCATTAGAAAGTAAGGGTAATACCAAACCTTGTTCCTCTGTACTACAGGTACTGGTTATATAGCACCTTTTGCTAGCAAGGTTAATTTCTCCTGTATAAGCAGCAGATCTGGAACTTTCAAAGAGTTGTTCCCCAGTGGATGACTGATGTTTTTGCAGAAAACGGAAGCAGTAACCTTGGGCAACTGTTTCCAATGCCAAAGCATCTGGAGTAATAGCCTGCCATTCTGTCAGATGCTGTGACGATCTGCTTGTGTATAAAGTCTTCAGAGAGGTTTGGAGCGGCTGACGCAGTGGCTGAAGGTAAGGCAGCTGCTGCTGTTGCGGTCTTATTGCCTTTGTCCTCCTTGAGCTGACTGTCCTCTGCCCCATCCAAATGCAGAGTAGTGATGAAAGGACCTACCCCTAGAGGGCGTACCCGTGGGGCTGTTTGGAGTTTGTCTTATTGCAGCTCCAACGGATTTGGCTGCTGCCTTGGAAGTTTGCAATTTCTCCAAACTCTCATCAGCTTTGTTTCCAAATAAATGAGCGCTGTCAAAGGGCATGTTGCGAAACCTAGATTGTACGTCAGGGACAAATCCGGACTCTCAACCACACAAACCTGCGCCTCACTGTACTAGCCGTTATAGCTCTGCTGATACGATCAGAGTCGAGATCAGCCTGGAGGGATTCGCACATTGCGACTTTCCCATCCTTGACAATGTTAAGGAATCCGTCTCGCTCCTCCCCTTTGGGGAAATGGTCCGCCGCCATAGAAATGCACTCCCAAAGGGTGTGAGTGTGTGAACCTCGCTAAAATTCAGATAGCATTGGCCGACTTCAAGACCATACTCCCAGCCGAACAAAACATTTTGGTCAAGGGCGTCATAACATTTGTCATCTCTATCCTGAGGTATCGTAGGATAGGCATTTTACCTGCTCGTGGGAGGTGGCTGCCTAAACTACCAGGCTTTCTGGTGTTAGGTGATTGGCGAGGTAAAAAGGGTCAGAGCGAGAAACTTTGTACTTGGCGGTCAGCTTTTTATTCACAGCTGGAATAACCTCTGGTGTCTCCCAATTAGTAGTCGCACGCCTTCCTAGGCTTGATGAAAAGGGACAATTGGGTCCTCCTGTGGACATCGGTCTAATATATCCGTGAGATCATCTTGTTCAAAGACAGGTGTAGGTCTTGAGTACCCCCATGTACTCCATAACCCTTGACATTAGCTGCCTGTATGGCATCTCAGCGTGGTCACCAGGGTCTGCTCTTCCAAATTTAACCTCTGAAAAGGTTCCACAATCCTCATTCCACTAGCCTCATGAAGGGTTCTACGTGATTTCGCTGACCTATTTTTGGTCGTGGTACTTTTCATCGCCGACCCTTTCATCGCCAACATTTTTATTTTTATTTATGGGGGGGCTGCGCCCCCCAAACCTCCCCCTTACTTAAGTAATCATACCCCAACCCGCACAAACACCCCCCTAAAAAAAAAATGTTTAAATAAAAATGTTGGCGATGAAAGGGTCGGCGATGAAAAGTACCACAACCAAAAATAGGTCGGCGAAATGCGTGTATACCCTCATGAAGGCATTCTTGAAAGTTTTTTATGTCTGAATCCTCTGATATCAATGCCTCAGGCACGGATGGTGTTCCATACTGTATCCCAAAGGGTCTTCTATCAGAGAATTCCGCAGTGACAGCATTTTTTTTTAAGTGGGATCGGGGAGTGGACGGCGCCGAAGACCAAGCCATTTCACGTCGGAACTCGAGATAGTAAAGAGATTTCGAAGACAATTAGAAGATATTCCTGTCAGGAACGAGGCATCCAAAGTTGTAAGCAAGGAAAAAAGGAACTGAGGCCAAATGGGGCTGCGGATGCAACATATACCTGCGGTGACGTTTATGTCGAGACGGCGCCCTCCGAGGGACATCGACTCGACAGGCATCAACGCGCAGCGCCCCCTGCTGAAAGAATTTTTCCAAAGCAGCAAAGCTGGATATTGGAAATATCGAAGATAAGGAATCGATTTTAAATAATACTTTGGGTACAATTACCATTTTGATTGAATTTATCTGACCTAGACATGAGATCATAGGAGACGACAAAGATTGGAAGAGCTTCTGAATCTCTGCCAATAACGGATGGAAGTTGTCAGAGCATAATTCCCCTATTGAGTGTGTGATATTTACTCCCAAAACCCAAATGCCTTCCAGATTCCAACAGAGTTGTGACGCTTTCATTGCTTTGGGCTGTTCAATTTGTTTTAGTCAGAGATTTGGTGCATTCTCTACCCCTCAACTTGCCTCCCAGGCTCTCTGCAATGCCCATGCCTCTCACTTCATCTCAAAAACCCAGGACATCCTGTCTACCCTCTCCTCTCCTCTCCTCTCCTCTCCTCCCCCTCCTATTCCCTCTCAGTCGGTGCTTGCTCACCCCCCTTTAACAGCCCCCCCACCATCATCCTCTTCCTTTCCTTTCCTCCACTGAAGAAGTCGCTAGACAAGTCAGATATATGAAAGCCTCATCAACACAGGTTCATCCCTATTCCTCTAAAACCATCAAGGACCACATTGACACCCTTGCCGATTTTCACAACCACTCCTTTGCCTCAGGATCCCAACCCTCCCCTCTGAAGCACTCTCTTGTGCATCATCTTTTCAAAAACTCCTGGAAAAGCTGGCCATCTCAGCTTAACCTTCATTCTGATACTGTTGGCTGTCTCCATGACCACGAGTCTGGCTTCAGAGCAGCCAGAAGCACGGAAACTCTCCTGAACATTCGTGAAGATCTGCTCTCCAACCTGGACTCTAACATCCCCTCTGTCCTCATCCTACTCCATCTCTCTTCTGCCTTCGACAGTCAACCATACCATCCTGCTCAACCGTCTCCCAGATAACCTGGTTATCACTGATCAGGCTCTGGCCTGGCTGACCTCTTTCCTCTCTGATCGACCCTCCCAGGTCCAACTTAGGTCCTTCCTATCATCAATCTTCCTCACCTGTGGCGTTTCCCCCAGGGGTCTAACCTCTCGCCCTGGCTTGTCAGCCAATATATGGCAACTCGCTCAAATTTTCAGCGCTACTCTGACGACACAACTCATTTTCAGGCTGCCCACGGCCACCTCTCCTTCTCTCATCTCGGATTTCCTTAGTGCCATTCAAGATTGGTGTGCCGCTAATTATCTGTGTGAATGCCAGCAAGACTGGGATCCTCATTGGCACACCTTCACCATCCTTTCCCCTCACTCTCTGGCCGGCCTCCCTTGGCCCTCCTCCTACCCCCACCTGCAAGGCTAAGCACCTCAGGGTCATCTTTGACTCCACACTTTCCTTCTCCGCCCACATCTGAGGTCTCTAAAAAGTAAAAACTTCCTACTGCACCTCCTCAAAAAGGTACCCTGCCTTTTCTCTCCTTCCCCCAAAAGCTCACTGTCTCCCAAGCTCTGGTTCTCTCTAGGTTGAACTATTCTAACAGCCTCTTTCTAAATCTACCTGCCTCTACTCTCCGCCCTCTGCAACTAATCCAGAACAGGACTGCAAGACTTGTCCTTGACCTCAAGACCTGGGATCGTATCTCCAACTCTGAAATCCCTCCACTGGCTCCAAGTGGATGCAAGGATTAAATTCAAAACCCTCTGCATTGTCCACAAGGCTTTCTGGGGCATGGGTCCAAAATACCTTCAGCTAGCCCTCCGCAAATACCTCCCCTCTCAAGCTCTTCGCTCCTCTAAATCCCTCTGGGTCAGTTGTTTTTTTAAAGAAACGAGCTGGGAGTAGATCTGTCTTCGACTGGTGCCTACCTCTGGAACAGCCTTGCTGCCACTCTAAAACCGGAGGAGAACCATCGCCAGTTCCTGAAGCACCTCAAGACCTTCCTCTTTGCTTCTGCCTTTGCTCGCCCTTTCCCCTGCTGATCTGCTCTTGTGGCACTGTGCACCTGGCCACCCTTTGTCTCCTGGGCCCAGGTACCTGTTCACCATGCCACCCGCCTGCACTGCCTCCTGGCCACCCCTTGCACTGTGGACTGTATCTGTACCCATACAATGCACTACCACCCCCCACTTTCTTCGTTTTCTGCACGTATCAGACTTACCCAGTCTGCTGCCGTAAACACTGCACTTGTCACTGGCTGGCTGCACTACCACTGTTATTGCCTCTATTATCTATTTTTATTTATTATTATTTATCGGTTCTCCTCTGCCCCACACTTTCCACTCTTCCCCTTCCATGCACTTTTCCCCTTTTCCATGCACTTGCGCTTTCTCAATGTCACTGGGCCTAGTAAGATTGTTGTGTTTTCCCCAGTTCCCCTCCCTTGCCTTGTCGCGCTCTGAAACACTCGTGTACGAGCGCGATACAAATTAAATACCATATCATTTAAAATGACAGACTTTGTAATATTAATTTTGAGGCCGGCTATTTTGTCGAGGTGTTCTAATTTAACCAGTGCTGCCAGTAAAGAGTTTTTCGGGTTAGAAAGCACAAGCAACATATCAGTTGCATATGCCATCAGCTTGTGCATGTCACCCCCAAAGGATATGTCTTATACAGTGTCAAAATGGCGAATTTGCAATATTAAGGGTTCTAGGTGTATTGCGCAAAGAGGCGGCGATAGGGAACACCCCCGTTTTGTTACTCTACAGAGGAAGACTTGCAGAGACAGCTGACCGTTTATCAACAATATGGCTGAAAGGTTTACATAATTGGTTATTACCATTGCCAAAAACCTAGGGCCAAAACCCATGGCAGTTAGTGTTAAAACAAAAAGGACCATTCGACGCGATTGAATGCCTTTTCAGCATCTAATGAAGCCAATATGGCTTTATCCTTCTTTTTGGGCACTTTTTCAGTTAGGCGGCTAATTCAACAAATATCATGAGTTTGTCTTTTATAAATCCTGTTAGATCTGTGTTTACGAGTTTGGGCATAATGGTTTCTAATCGCTTAGCAAGAAAATGTGCGTATATTTTTGTGTCAATTAATGACGATACGACCTACATTTTACTGGCCCTTTCCCTGGTTTTGGAATTAAAATAATTTTGGCCTCTTCCATGTAGTTTGTTATTTTCCCAGTCTTAGCAAAAGAATTATAGAGGTCTGTTGGTATTGGGACAAGAGTTGATTGACATTTTTTAATAGAAGGAAGCAACAAACCCGTCCTTGCCTGGCGATTTATTTATAGAAAGGCAAGCTATTACCTTGCGGACCTCTTCCCGGGTAATATCGTTATCTAAAATTACTTTATCTGCTTCTAGAATTTTTTCCAAAGTGGTAGCTAACAAATATTTCTCTTGTAGGGCTTGAGTTGGTGTGTCCGATTTAAGGTCGTACAAAATGCCTGGAATTGAGCCATGGTTTCTTCTGTCGAGGTTACGGTTTTTCCTGATACATCTTTGAAATATTAGAGCCGTTATTTTCTGTTTGAGTGGTCTAGCTAAAAATGTATCCGCTTTATTAGCTTTTATGCATAACTTTTGCTTTAAATACAATACGCTTTTTTTCTACTTGTTTGGTGCGTATTAAATCTAGTTTTCCCCTAGCGTTCCAGTATGGTCTTTGGAGTTTCATTGATGCATCTACCTCCATTTGTTTTAAAGCATTCCTTACCTCCCCCTCCAAGTCCATTTCTAATTTGTGCTTTAGCGTCCCCCTGTGCACTTGTATTACCATGATCTCTCCTCTAAGGTTTGCCTTGAACGCATCTAAACTTGTGTAACACTCACCTGACTCCCACGGGGGCGCTGGCCTGGTTCGCGCTGCTGTGACCTTGTCTAAGGTGATGCGCAGGGTTCGGAAGACGGACTGGACCGGGCCCCAGATCTGGCTTGTCTGACTCGCAGAAGTATCCTTCTGTAGGTCAGAATAGGGGGTTAACTGTCTGCGGGTTAATGCAATCGGCCTCCCACTTACCCCTCTCACCCTCCTCAAAACCCTTCTGTGCTTCCCCGTAGCGTCTCACCTTAGGGTCTGGAAGGACGAGCTCTCCATCCTGCTTCTGATGCAGGGGCGCGTTGGTATCCAGTTACGTCACTGGATTTTCGGATGGGTGAGAACCAAACTTGCTTGGCTTCCAGGTAAGTTTTTCTATAAGTGGTTCCCCTTGTGTCCATGCATTAATGTTCTAATGCTAGTGTCTTTTTCACCATAGGGGCCCGGGTACGGAATGCCGGGGAACAGGCACCGACCCGAGGTGAGCGGTGAAATCCTTGTGGAAATCAGGTAAGTCTTTAATGAGTGTTTTGGTAATGTCTTTTCATTCACTCATTAACGCTGTCTTTTTCCCCCTTAGGGGCCGGGGTCCGAAAATGCCTGGATGCGGCGCGGACCCGAAATGAAAAGGGAATGACCCAACAGGTAAGTCTTGACATGGAGTTTCAGCTTCCCCTTTTTTCCCTTCTTTCTCTCAACTTTGTTCTTGTCTTTTTTCTCCCTAGACGCGGGGGGGCGCGACTGCGAATCCGGATGGTCGCTGCTGAACATGGAGACGCCCTGTAAAGGTGAGTAGAATGCGGCGCTGCAGCGATCGATGCAATGTGCTTTTAAAAATAAATGTCTTCCTTTTCAGGATTGTCGGCGAAATGTCTCTGGGATGCAGATTAAGAAGGTGAGGCCTTTTCCTTCTTCTGTTCTCTTGTTCTCTTGTTCCCTTCCTTTGCAGGTGATTCAGGATGCTGGCAGGCGTGGCAGAAGTCAAGATGCAGGAGCGGACACGGTGAGCGTCCAGCTGCTAGATGCAGAACAACGCGAAGCACGTGGGGCTGATCGGGTGTGGTTTAAATAGCCTTGGAAGAAAGAAGTTCCTAGAATGTGTCCTTCCTCTAATCGGGTATGTATCCTTCCCCAACAATGCCTGGGTGGTAAATGAGTCCCACAGGTAAAGTAGTTCCTTTCAGGCCTCAAGGAGGCCGGGGTTCTGCAGCATGGTCTGCATCAGGTAAGAGCACCCAAACACTTTCATAATGAGCCTGGCGCCTATAGCGCCAGGACTGACGTTTTCTATGAGCCTGGCGCCATTGGCGCCAGGACGCTGTCCAAAGGGCCCCTATAAGGGGTTGCTGGGACCTTCCCCAGGGACTTGATGTCCGCTTTCGGGGACGCAGGGCCTGAGCCGGCTCCCCGGGAGCAGGCATTGTGACAACTTGTTTCACCTCCCAGATTAGATCTAAAGTAGTTGGATATTTTGCCGTCAATATCGTCGCACAGGACTCAGTCCGAGTGTATCCCTTTCGGAAATGTTCAGCTCCATAATGTGGGGGAACATTTAGGAAAAATAAGATCCAGCGTAAGAGGGGTGTGATTCGAAATGGAAATTGTATGGGTAGCCGTTTGTATCACTATACCATCAATCTAACTGAAAGCCAGAAATAGTCTATTCTTGAGAAACACTTGTGGACATGAGAATAATAAATGTATGCCCTTGCCTCTCCTTTCAAGGTAGGCCATATATCTTTAAGCGTCAGGTGATCAAATTTCTGTTTTAAGGCTAATTATGGTGCGGGCATGCAGTGTTGGTAATAGAGCTATCTCGAACATAGTCCCAGGCGATGTTCAGATCTCCCATCAGAATCACTTCACCCTGGGCGAATTGTTCTAATACGGCTAAAACAGACTTCAAGAATCCATCCTGCCCGGTACTGGGGGCATATAAGGAAAACAAAGTTAGAGTCTGTAGTCCCATCTGTGCCAAAAGGAAGAGGAACCGTCCCTCCTTATCAGATTGTACTTTCTTGATAGAGACTTGCGTATCCACCCTAAAGGCTATCAACACGCCCACTGACTTGCTCTTTGCGCTAGCCTGCCTAAGTATCGGGAAATGTTTTAACTTCAGCTTATAACGATCGTGAACCCCAATATGAGTTTCCCCCCACCCCATCTTTAAACGTATTCCCTCCCTCCCCAACATATCCCAAATAATATTCCCCTTTCCCTGGTGTAGACCATCCTTGCTGGTGTCTCCATGGCCCATTATCTAAGCCAAGGATATTTGCTTGAGGTGTACATCTGAGCAGTTATCTGCCTCTTTTGGGTTTCTGATCAGTATCCATGTACAGTTGTCCACTCCCAGAGTCGCTTACTCAAATGGCTTCCAGTACGATTTGTTCCTTCTGGAGGTAACAGGCCAGTGCCACCAAGGAATCTCTGGGTCGTGGTGCCGGATCGTGTCACTTCAGTCCAAACCTGTGGAATCTAGATTACTTCCACTTCAGCATTCAGTAAGTCCTTGAAGACTCCCGTAACTTCCTCTTTTAAGAGTGAATCGTTCACTGACTCTGGAATATTTCATATGCAAATGTTAGATCTTCTCAATTTGTTTGATCCTCACTTTGCAGCTCTAGATTATGTGTTGCTCATGTCAAGTGTTCACAGAGCTCTGATTGCATAGACTCCTGAGCCAAGTCTTGCAGCGCCTTCTCACTACTGTCCATTATTTATTCAAGAGATGCAATATCTTTACATAGGTCAACCAAGGCAGATTTAAATTCTGTTTTAAAATTATCAAATTGCAGTTGAAAGGAGCAGAATTCATCTTGAAATACTTGAACACTGTTGCAAATCCTCTTTCGAGGTCGCCTTACTGCTCTGTGTGATGTCCTTCAGTTCCTTCAGCAATGCACTTGACTGTTCAGATTGTTTGTGTGCTCCGCCCCCCCCCCCGACCTGCTCCAACAGGTTTTAATAGGATTCTCCTTGTGGGTAAGTGGAAGCTTAGAGAGGCACTTTCCTCTTCTCTTTGGGACCTGGCATTGACCAAATGCACTGCTAGATCTGCACCTAATTATGAATGCTGATTATAATCAGTTATGTAGCTTATTTTCAGGTGCGGGGTTGGAGTTCAATCCTACCATACAGTCAGTACGAGTCATAAAGGGGAAAATGATCCAGTTGCCTCTTCATTATTCCAGGGTATCACCATGTGATGCAATTACACGCCTAACCATTTCATTGCAATGGCTATGAGAAAGACTAGTTTTCATAGCAGACTGTGCCAGGGTTATATGTGAAATGTTGTCCTCATTGGCATTCAGTGGGTAGAGCAAGCCACCCTTGCGTTTAGAAAAAGCTGTTGCTAAGTTATTTCTCTTGCCTTAGTAATCTCTCAGTAATTGAGCACTCTGTCATGAGCAATATAGGTCAGCCCAAGTGGGGGTAACATAACTACAGATCTCTTAATCCAATAGACGAGCATCTAAATATAAAGCACTTTCTACTGCTATGCGGGATATCAATTGCTTCAGGAAGTCCTTGCAGCATTAGCTGTATTTGCCCGCACAGCAACGTGAAAGAGAAAAAGAGTATAAACCTGACACTTCAGCGTGCTGCCTTCCCAAGTTCTGCTCACCCAGTGTTCCCTACACCCCACACAGATAGATCAGGATGGGGGGGGTGGAAATATATTAGTATTCAAATGTTTTGCGAGAGTTCCTCCCCCTCCTATCTGCAGCTTGCCACTAGTCTGCAACACAATACTCCAAAAGAAGAAATAAATAAAACAATTCAGGAGTGAAGAAGTCCGCGTTTTTCTGCCTGGTCAGAGCCACTTTCATTGAAATCTATGGGGCTCGTCTGGAGCGCACCGAACCATAGAACGCCGTTTCAATCCTCTGAGGGTTGCTTTTCATATAAAAGCGCCCGCTGCGCAGTAAGGTATCATCCCGCTCCAGGGGATACCCGGGCTTCTTCCCTCATAGTCAAATTACAAGTAGGGAATACCGACTTCCAAGCCGATTAAAGAAGGATCGGGCGTAGCACAGGAGGCTCTCAAGCATCAATCCTCCTCGAGGTCAACCCAGCGAGCGTTTTCAGGAGGTTCCTCTCAATCTCAATGTTTTCACATAACTCTGGTACAAGTTTCTGGTGATTTTGTATTTAGATAGCGAATTTTGACATCTCTGCTTCAAATGGGGCACAGAACTCTAACTAACGTGCCTTCACTGCTTGGCGGCCATTTTGGATCTCATATCCTTGCCTTTTAAGCTTGTTATCATTCATTCACAGCCCCAGGCTGTCAATCACCAAGCTTGGTGGCTGTCCTTCCCGGACAGCCAGCCGGCCAATCAGGACTGTATTTGTTCAGGCACACCTAGAAACAAAGGACAGGGGAGTTTCGGGTCCATCCCTCACTTCCTGTCCTTCCAGACACACTGGAGCCAGGGGCGGGCTTCAGGGCTGAAGCCTGCCAAAGGCAAAACACACAAAGGGCTCAAACCTGTCTCAGAGCAAGAGCCAAGAAAGACCTCACAAACAGAAAATGTTGAGAAAAAATAAAGACAGCGGCCATTTTGACAAAATGGACACCTGTGGGGGTTGTACTGCAGCTGGGGGTTCATCCTGCGGTAAACGCGCACATTTGTAGTAAAACGTAAACCACTGCCACCCGCCATTTAAAGTAGTAAGGGTAACAAAAAAAAATGTACATGGGAAAGTAGGAGAAGGGGCTGTTAGGTATCGCCTGTCCCACCCAGCACTCCGCATATGTCGGTGTGTGCTGGACCTACAAAGTAAAAAAGGTAAGTAAGATCAATTTCACCTTACTATTCTTGGGAACAGTAGTTCACCCAAGAAAAGGTATTTCAATCTTTAGAGAAATCCAAGGGATCTCTCAGTGACATTGCACAGAGGGTGCTATGGGTCACCATAGAAAAAGCAGATGCCTATGGAGTTTGTCAGACTCCAAAAACAGTGAAAACATAAAATCCTAGTCAGGGAAACACACATGAGGGAGAGAGAAAAAGGTCTCAGTTAAAATTAAAAAAAGTCCTAAATCCAGCAAAAGAGCTGGGGGTCTACAAGGTAGGAGGAAATGAGTACAAAAATGATAATTCTCCCTAACTCTGATGAACACACCGTCTAGTGTGGTGATACCGGGCAACATTTGGGATCATGTCTATTACGTCCCCAGAAGCTAGTGGGAAACAGATGGGCTTGTCAGGAGGGAAGGAAACAAGCCCGCAGGAGCCTACCATGTATGATATCAAGGGGACAATATCCATGCCTTCAGCTCACCTGGAAATACATTTGCAATGGAAATCATCCACAGCGCCCTTCCTGTACATCGCTCTATTGAACTCTGGTGCTTCAAGCAGATAACGACTTCCAATTTGCTCAACATCATGGAATATCTTTGAAAGCAAAATGTACTCAAACCAGAGTCCAGTTCATCGATGCATTACAGTTCCGCTCATTATAAATTAACATACTGAACACTTAAGCCTTGGACAGGATACCTACACCAACCTATTGTGTAGGTCAGAAGAAAGAGGTAGACAAAGTGTTGGCATTCTTACCAAGTTTTTATTAAAACAATATAGAAAATCTAATTTTTAACAAAAGGGTTTACCCTACCTAAAACAAAACTAACTAGTGTGCTTGTCATCAATGGTGCAGTCCAAATCAACAGTCCATCCTCCATCCAAATACTAACCTATGCTGACCCTACCACTATTAAAAACATCAAAAGAGGAGGTCCAGGGGAAAGACTCCCTTCTCCTGGACAGGCCTTCCTAGCCTCAATATCTTTAAATAGTTCTTTGTGATTACATGACACAGTTCCTCTAGGGGACTCTTCAACTCCAAGGTCTACCCTTTTGTTCCTTAGATACAGTTCATAGGCTTCTCAAGATAGGGTCTTGAACCCCTATTCCTTTGGGACTCCTGCAGTGTTTTCACACTTGGCTCTATTATCAACTTATTTCTGGGATAACTGACTAGAGCTTCAAAATTGTCTTTATGTTGTTCATTCTCACTGGGACGAGTGCACCACGTCTTTCTATATGCTCCACTTTCTTTAAGGTATTCAAAACCACCGGGACAAGTATGAAGAGTCCCTTGGTCTTCTTTCCCTGCACCCATCCCGGGTCTCCCGTCACTCCTGTTACCTTTGTACTGCTGGGTCAGCGTCACTGCGTCTTTCTGTGGAGTCAAGGCTTCCTAGAGTTTCCCAAACGCTTCTTGCAATCCTTCGTTTTTCAAGCTTTGACGCATGGCCTCACAGTCTCGGCATTGTTTGAGGACCCGATAGTCCACCTCTTCTGGGTCACGCCACCGCCTCTATTTCTTTTGGGTATTGACGGATTGGGTTTCTGCCCTCTGTGTCTCCTTCCCTTCTCGACTGCCTGCATACTCTTGACTGAGGATCTCAAACGCTCGCCTTGTTTCTTGGTCTCGACAGCTTTGAAACTCTGAGGCTCCACCCACACCTTAGGTTTGCCCTGCTTTCCTTTTTATTGGGAAGTGCTAAGTCCTCCATAGCGTATAGTCATTCATCTCTCTTACTGGAGCATTCTTTATTACTCGCTCAATCTTATTCGCCCCAGTATTGTTGGCTTCCAACCACTGAGTAATCTTCATGTCTTGCAGACTCTTCTACTTCCTAGTATGTTTGTCTTCCTGTTGGTTGTGTTCTGTGACGTTGCAATAACAAACAATGACCAGGTGGGATGGCTCTCAGGAAGTCCTGATGATATTGTTGACTTTTCATTTTGGGGCTTAGGGAGTTCCTTGACGAAACGGGAGTCCTCGTTCCAAAGAGGGGAGTCTATTGCTGCGAGGTACCCGTTGCCGCCACCCCTAGGGAGAATGTACATAGCTGGCTCACCTCCCTAGCTTCACAGGGAAGATAGTCTCTCTGGGGAAAAGGGACGAGATCCCGTGAATCGTCACACTATATTGTGCTGTTGGGGATTCAATGGCTGAAGTATCTCTTCCATTAATCGGACTGCGCCAACAGTAATATTTGTCTCCAACCTGTGCACACAGCAGTCTTGCAATTCCCAGTTGGGGGCCATGTCCCCTACCGTGCTGTGTCAGTCGGTAATGCTTTCCATCATCTACTTGTTCCTTATAAGAGATACCTGTAGTGTACCATGGATTCTGGAAAGTCTCCTCAGAGCCTGAAGCCATCCTTTACCATCTTTCAATTGCAAAATAACCCTTCTACCAGATCAGTGTGTTCTTCATGGGCTTGTCAATTCACCACCACCACCACAAGAATATGCAGAATTACAGAAGTAAAGCCTAGCCAAGGGTTAGATCACCAATTTGAGGTCTCCGGCTGGAGTCCAGTTATTGTCTGTACCCAAAATGGAAGTATTAATTAAATCACGTTTAAGCATTAATCAGAGATCTAATGGAATACCTACATTTGTCCAGAGTGTTGCTGAAGTTAGAACTTGAAAAGAAATACCATCTACTTCACATCAAACAGGGGAATGAATGGAAGACGGCCTTTAAAACACCTCTGAGGCACTGCAAAAACAAAGAATGCCTTTTAGACTTTGGAAATGCCTCGGCCGTCTTCGAGAGATTCATAGACTTTGTTTTCTCAGATCTCATTGTCCTTTCAGTCTGGATTTACCTAGATGATATACTAGTGTTTTCTTGGACCATGGGGGAGCACCAGCAACATGCGGGTAAAGCCCTGACCCAGTTGGCTACATATCACCTGTTTGCCAAGACTGAAAAGTGAGATTTGCATAAAACAAGAATGGAGTTCTTAAGCTACATCATCAGCGACAAAGGAATAAAGAAGGATTCCAAGAAGATGGAGGCCATCTTCCAGTGGTAAAGTACCCATGACACTAAGGCTGCCCAGAACTTCTTGGGGTTCAGTAACTAGTACTGTGTATTTATTGCAGATTACTCTCAATTGACGGAAGACATCTCACGTCTACTTTGGTCTCAGATAGGACGATGAGGCTGGAAAAGCTTTTCAGGCCTAGAAAGCAGCTTCACAAGGGCACCCATCTTACAACAACCTGACTAAACCAGACACTTTATTGTGGAGACTGATGCCTTGGAGGTTGCTGTTGGAGCCGTCCTGCTGCAAATCAATCCTGCTACCATGTTGGAACACCCTATAGCGTATTTGTGCAAATTGACAACCAGGGGGGCGTTTTCCGTTTACAGTCCAAACCGATCACTGCCATCTACAGTACATAAAGACGCTACAGTTAAAAAACAGTCAGCAGGCCCGGTGGGCATTCTTTCCACAATACGATTTCCAGATAACCTATTTACCAGGATCCATAAATCAACATGCTGATGCCTTATCACGTTCCTGGTCTGTGGAGTTCCCTCCTAAAACACCACTTATCAGAGGAACACTTCCTTGGTGGTGGTCAATCTTTCTTGCAACGTATAGGTCAAGATACAGCAGCCGATACCGCTGTCCCTCAGATACTCAAACACTGCAAGATAGTAGCACATGACGGCTTGGTTCTACATTCTGACAAGTTATATAAACCGCCACCGAACGATCGTCAGATTGTGCTATAATGCTCCCAGGACTCCTGAATTGTAGAACAGAGGATGACGGGCTACATTAGAGATTATTTCACGCCAGTTTTGGTGTTCGGTAGTGCCAAACTGGTCTGGGAATATGTGGCCTCCTGTCCGGTATGTGTGCACAGTAAGACTTCCTGACGATAAGTGGGCCCTCCCATATCCTACAGCATGCCCCCTGTTCCTGTGGCACACAATCTCCACTGACTTCCTTGTGGACCTTAACTGTTCCAACAAAAAGACCTACATAATGGTGGTTATGGATTGCTTTTCCAAGATGGCCCATTTCACATGATCTGCGGTCATCAGCTGCCCAAATGACCCAAGTATTCTTTCACAAAATCTATCGCCAAAACGGATTATCGGAAAAGTTAAATCTCCGACAGGGGTGCACAATGGGTGTCTTGTTTCTGGCCCCAACTGTATACCCACATAGGTTCATCGGGAATTAAGATCTGAATACCACGCACAAACTAATGAGCAGTCAGAATGCACCAAGTAGACATTGGAGCAATACTAGCATTGCTACACCAATTCCCTGCAAAACAACTGGGATGATCTTCTGGCCAATACAGAATTATCTTCTAACAGCAGTTCACATGCATCCATTGGGTGTTATCCCTTCTGGTGCACCCAAGTTCAACACCCAAAGTTGTTACCAGTACACTTGCATCCCCATCAGTACTGTACCATAACCATCAGTTGACGCTTTGGTATCGGATTTGCATATCATACATAGATCGGTCATCTCAATTCTTCAGGATACTAAGGAATGGTAATAGAACTAGATTGGAAAAAAATGCTCTCCTGAGCCTCTGTACAGAATAGGGGGGGGGGGGGGGGGAGTAGTATGGCTTTCTTCCAAGAACAGCTTGAAAACTGCCTACGAAACTAGCGCCACATTACCTCGGTCTGTTCGGAATTGTTATGAAGTTGTCTCACTGTATGTAAATAGTTATGGCCATGCTTGCCATTTATAGAGAGCAGGGTGTTCATTGTGTATGATGTAGTATAGTTATATGTGGAATGTCACAGTGTAATATAGTTCTGAGCAGGGTGTCATAGCCTGCCTGTAGCCAGAGAATGTTTACTCTTAATCCTTTAAGTGCCATGGGTATTTCTCCCCAGTGCCAGGGCATTTTTTGGTGATTTCGGTATGTGGCCATTCAATGGCTTGTAACTTTTTTGTTACATGAGATATCTCGGCCAGATTTGGCTCCTTTTTTTCCCACATGTAGGCGGTCGCAACGCCACCAGGAATCCCAAGTTGCTGTAGGAGGGTCAGAGAAAATAAGCAAAAAGGGCAAAAACTTTGGGTTTTTTCAAAAAATGCCAATGAAATGATGTACAAAGAAGCCTGTGTTTTTTTTGTAAGAGCTAGGAAGAAATGGTTTGCTGTGCTGAGTTCCCCCAATTTCCTGGCTTTCAAGAACAGGTTGAGTGGAAATGGAAAAAAATTATTTTGATGTGGTTATCAACCATTTTGTGAGAGGTAGGCGATTTTGGCCATTTTTGCCAATTGGATATGCATGGACGGAATGGAAGAAAAGCTGAATTGGAGGACAGAAAGGCATATATTTCTGAAAAGTAGACAATTCCAAGTTTAGGAAGGGTTGATTTGCATAGGTCAGGCAACAACTAGGTAGGGGAAACTGCCGTCTATTGGGGGAAAAGCGAAAAAAAAGGTATGTGTTGGACATGGCTGGCTTGGTACGGCAATGGCTTATATGAATTTTGAGAAAAGCAATGCTCCGCTACATTCCCCCCTACTATTGCAGTTAGGAGAGCACACATATTTTGTAGTGTTTTACAAAACAAGCAATACCACAAGCCAAATACTGAGCCATGGTACACAGGAGTTTTACGCTCACGGCCTGACCAGAAGCACTTAGCATGTGTAAATCGGGAAAACCAATGTGTTGAGGAACGGCAAGCATACATTTTTTTGAAAGAGCACAGGCAGACCTTTTCAAGGGTAGGTGACTTGTGCAGGTTACAAAAAAGTGTATGGTGGCTAAAGCAGCGACTAAATGTAGGTCACAGTTGGAAAATGAAAGGGTTGTGAGACAAAGGGCACCAGCAAATGGGTCAAAACGTTTTAAAACCACACAAACACAACACATGGCCTACCGTCCTCGTTCCCACAGGTGTCCCGATGAAAACGGTACCTCACATGTATGGGTGCACCTACCTAGCCGTGAAGGGGAAAGCCTAAAACACAAGTAACCCCAAGTCTGTTTTCAGAGCGGAATGACAGACATTCTGCCGACCGGCACAACATACAGATATGGGCCTCGGGTGTCCAAGCTACCAAGGAAAACAGGGAACCCCATGCATTTCCGAAAAGAGGACACCCGTGGGAATCCACAGAGGTATGATTTGCGCACATCGCCCCAGGATTTATTACCCAGACACCCCTGCAAAGTCCGAAATGTGGGAAAATGAACGCATTTTCCGCACATTTATCTCGGCTCACCCATCGAAACACACCCCCAACAGCACATGGCCTACCGTCCCGCGTTCCCACAGGTGTCCCGATGAAAACGGTATCTCACATGTGTGGGTGCACCTACCGGGGGCGCAAAAGGAAAAGGGTAACCCACTGGTAACCGCAAGCCTTTCGCCACTGCCCATTTTGTTCATGTGGGCAACCTACAAATGTGGGCCAGGGTGTCGAAGCCACCGTGGAAAACATGGAACCCCATGCATTTTCCAAAAGAGGACACCTCTGGGAATTCACAGAGGTCTGCCTTGCGCAAATTGCCCCAGTTTTTATTAGCCACCATCCCCGACAATGTGTGATATTTGGTGGGGAAAAAACACAATGTTCATTTTGTCTGGGGTTCTGGGTAATAAATTCTGGGCCGCTTTGCGCAAGTCAGAACTCTGCGCATTCCCACGGGTGTCCTCTTTCGGGAAATGCAAGGGGTTCCCTGTTTTCCTTGCTGGCTTTGACACCCTAGGCCCAAATCTGCCCAAACGCTCCCTGGGAGCAGATAGGGGGGCCCCACCTCATGCATCCCTCCCTGGGGTCAGATGCCCCTTCCTAGGAGCAGATATCAGCCCCCAGGGAGGGTTGCATGAGGTGGGGGCCTCCATTTGGGGTGGAGGGGTGAGGGCCACCCCCCGTTGCAGTACATCATTCGCTGCCAATTTAGAGTGCCCCTCAGCCCCTCCTAAAAAGCAGCCTATGAATTTGTATTATTTGTTTTGTTTACCCAACTTTGCTTGGTGCAGATGGCCACATTAGTGTGGCAATCTGCCCCCAGGGTGCCCAAACCCTACTGCCCCATCTATTGGGGGTCCTGCCCCACCTTTTGTGGTGGCCCTCCCCCCCCCCACCCCAAGTGGGTGGCAGGGGCACCTCATGCAGGCCTCCCTGGGCCTCCTACAAACGGCTGCGTGAGGTACACAGAGCCACCACAAAAGGGGGGGCAGGACCCCCAATAGATGGGGCAGTAGGGTTTGGGCACCCTGGGGGAAGATTGCCACACTAATGTGGCCATCTGCACCAAGCGAAGTTGGGTAAACAAAAAAAAAAAAATCATACAAATTCATAGGCTGCTTTTTAGGGGGGGCTGAAGGGGACCCTAAATTGGCAGCGAGTGATGTTTGTCTTGCGCGCCAGACCCAAGGGTAACCGGGCGCAGTGAACAGAATATACAAAGCTTACAATGTTGCATAGAAATTACAGTGTTACAGCAAATTACAATGTTGCATAATTAAAATTTACAAAAGTGATAAATCTTTGATGGTACATATATACATTCAGATAAGTAACATAACACATATTAAGTCTTTCAAATCTTACATGTTGTTGTCATTGATGTATTTGATAAGATTCGTCCTATAGTGAGGGAAAGGTTGGTCTGATCTAAAGTTGTGTGGCAGGGCATTCCACCATTTAGCGGCAAGCACAGGGAAGCTTGTGCCGCCAATTTTGGCAAGTTTGGATCTTGGAATTTCCAAATAGTTGGAATTGGGAGTTCTTGTAGGTCTGCTAGAGATTTTTCTTCTCATTTTGTCCATCAGGTAAATGGGGGCAGCGTTATTGAGGGCTTTGTGCATGAAGGAGAGCATTTTTAGGTGAATTTTATTGTCGGTGGAGAGCCATTTGTATTGTTGTCTAGTGGAGGAGATATGTTCCCTTTTGTTTATGCCTAAGGCGGCTCTAAGGGTGTTGTTTTGTAGGATTTGTAGCCTTTTGGTGATAGTTTTGTTAGCGCCACTGTAAAGGGCATTGCAATAATCGAGTTGTGATAGTATTAAGGCTCTCGCTAGGATCATGCAGCTGTTATTAGATAAGAAAGGTTTACCTGCGCTTATTAATTTGCAGGTATAAGCTGTCGTGGAAGCTAAGGAGTTAACCTGTTTGGCAAAAGACATGGAGTCGAGATAGAAGCCTAGTGTTTTTACTTCACTCGAAACCTTGATGCTATTGCCATCTATGTTGAACGTGGAGTAGTCCTTGCCTAGTTTGTTGATATTAGCCTGCGTGCCCAGAATGATCAGCTCAGTCTTATCATTCAGGCAGAGGCCATGGGATGCCATCCATGCCTGAATAATGAGGTACACCCTATTCACCAACTCGCTGTCCTTGCTGTGATCCCCAGAAAGCGGGAGGAGAATCTGTGTATCATCTGCATAGTTAGTGTAGGTGATACCTAGAAGGTCCAGATCATCGAAGAGGGGTTTAGTGAATATGTTGTACAGGGTTGGTGAAACACAGGAGCCTCGAGGGACACCGCACGTGATTGGAAGAGGGTCGGCTGCTGCCGAGGGGGAGAAGACTCTCATTGTTCTCTCACTCAGAAAGGATTCAATCCATTTGGTGGCATGCATGGAGAAGTGTGCAGCAGTGTCCAAGTGTTTGCAGAGGACCCTATGATCCACCAGATCGAAAGCAGCTGAGAGATCAAGTAAGAGGAGGAGTGCCGTTTTACCTTGATCTCTCAGTTCGTCTATTTGGGTTTTTAGATCAATGTGTGCAGTTTCAGTACCGTGGAGTGGACGGAAACCAGATTGTCTTGCTCCCAGAAGATTGTTTAGTTCAAGGTGTCTTTGAATTTGTGTATAGGCAACCTTGTCTAGTATCTTCAGTAGGAAAGGTACGGTAGTGATGGGTCGATAATTAGTGGGAATGAGGGGGTCAAGAGTCTGCTTCTTGAGGAGTGGGAGCACCCATGATTGTTTTAGGTTCGCCGGGATATTACCTGTGGCGAAGGAGGTGTTGATCAATTTTGAAATTAACGGTGAAAGGTCTCTGGCAGCCTCCTTTATTAGTTGTGCTGGGCAGATGTCACCTTTACAGCTCGACGGTTTGAGGGAGAGGATGATTTTCTCTACCTCTAAGACGGTAGTTTTAGTGAAGGAGAATTTGATGGTTGGGTCATTAATGGTGTTGTTAAGTGGCTGCTTGTTTGTGAGGTTTAGGGAATCTTTTTTTAGTTGGATTTTGTTTTGCAGTGTGGTGATTTTATTTGCTAGGGCTGTTTGGATATCTGTGCACCAGGTCTGGTCTTTGATGCAGGTATCAGGTGTGGCAATGGGGGACAAGTTCTTTCAAGATGGAGAAGAGTTCCTTCATACTTGAGTTGGCATTGGCAATGCGAACATTGTAGGAGTTGCGTTTCGCTAGACAGATTTAATTTTTATAATGCCGAGAGATATTAGTTAAGTTAGCTTTATTCTCTTCGGTTGGACATAGTTTCCAGTTGGATTTGCATTTTCTTTTGTTTAGGCGCAAGGCCTTAAGTTCTGGCGTGAACCACTTGTTTAAATGTGCCTTGGGTTTGCTTGTTCGCAATTTGAGAGGGGCGACTTTGTCCATAGTGGTGCGCATGATGTTGTTGAATTCATTGACCAATGCACTAGGGTCGAAGTTGTCCAGAAGTGCATTTAAGGTAGGAAGGATCAGGGAAATAATAATATCCGCTGTAATATTCTTTTTGTTTCTTGTAGGGCATGGTGGAGCTGCCTGTGGGACAGGGCTGGGTAGTGTGGTAGTTAGTAAATTAAAGGACACCAAGGAGTGGTCTGTCCAGGAGAGGGGCGTAATAGAGGATACTGTGGCTGAGCAGTTGGAATCAGCGATCCAGTCAAGTATTCTACCCTTTGCATGTGTGGGGGTGCTAACTTTTTGGGTAAGTCCCAAGGTGTGAAGGGTATTGGCAATAGTGGAAGCATGGGCATCTGCTTGGTCATTGAAGTCAAGGCATGATCTACTGCAACGAGGGGTGGCCCTCACCCCACCACCCCAAATGGAGGGCCCCACCTCATGCAAACCTCCCTGGTGTCAGATGCCCCTACTTAGGAGCAGATATCAGCCCCCAGGGACGGTTGCATGAGGTGGGGCCCTCCATTTGGGGTGGGGGGGGATGAGGGCCACCCCCGTTGCAGTACATCATTCGCTGCCAATATAGGGTGCCCCTCACCCCCCAAAAAACAGCCTATGAATTTGTATTATTTTGTTTACCGAACTTCGCATGGTGCAGATGGCCACATTAGTGTGGCAATCTGCCCCCAGGGTGCCCAAACCCTACTGCCCCATCTATTAGGGGGCCTGTCCCACCATTTGTGGCGGCCCTCTCCCCACCCACACTGAACGGAGGGGGGGGGCACATCATGCAGCCCTTCCTAGGAGGAACAGGGAGGGCAGCATGAGGTGTCCCCCCCCAGCCATTTGGTGGTGGGGGCGGGGAGGGCCACCACAAAAGGTGCGGCAGGACCCCCAATAGATAGTTGGAAACACTCGTCGAGTGTGATCCTGTCCTCGAAGGTGCCCGTCGTCTGGATCCTAGCGAGCGTCCAGGAACTCCTGCAACGGGCGCATCCGAAGCCTGCACAGGCGGATGAGATAGATGCAAGAAGACATCATTCCGAGGAGGGATTTGATGGACCTCACCTTGGCCGCGTCCGCCACCAGCATCCGCTGCACCTTGCCCAAGATGGCCCTCATCCTTTCCTCTGACGGCGAGGCCAGAAGCGCCACTGTGTCAAGTTTTGCTCCCAGAAACAGTGCGTCTTGCCCGGGCGCCAGGTGGGACTTGGCGTAGTTTATGGAGAATCCCAGGTCCGTGAGAAGTTGGACAGTCCTCGCCGTGTGCTCCACGGCGAGCTCCCTTGTCATTGTCATTGCCCGGATGAGCCAGTCGTCCAGGATGGGGTAGACATGGATCCCCTCCAGGCGCAGCCGCGCCCCAACCGGTGCGAGGCACTTGGTGAACACCCTGGGTGCCGACCTCAATCCGAATGGAAGGGCTCTGAACTGATAATGCCGCCCTTGGACCACGAATCTGAGAAACTTCCGGTGTCCCTTTAGGATGGGGATATGGAAGTAAGCATCCTCCAAATCCAACGACGACAGGAAATCGCCCTCCTCCCGCTGACCCAGGACCATGTTGGAGGGTGACCATCCGGAACTTCTGTGCCTTGATGAATTTGTTCAGTCGTTGTAGGCCATCCTCCTGTCTTCTTCTTCACGAGGAATTATCTCGAATAAACTCCGGAGCCCCGAAGCCTCTTTGGGACGAGCTTGATGGCGCCTTTCTTGAGCATCGCCTTTACCTCCAAGAGAAGTTGAGGGACGTGATGTTCCTTCCTGGCCACGGGGGGGGGGGGGTAACGGACGTGCGGACACTTCTTTAGAAACTGGAGCGCGTGACTCCGGCCAGGGCGTCCAGCACCCAACGGTCGGTGGAGATGGACTCCCACACGCCGACGAAGTTCGCCAGCTGGCCTCCCACCGGGGTGCTTTGGTGGGGGCCCAACCCCACGTCCGGTTCAATCCTGCTTCGACGAGGCTTTGCCGCCTTGTCCTCCCTGGCGACGACGGCAGGGCCCGCCCGGCTTGCCTCGTCCCCTGTAGGACTCCTGTGACCACGAACGGGCCGCTTGACGGTAGGTGGAATATCCGCCGCCGGAACCCTTGGAGGCACCCTGTTTGCCTCCAGTGCTCCGAAAGGGCGGCCGTCGTTGCTGGAGAACACCAAGCGCCCGGGCCATCTCCGTGTCCGCCTTGATGGCTTGCAGGGAATCGTCCACTGTTTTCCCAAACAGGTTGTTCCCGTCGAACGGCATGTCCAAGACCCTGGTCTGCACGTCCTGCCGGAAGTCCGTTGCCTTGAGCCATCCACGCCGTCTAAGGCACACGCCGTTGCCCAACTGGCAAAAACCGGAGTCAGCGATGTCCGTCGCTACCGTAATGGCGTGGTCCAACGCCACCTCTCCTTCCTGCAAGATCTCTAGGGCCTCCGCCCTCTTGTAGTCCGGTAGGCAGTCCAGCAGGGGGGGCGATCTTGTACCACAACTCCCTGTCGTATCGGGCTACGATAGCCAAGGCATTGGCAGCCTTAATCGTCGTTGCTGCGATAAAATGACTCTGCGTCCCATCGTGTCCAATTTCTTTCCCACGCCGTCCGGGGGGGAGTTGACGTGGAGGCCGATGCCCCCCCCCCTGCTTTCTTCCTGGCCGCCGCAGAGACGACCGAGTCCGGGGTCGGCTGTGCCCGAAGGCACAAGGGGGCCGCGTCCGGGACCCGGTACTTCTTCTCATACCGATCCTTTCTCGCAGGCGTTGTGGATGGGTTCTTGAGGAGGTATCGTCCAGTAGGGGTACAGCGAGGACAGTCTTCCTCTTGGTCTTGCGCAGTTGATAAAGGAAGCCTTCCTTCTTCTCCTCCGGGCAGAGCTGGAAAAGCTCGGATGCCCTGGCGATCATGGCATGAAACTATCCAATCTCGTCGGGCGGGGAGGAGGTGACGACGGAAGATCCTCGCCGTAAACTTCGTCGTCTGTACCCGTCGCGGCCGTGTCCGTCCCCGTGTCATCCCCCTGGGTCGTGGACGGGGAGGAGGGCTGAGAAGGGCGCGAGGGCTGAAAATTAGGTGGAGGATGAATCCTTCTCTTAGGAAGAGGGCTCCCAGAAGGGCCTGGCTCCGGGTCCCCAGTCGGGAGCGGTTCCTCCGTTGGTGGTAACGGCAATCTCGTCCTCATCTCCGAGCATAAGGACTGTATAGCCAACAAAATGGCCGTCGAGGGGGTTCCGACGGGCGGACAGGAACCTCGTTGGTACCCTCAACGTTCCCGTCGTCTCCCTCGTCGGGGCCCCTCCCGACGGGCTGGTCTTCCTCCACGCCAATGCCGTGGCTTAAGACTTCGATCAGCTCCTCTTCAGAGGTTGTGGCCGAATAATCGATGGCCTCCTGCCCCCCCTTTTTCTTCTCCGTCGGAGGTTTCACGGGGATCCTGTTGATGGGCTTGAAAGAGGACTCCCTCCGCGGTGGCAGGGAGATTCTAGGCCCCCACTGGTGTAGCCTCCACAGGCTGAGCCAGGGCCGTCGCAACTGCCTCGATAGAGGCCTTGGCCGGGTGGATCAAGGCTTTTGCCAACTTAGGTGCGCTCACCGCCTTCTCCTTGGGGGGCGGAGGGGTCACCGCCTCGCTCCCCCTCCGATGTAGCCTTCGAGCTCGACCGGGGCCTCGGACTTCCTCTTACCCGAGCCAGAGCATTGGCTAGTGGTCGATGGCGCCGGGGAGGTTGCGCCCTGCCTGGCAACCGAAGAGCCCGATCGTTCGGCACTCCTGGTGCCCGCGGACCCGCGGTGCTTGGCCTTCTGTTGGGCCCCCGTCACCGGGGCGCCCTCAAAGGTCTTAGAAGACCGCTCAGACGACTTCTTTTTCTCGCCCGACGGGCTCTTCCATTCCAGCCAGTTGGCGAGACGCAGATGGCGGTCCTTCATGGTCCGCTCCGACATGTTGCCGCAAAACGCACAGTCCTTCTCCACGTGCGTCTTGTCCTCATGCAGGCAGTAGAGGCAAAGGGAGTGTTCGTCCTCCTTGAAGACATTTGAAGCTGGCATGCAAGCTGGCATTCTGAAGCTGGCATGCAGGGCAGACCCTGAACAGCTTTCCGGGTGTCGAGCTTCCCTTCTCCTGGGCGTGTGCACTGTCAAGGACGAGATACCTCACCCTTGGCACTTCTATTAATGTTGCTTCTATTATTGTTTGCACTAGCTCACCAGGTGTAAGGTTGAGCTGGGGGTCTGTACTTCATGACCTGTAATAAAAGTTATTTTATCTCACTGGAAACTGTGTGGGACTATTCTTCAAGAATCGTGACTCATCTCTCCTGAGGCGTACCATTTGGAACAACCGTCTGGTTGGCATGTGCACTCGGTGTACCATGTCTCGCTCTTGAAAAGAACTGTCCGTGATCAATATGGATGCACACCACCCGCCCTCCTCCTGTACTGGTGTCTTGGCAGCAAGAACTCGAAGTACAGTCCATTTGTGATTTGTGTTTTCGATGTGCTCGACTATACTTACTAGTTGAATGGAAAGGATACCGGCCAGTGACAAATCCTCTGAACCTGCCTCGCACATGCTCTAGTTCAAGTTCTACCAGCTCTATCCTCGGAAGCCAAGCTGTTTGGCATTGAGGAGAGGGCAGAGTGTTCTGCACTGTGACAGGGGGGGAAGTTCCCCACCATACACTGGGACAACATTGCTCTACTGGCGATTCGCACAACATACCTTCTCGGCATCCGCAGGACTGGCACCTCCAGCCATATTTGCGAGCTGGAGGCCACAGGGTCTGGGCCAGATGGGCGGTGTAGAGCCACAGCATCGTAACAGAACGCAAAGTCCCGTTCATGGATGCCGTCTCGTTCCTGAGATGTCACAGGACCCGTACCTACTGGCCCGCACAAAGGCACATATCCAATCAAGAGTCAGTTGCCACGACTGCTGTTCGCCATCAGTCTCATTGTGGCAGCGGCATCGGAACAGAGCTCAGTAGCTCACGGCACTTTGGCATTAATGTAGTTCAGTGCCTGAGCTTCTCCTCTGCTGCTCTGGTCGGCCTTGATCTTTGCTCTTGCCTCCTTACCCACAACTTTACTGGTCTTTGCACTGCCTGGTATTTACTCTTCCTTCCTGGTCCTGCCTTCCCCAGGTTCTTGGTTCCTTATTCCTTCTGGAGCATTGGTCCACATCTTCTTCTGGGACTTACCTACTTCCAGCAGTTGTCGGCATGGATTCAACTGTACCTTGCATGCTATGTTTTGGACCCTCCAAAATCACCATCAGGGCCTCCCAGTCTGTGATTGCACGGTCCTTATGCCATGCTAAGTCTGGGGGTCGTCCTGTGGTGTAGGGAGTAGGTCCTGGCTAGTTATAGGTTTCTATCCCAGGATTATGATCGGGCTGGACTTCTTGCGCCACATGGCATTGAGGCGGAGTGGACATTCTGGACACCAAGAAGAAGAAAACCCTGCATGAACTTTCAGACATGCACCATGATAGCACATACAGAGCTAGGACTCAATTATTTGGCTATCTCTATATGTGCTCTATTAGGCAAACATATTGCCTGATCGAGCACATATAGAGAGAATCCAGCCCCAACATTAAATTATAACATCTTCAAAAGGAACAAGTTACTTACCTGTAACTTTTGTTCTCCAGCATGGGTCTGGCATGGATTCACATGCTCATGAATATTCCCCGTCGTCAGGCTGGGAATCCTCGGTAAAGAAAAAATCAGTATCAGTTTCATTTCTGATTTGTCTTTCTTAGTAGTAACCAATCACTGAACTCTGGGTCATACTGCCCCCAGCCAATGAATGCCCTCTCCCTAAGCACCGCCTCTGTAACGCTCACCTGATTCCCACGGAGGCGCCGACTTGTTCTGGACTGCTATGACCTCTTCTAAGGTGATGCGCAGGACTCAGAAGACGGACTGGACCGGACCGGACCCCCAAACCTCGCCTGTCTGGCCCGTAGAAGAATCCTTCTGTAGATGGAAAAGGGGATTAACTGTCTGCTGGATAATGTGTCGGATTCCCCCTTCCCCCCTCTCACACTCCTCGAACCCCCTCCGCGATTTCCCGTAGAGTCTCACCTTAGAGTCTGAAAGGACAAGCTCTCCATCCTGCTTCCGATGCAGGGGCGCGTTGATTTCCAGTTACTCCACTGGATCTCTGGTTTGGTGAGTATTCAACTCCGCTTGACTTTTCCGATATGAGGCCGTAAGTATTCAGTTGCAAAAGTTCAAGCCTTAATTGTCCGTTGTCCTTTTCTCTATTTCATATGCAGGATGAAGAATCCGCGTAGAGGAATGGATTCGCCGAAGGTAAACTCTGGTGAGTCTTTTTGATGGATGGTTCCCTTAGTGATCTTGCTTTCACCCACTAATGCGTGTGTCTTTTTCCCCTTAGTGGCCGGGGTACGGAAGTGCCAAAGAAGCGGTGCCGACCCGAGGTGAGGAAAGATTGTCCCAACAATAATCAGGTAAGTCTTAAGGTGGAAGAATCAGGCCTTCCTCAATCTGTTCCTTCGCTCACCTTTGTTTTGTCTCTTTTTCTCCTTAGGCGCTGAAAGGCGACAGATGGTGCCCATGGTCGCTGAAGAGTGCGAGGGCGCCTCGTGAAGGTGAGTGGAACGCGGCGCTGCAGCGAGCGATGCGCTTCTAAAAATAATGTCTTTTCTCAGGATCGTCGGAGTGATGTTTCGGACTGAGAAACTTCCTGTGCCCTTTTAGAATGGGGATGTGGAAGTAAGCATCCTCAGGTCCAACGACGATAGGAAGTCGCCTTCCTCCAGCTGTCCCAGCACGTGCTGGAGGGTGACCATCCTGAATTTCTGTGCCTTGATGTATTTGTTTAACCGACGCAGGTCTAGGATGGGGCGCCAACCGCCTGTCTTCTTTCTGACGAGGAAGTACCTTGAGTACACTCCGGAGCTCCGGAGCCTCCTGGCGATGAGCTCTATGGCACCTTTCTTGAGCATCGCCCTTGCCTCCAACAGCAGTTGAGGGACGTGATTCTCCTTCCTGGCCACGGGAGGAATGCAAGGGCACTTCTTTTGGAATTCCAGCGAGTCAGTGGAGATGGTACATTGGGGGGGCCCGATGACACGGCCGGGTCAGTCTTGCTTGGAGGCGGCCTTGCCGCCGACGGGATCCCCCTTGCTCGCCGTGACCTCTGTAGGCCTCCTGGGAAGAGGAGCGGGCTGCCTGGCAGTAAGTGGAGGAGCCACCGCTGGATCCTTTGGAGGCACCCTGTCGGCCTCCGGAGCTCAGAAAGGGCCGTCGCTGTTGAAGCACCCCTAGGGCCCGGGCCGTCTCCGAGTCGGTCTTGATGGCCTGTAGAGACTCGTCCACCGCCTTACCAAAAAGGTTGTTGCCGTCGAACGGCATGTCCAACACTCTGGTCTGGATGTCCTGGCGAAAGTCTGTTGCCTTGAGCCATCCACGTCATCGGAGGCAAACTCCGTTGCCCAGTTGGCGAAATCCGGTATCGGCAATGTCCGTTGCCACCGTTATGGCGTGATCCGACGCCACCTCGCCTTCCTGCTGAATTTCTAGGGCCTCCGCCCTCTTATCGTCAGGTAGAAGTCTAGCAGGGGAGCCATCTTGAACCAGAGCTCCCTGTCGTAGCGGGCCACGATCGCCAAGGCATTGGCCGCCTTAATCGTCGTCGCCGCCAAAGAGATGACTCGTCGTCCCATGGAGTCCAACTTCTTGCCCTCGCTGTCCGGCGGGGAAGTGGAAGTTGAAGCCGCCGCACCTGCTGCTTTCTTCTTAGCCGCTGCCCAGACTACAGAGTCTGGCGTGGGCTGGGCCCTGAGGCACAAGGAGGCGGCATCGGGGACTCTGTACTTCTTCTCGTACCTGTCCCTCTTGGCGGGTGTCGTGGAAGGGTTCTTGAGGACAGTAAGCCCCTCGTCCCAGATGTCGTCGAGCAAAGGCACCGCAAGGACAGTCTTCCTCTTGGCCCCTCGTTGTTGGTAAAGAAACCCTTCCTTTTTTTGTTCTTCCGGGCAGAGCTGGAAGAGCTCGGATGCCCTGGTTATCATGACATGGAAGGAGCCAATTTCGTCTGCTGGAGAAACCCGCGGGGGGGGGGGGGGGAATGATGACGGGATGTCCGCTGCGTCATCGCCGCCGTTGTTGTCCGTCCCTGTCGCTGTACCCGTCGCCATATCCTCTCTAGGGTCCGACGAGTGGGGTGAAGGGTCCACAGGCCAAGCGGGCACGAACAGCAACGAGGGGTGGACTCTCCTCCGCTTGTTTGGTTTCCCCGACGGGCCTGGTTCTGGATCCTCCGTCAGGGTCCGTGGTAATCTCATCCTTATCGCGGTACATAAGGATTGGATCGCCAACAAAATGGCAGCCGAGCTATCCTGGGCCTCGGGTAATGGCTGCGGACGGACGGGATGGCCGTTCTGCTGGGCCTTCTTCGTCGCCATCGTTGCGATCTTCGATCACGTCAGCGGGGACAGCCCCCCGGGATCGAACCTTCTCGAACCTCTCGTTGAAGCCCTTCTCGGTTTCCACCAGCTCCTCCTCAGAGGCCGATTCCGAGTCTGTAATGGCCACCGCCCCCCCCTCTTTTTCCGCCAGGGATTTCACGGGGGTCTTAACGATGGGCTGCAAAGAGGATTCCCTCCGCGGTGGCAGTGGTACTCTGGGCCCAGAGGCCGTTTCCACTGGCGTAGTCTCAGCCGGCTTTGCCAGGGTCGCAGCGTCCACTTCGATAGAGTCCTTTGCCGGCTGGATCAAGGCCCTCACCACCTTAGGTGCATCCTGGGCCTTCGCCTTGGGGGGAGGGTCAGCGCCTTGCTCCCCTTTTGAGATCGACCGGGGCCGCTCCAGCAGTTTACCCGGGTTCTCCAACTTCCTCTTCCCCGAATCAGAGCCCTGGCTCGTGGTGGAACATGCCGGGGAAGTCGCGCCCTGCTTCGCACCCAAAGAGCCCGACCTTTTGGCGCTCCCGGTGCCCGCGGACTCGCGATGATTGGCCTTCTGTTGGGCCCCCGTCGCCGGGGCGACCCTCAAAGGACTTAGAAGCCCGCTCAGACTTTCTTCGCCTTCTCACCTGCTGTGCCCTTCTCCAGCCAGACGGCGAGGCGGGAACGACGATCTTGTTTGGTCCGTTCCAAAAGGTTTTTGCAGAACGCACAGTCCTTCTCCATGTGTGTCTTGTCCTCATGAAGGCAGTAGAGGCATCGCGAATGCTCGTCCTCCTTGAAAACGTTTTGTAATCCACATCCAGGGCAGCACCTGAACAGATTGGATCCGGGCGTCGAGCTTCCCTTGTCCTGGGCCATGTCCGTAGATCTTCCGGAATCCTCCAAGAAGCGTAAACTCGACAAAAACTTCACCCTTGAAGGGCGTAGAAGAATTCCGAAACGGGTGCCCGTTATCGGAAATAGAAACCGTGGAGCTTGAGGCTCGATTAAACCGAAAAAAATGAGAAAATCTCCTGAAAAAGCGCGAAAACGCAGCAAAACTCGAGAGCTAAAGCATGAGGACTCCCAACACTTGAGTGTGCGATAAAAATCTGAGGATGGCTGCCAGAGGCAGGGCTTAGGGAGAGGGCAGTCATTGGCTGGGGGCAGTATGACCCAGAGTTCAGTGATTGGTTACTACTAAGAAAGACAAATCAGAAACAAAACTGATACTGATTTTTTCTTTACCGAGGATTCCCAGCCTGACGACGGGGAATATTCATGAGCATGTGAATCCATGCCAGACCCCATGCTGGAGAAATAAAACTACAACAAGTGCTGTTAATAAAGAAAAGAAAAACAAAACATTAAATCAAGAGCCGGGGATAAATCAACTGGCTCCCATGAATGTATTTAAAACTTGACCTTACCTAAAACAGCTTTAAATGTGACAAGTGAAACTATCGCCCCAAAAAATATCGCCAAAAAATATTGCAAAGCAGCCGTACAAAGAGCTGCATCTCAAACATTGAATGGCGAACAGGACCTATGAGCCCCTAGACAAATTAATTCAATTGAGCAAGATACAAACATGAACACTCATGGCTAACACATCAAAAACACATTTTTTTAAAATAAGATCGTGGCTGCCATAACCTCATCTGGGGGTTCGCCGACAGCGGCTCCCTCACCAACCCATAAGGATAAGATGTTAGCGCTGAATAAGCGTCCAGGGGCAGAATCAAGCTTTTTTGACGCTTTTTTTTAGCAGATTGCACAATCTCTACACCTCTATTTCTCACTGTCTAATCAATACGAGCCGCTTTTTGGCTGCACCTGCAAAAGAGCCATAAACGATTAAGTTAAAGCTCATAATGAAAACAAGCAAGACTTGCCGGCTTATAGGCCTCCTGCTGTCCCCGATAAGTATCCAAAGAACAACTTTAGAACCTGTGCTTGAAAGGGCAATTTATTTAAACATATTCTTCAATGCCGAGCACACCCATTTCCGGTGTATGACCTCAATAGGCAATCGGTTAGGAATATTCTAGGCGAGATCCCTGCTCTGGAGGAAATAGCCTCTAACGATATTGACCAGATCGAGTTTGAGAGATCATGATCTATCGGTAGTAAAACTATAAATGAAGTCCGGCGTGGCCAGAAACGTGCTGTGGCAAGCTCCCACAGCGTTGTACGAGTTGGGCTTTCTTCCTATTAACCAGTCATCTTGGCAGACAACATGTAGCCTTTCAGATGCAATGATTTGGCCAGGATCTTATGGCAGCTCACGATATTCAGAGCAAAATAAAGCGTGACTTGACTACAATTAGAAGAACTATTGCAACCTCACCCTAACAATTCACCAATGCAACCACGTATCTTTTGTCTTAAGAGGTTTTAAACATTTAACTACTACTAAATCCAATTTGCTTCAGGATTATGACATTGTGGCATTACAAGATATTTGGCTCTCTACCCCTCCTATTTGGGAGCAACATACAATTTCACGGATACCATCAATCATCCTACATTGGCAGGTGGCTCATGGCGGGCTTATTAGTTGCTGTGAAGACTTCTGCAAACTTGATATTGGAACCTTGGTCTTCCCCCAACAGTTTCCTTCAGTTAGTTAAAATCAAAGCTGGTCCCCACACCACTGCTCTAATTAACACCTACTGGAACTATGCTAGTATCTCCGAGCAAACTTTCACCTCAGACCTCGAACACCTACCTGACCTTATAGTGGCTGGCCATACGTGTAACTATAGCGTTTTGGTTGGTGACTTTATTGTAAATTGGAAAGAGCACTGAGCAGTTATCTCTACTTGCCCCATGATAGAATTGCCTCATGATCAAACAGCAACTGCACTGAGCACAAAAAGATGCACTCTTCGAGAAACAAAATCCAACAGATTTTTAGAAAATGAGGAGATTAAACCCTTGTTACTTATTACTGATCCAGATAGAGTAAAGAAAAAACTCTGGCCAAGTGATCTAGATTATAACTATTGATAGATGTTCAACATTGCATCAGTTTGTAAACCAAACATTCATCACGAAAAAGTTACACACTACTGAAGCTTATCTCACATGCTTTCCAGATTCCCAATTCAGATACATGTATATGAGACTGAAAATTAATCTCCGTTATACTAACGAGGTATTGTATAATAGGAAAATGACTAAACAATAGATGCAGATTTTGTCAGCATCCCTCTGAGCTGGAAACTATAAGCACTTGAAAGACGATTGTCTGCGGTTGGTCGATCTGAGATCAAATATTTTCAACATTTATTACTGTAAAATAGAGTGCTAAATTCTGATATGCTGTGGAGATTTCTGTTTGACTGTCAAAAACTCATGGTGAACATTGCAATGGTTAAATTTATGCAAGCTCTAAATCTGTCTGAGGCAAATATAGAATGAAAATTAAAATGAGACTTCCATTTAACTAATTGGAAATCGTAGATCCTTATTGGTCAAAATGTCTCTGGTTTATATTTTGAGATTTTAAAAAAAATCATGATTACATGTGCTATAAACCTGTAAGAATTGAATTGTTTTTAGAATCTGTGTGTTATGTTAAACAGTTGCTCATTAGTTTGTTTTTTCTTTCTCATTTTTGAATTTGATATGGTATATTTGAAAGGTTGTTTTAATTCAGCTATATCAAATAAAAGAAAAATGGGTAGCCAATTGTACTTCCATACCACAGACATGACTCCTGAAGTCTGCCTTACTGCACCACTCCCATGACTTCTGAAATCTGCATTACTACTCAGCTCAAGTTACCTAGATTGAGTTTGCATAGGATAATTGGCAGTAACTGTGTTAACCGATTAGGTTTGCCTCTTTAAATCCGCCCACAGGGTGTTTATGGGAGATTTCTGTACAACCCTCTGGTGAGGTCTTTACAACTATCTAACCAAAGGTGGGACAGAAAACCCAACTTAAAAAAGGTAAACAAAACCTCCCTACAGACGCTAACAGTGGCAGTGCAGTCAGGCTTAATGCAAGAGAGTGGAAGAAGGCTGACACTGAAGGTTGGTCCACAGAGTCAACCAAAGAAATTACATCATACGGGTATACAGTAAAATACACACCCATGTGTTAGGAAAGATTCCTTTTTACTGCACCTTTCCTTCCATTTCTATCGACCCCCAAACTTGTTGCTTTTATTTTTGTATCTGACCTGTTTTTATAGTGCAGTTCACTCCTTCAGGCTGCCAATACTGGGAAACATTGTTTCCCTACTTTTAGTAACTTTTTACGACTTGTGGTAGTTTTTATTGTTGTACAATGCATCTTACAATGCAGTACAAGGGGGTACACTGTTTTGCTTTGCCCTAGACCAACACAGAGGATTTATGGTTACTCTGGGTGTGCTAAATGGACAAGCTGGTGGCAACAGTGACTTTTTACAATTTGTTGCTGCATTTTTAAATTAGCTTTACTGCATTTGGCTACTAACCGTAGCTGGTGCCTCCCTTTGGCACAGCCTTCCTGCCCCTCTTTGACTTGAGCCAGACCCCCTTAAGTTCCGGAAACTGCTCAAAACTCTGCTCTTCTCTACCCCTTTCCTGATAATCAACCCACTGCCGCTGTGACCGGTGGCTTGATCGTCATGAATCTCACAGGATCCAGGGCCCTTCCCTCCCAGTCAATACCAGCAACCCTCTCCCCGGGCCTTCCACAGCACTGCCCTGCAGCCCCTGCTTGGTGGCCCCACATCCCACACTAGAGAGTTGCCTGTACTAGCACTTAGCCTGAGGTCTCCTCCTTGGCTCCCCTTAGCACTTCCCTCCTGGGCACTCCTCCAGCACTTGTCCACTCTTCTGCTCCTCTTTCTATCCCCATCCCCTGCATCAATGCACGGATGAATTCTAAAAGACCTAGTAGGACCACAACTGTGTATTATTGTTTTTTCCATGGTCATTTCCCCTGTTCCCTTCCCATTTAGCCTTGTGGCGCTTTAAACCAAACTTCTGTTGTATAAAGCTCCTTACAAATGCTCAATAAAATAAACTGGCCAATGGTCAACATGGCAATGCCATAAGGTTTTTCGCTTGTCCTTTGGCCATCTGGTCTTTTAGCCTTCTTCCTGGTCTGTGAGCCCAGGAAAATCCTTATACTGACTTCCGGTGCCTGGGAAAGCAGAGGCTTTAAGCGGGCTACTGAAGGGAAATGTGGGTTTGTTGCCAGGATGTGGGCTGGGACTGTCTGGTCCCAAGCCACAAACCGGTGCCAGAGTCTATGAGTGGTATGCATGAGTTTTGATTGGACCACTGCTGGGTGGCTGGGTGGGGGGGGGGGAGGGGTGTGTGTGGAAGATCTGCCATTGGCTAGTGGGAGCTGCTGCTCTTACTGGCTTTTATGATAAGATGAGGTCTCCTGCATCCCCTCTTAGAGATCCTGGAAGAAACTGAAGGAGTCAAGACTCTTTCCAGCTACAAGACTTGCGAGGAGACCGTGGAGCCATCAGAAGAAGGCATGGCAACCAAATTCTGCTGTTGTCCTGGTAGAGCCCTTTCCTGTGGAAGATCTCCACGAGTCCTGCGACGGAGCTGCAATCCTGGGAGGGGAAGGAACATCCATTCTCAACCTCTGTCCGAATTCCACGAGGAAGAGCCCTCGGAAGTGCTCCAGGACCGCCGTGTGGTTGACCGCCTCTGATTTTGGGCTATCACGCTGCAGACGTCGCCGTTCCGAGTTGAGGCATGGTCCTTCATGTTGTGCAACAAGATTCATATCGGCAAAAGTCCATGGTCCTAGCATCAAGGGGAAAGACCTTGCACCAGCATTAGACACAGACCAGAGAGCTGCTCGGACCAGCAATCCCTTGGAATCCAGGCCTGCGGCTGACGGTGGGAAAAGCGACCTTGGACCCTCATCGACCTGCCAAATCCTGTGAAGAATCGGAGTACGGGGATGAGTTGTAGCAATACTTACCTGATCCCAGTTTACTCTCTTTTAAACGTTTGGTAACTGTTATATTACTTTGGCTTTGCCATTGCTTGTTCACACAAGCACTCTGAATGTTTGAAACACGTGTGTTAGTTTACCTAGTCCCCTGACATTTGGAACTGTTAACTGGACCCCAGAGACCCTACCTTCATTTTTTCAGCTTCACAAAACTGTAAGGAACTTTGCTGAACTTTTGGGCACAAGGCCCCATGCATCTTAAGGATGGACTTCTGTAGTTAGGGTTGAATCTCTGTGGACAAGTAGTGCTAATGCTAATCTGTACCTTCCTTTTCAGGGGTTTGATATGTTTTTTCCCTACTCCAGTAATAATAATAATTTAGCATTTATATAGCGCTACGAACCCTCAGGCATCTGAGCGCTGCTTGTTATTACCCTTTTTCAACCACGGAAGGATGAAAGGCTGAGGTTGGCCTTGCCGGGATTCGAACCTGCGGCAGCAGGCTCTTCACAGATGTCAAAGTGAGCGCTCTTCTCGCTGTGCGAGAATAGTAATTGAATATACGTATCTAATTTTTAGCATCAAATGATATTACCGGTTAATAGTCATTTTCACTGTTATTTGGCCACAAGTAAAGTATAAGTAAATGTATACTTGTTTGTACAAGTGTGTGACTATTTCACTGTGTGCGCTCATTGAGGACCCCTTACAAGCACACAACCTCTTGAGACTTTGCCTAGACCATTTGCCTTGCTATCTTGAACTGGTTTGGCTACAGCTCGCAGAGTTGTCCCCATCACAATATTAGGTTGGCCTTCTATACATCTGTCCACCAGGCCAGAGTATAGATAATCAGTCCTAACACCATGCATGCACACTGATATTAGTTAAGTAAGACCTTGAGACATAGTACATTGTGTTTATACACTTTATTTTTACAATCAGTAACTGTGATGGAGAATCAACTCCATGTAGAGAGATATAGTACAAATAGACACAATGGGTGGCAAGAAAATGGTAACAGACATTAACTGGATGCCAACACTGAACACAGTCCCAATATTCCTAAACCTCTAGGACACAGTAGTATCAATACAAATGCAGTACCCATGGGGAAGGAAGAAGTGGACATTATCTGAGAACACAGCCAATGACCACCCGAAAAATAGGATGTTTAGGTTCATTCATTCTAAGAGAAATAAAAAGATCTAGTAATCCAAAAATAGATACAATGTAATCATCATTTTCGTAGGCAGGGAGAGCATACAAGATACATATAGCATCACTGATGAATGCTAAAATTCCAGTCTTTGGCGTAAAACTTACTGAACCGAAGGACGACACATGAGAAATATCCAGAGGCAGTTAAGTACCTTGAACGGTTTTACAAGTACCCCCATAAGAATAACAGACAGTCAGTAGTCACAGCCACAGTTAAAGATAAGCATTGGCAATGCCAGCAGTTGGAGATTTCGTTTATGCATGGGAATGGCACTGGCCAGGCACCACCGTAGTGCTATTAACTGGCCATTCATGGTAGCAGGTGCAAAATGGTGCAAATACATTATGTGGTAGGTCAGAAGAAGGAGACAGACCAATGGGTGCCATATTCAACATATTAGAAAACAAAGAAAATGCCCAACTTTCCCTTTCCTAAGGGGTTTCCTACCTAACAGAATTAAACTATGGTGCTCATCGTCAATAGTGAAGTCTGTAATTAAAAGTCTCATCCACCGAAAAAAACTCACCTAGACCCTACTACTGAACTGAAAGTCAAGGAGAATGACTTCCTTTCCCTGGAATGCTTTTGAGGGTATTAGCATACTTCATCCTGGCCTAATTGACCCTTTCCAAATTGACAGCATTTGTTTTCTTCAAATTCTTTCAGAATTTCAGACAATTTTAATGAAATATATATGTGGGGTAGGGAAATAGGTTATGTTGGGGTTATGGTGGTCTCCCCCCGAATTTTCATCCACAAAAAACTAACAAAAAAAATGTCAAATTGGAAAAGGACAATTTATTTAAAACAAACAGACGTAAACCCTTTTCAGCACAGTTCTACTCAATACGGATCTTCAGCTAGTCCTATTTTGCAACAAGTCTTCCAGTTCTTTCAAGGGTGCTAGGCAGGATTTACACTAGGTGCACTACAACAACCCTGACCGGCTGGCAATAGAAACCCAACCTTTGGTATAAGTCTGCACTACACAGGTTGGTAGCGTTTGGAGCAGCCAGGTTTATCTCAAGAGGGGTCAAGGTGAGCTGTAGGGGAGTTACACTGAGATTCACAGTGAAGAGTATTCTAATAAACTCTTACACACAAGGATTCTTGATAAAACAATTATTAATTTATCAGTCAGTTAGAGTAAGCCTTCTTCAGAGTTGGACAATAAAAACACCACACAAATATATTTCAAAACGTTTCTAAATCATTAAGTACCCTTTTGAGATGGCCCACAGACACTACCTACACCCTCAGGTGACTTCAATAGTTAGGGTGCTGGGGACATTAATGAATCACTGTTGCATTTAGAAATATTAGATATAGGTTAAAGGAAAAGGTTATTAGAACATACAAGAAATCACAAATATTCTCAACCAAGTAAATACTTTTTGAACCCCCAACAATAGTTATTCAGTGGAACAGGCTAAGCCAAAGACAATGGGCAAAAGTCTATATGAGCTGAAGCACTTCTTTGCAGGTAAGTAAGAAAAGTCTGTGCACAATGTTTTTAGAAGTCTGAAGAAAAAGAAGAATCAATGGAGGGCCACAGCTGTTAGACTTGCGAGGAGCAGAAGATGCAAGCAACTCTACAGTAAGAGGTAAGTTCTGTTAGACTTTATAGTACCTTTGGATTGAAGAAAAAGTGCAGCAGACTTCTGTTCCTGTACAACTCTGCAGATCTCACTGTTCCTGGGCCTCAGTCGTGGGGACAAGAGAGAGGGCTTCTGGGGACTCCTGCACTGCCATGGGACGTCACCGCTTGCAACCGGAAAACTTCAAACAATTGGCACTTCAGTGTTTCAGCTCCTCACCACTACAGCAAATAGCAACACTGTGGTTCCTGGCTGTCGAGATGGGTTTTTCTTGCTTCTGGGGTCCGGCACTCTGTTGAGGGGGTTCAGGCTCAGGCAGTCCTGCTTTCTGGTAGTCCGGTGGATCTTCCTGGAGCTCTTCATCAGCTTAAAAGCAACACACACAAACTGGTGTTCCTCTCCCTGGCTATTTGGTTTCAGGCAGCAACTCTGGAAATTCAACCAGTTCCGAGAGGATGTCCAGGTGGCTTACTTTCGAGTGGATTAGTCCCACCAACTGAAAGGGAGAAGTCGTCCTTGCAGGAGATTCTCTGTCGATATGAAAGTGGCATTTCAGCACAGCAGCAGGGCTTCACCAGGCAAGCCAACGGTCCAGGAGTTCCAGCAGGAGTCTTCAAGTTCTCTTTGGATTCCTTCTTCCAACTGCCTTTCAAGCCAAGAAGCCTTGCCTTTTATGCAGCTTGCTCCCATTCATTCCAGCCTAGCTGTCAGTCACCCAGCAGGGTGGCTGTCCTTGCCGGACAGTCAGCCGGCCAATCACCACAGAGTGCATTTGGGTCTCCTAAGAGACTAAACACAGGGCACCTCTCTCACTTCCTGCCCCCACCAGACACCCTGGAGCCAGAGGCAAGTTTCACTTGTGAAACCCACCAAAGACAAAACGAACAAAGGGACCAAACCGGGTTTGGCGCGCAGAGTAAATCTCAAGAAGGACCTGTCCACAAAGAAATGTTGAAAAAAAAGGAGACCAGCCATTTTGACAAAAATGTCACCTTTGGGTGCTTTACCATGGCTGCAAAGCAGCACGCAGTAAAATCCCATAATGGTAGTAAAAAGTAAACCACTGCCACCAGCCATTCAGTGGGGAAAGGGTAACATAATATTGTTACATGAGAAGCTAGACAAAAGAGGATGCTAAGTAACCCCTCCAGCACCCTATTGTAAGGTAGTGTGTGCTGGGTATAGAAGGTTACAAACGTAAGTCAAGTCATTTTCACTTTACTGCTCTGGGAAACAGTAGTTTATCCCACAGAAGGTATTTAAACCTTTGGGAAATCAAAGACTCCCCTGGGTTACTGCACTGAAGGTGTTGTGACACAATGTAAAAGATGATGCCTATGGAGTTTGTCAGACTCCACAACCACAAGAAACAGAATACATAATCACATTAAAACACATGACGCAGTGGGAAAAAGGGTCTCTCTCTCTCCAGGTTAAAAAAATCAAGTCCTCAAAATCCAGCAGAGTTGCTGAGGATCTCGAAGGTGGAGGGAATTGGCACATTTCTGAGAATTCTCCTCAACACTGGGCTCTTCCAGTCCCTTGCATATTGGTTCCTTTAATTCTACTGGTTTCTCTCTGGACTTTCTCCAATTCCTAAATGTACAATCCTTTTCCCTTCTTTGGGATGAAGACACTTATTCTGGTAATAACTCTTTCGTTATTAGTCTTCTTACTGAACCAGACAGGTTAGAATCTTACTGTTTTTAGGATTTTGCCATTCACCTGGATGAGTACGATTAGTGCCTGTATTATTTCTATAACCCATAGGTCAATCTCACTGTGACGAGTAGACTGTTCAGTCAAATCTATTCTCGTTCCCACATCATACAATAACTTTATGGTTCCATTTACTTTTTTTAATCACCGAGATGAAGATCAGAGTGAACGTTCCATTTGTTCTCGGCATATGCCCGATTCTTATCTTGATGGGCTTTCCTATTCCCGGTTCTCCAGCTCACCACATCACCTGTTCCTTGATGGGGCAACGTCACTAGGTTAGGATTCCAGCCTTCTCGTCGAGGTGTGTCAGGACGGCTCAGCACTCTCGTGTGGTCGGCAGCTCTCTGTAATATTACTGGTGCAACAGTATCAGCGTTCCTCCTTACTGTGAGCCTCGTAAGGTGACTTCTTGGCAGCTCCGTCATGCCCTCTTTAACAGTGTGGGTAAAGAGGATGCTCCTCTCCTCTCTTCCCAGCTTGCAATCGTTCTCTTCTGGTGTGACCCTCTCTAGACAGCCTTCTTTTGGCCAGCTCCTCAATCCGCTGCTATTCAAGCTGGAGAGTTTGGACACTGATTTTGCTCTGCTTCTTTCTGGGTTTGTCAGCAACCCATACCTGCCGATACCAGTGTCTTCTCTCCAGCTGGTACGAAACTCCCAGATTTCAACTTTCGTCACATCTTTGTCTCCTCCCATTTTATGCTGCTGCTCTGGGGCTTTTCCAGCATCATTTGGAAATCCATTTTCTCCTTCTCTCGAGTACTCTGTAGTACTAAATTGTTCCTCTACTTCACAGTCCTTGATGGTAGAATGATCGATGGATATCGATCATTCTTCTTCCCAGTATTTGGATCCTCCTCTAGTCAGTACCAGATGGAGTTTTTTTTCTCAGAAGAAACATAATAGTAGCATATGTCAGAGGTGTTTGGTTGTCTGTCAGATGGTATGTTTACAGGGATTCATTGGGGAGGTTAAAAGGGAGTTCCTCATACGAATGGGAGTCATTGCCCTCAAGGGGGAAGTCTCTACCGGTGAGGTCCCACTTACTGACACCACTAGGGGGAGGGGGTATCGCTTAGCGGGCTTACCTCTGTAGCCTCATATAGAAAGGCTTACCCCCCCCCCCCCACACCTCTGCAGAGACAAGTGACTGCATTCCTTGATTCGTCATAATGGTCATCAAACAGCAGTACCTGGCAAATAACTAATACCTATACACAAGACAAAACTATTGACTTTGCCAATACTTATTTTTAACAGGACTTCCATGAAGGACACACATGGTGTTTAGAAAGAGCGGCTGAAGCCAGATCTGGTTAAGACATTTTTATCACACCAGTAGTGTGTTTGCAACACCAATTAAGCCATTAACTTGCAGAAGACCGCTATTAAAAGACACTCGTTTGATGGTAAGGCTTAATTAAAGTGAGCTTAAAGAGTTCCCATAAGGAGGTGTTTTGGGCGGGAAGGAGCAGGAACTTGGCAGCGATGACCATAGGGTTTACCATGGCCATGACCAGTCGGTGGGTGGGAAAATAAACACCTACAAGCTTTGTGTCCCTCATAAGCCATTTCTCCCCATCTGTACACCAATGCAAAAGTTTTGGCTTATAGGTGGAGCAAGCACCAAAAAAAAATTAAACAAAAAAAAAAAAAGAAATAATAATTTTAAAAAAGATAAATAAATTCCAGTTCTGCCAGAGAGGTGGGGCACGCAAGGCGACTAGCTCCAGGGGTGTCAGAGGAGAAACTCTCAAAGCCCTTCAGTGCCAGATTCGACACCCAGCAACCCCAGGAAGAGATTTAACCAGCAGGATGTCCCCCTCAATGTAAATTTATAGGAAAGATTAGTAAAAGGGGATCTGCAAAAAGTTAAACCTCAGTCCCTGGGAACCAATGATGGCAAGTATCATGAATAACCCACCACCAAAAAGGCCCACAGGCAAGGACTCTTATTTGTTGATCCTGAAAAAAAAACATTCAGGAAGCCTGACACCACCTAGTGAATACAGCGCTTTTTGTAGGTGTGGGGTCCTGGAACTGTTTTTCGCGAACCAATTGAGTAATTTCCTTTGCTTTCACAGTTGGTGGGTTATTCCCGATACTAAACCTCAGGGGTGCCCTTTGTAATTGATGGAAGATCTCTGCAGGTATTCTCAAACTGTGCTTTCAAATAGACTTGCATTGGAGGTAAATTCTGATGGGAAATCGTGTTATTGGGGTACTGGGTATCACATCGACCCAGGATCTCTTGAAGCATGTCTTCTGTGGGGTCCCCTGTGGTTCATTGCTACCTGTGAAGAGAAGTGACCTTACCCAGCTTTTCACCACTATACAGAGATGCCTACTGACTTGGTCCGGTATTCCAGGAAAACTTAAAAACTTACCTTAAAACTCTTCGTAAGTGACTAACCAGTACTTACTTGGAAGTGACCTTATTGCTATTTTCCCTCAGGATCCCTTGAGTTTAAGGTCCAAAGACTAGAACCTTAGCTGGTGCGCCTAATTTTCATTATTTTTAAAAATGTATGCACGCTGGTATTAAAAAATGATTTGTTACCGTTTCATTTGGGTCTACTAATGTTGTCTAGTGACAAACACTCAAAACCAGATCCAGACTGTTGGGTGCGACTGAGCACGTGTGTACTCCGTGCAGCTTAACAATCATTCAAAGTGCAGCTGCTCCTGAATAGGTATGTACTTCTCTGGAACATCTTTGTCAATGCTCACAAGTAACTCAGCCATCCTATTGGCAGTGAGAACGGGCAGTACTAGAAACTAGTGAGTAGGGCCAGCTGCCAGTATTGTTGGCCCCAGAGGACCCCTAGCAACTATGTAGACAATGATGAAATCTACCACTGTCATAAGTGCTCCCGATGCCAGTGGGCTCCTGGCCATCAAGAATGACACAGTCTTTAAAGTGGACTTGGTGTTATCAGGGACATACGCATCAGTATCAGCTACTGGTTGCTGCCAGGACCCCAGGAACACTAGTACAGCTTCAACTTGAGCTATACTAGTGTTCCCTGGGCTCCCAAGCAGAATTAAAGGATTTCCCTTTAATAATGCTTACCTCATCTTGAGAGAAGGCAAGTTCACAAAGTGGAGATCCATGGTCTCACCCTTGCATTTGGGTTCCCTTTTCACAGAGAGCTGCTCCGCAAATCACACAAGAGCCTGAGAATTATTATTAGACCAGACCCCGTGTGGTGTGGCAACAGGAGCCCAACCACCCCTGCCATGGTCTCCTTGCGCCTTTTCCGGTTGAGGTTTTTGTGGATCTTCTGGATTGATGTGCATCACTACTACTACCCTCTTTCTCGATTTCTTCAGTTTCACATTGTATCGTCTATCAGCAGTACTCAACTCCATCATGGCACTACAACCTCTCTGGAGGAGCCTACTAATAGGCAATGCAATGTAACTGCAGCACTCAAACTCTGAATGTCACTGCCAAATTAAAAATCAATTAACCAGCCAAAACGATCCTGGCCCATTCATATCAAACATATACTTGGAGACCTTAGGATGGAAATAGGAAATAGTCTCATTAATAGAACCACCATTAAAACTTGTAGACACAGTTGTGTTGAAATCTCTTCAGGTTAACGGGTTAAGCTATTTCTTAATCCTGACCTCCCAATATGTATACCTTAAGCGGTGGTAGCTGATCCCTCTCCCTATTCATATTCATATTCATCTCAGACATTGCAGCTTCCATTTGAGTGAACCTCTGTCTAACCACAAGTTCCTGGATCCTACGTCTCTCCCAAACAAGCTTCCAAAGGTTCATAGCCTCAGAGGTAGTTACAGAGACAGTAGGAGAAGGAATAGGCATGAGTAAGGCCTGTAAGGACACCAGCAATCGTCCCAGCACAAGTATCATCACACCCCCACTAATGAGAGAAAGTTACTACTTTGCCACTAGAGCACCAATTGGAACCCATTGTTGACTATTTGGGACTCATCATCACCATATTCCTCCCCAGGAAATACCTTTCTTAAAGGTGCAGAAGTCAGGCTTGGACACAATGATGGCATGTTTTGAACAAAGACTTCTTAAATCAGAAAAGGTTGTAAAAAGGTCTCTCCATCACTAAAGCTAAGAAAGGGTTCCCTACCTCAAGGAAAACTAGTGAAATTGTTAGGTAGTCCAAATCTAAGATAAAGGCTGTTACTGTTGTGGCCTAGAACCTACTTCTGTCCCAACCTTATTTATCTGAGATACCTGTGCAAGGATGATCCTTTCTTAAAATAAACTGTGTTATTGGTGTTTTCAATCAATCAAAATGTCCCCATTGTCACTGGTATTAAAGTGATACAAAAATAGTGTTGTAAAATATAAAGTTTCAAAGTTAGAGTTGTGCTCCTTTCCCCTAGACTTCTCCTTATCCCAAAGTCTAGGATAACTCGCGAGGAACTGTTTCTCAACTTCACAGTTTGCACATTACTCCCTTTTGGGGTAAACTCCTTGTAATGCTGGCCATCACTCAGCTAAACCTTCATTCTGATTCTGTTGGCTCTCTCCATGACCACCAGACTGGCCTCAGAACTGCCAGAAGCAGGGAAATTTCACTCCTGAAAATCTGTGAAGATCTGCTCTCCAACCTTGACTCTAACATTCCCTCTGTACTCATCCGACTTGATCTCTCGTCTAGCTGACCGTGTCGAAGACATCACCCTGTTAACCTGAGCATCACCGATCAGGTATTGGCCTGGCTGACCTCTTTCCTCTCTGATCGACCCGCCCATGTCCAACTTGGGTCCTTCCCATCATCCATCTCCCCCTCTACCTGCAGTGTTCCCCAGGGGTCTAACCTCTCACCCTGAGTGTTCAACCAAAACCTGGCAACTCTCGCCCACTGCATTGCCATTTTCTGCTCAAATGTTCAGTGCTACGCTGACAATTTTCAGGCTGCCCTCGGCCACCTCCTCTCCTTCCTTCATCTCAGATTGCCTAACTGCCATTCAAGATTGGTGTGCCGCCAACAATCTGTCTAAATGCCAACAAGACCGAGATCCTCCTCATCGGTACACCATCACCATCCTTTCCCCATACACTCTGGCCAGCCTTCCTTGGCCCTCCTCCTACCACCACCTGCAAGGCTAAGAACCTTGGGGTCATCTTTGACTCCACACTTTCCTTCTCGGCCCATGTCTGACATCTCGAAAAGTCCAACTTTCTACTGCACCTCCTCAGAGCTACTCTGCCCTTCCTTTTCTTCCCCCAGAAGCTCACTGTCACCCAAGCTTTGGTTCTCTCTAGGTTGGACTATTGTAACAGCCTCTTTCTAAATCTACCTGCCTCTAACCTCCGCCCTTTACAAATAATCCAGAACAGGACTGTGAGACTGGTCCTTAGCCTCAAACCCTGGGATTGTATCTGAAATCCCTTAATTGGCTCCCAGTGGATGCAAGGATTAAATTCAAAACCCTCTGCATGGTCCATAAGGCTTTCTGGGGCCTGGGTCCAAGAAACCGTCAACTATCCCTCCGTAAATACCCTCCCTCTCAAGCTCTTCACTCCTCTACCTCCAACTCCCTCAGTATCAGTCGTTTTTCAAAGAAACGAGCTGGGGGTAGATCTCTGTATTCGGCTGGGGCCTCCATTTGGAACAGCCTCCCTGCCACTCTTGAGGAGAACCATCTCTGGTTCCGTAAGAACCTCAAGACCTTCCTCTTTGCTTCTTCTTTTGCCCCCCTTTTCCCCTGCTGATTCTGTTTTCTCTGGCCAACTGTGCACGTGACCACCCTCTGCCCAATGGGTCCAGGTACCTGCTCACCCTGCCACCCACTTGCACTGGGGTCTTTATCTGTACCCATACAGTCCTCCACCCCCTTTCTTTTCTTCTGCACTTATCAGACATACCCTGTCTGCTAAACCCAGCACTTGCCATTTGCTGGCTGCACTACCATGGTTCATTGCCTTTATTTACAATTATTTATCCGTTTCTCCTCTGCTCCGCACTTTCCACATCCCCCCTTCCATGCATTTTCCCCCCTTTTCCCTTTCCTATGCACGTTCTCAATGTCACTGGGCCTAGTAAAATAGTGGTTTTATTCTCCCCTGTTCGCCTCCCTTGCCTTGTTTCACTGTGAAACACTTATCTACGAGCGCAATTTAAATAAAATATCAATTCAATTATGTCATAGGAGCTTGAATTGCTCGGCTACCAAGCATAGCACTTCTTTCATTGCCAAAAGGATTCTTGATCCTTTTATTCTCAGTCTCTCATGTGGGAGTGGGTCCCCAGACTTGCAATACTTCATGTGGCTTGGTTCAATCTCCTGCCAAGCAAGTATCCTGTCTTGTGTTGCCTCGTTTCTTCTTACAGCGTACCAGACGCTCTTTAATTTAAACTCTGACTTCTCATGCGGGTCCCAGACTCCCACTATTGCGTTGGATCCGCATAGTTAAATCAGCTGTAGTATACAACTGTCTCGTTCACTTTGGGGCCTGCACCCTAAAGATTGTTTTGGAACCTAGACTTGCACAGTTGTGTTGTACTCACTTGGTTCACTCTCTTGCCAAGTATACAACTGTATCATTCTTCTGAGTTCACCCAGTTACTTCCCGAACCTCTTAGCTCCCTGGCCACCCGCGTACCTGCTTGCTTCCTTCTCTATAGTACCGCTGGTTTCCCGCGCTGCTGTATCCCTTCTGAACGCTCCGGTAGTGTTTGGGCATCGGGTGTCCTGGAGGTACTGCAACTGCACTGCAGGTTGAAGCTTCACTCCAACGGTACGCACAGACTCTCTGTGCTTCACAGAGTCCTACGGTTCCCGCAATTACTCTTAGTGGTACAGCCCTCTCCTTCTTGCGTATATCCTGCTGTTCGGATAGGACTTGAACTGCTGTGCAGTTCCCACGTCGGTCTGATGTACTGCTTATGGAAAATCACTGGCCTTTGAAAACTAGACTGCTCGTTCTGCTTCTTGTAAGTGATCATGGATCTCGCAGGCATCTTCTGTGTCATGGTGTTAGTTTCAGAGCTATAATCAGGATAGTTTGTATTGGTCAAGTTTTCAGTGTTGTCATCTAGATTAGGTGGACTGACTGAACAACAAAATATAACAGCCTTATCGGGAAAGGAGGATTTACAGCTGGAGGAGGGGTTGGAGGTAATGGAGAGGATGGATACCACATTCTCTAGTGATGAACGCCGTCAATCCCATGGCGCAGGGATTCCTTCCCCACGCGATCCTCCCTCATTGTATCATCTCCCAGGCAGACTATTGTACTGTGGACGCACCGCCCTGGATCCCATGGGAAAGGTCTTGCCCTAGGGGAGAAGGGACGGTATCCTCAGATTTGTCACACTAGTCATAATTCTGGCTTCACTTTCCGTTTGAAATGCTTTGGTACTTCCTCATTTAATTTCAAACTACACATCCCATAATGCACAGAGAGGCAGTTCATTCCCTGCCTATTCCTATGCAGCAGTCTTTCACTTTTCCATAACTAGAAGCCTGCTTCAGCACAGGGCAGGTCAGTATTTGAGCAGCTGCCTGCAGGAGCACAGGGCTCTTACATGAAGTTCTCCCCCAGAGATTTCATCCTTGGATCTTTGCTGTGTCCTGTTGCTTCCAGAACCTGCTCCTGCTCCTCTTTCAGGGCCCTGCGTTTTCCATGCCTTGCACCCAGCTACTCTGCCTGCACTACCCGGTCTTCTGTCCTGCACGTCTGTGCATCTTGCACTGCAGCCCTGCTCCCCTGCTTGCTCTCCTCCCAGTCTTCAGCCCCTTGCTCTCGACCATCCATTATCTTGTTTCATGTTCTATGCCCATAGACTGTTACCTGACTTTAGCTTCCTAAATTCCAGTACTGAGTTATCAATCTGCAGTCCTTCCCTTGTTATGCCAGTCCATAGTTAAAGTTCCTGGTTAACAATTGGCAGTTCTTGTTCTCCTAATCCAGAGTTTCAGTCCTGAGCTTTCTTGTCTATAGTTCAGTCCGCTGTTCCTTGATTCCAGTCCTTAGTTTCTAGTCTGCCTTTCTAGTCTGCCGTTCCAGTCTCCCGTACCCTTGGCACTTAAGATTCTTGTCTTCTTGCTTTTCCGCTTTCTTCCAGGTTTCTGGTCCTGAACCTTGCTCAGTTTGACGTTTTTTTCTTTCCCTGGATATTATGGTTACTGTTCTTGTCCTCAATTGTGCTTGTGTAATTCCTTTGTTCAGAGTTTGGCTGCTCGGTTTCCCAGCAGGCAATCTCGAGTTTCAGTATTGTACCTTGTGCCATATTGTTAAGAGTGTGCTGGTTCCTGTTTCAGGAGGCAGTCACTGTACAGCTCTCGCAGGACCCGTACAGGGTTCAGTCTTGTGGGTACCGTTTCCTTGTTCGTGCATTGGGGTCCAGACACAAACATTCCTGCTGCTCCTTTCCATGAGAATTTAGAGTTGGGCCTTGTAACAACCGGCTCAGAAGGCTAGAGTTGCCCCTGACCCTATGGGAAACTCTTCGATCATTCTGTGTAGACAATTGGGAAATGTTTGTCTTGCTTGTGCTCCCTGACACTTTCTGTTCATTGCCTTTGTTGTCCGTCTGTAGTTATTGCCATCTCTTGTCTGAAGTATTCCCTACACTCATGTCTTGTGTACTTTTCTACCTTTGGCTTTGTGGGCACATCTCTGCCCTGTAGTCCCTGACAGAGAAGCACCAACTGATTCTTCATGATCAAGGATTCTTTGGAATAGCTCATTCTTAGTGCCAGAGACATGCAAACTCTGGAGTTCATCTGCTTTGCCCTAGCACGATGTCTATTATCTAGCTCGCCCGAGAGTACCTCAACTTCTGCTGTCTACTATGCATATTCTATAAGTAGACAACTGAAAGGATTAAACACACTTGTTGGGAAAATAGGTTTAACAACACGTTCGGCCTAGCTCAAAATTCCTGGTCACTAAGAGTCCCTAGGTAGGAATCCCAGATCAGGACCTTATAGTCTACCGTGGGGAATCCTGCAGATTCCTCACTAAAACCCTACCTAATGTCGCTTCCTAGGTTGCCAGGAGAGAGCATATGCTTCCTGATCCCAATCCAGGGGGTGATGTACTGCGGGAGGATAAACTGGGTGGAGACAGAGCCGAGGGTAGTGAGGCGATTCTGTGGGAGGGGACACTTTATCTGAGAGGGATACTCTTACTACCATATCAGAGGAGGTTCTGACTTACTGCGACTTTAATATATCTCAACCTCCTAGTAAGACTGAAAGAGTAAACGAAACAGCTATAACTCTGCAACATATAAAAAGAACAGGTCTTTTGTATCTGTTAAAATAAACATCTTCCTCAATGCCAAGGGTATGCTGAAAGGAGTCCCAGAAATGTGGCCTTATAACATCTATCTAATCAGATTAAACCCCATAACTCTTTGTCTAAAAATACTAAGGGAATTAAAACACACTTTAAAAGTGCAATAGGGTTGGAGACACCCAATTTCCTAAAATCAACTACGTCCCAAAATCCCACATGGACCGAGATGATGAAAAGGGCTGAGGAGGCATGTTGAAATAAAGGACAGGCAAGTAGGCTTAACAGCCGTTGCCATAGTCAGGAAATTAATATGAAGGGCCTGCACCTGAAGTAAATTGCCCCACCTAGAGGTATAAAAGGCGGCAGCAGGAAGGAGCTGGAAGGCTGGCAGTAGTAGTAGTAGTAGTAGAAGGAGAAGTTCATGAGGAAGTGAGATCACTTATGGGACAAGAGAGGAGCAGATTTCACGTGCAGGTTCTGAGTTGGTCCGGTGCCCACAAACCCTGATTTGCAGTGGCTGCAGTGAGAGAGACGTGCTGACGTTGAAGGTCATCCAAGGTGTGACTAGGAGCTGCGACTGCAGAGTGGCGATCATGCTGCAAGCCGAGGGACAAAGGAGTGAAAGACTCCCTGTGGTCGAGGCCAGACCAGAAACCTCGTGCTGCAGAGGGCAGTGGGTCCCAAGAGTGCCTGAAGTAGTAGTAATAGTGGCAGGAATTAAAGTCAGGAAGTGGAAACAGCCAGCAACTGCAGGGTTTCTAGAGCCGGTGAGTGAAGTACTGTACTCCGATTCACTGATAAACCGTTGTCAGTAACTGTAACTAGCTCAATAATCACGCGAGTAGAAGTTCGTTGCTGTGAAAAGTTAAAGAAATGTATCACACACACATTTAATGCAAGTCTGAGTGCTAGCGTAAACGAAAAGCTTTCCATTTTCCATTGTTGAACTATACAACTTGACCGAAGTGGTCACGTGCCTCCAATTAAGAGGGAGAACGCAGCTCTAAATCACTCGGAAAGTTAAAACTGACTTTCAAGAATTGTCACAAGAACTATTAAATTAAAGAAAGGTTGCTTATGGATAATTGTGGTTCCCGACCAGAGTCAAAGTATTGCTCCGTTTGAATGAAAGGAAACACAAGTCCTTACAGTTCTTTGAAGTTAAAAGCCAACATCAAAGAGTGGTCGCATGTACCTAAATAGGCTTCTCTTGTGAAACCTGAACCATGTAACATCTAGAACAAGTATTCTGTAATTCGTTGCTGAAGTAAAGAGCAGAGCAGGTAGTACCAAAGCCATTAGGCAATCCTTTCTACAGTGAAACCAGCCCTATTAAAATCCAACCGGCTATAGTTTGAAGTTAGTCAAGTCGTTAAAGGTCCCGTAAGGGATACATTACTCACCGCAATCGAATTTCTGATGCTTGTATCTGAGTAGATGCACATGCTGTGCACAGGCCGACATCTAGTGGATGCTGCAGAGTTTTAAAGTTTGTTTTTCGAAACTCGAAAATGGGCGTCGACACAGGGCGTGCCAGTAATACTATCTCTAGTGTGACGTCCACTGTACCCATGATCCCTCACGCGTGTAGGAACCTCAGATTGTATTTTTTCTGACATGAGGTAGCATGAGGAGTAGCCAGAGTACAGGTTATCCAAGCAGATAGATAAGACTACAAGCATCCATGCGCCTTCTCTCAGAGGGGAGGAAGGGCGGGAGCATGTGAATCTAAGCAGAGACAAGCATCAGAAGGAACAAGTTACTTACCTGTAACTGTTGTTCTCCAGCATGGGTCTGGCATGGATTCACATGCTCATGAATATTCCCCGTTGTCAGGCTGGGAATCCTCGGTAAAGAAAAAACCAGTATCAGTTTCGTTTCTGATCTGTCTTTCGTAGTAATAACCAATCACTGGTCTCTGCGTCATACTGACCACAGCCAATGACTGCCCTCTACCTAAGCACCGCCTCTGGCAGCCATCTTCAGATTTGGAAGCAGGTGAAGTGGCAGTATGACCAAGTGAAGAGCCGCAGAGGGGTAGGCGGGAGGGTTCGCATGTGAATCCATGCCAGACCCATGCTGGAGAACAACAGTTACAGGTAAGTAACTTGTTCCTTCTCCAGCATGGGGTCTGGCATGGACTCACATGCTCATGAATAAAGAATACATAGCAGTACACACATGCACAACCACGGGAGGTGGCAAAGGCTCAACATTAAGCATTACATCAAACTCAACATTAAGCACCTTACCTCCTCACCAGGCTCACCTCAGGCGAACAGGTTGCGCAGCACTGCTTGGCCGACCCTGGACTCCTCCCTGGAATCCCGGTCGACGCAGTAGAATTTCGTGAAGGTGTGCGTCGACCTCCACGTAGCAGCCCTGCATATGTCCAGCAGGGGCACACCAGATAGGAACGCCGTGGTAGCTGCGATCGCTCTGGTGGAATGGGCTCTCGGACGGCCAGGCAGCGGTCGGTTTGCCAACCGGTGACAGTACATGATACAGCCGGAGAGCCATCTGGAAATGGAAGCCTTCGAGAGAGCCTTCCCCTGATTGACAGGTCCAAAGTTCACAAAGAGTTGTGACGTCTTCCGAAAACACTTCGTGCGGTCTACGTAGAACTTCAGCGCTCTAGCCACATCCAGCGAGTGCAAAGTCCTCTCAGCCGGCAACGAAGGCGACGGGAAGAACACAGGCAACACCAAGGGTTCGTTGAGATGGAAGTCCGACGGTACCTTGGGCATGAAGGAGGGGTGCGTCCTGAGCACTACCCTTGTGTTGTGAAAAGTCAAGTACGGGGCCTTGCAGGAAAGGGCCTGGATCTCCCCCACTCGTCGTGCGGAGGTGATGGCCACAAGAAACGCTGTTTTCCACGACAGAAATTTCAACGGAGCCGAGTGCAGAGGCTCGAACGGAGGTCCCATGAGCTTGGACAGCACCACGTTGAGCTCCCACGCCGGGGCCGGAGCCTTCACCGGCGGGAACGATCTGAACAGTCCCTTCATGAACTCTTTCACCAGACGATGAGACCACAAGGACGTCCGCCCCGTGGTTCTGGTGTATCGGGAGATCGCAGCAAGATGAATCTTGATGGACGCGTGTGCCAGTCCAGCTTTGGCCAGCGTCAGCAGGTACGGCAGTACTTGGGGAGCCGTAATCCGTAGAGGGTTAATCTTCTGTGCGTGGCACCAGACAGAGAACCTCTTCCATTTGTGTCCGTAGCATTTAAGAGTCGAGGACGCCCTGGCCTTTGCAAGAACCTCTCTGCAGTCGGCTGGTATGTCGTATCCTCCAAACTCTAGCGCTGCAGGAGCCAGGCCTGCAAGTTCAGCGATTTCGGGTCGTGGTGGAGGATGGCGCCTCCTTCCCTGGAGAGTAGATCCGCGTCCACCGGCAGCTTGATTGGCGGGGACGCTGACAAGTCCAGAAGGTCCGGGAACCATATCTGCCTCGGCCACGCAGGTGCGACGAGGATCATCCTGCACCGTGACCTCTTGAGCTGGTTGACGAGCCGGATTAGCAGCGGCAAAGGAGGGAACGCGTAGAGGAACAGGCCCTCCCAGGGGAACGAGAAAGCATTGCCCATGCTCCTCGCCTGGGGGAACCTGCTGGCGAACCTCAGGCACTTGGAGTTCGTCGCCGTCGCGAACAGGTCGATCTGGGGTGTGCCCCACCGTCGGAAGAGGCGATCCACTAGATCCTGCCGTAGCTCCCACTCGTGGCACGAGCGCAGCTCCCTGCTGAGCGAGTCGGCAATGGTGTTTTTTATCCCTGCCAGATGAAACGGCACCAGAAATATCCTTTGGGCGACAGCCCAATGCCACAGGTCCTGCGCCTCCTTGGACAGTGCTGGGGACCTGGTTCCGCCCTGTTTCCTGATGTAAAACATGGTGGTGGTGTTGTCGGTGAAGATCCTCACCACCTTGCCCTTGAGGGACGGAAGGGAGGACCTGAGGGCCCAAAACACTGCACGGAGCTCCAGGACGTTGATATGTAGGGATTTCTCCGTCGGGAGCCAAAGGCCTCTTGCGTGCAGATTTTCGGTGTGCGCTCCCCACCCTTCCAGGGAGGCATCCGTGGTCACAGTCTCCTGGTGGGCTGGGGTCTGGAAGTCCATGCCCGCCGTCAGATGCGCGCGGGTGCCCCACCACCGGATCGCTCGTCGGAAACTCTCGTCGAGTGATCCTTTCCTCGAAGCTGCCCGTCGTTTGGATCCAGCACGCGTCCAGGAACTCCTGCAACGGGCGCATCCGGAGCCTGCACATGGGAATGAGGTAGATGCAGGAAGACATCATTCCGAGGAGGGACTTGATGGACCTCACCTTGGCCGCGTCGGCCACCAACATCCGCTGCACCTTGCCCAGGATGGTCCTGGTCCTCTCCTCCGACGGGGAGGCCAGAAGGGACACTGTGTTGAGCCTCGCTCCCAGAAACAGAGCGTCTTGCGCGGGTACCAGGTGGGATTTGGCGTAGTTCACGGAGAATCCCAAGTCCGTGAGAAGTTGGACGGTCCTTGCCGTGTGAACCACAGCGAGCTCCCTCGTCTTGGCTCGGATGAGCCAGTCGTCCAGGTAGGGGTAGACGTGGATCCCTTTGCGGCGCAGCTGCGCCGCCACCGGTGCGAGGCACTTGGTGAACACCCTGGGTGCCGACCGTAGTCCGAAGGGGAGGGCTTTGAACTGGTAATGACGCCCTTGGACCACAAACCTGAGGAATTTTCGGTGCCCCTTTAGGATGGGAATATGGAAGTAGGCATCCTCCAAATCCAACGACGACAGGAAGTCTCCTTCCTCCAGCTGACCCAGGATGTGCTGGAGGGTGACCATCCGGAACTTTTGCGCCTTGATGAACTTGTTCAGACGTCGCAGGTCCAGGATGGGGCGCCATCCCCCCCGTCTTCTTCTTCACGAGGAAGTATCTCGAGTAAACTCCGGAGCCCCGAAGCCTCTTTGGGACGAGTTCGATGGCGCCCTTCCTGAGCATCGCCTTTACCTCCAGGAGAAGTTGAGGGACGTGAAGTTCTTTCCTGGCCACGGGGGGGACGCGCGGACACCTTCTTTGAAACTCGAGCGCGTGGCCCCGGGCCAAGGCGTCCAGCACCCAACGGTCGGTGGAGATGGATTCCCACACGCTGACGAAGCTCGCCAGCCGGCCTCCCACCGGGGTGCTTCGGTGGGGGCCCGACCCCACGGCCGGTTCAGTCCTGCTTCGACGAGGCTTTGCCGCCTTGACCTCCTTGGCGACGACGGCGGGGTCCGCCAGACTTGCCTCGTCCTCTGTAGGCCTCCTGAGACGACGAGCGGGCCGCTTGACGGTAGGTGGAGAAACCGCCGCCGGAACCTTTGGAGGCGCCCTTGCCTCCGCTGCTCCGAAAGGGCGTCCGTCGTCGTTGCAGAACTCCAAGGGCCCGGGCCGTCTCCGTGTCCGCTTTAATGGCCTGAAGGGAATCGTCCACTGTTTTCCCAAACAGGTTGTTCCCATCGAAGGGCATGTCCAGGACTCTGGTCTGAACGTCTTGACGGAAGTCCCTAGCCTTGAGCCATCCACGCCGCCTAAGGCAAACGCCGTTGCCCAACTGGCGGAACCCAGTGTCGGCGATGTCCGTCGCAACGGTAATGGCGTGGTCCGAAGCCACCTCACCTTCCTGCAGGATCGCCAGGGCCTCTGCCCTCTTGTCGTCCGGGAAGAAGTCCAGCAGGGGAGCCAGTTTGTACCAGAGCTCCGTGTGGTAGCGGGCCACGATAGCCAAGGCGTTGGCCGCTTTAATCGTCGTCGCTGCAGACGAGATGACTCTGCGTCCCATAGCGTCCAATTTCTTTCCCTCGCCGTCCGGTGGGGAAGTCGATGTGGAGGCCGCACCCCCCCCCCCCCCCGCTTTTTTCCTGGCCGCCGCGGAGACGACGGAGTCCGGGGTAGGCTGCACCCGGAGGCACAGGGGGCCGTGTCCGGGACCCGGTACTTTTTCTCGTACCGGTCTCTTCTAGCTGGCATCGTGGAAGGGTTCTTGAGGAGGGTGAGGCCCTCAACCCAAATGTCGTCCAATAGAGGCACTGCGAGGACCGTCTTCCTCTTGGCCTCGCGCCGCTGATAAAGGAAACCTTCCTTCTTCTTCTCCTCAGGGCAGAGTTGGAAAAGCTCGGATGCCCTGGTGATCATGAAGTGGAACGATCCAATCTCGTCGGGCGGAGAAGCCCTGGTGGGAGGCGACGACGGTACATCCTCGTCGTATACCTCGTCGTCCGTACCCGTCGCTGCCGTGTCAGTCCCCGTATCATCCCCTCGGGTGGACGGGGAGGAGGGCTGGAAGGGGCGCGACGGCTGAAAAGGAGGCGGAGGGTGGATCCTTCTTTTCTTGGTAGGGGGAACCCCAGAAGGTCCCGGTTCTGGGTCCCCCGATGGGAGAGGTTCCGTTGGCAACGGTAGTCTCGTGCTTATCTCTGAGCATAAGGACTGTATAGCCAACAAAATGGCCGCCGAGTTGTCTCGCGGCGCTGGCAGAGGGGAATCCGACAGGCGATCAGGGGCCCCGTCGGTACCCTCCATCCCGACGGGCCGGTCTTCTTCCACGCCGAGGCCGTGGCTTAAGACCTCGACCAGCTCCTCCTCCGAGGTTGAGGCCGAATCTACGACGACGCCCTGCCCCCCCTTTTTCTTCCCCATGGGGGATTTCACTGGGGTCCTATAGATGGGCACAAAAGAGGACTCCCTCCGAGGTGGCAGGGAGACTCTGAGCCCCGAGGTCGCCACCACTGGTGTAGCCTCCACAGGCTGAGCCAGGGCCGCCGCGACAGTTTCGATAGAGGGCTTGGCCGGATGGATTAAGGCCTTCACCACCTTAGGTGCGCTCACCGCCTTATCCTTGAGGGGGGGGACACTGCCTCGCTCCCCCTCCGCCTTCGAGCTCCACCGGGGCCTCTCCAGGAGCCTCGCCGGGTGCTCGGCCTTCCTCTTACCCGACCCAGAGCGTTGGCTCGTGGTTGATGGTGCCGGGGAGGGTGCGCCCAGCCTGGCGCCCGTAGAGCCCGACCGTTCGGCGCTCCCGGTGCCAGCGGACTCGCGGTGCTTGGCCTTATGTTGGACCCCCGTCGCCGGGGCGTCCTCAAAGGTCTTAGAAGACCGCTCGGATTTCTTCCTCTTCTTCTCGCCGGACGGGCTCTTCCCTTCCAGCCAGTTGGCGAGACGTTGATGGCGGTCCTTCATGGTCCGCTCCGACATGTTGCCACAAAACGCACAGTCCTTCTCCACGTGCGTCTTGTCCTCATGTAGGCAGTAAAGACAAAAAGAGTGTTCGTCCTCCTTGAAGACGTTCTGCAGCTGGCATCCAGGGCAGACCCTGAACAGTTTTCCGGGCGTCGAGCTTCCCTTCTCCTGGGCCATGACCGGGCCTGAGAAACTTCTGGAGTCCTCCAAAAGCGTAGCTCGACGAAATCTTCACCCTTGAGGGGCGCAGACGAATCCGACACGGGTCCCCGTTGATCGGATGGAGAGTCGGTGGAGCTTGAGGCTCTTTTGACCGAAAAAATAGCACTAACGCTCGAGAGCAATAGCACGAGGATCCCAACACATGAACGTGCGGTAAAAATCTGAAGATGGCTGCCAGAGGCGGTGCTTAGGTAGAGGGCAGTCATTGGCTGTGGTCAGTATGACGCAGAGACCAGTGATTGGTTATTACTACGAAAGACAGATCAGAAACGAAACTGATACTGGTTTTTTCTTTACCGAGGATTCCCAGCCTGATGACGGGGAATATTCATGAGCATGTGAATCCATGCCAGACCCCATGCTGGAGAAATACGATTACGGTGAGTAATGTATCCCTTGTGAGGCTTGTGGAATCTGTTTACATCACATGCCGTGCATAGATTAGCGAGCAGTGTTAGACGAAGGAGGTGGGATGTGAGAAGGGTCATGAGCAAACAGGTGTCTTAGAACCGCTTGTCCCACTTGAGCATCTGTCTTGGAATGAGTGTCAATGCAGTAGTGCTGAGTAAAAGTGTGAATAGAGCTCCATGTAGCTGCTTTGCAATGGTGTCAAGGGGTACATTTGCAATGAAAGCCAGAGTGGCCCCAATGCCTCTTGTAGAGAAAAAGGGAGTAACATAGCTGGATACAATTGACTATCACCCTTAGAGATGCGATCTCTTGGTCGGACGGACCTATTCTCCAGACCTTCGCAGACTTCTATGCAACCCTTTATGCCCAACAACCGGAGCACAGCCCGCAAGACCTGGACGACCTCCTAGATCGCATTCCAATGTCCCTCATATCCCCAGCCACTAGAGAACAATTAGATGCTCCCTTCACCCTGGACGAAATCACCGCTGCCATTTCGGCTCTGCCTAAAGGCAAGGCTCCCGGTCCGGATGGCCTGACCGCCGAATTTTATCAGGAACACGTGGCCCTCCTGGCTCCACGCCTCCATGAGGTTTGTGCTGAATCGATGCGTCTCGCTACTCTCCCCCGGTCCTTACGCGAGGCTGTTATCACTGTGATACCCAAGCCGGGTAAGACACTAGACGAATGTGGGTCCTATAGACCTTTGTCACTCATTAACACTGACACTAAAATCTTTGCCAAAATTATCGCAAATAGGTTTCTTCCCATCATGAAATTCCTGATCCACCCTGATCAAAGTGGTTTTGTCCCGGCCCGCTCCACCGCCTTAAACATTCAGCGGCTGTTTAATGTCATCTCGAGAATAGACCCCAAAGCCAACGCGGTGGCCGTGACGTTGGATGCCCAAAAGGCGTTTGACATGGTCTTGTGGCAGTATCTGTGGGCAGTGCTTGAGAGGATGGGGGTTGGCCCACACATGTTGTCCTGCATCAAACTTCTTTACACTTGCCCTGTGGCCAGGGTCCTGGTTAACACTCACTTGTCGGCTCCCTTCCCCCTCCACCGAGGGACCAGACAGGGGTGCCCGTTCTCTCCCTTGCTGTTTGCGATGGCCATCGAGCCCATGGCGGATAGTGTGCGAAACAATCATGCGCGCAAAGGGATTCGCCTCCGTGATGCCCCCGAAATCATATCTCTGTACGCTGATGACGTACTTTTATACATTAGGGACCCCTCAGTCCACCTCGACCCGATCATACGTGAAATTATCAAAATTGGCACATTCTCGGGCTTCACCATAAACTACTCTAAGTCAGAGATTTTACCCCTCACGCCCGCGACCCCTCAACCTACATGTGAATTTCCTCTTAAATGGGCGCCAGGGGGCATCAAATACCTGGGGGTTCACGTATCCCTGTCAAAATCCTCCTTATTGGCCGACAATTATGGGGCTGCCGCACAATATGTCGTGGACAGGGCGGAGAGATGGCGTAACCTCCCCCTCTCACTATCAGGGAGACTGTCCCTAATAAAAATGATCATTGTGCCAAAACTCCTCTACATCTTTAGCAACGTCCCACTATGGCCCGGGAAACAGTACTTTGCTGACCTCCATGCGGGATGTGCCCGTTTTCTATGGCATTCTGGTGCTGTGCGCAGGAAGTGGCAGCACATGACCCTCCCGTATGAGAGGGGCGGATTTAACGCACCTGATCTTGCCCAGTACTGGACTGCCGCTCAGGCCCAGCAAGCTACATACTGGTACCATCACCAAGACCCCCCCCGCATGTTAAGCTTGAAATCCTGGCAACTGAGGGGGTGGATGTCTTGTCGCTGATCCTGTTTCACTCGTACCGATCAGAGGCCCCTGCGGACCCTGTGGCCTCCACCATAAGAGCGTGGCGGCAGATTCTGAACCCCGGCTCTGGCTCTCCCCGTATTACAAATGGCTTCCCCTCTGGTCTTTCCCTGGCCTCACCCCCACATAAGACAGGCTCCTCATGCGCCATTGGTTGGGTTTGGGATACAAATCACTCTCTGACCTGTTCCCTGACGGGACATTCATCACCCCAGATACGTGGAGGCCGGGGCACTCTAAGTCCTCTCTTGAGTTCCTACAATATTTTCAGTTTAGGGCGGCGGTCCGCGACATGTGGCCTTCATACCCGAAAGAACCCCCTGAGTCCCCTGAGGTTCGTTACATTTCCAATTCCGCTGGTGCTAGGGGCATTTTATCCTCCCTTTATAAAATGTTGATGGCGAAGACTGCAAACCCCCCCCTTCGCTGCTAGGGATGCCTGGAGCAAAGATTTGGGATTGGATATCACTGATGAGATGTGGACCAAAATGTGTGTGCATACACGCAAGGTTTCCCTTAATTCCAGAGTCAGGTGTGTTCAATACAAGCTACTCAATCGCCTATACTACACTCCTCATGCTATTGAGAAATTTGCCCGGGATCAATCCCGCCCATGTCAACGATGCAGGTCTGGCAACGCGGACCACGCCCACATGTTCTGGTCCTGTGGGGCACTTACCTCTTTTTGGAATGCGGTGCTCGAGAACCTCTCCGAAATAGTGGGGTTCCGTGTGGACCCTGAACCTCTGTCCCTTTTGTTTGGGCTCTGGGAGGGCGCTGAGGCGAAACGGGAGGCTAAATTTTTGAATATGGCGGCGGCTGTGGCCAAAAAATGCATTCTGCAATGCTGGAAACGCAGATCCCCCACCCCCCTCCCTGGAAATGTGGCTGAAGGTCCTCACTTGGACGCAATCTTGCGAAGAAGACTATATTAACATGTTGCCCAGTAATGCCCGGCCCCAGAACATTTGGTCGGAGTTCTGCAGCTATTTGAACCGTAAAGTGGACCTGGAACTTTTGTCATCTCCCCCCTCTCCCGACCAGGGGGCATTGCGGGCCACATGAGAAATACTCCATGATGTTCGACCTCTGTTTGAAGCTATAAGGGACCCTCTAAGTGATTTGTGATGTTCATTCATGATTTAATTGTGAACTGTGTGTCCTGGTTTGACTGTAACTTGTGATATGCCAACCACTACTGCTTGCCAATAAAGAAAGGTTTAAAAAAAGAGACGCGATCTCTCTCTCTGCCTTTAGCTACAGAGACAAACAGTTGGTCTGTTTTTCTTAGCGGCCTGGTCTTGTCTACATAGTAGAGGACCGCTCTTCGCACATCTAGAGTGTGTAGTTTCACCTCAGCAGAGCTTTCGGGTTCTTGGAAGAAGGCCGGACGCTCAATGGACTGGTTAACATGGAATTTAGAAATGAACTTAGGTGAGAACCTAGGATGTGTTTGTAGAAACAGTTTATCTTCATGAACAGTAAAGAAAGGATCCTGCACTGAGAGCGCCTGAATTTCACTGAAATCATCATGGATGTAACGGTTACTATGAAGGCAGTTTTATAGGTCAGGTGGTGAGACTGGCTTTGTGCATGGGTTCAAAGGGTGGACCCATGAGCTTAGCAAGCACCACATTAAGGTCCCATTCAGGTGTTGGGTTTGAAATTGGAGGGTGGAGTCTCTTTACCCCTTCCATGAAGGCTTTAACCACTGGTACTTTCCACCATGAAACTTTGTTATGGGAGGAGGTGTAGGCTGACAGCGCATCCAGGTGTACCTTGAGTGAACTAAATACCAACGCTGCATCCAGCAGGTGGAGCATGTAGGTGACAATATTGGAAGGAATGCAATCAACCGGGTTGATTTGCTTATTCTGGCACCAGATAACAATCGCTTCCATTTATCAAAATAACAGTGCCTCGTGTTTGGTTTCCTAGATTCCTTTAGGATGTCCATGCACCTCTTTGGTAAGGACAGTTGTCCAAACTCTATGACTTCAGGCAACATTGGATATGAAAGAGCCGGGTTGAGGATGCACTGTTTGACCTTGGTGCTGGGATAGTAGGTTGTGCCAGCACAGCAGTCTGATGGGTTTGCACACTGCTGGTCTGCGCCGGTGTGGGAACCACGGTTGTCTCGCCCACATGGGAGCAACTAGGATGAGCGTCATCGATTCCTTGTGCATCTTGTTGACCAATTTCCTTATGAGAGGAGTTGGTGGAAAAGCGTAGGCAAACATCCATGACCAGTTCATCCACAGGGCGTTCCCCTTGGAGTCTGGCTTGGGGAACCTAGATGCGAATACTGGGCATTGTCTGTTTTCGCTTGTGGCGAATAGGTCTATAGTGAGAAAACCCCACTGTGAGAAGAGATCTTCTACGATTTCTCTGTGCAGACACCATTCGTGTTCTTCTGGGAGGGGGATCTCTGCTCAAAGCGTCTGTTAGTGAATTGAGATCCCCCTTGAACATGTTGAAATGACAGGTTAATGTTCCGTCTGAGTGCCCATGTCCAAATTTTCTGGGCAAGCCTGGACAGATTTGGCGAATGAGTCCCTCCCTGTTTGCTTATGTAAAACATTGCTGTTGTACTGTCTGTTAGGATCTGTTCTGAGAGGTTCAACAGGTGGGGTTTGAACGCTCGAAGCGCTCTGAAAACTACCAGGAGTTCTAGCAGATTGATATGATTCTTGGCCACTGTGTGAGACCAGAGACCCTGAGCTGTGTGGTGGAGGAGGTGTGCTCCCCTCCCTGACAGGGGCGCGTCTGTAGGGACTACAGCTTGTACCTCTGGATCGTAAAAGGGTTTCCCCTTTGACAGGTTCTCTCTTGTCCACCAGTGAAGACTTTGTGCAAGTGTTGGCGAAACGATCACTAGATCGTCACACTGACCACTTGTCTGAGACCACTGTTTCGCCAACCATTCTTGCATGGGTTACATGGGCAGGCGCGCGTGGTGGTCCAGGTAAATACATGACATCATCATGCCTAGCAAACGCATCGCTTTGCGCACCTTTATCTGGCGACCGGGCTGATCTAGAGGAATTTGCAGTAGTAGATTCCGAATTCTTTCCTCTGATGGAAAGGCCAACCCCTCGAGTGTTTAGTACAGCTCCTAGGAACTGCTTGGAGGTGCTTGGCACCATTTTTTTTCTCGTTGATAGAAAAACCCAATTCGAAGAGGAGGTTGATCGTTCTTTGGATGTTTGATATGCAAATTACTGGGTTCTCCCCCGTGATGAGCCAGTCGTCCAAGTATGGGTACACCGGGATTGCGCCCCTGCGTAGGTGTGCTGCCGCCAGTACCTTGGTGAATACCCTTGGAGCCGAGGCTATACCGAAGGGCAGCACCTTGGACTGGTAGTGCTGACTGTCCACCTTGAAGCGCAAGAATCTTCTGTGTGCTGGGAACATGGAGATATGATAATAGGCATCTTTCATATCCAATGTTGCCATGCAATTCCCCCCTTTTTAGGAGGGGGATTACTTCTTGGAGAGTAATCAGGCAAAATCTTTGGGGCTTGACATACTTGTTTGCAGGGCGCAAGTCTAATACTGGGCGCATTGTTAAATCTTTTTTTGGCACAAGGAAGTAAGTTAAATAGATACCCTTGTTTACCTGGTTGCCCGGGACAAGTTCTATTGCGTCCTTTGCGAGAAGATTGATGATTTCCTCGAGGAGGATCTTCAGGTGGTCCATTGAATGTATCTTTTGATGTGGAGGGTGGTTGCGGGGTGCTCTAGCAGTTCGATGCAGTATCCTGCGGACACTGTGGACAGCACCCATCTGTCCAATGTGATCCCTTCCCATGCCTGGGTGAAGTTGGAAATGCGCCCCCCTACTGGAGATGCATGGGAAGGGACCCTGAGCGGAAAGTCACTGCTTTGCGGGAGGCGTGCCGCCGCCTCTGCCGGGGCTGCCTCTACCACAGTCCCTTTGTCGTAACTTTGTCTAGGGACTTTAGAGTATCATACTCGTCTTTGGCAGTTTTCAGTCCGTCCTCAACCGCTTTGACTAACAAGACATTCGGTTCCACTGGCATGTCAATAAGGGTTGCCTGGGTCTCGGGTTTAAACCCCGACTGTCTTAGCCAAGCGTGCCTTTTAATGACAGTGCTCTCTGCTGTGAGCAGGCCTGCATTATCTACGGCGTCAAAGGTTGTCTTCAGTTTGCAACTGGACAAGGCTCTACCCTCCGACGCGATCTGGGCCAACTGACCCTTTAGTGGTTCCGGTGCGGCCTTAATGAGAGCAGCTACCTGCTCCCACTGGTGGCAATTGTAGCTTGTCAGCAGAGTGGTAGTGATGGCGATCCTTGCCTGGTAAGCATAAGTGGAGGCTACTTTTCTTCCTAAACCATAGATTATTTTGCTCTCCTTGTCTGGGGGAGCCTCCGATGATGACAGAGGTGTCCCCGCTCTGTTTCTGGTGTTAGTGATTACCAAGGAGTCAGGCTTGAGTTGACCCCTTATGTAAAGAGGTTCTGACTGAGCGGCCCTGAACATCTTCTCAATTCTGGGGCTCACAGCCTAAGTGAGATTAGGATTCAGAAGGGAAGGATCAATTCTAAGTTGGATTCATTTGAGAATAGGAATGGCTTGAGCAATGGATCTTTTGTCCCCCACTAGCTCCTCTGCGAAGTCCCTCTCTTCCTGCGCCACCTGCGTATCTATGTGGAAGTGCTCTGCAGCTTTAGCCAAGACCCGATTTAGAAGGGGCTGGTTATCTATAGACGAGTCAGAAACCTGTGGTTCATTGTTAACCGGGGAGTCCACATTATAGACCTCTGCCTCGTGTTCCTCCTCCTCATCCTGGCCCTCGTCATCTCCATAATACTCAACCCCAGTTTGGTCGTCCAGCACCAATACGTCTGCGTCATCCCCATACTGTTGGTAAGACTGAATATGGTAAGGGTCTGAGGACAGTCCCTAAAATGGAGTATCAAACCGAGATCTCTTAAGAGGCTGGGGGTCCTTGGATTCTGAAGAAGTAGCATTGTCAGGGGTATAGCTAAAAAAATGCTGTGGATTTTTTTCATAAAAATTAGCTAAGGAAGACCTTCTCCTCATCACCCTGTCTATGTGCTCCATTCTCTGGAACTGGGGACGACTACCTCCTGTTGAGGTTCATCTCCCATATCATAAGGAATGAGAGGGGTGACCCTGAGTGTAGTGACAGGGACAGGGGTCTTAGATCTGTTTTTATCTGACGACCTGTGTTTGTCCTTGTGGACCTGGGGTGCAGAAGTTGAATGTGTAGACTTTTTCTGCTGTTTGTCCCCTTTCCTGTGAGTGGAAGTGTTTCCCTGACAGTTTGGCCTTATCGGAATCTTTTGACGCCTGGCGTCAAGATTCGGGGGTACTCTCTCCCTCTCTTTTGAGTGCGCACGTCGGGACTCGGAGACAGACGCCGAACGGGCTGCCGGAGCCGACTTTGGGTGTGCGGCTTGGGGATGGAGGTCGGATTTGTCTTCTGGCAAACGTACCTCCATTACTTTAAGGAGCGAGGCACTCTTGGCAACTGTGGACGGTTGCCGTGTTTTGATCTTGACCTGGAACGCCCAGAGTTCACCGATAAGGTGGACCGCTCTCTTTGTGCCGCTTTCTTCCGTGAACTCGACACGCGTGTCGAGTCTCGGTTGGCCTTAATGTCTTTAGGTGTAGAAGATTGGGTTGCGCTCGTGTCGCCGGGTGTGTTCCCCATAACTGCCATGCCGGACAATCCTCTGAGGTCGGGGACTAGCGCTTCGGTGTCTTTAGACACCCCTGTGCCCTCGCCGTTCGAATGGGCGTCGTCGCTGCCATCACAGAAGGCGCCCACTATTTCCATGGCCTCGAGTTGCCTGGCGAGGTGGGCACAACGTTTAGTGGAGCAGTCCTCGAGTGTTTTAGCTTTAAAAAGCCTACACGCTCTGCAGGTAGCTTCGGGGTGGTCCCTCGGCAAGCAGAGATTACAGGTGGCGTGTTCGTCAACCCAAGGGTACTTGCGGTTGCACTTGGGGCAAAATTTAAATGGAGTACTCTCCATATGTCACCTTATGGCAGCGGGCTAGTGTGTGTAGGAAAATAAAGAGTATGTTTCCACCCCCCACTCTCCCTACTTGCAGGGCCGAGGCCAGAGGCCTTCCAAGGCCCGAGCCGAGGACAGAGGCCTTCCAAGGCCCAAAGTCCATCATGCAGCTCTCGACGGTTGCTTGTTCTTCGGACCGGCGTCGATCTTCGATGTCTCGACGTGGGAGTGAAAGAATAGGGAAATTAATATTGATTTGTCAAAATGGCTTAAAGCAGGGAACTCCGTGCAATGCTTCTGACAAGCATGGCGGAAAAAAACAATCTGAGGGTCCTACATGCGTGAGGGATCATGGGTACAGTGGACGTCACACTAGGGATAGTATTACTGGCACGCCCTGGGTGCTTGTAAGAAGATTAAGTCAACAAGCTGTCATGCTGAGATTGATGAAGTCGAAATAGAGAAGCAGTCTGAAAGCCAAGACAGATTAAATTGGTCGCAGTAGGACAGAAGAGGCAAAGAGGCTGCCCTTTTCTTATATCGTCAAAGAATTGGCTTGCCTACCTGTGGAGGTCGAAGAGTCTGGTCTTTAATTTACCCAACAAACAAAGTACAAAGTTGAAGCAGAGCTAACAGAACTGTGGCTGTCTATAAAATTAACAGTGAATGTTGTATTGAAGGTGGTTGAAGCAGTAGCACACTGTGGAGCAAAAGATACTGCCTCCACAGTGAAAGTAGTAGAAGGGGGTTGTCGAGAGGAAAGCAACACCCCAAGAAGAAGCATCCTGCAAGTTATATTAAAGACCCTGCAGAGGTTACAAACATATTGACACTTGTAGAAGTGGTACTTTTGTTTTTGAACTGTATCACGTTCATCCAGGATACCATTGGTGCAGTTTTCTTTGCTGGAATTGGAAAGGGAACGAAACGGATAAAGAACTGTTACCAGTGGATTTTGTTTGGGAGACCTTTTGCTTCTTTTCGAACTCTCAAGAACTGGTTCAAGGCTTCACTTTTCTTTGTGAACGAGAGAGTGGTTTTGGACATTCCTCGGAAAGGGATCTACCCATGACAGATGAAGGGTATCTAAGTCATTGGTTATTTGGTAAGTGTTTATTTATGTTGTCTATGATTTACTTTGAATGTTTTGTTTAGTTTGAGGGACAGTTTTGGGTATGCTAGGAGAATTTCCCTTAGAACCTAGACTAGGTAGGGAACTCCCTGGTAGATCGGTTTAGTTAGGTGTTCTTTGAACTTTGTCATCAAGAAAATGTCCAACTACAAGCAGTTGTCTGCCTCGCATTAATGAACCCTCACATTACACACAGATCCCTGTAGAGATTCAGTTGGCATATAGACTAAGTGCAGATCGGACAAGGACCAACCAAAAAACGCGATGGATGCAAAGCAGCTGGTTGGTTCCATCAGTTCACACAAGGAATGTACTTGGTTCAAGTCATCACTGTTGTTCAATAAAATAATGTTTGTTTGAAACCAAATTAATACCAATTAAAAATGTGTAAACCTGATCACATCCATCTTCTAGTTTTATTAACTAAATTACAAAAGCATCTTTAGGTATGTACCACATACTTCAGCGGGTTACCCGCACCTGTTCAAAACCCTCTGCATTGTCCACAAGGCCTGCTGGGGCCTGGGGCCTGAATACCTTCAACTCTCTCTTCCTAAATATCTTCCTTCCCGAGCCCTTCGCTCATCCGTCTCCAACTCCCTCAGGGCCAGCCGCTTCTTGAAGCAACGAGCTGGGGGTAGATCTCTCTCTCTCTCTGCGGCAGGGGCCTCCCTCTGGAACAGCCTTCCTGCCTCCCTGAAACTTGAGGAGAACCATCTCCGGTTCGGGAAGCACCTCAAAACCTTCCTCTTTGCTTCTGCTTTCTCTCTCCCTCTCCCCAGCTAAATTCTTCACTAAACTGCACTGAATCTGCAACTGGGCCACTCTCACCGACCTTGGTACTGGGCCCAGCCACTCTCCACTTGCACTGCCTCCCTGGCAACCCCTGCACTGCAGGACTGTCTCTGTATCCCTACAGCCCCCCGTCCCAGCACTTGTCTGCACTTACCTTGCACTTGCCACCAGCTGGCCCTATTTTATTTATTTTATGCTACTTACCTTGTACTGCACTTCCCCCTCCCCTTCCCCTTGCACTTTTTCCCTTCCCCTTACTCCTGCACTTGCGAGATCTAAATGACACCTGGCCTAGTAGGATCGTTGTCGGTCTTCCCCTTGTTCCCCTCTCCATGCCTCGTCGCGCCTTGAAACACTTGTGTTTAGGCACGTTACAAATGCCATATCATATCATACCTGTCGACGTAACTGACATGATCTGTTCAGAGTAGCACGCATGCAGCCCTAGATATCTGGTATTGCTCAATCTCGTGTGTTTAAATGACACGTATCCCTCTAAAAAGTTGCATGTCGATTGCTGGGTGTCGCATAACTAGTTAGCACAAATGAGTCTTGTTCATTAGCATAATTAACCAAAATAATTTCTCCACCAACCAAGAATGCCATGCACCACCACCCACAAAATTGAGAAAAAGCTTTCAATTCTTTCCATGTCCAGGCCGGGTGAGTTTTCCCGTGTGGAGTCAAATTAAGCTGCAGATTCCACTCCTTGTGGTGCTCTTTCGTCAATTCCTTTAGGTTTCAGTTTTGCAACCATACTCGCCCAGAACCCAATGACTTTGGCTTCTAGGAAGCTGCTTGGCAGGTTATGGGAATAACGCTGCATCACTAGTCGGCATCATTTAGTCTGAACTAGGACGGTATCGGATAGTCTCCGAAACTCAATTCTTGATTAATGAAAACATTCCTGGCAAGTGCTTTCGCTTAGGTTCATTTTGCGCCCATCCAAGAAATTCACCTCTAGCAGCACAATGCAAATGCGCCTGCCTTTCCTCTTAAAGTACAGGTAGGGTAAGGTAGGGTGAGAATAAGCTGGCGAGTGACCAGCTTAACAAAACAATAATGTCCTACGGTAGGACAGTTTTTCAAAGAGACTTTATAAAACTATACCTTGGGCAACACAAACTCCATCTCTCACTTTAAGGCGGTACCATCTGAGATATTTGGTAGCAATGACAGAGCAGCCAGGCTTATTTTAGGAGGGAGAGAGGGCTGTAGATAGGTACAAAGAACGTGCAACATACATATGGTCCAAAGAAACACTGATGCATTGTAAAAAAATAATGGTTTATTTTATATATACATAGGTAAAGAGAATTCTTTAGAAAGGTAGGTACTTTTAAGTCAATTATAAAAACCAACACAATACTTGTATGTAAATAAAATTATAAACCTCATTTAGAATAGCAGTATGTAGTACGAGGTGAGTAAAACAACACATTTAAAATGGCTGTATGCTATTCAAGGGGTGTAAAACCACATTAGTAGACATTTAAAATGACAGTGTAATTCTAGTGTAGCAAACCCAATTGGTAGTAAACTATGTTACTTATTCAGTTTCAAGAATAATTTAGTCATATCAACCCTGTTACAAGCAAGTACCTTAAAATACTAAGTAACTTATTCTATTCTGGAATAATAGTTACCCCCCATATTTTCTAGAATAGTGGAATGCAATTCAAAAGTAAATAACTTTGTATGCTTTTCAGAATAGCAGTAAACAATTTCACAGAACTTTGTAATTTATTCTATTTCGGAGATGATCAGTTACAGCGCTAACACATTAGCAAGTAAGTACTTAGCAACACATGTTCTATTTTCTAGTCAGAGGCCGTATTCTTTAAAAGACCTTCCCTATTCTAAGGCATGAGTGATCTCAGAGGCAGAAGGGGTCACTGGTGGTCCAGTGGACAACAGTAGCCAGGTCAGGATAAGGCACAGATGCAAGAAGGTTAGAGCTACAGAGGATTTCTCGTTCAACAAGTAAGTTTAGCCTTGGTGAATAGGCTATATCTCATCATCCAGGCATGGATGGCCACCCATGGACTATGCCTGAATGATGTTTAGACTGAGATCATTATCCTGGACACGACTTCAACCCTAAAAGAATTGAGCCCCAATTACTCTGCCTTCAATATAGACAACAACATTATCACTGTAGCTAAGGAGGTGAAAATCTTGGGTTTCTACCTGGACTCTACCCTCTCTTTCAACAAGCAGGTCACTTCCATGGCCTCGGCATACACCTGTAAATTGATTAGAGCAGGTAAACCCATTCTTGTCTAACAGTTGTATTACCCTGGCCAGAGCGCTAATTTTGTCAAAGTTAGACTATTGTAATGTGCTGTGCATAGGGGCTAATAAACAAACCATTAACAAAATCCAATTCCTCCAGAATAATGCACTTAGAGCAGCACTTGGAATTGCTAGGAGAGAACATATCTCCGAGATTAGAAGATCAAATAATTAGCTCTCAACACTTGACAAAATCAAGCTAAAAGTCGTATCACTTACATATAAATGCCTGAACAAAGAAGCACCTTGCTATTTGACAGAAAGACTCTCCAGGAAATCTTCTACAATAAATACCAGATTATCCTACACTAATTGCCTCCTAGTCCCAAAATTTAAGCTGTCTAGAGTTGGGGTAGTAGCTTCCCGGTCAAGGCAGCCCAATTTTGGAACTCTTTACCCCCTCCACTGGGAGCAGATCAATCTTACTGTTACGCTCACCTGGTTCCCACAGGGGCGTCGATCGGACCCGGACAGCTGCGGTCTCCACCAACGTGATGCATAGTGCAGAGATGACAGTCTGGACTGGCCCGCCTAATCTTGTCTGCTGGACTCGTAGAAGTATTCTCCTGCAAGTGGAGAAAGGGATTTAGCCACCCGTGGACTTTAGTGATGGTCCCCCAACTGTTCTCATTCTCCCCACTAATCACCACCGATATGCCCTCTTGGTAACCTCACCTTGTTTTTAAATGATGAGCTCTCCATCCTGCATGGCATGCAGGGGCGCGTAGATGCCAGTTATTTCACTGGTTTGAAGGTACTGGAGGAGTTCCGGAGGAATATTGACTCCAGTGTCTATAAAGTTCTAAGAGTTCAATATGTCCGATGTTCACTCTTCTTCCATTCCCTCGTTAGATTGCAGCTGGGTCCAAAAGAATATTGCTTGGAGGCAGCTGATAGCGTTCAGGTAATAGTCTGTATTACCAAGCACTGTCCGGTAAAAGTTGCATGAGTTTAACTTGCTGTTTTCTCTCCCTTTATAGATGCGGCATAGGAAGATGCGGCGAATTAAAGGATAATGCCTCCGGTGGTAAAGCAGGTAAGCCTATGGTGGCAAAGAGATTGTCTTTGTCGGTTTTCTCGGCTCACCTTGTTATTCCTTTTGTTTTCCCCCCCAGGTGCTGGGTTTCGACGAAGAAAATGATGGAGGCAGTGCCGAGTCGAAAGATGCTGTGGACTGGTGAGTATAACGCAGCGCTGCTGCTGGCGAAGCGACGCGTGCTGAAATGATGTCCTTTCCAGGCTCGGGGGTGTGCTGGTTCCGGAATCAGGTAAGGAATCAAATAATGTCCCTGATCTAACCTCTTCTCCTTTTGTCTAGGAGCTCCGGATTCGAGGCGGGCGTGGCAGAAGACTGGATGCTGACTTGCAGACACAGTGAGCGTTACACTGCTGGATGCAGAATAACGCGGAGCATGGGCTGCTGTTCAGGCGTGGTTTAAATAGCCTGCAAAGTAGTCCCAGTTAAGATGTTCCCCAGAACCCCACCCGAGTAAAAAATAGTCCCTGTAATAAAATAGTCCCATCCATTGGCTTGGACTCATTTGCAGCAAGGTCTGCATAAGGTAAGTAAAGTCTATGAGCCTGGCGCCTATGGCTGAATCATATGACTGAATCCAAACAGCCCCCAGCCGGGGCTGTTGGGGTTTTAATGAGTATCTGGATGCCTGCTCCCGGGGCTGATGGACTTGATCCGGATGCCCGGGGATAGGCATCATGAAACTTACCAAAACTTCCATCAGAACCTTATAAGATGGTTCAAAGACTCAGACAAGTAAGGCCTGCTCCTGGACACCTATATCTGACCTGATCTGCTTCCATGTAATTAACTTAAAGTGTCTACCTGCCTAGATCTCAAACTTCATTAGTTATATTCTAGACTGTCCATTGTATATGTCCCTATCTCTAACTATTTTATTTATTTTTAATTTCTAAAGCGCTCACACAGCCCGCAGGCATCGAGGCGCTGTTACAGGAATTGTTTGTTTTTTTAATTGCGTTTTTTTTTTTTTTCTTAGTTGCGTATTTAATTTATAACGCACTTAAATACCCAGAAGTTTGTAAGCGCGGACCCGGGGATCGAACCTGTGTTGTTTCGTGTCATCTTGCTTCCAAGACGAACACGTTGCCGCTGAGCTATCCTCTCGGGACGACTATGTCATGCTTATGCTTCCACTTGATCTCTCTGCCTGTACATTGTTTCCGTTTTGTATAATTCATATGTATTGTATTACCCTGATGTGTAACTAACCTGTAAGTTATCTTATGCTATGCGCCCTGATAACCACGGGTCTGGGGCGCAATGCAAATAACAAAACAAACGAGTACAGACTGTAGAGTTAGTAGAAAATATTAAGGGATTTCCTAGAAGGCCGCCTAGATGTGTCCCAGCGTTAATCCTGGGCAAATGGAATGGGCGAACTCCCAACTACAGAAATAACCACCGTAGCCACACCAGAGAGACACAAGACTTTAGTAAGTATTACCATAAGCCACACAGTACCTCGGCAGTGAAGAGCTTGCAGACAGACGCTGTCACAATGCTGCAGCACAGGACCCAGTCTCTGAATTCTTGGACATGGTGAAGTAAGGAAGGACAATGGAAAGACACTGAAATCAGCTACAGCTTTCTTTTCTTCTTCCTCATCTGATTCAGCTCCAGCGGTCGACTTACCTTCTGCTTCTAGATCCAGGCCATTTATTTAGGAACCCAGCCGATCAGTACACATGCTGCACTCAAAACTTCGGGGGGTGGCTGTCCTTTCAGGACAGTCAGCTTACTAGTTCGGACTGGTTCCAGGCAGGCATGTCAGAAGACAAAGGTTTGAGTTTCCGACTACAGAAAGGATTCCGACCATAGACAAGAATCAAACCAGGACCTCCCTCTCCCAGAACAGCAGAAGGACCACAAAAGGACAAGCACACTAAAAATGGCAGGGAAAGAAGCCACCAATGTAGATGAATTGTGACTGTTTTGTGCATTACTGCGAATCGTTTGACAGCCTGCAAGTAAAAATCACACAAAAGTCAGTAGAACATGTCCACTGCCACCAGCCATAGTAGTAATGTTGTGACTAACATTACATAAGCAGTGAGAAAGGGTATACTATTTAACTCCTAAGCACTCCACATAAAGTGGGGTTTTATGATTCACAATGGGGATTGTAGACAGGATAAAAGTATCGTTCTACCCTTGGGAACAGTAGCTCACACAAGGAACCCAAGAGAAAATAAAAGGAGAGCCCACTGCACAGAAAGATCTGTAGTAGGAAAATGCTGATGCCCAACAAGTTATAGGAAAATATAATAATACAAATGTATGGAGAGTCATAACAAGCACAAAAGAAAGGGTGGGTGTGGAAAAAGATTCACACTCACTCAGGAACATAGAAAAAATAATCCACAAGTCCAGTGCTGGGGGTCTCACAGTGCTGAGGGAGATTTTGCATGAAAATAAATATGACTAAAAATGGGAGGAGACCAAAGGGGATTGCTGAACTCCAAATGTTCTTGTTGGATTAATGCATCACAAATGTATTGTACCAGAGATGATTGGTATGATCAGGGAAGTGGTTCTCCAAAGCTTGCACATCACACTCAAGTACCAAAGAAAAGGAGCAGGGGCAAAGACATGTCAACATGTGTTACAGTAATGTTTAAAGCTCTAGTGCTGAATGAGATCTAAATAAATGTGAGTGACGCCAAATGTCAGTGTTTGGACAGAGGCTGTTTAGACAACAGTTAACTTGGTGAAGTCTTGGAGCAAATGTTTTAATGTTATAAAATATTTGAAACCTAATGCTTCTGCTCATAAATTTTTGAGAACTATTAGAGGAACCTTTTTTAGCATGGGAAAACATACCTTAAGAGTTGTTAACAAAGGCCAAAACATGTTTTCTATTACAAAGCAAAGAGCTAAATAAATATTCCTACCTCTCCATGCTCCTTTGCATAGGGTGGTGGTGCTGCGGAAGGGGGAGCATGTGCCGCGGTCGGGGTGGAGGGTTATGGTGCTGAGGAGAATTTTCCAAAGACGGTGATCGGCTACTGTTATCATTGGCTAGAGTAAGTTGCAATGCTGCAGCAAAGCAAAATAAAGAAAGACAATTACTGAAAAAGCAGCAATATCCCAGTGCTTTCACATGCAGTATATCACAAGGGTAACACACAAAGACATCCACCTTGATGATTAGGTAATGGATTAAAACATCTTAAACTGTTACTGAACCAAATCATTAAAAGGACAACTACTCAATGCACAAAACTACAGCAAAGTAAGCAAAACCTTATGAAAAGGAGCACATGACTACCAGTCAATGGTACCCAATTGAGTAAATCGACATGGAAATCAGGTCTCTTGTAACATTAAGTATTTTATTCCAACAACATAAATATGAATTATTTTTTAAGAAGCATGGTTTGATGTTGTTTCACCCATTAGTTTCTATGAGATTTTACAAAATAACGATTCCCTTTTACATACCATGACAGGGGGGTCCTGTCCCAAAGAATCATGCTGAGTCTTAATGAAAAGTCCAAGGATGGTGTTTACAATACAAATGGTCAGAATGGCTTGTGATCTCAAGTTCAATGGACTTTCCTGGTCCTCTGTCCCACACCTCCCCACCCCAAACCCAGACAACCCTACCGGGGTGTTAGTAGCTCAACAATCAATAATCCCCATCTGTCTTCCACTTCTCTACACATCAAGTGTTCACCATAACACGTTGGCTACCTGACTCCCTAAGGAACATTCAGCTTTCCCTCGCCTATACCAGCCTAGTAGTCTCAGGACACAGGGAATGGTGCTTTCTTTTGCCCAGAATCACTCACTTCTTTCAGAACCTCTTACTCCCAACCCTTCGCTATACTAGTGCCGCTGATCTTCTCTCACCGCGTCACTGTCCCTCCAAACTCTCACTCTGCCTTTCTACCTCCAACCTTCAACATTACTTCCTTTCTCACTCCTATTATCACTTGTATCCACAACTGTTCTATACCTCCATCCCTACGTTTGCCTCGTTAGGACAGTTTTTCTGAAGTCCAACTAATGGCTTAGTTAAACCATTCAACTGAGACAGTACAAGACTCCACTCTTAGTATAAGGCTGTACCACCAGAGTTTCTGGTAGCGTAGACAGAGCAACCAGGCTTATCTTGGGAGGGAGGGCTGTAGAATCAGTACAAAGAAATGTTAGTACACATATGGTCCAAAGAAACACTATACATTGTTAAAATAAATGGTTTATTTAAATACACGTAGGCCCAGATAAATCTTGGGGAAAAAGAAGTACTAGCACAGATCATATAAACACATTATAAAAACACAACACTATGCTTTAAAGTACACAGACAAAAGCATAAACCTTATTTAGAAAACTAACAGCATTTCTAGGTAAGTCAGACCTTATCATACACATTTAGTATAGGGCACACCTATCCATGGGGAATAAACCCTAGCAGTTGTATTGTGACGCTCAGCAAGAAAATCACTTAGTAAACCAACTGCAAAGTATGCTTTTCTGAACAGTGGAACACTCATTCAAGGCACAATAGAAACCTATAACTAATGTTATGATAACACACAGTTCTACTAGGCGAGTAGGATATTTTAGTGTAATATTCAATTGCAGCTGCTTCTCAGCACGGTGGAACACAGTCTAAGATAAGCAAGAACTCTTTACACCAATTTACGATTGCATCAGGCAGACCAGGGTCAGCTACTCCTAAGGAACACTTTTGAAGAATGGCACACAACTATTCTAGGCAGGTAAAACCTAATGTTGTAATATACTATTACAGGTGCTTTTCCGATCAGTAGAACACAGACTGAGGGAAGCAATAACTCTTAAACTTATATTAGGATGGCACACAACTAAACTAAGTTAAGTAAAACCGATATACTTTTAAAATGAGCTATCACCAACTTAAAGGTATAGACCCAAGACTGTGTTAGCATCTCTATAAAATATACCAGGGAAAGCAAAACCCAATGTTACACTTTAGGCATGACTCAATGTTATTCTAGGTAGGTAAAAGCTAAGACAGACATATTCTGAACAGGCTATACAGCAAGTTAGGGGAAGCACGACCCAGTTGGTAAACATCCTACACCTATTCTCTGAAAGAAATAGTGAAGCCAACAGCATTACTTTTGGGAAAGAGGCATAAACAAATCCCAGGTGTGTAGAAATAACTTTACATACACTTTTCAGAATGGTGCAACACTCATTCAGGGTAAGTAAGACGTTTTGTTTACTGTACACTCTGAGTTACAGTTACCAACTAACCCTTTCACAAATAAGTACTTTTCAACACTCGTTATACTTTTCAAGACAGAATCAGCCAGGCCGAAACACTAGTGTATAGGCGCGTTATAAATGCCATATCATATCAATCCTTTACTTATCCAGACCTTACCTATTCAATTGCAGGAGTTCACTTAGAGGCAGAAGAGGGACCCTAGTGGTCCTGGTGCCAGCTGCAGGCAGGGTGAGATGAGCGTCTGCTGCAGGCAAAAGTCAGAGTTCCTGTGGAAAACTGTTTAAACAAATAAGTAGTTCACTTTAAAGTTAGTTAGGGCCCGGGGACGTCGGAGAAGACCACCTAGGAGGATTCCAGCAGTAGGCCTGGGTGAACTGGATGAGAGGACTCCCAATCACAGAAAACACCCCAAAAGCTTTATAGAAATCACACAGGCTTAAGGTAAGTAAATAACCCAGCCAACACAGTACCTCATCACAGAAGAATAGTTGCAGCAAGAAGACCTCAGGATCTGCAGCCAAAAACCAGGTTGATGGATTCCTTTGTCATGAAGACGGAAGACGGGACTTTGGAAGAGAATTTGCAGCAGGAATCAACAGAGAACACTTCAGGCAAGAGTGTTTTCATGGCTGGATGCAGCCCTGTGCTTTTGGGACCCTTTTCGGAGAGAAGACTGAATATCGCAGGTCGGAATCGTGTCTCTGCAGTTCCAGCAGGATACCACCAAAGTTTCAGCTTGATTCGGAATTTGGAAGACCGTGCAACGCACAATGGCTCGAAGTCCCAGGGTATTGGGGTATTGCAGCCTGCAAGGCCACAGCACGACGTGGGATAGCTCAGAATGCAGGTCTTCTTGCATCTAATGATCACACCAGGATCTGAGTCGGGGTCGTCCATTTTCGGACCCCAGGTCGATTATAAGGAAGGGTTACAACAGGCTCTGGTTACACAGCAGGGTCTCTGGTCGCTGGAAATCGTTACAGCCTTTGTTTCTTCATCTTACTCTTCGGTTTCAGCTCCAGTGGTCGATTTGTCAGCAGCTTCCAGGTTCTGAGTTTTAATTAGGAACTACAGCACAACCTCTGCATTCTCTTCCCACAGTGTACAGAAAGAGTGGTCTGGCTGTCCAATCAGCACAGCCAGACCCCCAATGGGAGTTTTTTCTTTTCAGGCAAGGTATAAGACAAAGGGTGGTGGAGTTCACGACTCCTCCCTCGCTTCCTGCCTTTCCAGACACTCTGGAGCCTGGGCGGGGAATCCACAGAATTTCCACTGAAGATAAAACAGCCACTGAGGTCGTTCCCACCTAGAATGGCTGGGGAAAACCTCGGAAACAGCGAGCACACAGAAAATGGCAACAAAAAAAAAAAGAAAAAGCCCACCATTTTAGAAAAATGGCAGCCCTTCTGTGCTTTTCCGAGGCTGAATTAACAGCCTGCAAGTAATACAAACTAAAGTCATGAAGGTATAACCACTGCCACCAGCCATTCATGTAAAACTCTCAATTGTAACAAAACGTTACCAGGCAAGTAAGAAAGGAGACACATTGTATCCCCCCTAGCGCCCTCCCCCCCCCCCAACACTCCATATAAGGTGGGGTGATCTGGCTCACTATATAAAATGTAAAGTGGCATGAAAATCTCTCTACTACTTGGGAACTACAGTTCACCCAAGTACATAAAAGAGAAATTAACAGGGGAGCACATAGGGGCAAACCAGCCTTAGCCCAAAAGTTGTAGGAAACTATAACTTCAAGTATACATTATGGAGACATAAAAGGTCACCCATGAACAGAGTAAAAGACTAGGTGAAGGGGGAAAAATCCCCTTCACCTAGGGAAAAGGTAAAATAGTTACCCTACTCAAAGTAAAAGGTTCTGGGGTTGATACAGGTCAAGATGATTTATCAGTGATAGGACAATCTTACCCAACACTCCTCTCCCTCTACTCCGCCGCCTCCTGTTGTGCCTCTCCACTCTACCTCTTCTACTCCCCCGTACTCCGCTACCACCACCTCTCTATCACGGTCCTCCTCAAAGGATATGGTGCCCTGCTCACGTCTCTACTACCGACTACCACTCTACCAATTATGTCCTTCCCCAACTACTCCCGTCACCTTCCATCTTTACTCCCAACTACTACCACCTCCGCCACTATCTCTGCTCCACTCCTCTTACTCATCTCTCACCAAGTGTTTCTGCACTGCTTTCTGCTTTTGCCTCCTCTGATCTTTTGGACATCCTTCTCCATTGCCTGTTCTCACCCAACTAACCCACACCACACAAGTCACATGCAGCTTTTTAAATACCCCACCCTCTACCCCTCCCAGGATCGGATACTCACCCTGTCCAATCACTTACCTAGCTCCAGGGAGAGACCCTAAAGAGTGTTTAAAAAAAAAAAAAAAAGTGCTTGTAAACCCTGCCCCCTTTTCTGGTAAAATCTCTGGCAAGTAAAATGAAAAACTTCTGAGGAACCGGAGTCCCTGTTTTATAAGGCCTTTTGATGGGCCCCCATCAATCTTAATGTCCCTGGTAAGCTGGTGGGAGCCTCATTAATAAGGCCTCCTTTTCTGAATGACGTGTAGATCCCTGGATACTTTGCTGTACCCCTTTCTCGAATGGCCAGTGTTTGGCTGCTGGTTGTCCGCTGCGACAAAGTGTGAACCGCTGCTGCGTGGTGGCTTTCTTCTGCTGTGGCTTTCCAGTCAGTGTTCGCCATCATAATAGGTAAGGTGGGGTGCGGTGTTCTGTACTCGCGGTAGCACCAGTTTAATGTTGACTCCCTCCCGGACACGGCCTTTAAGCAGGCTTGTCACAATACGTATATGTACATTTCTTTACACTGCAAAGCCATCTTTAATTAAATCACTCTCTAATTCATGTGCTCGAACGATCAAAAGAGCCTACGTTTTACATTTAATACATCACCCCCATACTTATTTTCAATCTTTTCATATTAAGATATCAGTAAAATGATAGTTGCACTGGTTATTCACACTTTTAATGTATTCCAGTGTGATTTTAAGCAACAATCTTATGGTTCAACACTATTCAAATGTAGCTCACTCATGCAAACATTAGTAAATTTGGAGTTAAGGTAGCCTGTTCTTTCACACATGTTGGGAGGTGATTTATTGGTTTTCATAAATGTCAATCCCTTGATGCTACTGCGATCCAGATAGACTTGACAGATAATTTTTCAATTCCTTCCACTCTTCCTTTTTCAATTACTTTATTGCAAGAGCAACAAAAATGGAAGTAATTTGCACATGGCATTTCTCCTCCTATTCTCCAATTAAAAACGAGGAGTCAATGTCCTCTTGTGTAGTTTTTGGATCCCCCTCTTTCCACAAATGAGCTGTTTGAGAGCCATCAGGACATGCCGACCAAAGGTTTGGATAATGTAGCCCCTATTGAATACCACAAAATAAAATAGAAACCACATATTGCCTGGTACAAGCAGAGTTTAAATGAAATCAAACACATTTGTAAACTGGAAAAGCAGTAGCCTGATGTCAGGAACTCTGAAGGAGCAAGCTTAAGTAGGAAGAAAATGCTTTCAAAAATGCAAAAATAAAATGCAATTCCCATCTGGTTTTCAACTGAAGACCCAATTCTAAATGTCTGCTGGCTGCTATTGAAAATTTGTCAGCCCAACCCAAATAGCTACTTTGGAAGCTTCTTCGGATCTCGGATAAGTCCAATAATTATGTTATTGTGAATGATTTGTCCATTTGTAAAACAGTTCAACTCCATTCCAATAATGACTATTCCAACTGTGAAAACCATGTTTTAACTCACTGACCCTTGTGCGTGGTATGCTATGCAAATGGATATTTCTGTGTTAAGGGTGCAGTGAGCTGAAACGTGGTTGTAGTGCCTCCTGAATGGGGTATACTCCATATAACAAGTTTATTTGAACCATGTTTGACCTAAGTAGAGGGGTTCCCACACAAGTTTTGTACAATGTGGGATTTGACCCTAAATTAACACAGGTTGATTTAGACCCCTTTGCTCATAACTTGGAGAAGCTCAACTTCACCTCACTGAGGACCAACAAGGCTGAAACACGTGTCTGGGGTTACGGTTGGTACTATTTTTCCAGAGAAGATTTACTTAGCATTTCGGTGCTGGCCTGCTCTTGTGGGATTTACCAGACTGATACACAAAATGTATATTTCTCCTCTGAGAAGGGTGCAGAGAACTAAAACGGCGAGGTAGTGGGGTACAACCCATAGAAAAGGTTATTTCTGAGGTCTGCAACGTGTGGCTCTCCAAATGTTTTTTTTTAACTACATCTCCCATGATACCTCACGATTGACTTTGCTGTATTTGGGATAATGGCAGTTGTAGTCAAAAACCTCTGGAGAGCCAAATGTTGCAGACCCTTGGGTTATTTGAACCATGTTCGCCCTCAGTAGATTGGCTCACACATGTAAATATTCCTTAAATAAAGTTGGTTCTTTAAAACCTATTATTCTAAGGACCTAATTTACAGCCAAAATCATAAAGGGCTTTTTTTTTGTATTGTTCATTTGTAATGCTCATATACACATGTGTGTCTCAAGGCGCAACAAGGCAAGGGGGAGAAGGGGACGATTCAGCTAGGCCGTGTACATTCGGTTCGTGCAAGTGCAGGTATGTAGAACGCTCCAAATAACAGGTTGATTTTAAGCACGGATCCGAGATTCAAACTACTGTTGCTCAGCATGGTCTTGCTTCCAAGACCCCTGCGTTGCCACTGAGCCCTCCTACCTTCAGATTCATTTATTACACCATTTCACATTATGGTACCTGCATTTAAATAAGGAACTTTTCTTAATCAGTTATAAGCGGGCATCATTTTCCCATTATTACATAAAAACAATTCAGACCTGGATGATTTAAAGAACAATTCGCACAGTATCCAGTTTGTCCTTCTTGGGGAAAAACCTAGGGGGAAAAAAAGGCTTATATGGACTTACCTAACACACCAGAACGTTATCAGTTTTATGAAAATAAAGTGAACCTATATTATTAACACCAAGAAACTGAGGATATTCCTTCAGCCCAGAGTCTCCAATGGACTGTGCAAAAGTTGCTGACAAGGGATAACAAGCCAAATAATAAGCGAGCAGCAGTGGAAAGCTGAGAATACTTGGGGAAGCCCTCTGTACGTAAGAGCAGAAGAAGGCGGATCCATCACAGAGCCAGCAAGAGCAGTACCAGCGCAGAACGAGAAAAGTTGTTAGACTGGATTGTGAGAACAGAGAAAATCCAAACAAGTTGGATACGGGAGTTTGATGGTGGTGTGAACATGCAGTAATTGTGGTGTGTAGCCGACCTGCACAACACCATCAGTGGGAGAAAGCAACTTCCGAAGCGAGTCCCGGCAACAGTTCTACCTACTAGGCGAGAGCGGGATGCGAATGAAAGACTTTGCGGAAAGTGAACAGCTGAGCTATCAAGAAGCCGAGGGATAGAGTCCAAAGCACCAAACAGGTGCCAGCAGGTTACCCCTGAAGACAGACAGTAATAGTGGGAACGGAAATACCGGAAAGTTAAAAGGGACTTAGTATACGTTAAACAAAACTTGTCACAGTACTAACGAGAAGAGAATTGGAAATAACCAGATGAATCAGAACTAAATTAATGAAAGTCGCACACCAACGATAGTGGGAGAGAAATAAAGTTGAAATCTTATTTTCTTGTGAAAATGGAACAACCAACCCATATGCCGAAAGAAAGAACAGAAACCAAAGAGATATTTGGGGAGTCAAGACTCGCGAAGTCAGGAAGATAAATATCTGACATGAAAGAGCACCTCAGGAAGAGGTGAACTATACTTGGAAGTTGGGCAACCAAAATTCCCTGAGAAGAGAACCATACGCCATGGGGATCTGGAGTCCTACAAGAGAGGGAAAAGTTACTTGCGCAAAATACAGATACTCTCTAAGAAAAAGAAAACTCCAGACCCCTAAAAGAACTGCAAAACCTAGTCCAAAGGATAAACAGACTATTTACATAAGGTCTATTGAGTAGAACAATATAATCAAGAAAAGCCCTCTGAAGGAACACAGCACCCAGGAGAAGGAACTCATTCTCCTGGCCTTAGTTCTATCAGTGGTAGGGTCAGATATGAGATTTGGACAATGGACAAACATTTTAAAAATTCACTCTGACTGACTTGCACCTTAGTTAGTAAAACAGGTAAGAACACCCCCATGGCCCTACGGAAAGGTGAGCCATATTTTACGTTAAATAATTATATGGTAAAAATATCTTTGCAGCGTCTGCATCATTCTTCTGATCCTCCACAGCAGGCAAACCTTCAATCTTTTCAATCAGGTTTTAGAGCCAGCCATTGTACTGAGACTATTCAGGTGTTGGATAACTCCTTACATATCACTGATGGAGGCAGTACCCGTCTTTTGGTACTTCTGGATTCCTCTGCGGCTTTCAATACTGTGGACCACTCAGTACTTCTCAACAGCTTTTATGCAGCATGGGCATAAGGGAGGTACTATTAAATTGTTTCCGATCATTTCTTTTCAACAGTAATCAAATTGTCAAAATTGGGACCAAAAAGTCTTCCACCACCTCCAGTGCTTTGCAGTGTCCATTAAGGATTGAGTCTGTCACCTATCCTCTTTAATTTTTATACAAAATTGATGAGTGGGAATTTATGTTCCAACTTCATCCAGGATGCAGATGATAAAGAATTATATCAATGTGTGTCAGACATTAAAACCTGGATGGGGTCAGTTCACTTAAAATGCAGTAATTCCAAAACAGAATTCCTATGGTTGGGTTCAGAAATAAACCCTTAATCTCGTCAATGATGTATATGGTCACTAATCCCTGGAAATAGAACACTTGAAGCAATTTTTTGTGGATTATAATCTAGAACTAAGTTCCCACGTGGTGACAAAGTATAAATAATTTCGATTGTCCATTCTTCATAGAATTGAAGTTTTTGCCTCACAATTATTTTGCTCCATTGCTTAATTTTTTTGTTTCATCACATCTTGGTGGAGGCAATGTGATTGATTAGATTCAACTTTCGGACGCCTGAAAATATCCTTCTATTGGGCATCAAAACTGATTGTAGGAGCAAGAAATTGGACTTAGTTACACCCATTCTGAAACGCTTTCCTTACATTCACTTATTTTCAATTTTTGTTTCTGGATTGTCAAAGCATTGTTATTAGATCATAATTAGTATGTTGCAGATAAACCTTGTTATGGAGAAATGATAAGCGGGTGTTGATTACTCGTACATCCATGAATCTACATACCCAAAGCCAGGTCCTTTCTATTGCTGTCCCGATCTTCTGGAATAGTTCACCAATCTCCATTTGCACTGTAGATACTTCACTAAAATTCAGGACTAACGAAAACCTATATTTTTCTAACTTCTGAGTTTCTGGGAAGCTGTTTATGTTAATCTTTTTAGGTTGTGTTTGTACAAAAAGGTGATGGCTGGAAGGTTTTGAATTAGTCATAACCACAGGCTGAGCTCAGGGCAACCCTCCAGACCATCGTTTTTCAGCCTGCCAAGCCATTACAGAAGGGGAAAAACCATATGCAATTCAGGTTTGGTCCTACCCCAAAAGGGGCAGACCAGCCCGACCTGGTAGGTCACATCCCTTCTGCACAAGACCACAAGCATCCCCAGACAGGTTTCAACCTTGTTGGGCATCATCGGTGAGGAGTTGCTTGGGTCTCTAGGCCCGGCAGACTCTGAACCCACGTCTGGAAAACCGGTCCCACTCTGGGTGACTTTAGCAAAAACAAAAGGTGATGGCTAAAAGGTTCTGAATTAATCATAACCACAGACACAGCTCAGGGCAACACTCCAGACCATCGTTTTCAGCCTGCCTCTCTCGTAACGGGACCAATGTCTGGCAGAGCGACTCCCAGGACCCCACTTTTTTGCATATTTAGTTAAGTCTGGGTCTCCCCCCAAGTTACCTGGGGAATCCAGACGTGGGCTGCTTGCTCACTATTCTTAGAGAGGCACAGCACCACCCTACTGAGAAGGTCCAACCAGACCGAAACATGTGTCTGGGGTTGCTGTTAGTACGCTTGTTTAGAGGAGAACTGCTTAGCATTTTGGTGCTGGACTGCCCTAGGGCAATACAAAGACTGATATGTTCTCCTCTGTGAAAGATCATGAGCTAAAGATTCTGGGTAAGTCTCTTGTAACTAATGTCCGGCAGAGGGACACCCAGGAACCCCCTTGTTTTTTGTATGAAAAACATTACATATCTGTAATAATCTTACAGAAACTTGTGTAGGCTTCGATTCACATGCTTTGCATAGGCCGACATCTAGTGGTTGAGGATGAGTAATACATGACGTTTTCGAAATCAAAAAGGGATGTCGACAGGGCGCATTTGTAATACTACTCCTACTGTGACGTGTACTGTACCCATGGTCATTCACGCGTCAAGTTACTCTGATTGTTTATTTCTGACCTGAGGGTATATGAAGTGTGTAAAGGTGTAGGTTGTCTTACCTTCTACTCCCAATGAGGGGAGAAAGGGTGGGCACATGTGAATCTAAGCAGATACAAGCATCAGAAAGACGATTACAGGTATTGTGAGGAATATGAGGGCATCCTCACTTTTCCCCAAAATATCCTGCCCCTAGATGGCCAATGAAAGGCTGTCGCTTTCGGATCCTGACCCTGGGGGTGAATATGCGAGAGAGGATCACCTGGGAGGAGGAGACTTGGTGAGTGGGGATGAAGCACCTTTGGGTAAGACACAACAACCCCAATTTCCCTTTCATCAAGAATAAAACGTTCCCCTGCCCCCCAGGCTTTTATGGGATATTTCCAATCCCTTACCTATTGTGTTAGAAAACCATCTCGCACTGTATACCACTATGGTACTAAGAAAAGGAAGAGACCACATAGGAACTTGCATTCATCCTTTATTAACTCAGACATAAACACCATTCTGTACTGGGATGAGGAAGAGGGATGCCGAGTACCAAAACCGTTGTGAAGTCCATGTGAATGGCCTGCACCTGAAGCCAAAGGGGCGGTATAAATGGCCCAGTCAGGTGAGTCTAATGTAGGAAGTAAGGAGATCGAGATCGCCTGTTAAGTGCTTGCGGACGGAGAAGCCGGATGTGAAGGCGGGGAGATGCGTATCCGAAGCACAGAGATGCTACTCCCAAGCACAGAGATGCTGCAGAGTTGCTGCATTGGAAGCAGAATGTGGCTGGCATTGTCGGAAGGTCTCTGATGGCAGGGTCAGGCTGCCGACCCCCTGGAGTCAAGAGAAAACCCTCTCCGGTAGCCCGTGCTGTCAGAGACCCAGGATGAGGGGCTTGATGAGCCAGGAACAGCAGCAGCCACGAAGAACCGGTGAAAGCGCAGAAGGGCTCAGGAAGACAGCGTACACAGTGAGTCAAGTGCGTCTGAATAACTCCAGGACGATGTGGTGCAAGCCGCCTTGTGAAGCAAGGTCGGGGCGCTCACGAGTGAGAGCAGAGGCAATGTGAATTGCCGGTCCAAAATTGTAAAAAAACAGATGTTTTGATGGCTACAAAAATGTGAAGGTTGATTAAAGGAGCGGTTTATGAATATCGAACTGTACTGAATTGGGAAGGCCGCCGAAGGGCCAGAAAAGCAGTAAACCTGAAATTGAATGTAAGGTGCAAATTCCCAGCAGCAGAGTGTAACTGGGAGTTACGTTGTTTTGATATGCAATATTGACTACCGAACCAAAGGAAAGTAATAATGAGTTAATGCCACGAGTGGAAAGCAGAGAAATGCGCTCCCAGAAAGAAAGGAACTGTGAATAATGAAAACTAAAGAAAGCAAGCATTGTTAATGAATATAAAGAGCTGTGAATTGTACAAGATGAAAAAGTGCAAGCATTGGCAAGGGCCATAAGGAAAAAAAAGAACTGTACAAGTTGAAATGAGAAAGTCAGATAAAGAAGCAATTGAATGATGTCAAAACAAGTGTTGACAAGTACTGCATGCATATAAGTGCAATACCACGGTTGAGCTGAAGCAGTGGTGGTGTAACTGTGGAAAAGAAGCTTATCAGATGTATAGGTTGCATGACCTGCAATGGGTGGACTCTGTGGTCTGACAACTGCGCCTAGACCAACTACACCCCATTAAAGAGAAGACCCTTGACTCATCTATACATTGATGGTTGAATATCCAGAGAAGCGGGTACATTGTGAACTTAGTTGAAATGTATGATTATTGATGAAGGAGCCAAAAAGCCTTAAAGTGGGGACGTACGCAGGGGAATAGTGTTCTGGAAACGGTGAGATACTTGACAGCGTGGGGAAGGGGAACTCCTTGTGATTAAACGTGAACTATTTGGAATCCTGCGGAAGGGTGAACCTTTGTTGCGAGCCTTTGTTTGAACACTTTCATTTGATGCTGACATCCCTACACAGTCTGAACAAATAGATGAGGGCAAGTATAGGTTTTGGACACAGACTGACATTTACTTTGGACTTCCTGATACTGGCCATCCTTACTTTTAGTTAGATAGGGAAACCCCACCTTAGCACAGGGCAAGACAGGCCTTATCCCAACCTCTGATTTTAAATAAAAGGTTTGTAGCCTAGAGTTTCCTCAGTTGTCGGTGTCTACTTCCTGCTGCCTTCACAGTATGTTAAGTTTGTCATATAGGGCTTGTGGTCTGCTTAGAAGCATATGCTTAGCATAGACTAGCTAGCAGCACTAGGGGAAGGACTTGGTTTGTTAGAATGGTCAGAGGCAAAATAAAAGGGTGTCTTTAACACCGACTGTCCTACTTGGCAGTCGCTCCTAGCTTGTGTGTCCACACAGTAATGTTGGGTGAATCTGTGAACTGAGTTCCATGTTGCTGCTCTACAGATTGCCTCTATTGGCAAATTTACCATGAAGGCCAATGTGGAAACAGGACCACATATACAGTGTGCCTTAGGTGTAAAAGGTAGTTCCTGGTTAGATGACCTGTAACATTGTATATGCATTTTACAATCCATTTAGAAATTGATGCTTTGGAGACAGGGTCCCCCTTCTCTCACTGCAGCTAAGGAAACAAAGCACTGGTCCATTTTCCCAATTGGTTTCTATTGAAATAGGAGAGCTGTCCAGTCATGTACTAACATCTAGAGTTTGGTGGGTCTTAAAAACACGCTTGCAGTTTAGATTGGTTGACATGGAATCTAGAAATAAACTTGGGTGCAAATCGGGTGGGGGGGGGGGGGGGGGAGGATGTTCTTAGGACCACTGTGTTCTTATGTATTGTGGCAAAGGTCTCTGAAATTGACGATGCTTGGAATTCACTTTCGCTTCTTATAAAGGTGATGGTTGTATGAAAAGCATTCTTGTGAGTGAGATCTCAGACTTTCCATATGGATGAGTTTGAAGGGGGGGTGGGGGGACACACATAGCCTTACTTAAAACAATGTTTAAATCCTACGCTGGGGTTGCATTTGCAATCAGGGGTTATAGTCTTTCCACCCCTTCCATGAATGCTTTCACAACTGGAATCTTCCACCATGAAACCTTGCTTAATGATGTTGTGTATGCAGATAGAGCAGCAAAATGGACTTGCAATTAACTGAACACTAGACCACGTAGATAGTGCACTATGCTAGAAGGGGGAACAGTCGATGGGATTTACATTAGACCTTCTACACCATTCTACAAATCTATTCCATTGGTTAATGTAGCAGAGCCTAGTGTTTAGTTTGTGTGCTTTTTTTAATATATGTGCATCAGATAGGTAAATTAAGATGGCCGAACTAGGACTTCAGGTGCCAAGCTGTTCATTTTTCTGGTCGGAGGATGTGGTTGATGGGTTTTACCTTCTCCAGGTTGTCTTTTGTACACCACTGAAGTGCCAACACCACAGAATACAAAGCTACCCCCATACTCTCCATCCTCTCGCGTAGGAGACTCAAAAACACTGCCCCCACCCCTTTTCTGACACAAACACCTCACCACACAATATACAACAGACTAATGTTAAACCAGTGTACCGGATATGTCCCAACCTGAGGGTGAGGCAAAGTCAGGTAATTGACTCAAATCACACACACCTGATGGCCCTTCCTTTTCCCCACAGGGATAAAAGATGGAGCAAGAGTGCAGTACGAGCAAGGCGAGCACGGCAGACAGCACAACGAGACGGCTACCATGCGACAATTCAAGAGAAAGGCGTCAGGAAACGACAGGGTGGCGAGGAGAGAAGTGACCTTGATCTTTTGTCCCAGACCTGCAGAACCTTCATGGAAGAGAGCCTAAGACCGCGAACACTAGCACAAGTGTCCTGCAGCAAATGTCAGCGATACACGCAGCAAGCCTACGCCGACAAGCAGGAGCGAGGGAAGCTATTGCATCTGTGGTAATGGCCTTGACTCAAGAAAAGCCAAAAAGCCAAGCGGTCCATCACAGCCTTTGACCGGACTGGAAACTAGGCTTGATTTTTTACTTGTTGATATAAAACCCTTGATGATACAGGTTTATTGTTTTTTTGTGCATGCTGCCGACACATCTGTGGTGTGCCTCTTGTCAGCCATCATCCAGATAATGGTACACTGGGATGGTCTGCTTAGGTGTGCTGCTACTACAGTTAGACAATCCAGAAGGGTAATACATTGAATTGGTAGTGTGTGGAACCCACCTTGAATATTAATTTCTGTGAGCTGGCAACATTGAAATATGAAAGTGTGCCTTTTTTATATCCAGTGTTGTCACGTTATCTCTCCTTTTCAGTGAAGGAATGACTTCCTGCAATGTCATTCTGAACTTTTGAAGTTTGACATGTGGTTGAAGGTCTTAGATCGAACACTGGACATTTGGCCTTGTCTTTCTTTAGAACAAGGAAGTACACAGAATAAATACCCTTGCTTACCTCCGACTGAGGGAGGAGGTCTGCCCCCCCCCCTTTTCCAGAAGAGCTACTACCTCTGCTTGGAGGATCTGTGGACGTTCTAAATGCAAATTCTTGTGTCTTGGGGGATGTTTCGTGTGGTATTTCCCCTAACTCCACGCAATAGCTGTCTTTGACAGTTGTTAGTAATCCCCCCCTCCCATACGTGGGCTAACTGAGAGACGTGACCGCATACAGGGGTGAAATGGGAGGGAACATGGTGCAGCAAGTCACTGCTTGTTGGGGGTAGCTAACCCTCTGGTGGTTTGGCCTCTACCCCTACTATGCCCTTGCATAAATTGTCTCTGGAAGGAGGACTGAGAGGTTGACAGGTGTCCCGATTAGCTTACCATAAAATGGGACGTGTCCTTGATGAATAGCTGGACTTGATTGATGTTCTTGCATATCGTTGCATACGAAAAGTGTGCAGATTGTCATACGACCCTCGCTGCATGGATTTAGTAGCAATTTGTCAAAGTCTTCAAGGTCTCATGGTCCTTTTTAGCTGTCTCTAGGGCAATGTCTACTGCCTTGCCAAACAGAATGTTGTTAAGTGTGACTTGTTTTTCAGGTTTGAACCCCGAATTCCTGCGCCACACGTGGCCCTTGATAAGGGTTCCCTCTGCTACCACTCTTTCTGCCGCATCTGCTGCATCAATTGAGTTCATGATAATGGCATTTGCAGTCTGCTTACCCTCAGCTAGTCTTAAGAATCTGAGCGTATAGGCTTTGGCACCCCACTAACCTGCTCTTCTACCTGATCCCATTGGGCGCAGTTAAAGCTGGCCATCAGGTTTGTATGTTAGCAATAAGCATCTGGAACACAGCTGACATTGTGACCTCCTTCCGTAGATCATATTTCTTCTGCTCTCCTTATCTGATGGTGGCCAGCTCTTTTGCAGGTGGTAGTTACCACTAGAGAATCAGGTTTCAAATGCCTTTTAATAAAGAACAGTCTGTAACTGGTTTAAAACGCTTTTCTATGTGCGGGTTGACTGCTCTAGTCTGAGCAGGTATAAAAAGGGAGGGTACGAGATGTCGAACCGATTTCAATAATGGGATGTACTTACCTGGTTTTTCCCCATTGAGGATGTCATCAACAAAGTCAGTGTCTTCCCCTGACTACTGTGTGTCGATTTTAAAAAGATCTGCGGCTTTCTTAAGAAGGTCATTATAGATTAACTGGTCATCAATAGGTGATGTTGAAACAGCGTCATGCTGGCACAGCGGTCAAGTGGCACAGCGAGTAGAGCGCTCGTTTTGACATTGTGCAGAACTTGCTAATGCAGGTTCGAATCCCGGCAGGGCCAAACTCAGCCTTTCATCCTTCAGAGGTCGATAAATGAGCACCACACACCGTGTGTAATAATAAGCAGCGCTCAGATACCAGAGGGTTCGTAGCGCTATATAAAATGCGAAATTATTTTATGTGACATCTGGAGAGGGGACTGTATAATCAAGGCATAAAATAAGCAGTGTTGCATATCAATTTGCTGTGCAATTCCATAGGATTGCTAATTAAATTGGCACTTGTGTAGCAAAGTTAGCTATTCAAGTTACCCTGTTCAATGGTGCCCTGCACCTCTCACTCCGAATTCCTCTCTGGCTCTCAAGACTCGCGTCACCCTCTTCTCTGTTCACTGCAAGTTCCTGCAGGCTAATGGAGAGAGAGAGTGCAATAGTAATGATCTCCTTCACAAGTGCCAAACGCCTGTGTGGGAGTGCTAGGCATGAGGCCGTTTCTTTTTCAAACAATTGAAAAGCAGAAGTAATCTGAATGATATTTTTTTTAAGCAAACTATATTCTGTTTGGCAAAGACATATTTTCTTTGGCAAAGACCAATATGTATAACTATTAAAAAGCCAAGCAATTCCCTTCCTGGAAATGTAAGTTGTTGCATAATGCAGAGCTTAAGAATTGCTTCTGTAAAACACTGCATTGTCTCCATAGTTTAAAGTAAAGTTTAGGTTACTGTATATAAATCTGTCAACTAGATTTCTTTTTTGTTGGGGAAAGATGCACATTGTTGAGTGAACACTTTTGAAAATGATTGCTCGGCCAACGGCTGTTAATGGCAAATTTAGTTCTGTGACCTGCTGGTTGCATTGATCTGTGCTACTGGACGCATGAGCAGTTTTATACCAGTTAGCCTGACAGTGAGATGGCAGCAAATGTTTAAGTTACTTACTAACTATTGTTCTCCAGCATGGATCTGGCAGGGATTCACATGCTCATGACTATTCCCCGTCAGGCTGGCAATCCTCAGTAAAAGAAAACACTTTCCCTTCAAAACTGTATTTCTCATGTAAACCAATCACTGTCCTCTGGGTCATACTGCCCCCATCCAATGACAATTCTCTCCCTAAGCCCCGCCTCTCACAGCCATCTTCAGATTTGGTAAGCAAGTAACGTGGGAGGGTTTGCACATGAGTCCAAGCTGGAGAACAATAGTTATAGGTAGGTAACTTAAACCTTCGCCGGCATGGGTTCACATGCTCACGAATAACTAATACAAAGCAGTACAACATTAAACAACCATGGGAGGTGGCAATGCTCAACAGAAGCAATTAACGCTTACCTCTGGTACAGACTCACCTCATGCGAACAGGTTGCGTAGAACTGCTTGCCCGACTCTGGACTCCTCCCTGGAATCCCTGTCGTGGCAGTAGAACTTAATGAAAGGTGTGAGTGGACCTCCACGTAGCAGCCCTGCAGATGTCCAGCAGGGGCACATCAGAAACAAATGCCATCGCTGCAGCGATTGCTCAGGTGGAGTGGGCTCTCGGACAGCCTGGCAGTGGTTGGTTCGCCAGCCGATGACAGCGCATGATGCAGCCGGAGAGCAACCTAGAAATGGAAGCCATGGAGAAGGCCTAGCCATGGTTCACAGGACCAAAGTTCCCAAACAATTGAGGTCTTCAGAAAAATCATGCGTGTTACGTAGAACTTCAAGGCACGAGCAATGTCCAACGAGTGCAAGGCCATCTCCGCCGGCGATTAAGGTTTCGGGAAGGAAACGGGCAACACCAAAGGCTTGTTGAGGTGGAATTCTGACAGAACCTTCAACATGAAAGAGGGGTGTGTCCGCAGTACCACCCTCGAGTCGTGGAAAGTTAGGTACGGTTGCTTGCAGGGTAGGGCCTGGATATCACCCATACGTCTGGTAGAGGTGATGGCCACAGGAAAATCTGTCTTCCACTAGATAAACTTGAGTGGGGTCTGATGCATAGGCTTGAGGGGGCCGCCCAATGCCGCCACAACCCCATTGGAGCAACAGCCTGGTCAGAACCACAGAGTTCCCACACTAGGGCAAAAGCCTTCAAGGGTCTCCCTCGAGATCTGGTGTAGAGTGAGATGGCCGACAGATGTACCTTGATGGATGTGTGAGCCAGCCCAGCTTTTGCAAAGGACAAAGTACGGAAGAACCTGTTAAGCCGTGAAACGCAGAGGGGTAATATTCTGCGACCGGCACCATGTGATATGATATGATGTATGATATGGCATTTGTAACGCGCCTATACACAAGTGTTTCAAGGCGCGACGAGGCAGGGAGGGGGGGGAACAAGGGGAGACAGACAACGATCCTACTAGGCCAGGTGTCACTCAGATCGCGCAACTGCATGGGTAGGGGGGACGGGAAAAGTGCAAGGGGGAAAGGGAGAGGGGAAAGTGCAGTACAGGATTAGTAATGAACAAGATAAATAATAAGGGCCAGCTGGTGGCAAGTGCAAGATAAGTGCAGTCAAGTGCTGGGAAGGGGGACTGTAGGGAAGTGCAAGGGTTGCCAGGAAGGCAGTGCAGGGGAGAGTGGCTGGGCCAAGGACAGAGATTGGCGAGTGGCCCAGTTGCTGATTCAGTACAGTTTCAGTGATTTAGCAGGGGAGAGGGAGAGAGAAAGCAGAAGCAAAGAGGAAGGTTTTGAGGTGCTTCCGGAACCGGAGATGGTTCTGCTCAAGTTTCAGGGAGGCAGGAAGGCTGTTCCAGAGGGAGGCCCCAGCTGCGGAGAGAGATCTCCCCCCAACTCGTTGCTTGGAGAAGCAGCTGACCCGGAGGGAGTTGGAGGCGGAAGAGCGAAGTGCTCGGGAAGGAAGATATTTAGGAAGGGAGAGTTGAAGGTAATATGGCCCCAGGCCCCAGAAGGCCTTCTGGACAATGCAGAGGGTTTTGAACTTAATCCTGGCAGCCACAGGGAGCCAGTGTAGCGATTTCAGTCCTGGAGAGATGTGGCAAATGCTTCCACTTATGGCCGTAGCACTTCAGAGTCGACGATGCCCTGGCCTTGGCGAGTACTTCCCTGCAGTCTGCTGGCAACTCAACCTCCAAACATTAAGGCTACAGGAGCCAAACCTTCAGGTTGAGCGGTCCAGGGGCATGATGAAGGATTGCGCCCACCTCTCTGATGAGCAGATCTAGAAACACTACAAACTTGACTAGAGACAACACTGACAGGCTAAGATCCGGATACCAAATCTGCCTCGGCCCCACCGGGGAAATGAGTACCATCTTGCATCAACACTGTCCGAGTCTGTTGATGACACGTAGCGGGAAAGGTAACGCGTACAGAAACAGCCCTTCCACAGGAAGGAAACCACGTCCCCCATGCTCCTCGGCTGGTATCTGCTACCAAATCTCTGTTATTTGGAGTTCATCACCATAGCAAACAGATGGATCTGGGGTCTGTCCACCTGATCCTGACCAAGTTCCCACTCGTTGCAGGAGCGCAGTTCCCTGCTGAGTGAGTCGTGATGGTGTTCTTGACTCTCGCCAGGTGGAGAGGGAGGAGGAACATCCCCTATACGACGGCCCAGTGCCACAAGTTCTGAGCTTCCTTGGAGAGCGCTAGGGAACAAGTGCCCCCCTGCTTCCTGATGTGAAACATGGTGGTGTTGTCCGTGAAGATCCTCACCACCTTGACTTTCAGAGATGGTAGGAACGATTTGATGGCCCAGAACACTGCCCGTAGCTCCAGAATGTTGATGTGCAGATCCTTCGCCTCTGGCAGACACAGGCCTCGGGCGTGCAGACGTCTGGTGTGCACCCCCCCCAACCCTCGCAGGTGGTGACAGTCTCCTGAGATGGGTTTTTTTGTAATCCCGTACCTTGGGCGATGTGGGAGCGGGCCCGCCCCACCACTCTATTGCCTGCCGGAACTTGTTGAGAGGGATCTTGTCCGTGAAATCTCTAGGCACCTGTATCCACAGGCATTCAAGAATTCCTGTAGGGGTTACATATGCAACCTACAGAGACTGACGAGGTATATGCAGGAGACATGCCCAGTAAAGATATGATGGCCCGCACCGTAGCGCTCTTTGCTGACAGGCGCTGCACCTTTTCTTGAATGGCTGCTACCCTCTCCTCCGAGAGTGACGCCATGCTAACCACTGTGTTGAGTCTGGCGCTGAGGAAAAGCGCATTCTGCAATGGCGTTAAGCAGGACTTCAGATAATTGACAGAAAATCCCAGGTCCTTCAATAATCGAACAGTCACCTTTGTGTGTTTGCAGCCAGCTCCTGCCAGCGGGCGCGTATCAGCCAATCATCCAGGAATGGATATGCGTGTATGCCCTGCAAACAGATGGGCCGCCAATGGTGCCATGCATTTTGTGAACACTCTTGCCGACTTCAAGCTGAATGGTAGAGCCGAATGGTAGGGCTGGCCCAGCACCATCACACTTGTGAATGGGGATGTTAAAATAGGCGTCCTCCAGATCCAACAACCTCAAGAAATCCCCTCATTCCAGTTGACAGCGCACGTGTCGCAACGTTACCATACTGAATTTTTGGAATTTTAAGAATTTATTCAGAAGGCATAGGTCCAGGATGGGTCTCCAGCCCCCACTCTACTTTCTGACCAGAAATCATCTGGTATAGACTCCTGAGCCCCGAAGCCATTTGGGAACAAGCTCCATCACCCATTTTTTGTAACATGACTCGCACCTCTTGCAGCAGCGGAGGGATGTGCTGCTCCTGCCGGGGAACCGCCGGAATACGAGGACACCTGCGTTTGAACTCCAAGGTGTGCCCGTTGGCAAGAGCTTCCAGCACCCATCTGTCGCTGGGGATCTTCCTCCAATCGCTGACAAACCTTGTCAGCCAGCCTCCCACCGGGGTGCATGAGTGTGGCCCGACGTCTTGCCTGGTTCAGGCCTGCTTAGGCGTCGGTGTCCTGCCCTGCAGGTGATGCTGTCCTCCACTGCCGTACGCCTGGGAACAGCCCCTGCAGGCTTCTTGCGTTGAGGAGCGGGAAGACTGTCTTTAAGACATGGAGAAACCCTTTGATGACCTGCTCGATTTTCCCCATAGAGGAGCAAAAAGACGAGTGGTGCTGCTGAAGAGTGCCAAGGGAGCGGGCTGTCTGTTTTGTTGGCATAGACAGACTCGTCGACCGCCTTCCCAAATAGATTCTTGCCATCAAAGGGCATGTCCAGCACCTTCCCTTGGACCTCCTGACTGAAGTTAGTGGCCCTTATCCATCACTGCTGACGAGGCAGGCACCATTCCCCATTTGCCGAAAACCTGTGTCTGCGAAGTCCACTGCCAACGTGATGGCATGGTCCAATGCCACTTACCCTTCCTGAAAGATGGTGAGTGCTTCCATCTTCTGATCAGGGAGGAACTCTAGGATCGGTCCTAGCTTGAACCACAATTCCCTATCGTACCTAGCTAGGATCGCCAAGGCATTTACCGCATTCATTGTGGACGCCGCCGTGTAGATCACTTTTTTACCCCATGGCATCCATCCGTTTTCCCCCTCGCTGTCCGGACGGACTGATAACAATGAGGCCAGGTTAGCCAACAGTTTACTCGCTGCTGCCGCCGACACCACAGAGTCCTGTGATTGTTGCGACCTCAGGCACTTGGGTGCAGAGTTGGCACCCTGTGATGCAGTGAAGGATTGGACCATTGTAGACTCTGGAGTGGCCCGGCATCACAGCAAGCAGAGGACAATAGGGTGATGTCACCAGGGAGGGAGTGAATTGATTGACGGTGATTAAGAGCCAATCGGTGGAGGGGAAAGAAGTAAAGGGCTTTTCTCTAATCCTGGCGTTGTTGTGGTTGGTTTTTGAACAGGGACCGAATCCAGAAGAGGAGGAACCGTCTTATGAATGGGCGTACTGAAAGCCCTAAGAAAATCCTGTTGAGAAAAGTTGTTCCGGCACCGGTTGTGCCCAGTTTGAGGAGGAGGAGGCACGTTGCCGAAATCCATAAGTTGCGTCGCACCTGGTTGTGAAAAGAGGGGGCGAGAGGGCACCTCGCCGCGGGGCCCTCCCTCGTTTGGGGGAGAAATCCCGATGACGAGCGGCTGGCCGGGGAATCCCCGAGAAGATGCAACGCTACGTGTAAGCGAACAGCTGGTGCGTGGCTGAGCGAGGGAGTACCCGACCGAGGAGCCGGAGGGGCAGCACACGCCGCTGCAACAGCTGATCGAGGGGACAATAGAAATCAGGAAGAGAATTAACCGAGTGACCGAGGAGTTGATACAAACGAAAATACAGCAGAAAGACGGTGAGGCGCTCGGCGTAGGAGGAGAGTCCATATCGGGAATTTTGGGGTAACGGGGTACGAACCCACTGACCCAACGTATAAGCTGGGAACGAACAGAGAGCCCCTCTGAGAACTGAGACTGTATATGGCTGCGAAAACCCCTTTGCTAGAAAAACTCGCCACCGACCCCGAAATTCTAAAGAGACTTCCTTTTTCCCATATTTCTTTAGTGCCAGTTGAGAGTTGAACTGAATAAAAGAAATCTGTTAACCAATCGGCCTCAAGAGTGTTTATCCCTCCCGCTAAGTTGTGACACACCCCTATGCTTCTTTTCCAGTCTATCCCTCCCGCTTGCAAGGGTCCTTCATGAGGCAACACCCTCCTCCCAAATATCGTTCAGAAAAGGCACCGCCATGATAGACTTCCTTTTGGCCTCTTGCCTTCGATACAAGAAGCCCTCCCTTCTTGGTTTCCTCGGGTACCATCTGGAATAGCTCGGAGGCCCTGGCGATCATGGAGTGGAACGATCCCACCTCATCCAGTGGCGAGACTATGAGTAGCATCCAAATGTGGCCATTCATTGTCTGCTGGGACGAAGTCTTCATCCCTACTTGTGGCCGTATCCGTCACAGTACCCGTCTCCGGGTCTGCCAGGGGAGTTGCGGAGGTTGATACTGGGGCGTCAGATGATGCTTCTTTTTAGGCAGAGGCTGATCAGGAGCCTGAGGTACTACAGGAGACGGCACCCCTTCCAGGAGCTGAGGAATGTGCTGCTCCTGACAGGACACCGGTGGGATCCGCGGACACCTATGTTGAAACTCCAGTGTGTGTCCTTGGGCGAGAGCGTCCAGCACCCATCCGTCAGTGACCTTCCACTCGCTGACGAAACTCGCCAGCCGGCTGCCCATCGAGGTGCACATGTGGGGGCCCGATGTTCTGGGCCAGTTCAGGCCTGTTTCGGAGCCGACGTCCTGCCCTACGGGCAACGCTGTCCTCCGCTACTGCAGGCCTGGGAACGGCCTCTGTAGGCTTCCTGGCTTACGGGCCGGCAAGGTTGGCGGTATGAAGAGGAGAAACCATTGGATGACCTTCTAGACTTTCCTCTGGAGGAGCAAAAAGAAGAGCGTTGCTGTTGGAGTGCCCAAGGAACGGGCGGTCTCTGTATCCGCCTTGATGGCATGGAGGGACTCGTCAATGACCAACCCAAAAAGGTTCTCTGTCGAAGGGCATGTCCAACACCTTCGTCTGCACATCCTCCAGCCTTGCCGACTGTGAGGAACTCATGGTGACAAGTAAGACAGACACAAGTGATCACAGTTCAAGGGTGTTTATTGAACAATGAATACTGTATGCAGGGTGGAAAAACCCCTAACCTAAACCTAAATATAATACGGGAAAAAGCTTCAACTTCCAAAAGAGAATGAACGCAGTCCTAGTAGCGTTGTGTCAAACAAAGTTCTATACTAAGAACCCTACTGCCAAACATCACAACTAATATGAAATGGGCTGTGGGATAATACGGCAGGATGGGATATCTTGGGCTCCCTTCCCCACATTTTAGACACAGGGTAAGATGGAAGCTCGGAGCACCGTACTGTCTCTGGCTTTTCCGGCAGCTCTCTGGACACTTGGAGCACAGTGCAGTTTTGGGCTTCTCCAGCAGTTACAATGGCAACTCTTAGGAAACACTCTCGGACCTTCAGTAATCAGAACCATTGATTGCCAAGTCTCATTTCACTTGAAAGTCTCTTGCCTTCAGGGACCCAACGTGGTCAAACAACACAAAAATTCCTTTAACAAATAAAGTAATTTTCCAATGTTCACTAGGTGACGATTCACCCCTGGGTTCCTCCTCTTCTGGGGGCTGACCCTTCTCAAATGTATTCCAACAAGACATGCATTACTCACCGTAATAGCATTTGTGATGATTGTATCTCCTTAGATTCACATGCTGTGCATGTGGTCCGACATCCATTGGTAACCGCGGAGTATTGCATCTTGTCTTTCGAAAATCAAAAGGGGACGTCAGCATAGGCGTGTCTGTAACACTATCCCCAACGTGACGTGTAGTGTACTTAAAATCCCTCACGTGCAGAGGTCCCTCCGATTGTATTTTTTCTGCCATGAGAGAGCCCAAGGCTGACGTGAGTGAGTACATCACAGAGAAAGTAGTAAGACGTCTATGTTCCTTCCACCCGAGCGGGAAGGAAGGGTGGGCACATGTGAATCTAAGCAGATACAATCATCACAAATGCTATTACGGTGAGTAATGCATGTCTTCTGATGCTTGTTAATCTGCTTAGAATCACATGCTGTGCATAGACTAGCGAGCAGTACCCAGAGTTGGAGGTGGGTTGTGAGAAGGAACAGTAGTGAAAAGATGTCTTTGTTACACTCTTGCTAATAGAGAACTGCCCTTCAAGCCTAGAGCATATTGTACTTCCACAGTGCCTCGAGTAGAAGGTGTGATGCATTTAACTATCCACCTTGAGATAGCTGACTTAGACAGGATCACCTTCTCGGCCAGCTGTAACAAACGAAAAATTGGTTTTGTTTTCCTCAGTGGTTTTGTTCTTTCCAGGTAAAAAATGACTGCCCTGCACACATCTAACGTGTGTAGGCTTCTTTCGGCCATGTTAGTGGGGTTCTGGAAGGAAGTGGGCAGTTCTATTGACTGGTTCAAATGGAACTTGGAAATAAATGTAGGCGCAAATCAAGGTTGAGTGCGAAGAGCCACCTTATCTCTGAACAGTAACGAAAGGGTCTAGTACTGAAAGGGCCTGTAGGTTCACAAAACCTTCTAATAGAAGTGATAGCCACTAGGAAGGCGGTCTTATAGGTAAGGTCTTTTATACTTGCCTTGAGCATAGGCTCAAAGGGGGACCCCATGAGTCTAGTCAGAACCACATTTAAGTCCCATCCGGGAGCTGGGTTAGAAATGGAGGGACAAATCCTTTTAACCCCTTCCATGACAGCATTGATAACTGGTATTTTCCACCACAACACCTTTTGCTGTGACGTAGTGTAGGCTGAGAGAGCAGCTAGGTGAATCTTTAGGGAATTAAAACCCAGGTATGAATCCAGTAAGTGGGTCAGGTACAATGCAATGCGAGTAGGAGAGCAGTCAATGGGATTGACACCCTTGGCATTACACCAGATAAAGTGCTTACAATTACTGCAATAGCAATAACAGGTGTTGGGTTTCCTCGCTTCCCTGAGTATGCCCATACATCTCTGAGGGAGTTGAAGGTGTCCGAACTCTAGGACCTCAGGAGCCAGGCTGCTAAATTCAGAGTTTGCGGGCATGGGTGCAGTGCTTCTCCCCTGTCCTAAGATAACATGTTGTACGGCAGGGCAGTTTAATAGGAGGGGAGAGGGACATCTCCATTTGCTGAGAACCAGGGTTGGTGGGCCCACATCATGGCGACTGGTTCCTGGTGCATCTCGTGCATGATCGATCTTGTCAAGTAAGGGAGTCTGGGGGGTGTAGACAAATTTCCCTGGCCATGCTATCCTGAGCGCGATCCCCTTGGAGCGGTTCTGTGGGTACCTGGAGGCGTAATCTTGGAATTGAGCATTCTCCAGAGTTGCGAACAAGTCTATCTCTTGGAAACCCCATTCTGCGAAAACGTTGAAGACTATGGCGGTCATTACAACCTTGGTGCTAAGTGCACCAACTTTACCACCATGGTGTAAACTCCGTTTACACCATGGTGGATGGCGGATTTACCGCCCCATTCCAAGGTGAGTGGGGCGGTAAATACCCATTTCCCATTTTCCCTTCCCCATTCCCATTTTTGCCCCTTAGGGCATAATGGGAGTGGGGAAGGCGCTAATTACGCCGCCGTAATTTACGGCGCCGTAATTAGCACCATGGCGGGTTAGCGCCATGGATTTTAACGCCTGCTAAAAGCAGGCGTTAAAATCAGAATCAGGCGTTAAGGGTTAACGATGGCGTTAACCCTTAACGTCCGAGTTGTAATGAGGGCCTATGTCTTCGTGTAGTTGCCGTTCCTACTCTACGGGCAGTGGGAAATCTCTGCTGAGCACGTATGCCAGAACGTGTTGAGACAACAGGAACATTCTGTGATTGAGAGCCCATATCCAAATGTTTTGGGACAGCTTGGATAGCCCTGGAGAGTGTGTCCCCTTGTTTGTTCAGGTAGTACATGGCTGTGGTGCCGTCTGTCAAGATCAGGACTGTCTTCCCTTGCAACTGTGTCTGAAAGGCTTTCAGTGCTTTGAATGCCGCTAATAGCTTCAACAGATTTATGTGGTTGGATGCTACTTTTGGGGACCACACACCATGCCCCGTCTGCTGAAGAGGTGAGCCTCCCCCCCACCCTGTGAGAGATGCGTCGGTCGGGAGAGTGGCTTCTACTGCGGGGATGGTGAAGGTTTTCCCCTTCAAGAGGTTTTCCCTCGACCACCACTGCAGAGAGAGAACGAGGGCTGGCGAGAGAACTACCAGATCTTCCCATTGTCCACTGGCCTGACGCCACTGGCTGTTGAGCCACTCTTGCATGCGCAGGCACGCGTGATGAACTAAGTAAATGCAGGACGCCATAATCCTTAATAGTCGCATGGCCTTGCGTACTGTCACTTCCCGACTGGCTACATATTGAGGGATCTGAAACAGCATGTTTTGAACCCTCTCGGAGGGGAAGATGAGGCCATCTTTTGTCTGAATAAGAGCCCCTAGAAACTGTTTGACTTGACTGGGGTATAGGCTGGATTTCTTCTCTATGGAGAATCCCAGACTGAATAAGAGGTTTATTGTCTTTGGAGTGTTGAATAGGCATGTTTCGTAGGACTCCCCTGTTATGAGACAGTCTTTGAGGTAAGGGTAAACCTGGACAGATAGTCTGTGCAGGTGTGCTGCCGCTACTGTCAGTACCTTTGTAAACACCCTCAGCGCCGAGGCAATGCTGAAGGGGAGTACCGAGAACTGATCGTGCTTGCTCTCGACCATGAACCTTAGGTATTTTCTGTATGCTGGCAACATCGAAATATGTAAGTATGCATCTTTCATGTCCAGTGTTGCCATGTAATCCTCCCGTTTCAACAGCGGGATTACTTCCTGTAAGGCGTCCATACAAAACTTTTGAGGTTTGACAAACATTACCTGTTCGCTGGGCGAAAGTCTAGCACAGGGTGTATGGCGAGATCCTTTTTGGGTACAAGGAAGTAAAATGAATAAATACGCTTGTTTACCTGTAGAATAGGGACGACTTCTATGGAGTCCTTTCCTAGAAGGGTCTGCGCCTCTTGCAGTAGGATTTGCAGGTCGTCTGACATCAGACGTCTTGGTTGTGGCGGTCTGAATTGGTGTGGTCGGGCAAATTCTATACAGTACCCGTGGGCGACCGTTTTGAGAACCCACTGGTCTGTTATCTCCTCCCATGCAGTAAGGAAAGATGTTATACACCCGCGACCGTGGTGGCATGGGAGCCGGACCTGGATCCGCAGGTCACTTCTGACTAGAGGCCGTAGCGCCTCTGGGGTTGGAACCTTGTCCTCTACCTTTCCCATGCAGCGGTCTTCTGGGTGGATATGTGGTGGAGGTATTAGCCCCTTGTCCCGAATTCCAGTTATTTCCTGCATTATACTGGTTCTGGGGAAAAGATTGCCCACGAAAAGAACGGCGGGAGCCACTTCCTCTGAGTAATTTGTTGAAGGGACTTAAGTGTTTCATGTTCTTTCTTGGCTGTTTTAAGAGCATCGTCCACTGCCTTGCCAAACAGGTTGGTCTCCTCAACAGGTTTGTTCATCAGTGCTGCTTGGGTCTCTGGCTTGAAACCGGAGTTCCTCAGCCATGCATGTCTCTTGAGCAAGGTACCATGTGCCAGGGTTCTCCCCGCTGTCTCGGCAGCATCCACAATGTTTTTTAGCACATTCTGGTTTACCTGCTTGCCTTCAACGATGGCAAGCAATTTTTGGTCCATGTAGGTTCTGGCACTTCTTGAAGGCCTTCTTGCAGAAGGTTCCACTGAACGTCTGCATAGCTGGCCAATAGCGTGGTGTTACTGGCTATACGGGTGGAAAACTCAGCAGCAGTTGTTACCCTTTTTCCCAGTGCATAAAGTATTTTGGACGCCTTATCTGTTGGTGCCTCTCCGGTAGACAGGGGAACACCAGCCCGTTTTCTAGTAGTGGTAACCACTAAAGAATATGGAGTGGTGTTAGGCAGAAACCTGTGCAGTTCCCTTAGGGACCACTGCAAAAGTGGTAAGACTACAGGTGTTGGCAGTAAACCCAATTGGTAGCAGTCTGTACCACCCAGATTTACCTGGTAGCTGTGGCTGAGCAGCCAGACTCCTCTCAAGAAGAGTTAGACAGTATATAGAGTATACAAGATAGGTACCAAAATACAGTAGCACAAGCATACACTGACCAGAGCTTTGGTATCAAGTATATAATTATTTATTAAAAAGACACACTTAGAAACACTCTAGCACTATTATTGTAAGCAAGCTCAAAAAACACAGTCACTATTAATATATATACACATCCCCTCTTCCTTATTAGACAAGTCTTAGTTAACACCACTTATTTCCAGACAGAGGTGAGCGCTTAACTAAAGATGGCACTCCAATAAGTTAAGAAAAAGGGAGGGAAAAGACAGAAATTAGGAACAGCACACAACACAATACTTTAGAAGCACTCAGCAAGGCAGGAAAGTCAAAGTCTACTTGTGAGCAAAAAGTTCAGAGGCCAGGCTGCCTCTTGGAGAGAGCACACCTATGCGCCCAAGATCACACAGTTTAAAAGTCTTGGAAAGTCTTGCAGAGAGTTTAAAAAGGAATCAGTTCAGCTCAGAAAAGTTCAGTTAGCCAGCCTAGGGCCAACCCAAGTGGTAAAATGAGGATTTACGAGACACGCCACACAGACCGTTGCGAGGGAGGCCAGGCGGACACAGTACCTTGAAAGTGGTGAGAATCCTCCAGTGGGGGCAGTTGTTCCTAGCAGTGGATGCAAGTCGCAGCGTCGTCCAGAGGAAGAGAAGATCTCAACATGGAGGAAAGCTGAAGGTCGTTGCACTGCCAGGGAAGAAACCAGCCGCAGAGTTCTCTGGTTAAAAGTTACTACCCTTTTATTCGCGGTAGTGGTAAAACGTGGTATCCCTGGTTTGCCCGGGTGCTTGGCACAGGCAAGGCGGCCACGAGATGATTCGGGAAGGCAAAAAGGCGGGCAAACTGGTTATCCCCACCAGTCACTCTCCACACTTCGGGATGAAGATCTCCTCTGTCGTTGGAAGAAGTGGCGAGTCGGTTCAGCAGGGCTCCACCGGTGGTGTCGTCGTTGCAGGTCGGCTCAGCTTCTCCCTCTTCGGATTCTTTGGTCCTGTGGCGACGTCCCAGTCCCCAAAGCCCTGCTTTTATGCAGAAAACCCCCATTCATCAGTCCTAGCTGTCACTCAAACATGCTAAGTGGTGAGCCGGGAGGCTCACCACTGGGCCAATCACACAAGTGTGCAACTTGAGTTGCCGAGGCAACTCAGTCCAGGCTGCCTAAACCCCCTCCTATACCCCCTGTGGTACCCAGACAGAGTGGCACAACTTTGGAGGGCTTCTGTGCAGAAACCCGCCAAAAGTGGAACAAAGGGCTGAACTTCGGGTTGGAGTCACAGAAGCGAACACAAACGCCATTTTGGAACTGAGTTCTGGCAAAAAATACCAACCAGTGAATTAATATTAAATAAATAAACCGGCGGTATGCTTGAGGCTATGTTAAAATGTATTAGCCTCGAACAATGGGAAAATCCCATAGGAATATATTCGCGGTCGAATATAAAAAGTAGTATCCACTGCCACCAGCCAAAACTCGCTCAGGGGTGACTGATCAGTGCCCCCTCGAACAACAGACCCTGGGGCAATCGAATTGCCCCTACCAGTACGCCCACAATATGATGGTTTGTACTGGTTCTGTTCACAATTTAGGACTAGTAAAGCCAATGGTGACTTTACATGCCCTGGGAGACAGTAGTCAGTCCCAGGGTACGGAGTCTATGTTTGGGGGTCACTATGACACCCCTGTGTTACGGCACGGTGGGTGCTGGGTAGCACACATACCAAAAACACATGAAGCCCTATGGAGTAAAAGACCCCATAGCCCATAAAACACATTCCAAAGTCAAAGGATATCTCAAATCATGTCTAACAGGGTGAGAAAAAAAACAAGAGTTTCACTCTTACCAGGAGAAAAGAATAAACCCCAAAAATCCAGCAAAGCTGCTGGGGGACTCACTAGGTTTGGGAAATTAGCCTTAACAGAGAATTCTCCCTAACAAGTGGCATGACCCTTGATGTAGGCAGGGTCGGTGTGAGAAGGCTGAAACAGCTTCTCCATCCTAGGGGTAACCGCCCTGGTCTGGGTTGGCGTCAACAAGAAAGGTGCCAATCTCCCCTTGATTGAGTTCAACAAAAGGATGGCCTGGCAGGCCGGAGGTTTTTCTTTGAGTATATCCTCCACGAAATCAGAATCTGGTAAAGCCTCTTGAGTGGCGATTTGAAAACGGTCAGCCCCCTTCTTCAAGGTGGTGTTGAATGCCATCTGGTTATCCACTGGGGAGGCTTGCCGAGCCGGAGTGGAGGGGGGGAATCTATGCACAGGACATCGAGATCCTGGGTGGGAGGAGGGGACGTCCAGGGTTGAGCATCAACCCGACAGTTGTCCTCCCAATTGTCCATAAGATCTGCCTGATCATCCACATTGTAGTTTTCCAGGAAGGCTGTTACGCTCACCTAATATCCCTGGGGGCGTCTGAAAGGCTCTGAGATCTGGAACCCTGGATGCTTAGGTTCCCAGTGCTGAATAATGAATCTGCAATTACAGAAGGGAGGAGTTGTGATAACTGTCTCCAATTGGTGAAATAGTTCCGCTACCAGCGATTTCCATGCCGTCAGGGTTCCCACCTCTTCTTCTCCCCCTATATTACTTGCTTCCTGCCATACCATGGTTTCCGCGTCTCCCCACTTCTGCAACTCTTTCCACCACATCTCCACTCGTGGCCTATGACAAGCCTTCCATCCCATGGCAATATTCCTTTTTGCAAGCACATATGCTAAATCCTTCAATTTATTGACATGCTTACGTTTTGCGATCTGGGCTAGCCCCCCAGTAAGCAAGCCCAGGCTGAGTCTACGACAATAGTGACCCCCTTTGCTACTAGTTTCCCCCGCTACTTCACTCCAGAAGCGCTCAATCACTGGGCAGGACCAGAACATATGTACCATATCAGCCTGTTCCTCGTCGCATTTGGGGCATGCCTGTCTACCGGCATTTTGAAACCTCGATATCCTCAGGGGTGTTATGTATGCCCTGTGCGTAATATATAGTTGTATCTGTTTTAATCTGGCGTTCCTTGACACCCTCTTGTGGTACCTCAGGGCATGTTCCCACATCCCATCCTCCATCGGGGCTCCCACCTCTGCCTCCCAGTCCGATCTCAGTTGCGTTAGTTCTTTCCCAACCCTGGACATCAACATTTCGTACAATCTAGAAATCTCATGCCCTCCTTCCGTTATATCATATATCATGCCTATAGTCCCATCAGACTCTTCTTCCAATATTATTTCTGGCCAGGTTTTTTTTAATTTCCTGCAACATTTTATAATATGCAATATATTGGCCCACATGTAACCCCACTTCCTCCCTTAACTCTAATAGTCCCCTCCCGCCAGACATCACCCATAGTTGCCAATCCCAACGATTCCCGGTGGTTCCCAATTGTCCTTCGTAGCTGTTCATCTCCCTTAGCCAACACAACCAATGCTATCTGTGGGGAGCATGGGACTGGGTTTCACCATCATCCGGCATGCACGGCGCCAGATCCTCCACCCAAACATCATCATCTTAGGACGCACTTTCATTTCCGTCTCAGATAACCAAATTATTTCTTTTAAATAAAATGGGGCACTATCTGTTCTAAACATAGATTCAGGGGGTCGCTTCATCTGAGAGCCATTTGGCGACATATTGCAGTTGGCTCGCTACTAATAGGCCTCATAGTTAGGCAGTTTTAGTTCTTTTCTCACCTTAGTTTGTAGGGTGAGCTATCCATCCTGCGTTTCTTGTGCAGGGGTACTTGAGGTTTGTTGGCGAGCTGCCCGAGTTGCTTCACTGGTGCAGTACGCCTTCCTTGGGCACAGGCCTGCTGTGACCCCCGAATCTGCTGGTAGGCAGGTAGGTTTGTTAATTGTAAGTCTTTGTTCCGTTTATGGTGGTAATTTGTTGATGTCTTTATCTCCTTTTCGGGTGCGAAGGTCTTGATGCTGGTGTGCCGGATGGAGAGGCACATTTCTAGGTAAGAGAAAGCACGAAGCGCAGCGCCTTTATTGTCTTTTGAAGCTAACCTGTCTTTTCTTCTTCTCCTCACAGGCCGCTGTGGTGCTGCGAGTGGATGAGAGCACAATGAAAAACAGGCCCCCGGAATCCGTTAAGGTATTACAGCGCTGTGTGGTTGTTTAATTTTGAAAGCGAACCTGATTATGTCTCTTTTCCTTTGCAGATGTTGCTGTGGTGCTCAGGATGGAAGCGTGGCATAGCGCGATGGAATTCAGGTAAGACTGATGGAATTCGACGTTTTGGAAGCGCGCGTTCTAACATTGTTTTTCCCTTTCTCGTTATTGCAGGTCGCAATGTTCGAACAGCAGCTGTGGTAGCGGTTCGCCGGAAGTCCACAGGCGAGTGATGTTTCTTCTCTCAGTTTCCACAGATTGCAGCCCAGTTGAGATGCTGAGTGCTGGATTGTGTTTTCTCAGGTAAAACAGAATAATCTTGTTCTTGCAGGATTACAGGAAGATGCTGAAGACCAAGAGCTGTACACTGGGAGCGTCACGCTGCTGGTTGCAGAACAACACAAAGCATGTTCTGCAGTCAGGGTGTGGTTTATATAGCCCAGGTAAAGTAGTACCAGGGAAAGAAGTTCCAGACCTGCCACACCCAAAACACTAGACCACATGGCTTGGTTCTTAGAACTAGACTGTGTGGGTTCTTCCATGTTGGATTTAAAGGCCCATGTACATAAATGGGACCTAGTTCGAACAGCCCTTCCTTCCTACATATAAGCCTGGTGCCAAAGGTGCCATGACTGGCTCCAGGAGCCCTTTTGCAGTGGTTTTAAGGCCCTCATGGTTCTGGTGGGAGCCTGCTTGTGGCACAACTTATGCCTCCTAACAGTGGTCGTGACAAAGGCACCATCTTCATCCTGATCATAAGTGTCCATAACATCCTCATCTGTAAGGACACAAGTATACTCCTCATGTGGATCTTCCAAGAAACTCTTCGAGGCCTCTTGGGAGCAAGGACCTCAGAATAAGAGACATTTTTCTAATCTGTCCATACATCTCTCAAATTTCTCCCTGGTCCACGAGGATGACCCAGAGGGGTACAAGGGAGGAAAGGTTTCATCTTCTTCCATGTGACATCGAGATCTTTCCCCCAATGTGCCTGATCAAGGCACAGTTAAACCACTGGTAGTGGTTTAATTGGCTATTTTCTAACCACAACTCAGTAAGAGGCGACGCTGGTCAAAGTTCAACAAAAATATTTTCTCCAATTTATACCCGTTGCCTTGACAGACCGGACCTACCAAGCCAAAACTATTCAAACTGATAAAGGCACAGGACTCTCAACGTAGTCCTGGCTGGGTTCAGTGCGCTGTAGTGTGTCCCTCGACACATATCTTGTGCTTCGCCGCCTTCTTCGACCGCTCCTTTAGTCTAACTGCCGAAGTAATTCTTGCAATGCTTTAGGCAATGGTTGGAGAATCGGGCGGTCTACCGGCTGAACGGTGGATTTCGACACCACCGGGACAACCGGAGGCTGAGCAGTGGATTTCCACACCCGGATGAACCACAGGGTGAACCACAGGTGAGCGGAGGATTTCGCTGCCACCCAGGCCTTAAGCAGCGTCTACGCATCCTCCTGGAGCGCCTCTATGTCCGCATTTCTTTTAGCGTTAGCGCCCTTTACTTTGAATTGCCCAGTCGCAGGCCGGACTGCGGTTGTGGGGAAGGCTGCCGATCAGAGGATCCCGTCAAAGATTTAAACGGTTTCCATTGGTGCTTTGGTACGCTTCGACAGTACCGCCGAAGCAGAACCTTGGGTTGTGTGTTTGGTGTTATGATCGTGTGCGCCCCTGTCGCCGGGTGTTATCCCAATAGCATGACTCGCATCAGGCCTTGTTGGGTAGGGCGTTGCGTACCGAGAGCAGTCCGCTGTTAGGTCAATGGCTTCTGACATGGAGGCCTGGTCAACGTTAGTTCCACCATCGCTTTCAGCAGTTGCAACAGCAGGGAAAGAACATTCGGCTTGTGACATGCCGTAGTCCGCCCACCACTTTAAGCGGCGCTCCTTAAGCGTTTTAGGGGCGCAGGAGTCACCAGGCCGCGCAACTCGCTTCGTTATGATCGAGGGGCAGACAATTGTTGCACCGAGCATGCTCGTCCTTCCAAGGCTGTTTGGCCCTGCACGAGGGACAAAATCTAAAATGGTGTCTTTTCCATAGGGAAAGACAATTAGAGCGATGACAAAAGCCAGTGAGCAGAGAGGGTGAAAGAGGAAAGGCATACTTGTAAAGGATATGTCCACCCGTACCCAACTCTCCCTACTGTGTAGGCCGGCCAGAAGGCCCAGCCATATGGACGGCAGCGCTGCCAGGATCAACAGGCGTCGAAAGTCTGCAGCAGTCTTCGGCGTTGTTTCACAGGATTCAACAGTCGAAGTGACTTAACGGGAATAACGACAAAGTCGATAATGACAATAACACTATCTCTATGCAAGAGCTCCGCATTAGGGCGACCAGTAATCTGGGCAAAAAATACAATCTGAGGGACCTCAGCACGTGAGGGCTTTTGGGTACACTACAAGTCATGTTAGAGATAGTGTTTCAGACAAGCCTATGCAGATGTCCCCTTTTGATCCTCGAAAGACAAAGATGCAATACTCTCCGGTTACCACTGGATGTCGGACCATATGCACAGCATGTGATTCTAAGCAGATTAACAAGCTTCAGAAACGTATATATCAGTTTTCTTCTTGAAGCTTGGATGATAGCCTCACCCCTGGATCTCCCTCAGCCGGGCTCGGACCCCTCTTGACTGCTAGTACTTGCAAGGCATAAATTAGTTTTCAAAAATTGATTAGCAGAGTTTGCAAATTAACATTCTTTTGATTAGCAAACAGACCCATCTGATTAACAATTTTGTACTAATATTGTTAATGTCACCAGAATGTATTTGTAATCAAGACATAAAATGAGCAACAATACAGCAGTTTTGCGTACCGCTGAAATAAAAGATTAGAGGAGTCAGGCCTGGCAATTTCTTTAAAATTCAGCTAGACCTGCAGCTTAGTTTCTTCGATTTTCAACCCAAGAGAAATGCACTCGACCCATAGGAGTGGAGGACAACACATTTAAAATGATATTTGTGTACAATGGTGCATGTCACTACAAACATGCTTTGTTTGGCACACTGCTGTCATGCAGTGACTGGCCATGCACAGTGAAACTTTTGTTTAGCATTTACTGAAAACCAAGTAAATGTTACATGAAAGTTTCAAACATCTCTTGCAAATGCTACACGCCCTTCATAAAATGTACTCTACTGTGCGAGTGTGCAAAAAGACTTCGCGGGGTACAGCTGACTGTCTGTAAAATGTAAAAAAGTTAGCTGCATGACTGGACACAAATAAATACATATGATAAAAAGGCTTGGAAAACAGTTTGGCCAGCTGTCTCCTACAGGTGGTAATATAGAATGCAATTATAATCATAAAGCAAGCTTTTGCAATAGATCTGTAGATGTACAGATTGGATGAAACTATTGATCACTACTTTGCATAAGCATCTAATTTGCTTTGTGTATTCGTTATGTAAGAGGAAAGCAAAACTAAGCAGAATGGATTGCCTAGTAGACAGAGAACTGGGCAAACTAGATGGAATATTGTAGTTTGTGATCTTCTCAATTTCAGGGTACCTGGTATAAGTCAACTGGGTGATAAATATATAATGTCAAGGAGTATGGGTTCTCTCATGGGTTGATTACCAGTTGCAAGATACATAACCCGAAGGTTACATAACTAGCCATCAAAAGCATGTGATCATGTACATTTTCAAAAGTGCTCACCAGTCAATATGATGCTTCTTCCCCAAAGAAATGAAATATATTTGACACAATGGAATTTAGATACACTAACCTAAACTTTACTGTAAAGCATGGAGATGATGCAGTGTTATACAGTATCAATACTCTAATTATGCATTATTTAACAACCTACATTTTAGGAATGGAATTGCACGACTGTCTTTTACATTTTTTTTAAAGTTAGCACAAACTGGTCTTTGCCAGACAGGCTATAGAAAGCTTAATAAAAGTAGCATCCCGATTATTTCGGTTTTGCAATTATTTGAAAAAGAAATTCTTTCCTAGCACTCCCACACATTCCTTTGGCACTTAAGAGTGGAGGAGATCATTACTGCTGCACTTTCTCTCCATTAGGACTTAAAGTGCACAGAGAAAGAGGTGGGGAAGAGAGCACAGAGGGCAAGAGAGGAAAGCAGGGCAAGCTGTGCTTTCATTGAAGAGGGCAACTTAAATAGCTATCTTTGCTACACAAGTGTCAATTTGATAAGCAAACCGACAGAAAGGCATTGCAAATTGCTATGCAACACTGCTTCTATTATGCCTTGTACTTGGGCGTTAGCTTCATCTTTCCGGCATCCCTCCTTCGGGTTCTTTGCCGTTTCTTTAACTTCTACTTCTCTTAATGAGGGGGGTTAACAACTTCTCACCCTTGGATTCCCACTCTGCCGGGCTTGGACCGTTCTCGATGCTTAGCCTCCCTCACCAGGCTTCCTTCGGCTCTCGATCAGGGTAATAGTGGCTTACCCCTCCTTACTTTCAACGTTCAATTTCTTTATGCAGTTCAAGGTTTTCGGGATTCACTTCCCTTTCTTTCACCATGCTTGTAGATCAAAGTCTCAATTTTACTGGGATTTTGCTTGACCTTCCATTTGACCACTTTGACCTAGTTTGCTGGCCCGCCTTCGGCCTTCTGGTACTTGAAGTTTCTCTCATATGGGGCACGACCAGAGTCTCTCAAGTTAACATCCATGTGGTGCCGCTTTATCTCAGCAAATGGTCTCCCCTTCAAACTTTTAACAGTTCATTCAAAGTTCACCTGCTTTGTTTCAAAGGTTTGCCACTCAACACAGCCCGGTTCTTATTGGTTCTCCCCTCAACTCACCGGCTGTGACGAACAGCTTGACTTTTAGGCTTCTCTAGAGTCAAGGACGGTGCAACAAGAGAGGGAGCTTCCCACGCTTCTGCTTTTCGACATAAGCTTGCCCTGTGTACTGTTGACATCTGCTGCAGGACACTTCTGCTATTGTTTGCGGTTTTAGGCTTTCCCCTATGAAGGTTCCACAGACCTGTGACTAAAAGGGCCAGGTCAATTCTTTCCTCGCCTCCCTCTCGATTCCCGACGCCTTTCTCCTTCTTTTGAACTGCTGCATGGTAGCTGTCTCGTTGTGTTGCCGGCTGAACTCACCTTGCTCGTACTGCACTCTCCTGCTCTACCCGTTACCCCTGTGTGGAAAAGGAAGGGCCATCAGGTGTGTGTGATTGGAGTCAATTGCCTGACCCTCGAGTTGGGACATGTCATGTACACAGGTTTATTACAAGTATGTTGTCTGTCACATGGTGAGGAAGTGTTCAGGGTGGAAAAGGAGGGAGGTAGAGTTCTTGAATATCCTACGGGGGGTAGGATGGAAAAAGGGTATTGTCAGATTGTCCGACGGGATATGATGGGGAAAGTTTGCAAAATGGAAGAGAATGACTAGGATGTAAAACAGACCATATGGGATTGTGGAATGGTAGTACTCTGTCCTAGTAGACTGGCATTTTGGAAAACAAGGACGTGAAGGAGAACGATGGGGAGCATTTGGATAGGGAACAGGAAAGCAAGGATTCTGAGAAAGATTGTTTCTGAATACAAGAGTGTGTGTAATAGATTTAGCAGAGGTGGGGGGAAGGCAGATTATCGAAAGGGAAGTTTAACGTGTGGAAGGGAGGTAGATTTACTACAGCCTATAAAAGCCTAAAGGGCCTCGTCCCTTTCTCCATTATAGTACCGCGTCTCAGCTGAGGTATGTCCCAGAGTACAACCCCGGACTCCACTACCCAGGTGATCCTCCCCCACTGGTCCAACCCCCAAGGAACTGGATCCAACAGCAATGGCCGTGTCCTGGACACCTAAATAAGGGAGTCCCAAGGTTTTACTGGGGAGAAAACCCTCTGGTTTCTCACACAACAAAGACAGACACCGTTCCACATCTGCCAAAACCCTGTGTCAGCGACATCCAACACCATAGTAATGGCTTGATCTGACGCAACTTCCCCCTCCTGAAAAACAAGAGCAAGTGCCTTCATCTTCTTATTGTCTGGGAGGAACTCCAGAATAGGGCCCGGACTGTACCACAGCTCCCTGTTGTACCTGGCCAGGATCGCCAGTGCGTTAGCCGCCTTAATAGTGAACGCTACAGTGTAAATCACCTTCCATCTCACGGCGTCCAAATTCTTCCCCTCTCTGTCTGGAGGGAAGGAGGAGGACGAGTAAGTCGACAGCTTCCTCGCGGCCACCGCCACCACTGAATCCAGCGATGGTTGTGACCTCCGGCCCTTGGGTGCAGAGTCCGGCATCCGATACTTGCTGCCTCTTCCCCCCTCACCCCTGGTAGGGCTGGAACCGGGGTCTGACCCAGTTCCCCCCCCCCCCCCCTTTCTGGCGTGTCCGCAGACTTCACCAAAGTCACTGCAGCAGCATCGCACCTAGGGGGTAGGATACTGTGCTGGGGGGGGCTACCTTCACAGAGTCAGCTCCCTTAGCCGTCGAAAGAGCAGCTGCCACCAACTCTATCGCCGAAGAAGTCTGTGCCGATTGGGCCTGCTTGGGCAGTTCGGCCTTCTTCTCCTCAGTCCAGGGATTCTCTGACTTCTCCCGCAGTTTCGCCAGGGTAGATCATTTCCTTTTCAAGGAGGTGATTGTTTGCCGGCTGGCAATGGAGGCGTAGGGTGATGTTGATCGCGCCCTATACACTTTGGGACTCGCTTCCACAGCTTTGTAGTGGACTCAGACTTGTGGTTCTTGGCTTTATCTTGAGCCCTCACGGATGAGGCGCCCTCAAAGGATTTCGAAGACTGCTCCACGGACCGACCGGGTGAGGCATGACCCTGCTCGAGGCACCAGGCAGAGGCCTTAGTGGCAAGCCACGCTGCCAGTCTACTGTGCCTGTCCCTCGTCGTCTTCTTGGAGAAATAAAAAAGGCATATCTCGCATTCCACCTCCTATGGTCCGGATGCAGGCAGTAGTAGCTGCTGCTCTTCCACAAAAACATTCCGTAGCCCACACTTGGTTCAGGGCTTGAAGAGGGACCTTCCCTCCTTCTCCATCATGGTCGGAGGATGCAAAGTAGGCCCGATGGACTACTGAAAACCTTGACGATCGCCGCCCTTAAGGGGGCGCTGAAATTCACAGACAACGGATCCCTACAGTCAGCAGATGGAGAAAGAGCACACAGGCTCTTTTGGAACAAAAATATAACATTTTTCTGTCAAAAACATGGAAAAACAGAGCAAACACGAGGACTCCCAAAACTGAAGAGTGCACTAAAAATCAAAAGATGGCAGCCAGAGGAGGGGCTTAGGGAAAGAACTGTCATTGGATGGGGCATTATGACCAAGAAGACAGTGAATTTAGTGATATTCTAGACGGGACCTTGAATGGTTCTACCTAGTTTGGTTCTGCTTTACCAAGAGGGAACAGAATTAGAGGTGGGTTCCAAAATAGTTGAATGGGTTATTAATTTGGTGCCGGTTCACGAATCTGCACAAAAATGCGCTAAATGATTTAAGACACAGATTGGAATGATTTTGCAAAGTATGGTGGAATTTTCTGAAGAGGGGGCAAATTTAGAGGGAGTTCATCATTTGTAAATGGGTTAAAACTTTGTTGCCATTTGACAAATGTGCACAAAAGATTTTAGAAAGATTACAGAAGCAACCTTGAATTTTTCTGCAAAGTCTGAATGGATTTTGTCAACTGGGAGCCACGTTATAGGACCATTTTATGTACGTACATTTTGACACTTTTCAAAAAATAATATAGGAATGGATTTGCAGGAAGAGGTTTTTTTTTTTTAAGTATCAATGTAGAAACGAAAAAAAAATAGTGCTATACCTTTGGCGACTGAGGTATAGCCGGTGGGCATGGGCAGATTGTCTGAGCCAAAGATAATCTGGATACTGGCCAGGACCACAAGGGGTTGGCAATGGGGTTAAAGTGGGCATGGCCACCAGGGAGTGGCTATGTGGTGATGTCTTTCAAAATCGGGATAGGTTTGAATGGGGGGAAAAAAATTCTGCCCGTGGCCAAAATTCTGTCTTTGGCTTCAGCCCAAAGTGCTTCACAGGATTGCATTAAAAGATCGCTGTGACCATCGCTGCATATACTCCGAGACATCAGCAGAAAATTACCAGGCACGCCGCACCAGGTGCCCACGTGGTCTCCAGGCCACCCCTTGAAATTATTAACCACACTTATTTGCAATCCTAGTGCAACAAGATATTGGAATTGGATGCCGGACTCATTTCCCCAACCTCTAAGCAACGACTGGCCCACAATATACATGCCTTGAGAAAGACACTAGAGTCTTGAAGCACGTGCCAGCTGACTTCTAACAATAAATATATATATATAAATATAAATAAGACTGCTTCATTACGACAATTACTTAACCCAGCGCTGAGGTGAACAGGGCTCCCTCTCATATTCGGAAACCTAACACTCGGAGAAGGAAGGGCGCCTCATTACCAGCAGCAGGGTAATCTGTACTAGATGAAGAGAAGTGATCTACAACCCTGCAATATTTGATAATTGTGTACTCTGATTTGATTATTGGGGCATGCAGCATGGCTAAACCATAAAGTTGAATAGGAAGGAATGTTCTTGTTGCCCCTACAGCCTGAAGTACTGTACTGAATTACAACAAACACGCGGAAGGAGCATCAGTATGGACCGGAAAGCATAGTTTGCAAATCTGGTTTGTGTTTTATTTTTCCAAATGTAAGCACAAAATAGTGATATAAGTTTGGTGCATGGACAATGTGCCTGGCCCTCGGCAAGGACGAAAGCCTATTTTGATATATTTATTGGGGAATGCGGCATGGCACCAAAGTTCTGCGAGGAGCATCAGCAAAGACCTGAAAGGATGCTTTTGGAAATCAGTCCTGCGTTTTACTTTTTTTGCAAAAAGTAAAAAAAAAAAATAAAATACACATTTCTGCCGTGGACAGAGGGCCTGGCCTTTGGCAAGGACAAATGTCTACTCTAATTTGCCTACTGGGGTATGCATTGCTGATAGCGACTCACATAAATACGCGTTGCAAAAAAATATTTGTTTGGTAAAGGAGGTTTATAGTTTTTTCATATATGTTAAGAGGAATTATTAATAACATATACAGTGTATTAACATTATTTAACATTTTCCCTTATGAAAATGTATTCAATTGACAGAAAAAAAATTGTTAAAAGGGACGTTACGGTTAAGATGTACCACGCCCTTGGAAGCCCACTGCCCCAGTAGTTAGTTAGTGGCCTCCGACATTGGCATCCCTTGCCACTTCCCTCCTGGACTCTCATGAGCACTTGTCCATCCGTACTGCCCCCTTTATTTATGCACTTCTGTCAGTGCACAACGCATATGTGCATTTATAGGAGCACTATACGCAAAACATTGTACAGTGGAAGATGGTAGGTGGCAGTTTAATATGTCGATAGGCTATATGTACAGCTTTTTAAAGTGATTGGTGGATTCATGTGTGAATGGTTTAAAGCAGGCAATGAGGGAATGTTACAAACATAACAGTAAAAAGAGTAAAAGCTGTTGTGCATGTGCAATCCGGGTTTTCTAATAGGGCATGGGTCAGAGAGGAATGCAGAGACTCTGGATAGTTCTAAACGGCAATGGATGATGGGGTTTATTGTATGCTAGAGGGAAGAATTTCAGACGGAAATTTGCTTGTGATTTTTTTCTTTTTCTCTAGTATACAATCGTCCATCGTTTCCATCAGCATAATAGAAAATGCTAATGGGAATGTTAGAGAATCTTATTGAATCCAACTACTTTACTGAAAAATGTGAAGCAGATGGAGTCTTACTAGCTTATTTTTTTCCTAAAGGAACCTTTTTTGTGTGTTATTTATTTTGAATTTATTTTTTTGTAGGAGAGGCCAGGAAGTAAGATGGGGAGGGAAATGATGGAAGGGGCACCAACCACAGATACGGCGGGGCAGGAGGACAGGTGAAGATATTGCAAGTGTTAAATCAAATGTAGAGGGCAGTGATTACAGCTTCAAAAGCACTTTGAAATTTCTCCCCCCCTGCAGAGTGATGTGTTGCTGTTTTAGAAAGATAGGGATCAACAGCCTCTTATCGATTGTAAGGTAGCTTGTGGGTTTTGTGTCCCGCAGATGTAGGCTGTGTGGTTACAGCATTGGTTGATGAAGAGGAAGACCGCCTCCTACTTCCTAAGAAAGGAACAGCTTTTCTGAGAGCATTGGGGTCCCGTAGGAATACTGCCCAGGTTGTCTGAGACAGAGTGCAACACTCCGTGCATTTCAATTGGGTAGCTTTAGCCATTGGTAAATTTCCAACAATGGTAAAAAACTGCATTCAGCACCTTCCCAGTGAAAGCCCAGACCCATTTCCTGAAAAGCCCGCCCGACTTCCAACCCTTTCAGAGAGCCTAGCCCTCGCATAGTGTCCCTCAAGCCTTTTCCAAGCACCAGCACAGAGTTAAGATCATCCTGCAAAGCAGCGTCTTGTGCTACTTTTTGTGCCCATTTGGCTTTGTCTTTTCCAATAAAAAAACTCAATCCCCCCCCTGTGCGCTCTGCACCTTCCCAAAAAACGTCCTGACCCACTTCCTGAAACTCCTGCCACCTCCCAACCCTCCCAGCACCTGTGATGGTATGTGCTTCATGCAAAAAAGAGGGTGGATGTTCCCAAGATGGGGAACTCCCGTTCCCTGCACACTGTCTATGATCTGTATAAACAGAAAAATAGTTTAACAATATGGTGTGCTCTATATGGGCAATGTAATAAATAACATTGTCCAATAAAGTCACCAAACAAATTTCATTTGTTTAGATAGATTTGTACCATCTTAATATAATGTAGGTCAATGGACCAAATCAAACTGATCATAGAAACATAAATGAGTGACAATTACTAAATTTCACACAACAACTTGAGTTTAATCCATAATGTGATGGCCAACGCGTTTCGAGATTTCTCTCTTCATCAGGGGCAAAAATCGAATATGTTCATAGTTTCTATAAAAACTAAATTATTTAGCAAAACATATTAATGGAGTGTCAAAATACATTCTAATCATCAATGAAAAACTTGTTCATGTACTAAAGCAGAGCTTGTGCGTTAACCTTGATAACAAACATGAGAAATGTAATTACTTTGTGTAAACATCTGATCCTTCAACATTAGACTAATAGTAAATATATTCATAGCAAATTGGTCTTACACTCAGGGTGTGTCTTACAGACTTGGAAATACCATTTCTAAAGATCTTCCTGTGTGTTGAATACGCAATTATGAGAAAAGCATGCTAACCTTGTGTATAGATTTTTATGAAATTCCTCCGGAAATATTAGTATCAACGAAGACACAGTCCGTCTAAAAGGGGTTTGTGAAGAAACCTGGTTTCAGCGATGTAATGTGGCTTCCTATGACATGGTGATAAGAAATATATATATATATATATATATATATATATATATATATATATAGTTAAAAAAGTAAATTAGAGGGATGTCAAGAGGTCTGAGGATCCTATATGCAAGAGTAAGTATAATGCATATCACATGCTAACCTTCAAGAGATCTATAGTAGAAACCATACGAAGATGGAAGAAGCAGAATGAATAAGAGAAGACCAACATTCTGAATCTTGTCCCAGGGCTGTCGCCTAGGAACGAAAAAACAGAGCAGAGTTTCGATGAAACAAAATCCTACAAGGTAGGTGTGTAGCTACATACGGGAAAGACCCGTGTGGACTTACTTGAAAAAAGACGTTCAGTCGGCTGCACGGAGGCTCGCGGAAGCTATGGCTGTCGTGCTGGAACATGACAAAGTCCGACGTTTGTTTACCATTTATAGCGTCATAAGAATGACGTAAGCACGCTGAAACGTGCCAATGTCAGAGAGCTCCGACATCACAATGCGTACGCGTAGTGTGGCATCCACGATAAATTGAAAAAGATAAAACCAATGGCAGGCGTAATGCCGTAAAACATTGCATATTGTGGTAAAGTTTATGAAAATATCTGAATACAGAGAAAAGTTATCCAGGCCCAATGGACATCCGAGACAGTCCGGGGTCTGTATATTCAAATCAAGATGACGTATGCATATGTCATTATGTGGGTGAGTCAGAGGCTTCTGATGTACCGTGGCGCATGCGCAGTGCAATGAAATATCAAAAAGGTCATGTTTAAGGTTGTCGCAGGCCCATATGTGCAGTAGGCTAAAAAGAGGCTCTAAAGATGGGCAAGATGTCACAAATGATTAAGACATACAAGAGGTCGAAATAAATGTTCAGACACATTACGTGCAAGTTTTAACAAGACAACAAAATAAGATTCATGGTTGTACAAACCAAGCTGGTGTAAACCGAACTGTTTGTAAAACAAATAGGATGTAACAATATAGTGATCTATATATGTATAAATGTCACAAAGAGATGTTCTGATCTTATTTCATGTGTGTATATTCTGACAAAGAATGTCGCTAAAAGTCATTCACAATCTATTTGCAGTTGTATATACATCTCTTCAAACAAAAAGTAATGTCCCAATCAAAATAGAATTCAAAATTCAATAGTGACAATGATTACTCATAAGAGGTTTTTTGTGAGAGCAATATGTCCTTTTCCTGTATACTCTACCTAGTTGTGACCATAGGTTTTTGTAAATGTTTTTTCAACTACTTATGGTGAAAATGGCAAAGTTTTTGTAAAAGTGTTTTATAAGAATGGCCCCAAATAGTAGTTCTCATTAATTCCTAACAGATTTAATGAGTCTAGGTAGTGGATCCAATATAGTTCTCTTTGGGATAAAAAAAAAATGTCGGCTATCTCCTCCTCTTGGAAGTGGATGTAGTACCTCTAATATCACTACCCTCATTGCAACATTGTGATTATGGTCTCAAAAATGTCTATAGATGGGCGACTTGATGTTTTTAGTTCTAATGTTCGATTTATGTTCTGTCCATCTTTCTTTGACTTTTCTTGCTGTTTTGCCCTCGTAGTATTTACCACAAGGGCAGTGTAATGCATAAATGACATTTTTGGAATCACATGTGGCATACTGCTTCAGTGGAATTTTCTTGCCTTTGTTTGCATGTCTAATGTGCTCACCCTTGATCACATTGGAGCAGTGCCGGCAGTTGAGACAGGGAAAAGTCCCTTGTTTGGGTTTACTTAGAACTATTTGCAGGATTTTTTTATTTGCTGCTCTGCTTTGATTAACCGGTCTCCAAAGTTGCTACCTCTTTTAAAAGCTAGCATAGGTGGTTCTGGAAAAAGGGAGTTCAATTGAGGATCTGTTTTGATGAGGTCCCAGTTTTTATGGATTATCCGCTTAATTTGGAAGCTTTGGCTGGAGTATCTCAGAGTATGTATTAGATACGTTTTGACCCGTTTAGTTTTTTGAGTCAGGAGGTCTTCACGGCTTTGTACATCTGTTCTTCGAATAGCTTTATCCAATAGGTCTTCAGGAAAACCCCTTTCCGTAAATCTGTTTTTTAAGGTTGCATATTCATCCAGCAGTTTCAGTGTCCGAGGTAATCCTTTTGAGTCTGAGAAGTTGACTATAGGGTAGATTGTCTTTAAGATGTTTAGGGTGGAAACTGTAGCAGTGCAGAGAACGGTTTACATCTGTAGGTTTCCTGTAAATCCTTGTGGTAAATCCTTGGTTGGTGATTTCAATGGTCATGTCGAGGAAGTTTATAGATGGTTTTCCGATTTCCATGGTAAATTTTATCCTATTATTACATTGGTTGAGGTATTCCCAAAAGAGTAATACTCTGTGCCAATCCAAATGCCAAACAGATAGTCGATGCATCGTAGCCAGCTTTTAATTTTGTCCTTCCAAACAGGATTTTCCAAAACAAATGTCAGTTCAAAATTGTACATAAAAATATTAGCATATGAAGGGGCTACAGACGAGCCCATGGATGTGCCCGATTTCTGGAGGTAGTATTGGTTGTTGAAACAGAAGTAGTTATTGTACAAAATCAGATTGACGAGTTCAATGGCAAAGGTTTTTTGGATGTTAATGTCTTCATGCTTGAGTAAAAACCATTGCAGAGCTCCAATGCCTTGATTATGTGAAATTGATGTGTATAAACTACTGACATCCATTGTGAACAGTAGAAGATTGGATTGATCTGTTTTGATTTGTTTGATGATTTGCAAAAAATGTGTCGTAGGTTTGTCTTTTGTTTCAATGGTTGTAGAGCTGTGTCCAGGTATATTGCAAGTGGTTGGAAGACGCTCTCTGTCTCTGCTACTATTGGTCGTAAGGATGGATCCGTTCTTTGTTTATGTATTTTTGGAAGTCCATAGAAGACCGGAGTCACTGGATGTTTATTGATTAGGTAATCACTTGTTCTTTCTGTGATCCAGTCTAGATCAGCTGCTTTGTCGATAACTTTGATAGTTTCTTTGATTGAAAGAATTGGGTCTCCATCCAATTTCAGATAGGTATCTTGATCTGATAGTAATTTGTGACATCCTTCATTGTATTGAGTAGTATCCATGATTAAGGCGCCGCCTTTGTCAGCTTGTTTGATGGCCAAACTATTGTCAGATGCGAACTCTTTGAGGATATTTAGCTAGTGTTTCCTGATGTTCAATTTATTCGTTGTTGTGTATTTCAGGCATCTAAGTGCTTTAGTTGTCTTAGTTTTGAATAGATTCACCAAAGGATGATTGATTTGAGGATGAAAATTTCTTTTACCTTTGATTTCCAAGAATTGTGAAGACTTTCTCTCGTGTCCCTTCTGTCAAATTGTCAAAAAATATCTTAAGTTCCATCTTGCGGACAAGTTTGAATAGATAAATGTCCTCCTCAAATAAGCTGGTGTTTGTTGGAATAAACGATATTCCCAGGTTTAGGGTGTCCATCTGTGATTGTGAAAGTTGTTTGGAAGAAATGTTGATGATAATGGGGTCTTTCAAAGCTTGTTTTTCTGTCTGGGTTTTCTATTTGCCTCGTCTGGCTTTCAGTCTCCTAAAAAAGGTTCCGGTGTTGTTATGGTTATTGCACTTGCAGGTAATGATGGTATATTGGTAGAGTTTGGAGTTGGAGTATGTAGGGCACTTGTAGATAGTCTTTCCTCCAGTTCTCGGCTGGTGACTTCACTGCTATTAAGTATCTGTTATCAGCGTTTTTCAAACTTGTTATCTTTACACAATGTGGGGCGTAAGTATACCCGTAATCCTCTAGGTATTCTTTTAGCTCGGAAGTATTGGGCAAGTGTCATTGCGTGTAGTTTTTAGGAAATCTCACTACGTATCAATCTTTCTAGTCTCTGGATAAGATTTTGTGGATTGTCCGTGCTGGAGGATTCTCGACTAGTATCTTTGATCAGTCCCAAGATTCTCGTGGCTTTTTTCTCTGAAAATGCCAATGTAGTTGCTGATTTATCCGTGAGCGTATTCATTTTGGAAGATGACATTTCTGATGGTGTAGTATGCTGGTGTTAAGTGTTGATGCCAACCCCGAGAAGGGGAAACCGAAAATGGAAGCAAATGTACAACACTATGCACACCTAAGTTAGGAATAGGGTTTATTGGTAGTTATAAAGAATCTAAAATTCTCTTATGTATAATAGGCAGGATTTGAGGTCCAGGGGAGATGATCTCAATCTTGGCATCTGGCTTGGTACTTGAACAAAAAAGAGGGTGGATGTTCCCAACATCTGTATAAACAAAAATATAGTTTAACAATATGGTGTGCTCTATATGAGCCCTCGCATTGTTTCCCTCAAGCCTTTTCCAAGCACCAGCACAGAGGTAAGATCATCCTGCAAAGCAGCGTCTTGTGCTGCTTTTTGCGCCCATTTGGCTTGGTCTTTTACAAAGAAAAAAGTAAATCCCCCTCCCGGGGCGCTCTGCACCTTCCCAACAAAAGTCCCGACCCACTTCCTGAAACTCCTGCCCGCCTCCCAACCCTCCCAGCACCCGTGAGGCTATGTGCTTCATGCACACAACATGCCGAGCGCCTAACCCTCGCTACTCCCATGCCCTTGACCCACCCCTCCCCTGACTGAGCAACTCCTGCATATAATAGTTCCTCCCAGGCCAGCAGTCTGCCCCTGCAGCCCCTACAGCTAAGGGCCCCGAGGCAAAGGGCGACTCCTACATTGGGTGCTTCAAGGTCTGTCTGCAGGTGTCAGCAGGGGAAGCCAGTGGCCAGCCGTCAATCATCAGCAACTAAAAAAAAGTAAGTGTGGCATGGGTGGGGAGTAGAGCACTCCCGCTTCTCCAGAAAGCCCTGCCTCTATACAGTACCTTACTTAAGATCATAGCATGCCAGGCGAACATCACCTACATCACTCCCTTAGGGAAGGCCCATCACTAGCAATCGCCCATTTTAAATTAACTCTCAAATATAGGTATATCAAACCATCTGTGTCTGCAACAAAACTAAACCCATTGTATTATATTTTGAAACCTGCTGCATTATGAAACCTAGGCCTTTCTCCCACTATACAGAAATCTCAAACTTAGGCATAACGTCCCTCATTAGATATGGTTAATATACCATTAACCATTAGCCTGTGTCGCATCCAGACTGAATTGTGAATGTTAGCAAGTGCCACTCTTCAGAATTTATGAACATTAGCGTGCGTCGCAACCGCTCTACAGGACTCTCAAAATCTATGTATAGCCCACACCGTGTCTATTGTATGGTGAAATATAATGTATTAGGAAACCTAGGCCTCGCTCCCACTTTACAGTAATCTCAAATCTAGGTATAGCCTCCATTTTGTCTATTGTTGGTTCGTTTTATTCACTTATAATGTGCACCAGACCCGAAGGTAACCGGGCGCAGCAGTACAGAATCTGCGAGGCGTAGGGTTACATGGTTACAAATTACAAGCAAAAACAAGACATATATAGGCCATGGAAGGTCAGTTACAGGTTCCAAGCAAAAACAAAATCTATACAGTCCGTAGAAGATCAGAAACAGAATACAAGCAAGATAGAATATATACAGGCACGAGCAGGTTGTCACAGGCACGAGGCACAAACAGGTTGTCACTAGCCTAAAGGGAAGATGTACAAATGGGCAAAAGTACAATATTCAAATGGTGAATATATATGTATGTACACTAGGAGGTATCAGAGGTCTAGAGGAGCTGGTGAGCAACTAAACGTCGGCAGACTTCAGTAGATTGCTATAGTTGTATTTAAATTTCAGAAAGGGCTGCTCCTCATGTAGAGGATGTGGCAATGAGTTCCATAACTGGGCCGCTCGGACCTGGAAGCTACCTCTCCCAGCATTAGCCAGCCTGAATCACGGTATGATAAGGCTATTGACATTGGTAGTTCTTGCGGGTCGGGTGGAGCTTCTCTTTAGGGATCTGTCTAGGAGATAGGTAGGTGCGGCATTATTCAAAGCTTTGTGAACAAGGGATGCAACTTTTAAACAGATTTTGTTTTGGGTGGACAGCCAGTTGTTTTGGCGCCTAATCTTAGAAATATGCAATCTTTTAGACACGCCAAGAGCTGCACTTAAGGCGTTGTTTTGTAAGATTTGAACTCTGTGTATGATAGATTTATTGGGCATTGCAATAGTCGAGCCTACACAAAATCAGGGCTCTAGCTAAAATAATGCACTTGTCATCTGAGAAAAAAGGGTTTACCTGCTCTAATGAGCTTACAAGTGTAAGCTCTGGCTGATGCCATGGATTTTACCGGTTTATCAAAAGGAGAGGGTGGAATCCAGATAAAAGACAAGTGTCTTCACCTCCTTGGTCACCTTGATGATATTGTCATCAATCTCAAACGAGGTGTAGTCTTTTTCTAGTTTAAGATTCGGGTGAGTACCCAGGATGATTAGCTCGGTTTTATCATCATTTCGACATGGAGCGTGGGTTGCCATCCATGCCTGGATGAGATACACCCTATTTACCAAGGCCAAATCCTTGTTGTAATCCCCGGAAAGTGGGAGGAGAATCTGGGTATCGTCTGCATAATTAGTGTACGTGATACCAAGAAGGGCCAGATCATCAAAAAGGGGCTTTGTAAATATGTTGTATAAGGTGGGGGAGACGGAGGACCCCTGGGGAACTCCACATAGACTGGGGATCGGATCAGCCACTGCTGAAGGGGAGAAGACCCTCATAGGCCTGTCACTGAGAAAAGACTTGATCCAGGTTATTGTCATGATCACGGAGAAGAATTCCAGATTAACCCCAAAAAGGAACTGGACATCAGCTTATCACTACTGGATAGTGGGACGGCAACACAGTGTAGTGGGTAGGCATAGATAGCCACTTCCTGACTCCACAACATGGCTTCCCTAGTTGTTCTCCAGTTTGTACTGTGCAGACTAGTTGTTAGCACTCCATGAGTATTTAAGCCCCTCCCAGCGTGTGCTCCGGGCTTTGCGTCTCATCAGTTCAGTAAACGCTTACCGACGCCCAGTCATCCTTAGTCAAAACCCGTACATTTATATATATTGCAGTAGCTCAAGTTTTCAGACCACAGTCCTTTTGCAAGTTCCTGCGCACAGTAGGTTTAGTAGTCGGGTGACAGAAACCTATGTAAATACATCTTCTGTCATTCACGGCAAGTTGTTCCCGTCAGGGCTCTTCGTTCCTGTCAGACGGCGTATGTCACAAGTGTCTGCTCTTAAACGCCTCCGCTCGAAGCATTAACCTTCACAAGTCTTCGCCACAGCAAGTATTGCTTTAGCTATTACATGTATTGTAGCTGTTAATCTACAATTTGAATTTCCAAGCGTTTGTATGCAGAGTTTCATAACGCTGTTGTCATGCAGTGAAAATGTTTTCTTTCATTCACTACATTCACCGGTGCTAGTTTGAAGGAGCGCCCTTTTTTTCCAATGCATGCAGCATATTTTCTCTTCCTAATTAACATACACACACGGCAGATCAGTTTGGGAAAACTAGGCAGTTAGTATAGTAGAGCTATTTTTTTAGCTTAACTATTTAACCCACGTTAATTCTGTCACCAGTGTAAATACAATAGGAAGTGTATACTGAAGTCTAATGTTTTCCCCTTTTTAGTCACATTCACGCATCAGTCAGGGATAATATAGCAGGAATTCATCCTGATTCAGAGACACATTCTGTCCGTAGTGCCACATTCATTTTGTCACAAATAAACCTTATTCATCAAATTAACCAAGTGCAGTGCCCTGCTCTCTATACCAGCAGTGAAATTCTTCAGAACTCGGAGCCCCTGCACAGAAGCACGATGGAGAGCTCACCCAAAAAGAATATTAGGTAAGACATCAGTAAAAGGAGAGTCTTGCAAATAAATTGTAATTAGACTAGTTGCTCTATTTTAAGGTGGTTTCACATTCTACTCTAAGGAAATTTATGTGTATTAATAGGTCAACCTGGTCATAGAAGAAGTGTAGAGTGTAAGACATCGCTAGCTAAGAAGAGTCATAGAAGTAGTTCCTGGTGTGTGTCCCCGCAGAGTTAAGGTAAGCGTTACAGTTGTAGCCCCCTTGGAAAAATATGCAGCTGAATCTAGGTGGCTGCAAAGGACCTTGTGGTCGACAAGATCGAATGCAGCCGAGAGGTCCAGCAACAGGAGAAGGGCTGTTTTAACCAGGTAACTCACCGTAGTGACCACCTTACTTCTAGTCCATAGTCCCCTTTCCTCCATACTTATGGGAAATCCCTCAGTCCTGTGGGACGGGACCGGAGAGCTTTGTAAAAGCATCCAAAAATGTAAAAAAAAAATCTTTTCGTCCTTCCTCTCTTTCTACGCGGGGCCCAGCACGCTGCTGTAACCCGCCCATCAGCCCTTATCTATCGCGAGGTCAGAGACCTTTTAGCAATAACAGAGGAACCTTATTAGAGGGGACGGTGGGCGGGCGTATGGAGGAAAGGGGACTATGGACTAGGAGTAAAGTGGTCACTACGGTGAGTAACCTGGTTATACACCTACGTCCCGTCCCCTTTCCTCCATACTTATGGGAGATTCCCAAGCACCCCTTACAGGAACTATGGGTGGATGGAAAACCCACTTACTGAAACAGGTTCTTCAGCACAGCCTGACCAAACTGGGCTGAACAAGCTCATGAACTTAGGTCTAGACAATAATGTTTGCAAAAAGCTGATGGGGAGGCCCAAGTAGCTGCCTTTGCGATGGTCTCCCAGGGGACATATTTCTGAAAGGCAACTGCAGCTGGCTTGCCCCTCACCAGGTGTGCATGAATACCTTTAGGAGGCTTCAGCCCTTGAACGGTGTAAGACTAATGTAGGCCTGCTTACCTTGCGGATTACCAAAGGTGACGAACAGTTGAGAAGATCTCCTAAGTTCGGAAGTTCTGTCAAGATAGAACTTAAGAGCCCTTCTAACATCCACAAAGTGTAGAATCCTTTCCGCCTCCGACGCGGGATTCGGGAAAAAGACTGACAAGGAAATAGACTGGTTTAGATGGAACTCAGAAACCACCTTCGGCAAAAAAGCAGGGTTTGTCCGTAGGACCACCTTATCCTTGTGAAAAGCCAAGAAGGGATGTTCCACTGACAAAACTTGGGAGTTCACTCACGCGCCTTGCCGAAGTGTTGGCCACCAAAAAGGACACCTTCCATGAGAGGTGCTTGAGGTCCACTGTGGCCATTGGTTCGAAAGCCTTATGGCACAATGCCACCAGGACCACATTTAGATCCCACGCCGGGTGCGGACTGCGAATCGGAGGATAAAGGCGTGTCAAGCCCGCAAAATGTCTCTTAACCATTGGATTAGACAGAGTAAGAACATTGGTCCATAGATAGGTAGGCAGAAACCGCCAAAAGACGATTTCTACAGGACAGAATGTGAACTCCCGACTCTGTTAGATGGGATACAAAGGACAGTACCGTGTCAATCGTAGCCTGCCTTGGGTCCATCTGCTTGTGTAAACACCAATGACAGAATCTAAGCCATTTGCTTTTGTACTGGGACTTAGTCGAAGGTTTTCTGGCTGACTGGATAATGTGCATGTTATCCACGGACAGGCCAAGATGTTCTAAAGACCTGAAGATCGGGGGTCACCGGTAATCTGATCGGAGGAGACAAGGTAAATGCCCCCGAAAGCACCCCCTCCTGCGGAGCGGGTGCCTCGGGCACTGGAACATTCAACAGGCCACATGTCCAGTGCCCGGTTGTGAAAAGCTTGAATAGAGCTGGCTGGTCTTCGCTGTCCTGCGCATCATCCGACAGGTCAGGATCCTGCTGAACCGTGTCAGGCACCGTCTTGTCCATGGGGGACAATGGGAGCAAGGGCGGAAGGGTTGGTGGAGGCACCATAGGCAAGGGCGGTACCGGTGTAATCACTGGTGGAAAGGGTGGAGCTGGAGGCGCAGGGGAGTACATCTCCCTAAAAAGAACCTTGAAATACTCTCTCATGGGGTCGGTACACATGAGCGTCTGAAATTTGCCAAAAAAGGCATCCTCCGGAGATGGTTTCGGAACTGCCGGAGAAGGCCCCTCATGAGGAGGATAATTCCAGGGACGCATAGGGGAGGGTTGCCACAAAGGCCCATCCCCCGAAGTGTCCACAAAAATCAAAGGTGCCGAACCCACAGGCAACGAGACATTGTGCGGAAGGAGCATCCGGACGTTCCAATCGTAAACTGGACGAAACGGATGCATACAAGGGATTTTATGTTCACCCGCGGAACCAACTCCTACACCTGAGGCCGATGGCATAGTTGTAGGTTGAGCACCCAAAAAGGCCGCCGTGGTTGTGCAGGAACGGCTGCCATTTTGCCATCACCTGAGGGGAACTGTGGCATGTGTGGAAGTGAGGCAGGGGTCCCTGTCAGTGGGTCGGGGATCTTAAATTTAGCCTTTACATAAGGAACTTCGGCCGAGCCGGTACCATGTGGCCTGAAATGTGGCCTGAAACACCAAGCCCAGCCGAGGCCTCGGGCGCACCCCGGTACTTTTGATGGAAGCCGATAACAAGGCCTCAGAGCGAGCTCGGTACCCCACGACTCAGTAGAACAGGATCTACAGGCAGCCCCCACAGGAGGGGCCTCGGAGCATGCTCCAGTATCCACAGGCCCCTTATGGAGACCCGCAGAGAAAACTCTGGTACATTTATTAGGCCCAGAAAGCACCTCGGGGCAAGGGAGTCGCAATAAAAACAGGAATCCCAACGGTGATCCAGACCCAAACACTCTAGACAAAGAGGATGGGGATCCGAGGATGCAAGCGTGTCCCGTCCCGAACAAGCGGAGAAAAGGACTGATGGGCGATGCGTGGGGCGGAGCCAAGATGGACGGGGTTACAGCCGCGTGCCGGACCTCGTATAGAAACAGAGGAAGGACTAAAAAAATGTTTGACATTTTTGGATGTTTTTACAAAGCGCTCCGGTCCCATCCCACAGGCCGGAGGGATGTCCCATAAGTATGGAGGAAAGGGGACGGAACTTAGGAGTATACCTTTGTAGTTCGAATCGATCAGGGCAGTCTCAGTACCATGTTGGGGACGGAAACCTGACTGACGTGCTCCTAAGAGTTTATGTTCCAAGAATTTTTGAATTTGGTTATAAGCTATCTTGTCGAGGATTTTAAGCAGAAATGGGACTGTCGTGGTGGGATGGTAGTTTGTAGGTGTAAGTGGGTAAAGGGATTGCTTTTTGAGCAGCGGTAGTACCAAAGATTGTTTCAGGTTGGTCGGCACGGTACCCGTTGCAAATGAAGCGTTGATAAGTTTTGATACAAATGGGGAGAGATCTCTGGCAGTGTCTTTTATAAGCTGGGCAGGGCAGAGGTCGCCTTGGTAACTGGATGCTTGAGGGAGAGGATGACTTTCTCTACCTCGAGGATAGAGGTTTTTGAGAACATGAATCGCACAGTCCTGTTCCTTTGAAGGGGGGGGGTCGGTACTCAAGTTGTTGGTCTGTGATGGTTGAGAGAGGCTTTTTTTAGCTATTTTTTTTGGCGCATAGTTACTTTATTTGATAGCGCTTGTTGTATATTTGCACACCATCTTTTATCTTTGGAGCATGTGTCTGGGATAGGGAAGGGTGACTAATTCCTTGAGGATGGTGAACAGTTCCCTCATACTTGAATTAGCATTGGATATACGCTTGTTATATGAGTTTCGCTTGGCCATGTGGATTTCCTTTTTATAGTGGGAGGAGATTTCCATTACTTTATTTTTGTGGTGTTCTGACGGGATTAGCCTCTATGCGGTTTCACAACTCCTCTTAAATTGTCTTAGATCCTTTAGTTCAGGGGTGAACCATTTATTTAGATGGGATTTGGGTTTACTCTGTCTTAGTTTAGGGGGGCAATGTTGTCAAGTGTGGTTAACATTTGTGTATAGGCGCGTTACAAATGCCATATCATATCATATTTTGTTGTGCTCGTCGACAAGTGTTTCCGGGTCTAAGTGATCTGCTAATTGGTTAAGCGTGGGTAGGATGGCGGGAATCACTTTATCCTTAGTAATACTTTTTGTTCCTTGTTGAACATGGCGGGGCCATGGTGGGAGCTGGAGAGAGTGGTCTGGAGGTGGAGAGTTCAAAGGAAAAGAGGAAATGGTCTGTATTTAGTTTATTTATGAAGCGCGGCCAGGCCCAGGGGCATACGGGCGCATAGTTTTTAGTACAAGTTACAGGTAATCAAGTTACAGTTGTATATGATCGGCATACATTACAATAGTTGCTGTTACAGATAGTTAACATGGGCTGCAGGTACATACATCCATATATGCATTTTACATATAGTTTGCATATATTGGGCAGTGAAGAAGCAAGTAGTTTATTATATAAAATGCTGATCTATTAATTACAATATGTACAATGGTAGGCAGTGAGTCTGGGCTCTAGGGTGTTATACTGTCGTTGTGTCCAAGTCATGAAGCCAACGCTTGGTATTGCATTTGAATAGGTTGAAGGATGGTTCTGACCTGAGGAGAGCAGGGAGTGTGTTCCATAACTTAGAAGCTTGTACCGGGAAGCTAGTCCCTCCCGAGTTCTGGAGTTTGAATCTTGGTATGGACATAGTGTTTGCTTGCGCTGTTCTATGAGGTCTTGAAGATGTGTGTGGGGTGAGTTGGTTAGAGATGTAGGTAGGTGCAAGGTTAGCCCTAGCTTTGTGCGTTAGGGCAAGGTTTTTGAGGGATATTCTGTGCTCTATAGGGAGCCAGTGCAGATTACGTATGGTCTCAGAAATATGTGATTTCTTGGGGGTGTTGAGGGCTGCCCCGACGGCATTGTTTTGGATTACTTGTGGATATTTTTGTGGCTAGTGCCAAAGTAGAGGGCGCTGCAGTAGTCTACTTTGGACAAAACTAACGTTCTGGCGAGTGTGATGAAGTTGGGTGTGGAGATAAACGGCCTACATGCAGTGATAAGTTTGCAAGTGTACGCGGCTGATGAGGCTACTGCATTCGTTTGTTTGGTAAAGGATAAGGTGGCATCCAGGTAGATACCAAGGGTTTTAGTATTGTTTGACACCGTGATGGGGTTACCATCTATGATGAATGATTTGAAGTCAGAGTTTAGTTTTTTAGTTTGGCATGAGTACCAAGGATGAGCAACTCAGTTTTTTCGTCATTGAGACAAAGTCCATAGTGTGCCATCCACGCTTGTATTATTGCATAGATTTTGTTAAGGGTTTTGCTGTCGGTTGCGTAGTCACCATAGATAGGAATGAGTATCTGGGTATCATCCGCATAGTTGGTGTATGTGACACCCAGATAGTCAAGGATATCGAAGAGGGGCTTCGTGAATACATTGTATAGCGTTGGGGACACACAAGAGTCTTGCGGGACCCCACAGGGTACCGATGAAGGTTCGGCCGAGTCAGTGGGCGAGAAAACCCTCATAGTTCTGTTCGCCAAGAAGGAGCTGATCCAGGCAGTGGCGCATCGGAGAAGTATGCTGCCGATTTCAGATGATAGAGTGTTTGGTGGTTGACCAAATCAAAAGCTGCTGACAGGTCAAGCAGTAAGAGGAGTGCTAGTTTGCCATTGTCTTAAGATTTGGATCTGGGTAGTGAGATCTATTAAGGCGGTTTCTGTGCCGTGTCTAGGTCGGAAACCAGATTGCCTTAGTCCCAGGAGATTGTTTCAAGATAAGCCTGTATTTGCAGGTAGGCTGCGCTATCTAGTATTTTTAATAAGAAGGGTACAGTTGTTATCGGCCTGTAATTGGCAGGGTTGGCTGGGTCAAGAGTAGGTTTTTTGATTAGTGGGATGACCCACGCATCTTTTAAGTTATCTGGCACTACTTCTGTTTTGAAGGAGGCATTGATAAAGTTGGTGATAAATGGTGCCAGGTCGTGTGCTGCTGCTTTGATAATCGGAGCAGGGCAGGCGTCACCTTGGCATTTAGATGGTTTGAGTTTCCTAATGATGTTTTCTACTTCTCAAATTGAGAGGTGAGAAACTAAAAGGTTTGCACTTTGGCTCAGAGGTAGGTAATGTGTGGGGGAATTGTTTGTACTCCGGGTCAGATAGTAACGGGTCTCTTTTTGCATTAATTTTAGTTTGTAATCGGGCTATTTTATCTAATATTGCTTTCTGAATGTTACTGCACCATAGTACATCTGTGACGCATTTATCAATGGGGCAGTAGGGGATTCTAATTCTTTTAGAATCTTGAACAATTCTTTTGTGTTGGATTCCGCTTGAACAATCCTTTTGTTATACGTGTCTTTTTTAGCAAGTATGATGGCCTCTTTGTAGCTAGAGGTTGCTAGAGTAAGCTCATTTTTATGGTTTACTGTGGGGCACTTTTTCCAATGTGCTTCTGCAGTTCTCTTAGTTTTCCGTAATTCTCTAAGATGCAGCGTGAACCAGGTACTCAGGTGGCGTTGTGGTTTGGATTTCTGTAATTTTAGGGGGGGCGATGGTGTCCAAGGTTTTAAGTATTGCCTGGTTATAAATGGCCACTAGGACAGTGGGATCAGAGGTGGCAGAGTTGTTAAGAAGGGGGAGAAGTAGTGATAAGAGTTTATCCGGTGTAATGTCTTTCTTATTTCTAGTCCGGGTCGCTGGAGCGATGATAGGAGCCGGGTGTTGTGCGTTAGCTTTGATAGCAAAGGTTATTTTATGATGATCCGACCAGATACATGTATCATTGGATAGGAGATCGATAGGGCAGTTGAGGCTAGTAAGCCAGTCCAGTGTTCTGCCTTTGATGTGTAGGCTCGTGTATAATGTGGGTGTGACCCAGGTCAGATAGGGCGCTGGCTAGGTCACGGGCATTATTGTTAGTGTGGTCCTTAAAACCGAGATTGAAATCCCCAAGTAGGATAGTTTGTGAGTTAGGTTTAGTATCAGTGGATACAAGGGATACAATATCCTCTATGAAGGAGGAAATGGGTCCTGGTGGTCGGTAAATAAGGTGCACTGTTGCTGTGTGGTTAGGTGAAAGTGGCCGTTTGAGGGACAGGGATTCAGCAGAAAGGATTTGAACATCCTGAATGACTAATGTCATACGAGTTTCTGAAGATGAGGGCGAATCCGCCTCCCTTCACCTGGTTGGTGTTTCTATCGCATCTAATGATGGAGTAGTAGTTTGCTATAGCTAGGGCCAAGGATGGGCCAGAGGCTGCATTGAGCCAAGTTTCTGTAACTGCAAGGAGATCGAGCTTCTCATGCGTTATGAAGTCAGCGATGTCCAATGCATGGACGGGGAGGGACCTAGCATTCACCAAGGCTGCTTTGATGAAGGCGTCTTTAGGAGTGGTTTTTTGTGATGGTGAAGGTAGGACGTGCAAGGTGGTAAGGGCTGGCGTGCTATCTAAATCAGTGGCGAGGTTATGTGGGTTATTTTCTCTGCGCTGAAATTTGTTGCTCTTATGAGTTTGTGGTTGAATGTTTTTAGTGCTCTATCGGGATCCTGATCTAGAGTTTCTAGTTAAGATGCTAGGGTAGTGCGAGCATGATAAGGATAAGGCAAAGTTGTTAGATGGAGGGGAACTGTTATAGAACTTCAGGTATGGGGGCTGTTTAAATAGGTTGGTTCTGGAATTTAGTCTGAAGTTTCTGTTGGTGATATCGCAAGGTTGATTGGGTGTTGGTCTGGTAGCAAAGTGGCGTATCCAGAGTGGTGGATCATCTAAGTAGGGGTTGGCAGTGGCCATAGTACTAGTCCAAAAGGTGTAGGAGATAGGTACCTTAAGTGTGCTGGAATATGTGTATTGGTTAGTATGTAGGTGAGGCAGACATGTCCAACGTTTGGTGTAAATGTGCAATAGGTGGATGAGAGTGGTCAGGCACCAATACATAGTGGGAGTAAACTATGCCCGTGTGTAAGGATAGAGAACTCAGAGTGTGTAGTACTAAACAAGTGCGCTTAATATGAGATGCAATGTCAACGGCTGTAGTCACTAAATTTCATTAGGCTACTGCAGTGGCGGGCACAACTTTCATTGCTGGATTAGTCATTTAGTTGGGCAAGGGCAGAAGGCAGCGCTTAGGTTCTGGCTGTGGGCAGATTTGACTAAATGCTAAGGGTGGAAGCATTGAGTGATATCGCAGTAGGTGATAATTGGCCAAGGACAGCGACAGTACCTAGGTTCAGTTTAGCAGCAAATAGAACAAGTCGAGGCAGTACATGGTTCAAATTGGTAGCAGATAGTGCATGTCAAGAGCAGGTAGGCAAAGTGCAATGGTCGGCCTAGTTCACCTAAATGCAATGGTGTCAGCTGACTAGGGCACACAGCGTAGTACATAGGTTTACATACATGTACATGCACCAGTAAGATGCGATAGGCTAAGGCAAAGGCTGCAAATAGAACAATTTACAATTTAACAAGTCAGACATGTTCAAGCAGTTGGGTTAGGTCTAGGCAAGTAGCATAATACCCCTGGTCAGAGTTGCATAGCTTGCAAACAAAGGTAGAGCAGGTTATGCATGGAAAAGTGAAGGCAGTTCTATATTATACGGCATTGGTCTCATGATAGGATGAGTGATGCGCAGTGTGCACATATAATCAGAACAGGACACCTGTCCAAGGTTGTGGGGAGATGGATTTGATGTTGGCCGTGCAATTGTAATCTGAAAGCCAATCAAGGATTCTACCTTTGGTATGAGCGGGTTAGAAGATTTTTTTGAGTTATGCCCAGATCAGAAAGAATATTGGCAATGGTGGTGGCGTGTTTATCTGAGGGGTAATTGTATCCCAAATTAAAGTCCCCAAGGACAAGTAATTGTGAAGATATTTTAAGGTTATTGGAGAGTAGGCTGTGTAAATCCTCCTCGAATGTTTCTAAGGGTCCAGGTGGTCTTTAGATAAGGTGGATAGTCAATGTCTGGGAGTTAAGTAGAGGAGGTTTGATAGTGAGCGCTTCACATGACTCAGACACTAGGGTGGGTGTAATTCTCATGCCTAGGCTAGTCTTAGTGATGATGGCAATGCTGTCGCCTCGCATATTAGTTCTATCCTGTCCCAGTATGGTGTACCCATCCCGGATTGCGAATGAAAGTAGGGGTCCAGCTGCGTCGTGCAGCCAAGCCTCCGATAGCAAGAAAGTCCAGATTATCGGCCTATATTAGGTCGCAGATATCTGTGGCGTGTGCAGTAAGGGATCTGGCATGTAGTAATCCTCCTTTAAGCGGGGAGGCCGGTACAGTGGGTTGGTTAAGTTCTAGTGGGAGGAGAGGTCTCATGATATTAAGGTGGGTGATATTTCCCTTCTGGTTATTGGATCTTTTGTTGGGGGATAGGGTTCTAGTTAGAGGCTCATGGAGTCTCGTGAGTCTCTCTCAGAGTCTAGAATTTCTAAAGGGCAGATTACATGGATTACTTTGAGGCCAGCTTGAGGGACGCTGGTCGGGGCCATACATTGTGGTGGGGGTTGCTAAGAGAAAAATGGTAAAATTGTGTAGAGCACTCTTGTTGGTTGTAAGGTGGCTACTCTGAGATGTTTGAAGGATAATGGGCAGTAGACATGAGTGGGTTAAGAGGCTCCCGGCTATAATGCCCATGATGTGATGTTGCATGGATGGTGGCTTATTATAAATTAGGATGCACCTTCTAAGTAGTGGCATATGAATGCACCAAGCTAGGTATATAGTTCGGAGTACGAAGGCGTCCGAGTGTCACTGAGGGCAGTTAGTACAAGCTACAATAGGCTGGATCAGATAAGCTCAAGTTAATACCTAGTTGACATAGGCTAGGTCAGACTAAATTCAGAATAGGTGTGGTAGGCTGTGATAGTCTACATTCAACATATGCACAGTGGGCTAGATTCAGCATTGGCACAGTAGGCTAAGTTCAACATAGGCACAGTGGGCTAAATTCAACGTAGGCACAGTGGTTTGCAATGGGCTAAATTCAACATATGCACAGCAGTCTGCAAAGAGCTAAATTCAACATAGGCACAGTAGTCTGCAATGGGCTACATTCAACATAGGCACAGTAGGCTAAATTCAACATGGGCACAGTGGCCTGCAATGAGCTCAATTCAACATAGGCACAGTAGGCTAAATTCATCATGGGCACAGTAGGCTAAACTCAGCATGGGCACAGCGTGATAGATGGATGCAATACAAGCAAAGGTAACACGTATGTACAGGGGGAGCAGTTGCAGGGGGAGAAAACTCAAAAGGCACCGGCTTTCGAGATGCGGCACACAAATACAAGCATCACACTAAGCAATGGGTGATCAGACAAGGTGAGTTACTAAAAAGCAAGCAGCGATGCAGTAGTGTCAATGTTGGGTCACTGAGATAAAATATAGAGAGGTGTGCAAAAGCTTCTATACAGTTGTACAGGAGCATGTTGTAACCATACATTGAGTGAGAAGGAGCGGTAAAACATGTTAAAGATAAACAAGTAATGAAACAAAATGCAATGGCAGTAAGGGTGTGTGAGGAGTGGCAGTGTGTTGCCGCGTCAGGTACAGCGGTGCTGTGAGAGGCGGAATCGTCTTTGGGTAGTGGACACAATTAGCGCTTATATACACTAACAGGCAGTGGGATAAGCAAAACAAAGATAAGAGTCTCGTAAATGAGCCACGGGGGCTTACCATGCAGTAAGAGTCCAGGCAGTAGTGCAAGTATGCAGCAGAGAACGAAATGAACGGGCAGAAGTCCGGGCCCTGGCCTCCGTCAGCTCTGGACAGGAGCCTGGCTTTGGTCATGTGCCTCCGGTTGTGGGCCGGCGCTCGCCTGTCGGCAGTGCGTGATTGGCTAAAATGCACAGGGGCAACCAATCAAGACGCAGACTGCAGCTCCTGGTTAGTGCCGAAATCAGGAATATTAGGTGGCGGACATCTTAATCTCTATTCCTCCTCGTGTTTGGTAATGGAGAGGGAACAAGGTGCTGCTGAAAATAATGAAGTACGTCTGAATTCTGCGTGATGCGCAAGGAAATATGGGTTTCTAGGATTATGGCGCTTGGTGGAGCTTCTCAGAGTGGATGGGAAATAGATGAAGGTGTGCATGTCGAAACTTAATGTACTATGAAACCTAGGCCTCTCTCCCACTGTACAGGACTCTCAAATCTAGGTGTAGCCTCCATCTCCATCTATTATATGTTGAAACCCACTTATTGTGGATACTAGGCCTTTCTCCCACTATACAGGACCCTTAAATCTAGATATAGCCTCCATCTTTGTCTACTATATGGTGAAACGTAATGTATTATGGAACCTAGGCCTCTCCATGACTTTGCAGGACACTCAAATCTGGCCTACATTTTTGTCTATTGCATGGTGATACGCAGTGTATTGAGACATGGGCCTCTCCCCCACCATACAGGATTCCCAAATCTAGGCATTTAGCCATACTGTTCCGGGAGGATAGCTCAGCGGCAACGCGCTCGCCTTGGAAGCAAGACGACACGAAGCAACACTGGTTCGATCCCCGGGTCCGCGCTTCGAAACCTCTGGGTATGTAATAGGCAACTAAGACAAAAAAAAAACAAAAAAAAAAACACACAACTAAAAAACAAGCAATTCCTGTAACAGCGCCTCGATGCCCGCTGGCTGTGTGAGCTCTTTAAAAATGCAAAATAAATACAAATAAAAAAAATACTGCCCAAGTTAGCTGCGAGACTTCGAACCCACTACCCAAAAAGCTCAACATTTCTGCATACTTAACTCACACAACCACCTCTCGCACAGCAAGTAGCATGCACTTCACCACACCGCAACGAACAATTAACACATAAGCCGCACCAGCATCACACAAGGACTGACATCAATCCGATACTCGCATCAAAGCTCAGCGCACAGTGTAAACAGAACTGAAGCTGCCAACAGGACACCACTTCTCTCACTATCCTACTCCCTCTTCACCTTACTAACCCACCCCACCTTCTCGTTTGCAGATCCACCCGAGCCCCTGGGGATCAATTGCATTGGTGGTGACCGTGCGCGGTACAAATACCTTTAACAAATATCCATAACATGCCCTCACAGCATACAAACAAACAATATGTAGGTTAGGTAAAGGTCGACAAGAGATAGGTAAATACAAACGTTTTGTATTTACCTTTGCCTGTGAAAACAATATTCCTCTAATTGCCAATCCGGTTGGTGGAGATGACAGTTTGCCATTTAAAAAAACTAATAGGTTTGGCACTAAAAGCTCAACTTAGATGAGCAGTAGAGGAGGCCATGTGATATACTTTGAAAGCTTTTCCATGGGAGATGCCCAGTCAACCTAATTATTCTTAAGAGAGATAATATAAATGTCATAGGTCTATAACAGAAACCTTGCGTTTCTAGTCATCTATTTATTTATGATCGAGGTCATATATATATATATATAATCAAACGAATTGCCCCCTTTGGGCGATTCGTGTATATTATAAGGTAACCTTTACGGATAACTCAGAGAACCCAGTTTATCATGTACGTAATACTGGAAGACGGTACCACACTACCCTACCGCTTGTATTGGCTTACTATGTGCAATGCATTTAATACAGTGGCTGCACATTCATTTTTACCTATGCTCTACTAAAACATTTTTTTGATGTTCAAATATTTAAAACTGGAGACTAAACAGGTTTATGCTACTGCTCTTTCCTTGCTCAAACACCAGAGGCCTTCTGGCAGCATGGATGCCACAAACGCCCCTCTGCTAAAATGAGGGTCTGCTAGTGTTCCGTGCTTAAGTGTTGAAAGTGCAGTTTCAAGACTGAAACCCTGACAAAATAATCATATTAAACGCTGAACTTACACAGATGCTTGTTGTATAGATTAAAGTTCCGAGTCCACACAGGAGTCACTGCTTAGTAAGTGGGTCAAGCAAACGCCAAGGCTTACAGAAGGGCACAGTTGAACCCACCACAGAACTACCAGACCACACACAGACAAGCTAACCGACACTTCAGTTCTGCAAAGTATGGTAGCCTGGCATGTCCTCAACTCTGAACCTTTAATATGATACAAAGACACACAAATGAATTTACTTCCTTCCAAGATGGCTCTGAAAACTCCTCAGTCCAAACGGGACACCAAGATGGATGGACTATCAAACTGGACAATACGTATATTTTTCCTTTCCCTCTACCACTCCCTATTCCATTCACTCACAAACAAATGCTGCACCCCAAAACCTCTGAGCTTTTCAGTCTATCCAAACTCATTGACAAGGATTCCCAGCAAGTATTTTCCATGGTTTCTTACACGGTAGCAAAAGGAAAATAAAAACATGCATTGAATATTTGATTTAACAAATGCGATACAAAAACAGCAGATTCAAAATGGTCAATCTCTGCCACATAAATCACAACTGAGTAAAAAAATTATTCTCAGTTCCAATTGTAAGATTTCGTCCTGTAAGCAGCTTAGTTATAGTTATCAACTTCAGGGACATATAACATTAAATGTAGTAAAGTCACATAAGCACAATGATGTTAAATAAGTACAGATAAGTCATAGCAATCATTGCCAAAAATACTGATGTAGCAAATTTGCAAAAAGCAATCCAGGTCCAAGTCCATTTTAAGAGCCCTGGAAAATAATGCAGTAAACTTGTGAATCCAGAATATTTCTCTTTGGTACAACAGATCAGTAAGATTACCACCTCGTTTAGTTGTCCTCACACAGAAACAGAATGGCCCTTTTCTATATATTGAGTAGCAACGGATGATTTTAAGTTTGTGTGTGCGTATATTTGACTTCTGTTCGGACCACTGTATCTTACTTTTATCTCTGGTCACTCCTATATAGTATAAGCCACAGGGGTATCTCATTGAATATACGACATTGCTAGAGTTACATTCAGCATTATCTCTCAAAAATAGTTTTACCAGTATACGGCTGACCGGTATGACTGATCTTATTTCATTTTAGGACATTGTTACAATGTTGACATTGTAAACATGAAAATGTACTTTGTTTTGGTTCCAACACAGGCATCTTCGGGTCTACTCTTACCAGAATATTTTGCAACGATTTCTGCTTCTTATATGCAAATGTTGGTACATGTGCAAAATGTTTTTTGTAATCTTGTTAAGTTGTAGGTTTTTCTAATTTTGCTTAAGAATATTTTGGATTTTAGTACTCCATCTAGAAAATATAGTTACAAGGATCAATTTAGGTTCAGTAGGACGTACGATTTTCAATATTTTTATTGATTTCAATATCTGATCACAAGGATATCCTAGAAATGTTTAACTATGTCATAATGTTTAGGTAAATATTGTGGTTCAGATAAAATAGATGTATAGTACGTAGAAATTGACCAAATAGAAGATCATCTAGAATTCTTTTAGGGGGAAACTTGAAGCATGTAATAAACTGTTTCTATCAGTACTTTTTGCAAAAGTGATGATCGTCCCTGTACCATGTTCACTTGGACATCCAAAAAATGCATGCTTACTTTCTTGAAATTCATTGTAAACTTATTATGTGTTTGTAAATTGTTGAGCCAAAAAAAACTATGTAGATCCTGTGAGAAACCTAGGGGTATTCTCCCAGGTGGACTGTGAGAATCCTCTATTTAGGTGGACAGGGGCAGGCCTTTGCTTTTGGATCTCAAACCTGGGGGTGGACAAGCGAGGGATTAGGGGTTGCACTAAGGGGAATACCCCTGCCGAGACACGGTATCCCAACGAGAGGGTAGGTGAAGGAGACGAAGTCCAAGAAGCCTTAGTGGGATTTGCAGGTCCCATGGTCCCTAACCCGAGAGAGAGGCAAACAGGACACCCCGGAACAAAACCTGGCAAGGGGGAGGACAAGAGAAGAAAGACATAACTCCAATCACAACACTTCTTTGTCTTCCCTGAGTTCAGATCATAGGAAGTACTATAAAGATCAGTACCCTCATGTCAGGGTGTTTGGGGTAGAGGGTAATCCGACACAAAGGGAATCACATGTGTCATAAAAACAGGGCCAAGGGATTGTCCTTTCTCTTAGTACTGGGACAAAGAAGAGGCGATCAGGACCAATGAGGAGTACCCTAGAAACAACTTGGGGATAGAAAGTAAAGCCTACCATGTAACACCAGTAGACTGTCCCACTGATGGAGTCCAGCATGCCCAGGCAAACAACCCAAACCATTTACACCCGACTCTACTTCACAATTACTTCGGGTATAAAAAGTGTGATGAGTGAGCTTGGATTGCTGGTTGAAATGTGAAAGCAGCAACAGGAGGAGCGTGAGAGGATCAGAGGAGAGCAGGATGCCGAGACGCTGGCCCAGTGTACCAGCGGGGTCGCAGCATGGCTAAGTAGCCAGGTCTCTATGAAGCCGGAGAAAGGCAATGTGGTGCTTATTGGCCGTGTCCAGGACAGTGCTCGTTGCCCTGGGTCATGTGTCGGTGCCTGAGGGGCAGGTGGTGAGAGCCTGACCTCAGGCCCTGTACCCCGGGGAGCTGCTCGTCTGGGTGAGTCTCACTAGGTGAATGAGAGGAACCCAGTTGGATGAGATGTGGCTGGAGCGGGAGTGGCGGCTTGAAAGCAGACAGAAAAGCAGTAAGTGGAAAGGAACAGAAAGCAAGGAAAAAGAGTGTGCAAGGGGTGTGAAGCGAAAGACCGTAAAGTGACCGTAAGGTGCACGCAACCTGAAGCAGGAAAGGGGGGGATGCGAGAAACCCGACATATTAAAAATAAGTGAAAGATTGAAAACTAGTGAAAGAAAGCAAAGCGAGGGCACAAGCAACCCGAAACGTAAAAGAAGGGTGCAAGCGACATGACAGATTGAGAAAGTGAATTACAAGGTGAGAGAAAGTAAAAAGAAAAAAAAAATGGGTGCAGGCAACCCAAAAGCACGAATAAGGGGTAAGAAAGACCCACAGTGCAAGAGGCACAATACAAAAAAAGAACACTACCTCATGGAAACTACTGTGCGTTAAAATTGTACATCTTGACAAGGTGAACTTGTGTTAAGAAGAGAGGCCTAGGATTGGTGACGGCAACCTTAAGAGTCCCACAAAAGACATTGTTGAGCATTGTGAAGAGAGGCCTAAATCTTGGGGTAGGGAACTCTGAACAGGAACGGTGTCCTTTTTTTTGTTTGAAACTGGAAGGATCATAGCTTAGGGAAGGAAACCCCAAGAGACAGAGACGGAACTCCGTCTTACGGCAAGAGCCCTACGTGGAAGGTTCCAAGGGCAACCCCTTTGAGTTGGCCTGTTTGAACTGCCACAACTGCACCTATTGGTAAGACTACCTGAAACCAGCTGTGGTTTAGATTTCCTTTTTAACCGCCATTTATCTTCTTTAAGAAGATCCCGAACACATTTTGTCTAAGTGAGGGCAAGCATAGGTTTAGACACAGATAGATCTTGGGTTTGGATTTACTACATTGACGGCACTTGGAAGCATCAGTTGAGAGTAATCCCCTTTAGTGTTAGGGCCAGTTAGACAATCCACCAACCCAACAAAGTTTACAAATAAAGGTTTTCATAATGTTACTTCCGAGTCCGTCTCTCTTCACACCATGCCTGTATCACAACCCTCATCAGGTCTTGTAAAATTAATGAAGGGGAGTACAACACCTTACTCCTGAGGAAGGGAAAAGGCCCGAGACAACTATCAATGTATGGTGGACAAGAAAAACTTGGGTATCAACAGGCTATGGCTCCAAACTGACACATTTACAATGTCTACATTAATGGTTTGTTTACTACACTGATGTACTTTTTCTTTAATTGAATGTACTGGATTGAAATTTGTTTTTGAAATTAGATTTCTCAAAAATCAACATTTCATTTGACCTTAATCGACCTATAAAATGTATTTTTATGTGAACGACCTTGCAATCTCAACTGATTATAGTAGTATTTCTTTTAAGCTGGTATTGCTTACACAATCTTGATTAGTGTAAATGTTCTTTCACTACGACTAAATCTACACCTATATGCCAGCATGCAGAGGGCTAAATTGTGGATAGCCTTCCGTTGTTTAATACAATAGGATGGCACCACAAGGTGAAGTGCATGCTCATAGACAAGGCAGGAACACAGCTACTGTAACCAAATCTTGCTGAATGCTCAAGTTGGCAGCATCATGACATGTGCGACCAATGATAGGTCAGAGTCAATTTAGATTTTTCTAACAAAGAGATAGTATTAGCAACATCTTTGTTTTGCCCATGTTCAATTTAAAATGTTGCATGCTCATTCAGTTGTCTTATGACAGTCAAGAACACCAAATTTGCACATCCAAGAACCTTACCAGACTTTGGCCATCATCCTAAAAGTAGAAATGAATGCCAAAGGACCATATGATATGTTATTTAGAACGCGCTTAATACCCAAAGGTTTCTAGGCACGGACCCGGAGATCGAACCTGTGGTGCTCCGTGTCGTCCTGCTTCCAAGGCGAGTGTGTTGCCCCTGAGCTATCCTCTCGAGACTGAGCAACATAAAGCTGCGAACAAAGAGTTGCAAGCTAATTAATCCTGGTCCTCAATAAGATACATTAAACAATGACTAAATTATTCCGTGATCCGGTTAGACTTTCCCCGAATCCCAGACAGCATCAACAGGGTTATGTATTTCAAAGGGCATGATGGCACTTGCAGCACCCTCTGCATATATATATATATATATATATATATATATATATATATATATATATATATATATATATATATATATATATATATATATATATATATATATATATATATATATATATATGCTGCCAACAGACGGTGAAGAAAGATTCACTCTGAGTGTGCCACTGGCTCAAATGTTAAGCATAGTCTCCATATCCTTATAAATAAGCCTCCTGGTCTGGGCACAGCCAGAACGGATATGGGACACCCTATTCAGTCAGCAAGAATGGAAAATTAAAAAAGGTAGGTGCCGAGGTCGACCCCAATAAACAGAATAAAACAGGAGTTAAAGTGAAGCACAAACTGAATAAGAGAGTGCTACAGTCAAACAGACTAAGAATCAATACGGCAAATGCAGCCTTTTACTGAAGACTGCAGGATCTGGATGTCACTTGACACGTGTATGGGTCCATTTCTAGTTACTAATCCAAATGCAGCATTGCACCCCACCCCCCAACCCTTTTTAAGTGCATGGCAAAACCCATTAAACCAAATTTAGCTTTTCAAGTTTATTAAGGCCACGATTCCTTTGGGATATCTAAAGTACACATTCTGTACTACAGAATAGTGAGGGCACCATGTTTTGAGTTGCTTATTACATATAATAATAATAATAATTAAGCAGTTATATAGCGCTACAAACCCTCGGGCATCTGAGCGCTGCTTATTATTACCCACGGTGTTTGGTGCTCATTTATCGACCTCGGAAGGATGAAAGGCTGAGTTTGGCTCTGCAGGGATTCGACCTTGCGTCGACAGGCTCTGCACTGATGTCAAAGCGAGCGCTCTACTCGCTGTGCTATCTGACCGGCTAATTTGAAATAATTTGATTTTAGCAAAAATACCTGTGCAGCCTTTTCTCTTTTCAATTCCAGGTCTTTCGGATAACAACTATAAAAATATCTTTCAAAAAAGGGCCCATAAAGCATGTAAGGAGAGAGTTTGCAGAAAGATGAGCAGTCTGTGAAAGCCTGTGAAAGCCGGTCCATGTCAGATTTGGTTTTTGTTCATCATCATTTGCAGCATATCAAACAAAATCTCATTCACCTAAACTAGAACTGGATAGCAAATTTGCTCGATTCCCATGGAAGTATGTAGTTCTAAAATGAGGGTTTTGTTTTCACCCCATCATTCGTGGCGTTCAACTTGAAATAAAACGGTTCCGAATGAAATGGTGATGTAACAAAGCGCTTACAAACCCAGCACAGTATATTCTGACGCTTCCCTAGGGACCAAATAGAACATGAAAATTCTACATCGTCTTATTCAGGAACACAGGCTAGACTAACGTTTTTTTCAGTTTATAAACCTATTAATTGCACTTAGGTTTGGGACCACTGTATTTTATTTTTTAAACAACTGTCTTTCACTAGCAACACTCACACATACAAAGACTAGACGTTCATCACAAAAGATAAGGTAAGCATTGTTAAATAGGAGGATTATTTTCGTGGGGCATCAAGAGTAGCCACATATATGGCCAGACTGAACTGCCTGGCGGGCCACGTTCAGGTTTTCCATTTCAACCTTTCTACAACTTTAGAAATACTGAGGTAGGTTTTGCGTTCAGTTCAGTAATGCAGCTCCAGAATACAACAAGCGGGAGGGCTTCTTGATAGAAGTGGCAGAGCAGGCACACGGAATAGCATTCGTTTTTTGACTCTTCCTCGACAGACTGCTTGCTTCCTTCAGTGGCTGTGTCGGCTCCAGTTTTGAAGAGATGCTTGGGTCCTGGAATAAACATCATGCAACCTGCCATCCATTTCAAAGCCTGCATGCTAGGCTATACGAATGTCCATGCATCTACTAGCCGATCGCTGAGCAAGACCTCCCACCCAAAACAAACATGCTGCAAGTGGAGTGCTTGAGGGCCAACTCTGGGGGTGCACACAATCAGCACCAGAGACATTTATGCAAAGCTAAAAGCACAGCAGTAAGTACATAGAGAAGGCGAGAGAATGTCAGAGAAGCCACAAGAGAGGAGGTAATGCACACATTAGAAGTGCACAAGCAAGAAGCGCAGAAGCAAATATGAGAGGAGACAGACAAGAGCGAGGGCATTAAGAGGTTGTTGGGAAAGGGATACGGTAGAAAGGAAGAATGAAATGTTTACAGAATAAGAAAATAGAGGAAGGGGAGTAGCACATGGGAGAAAAACAAGGAAGTGATGGGGTACATGGGAGGGAAGTTGTTGAGAGAAACAGGGAGTGGGAAACAGGAACGGAGAAACAATGTACAGTTGGATGAGACGTATAAGAGTAACTTGGGGCCATAGTGATCACGATGTTACTCAAGAGAACCAACAATTGATGGCAGAGCACACGTTTCTCGGGGCGCGTTCTAGACAGCTATAGCTAAGGGAACCTGAACTTCCGCACACTCTTTAGCCATACAAATCCTTGTAACTAAAAATGCTCAAATAGAAAATCTAATCCATGGGTCAATGGGGACCTACTAAGGAAGTGTGGCGCATTTCCCATTTTGGAGATACTGCAAGCATTCCTGCTCTTTGTGGCAATTAGGAAGGGGGACCGAGGAAGTTCTCTTATAGGCAAAATGCCCGGAGTAAATTCATCTGGCAAAAAGCAGTTTTCAAGGTCCAAACTGTGTTCGTTTCATAACTGCATGAAGTAAATTGAGAGAGAGAGAGAGAGAGAGAGAGAGAGAGAGAGAGAGAGAGAGAGAGAGAGAGAGAGAGAGAGAGAGAGAGAGAGAGAGAGAGAGAGAGAGAGAGAGAGAGAGAGAGAGAGAGAGAGAAGTGGGGAGAAGATCGAGAGAGAGGGGGTGAGGAGAAGAGCGAGAGAGAGGGGGGAGAAGAGCGAGAGAGGGGGGAGAAGGGAGGGAGGGGGAGAAGAGCGGGAGGGAGGGGGAGAAGAGCGATAGAGGGGGAAGAGCGAGAGAGAGGGGGAGAATAGCGAAAGAGATAGGGGGGAGAAGAGCGAGAGAGAGAGAGAGAGAAGGGGCGACGGAGTGGGGGAAAAGTGGGGGAGAAAGGGCCGCGGGCAGCGACAGCAGCAGTACTGACAAAGGAGTCACAGTGACAGAAAATTCAGAATATATGAAAAACTGGGGGCAGGAGTACCAGGTTTAAGTAGAAACTGTTCAGGGGAAAGATGGCCAAAGACAGGGAAAACAGAAAGAACAGAAAATACTGAGAGAAAGTAAGGAATGTTTATGAGAGGAAACATCAGGTGTATTCAATCTGTTCCATCAACTAATTTAACACAGCAGGCACAATACAGTTTCCAGGAATCCAATAACGGGGGGCGGAGGGGTGCATAATATCCTCTTCCCACAGCTTTGCTACACTTTCACTGGAACAGAAAGTGTAAATAGTAGAGGGAGGGGGCAGCGAGTACAAGAGGGAAAATAAATGTCACAGGCATGGCATATGAGGTAGTGAGGCAGCAGCCTTTGATAAAGCAAGAGACACCAAGCAGCAATGATAAAAAGTTCTGGTACCTGCTCGCAGGGATGGAGCGGGGGCTGGGCTTAGAGTGACCACAATAACTGGATTAGGGGAACAGAAACAAAAAAACAGAATAAATCACAACAGAAAAAAAAACTGCTTTGTCAAAAATAACCCAAAAAGGAAAATAATGTAACTCTTAAGCAGACACATGAGGCTTGCAAGCAATGAGAAAGATCCCACCAGCAAAGATGGAGCGGGAAAAAGGTGGGAGCAAACACTGGAAAGGCATTTTCAGCACTGGGAATCAGGATGGCAATTTATGTGAACTGCACTGTGCACTATTAGCACACCTTTTAAGAGTTACGGATGAGGGATTATAGGTGTGGGGTGGAAAGGGAGCAATCCTTCAAGTTCTGTGGGTAGAAAATGCAAGAACCATTGAAAGATATTGAAGCACCCCCGCCCCAACTGCTCTGCCCTTTTAAAACCGGGTAATACTACAATACTAGTACACCACGAGTGTGTTCCCACTCCCACCCAATAGGAGGCGGAGACAACTAAATGAGATGCTTGGCACAAGGAAAGACTAACGATCTGCCCAACAGCTAGTGTCCTCAATGAAAAGGGCAACGGAAATAGTACAGTGGCCAAACCATCTGGACAAAGCTGGATGCAAGAGAAGGGAGATGATCACTCATTAAAAACACTACATATTGAACATATTAAACCAAACATATGTTTTACATAAAGCATACGCTCTCGTCATAATGGTTTATATACATTTAAAATTATTACAGACACGAAAATAAAAATCACATTTTCGTAATACCATTATTGCAAAGACTCTAGGTGCAATGGTCCTGATACATACAATAAGCATGCACTGTAATGGGCTGGCAGGCCAACCCTGTCTCTGACCACTATCTGATGTACGGTTCCTAAATCTCCATTAGAGCCAATGATGAGCACACGCCACTGTGGGCAGTTTAAAAAACAAAAAATATATCGACACCACTTAATCTTATTCATATTAGGAGGCTGAATAGACAGCAAGCAGTGAGCCAGTATGGCAGATTAAGTCGGTAGCAAAGTTGGCTGAATCGGTCAAATGCCATTTTCTTTGAACGGCAGAAGAAGAAACTTCAAACTGTACTTGTCACTGAGATGCCACACAAAGAAAAATTGAAATTCTTGTAGCAGTCTAATCAGGTTACTCACCATAGTGACCACCTTACTCCTAGTGCCTAGTCCATAGTCCCCCTTTCCTCCATACTTATTGGACATTCCTCCGTCCTGTGGGACGGGACCGGAGCACTTTGTAAAAGCATCAAAATTTTGCTAAAACTTTAGTCTTTCCTCTCTTTTACGCAGGGTACTGCATGCGGCCCTAACCCCGCCCTTCTTAGCTCAGCCCAGCGCATCGCCCATCAGTCCTTTTCTGACATTTAAGCAATAATAGAGGAACCTTATTAGAACGGACGGCGGGCGGGCATATGGAGGAAAGGGCACTAGGAGTAAGGTGGTCACTACGGTGAGTAACCTGGTTATACTCCTACGTCCCATCCCCTTTCCCCCATACATCTGGGAGATTCCCCCAAGCACTCCTCACAGGAACAACGGGTGGATGGAAAACTCCTTACTGAAAATGTTTCTTCAGCACAGCCTGGCCAAACTGAGCGTCAGATCTGGAGCTTAAGTCCAGACTATAGTGTTTGCAAAACGCCAATGGGGAGGTCCATGTAGCTGCCTTTGTGATGGTCTCCCAGGGGACATCTTTCTGAAAGGCAACTGCAGCTGCCTTGCCCCACACCAGGTGTGCATGAATTCCTTTAGGAGGTTGGAGACCCTGAACAGTGTAAGACTCCATAATACAGGCAGCGATCCATCTGGAGATAGTCAGTCGCCTTAGAGGCCTGTCTACCTTGTGGATTGCCAAAGGGCACCAATAGCTGAGAAGAGCTCCTAAACTCAGATGTTCTGTCCAGATAGAATTTAAGAGCCCTTCTAACATCCAAACAATGCAATTTCCGCTTCTGAAGCTGGGTTTGGAAAGAAGACATGCAGGGATATTGACTGATTCAGATGGAAATCAGAGGCCACCTTTGGCAGGAAAGGAGGATTTGTCCGTAGCACCACCTTATCCTTGTGGAAAACCAAGACGGGATGCTCCACTGACAGAGCTTGGAGCTCACTCACACGCCTTGCTGAAGTAACGGCAACCAAAAAAAAAAAGACACCTTCCACGAAAGGTGCTTAAGGTCCACCGTGGCCATTGGTTCGAACGGCTTATGGCACAACGCCGTAAGGACCACATTCAGATCCCACGTCGGGTGCAGCTTGCGAACCGGAGGGTAAAGAGGCGTCAAAGCCGCGAAGTGTCTCTTAATCACTGGATTTGACAGTGAATAAGAACACTGGTCCGTGGATAGATAGGCGGCTACCGCCGAAAGATAAGTTCTGCATGACAGACCCTGAATGCCCGATTCTGCTAAGTGAGACAGCACCATGTCAATCGTAGCCACCCTGGGGTCCAGCTGTTTGTCTAAGCACCAATGACAAAACCGAAGCCATTTGCTTCTATACTGGGACCTTGTCGAGGGCTTCCTGCCTGCCTGGATAATGCGCATGTTGTCAGCAGATTGAGATGCTCTTAAGACCTGAACTCAGGCACCAAGCCGCCAAGCTGAACGATTGTGGGGAGGGGTGCCACAGCTGTCGATCACTCTGGTGAAGCAGATCGGGAATCAGGGAATCACCGGTAGCCTGATCGGTTCACACACCGACAGGTGTTGAAGTTCTGAGAACCAGAACCTGGCCGGCCACCATGGGGCTATGAGCAGAAGAGAACAGTTCACAGTGTTTCTCAGCTTGCAAATCGTCCGATGATCCAGAGGCAGAGGCGGGAAAGCATAGGCCCTCATGTTGTGCCAAGGAATCTCGAGAGCGTCCTCCAGAGAGGAGGCGCCCAGACCATTTCTGGAGGCATACAGAGGAAGTTTCTTGTTTGCCGATGTTGCGCAGAGGTCCACTTCCGGAGTGCCCCAACACAGGAATATCCGTGAGAAGACCGCCGCCTACAATTCCCACTCGTAGCTGACCATTATCTGCTGACTGAGGGCATCTGCCGTGATGTTCAACTGGCCTGGGATGTGTACTGCTACCAGCCAGACACCATGACGAACCGCCCACTCCCAAATCTGGATGGACAGATCCACAAGAGGAGGAGCCTGTGTGCCCACCTGCTTGCTGATGTAATACATTAACACCACATTGACCGTGCAGAAACGGACCACTTTGTTGGCAATGACCGGCCTGAACGCCTTGAGCGCTAGGAAAATCGCCAGAAGTTCCAGATGATTTATGTGAAGTAGCTTGTCTTGGGGCGTCCAGAGGTCCGAGACCTGAAGAAGTTCCAACGTCGCACCTCACCCCACCCCAGAAGGTATGAGTCCAACGTGACCGTCACCATCAGAGCGGGGTCTTGAAACCCTGCACCCACCGACAGGTTGCTGAGAGAAGACCACCACCCCAGGTCTGCTCTCATCGGAGCCGGAATCCATATCATCTTGGAGTCCGGATCCACAGCCTGACGCCAAGAACTCCGAAGAGCCATTTGCGTCCGCCTCATCTTCAGTTGAGCAAGAGGAAGAGCCAATACACACAAGGCCATGAGGCCCAGAAGCCTCAGAAACCATCAGGCCGATATGCTCTCCGACTATGCAACCATCTGACATGTGGCGAACAGATTCGCCATTCTGTCCCCGGTCAGGTAAGCTCTGCAGTCGATCGTGTTCCAGAGAAAACCCAGGAAAATCAAGTCCTGAGAGACTGTCATGGAAGATTTCCGCTAGTTCACCGACAGCCCAAGGTGGAACAGGAGCTGGAGGAGGACTGAAGATTGCAGGTGGCTTTCAACGGGCAAGGGCTGCGTAACAGCCAATCGTACAAATACGGATACAAATGGATACCCTGCAGACGGAGATAAGCTGCAATCACCAACATCATATTCGTAAAGACATGCAGTGCCGAGCTAAGGCCAAAAGTAAGCACTCAGAACTGGAAATGCTCCACTCCCACAGAGAAACGCAGGTATCTCTGTGGTGTGGATTCCAGATCGGAATATGCATATAAGCATCCTGAAGGTCCACCACGCTGAGCCAATCGCCCTTCTGTAAAGGGGACTTTATCTGACCAGGCGTATCATCTTGAATGTCTCTTGGGGGTAGGAAAAGATTGAACTGGGAAAGGTCTAGAATGGTGTGCAGGCCAGCCTGGTTGGATTTGGGCACGTTAAACAGTCAGGAGTAGAAACCCTCCCCTCGTTCCCCTAGGGCAACGGGTTCCACAGCCCTGAGATTCAGTAACTTCTGATTCTCGGCTCTGAGAGAGGGCGACTCAGACTGCTGGAAAGGAGGATTGATGGGTGGGGTAGGGGGAAGGGATAAGCGGAAGCCCGCCAGAGCGACTGACAAGACCCACCGGTCCTCGGTGATAGTCTGCCATGCCTCCCAATGAGACGCAATGCGTCCTCCCATCGGGGTATCGTGCGAGCGCAGAGAACCCTCATTTAGCTGGTTTTTCAGTGGCGGCATCACCTGAATCGGAGGAGGAGGAGCGGGAGAAACACTGACTCTGTTGCTGACTCCGGCGGGAAATTCCCTAAGAGGTATCGACTCTTTATCTTTTGGATCTAGAAAACCCCTGAAACCAGAGGTGGGCCTGGGCTGTGACAATGGTCTCTGTGTCCTAAAAGGTGGTTTTACCAGGAAAGACAAGGACTTGGAGGTCTGGGTGCTATCCTTCGTTTTGGTCAGTTCCACATCTGTTGAGGAATGAAAGAGCTCCTTGCCATCAAACGGCAGGTCCGAAACCTTGTCCTGCACCTCCTTAGTGAACTTGGTGGTGTGCAGCCAAGCCTGGCGAGAAGTATCCACTCCAAGCATAAGGCCCCGGGCATGAGGCAGCCTACAGCAGATCCTGAGCCAGGACCCTGGCAGTCCTCAAGCTTTTCAGCAGAGATGAACTCCTCAAACTCCGACAGACTTTTCCACATTTTCATATTCGCCCCCGCTAACACCAGTTCTGCATTGGCTTGATGCAATTGCAGGGCTGAGTTAACAAAAATCTTCTTTCCAAGGGAATGAAGAAGCTTATCCTCTTTGCCCAGGACCTGTGCAGCCGTCGTAGAAGAGGATGCCACGCTGGATTGCAAAGTGGCTGCAGCCACTACCGTGGAGGAGGGAGGCAGACATGACGCTAAGGCCACCTCTTCCGAAGAATTAAGCCTGTAGCGCGCGTCAATTTTCTTGTTGACGAACAGTCCAGGGTGTGGTTTCTCCCAGACTCTACAGACCTCGGCCAAAACGTCCTTCTGCAAGAACAAGCTGGTATGCTCCGAAGGAGACAAGGTGAACGCCCCCGAAAGCACACTGTACCGCGGAGCGGGTGTCTCGGGTACTGGAACATCCAAACGACATGTCCAGCACACGGTCGTGAAAGGCTCTGATGGAGCGGGGCTGGTCTTCGCTGTCCTGATCGCCCTGAGCGTCGTCCGACAGGTCCAGATCAGGCTGCACCACATCGGGCACCACAACGACCTTGTCCACTGGGGACAACGGTGGCAAGGGTGGAAGAGTAGGGAGAGGCCCCGCAGGCAAAGGCGGCGTTGGCGGAACCACCGGAGACGCAGGTGGAACCGACGGCGCAGGCGGGCATATCTCCCTAAACAAGCCTCGAAAGTACTCTTTCATGGGGTCAGAACGCATATGTTTTTTGAAACTTGCCGAAAAAGGCGTCCTCAGCCGACGATTTCGGGGCGGCCATAGGAGGCCTCTCATGAGCGTAGTAATTCCAGGGACACAGGGGAGAGGGTTGCCAAGAAGGCCCATCCCCAAAGGTGTCCACATAAATCAAGGGCGCTGATGCCGCAGTCAGCGAGACATTGTGCGAAAGGGGCATCCGGCCGTTCCGTTTCATCAAGTTTGACTGGATGTGCACAAGGAAACCGATGTTCACCTACAGAACCAACCCCTACACACCTAAAGCCGATGGCGTAGTTTAAGGGATGTATCCAAAATGGCCACCATGGTCTTGGCGGGAACAGCCGCCATTTTGTCAGCACCTGAGGAGAACTGCGACACTTGTGGAAGTGAGGCAGGGGTCCCCACAGGTGGGTCAGGGGTCTTCATTTTAGCCTTAACATAAGGAACCTCGGCCGAGCCGGTACTGTGTGCCCTAGGAAGTTTTTGTGACATGCTAACAGCCAAACTAGCCTTCACAGGAAGGACCTCGGCACTGCCGGTAAAGGAGGAATTACGGTTCGAAGCCTAAATCTTTGCCACCTCAACAGTTCTGGAGTTATCGCAAGAGCGGGAACGATGAGGAACACCTTTCACCGGCAAGGCCTTAACAGGCCTCTCAGAACTGTTGGTCACCTTAGCCTCTAAATGAGGGACCTCAGACCAGAGTCCGGTAGAAGCCTCTTCACGTCAGGCCTCGAACTTCTGTTCGGTATCAACAACCCCAACCGAGGCCTGGGGGCGCACCCCAGTACCTTTAAGGGGAGCTCCAATCAAGGAGGCCTTGGAGCGAGCTCCGGTACCCCACAACTCAGTAGAACTGGGTCTACAAACAGCCACCACAAGAGGGGCCTCAGAATGTAATCCGGTGTCAACAGGCCCCTTACGGAGACCCTCAGAGAAAACTCTGGTACACTTTTTAGGCCCAGACGGCACCTCAGGGCAAGCCCCAGTGACAGAGCCCTTGACGCTCCTCCCAGACTGGGAAGGAGTCCCCGGCCGGGGTGCCCTAAAAAGTAAGGAACTTACCCGGGCGATTCTTGTTCTCGTCGAATGATTGGAAATGCGTAAGGGGGAGCGCGCTGAAACACCTCCTCCCACCGCTCTAACCGACATTGAAGCACCCGGACCGAAAAAGAATCGCAGTAAAAACACAAGTACCACCGGTGGTCAGGACCCAAACACTCTAAACAAAGAGGATGGGGATCCGCCCTAGCGAAGCGTCGCTGACAGGAAGAACAATTCGGGAAGTCTAGCTGAAAAGGCATAGATGAACTATCACGCGATCGCAAGCGAGAACGACATTGGAAGAAAAAACCTTCCACAGATGCAAGTGCATCCAGTCCCAAACGAGCAGAGAAAAGGACTCATGGGTGATGCGCTGGGCGGAGCTAAGAAGGGCAGGGTTACGGCCGCGTGCAGTACCCCGCGTAAAAGAGAGGAAAGAGTAAAAATTTTGCAAAATTCTGATGCTTTTACAAAGTGCTCCGGTCCCGTCCCACAGGACGGAGGAATGTCCCATAAGTATGGCGGAAAGGGGACGGGGCGTAGGAGTATGTTTGTGTTATGCTTAGGAATCCAAGTGTCTAGGAGGCTATGCACAAGTATGAAAGATTTGGTTCATCCACACTAATAAGGAACAACAAAAAAAACTTCAAGGAAGCTTACACAAAACTGTGAAACTGCACCTTGGGAGTGGTGGACTGGGGTGCATAATCACAGCGTTTAAGAGAAAGGCAGATAGTACGTGCACTGCCACAGACAGAGCGTTTGAAAAGATACCACTATACGCATTTGTGTGGTCTATGCTATGAACAGATCTCGGCTCTTAATTACGTATGCTAATTCTCCTTACGGGAAACTCAAGTCTTCCTCGTCACATTACTTATGAAAGGTGCTCACATCCACTCACCACTCAAGTACCACACCCATCCTGCAAAGAGGACTTACTTCTTCCATAAATCCTCCTCTGCCTCCTATAAAGGCTCCATAGCCCCACCGCCCCCCCACCCTCCGCTGGTCTAGACATGGTGGATGAAATGCATATGCGTAGAACAGGTGGGTTAAGTAATTTGACATGGAAGAGATGCTTCAAGGGAATTACTACACTAAACGAAGACATGCATTACCTCCGTGTCCCTCTTTCTCAGCCTTTTTCTTATGGAGGTGTACCAAAGCGTAGCTCATCACAATCTAAACACTAATATCACACAGAAGAGACAAATTATCTGCAAACATCACAAAAGACATTTGTATGTGGAATGATACAAACGGACAATATCCAATGGCTGAAAGCAAAGTTCAGACCATACTGAACATAACCCTCGGATACAAGAGTTCATATCAGAATACAAGCTACCCTGGCCTGGCAATTTATTTATTGGACATTTGTATGGCGCCTATACACGCGTGTTTCCAGATGACACAAGACAACGGAGGGGAGGGGTAGATTGGTGGATGGTAGGTCGTGGGAATCACAAAAGTAGAACAACAAAAAACGACAATATTGGTCTTGTGACAATTCTACCGTGCAAGTGCATGACAAGGTGGTAAATGCAAGGGAGAAGGAGTAGAGAGAGAAGTGCAAGAGTTGGGTAACCCCATGGGCCAGGGCGGAAAGTGCTGGGTGGGCCAGGGCAGCAAGTGAGAGGGGAAATAGGGGGGAAGGGAGGACGAGTACGGTGGACAGGGACGACCAAGTTGGGCTAGTGTGCCTGAGGACTAGTGCTGGCACAGGATGCTAGGTGGACTGGTCCCTGTATGACTCTGAAGGGACCAGGCCCCAGTCGCAGATGGAGTTTGCACAGAGGGTGTGGGGGAAGAGGGTTCGGGGGGGGGGCTGGATGAAGGAAGGTCTTGGGAAATTGTGAACAAGATCTGGCTCAAGTTCGAGGGGGGTGGGAGGCCATTCCAGAGGGAGTAGCCAGCAGGGGAAAGGTATCTACCTCCCACTCTCTGCTTGGAGAAACGTTTGACCTGCAGAGAGTTGGAGGCAGAAGACAGGACTCTGGCCAGTAGGTATTTAGTAAGGGAAAGTTGGATGTAAACAGGCCCCAGGCCCCTGACAGCCTTGTGGATGATGCAAAGGTTCTTGAATTTGATACTTGCGATCACCAGGAAACAATGAGAAACAGCTGTGAGGTGAAGCCAAAGTGGCCAGTCTGCATTCAAGAATTAGCTCATCCCATGACAGAATGATGGACTAAGACTGGCAAAACGAAAACACCCTATCCTGATAGATTAGCACTGCATGACTGAGGTCCAAGAGTTTGAGCAATTTCGCATCCATTGATAACGGAACTGGAAAGACAATAAGCAATGTTGTATCTTGTTTGACATGAAACTCTTGACTTGGAGGTCCAGTGCTCAGCTCCCCCAAGACCGAATTCCTACTCCTCACCAACACCATCAAACACCCAGACAGAGACCTGGCCATCAACCATGACCTCGGAGGGTTTCACACACGAGCTCACCTCCTGCGCCAAGTTCCTTAGGTTCCAGACCGACAAACCTCTTGTTCAAGACGCACATAGCTGAGTAAACTCTTGGTATGCACTCTCCCTCCTGTGAAAAGTCAAGCCCTTCCTCCCTCCGCACAGCTTTAGATCCATTGTTCAAGCACTGGTGCTATTCCACCTGCATGGGGACAACGCCCTCCTCGAACGCCTCCCGTCAAACTCGCGTGTGCCCGAGAAGTGTTCCAAATGCAGCTGCACGCCTCATCAAGGGTCTTTGCAGATATGACCACATCACACCATCGCTTATTGACCTTCACTGGCTCCCACTGCACGCACAAATCACCAAGCTTTGCTGCATCATCTATAAGGCCCTCCTCCGCCCCCGTTAAGTCACCCAGCTATGTCGCGGAGAAACTGGGCATCACCGGCAGACAACACATCACCAGAAGCCAGGACACGGGCAAACTTGAAATCCGCTTCTGAAAAAGGGAAAGTGCCAGAAAACAAGCCTTCTCTCCCTACGACCCAAGACTATAGAACCCCCTCCCCATCAGCATCAGACTCGCCCCCCATGCTCCTACAATTCAGATAACTCAAAACCCACCTCTTCAAGGAGTCTCTCCTCCTCAACACCTAGGCCACCCCTTTCCCCCACTCGACTTGCTACATGCCGTCTGCACCTCTCCTCACCACCAACCTTTACAGCTGTACCCCTCTGCATCCTACCCTCCTGCTGTCGATCAGTTCTGTCAACTCTCAAAAGTGCTTGGTTATGCTTCTGTAATGTTGTATACCTCTAAAGCGCTCTGTTGCTTCTCTAAGCTAGATCTGCGCTCAATAAATGCAATAATAATTATTATTGACTTCTGTGAAAAGTAATGTCCGGTCTTAAAAACCAATTTGTCTTAAAAATACTTTTCTGAACACAAAGCCCTAATTTCGTCCCAATTTACGGGCGGACGTAAAGGCGACCTTGTAAGTTAAGATTTTTAGACCCACATCCAGCAAAGACCTAAAAGGGGGACATTGCAAGGATTTCAAAACTACATAAGTACCATGGTGGAAGAACCATCTTAACTACCTCGTGGGGGAATTCTGTGCAAAAGCCGGGATACATAGCCTTTAGACAGGTCTCCCCATGGCTCCTGGAACACCAATATTGCAGTCCATAAGGCTTGTGTAAACTGTAAGGCCATTCTGAAAATCTTAATGCAAAAAAGGCAAGGATGGTCATAGGGTCGCACTTGAGCCGAAGCAGCTTTATCCGCCACACAACCCAGAATGGCTCGAGTAGGATTGTAGGGTGTCTGGCCTCCTGGATTTCTATTGAGAAAGCCTATAAACAAATTAAAAAAAAACTATTCTACAGCTCCTCCCTCAACTTGACAACAGTTGAGTGCAGATGGATTCAACTCATGTAAATGAGAAGTTGGGGCCCCAGGGGGGAAGAATGGGCACAGCCATCTTACAGAGCATTGCCTAAAATGGATCCACCAAGGTTACCTCCTCTAAAGGTTCAGGAAAACCTCCCCGATAAGTGGCAACTGAGTAAATGCCAATAACATCCCCTTGGTCATCTACTTTACAAGCTTTGGGGTATGGTGTCTAAGTACAGCATTTTTGCTTTTTCACATGGTGCCAAAGAGCTTCACCACTGGTGTCCCGAACAAGTAACACATTTCAGCAAATGCTATCCAGGACAAAGACGTTTTGAGATGAGGGAAAACCCCTTGTGCTCCATTACCCGAACATGGACAATAAATGTTTTTCCCATGCCTCCACCAGAGTGTGCGCACTTCTCCCTTCCACCACCCTTCGTTGACACCTGCTAAAGGTAACTCAACTGTTAGTTTAAACTGACCGCACAGCTCAGTATCCTGTGAGGAAAAAATAAAAAGTCTGAATATTACAGTCAGTTCTTCCCAATTTCGAGGAGCGTCACCTTGCCTCAGCATACCAGAGCCACTGTGCCTACCACAACAGGGTAGCATCCCAATCTAGATCGCTGGCATCAGTTGTCAGATCTTAAGCAGCTGGTGGGGACAGAAGGAAGCTCTTGATCCATGATCTGTAGAGTTCATTGTATTCGCTCTATGGAGAGCAATGCAGGTATCCAGTGGAGAAGAATGTGCTAATACTGGATGTAGATGGTGTCATGCTCATGGCACCACAAATAGACATGTTGCCATCTTCATTTGAGCGTGTAACCAACTTTGTGGTCACTTCTGGCTTGCAAATAAGGAACAAGTTACTTACCTGTAACTGTTGTTCTCCAGCATGGGTCTGGCATGGATTCACATGCTCATGAATATTCCCCGTCGTCAGGCTGGGAATCCTCGGTAAAGAAAAAACCAGTATCAGTTTCGTTTCTGATCTGTCTTTCGTAGTAATAACCAATCACTGGTCTCTGCGTCATACTGACCACAGCCAATGACTGCCCTCTACCTAAGCACCGCCTCTGGCAGCCATCTTCAGATTTGGAAGCACGTGAAGTGGCAGTATGACCAAGTGAAGAGCCGCAGAGGGGTAGGCGGGAGGGTTCGCATGTGAATCCATGCCAGACCCATGCTGGAGAACAACAGTTACAGGTAAGTAACTTGTTCCTTCTCCAGCATGGGGTCTGGCATGGATTCACATGCTCATGAATAAAGAATACATAGCAGTACACACATGCACAACCACGGGAGGTGGCAAAGGCTCAACATTAAGCATCACATCAACTCAACATTAAGCATCTTACCTCCTCACCAGGCTCACCTCAGGCGAACAGGTTGCGCAGCACTGCTTGGCCGACCCTGGACTCCTCCCTGGAATCCCGGTCGACGCAGTAGAATTTCGTGAAGGTGTGCGTCGACCTCCACGTAGCAGCCCTGCATATGTCCAGCAGGGGCACACCAGATAGGAACGCCGTGGTAGCTGCGATCGCTCTGGTGGAATGGGCTCTCGGACGGCCAGGCAGCGGTCGGTTTGCCAACCGGTGACAGCACATGATACAGCCGGAGAGCCATCTGGAGATGGAAGCCTTCGAGAGAGCCTTCCCCTGATTGACAGGTCCAAAGTTCACAAAGAGTTGTGACATCTTCCGAAAACCCTTCGTGCGGTCCACGTAGAACTTCAGCGCTCTAGCTACATCCAGCGAGTGCAAAGTCCTCTCAGCCGGCGATGAAGGCGACGGGAAGAACACAGGTAACACCAAGGGTTCGTTGAGATGGAAGTCCGACGGTACCTTGGGCATGAAGGAGGGGTGCGTCCTGAGCACTACCCTCGTGTCGTGGAAAGTCAAGTACGGGGCCTTGCAGGAAAGGGCCTGGATCTCTCCCACTCGTCGTGCGGAGGTGATGGCCACAAGAAAAGCTGTTTTCCACGATAGAAACTTCAACGGGGCCGAGTGCAGAGGCTCGAACGGAGGTCCCATGAGCTTGGTCAGCACCACGTTGAGCTCCCACGCCGGGGCCGGAGCCTTCACCGGCGGGAACGATCTGAACAGTCCCTTTCACCAGACGATGAGACCACAAGGACGTCCGCCCCGTGGTTCTGGTGTATCGGGAGATCGCAGCAAGATGAATCTTGATGGACGCGTGTGCCAGACCAGCTTTGGCCAGCGTCAGCAGGTACGGCAGTACTTGGGGAGCCGTAATCCGTAGAGGGTTAATCTTCTGTGCGTGGCACCAGACAGAGAACCTCTTCCATTTGTGTCCGTAGCATTTAAGAGTCGAGGACGCCCTGGCCTTTGCAAGAACCTCTCTGCAATCGGCCGGTATGTCGTATCCTCCAAACTCTAGCGCTGCAGGAGCCAGGCCTGCAAGTTCAGCGACTTCGGGTCGTGGTGGAGGATGGCGCCTCCTTCCCTGGAGAGTAGATCCGCGTCCGCCGGGAGCTTGATCGGCGGGGACGCTGACAAGTCCAGAAGGTCCGGGAACCATATCTGCCTCGGCCACGCAGGTGCGACGAGGATCATCCTGCACCGTGACCTCTTGAGCTGGTTGACGAGCCGGATTAGCAGAGGCAAGGGAGGGAACGCGTAGAGGAACAGGCCCTCCCAGGGGAACGAGAAAGCATCGCCCATGCTCCTCGTCTGGGGAAACCTGCTGGCGAACCTCCGGCACTTGGTGTTCGTCGCCGTCGCGAACAGGTCGATCTGGGGTGTGCCCCACCGTCGGAAGAGGCGATCCACCAGTTCCTGCCGTAGTTCCCACTCGTGGCACGAGCGCAGCTCCCTGCTGAGTGAGTCGGCGATGGTGTTTTTTATCCCTGCCAGATGAAACGGCACCAGAAAAATCCCTTGGGCGACGGCCCAATGCCACAGGTCCTGCGCCTCCTTGGACAGCGCTGGGGACCTGGTTCCGCCCTGTTTCCTGATGTAAAACATGGTGGTGGTGTTGTCGGTGAAGATCCTCACCACCTTGCTCTTGAGGGACGGAAGGAAGGACCTGAGGGCCCAAAACACTGCACGGAGCTCCAGGACGTTGATATGCAGGGACTTCTCCGTCGGGAGCCAGAGTCCCCTTGCGTGCAGATTTTCGGTGTGCGCTCCCCACCCTTCCAGGGAGGCATCCGTGGTCACAGTCTCCTGGTGGGCTGGGGTCTGGAAGTCCATGCCCGCCGTCAGATGCGCGCGGGTGCCCCACCACCGTATCGCTCGTCGGAAACTCTCGTCGAGCTTGATCCTTTCCTCGAAGCTGCCCGTCGTCTGGATCCAGCGCGCATCCAGGAATTCTTGCAACGGGCGCATCCGGAGCCTGCACATGGGAATGAGGTAGATGCAGGAAGACATCATCCCGAGGAGGGACTTGATGGACCTCACTTTGGCCGCGTCGGCCACCAACATCCGTTGCACCTTGCCCAAGATGGTCCTGGTCCTCTCCTCCGACGGGGAGGCCAGAAGGGACACTGTGTCGAGCCTCGCTCCCAGAAACAGTGCGACTTGCGCGGGCACCAGGTGGGATTTGGCGTAGTTCACGGAGAATCCCAGGTCCGTGAGGAGTTGGACGGTCCTTGCCGTGTGGACCACGGCGAGCTCCCTCGTCTTGGCGCGGATGAGCCAGTCGTCCAGGTGGGGGTAGACGTGAATCCCCTCGCGGCGCAGCTGCGCCGCCACCGGTGCGAGGCACTTGGTGAATGGGAATGTGGAAGTAGGCATCCTCCAAATCCAACGACGATAGGAAGTCTCCTTCCTCCAGCTGACCCAGGACGTGCTGGAGGGTGACCATCCGGAACTTCTGCGCCTTGATGAACTTGTTCAGACGTCGCAGGTCTAGGATGGGGCGCCATCCTCCCGTCTTCTTCTTCACGAGGAAGTATCTCGAGTAGACTCCGGAGCCCCGAAGCCTCTTTGGGACGAGTTCGATGGCGCCCTTTCTGAGCATCGCCTTTACCTCCAGGAGAAGTTGAGGGACGTGAAGTTCTTTCCTGGCCACGGGGGGGACGCGCGGGCACCTTCTTTGAAACTCGAGCGCGTGGCCCCGGGCCAGGGCGTCCAGCACCCAACGGTCGGTGGAGATGGACTCCCACACGCTGACGAAGCCCGCCAGCCGGCCTCCCACCGGGGTGCTTCGGTGGGGGCCCGACCCCACGGCCGGTTCAATCTTGCTTGGACGCGGCCTTGCCGCCTTGACCTCCTTGGCGACGACGGCGGGGTCCGCTAGACTTGCCTCGTCCTCTGTAGGCCTCTTGCGACGACGAGCGGGCCGCTTGACGGTAGGAAGCGAAACCGCCGCCGGAACCTTTGGAGGCGCCGTTGCCTCCGCCGCTCCGAAAGGGCGTCCGTCGTTGCAGGACTCCAAGGGCCCGGGCCGTCTCAGTATCCGCCTTGATGGCCTGAAGGGAATCGTCCACTGTCTTCCCAAACAGGTTGTTCCCGTCGAAGGGCATGTCCAGGACTCTGGTCTGGACGTCCTGCCGGAAGTCCGTAGCTTTGAGCCATCCACGACGTCGAAGGCAAACGCCGTTGCCCAGCTGGCGGAACCCAGTGTCGGCGATGTCCGTCGCCACGGTGATGGCGTGGTCCGAGGCCACCTCACCTTCCTGCAGGATCTCAAGGGCCTCCGCCCTCTTGTCGTCCGGCAGAAAATCCAGCAGGGGAGCTATCTTGTACCAGAGCTCCCTGTCGTAGCGGGCCACAATAGCCAAGGCGTTGGCCGCTTTAATCGTCGTCGCTGCCGACGAGATGACTCTACGTCCCATAGCATCCAATTTCTTTCCCTCGCCTTCCGGCGGGGAAGTCGATGTGGAGGCCGCACCCCCCCCCCCCGCTTTCTTCCTGGCTGCCGCGGAGACGACGGAGTCCGGGGTAGGCTGCGCCCGGAGGCATAGGAGGGCCGTGTCCGGGACCCGGTACTTTTTCTCGTACCGGTCTCTTCTAGCTGGCGTCGTGGAAGGGTTCTTGAGGAGGGAAAGGCCCTCATCCCAAATGTCGTCCAACAGAGGCACTGCGAGGACCGTCTTCCTCTTGGCCTCGCGCCGCTGATAAAGGAAGCCTTCCTTTTTCTTCTCCTCAGGGCAGAGTTGGAAAAGCTCGGAAGCCCTGGAGATCATGGAGTGGAAAGATCCGATCTCGTCGGGCGGAGAAGCCCTGGTGGGAGGCGACGACGGAAAATCCTCGTCGTATGCCTCGTCGTCCGTACCCGTCGCTGCCGTGTCAGTCCCCGTATCATCCCCTCGGGTGGACGGGGAGGAGGGCTGGAAGGGGCGCGACGGTTGAAAAGGAGGTGGTGGATGGATCCTTCTTTTCTTGGTAGGGGGAACACCAGAAGGTCCCGGTTCTGGATCCCCCGACGGGAGAGGTTCCTCCGTCGGTAACGGTAGCCTCGTCCTTATCTCGGAGCATAAGGACTGTATGGCCAACAAAATGGCCGCCGAGTTGTCTTGCAGCGCTGGCAGAGGGGAATCCGACGGGCGAGCAGGGGCCCCGTCGGTATCCTCGACGATGTCGTCGTCGTCACCTGCGTCGGGGTCCATTCCGACGGGCTGGCCTTCTTCCACGCCTAGGCCGTGGCTTAAGACCTCGATCAGCTCCTCTTCTGAGGTTGAGGCCGAATCTACGACGACGCCCTGCCCCCCCTTCTTCTTCCCCACGGAGGGTTTCACGGGGGTCCTATCGATGGGCACAAAGGAAGACTCCCTCCGAGGAGGCAGGGAGATTCTGGGCCCTGAGGTCGCAACCACTGGTGCAGCCACCACAGGCTGAGCCAGGGCCGCCGCGACCGTTTCGATAGAGGGCTTGGTCGGATGGATCAAGGCCTTCACCACCTTAGGTGCGCTCACCGCCTTATCCTTGAGGGAGGGGGCACTGCCACGCTCCTCCTCTGCCTTAGAGCTCGACCGGGGCCTCTCCAGGAGCTTCGCCGGGTGCTCGGCCTTCCTCTTACCCAACCCAGAGCGTTGGCTCGTGGTTGATGGTGCCGGGGAGGGTGCGCCCTGCCTGGCGCCCGTAGAGCCCGACCGTTCGGCGCTCCCGGTGCCAGCGGACTCGCGGTGCTTGGCCTTATGTTGGGCCCCCGTCGCCGGGGCGCCCTCAAAGGTCTTAGAAGACCGCTCGGATTTCTTCTTCTTCTCGCCAGACGGGCTCTTACCCTCCAGCCAGTTGGCGAGACGTTGATGGCGGTCCTTCATGGTCCGTTCCGACATGTTGCCGCAAAACGCACAGTCCTTCTCCACGTGCGTCTTGTCCTCATGAAGGCAGTAAAGGCAGAAAGAGTGTTCGTCCTCCTTGAAGACGTTCTGCAGCTGGCATCCAGGGCAGACCCTGAACAGCTTTCCGGGCGTCGAGCTTCCCTTCTCCTGGGCCATCTCCGAGACCGGGCCTGAGAAGCTTCTGGAGTCCTCCGAAGTGTAGCTCGACGAAATCTTCACCCTTGAGGGGCACAGATGAATCCAACACGGGTCCCCGTTGATCGGATGTAGGATCGGTGGAGCTTGAGGCTCTTTTGACCGAAAGAATCGAAGTTTTTTGTGAAAAGCGCGAAAAATAGCACTAACGCTCGAGAGCAATAGCACGAGGATCCCAACACATGAACGTGCGGTAAAAATCTGAAGATGGCTGCCAGAGGCGGTGCTTAGGTAGAGGGCAGTCATTTGCTGTGGTCAGTATGACGCAGAGACCAGTGATTGGTTATTACTACGAAAGACAGATCAGAAACGAAACTGATACTGGTTTTTTCTTTACCGAGGATTCCCAGCCTGACGACGGGGAATATTCATGAGCATGTGAATCCATGCCAGACCCCATGCTGGAGAAACTGTGTAAAGTGTGATTAGTTACACAATCTTAGGCACAGATACTACACCAATTTTTGAGATTGTGTAATTGGAATTGCAGATCGTGGACAAGGACCAGGTTGGATTTCTCCAAACTCAGGAACCGACCGAATTTCCTCAGGTCACTAACCAGTTGTCTAGATGCAGATGGTAAAGTATAATTTGTGCATGGATAAGAGCCCCCATGAACGAACCTTCTCAATCCAAATGTTAGTGCATGGAACTGGTAATAGTTGTTCCTGAAGGCTTACCTCAAAAACCTTTGATGAGCTTTCCAGATGGGTGATGTATGTCTTTCATATCCCTAGAAAAGAGGGAATTTCCTATGCTGACCAGAGGTATGACCGGTTGTAGGAAATGTTTCTTGTATTGGAGGACTCCTAAGAATAGATTAAAATCAAATTCACCACTGGTTTCCAGTGTTAGAATTTTTTCAAACCCAGGAACAGGACTGAAAAAAATGTATGCCCCAATTTGACCTCCAGCACTGGCATCACTGTTCGGTTTGTGGTCAATTACTGAAGCCCCTGACCGAGAGCCTGCCTCTTGCTCCAATTATTTGACAGTTCTACAACAAGTTTACTCTTCTAGCTTGCGCCCTCCGATTCAGAATTTTAAGGACGCTGCAGAGAAACTGGCGTAGTATGTCAGCCTGCTACCCCCATGCTGGTAGCCATACATACATTTATCGTGTTTGTGTTTTAATGTATAGTTTGACTCTTTGCAGATTTCTTAGCACGGCTATGATGGAAATGTAAAAAAAAGCAAACACTAATCTGGTGCCAGACATCCAACTGCATCCCCCTATATCTTCAAACCAGTCACTGACGAAACTCAGTGATGGAAATGTGACAAATCTCCCTAGATTCAGAATCTGGACAAAAACAATCTTAAACAAAAAACCTCCATGCTCCAGTCACGCTGCTCCGCACACAAAAATGATGCACCTGGACTCCTTGGGGAGCACTGACACGTGTGACTAATGCGTACGCAAAAATGTGCTAAAAAACATGGCGCCGGTGTACGGCCATTTTGGACATTCACTTCCAAACCGCAATGAAAGTCTATGTTTCTGTGAGCTCAGTTAGCAGACACGAGCTCTGCCATGGCTGTGATAGTATATTTTGAAGTAGATTAACTCATTGTGGAGGATAGCTGGTGTATTGTTCGATCAAGGACGAGCCAAGAAAGGAGTCGAAGTTGTGCAGGTGCAGTGATAAGGGGTGCTGGACACAACGGGCGAGCGGGTGACAAACTGGTTTTTCAATTACTGACTGTGCTCTGTGCTCACCAGGCTTGCTGTCTGCCCTTCGGCCGGGGACGGTCGGCAACCTGAGCTGGGCGTGGATTTTTCCCCCATAAGAGAAGAGGTATCCTGGTGGTAGACAGAGAATTGGAACTCCAGGTGATTGAGTCTCGCTGAGAGGGAGGACGCTCCGCTCCAGACCCAGTTAACACGTGTGTTCTCTCTGCCAACCTGCCTTGGGACTGGGTAGGGACGAGGTGGCCGATATGAAGCTTTATCCTTTAACATGGAAGGTCAGATTAGTCGATGGAGGTGCGGCGGGTCTTCTTGTGGAGCGACGGACGCCTCAAGATTTCTGCCATTGTCACAGGAAACATTCACCTCATGGTGAGGACGGGAGAGACTCGCAAGGAACAAGTTACTTACCTGTAACAGTTGTTCTCCAGCATGGGTCTGGCATGGATTCACATGCTCATGAATATTCCCCGTCCTCAGGCTGGGAATCCTCGGTAAAGAAAAAAAAAGAAAAAAAAAAATAAGTTTAGTTTCTGAACTATCTTTCTACCAGTAACCAATCACTGAACTCTGGGTCATACTACCCCCTGTCAATGACTGCCCTCTACCTAAGCCCATCCTCCGTCAGCCAACTTCAGAATTGGTAGCACGTAAAGTGACAGTAGGACCAAGAGAAGAGCCGCAGAGGAGTAGGCGGGAGGGATCGCATGTGAATCCATGCCAGAGCCATGCTGGAGAACAACAGTTACAGGTAAGTAACTTGTTCCTTCTCCAGCATGGGGAGTGGCATGGATTCACATGCTCATGAATACAAGAATACATAGCAGTACACGCATGCACAACCACGGGAAGTGGCAAGGCTCAACATTAAGCATTTCAACAACTCAACATTAAGCCTCTCTTACCTCCTCACCAGGCTCACCTTCAGGCGAACAGGTTGCGGCGCACTGGCTGGCTGACTCTGGACTCCTCCGTGGAATCCCTGTCGACGCAGTAGAATCTCGTGAAGGTGTGCGTGGACCTCCACGTAGCAGCCCTGCAGATGTCCAGCAGGGGCATGCCAGACCGGCACGCCGTGGTAGCAGCGATTGCTCTGGTTGAATGGGCCCTCGGACGGCCGGAAGCGAGAGCTCCGACATGACGGAAATCCAAATTATATTTGAATCCTGTTTCGGAGCCACCAGCGGACCGCGAAGTCGAGCAGAGGGTACATCTTGACCCGGTCCACACCCGACTGAAATCCTGAGAGTGGCGGACCAAAACTCACGGAGATATCGGCTTTGGCAGGTTGAGCGGGAGATTGCCCGGGAGTGTGCCGCGTGGGACGTCCGGCTGGTCGGCGCCACGCGCCGCTGACACCCCGGCCAGAGTGGCATAGAGAGGTGAGGCTGCTGTGCCGCGGTCGCAGAGCTGGCCCGTGTGCGCTGCTGAACGACTGAGGTGTCTCCCCCTGGGTCCCGTACACGTGGCTGCGCGGGCAAGTGTTGCTGGCTTGTGGGCCCTGCCTTTGCGGTTATTGAGGCGATTCTGCTGGGTGAGAGCTGGTGCTCCCTGCCGTCACGCGGCGGGTGCTGGGAAGCGGGCCGTCGTCTGACGGCGTGATATCCTTTTCCCCCCGGGGCTGGGCCGTGGCTGAGGGGGCGACTCCATTTTCTGGCCTGCAGCCGGGGCGCGCCACATGTACTACATTTCCTGCAAGCTGGCGGCGGTGCCGCTGAGACAGTGAGTTGTGCGGCATTCAGCGGCTGTGGTGCAGCTCCTTTCTTCGTGGGAAGATACAGTCCTTTGTAAGTGGACGAATTAACAAGTTACCACTTGTGCCTGGACAATGGTGGCTCCGTGAAACACTAGTTTTGTGGTTACCCGGCCTGAACAAGACCACTCGACAAATATCCTCCTCCGCGGCCTCCCCCCGAGGTATAGTCCCACAGGATCTGTTGCCCCTGTCGGGCCGTGTTGGTGACCCGGCTGGAGTGGCGGACATGGGTAACACGAGGAAACAGGAAAAAGCGGCAGAGGGGACGACCGGGAAAAAGAAAGGCCCGATGGACTCGTTCACCAGTAACCAGGCAGTCGGCCATGAACCAGACCGGTCGACATCAACGGCTGAACCTGGCGTGGACAGCGGCGACAGGGTTGATCGCCTTACCACGATAGTTCAGAATGGCTTCTTATCCCTAAATGTGAAGCTAGATGACATTGTTAACACCATAGGGGCACTGAAAACCAGAGTCGACAAGGAGAGCCTCAGAATCACAGAGGCTGAAGACAGAATTGGTACAAATGAAGACACCATTGCGCGACACGATCGCGACATAGCGCAGCTTAAGGCAGGCATGAACGCGTTGCAAAGTAAACGCAAGGACCTACAATCCACATCCCGAAGGAACAATATTCGGATTGTGGGGGTTTCTGAAAAGTTCGGGAAAGGCGCAATGGAACAGAAAGTGGAAAACCTTCTTAAGACTCTTTTTGGGACAGAATCCTTTTCGAGCCAATTTCTGGTTGAGCGAGCACATCGCACTCTGGCCCCCGTGCCGAAACCCGGAGCCCTGCCGCGCACCATCATTGCCAAGCTGTTGAATTACAGAGACAGAGATACAATTCTCAGAAAGGCTAGAGAAATTTGGGACACTACAATATGAGGAGAACCGCATACATGTTTATCCGGACTTTGCTGCGGGACTACAGGCGATCATACAAGCCGGTCAAGCAGCTACTGAGGGCACGACAGGTCCCATATGTGCTAATATTCCCGGCCAAAATGCGAATCCAGTATGGAGGAAGAACACACTTTGAGACCCCGGCCGCCGCTCTGCGTATGTGGAAGCAAGTATACCCCTACCACCTAGAGGCCGTGGGCCGGACCAGAATGGAAGATCACCTCCGGGAGGTGGAGACCGGGGCCCTGCCGACTGAATCTGGTTGTGCACATATCCTCTGTTGCTGCTTTAATGATGTGTAACAGATTTCTGCTCCCGCTGGGGGGGCTCCGAGTAATCTTCGAAGCGGGTTGTGAGCCCGCTCTGGTTGCCCCGTGGCGACAACGTGGCACCCACAGGAAAGTTTCTAAAAGGTTTAAGGGTACATCGTCAAGTTGGGGTGGATGATGTGGGTGGAGGGTGGGGTTGGGGAAATCAGGAAGTTACAGAATGTGATTGCTGCCAGGGCATGTTAGGAACCTGGGATGTGGAGGAGTCTGGAGAGGGAGCATGCACTGTTGGAAGTTGCAGGTTAATTAAAACATGGTCTCTCAGGCACGGGTGCTACTCTAATGTTAGTCACTTGAGCATTGATGGTCATTACTGTATGGTACAATGTAAAAATGCAAAAAAAGGGTGACGGGCTGAAGATAAGATTAATGTCAAGGAATGTTCGGGGCCTGAACAATCCAATGAAGGTCAGAAAGGTTGGCAATTATGTCACTAGACACGGGCCTCACATTTTAATGTTACAGGAAACGCATGCACAGGGCCCAGTCAACGAGAAAATACTGGCAAAATGGGGCAAATTGTGCTACTACACAAACTATTCATCGCAGTCCAGAGGGGTCTGCACCCTCATACATAATTCTCTTAGCTTTGTTGCCAAAGGCCACTTGGCGGACCCGATGGGTAGATATGTTCTGGTCTGGGGGGAAATAGCAGGGAAACAAATAACCTTATTGAACACCTATGGTCCCAATCTGGACGATCCTGATTTTTACCTACACATGCTCGAGATCCTTGCCAAACATGATGCGACCACGGTACTATCGGGAGGGGACTTTAATGTGATATTAGACCAGACCCTTGATAGATCTACTAAGGTAACCAGGGCACCCACCAAGGCGGCACTAGTTCTGAAGCAAATTATCCCTCAACTGTCTCTAGTGGACGCCTGGAGAGTGCTCCACACAGCCAGCAGACGTTACACGTTCTACTCTTCTGTCGCCTGATAATGAGACACGTATAGATTACTGGTTTATATCCACAAACATAGCGCATACCCTACAGAATTGCGAAATCCTTCCTCGTACACTATCGGACCAATCCCCGGTGATGTTGGAGATCGTTTTGATAGATGCCTCCAGACCAACTATGAGGTGGAGAACGCAAAGAGACAAATTAAAAGAACCTAATGTTGTTGAAATCCTACACATCGAAACTTTTTTACAGACAACATTGGTTCTGTAGAGCACATATCGTCAGTATGGGAGGCTTTCAAAGTCTGGGCAAGGGGTGCCCTAATATCTAAGACCACTGGTCTTTTGAGGGAAGTGCGCCGTGAGCTGGAGGGGATGGAGAAAGAGTTGAACGCACTAGAAGAAATCTACAGCCGCACGCATGGTGGAGACACCCTGGCTGCAATATCTAAGTTACTTAGGGATTTTGACCGACTGGCAATAAGGGAAGTACAATCTACAGCAGCCCCCACCAGGGCTCACAGATACGGAGAAGGAAATAAAGCAGGGAGAATGTTGGCCAACTTGGTTAAGCACGAACAACATATGACCCCGATTACAGCGATCCAAACGGCACAAAACGAAATAACAAGTGAACAGGAAATAAATGATGAGTTTGTCCACTTTTACAAAAATTTGTAAAAGAATAGAGATGGAAAATCCCCCGATGAGATTAAAAGAGATCTTGCTATGCTACATCTCCCCACAATCCCAGAAGAAAGCAAACTAGCACTCGAACAACCTATCGCTGCAGAGGAGCTTACTGAGGCGATAAAGGGGCTCACGTCTGGAAAGGCACACGGCTCGGATGGGCTCGGTGCTAAATTCTATAAGGAATTACAGTAAGAATTGGTACCTGTGCTCTTAGAGATGTGGGGAGAGGCTCTGGGGAAACAAATGCTGCCCTGACAATGCGTGAGGCCATCATTACAGTGTTGGCCAAACCCAGACGCCCACCACAAGACATGTCATCCTATAGGCCCCTGTCCCTGATAAACGTAGATGCCAAAATGTTCGCGAAGGTGCTGGCGAATCTCCTGTTACCCATAACACCTACGCTGGTTCATGCAGATCAAAGTGGGTTTATTCCCCATAGGTCCACTGCCCTAAATTTGCGTAGGCTATTCGGCATAATGTCACAAATCAACCCGAGCAAGCAGTCGCGGTGTCCCTTGACGCCGAGAAGGCATTTGACTCAGTTTCCTGGGAGTACCTCTTTTTGGTGCTGGAGGTGTTTGGGGTGGGCCCCCAACTATATCAAGTACGTCAGGCTGCTGTACACAGCCCCGGGTGCAAGTGTGTGCACGAATAGAACTATATCCGAGCTGTTTGAACTGGGACGTGGCACCAGACAGGGGTGCCCCTTCTCCCCTACTTTGACAATAGAGCCCATGACGATACCTTGTTGTACGTCCGCGAACCAGACAAAAACATTGTTCCTATTATGGCAGACATCAACGAATTCGCTGAGTACTCTGGGTACACGGTGGACAATGCTAAATTAGAAATGTTCCCGCTCACCCCATCCACAAACCACCCGGCTCGGATGTGCGGCCTTAAGTGGTCGGAGCGACACATCAGATACCTGGGAGTCCTGGTTTCAAGTAATAGACAGACCCCGTATGCTGACAACCATGACCAGACGCTACAAACACTCCATGCCAAATTACAGACCTGGAGACACATGCCAATCTCACTACACGGTAGAATTGCCATTCTTAAAATGATTGTACTCCCAAAATTGCTATACCCATTTGTAAACATACCTATATGGCCGGGTAAGGAATTTTTCTCTAAACTTCGATCCATGGCAGTATCATTCCTTTGGAACGGGAAGGTGGCTAGGATTGGGTGGGAAAGATGACAGAACCATATGAAATAGGGGGAATAGCAGCACCAGATTTTGAGCTCTATTACATGGCAGCACAGGCGCAGTTCGCAAAACATTGGTATGACGAGACGGACAATTCACCCCACATGTGGATAGAGGAGTACACTACTACACCCACAGACGTTAGATCAGTTATCTTTGGTATAAGGACTCATGTGAATTTGACCCTGTTAGCTGCACAGTGAGAGCATGGGCGGGCCATATACAAGAAACTGGACATGGAGATCCCCTGTAACCCTGAGGCCCCGTTATGGAAATATCCAAATATTCCCCCCACATTCGACATCAGCATCCAGGAAGCCTGGGACCCCGATACAGAGATGAAGGTGGGAGATTTGTACATAGGCGGGAAGTTTGTGACCCTTGCAGTATTCTTGAGGGGTGTGGGAGGAGGATCCCTCCAAACATTACAGTACTATCGGATGAGGTCTGCATTTCAAGCACACTAGCCATCCTTCCCCGATGAACTCCACGCCCACCCGTGCACACAACTGGTTACAACACAAGGGGGGCTGGGAAGATCCAAGTTGTATACAACGATACAGACCCATACTCCTACGACCAACCAAGTGAAAGAGAAATGGGAAGCCGATATGAAAATGCTGATTCCTGAAGAGAAGTGGGTAAGGTACTGTATGCTTACAAGAAGGGTGTCCCTCAATGCGGGATTGCGCCAAATACACTTTAAAATCCTTAATAGACTGCACTATACCCCGGCCACAATTGCTAAATTTACGCCAGGTGATACAGGTGACTGGCCCAAATGTAAGTCCCCGCAAGCGGGATCCTATCATATGTACTGGGAGTGCCCGGTTGTGGTTTGATCCTGGGAGAGGGTTGCAGCTACGCTGACAGAATTTACACAAATCCCCCCCGTAGCTGGCCCCCCAAAAATACTTGTTCGGGGATATTGGGCAATGCTCCGAAAAAAATCAGAAGGCCGTTTAATGTGTCATGTGCCAACGCCAACAAATATATACTGCAATCATGGAAAAGCCTGAACTCCCCTACCATGACTACCTTTTTACGTGAATTAACCTATGCAAATGAATGCAAGGAACAATATGTGCTAACCCAACCGAGCATGAGCCGACCAAAGGACATCTGGAGCCCCTTCAGGGCGTATCTATGTGACCTGCCCTCGCATAACGAAACAGCTATGTAGACTGTAAATTATTGAACTTTTGATGAAGACATTGTTGTATATAAGACCATGTGATGTATTGATTGGGTGCCACTGTAACTGCTGAGACCTTAATAAAAAGTTGTTTAAAAAAAAAGATGCAAGTGGCCCAGTTGAACGTTGGGTGCTGGAAAATGGATCTATTAACTAGAGAAAATGACAGGAGGTAACATGTTAGCTATAGGAGACATTAAAGGTCTCCTTGCAGCCATCCTTGGGGAAAAGAGCTGATGGCATTTGGTCTAAAGCAGGATACGCAGGAGTTACCACGCAGAACATGGCACACAATGGAGTGCCATTTAATAATTGTACAGCAGCGGTGTGAAAAGCGATTAGAGTGTAGTATCCCGATACGTCAGATATGGGAGGTATAATGGCACGAAAGATGCAGGAAGGGGAAGATCCGCTTGCTTGCTTGCTTACATTCAACATTTTTTAAGAGCAGTGGTCTTTAGAAATGCAAGAGCCATGGGGGAAATCTATACTGGTGTTTTATCATATTTTATGTTGGGGTTTGCCAGAGCAAGTACAGAGAAATCTTAAGAAATTGGTGGTTATGGAAGCAAAGCCATGCCCAGAAATCCAGCTGACAATCGCGCATCATTGCCGATCGTTGCAACAGAAAAACAAGAAAGGATATTAGAAAGGTAGAGGAAGCCATACTAGTGCAGAAAAAATTTGTCTAAATATGCCAAAGAAGGGGAGATGTTATCCAGTGGGTATGGGACAGGATTGCAACAGACTGCAGGTATGCCGGAGGTGAATAACCAACGGCAGCCAGACCAAGGAGGAAATGGATTCATGCAGATAGGAAGATGAAGCTTTCAGAGGAAGATGAAGCTTTCAAAATAACCAAGGATATGGTTTCTGCCGTTTCTGCAATCCTGCCGCGGCCAAGGAAACCATACGACACCTACTTCTGAACTGTCCTGCGACGACAGATATTCGCTGCACTTATCTGAAAGACATTTTCTCAAACTTCACCCTTCAAGACGAAGAATTGTGTTGGAACAAATTGCTAGACGGTGATAAACAGACATGGCAGCTAGCTACAATAAACATCATGAAACACATTCTCAACGTTCTTCTCCCGACGCAGATCTAATGCAATGTCCCACCAGCATCCTTGAAACAATTCTTCTTTTAGACCTTCCTTTGTCCCGCAGGCACGCAGGACTGTTTGATATGTTTTACGAACACTTCGATATTTTGTTAAAAAATCTATAAAGATTATATACAAATAGAAATAAAAAAAATAACCCAGGATATTTTTCGGAATAATTAAAGTAGTAATCAAGGTATGCAGGATGGGCAAATTAGGAGATTCCTTCCTGTACGTTGGACATGCGGGATGACAGGGCACATAGCACGAACATGTGGGAGCCAAGGGTATGCACAGAATTGGCAATACTCAAGAGGGGTGCAGGGAACAGCTTATCCTCCAACATATAGCCCGTAAAGAAGGGATGGTCTGCCCAAGATCAGACAATATATCAGATGCAAGCAGCAGGCTTTGCAATCACAACAAGCACCATAGAGTCCGACGCAAGGACAATCGCAGCATGCACCCATGCAGATACAACAGAGCGCAAACACAAGAGAATTGTTGACTCCTTGATTAGGGGGGTGTCACTGTCTAGAGTGGGAATCCTTTCAGAGGTAGAGGGATAAGTATGTACCCACAAGCGGACAGCTCACTGGGTGTCTTAATGTGTTCAGTACTATCAGTGACACCTAATCCTAATGAGGATCCAAGGGTTGACGTCATGATAGGAGGCAGATCCTTTTCTTTTTTGTTTGATACTGGAGCAACACGCTCATGCATACGAGAGAACATTTTTGTCATCAGGTAATGCCATGAATGCTCAAGGTTACACAGGAGCTACAAGTACAGTTCCTTTTACTGAAAAATTGCCAGTCTCAATAGGAGAATGTGCAGGTCTGTTCCATTATTATATTCGAAAGAGACACCAGTTAATATAGTGGGTCGGGATTTAATGACAATTCTGTACATGACAATTTCTTTCACTGATGAGGGTATAGTGTATTTAACACCAGGAATACATTTTTAAATGTAAGCAAGTTTAGTATGGCATTCACAGGACAAATAGCCGTGCGTGGAAAGCCATTGGAGCCTGAGGTTTTTTATTATGGAGTGCGTATCCTGTTAACATGGCTACCTGGATTAGTGGGCAAAGTAATGAGAATACCTCATGAATTTTTATTCAGGCCACAGATACCCATGAAAGGAGGAAGGGTGACAGATATTCCCCTTAGAATTACAGGCAGCCATAGTACGAGGAGAATTGGCCATGCTTGAAGGATTCGATGACGAGGGCAGGTCATGGAGAACAGTGATTGCTATTTAAGAAGGGTTCAGGTTTACTAGCATCACTGACGAGGATATGTTTAAGGATGACCCGTCCGATGACGAAGTGGTGTTTGAGATAGGCATTACATATTGGATTAGAACAGAAAGGAGAGAGATCCCACAGCGGTTGGCTATCATGTTGCAACGTTCCACATATATTAATGAGGATATGGACAAAGTGCCAGTTTTCTTATGGACAACAGGTTCATAGGACTATTGAAAGCGGTAGGAGAAATTAAGATTAAGCTGCAACCAGGAGCAATTTTGCCCCGTGTAAGGCAGTACCCCATGTGCAGAGAAGCAGATGAGGGGATTTTTTAAGACCATATCAGCTATGATGGATCAAGGCATTTTAGTGACGTCAGAGTCACAATGCAATACTGCAGTGTATCCGATCAAAAAATGTAAGGGGGTGGGGGGTGGGGGTCGTGGCGTTTAATTCAAGATATGCGCCCGTAGAGGCAGAGTTCCCCCTAGTCCCTAATCTGGCAATGATTGCATGTAATATCCCGGTTGAAGCACAATATTTCATGGTGATCAACTTGAAAAATGCGTTTTTCTCAATCCTGTTGCATAAGGACTTCAAAGATCTTACATCCTTTACGTTCCATCAGACTATACTGAAAAGCACGAGGTTGCCCCAAGGGTATTGCGAGTCTCCATCAATTTTTAACAGAGTCCTGCAGATGGATTTAAGCAATGTAGATTTGCTGAGTGTTGTTTTGCAGTAAGTGGATGACATTTTAGTTTGCAGCAAAACTGAGGAAGAGTAGAGACAAGGCTTGATTTAATTAATGATTATTCTTGCAAAGAAAGGATATAAAGTGGACAAAGAGAAATTGCAGTATTGTCAAAAGAAGTGTTGTATATAGGACAGTTCATCTCGCATTAAGGAAGGAACGTTACAGCAGAAAGGGCTGAGGCGATTTTGAAAACAGCAAAACCAACACGATAAAGCAAATACAGCAGTTTTTAGGACTGTGTAATTATGTAAGAGCATAGGTATTTGATTACAGTTCATATACAAAGCCATTGCTACAAGCCTTGAAAAAAGCACAGCAGAGTTTTAAAAGGATGGAATGGACTGAGAAAATGGAAGAAGGCTTTGATGAATTGAAAAAAGCAATTTGTACAGCTACAGTTTCAGGAATTCCCAATTATGCAGAGGAATTATTTATGATTTTCTCACACGAATGGAACAGTTATGACAGCTGTGATTACGCAGAGAACTACATTAGGGTACAAGCCCCAGGCGTATTACAGTGGGATTCTAGACCCAGTTATGAGGGATCACTTTGCGTGCGAACAGTCATTGGCAGCCGCAGCTTTCGCTATTGAGAAGTCTGCTAGCATGGTGATGGGGTGTTCTATGGCGTTATTAGTTGAGCATGATTTATTTGCCGTCTTAGATAAACCTAAGGGCACCTTGACGTCTCAAAGAGTTTCTGCTTATGAAGTGGTAATATCAAATCCGATAATCAAAATAGTCAGATGCAAAACAGTGAACCCTGCCATGCTCGTCGCCGAACCATTGGCAGACAATGAGCAAGTACATGATTGCTTGAATTAGGAAGAGTTCTATGATGATATGCAGAGTGTGAAGAAAATGCTCTTGCTGCAGGAGAAATTGTTTTTATTGACGGTTCCTCGAGAATCGATCAAATTGATGGACGACGATATACAGGTGCTGCTGTAGTAAAGCATAAGACTAATGGGGAGTTTGAAGTAATGACGAGTGCAAGACTACCATCTCATTTCTCAGCACAGGCTGCAGAATTGGTGGCCCTTGTCCTCCTCGAGAAACACGCAGACCTGGAATTGATGGTTTACAGTGACTCCACCTATGTTACATCGACCATGCATGCAGGATTGGCACGCTGGAAAAGAAGGGGCTACCTGAGCGGATGGCACGCCAGTGCAACACGCCACCCTATTGAATAGGCTTATTAAAACACTACAGCTCCCAGTAGCCATTGCAATAGTTAAGTGTACAGCACACACTAAGAACAGACTTCATCTCGTGCAGAAACCAAGCCACAGACGAAGCGGCAAAAAGTAGCTTCATTAGACACAATGACTTTTGATACGTCTGATGTGAAAGAGAAGATTGTGGTGACAAGTGTGAATTAAAGTTTTAGTAACTTGTCAAAAACACAGATTATGGAAATACAGGGTGGGGTTTCACAGGAAGAAAAAGACCTGTGGATACGGAGGGGGGGGTGTTCTTTATCCCCCACCAAAGGATGATGATGACAGGACAGCACTGGTAAACCAGTATTGCCTGTAGCCTTTTTAAGGGTGGCGTTGGAACAGCTACACTACCCCGTGCATGTCACTAGAGAAAGCCTTGCAGCAAACATTGTGGAGGATTGGTTTGTGCCGAACCACATGTAGTCAATTTGCATCGTATGTCAAATATTTACTGCTGGGCAAACACTGCAAACAGTCAGAGGAGTCATCCCTCGACCAAATGGTCATTTTCAGCACCTACACGTAGATTATGTGGATATGCTGCAAGTCTGTAATGTTATTAGGTATAGGATAGTGGTAGTTTGCCCTTTCTCGAGGTGGAACGAGGCTGGTCCGTGCACACATCCTGATGCCACTTGCACCGCAAGGTTTTTATCTCGAGAAGTCTTTCCTAGATGGGGAGTATGTGAGGTACAGAGATCAGATAATGGCCCCCATTTTGTTAACTAAGTATTTGAGTAAATTAGTTTGCTGCATGGCATAAAACACAAGTTTTCTGCAGCATATCATCCACAAAGAAATGGGATATGTGAGGCTCAACGGCCTGCTAAAAGAAAGAATAGCCATGATCAAATTGACCTTGAATAAGGAATGGCTGTATTGCCTACCCCTTGCATTATATGCACTTCGAAATACACCTGGCTCAGAACTCTACCTCACACCCCACAAACTAGTCACTGGGAGGCGAATGAGAACACCTCTAACCCCTCCATTGAGGATTAGGAGTGATGGCCAGACAACTGCAGAATTATTAGGAATTTAGCTGCAAGAATATTTAACATGCATGACAACAAGTATCTCTGTCATTTCAGACCAAGTAAAGCGGGCGGGTGTCAGTCTCAAGACAGATGAAGACCATTCAGCAACTCGAGTGCAAGACCTTCTTGTACCAAAGGTCTTTCCATGAGAACAGGTACGGATTCACAAATTCACCAGAAAGTGGCACAAGCCCAGATTTGGCAGCCCTTTCATTGTGGAAAACAGTAGACCGTCAGCTGTAAAGGTTGTTGTAGGAAGAGCATGGACTCATCAAGGTGACGTGAAAATCTACACTGGAGAGACTCCCGCACCCACACCCCATTCGGAAGCAAGTCAAGAAGAAGCAGTTCAGTATGTGCAAACAAGATTGATGACGGGGCAGAAGGAAACAGAGACTATCCAAGGGTAGACAAAGAACTTTGGACTGTGGCTTTCCTGGAAAGCATTCTTTGCATTTGCTACAGCAGAGTGGCAAAATCATTGTTCTTGAGCAAGAGAGGAAGTGTTGACATTTGGACTGCAAAAGAGAGAGCAGAGCAATGCCAGACCTTTGGATTTCTTATTTGACGACTGAAGAGCGAGCAGTTCCCGTATTTGTTTCAAACCGTTTGTTTTTTGGACTGATGTGGATGTATACAAACTACTCCTTGCTGTTTTTATCTTCATACTCAGAACTTACCCTTCTCTTGTTGGCCGTCGTGGTGATATTTGTACTTTCCTCCAAGATCCTAAGAATGGTCCAGCGATTAGATGACTTTTGGCAGCAATTTTAGACCAAATCAGACTGTTGCCTGAACGTTTCTTTGAGCATACAGATGGTTCTGCTCAATAATGATTTTCATAAACTAATTGGATTGATTCTTTACCTTTTGATTTGCAAGCATACTCATTTTGTTTGACGACGCACAAGCACTTGTGTTTTTCTGAGGGGTCCCAGAAATCGGCCTGCAATAAATTGGCCGATACGTAAACTTTGCAAACCGGCTCATTCAACACCTAGTGCATCTTTGAGAACAAAATGATGTTCTTATCCAAGGATGAGGCTCAACCTATGTGGGATGGTATTCCAGTTCCTAATTGAAGAACGCCCACATCTTGTTGGTAGGCAAACTGATGGTCATACATTTCTGAGAGATCCAAGGAATCAGCTTGCCCTAATCAATTGCTACCTGACATAATGGAGAAGATTAATCGTTTGTACAACGTTTCTTCATGAACTAATAAATGGTGTTGCCACATAATTTTCTATTATCTACTCGAAGCACATCCCTACCTCGTTTGGCAAAAGGACGACACATTTGCCTTTAGTAGGAGCCCTATCGATCGTCCAGCAATCAGCCAGTTGCTTGTGGAAAAGATACAGCAGTTATCAGAGTGTTATGAGATTGCCTGAATAAAGCATTTTTCTTTCCTTAAAGTTAATTACAGGCAAGTCTTGTGGTGTATAAACCACTTCGCTATACCAGAAAGAGACGACGACCAGCATCTTCACGTTGTTGGGGCATCTTTTATTAGTGCAGGATTTATGCCTGCTTAATGTTTTTTGTCATCATTTTAATCCTGGTAATACATGCTGCATATGTTATTGATCCGAAAAAAGGGAGTGTTCCTTTTATTCTCCCTACTCCTGAAGATAAGGGGGAATAAAAGGGAGTGTTCCTTTTATTCTCCCTACTCCTGAAGATAAGGGAGAAGTCTGAGTTGCAAGAGATGCTAGGCCTTATGTGATTGTTCCTACTCCAGTAGCTTATGTGAAAGCACCTGTTCTGTGGCAAATGTCACTAGACCTCCTTATTCAGGAAGAGCGTAGAAATTTCTGCGGAGCACCAAATACAGATTCTTAGGGAGAGAGAAAAGGGAAGAAGTTTTCTGTAACCACCCCTACACCAGCAGTACATACAAAGACACCAATTGTACTGACAAATGTTCCCATTATCCCTCCAGTAAGAAAAAGTTATAATGATTGAGCCTCATGTAGCAAGGAGGAAACCTAAGAGATACGCACCGGAAGAGGATTATAAATTGAATAATTATCTAGACACACAGCAAACTTAGGAAATGTCTGGTATCAGCACATGAAAGAGGTGGGCAAGAGTCGTCAGAGGACTTCTATATATGTGCACTCCTGCCTTATAGCATGGGAAAATCTAAAGTCTTAATAGCTATTAAAATAGATGTCCTACCAGCACACTACCTATCTCACATAGCATTCTGACAAACAAGAGGCCAGTTTTTGGGTGAAACAGCTTACCTAAAATGGGCAACTGAATTGACAGATCCAGATGAAGATGACTATGTGCAAGGCACAAAGACAAGAACAAGAACCCACACTAAGAACTACGTGATCAGGTATGAACAGCCTGGTGTGAAAGGAGCTGGAAGTTAACAGAAGACTGGAGAGCCAAGGAAAAACTAAAGAGGCAATCCGAAGATGGAAGGAAAGAGGCCTAATGCAGATCTGGGGTTCAGTGCTCTCTCCAGATGGTTGGGAAGAAGGCGTGGTAATTTGCAGAGCTCGAGTAATAATGGGTAACTACAAGCCAACTATGGACAATGTGGAAAAGTTGTGCAAACCAGTATGGTCAAAACTTGCTATACTACTGACATGGGTCGATGACAAAGGAGGACCTTTGCAGATAGTGCCCCTGGAAAGTGCAAAGTTGTGATTCAGAAATAATGGGACAAGAAAATAGGAGAAAATCAGAATTGTGGTCGAATCATTGATGCACAAGGAATGAGTGTTGGGACAGAAGTAATAATTTATTTGTACATTTGTAAAGCCCGCGAAGCCCAAAGGTGAAGCTGCCCAAGGATTGGGGAGGACTGTGTTCTGTAGTGAATGTTCATGTTCCAGCTTTGGTGATTCCAAAAAGTGATCTGAACATTGGTGAAAACCCGAAAGCAGATGCACATTCAAGAAAGAAAAGGTCTGCAGAACTTTTGAGTCAATTGAAGATGAAGAACTATTTCTCAGCAAAATCAATAGAAGCTTTTGATTCTATCCTATATGAACAGACTGTTCAGTAAGACCTCATCAATATTTACAATGCAAATACTAAATGGTTGCAGATAACCAGATGGGAGCTTCTGCAAACTAACACTACCATAAAAGGATTCAATGCAATCGAGGAGGAGCTGAGAGCCATAAGACTGATGACTCTTCAGAACAGATATGTTCTAGACATGAACACAGCTATGGAGGAGTTTGTGCCAAAATTGGAAAATCATGTTGCATTTATACCTTCTCATAACGATGAGAATGGCACCATCACAGAGGCCATATCCATGTTGACAGACCTGCACATCCAGATGATTGATGAAGTAGAAGACATTGCTGATGACAGTTGGTTTGGAGCAGTTTTCTCATGGGTTCCACAATGGATGGCGGACATGTCCAAGTTTCTTGGAGCTCTGTTGGTGTTGATCAAGCTTGGATTTTGTGTGATCAAAATAATTATCTCACAATGCAAGAAGACTGCAAAGAAAGCTGTAGGAATAGGGATCATGATTGATGTTGAATCAGGATGGAAGACTAAGGAACTAACAGATCGAGAAATCAGAGACTATGTGAAAGCCAGCATACACGCACCTGAAGGTACAAAGGCTCTGTATCCATGAAGTATGTGGTAAGATGGGTCTACTGTAGTCCTACTGGACACTGCACACTTACCTGGAGCGTTGATGCGTTGAGCGTTGATGAGCATGTGAAATCAGCGGGAGTTGTGAAGTTTTGGGTGCCAAACAAACAGTTTTTCAGAAGAGGATGTATTGATGTAAAAATTGATAATGAAGTGGTCGATGAATCGCCCAGAGGGGGGTGTGAAAAGGTACAGTCAGAAATCCTCACTCCAAGCTCCGCCCCTATGTTGCCTATATGTTGGGAAGCAGAGATGACGACATGTGCAGTCAGTATACCAATACCGCAGAGAACCGACGAGACAAGATGTACATTGAGGAAACCCTACATAAATGCACAGAGACATAGTATTCTTTAGTTGAGGTACCGTAAGTAATGTGCATTTCAACAAAGAAAGGAGTCCGATGACGACATATGAAATAGGAGTTGACGTATCTAGAGGCTGGATGGAGAGAAGGAACTCAACGAGAGAAGAAACGCAACAGTACTCTCAAAGGGTTGAAGAACAGATGGTACAGATGAGCAACATTTCTGGCTCGAGATGAAGATGCTCATGCTACAGAAACGCTGAAGAATATGTAAATCAGTTTACACATGTACAGTTGCTGAAACGGAAGTAGGGAGAAGTATTCATAAGGCTTGTTACGTAGTGAATTAGATTGCAGCGATGCGCCAATGTATGTCCTTAAGTTCCGGAAACTGCTCAAAATTCTGTTCTTCTCTTTCCCCGCAAATCACCCCACTGCTGCTGTGACCGGTGGCATGATCCTCATGAACCCCACAGGATCTCAGGCCCTTCCTCCCAGTCATTACCAGCACCCCTCCCCAACTGCGCTGCCCTGCGGACCCCTGCTTAGCACCTCATCACAACAGGCTTGTGAACTGCCTGTACCAGCACCGAGGTGCTCCTCCTGGCTCTCCTTACCACTTCCCTGCTGGGACCTCCTCCAGCACTTATCCACTTCCCTGCTCCCTCTTTCCACCCCCCTCCCCTGCACTTCTCTTCTCTTCAATGCACTTTCACAGCTGAATGCCACAATGCCTAGTAGGACCACGAGATAGATAGATAAATATATATATATTCTATTATTGTTGCTTTTGTTTCTTGGCACAGTTATCATTTCCCCTGTTCCCTTGCCATTTAGGCTTGTGGCGGTTAACACATTTCTGTTGTATAAAGCGCCTTACAAATTATCAATAAATAAAATAAAGAAACTCATAGGAATCCGACATCACCAAGTCAGCATGAGCTATCGCTGGGAAATCAACAGCTATTCTATAGCACGATCCAAATGTAACTCCCCATCTGCAATTCAAACTTTAACTTTGTGTCCATCATATATGACCTATTAGCACCCTAGAAGGGGTCGCTGGCCAATCAGGATGCTCAAACGCAGGCTGTATTGTATAGTCCAAGCCTGTGTTCTGAGCAGTCAGCAGGCCCTTCCCCGCTCCCCTTTCCCCCCCCTCACCTCTTAGCAGAAACGTACCTTTGCTGTGGTACGCTGGACCATGCAGTGCTTTCCCGAAGCCCGTTTTCAATGTGATGTCACCATCATCAACATTGAAAACAGACTTAGGAACCACAGCGTGTCGGGCCAGCGCAGCAAAGGTACATTTATTTAACACACACACTATTAGCTAGGTATCTACACAGTGGTAATGGTGATATGCCTGTCACCCTCCCTCCTCTCCACTCCCCCGCCCCAAGTTAAGGGCCTGAGCAAACGGACAGGGTCAGCCCAGTACCCCTCTTCCCCCCACAACTCTGTGCAAATAGCCCCATTATGATTTAAATATCTTCTAAATTTTTCTGAATGTTCATTTATACTAATTCCCAAATATACAGCGTTAATGTCACTTATGAATATTTGCAAAGCAGCAGTTGGCCTGGGGAGGGAAATGAGCACCTGGAAGCCATCAGTATTAATCAGCCGGGCTCTCGTAAGGTAGAAGCAGGAACTAAATAACACCTAGCAATTTCAAGCCCTTATTTGTTTTTACCCTAAACAGATTCTACATCAATTATATGAATCAGCAACAGCAACCGGAAGATCTCTTAAAATACATTGATCAAGACACTAGGTAGTAACAAGGCATACAGTGTACAACCATTTATTATGGATAGAATATTCTACTGTACATGAAAAGGATATTGAAAATCATATCAGAGTTCCACTACCTTCTAAATGAACTCTTCCGAATTGGTTATGGAAGTCCTCTGTGACTTGCCATATCCTTATAAAAGAAGGTGGGGGATATTTCATCCTGTAAATATCAAGGTTAGTAATTTCCACAGTGTATAATCATTTCACATTCATGGGTACCATAAATGAGGTTTCATAATATGAATCTGTTCAGTTTTTCAGACACCACCCCATAAAAGAACAATCAATAAATACAAACATACAAAGTCATCCAGATTAAAACTAAATACATGCTGGAAGAAAAATAAAATTAATAAATGTCAGACAATAACCGCAAACGTGGAGTGATATTGTAAAAAATAAAATGTAATTAAATGCAGTTAATATTCACTACTAATAAAAATAAGATGAAATAACAAGTAATATTGTCAGAGTAGAGAAGTCCCAGATCCCAGGTCAGGAGAATCAAAAAGATGTCCTCCTGTTCTTCTAGCATCAATTAGATAACCATTTGTTTGCATTGCGTAAAGATGGGTCCTTACACAACATTAGGAAGAGAAGGGCATGTTTAAAACTTCATGCCCCTTAAAATCCGTAAGGATTGTTCTCACCCGAATAACCTTTGTCAAATGGAAAAATAACATGAAAAGCGCCACATCTTCCACCACGTTGCTTCGCATTTGAACCCACATGTCCCATGGTCTGTTTACTCCACGTACATTTTTTGCTTTACAGGAGGTGCGCAGATTCTATCTGAATTTCATTATTAGAAAACGCCCATATCTTACTGTAATTCAGAGTAAGTAAGGTTTGCAGACCCTCATATTTTTCAAAATAGCCTGATGTGACCACTGCCTTAACTTGTACTTTTTCTTCCCTTTGTCCATTACAGAATTCATAGTGAGTGCTTTTAAATATACTTAAAATTGCGCTCATGGATTTTCAAACCATTCTCCCAGGCCCAAGGTAGTCAATTATTTGTGAACATTACCTAGCCAAATATTCTTTGGTGCCACGTCACGTTTGCACAAGAGCATAGCAAAACTGCTTCTGTCTCAGATAATCTGTTGGGAACAGGCTCCCAAATATAAGTGAACTGAAATGGTTGGGGCCTCCTTGGTTCTTCTAGTACTTTCCTAGAAAATAATTTTCACACAATTCCAATGCATCAGTCCTGCAAACTCCAAATGCCACGGTTAAAACTGTTTTTTACCCATGTAACATATGGTTTAGAGGGGAGCAAGCAATAATCTTTGCAAAGTGAAAGGCAGTATTCAGTTGATTCATATGGGTGAATGTCTTTACAATATGGTTCCCCCAGGATAGTGATCTTGAAATGGTAGCAACCAGGTAGTCATACTTGCCTACACACAACTTTTACTTATTGCTCCAAATACCCTGGATCATCAATTTCCTTCATACGGCCATGCAAATGGCTAATATATGTTAATCCTCAGCTATCTTTATACACAGAAAGATAGAGTATATACATATATCAATCAATTTTAAACCCACTATCACTTCGTTAGTGTTTTGAATCTGCCCACCTGCCCAAACCACAAGGCTGTCAAAACTATACTGCACCGATGATACCCAATGGTGAAACCAGGTATGTTGTTCCTTACAGCCTTAAGCAATGTATAAAGTAGAACTGCCCTCTAAGACAAAGGCAATTTCCTGGAGAAAAAGGCTCACATTTCCATACCCAAAAAGCCTTGCTGATATGGCTCGGAACTGGAGGTGAACTACGTGGCATTGTGTGACTTGGCTCAAATGAACTGTTCTACTTTCAAATTTCAGCTGAAAGATTTTTTTCAAGCATTTTTAAACCCACTAAAACTACAGACACAGACAGACACCCACTCAAACTCAAAAGGTTCTTAAATTGCGTCATTTGCCCCGTATGCACATGCATAAAAAATTAGAAGTGACAACACTAACAATATCATGTTATTTCTGACCTGCAAATCCACATTCTGCACTACTTACGACAGCAAGATAGCAGGCCTTATATTCATATTCACCAATCTCACTCGCGTATACTGCTCCATCCCTTTCGCTGCACTCTCCTCATTTTGTAGAGGTCCTTTTAACACATCATGGTGTATGGCATAAGCCAAGCATAGGCCAAGCCCTTTCACAAAACATGTTACTTCACCGACTTGCTCCACACTTAACGTCTATAGGCTTCATCCTACTTCACTTTGCTATGTTCATGCCACTTTACTTAGATCCATGCCTTTATCATACGGCTCTCGCTACACTGACAGTGTCCTAGATGGGGACTTTGTTAGACCTCCCACGTCACATCAAATGTCAATCAGGCATCACTCCTTTAAACACTAAAGCCCCACACACGTCTGCCCCAGCTACGATTCACCCGCATTTTATTACACCAGGTAAGCCTCTAGATCACTACGGCCCCTCTCTGGGCCATCACGTTGTGCTGTGCTTCAGCTCAAGGATGAACTTTACTCTATCATTTTTCTTAACTAACATATTCTCTAGGCTCACGTTGTTCCCCAGCCACCATATCTAGATTTTATTTCGACTTCAAAATGCGTGTAATTGACCCATACTAAAGGCTAGTACTCAAGGTATGTTTATTTGCCCTTGAACATATTCGTATTAATAGCATGCCTGCAGCGCTTCCCGCAGGTCATTTCCAGATTACTTGATAACATGTATGTGTATTAAGTTAATGCATGGCATTTCAATAAGTACTTATAGGTATACAAACTGAAGTTAGGGCATTCCTGCAAGTGGGTGTCTTGCAAAAGAAGTTTGTAATGAAACAAGACCCTAGAAATGATCGGTGAACAGAAGGATAAAGCAGGAACAAAAACAGACGACAGGCTATAATCAGTGCAGGTGAGGAAGAGCGAAATTGGGGGGCAGGTGGAAAATATGTCAGAATAGGGTCTTTACACCTTAATGGTAAAGGAGATGCTGTGATACAGAACAGTTTGGTTCCCTACATTTCTTTTATTTATTCAGACAGATCCGAAATGTCATTTTTGGTGTTCCTTCTGCCAATCCTGTGATCCCTAAACCTTTGCTGCTCTACTGATTTGTTAAAATTCCTTTTGCTGTCAAAGGAACGTCTAGTGAAGTCTCCCTCAGCTAAATTTACACTTTGAAGTGCTGCCCTTACTAGCCAGATAGGCTACCAAGGCAGTGATGCTCCTTGAGCGCTATATTTTCTACCTGTGGGAGTTTCCCTCCTACCCCTCCGAAAATTTGTTGGGGTGCAAGTTGGTGGCTGCTACATGTTTTGTATTTTGCAGTTATTCTATGGGTGGCCAATGAGGATTGGCCAAATTGACCATTCTACCCATGTTCACGCTTTACCAAGCTCTTCCTCACCTTGCTAGCTGGACGTTCCGTGCCTGCAGGCTCTGAAGTCCTAATGAAGCCCTCTAGTCCCCATATTGTTTACTGGGCCTCAGGCGAGTGCCCCTGCTACCTGGCAGGGATTAGGTGGTTATGGTTTCACTGGAAAATATTTTGCTCCATCATGGGACATCTTGACCCTTCTACCTGCTGCTGCTTTTTCATTGTGGTACAGTCCTGCTTCCAGAGAAGAGTCCTGAGGAGGAGCCTGTTTTCACAAACTTTCTACATCAGCCACCTACGGCCGCGGAGTGAGGCTGAACGAGTGAGGCAGTCTGTGGCAGTCCGTGCGGGGCCTGCGAGATGGACTACAGCCGGTCCGAAAGGTAAGAAGCATAAAAAGACTAACACCAACACGCAATATATCTGCCCTATAAACTGCCCCAAACGACAGCTTGCCGCAATAACTTGTGATTCATCACACCTTGCAAGCGGACTTCTTGCAATATTCTAATCATCACATACTTTGGTTCAGATTGTGTGGAAATTGCGGGCTTGACGCCTTTAACCCACCCGATTCCTCTCAATCGAAGTCTACTGTCTACCAAGATAAGCCAACATCAGCTCAGACAACCATTTCCTTTTTTTTGAGAGGTGGCGCAGAACTGTAAAGAGATCGAAGATCGTAGAGCGGAGAATATAGCGCTGCGTGCGATCCCTAGAACAAATTGTGCACCCGAATAGATCTGTTTAAGAACTTCACACGGAACAGGAGCTGGAGTACCAATTAATTTACATATGCACCCACGGGAGTTGCTAGGACGCATCACAAACTCGCATTGAAAGACCTGAGCAGCCTGCGAGAATGGTCTCCGTGACAGAACCTCACACAAGACTAAGAGCTAAGGCTGAATTAACGTGAGGCGCTGACCGCATTCCTTATGCCGGTCGCCTCATGAGAAACTGGAACCGCTGTCCACTGAAACGAAAACAGAAATGAACTCGACTGCAAACCAGCAGACTAAGAGGATGACAAGCAAAGAAGTGCAATTAAACTTGATAAAAGCCTCAAAACACCGTCAGATGCAAGAGCGGATCCGTCCACTAACCGCCAATGTTGGAAACCTCTAGAAAGTTATGGCAGGAAACTCAGTTATCTGTGCTTCCCAAAATGGAACAATTCATTCGACAGACACAACAATCCACATTGCTATATCAGACACGTTCAATTTACAAAACGATCAATGACTGATGATGGTGTAGAGATTGACAAAATTTTATATGTGAAAACAGAACGGTCCGTCAACCTCGAAAAGATAAATCAGAAGAAAAAGGAGGTTGTACAGTCCGAACTCCATCAAGAAATTATTAAAAACGTAAAATCATTTTCTGATACAAGAGCGACACAGCGAGAAGCGAAGCAGTTGGATATCGATCAACCTCACAACAGAGAACACAATGAAACACTAAACGATCATTGCATCACTCTGCATAAGCATGCCTAACTGTCAACTATGGACCGATAGGAACTTACTTAAAACGGATGGAAACACTACTCCACAACTGACACAGCAAGAAAACCCAGCTGAGGCCAAACATCTATGGCACCAGAAATGTACCCAAGACCCAACATTCATTGAAACAGCACTAGATAACTACAGGCTATCACTAGACATCACCGAAATTGAGTCATTAATGGTAAACCATGAAAAACTTCAGATGCATTCAAAAAATCCTGTAACAGCAACTACACAACGCCCAAAGGGTATGACATCGACCCTCTTGTACAATAAAGATCAAGAAGTAATAAAATTGCTAATACATTTTTCCACATATAATGACAAAGGGGAAAAGACAGAACCTGGCTCTAAAGCTGGTGTCTTATCTGAAGATAAGAACGATTCACTGTACGTTGGACACACATATGAACAAGGCGATTCTATAATTACAAAGAACGATATGTTAACCTTTGAAGACATCTCAGAAGCCGATTTAGAAACAACAATTATACGAGATCCATCGGGCAAAACATGGCCACAAAACAACAAAACATCTTGGCATTCAACGCGCCAGGAACAAATGACAAAATCTGAAGCTAAAGGTCCCTTTCACCTGCATGAAGAACTGGACGAGCCAATTGATCAACAGTCCAATAATAACGACTTGGAAATGCCAATTTTTGTGGATCCGCGGCAGAGGAGTCTTACAGGGTGAGAACAATTCAGGGGGAAAAATGACAAATATTAAATAGGACAAATATTCTATGGCTAATGCACGCCACACTGAAATTACGGAACCTCCGATCCCAAGATGTTCTATAAATAGAATTTCCGTTTTAAGATGAAACTGATAGTGGAGGTGCAATTTACTACTCAACGCACACACGACCAAGTGATGACTTGCCGTGATCACTTTCGAATTCTGGGTTTCCGCTACTTAACAAATGATCACCAATTCCAACAACAGAAAACATTCATCCAAACGACACTAAAATGGAAATACCACCATGAGATCTCAAATGACGATAAATATCTCAGAAGACATATCTACTCTTGAATATTTGGAACAAAACTTCATGCACATGACCTTAAAGTCACCAGTGACAAGAAAAAGTGAAATACAAAGAGGATCAAGACAGGAATCTATAGTAGAAGAAGAAAAAAAAAAGAAATTAGACGTCACACGACGAAAACACCATCAATAATAATCACAAACTGTAACGAGTCGCCGGACATCCCTTTGCTCATGGAACACAAGGGGCTCAACTCACTAGGAGATTTCTTTTGAGAGATTCGTACTAAAGAAACTGATTAAATGGGCATTTAAGAATGACCTCTGACCAATGACAAACTGGCTTACAAAGAACGTCGGTACAAACATAAATCTAATAATGTTGAATATGTTAAAACATGAAGCATACTGACAAATATGATCTACGTGGATTTACAACAAGCTTGACACTGTAAACCGGAACAAGTTATAGGAAAAACTGAGAATATGGATCTGCCCCAAAGATATATTAGAACCTATGGAGCGCTCTATTCTCAGACATCGATTAAGGTGCGTTTATCACAAGAAGGAGCCATGTCAACAGAAATTTCGACAACATATGGACTCAAGCAGGGATGTCCTCTGGCAGCCACGCTATTCACTCTATACATATCAGACTTGATAATGAGTGAAGTAGCTACAATTGGAGATCCTCCAAAACTGAACAGCAAAATTCCATGTGTTATTTGCGGACGACATTGTCGTCCTGGATAAGACTGAAATAGAGCTGCATAACAGACTGTCAGCCCTTGTACAATACCCGGAACAAAACAACTTAAGAATCAATATAAAAAAAAAAACACAAGTGATGGCGTTAACACACAAACCTAATCCAAGGAAGAAGCCTGTGGCGAGATGAACAAAAAAAACAAAATCGACCCCGCAGGAACCATTACATATCTAGGTGTACGGGTGAATCAATCTGTAACAGATACAAGATGGGTGGAACATCTAAATATGAAGTCCCTACCACTAGTCCGACATAGGCTTACTATCCATAAGAAATATGGGAAATTTACAGTAAAACCTGTGATGACCTTTTATCGCCCTCTCCCTAAGCCCCGCCTCTGGCAGCCATCCTCAGAGTTGGTAGCACGCAAAGTGGCAGTATGACCAAGTGAAGAGCCGTATAGGGGTAGGTGGGAGGGTTCGCATGTGAATCCATGCCAGACCCATGCTGGAGAACAACAGTAACAGGTAAGTAACTTGTTCCTTCTCCAGCATGGGGTCTGGCATGGATTCACATGCTCATGAATATAAGAATATATAGCAGTACACACATGCTCAACCAACGGGAGGTGGCAAAGGCTCAACATTAAGCATTACATCAACAACTCAACATTATGCAATTCTTACCTTCTCACCAGGCTCACCTTAGGCGAACAGGTTGCGCAGCACCGCTTGGCCGACCCTGGACTCCTCCCTGGAATCCCGGTCGATGCAGTAGAATCTCGTGGAGGTGTGCGTCGACCTCCACGTAGCAGCCCTGCAGATGTCCAGCAGGGGCACACCAGACAAGAACGCCATGGTAGCAGCGATAGCTCCGGTCGAATGGGCTCTCGGACGGCCAGGTAACGGCCGGTTTGCCAACCGATGACAGTGCATGATGCAGCCGGAGAGCCATCTGGAAACGGAAGCCTTCGAGAGAGCCTTCCCTTGATTCACAGGTCCAAAGTTCACACATAGCTGTGATGTCTTCCGAAAACTCTTTGTGCGGTCCACGTAGAACTTCAGGCTCTAGCCCCATCCAGCAAGTGCAAATTCCTCTCGGCCGGCGACGAAGGCGACGGGAAGAAAACATGTAACACCAAGGGCTCGTTGAGGTGGAAGTCCGACGGCACCTTGGGCATAAAGGAGGGGTGCGTCCTCAGCACCACCCTCGTGTCGTGAAAAGTCAAGTATGGAGGCTTGCAGGATAGGGCCTGGGTCTCTCCCACTCGTCGTGCGGAGGTGATGGCCACAAGAAACGCAGTCTTCCATGACAGGAACTTCAACGGTGCCGAATGCAGTGGCTCGAATGGCGCCCCCATGAGCCTGGTCAGCACCACGTTGATCTCCAACGCCGGGGCAGGGGCCTTCACCAGCGGGAACAATCGGAACAGCCCCTTCATAAATTCCTTCACCAGGCGATGGGACCACAAGGACGCCCGTCCTGTGGTTCTGGTGTATCGGGAGATCGCAGCCAGATGTATCTTGATGGAGGCGTGAGCCAGTCGAGCCTTGGCCAGCGACAGTAGGTACGGCAGCACTTGAGGGGCCGTAATCCATAGAGGGTTAATCTTCTGTGCACGGCACCAGACAGAGAACCTCTTCCACTTATGTACGTAGCACATGAGAGTTGAGGACGCCCTGGCCTTTGCAAGAACCTCTCTGCAGTCAGCCGAGATATCGTACCCTCGAACCTCTAGTGCTGCAGGAGCCAGGCCTCCAAGTTCAGCGACTCTGGGTCGTGATGAAGTATGGCGCTTCCTTCTCTGGAGAGAAGATCCGCGTCCGTCGGCAGCTTGACTGGTGGGGACGCTGACAAGTTCAGAAGGTCCGGGAACCAGATCTGCCTCGGCCACGCCGGTGCAACGAGGATCATCCTGCACCGGGACCTCTTGAGCTGGTTGACGAGTCGGAGCAGCAACGGTAACGGAGGGAACGCATATAGGAACAGGCCGTCCCAGGGGAACGAGAAAGCATCGCCCATGCTCCTCGGCTGGGGAAACCTGCTGGCGAACATCTGGCACTGGAGTTCGTCGCCGTCAAGAATAGGTCGATCTGCGGTTTTCCCCATCGTCGGAAGAGTCGATCCATTCGATCCCGACGTAGTTCCCACTCGTGGCACGAGCGCAGCTCCCTACTGAGTGAGTTGGCGATTGTGTTCTTTATCCCTGCCAGATGAAAGGGCACCAGAAACATCCCTTGGGCGATGGCCCAATGCCACAGATCCTGGGCTTCGTTGGAGAGGGCTGGGGATCTGGTTCCTCCCTGCTTCCGGATGTAGAACATCATGGTGGTGTTGTCGGTGAAGATTCTCACCACCTTGCCCTTGAGGGACGGGAGAAAGGACCCGAGGGCCCAGAACAATGCACGGAGCTCCAGGATGTTGATGTGGAGCGGCTTCTCCTCCGGGAGCCAAAGGCCTCTCGCGTGAAGTTCTCCGGTGTGCGCTCCCCACTTTTCCAGGGAGGCATCGGTCATCACCGTTAACTGGTGAGATGGGGTCTGAAAGTCTGTGCCCGCCGTCGGATGGGCGTGGGTGCCCCACCACCGGATCGCTCGTCGGAAGGTCTCGTTGAGCGGGATCCTGTCCTCGAAGCTGCCCGTCGCTCGGATCCAGCGGGCGTCGAGGAACTCTTGCAGAGGGCGCATCCGAAGCCTGCAAAGACGCACAAGATATATGCAGGAGGACATCATCCCGAGGAGGGACTTGATGGACCTCACCCTGGCCACGTCCGTGGCGAGCAGACGCTGCACCTTGCCCAGGATGGCCTTCTTCCTTTCCTCCGACGGCGAGGCCAGACGCGCCACTGTGTCGAGCTTGGCTCCCAGAAACAGTGCGACTTGCGACGGGACCAGGTGGGATTTGGGAAAGTTGATGGAGAATCCCAGGTACGTGAGTAGCTGGACAGTCTTCGCCGTGTGATCTATGGCGAGCTCCCTTGTCCTTGCTCGGATGAGCCAGTCGTCCAGGTAGGGGTAGACATGGATCTCCTGAGGCGCAGCCGCGCCTCCACCGGTGCGAGGCACTTGATGAACACCCTGGGTGCCGACTTCAATCCGAACGAGAGGGCCTTGAACTGGTAGTGCCGTCCTTGGACCACGAACCGGACGAACTTTGTGTCCTTTTAGAATAGGGATGTGGAAGTAGGCATCCTCCAAATCAGACGACAGGAAATCGCCCTCCTCCAGCTGTCCCAGCACATGCTGGAGGGTGACCAATCCGGAACTTCTGTGCCTTGATGTACTTGTTCAGTCGTCGCAGGTCCAGGAGGGGGCGCCATCCACCTGTCTTCTTTTCCATGAGGAAGTACCTTGAGTATACTCAGGAGCCCCAGAGCATCTTCGGGACGAGCTCGATGGCACCTTTTTTGAGCATCGCCCCTACCTCCAATAGCAGTTTCCTTCCTGGCCACGGGAAATTCGAGGGCGTGCCCCTGGGCCAGGGCGTCCAGCACCCAACAGTCGGTGGAGATGGACTCCCACACGCTGACGAACTTCGCCAGCCGGCCTCCCACCAGGGTGCTCATGTGGGGGCCCGACACCGCTGTCGGTTCAATGTAGCTTGGAGTACGCCTTGCCGCCTTGGCCTCCCTGGCGATGACGGCGGGGTCCACCCGACTTGCCTCGTCCTCTATAGGCTTCCTGCGATGAGGAGCGTGCCGCTTGGCGGTACGTAGAGGAGCCACCGGTGCTCCGAAAGGACCGCCTTTGTTGCCGGAGAACGTCTAGGGCCTTAGCTGTCTCCGTGTCCGCCTTGATGGCTTGGAGGGACTCATCCACTGTTTCCTCAAACAGATTGTTCCCGTCGAACGGCATGTCCAAAACCTTGGCTTGTACGTCCGGCGGAAATCCATCAACTTGAGCCACCCTTGTCGTCCAAGGCAAACGATGTTGCCTAGCTGGCGGAATCCGGTGTCGGGAATGTCCGTTGCCACCGTAATGGCGTGGTCCGACGCCACTTCGCCTTCTTGCAAGATTTCCAGGGCCTCGGCCCTCTTGTCGTCTGGTAGGAAGTCCAACAGGGGGGCGATCTTGTACCATAACTCCCTGTCGTAGCAGGCCACGATCGCGAGGGCTTTGGCCGCCTTAATCGTTGTTGCCGCCGACGAGATAACTCATCGTCCCATTGCCTCCAGCTTCTTTCCTTCGCGGTCTGGCGGGGAAGGTGACGTTGAGGCCGATGCCCCCCCGCTTTCTTCTTGGCCGCCGCTGAGATGACCGAGTCAGGGGTCGGTTGTGCCCTAAGGCACAAAGGGGGCTGCGCCGGGGACCCGGTACTTCTTCTCGTACCGATCCCTCTTGGCAGGCGTCATAGATGGCTTCTTGAGAAGGGTGAGACCCTCGTCACAGATGTCATCCAGCAGCGGCACGGCGAGGGCTGTTTTCCTCTTGGCCTCGCGCCGTTGGTAAAGGAAACCTTCCTTCTCTTTGGGGCAGAGCTGAAAAAGATGCCCTGGCGATCATTGCATGGAAAGATCTGATCTCGTCGGGCGAGGAGGCCCGGGCTGGGGGGCGATGGGAGCTCCGTCCCGTCGTCGGTACCCATCGTGGCCGTGTCCATTCCTGCGTCATCCCCAGGGAGGGGGGACATGGGCAAAGGTTGAGTAGGCCGCGAGGGCTGAAAAGGCGGGGCTGGATGGGTCAGTCTTCTCTTGTTCGGGGGGCTTCCCGCCGGGCCTGGCTGCTCCTCCGTCAAGCCTGGTTCCGGATCCTCCGTCGGTGGTAAGGGCAATCTCGTCCTTATCTCCGAACATAAGGATTGTATCGCCAACAAAATGGCCACCGAGTTATCCTGCGGCTCCGGAAGCGACGGGTGACAAGGACCCTCGCCGGTGCCGCCGTCGCTCTCGTCGTCACCTTCGTCGGGATCCTTCCCGTGGGAACGGGCCTCTTCAACGCCCTCGTCGAGGCCCTCTAAGACTTCTACCAGCTCCTCCTCGGATGCTGTGTCTTGTGTCCACAATGGCCACCGCCCCCCTCTTTTTCCGCCGGGGTCTTCACTGGGGTCTTTTCGATGGGTCTGAAAGAGGCTTTCCTCCACGGATGCAGGGAGACTCTGGGCCCCGAGGTTGCCTCCACTGGTGTAGCCTCCACAGGCAGCGCCAGGGCTGCCGCCACTTACTCAATAGATGCCTTGGCCGGGTGAATCAAGGCCTTTACCACCTTGGGGGGAGGGCGGGGGAGGGTCACTGCCTCGCTCCCCCTCGGCCGGATCTTTCGAGCTCGACCGTGGCTTCTCCAGAAGCTTCGCCGGGTTCTCTGCCTTCCTCTTCCCTGAGCCAGAGCGTTGGCTCGTGGTTGATGGCGCTGGAGAGGGTGCGCCCTGCCTGGCAGCCGAGGAGCCTGACCGTTCGGCTCTCTCGGTGCCCGCGGACTCACGGTGCTTTGCCTTCTGTTGGGTCCCCCGTCGCTGTGGCGCCCTCACAGGACTTAGAAGACCGCTAGGACTTCTTCTTACCCGACGGGCTCTTTCCTTCCAGCCAGTTGGAGAGACGAAGGTGTCGGTCCCTGATGGACCGTTCCGACATGTTCCTGCAAAACGCACAGTCCTTCTCCACGTGCGTTTTGTCCTCATGAAGGCAGTAGAGACATTGTGAGTGCTCGTCCTCCTTGAACACATTCTGCAGCTGGCATCCAGGGCAAACCCTGAACAGCTTTCTGGGCGTCGAGCTTCCTTTCTCCTGGGCCATGTTCGGGTAGGCCGCAGAAACTTCTGGACTCCTCCAAGAAGCGTAACTCGACAAAATCTTCACCCTTGAGGGGCGTAGAAAAATCCGGCACGGATCCCCGTTAATCGGATGTAGAGACGGCGGAGCTTGAGGCTCTATTTGACCGAAAAATTAGAAATTCTCTTTGAAAAAGCGCGACAACGCAGCAAAAGCTTGAGAGCTAAACACGAGGACTCCCAACACTTGAGCGTGCGGTAAAAATCTGAGGATGGCTACCAGAGGCAGGGCTTAGGGGGAGGGCAGTCATTGGCTGGGGGCAGTATGACCCAGAGACCAGTGATTGGTTACTACTGAGAAAGACAAATAAGAAACGAAACTGATACTGATTTTTTCCTTTACCGAGGATTCCCGGCCTGACGACGGGGAATATTCATGAGCATGTGAATCCATGAGCATGTGAATCCATGCCAGACCCCATTCTGGAGAAATCCCAATATCAAATGGACATACATCCTAAGGTGGGAATAAGAGCACTGACCCAACTTCCCCAATACTTAATGCTATTTCCGGACAGGCACATTAGATATACCTTGTTAAAACAGAGATTAAACGTCCTTCCAACACAAGAATATCTGAGGAGCACCAAGCAAATAACTTTAGAAGAAGCCTTTTGCAGATTCTGCAAGCAACAAGAAAAAAAAAGAAACCCTCTTTCACCTCATCATGGAGTGAAGGAGACACGAGAAACATTCACAAATATGTTGCCACAACACACAAGACAAATGGATTGCCATGAACGATTCTACTAGGAAATGACAAAGTACTGACTTATGGAATAATTCAATTTTGGAACGCAATTATGAACACCAACAAATGTTAAAGGATATTTTTACTGCGCACTATCCCCACCAGAGTGGTCCCCTGGCGCTCTTGCGGCTCTGAAAGAGGAGGGGGGGGGGGGGCGAATTAGTGGGAATAAGCTGGAAAAGTGCAAGCGAGCAGCGATTTGCTATTGGCAGCCTCAGCACGGTTGGTACGTTGGCTGGACTTGGGATGTTTTACAGTCAGTCGTCGTGTGCTGTTGGGCAAGTCTATGTGCGTTTTGTTTTGTTGTTGTAGTGTAGTGAAGTTTGTGCGGATTGCTGCGTTTTAGGCTTGTGGTTGTGTTTGGTTAGAGTTTGAGAGGTGTATGCAGAGAGATGAAATTGTTAGTGGATTGGTTAGTTGGCCTTTCTGTCCTTGCAATTATGTCTAGGTCTGATGCCTGCTATCATTCACTATTCCATCTGAGATGTGGCACTTGCCAATTTCAAAATTCTGTGAGGAAGGCTAGTGATCACGATTCCATTAGGGTGTTGCACTTGCCATCATTCACAGTTTCATCTAAGTGTGGCGCATGCTAACATTCACATTTCTATCTAGATGCGACGCACGCTAAAGTCAAGAGTTCCATCTAAGTGTGGTACATGCTAGCACTCATAATCCTATCTAGATGTAACGCAATCTAGATTTACGGATTCCATCCAAGTGTGGTACATGCTAAAATTCATAATTCTGTCTAGATGCGACGCAAGCTAAGATTGAGAATTGCATCCAAGTGCGGTACATGCTAACATTCATATTGAGAAATCCATCTAAGAGTGGGACATAAAAAGCATAACAAAAAGAAGTAGGACCTGATAAATGACATTGAACCCTGAAAGCACTGTTGGTACTAAACGATGATGGAAATAGAAAGGACGCAACGTAAGAAGAGAAATAAAATAACTGATTTAATTTCTGTTTCTTTGCTCCTTCATTTTATGTTCTGTTTGGACAATATGCATAATGTAAAGTTTGATCAAACTAAGGCATTTACAAAAAAATGTTTTAAAAAAAATAGAAGTCCTTTGTCTGCACCTAAACTATCTTTGGCTTGCCCAACGGGGTCAACACATGTCTCTCGCCACAGTTGTTGATGCTCCCTCCTCATTGTGAGTTGCCTGGAATAGGTCTTCTTTCGCCCTGGTTCCTGTTCTAGCACATACTGGTACTCAAAAGCATACCAGAATCGAGAACAGTCAACTATCTAGCCCCATTTAAACACTAAAGGCGCACGCTGGTTTGTGCTTCTGTGTTGTTTGCATTCATGAGTGTGGTGGTGGCGAGTGTACTACATGCTTATAACTGTTAGAATAGCATTTCATTGCCGTGATTACAAGTACAGGGGACATGGTAGGGCGGCATTTGTATGGTGCTTGTATGTTGAAAACTACATGATCGAGAAACCGTGGTATTCCTGCAGTGTATTCAAGCTGACAAAAGCGCGTCACTTAGGCGCATGCTGGTCTGTGTTGGGGTGTGTCTCATACAAGGTAAGGCGTCTTTTTTGTACATTAAATTCTAGTTTTTGCTTACTCAGAGTTAATCGAACAGCTACGTGATATGTCAATACCTTTGCAGAAGGACATTCCAGGTGGTATAGTACCAGAGGACCTTTCTAGCATCCATTCTACATTCAACAGCCTGTCTGCCGCTACTAGCCTTTCAGATAACATTATAACCAAGTGCTTTCAAGTTATCAATGTGGGCTCTCTCTCCTCCTCTGTATGTGGTGATGAGGCAGGCATTGTAGTGTGCCAATCTGAGACATGTAATCAGGCAGTTGAGAGGTCTGATGAGATACCTCTATGATAACACCTAGTGATAATCGGAGTATATTTGAACATAACATGGAGTCCCAGCAGGTGTAAATCTGACGATATAATCGCAGACTCTTAGATGTGCCTATCTGAATACCCGCTCCTTACGTAGGCATGCCATTGAAGTGGCAGAATGTATTATTGATGGTGAGTTGGACATTACTTTCTTACAGACACATGGCTTTCTGAGGCATCTTGCTTGGCTGTCCCGAATGGCTATCAGATTATTTACAAAAATCGACACAGCAGTGCAAGTGGGGTAGTGGCTATTTTTTTTAGGAAAGGGTTGAAGATCCATAAAATTGAGGTTTGGGGTCCAAAAGTGACAGAAGTATTAGCAGTCAATCGCTATGACCTAAAGATTTTTTGTACTTTTTATCATTATGAATTTAGTTTATTACAAACGTTTTTCATTTAGTCATCATTTACATAGAAGAAAAGGTAGGAAAAGGGGCAGAAGCAAAAAGTCCCAAAAAAGTCTCGCCAGTTGATATCCATAGCCGTCAGGTTTTCGAAATGTCCATCCAGAACTGCAGCACTACATAGATCACTGTTTTTTCACTGCCCAACAGCATAGAGTTCCATCGCTCCTCAGGACTGAGCGCGGTGCTGTTTCGTGATAGACGCTGCGTGTATCTGTGTCTTCTCAGTTAAGTCCTCACATTTCATCACCACATGGTGTAGTGTTTCAACCTGAGAGTTATTAAGGCAAAAACGTCAGGTGTTAGGTGAGCCTCCCAATTGTTTTATTTTACCAAGGACTTCACATGCCAGCAGAAGGTTGAGCCTCAGTCATAGGCAGAGATCATGTAGTTTTGGAGATGGGAAAAGCTGAAGCAGTTGGTTCAGCTTTCGTGCTTGAACCAGACAATTAATAGATAGTTGATAGCGTGCCTTCAGATTCTGCGTCGGTATCCAATCATCATTTTGGATTTTTTTTCTTTAATGCTAGTGGATTGCGTTTTAATGTTTCTAATGAGGTTGCCAGTTCCTTACGTATAGAAAATGCCAATTCTAGCTCAAAAGAGCTCTTGAGTCCTAAGAGAATTAGAAGCCTCTTCTCAGTCTCCTGACCTATGTATCAAAGAACAAGTCTGGTGCGAAAATATTCAAAAAGCCCTTATGGATAAAATTACGACACTCCAGATCAAAATCAATTTAAAAAGATGAAACTCAATTCATCAGAGTTGCATACCAACAAACCTAATCTACACAAACCATTCCTTACGTTTGAGTTCTCCACCATCACGTTAGAGGAGACTATTAAAATCATAAAAGGCCTTAACGGAGACATTTGCCCTTGCACCCTTCATCGCCTCACTCAAACAACTAATTTGCCACTAACAAAGCACCTGATAATCTCAAGGAAGCCTGGGTACGGCCATTATTGAAAAACCAACACTAGACACGAATGTACCAACTAAATACCAGCACATCACCACAGTACCATTCCTGTTAATAATTCTTGACGGGGTTGCCTATATCCAAATTCAAAAATACTTAGAAACACACCATCTGTTGGGCCTCCGCCAATCAGGCTTCTGCCCTGCCTATGGCACGGAAACGGCCTTAGTAGACCTCAAAGCTCAAATGGACCAGATCAGAGACAGAGGCAACCTAACGATCCTCCTCCTCTTGTAATTCTTGGCGGCATTTGATCTTGTAAATCACAACATCTTATGCCGTCACCTAGCCTGTGATGCCCACTTCTCCAATAATGACATAGTATGGATCAAATCTTTCCTGTCAAACCGTACGAGGAGAGTCTTCTCTTCTTCTGCAGCAGTTAGCCCTAATCCAGTCACCTGAGGAGTGCCCCAGGGATCATGTGTATCCCTACCATGTACAACGCATTCACTAAACCTCTCTTTGATAAATTGGATAACTTGGGTGTCACTTACACAAACAATGCTGATGACACTCAAATACTAATTCATATCACAGGGGACGCCAACATGGACACGAATGCCCTAAATGCAATCCATCACACAATCCAAGCTTGGATGGCTCAGAACGACCTATGTCTTTATGATGACAAGACCGAGATCCTGATCGTGGGCAGCCAAGCAAAACTCAAAAATCTCTCCCTGCTGTATCAATCCTTGAACATAGATGGAAATCCTATCACAACATCCAAAGAAGTAAAGAACTTAAGAGTCTATCTTGACTCTTCACTCACCCTATCAGGACAAGTCAATGCCATCACATCGGCATCTGCCTAGACAGCCAAACTCATCACTGACTGCAGACCTTACCTTACAGGAGAGAACCGTATTAGCCTGGCAAGAGCACCAATCCTCTCTAGGATCAATTACTGCAATGCCATCTTTGCAGGCTCTTCAGCCAAACACATTAAGAAGCTCCAAATTGTGCAGAACAATGCCATAAAAGCTGCTCTGAATCTACCTAAATCAGATCACATCTCCACCTCCAGAAGAGACTTGCACTGGCTACCAGTGAGGGACCATATTAAATTCAAAGTTCTCACACACACAAGCCTATCTAACACGGCCCCTCGCTATCTATCCGGGCTAATAACTAAAAACCAGTTGGCTAGACAAACCCGCTCTGCGTATCTTGGGCATCTGACTAAGCCTAGATGCAAAAGACAAAGGCGGCTCTAGCTTCCCAGTTATGGCATCCAACTACTGGAACGCCCTGCCGTTAACTATAAAGATGGATCCCGCCTTTCATTCTGCAAAAAATGACATGGCTCTTTACACAGGACACTAAGGTGGCCTTCCCTCACCGGTAAGTAAACTAACCTACTGCATAGCGTGTAACTAATTTCTTAAGTATTCACTATCTGCGACCTGCAACTAAGTGAAGTATGCTTTATTGGTGACCTGCATAACCCAAAACCAAAATCGTAAGTTTGCATTAGCCACAGCCTGCATAACCTGTAACCAATTGTGGAAGTATGCACTATTTTGTGATCTGCATAACCTGTAATCCAATTAAGGCTACATAATATGCAACCAAATGCTTAAGCCTATTCAACCTGTAACCAATTTAAGCCTGACCAACCCGTAACCATCTTCTTAAGTTTCCTGAACCTGTAACCATACTCGTAATGTATGCGCCCAGATGCCTGAGGGTTAGGCACACAATACAAATGTACTAATAAAATTAAAATAAATGGATCCATCCTATACAGATTGTCTTACATTTGTACAGTAGAAAAGTGTTGGAGGTGGGTAGATGTTTCTTCAAGCTTTTGATAGCAGGGATAGGGAAATAATCATCCACTATTTTTTCAAAATAAGTCCAGAGATTTCCATAGTACTTGCGACTGTATAGATTGGAGACCCATTTCAAATCATATTCTGGCGATGGGGAATGAAGTTGGTAACACCAGCACTTCTATCCGGAATAGGCCTTGCAGGCTATCCCATGTATGGTAGGAAAGGTTCAAGATGGTTTCTGCACCATAACAGAGTGGGAATCACTTTTTGCATAGAGAATTTGCCGATAATATTTTGCACAATTACTCTTGTTATAGCTCTGAGGATGTTCTCCCAATCACTTTCACAAATGCTCGAGTTGAGGTGAATGCCTAGGTACTTGCATGTCTGAACCTGGGTTAGTCATGTTGATTTTAGGTACACTGCTAACTTTTTCTGTTTTCATCCTTGAATGGTAGAGAAGGTCATGAAGTGCGAGTTATCAATGTTGATTGTTAGGTTATTGGATTCGACATATGCCGCAAAACCATCTAATCGCATCTGAAAACCTATCTGGGCTTTGTCAAGAAGGACCAAACCATCCACGTAGATCAGCCATGGCACAGGGGTGCCACTCAGGATGGGCGGAAAGGTGTGAATCTCTTCTTGTGATATTACAATATCAAATATGTAAAGTTGGAAAAATGTTGCTCCAAGGGGGCAGCCTTGTTTCAGGCCTCGCGCCGTTTCAATTTTCCTTGTTACTAGCCCTTTCGCTGAAAGGCTCACTCTAACTGATGTGTTGGAGTAAAGTGTTTTGATGGCTGCCAATGTATCTGCAGGACAGTCCCATTGGTGTAATTTGTCCCATAAGATATCTCGGTACACAGAGTCAAAGGCCTGTTTTAGGTCTATAAAGATCACATGCAAGTTAGTCTTGGTCTTGATTGCCTCAAGCTTCATAAGTTTCAGAATTAGTAGATTGAAATTTGTGCCCACCCCCTTGACAAATCCGGTTTGTCTGGGGTCTCCTCGTTGGGAGGCTTTCATCCAGTTGGTTAGATTTTTAAGGTGCATTTCTGCAGAGTTTCTCCAGCAGATCTAGTAATGCTACAGGCCTGTAGTTAGAAGGCACGGATCTGCCCCATTGTTTATATATGGGCATTAAGGTCGCGTTTTCCATGTCTCAGGTACTTGTTTCAGGACACAGGTCGCTTTAAAGATGGTATGACAGAACTCAGGCCCATGCTTCTGGGTTTGTTTTGAGATGCTGATTCGATAAGCTGTCAGGGCCAGGGGCGCGTGAGGTGTTCAACGTATTCATTTGCATGTACTTTCTAAATCCCCCGTCCCATGCCACCTTTCGGAGAACAGCTGATGGCACTGTCAATCGTTCCTAAAAGCAGATTGTAAATGCATTCTTTTAGAAGATTTTAATCTGTGGTATAATGATGGTCAGGATGGCGGGGCTTATTCTCTGGAGCAGATGTTATCAGGACTGGGATTTGCACAGTTAATTAAGGAACCGACTCACATACTTGGACATTGCCTTGATTCACTGGTCTATGGGCATGAGGGTGAATATGCAGAAGATTAGGGCTTGCCCACGATCTGATCATTTTACTGTCCACTTTGGTTTACCAACCCCCCGATTTGGTGCCTCAAACTGATCCTTAGGTTTTCGTACCTATACGTAGTGTAACTGAGATAACATCTAGTACCATTGCACCTTTTTCGATTCCTTCACAGGCCTTGCATGACCAGAGCTCCACAGAGGTCTCCTGGTTAGACACAATCATTATCCAATGCCTTCCATAGTTTACCCCCTTCAAGGCTGTGCCAACGTAGCGTGGGTAGCTTGGTTACTCAAACGTGGTATAATCAAGACCTACAGGCACCAATAACTATGCTAAATAAAGCATATAGGCAATGGTGGGTAAAGACAACAGAAATAAAGTGTCATAAACTCCAGGTAGTAAAACAGTATAAAAGAGCCATTGTTCTTGCTAAGAAGAATTCCTTCAATGAGCATATACAATGCCAATTCCAATATGAAAGAAGTGTTAAGATCTTGGAAGAAATGGAGAATCCTGAAACCTGAGGGCATTCTCACTCCTATTCCGCATGGGTCCTCTGCACAGATGGCTGGATGAAAGGCCATCGCTTTTGGATCCCGGCCCTGGGACTTGACACACTAGGGAGGATCACCTGGGTGGAGGGTCTGAGGACTGGGAGTGGTTTGCCTTTCAGAGAGACATTGTATCCCCTTTTCCTGTGACTGATCAACCAAACCTTTCCCCCGCCTTTGAGGTATTTTGACTCAACGCCCCTGACTTCCTCATGTATGAGTTTTACAAGTACTGGGACGAAAAAGATGCAACTAGGAGCAATGAGGAGCAAGTGGGTTTACCACTTGTACTGGGATGAGGAAGAGGCCTGCGGAGTAGTAGAGGTCAGGTATGTCCCCTTAATGATGGTCAGGCAGGGTTAATTGTACAACAGCCTGTTAGGGGGCGGCAGGTGTATAAAAGGTCCAATCTAGTTGCAGGAGTATCCAGAATAATTAGTTGTGAAGGACAAACATTGGTGTACCACAATACAATTTAAGTCAAGGTACAACCAACAACTTTCAGTCCCGGTGCCCGGATTCGCCGCAACACCTTCCACAGCCCTCCCCTCCTACTTTAAATAGAGGTGAGGCATGCCGGGAGGCAAAGCCGAGGAGGGAGGCCAGGAGAAAAGGCCTAAACCCCCTCTCTGCAGCTCTCCGCTGTTCAGAGCTGCCGCATGCCGCAGACCCTTTGTAAACAAAGGTAAGTCACTCCGTCCCTGCCGATGCCATCCCTACTGCATCCACTCATAGGAACCTAATTGTAAGGTTATCCCAGCTGTGCACATGCACATTAGCCCCTCCAACCCCCTGTGCACCTCACCCACACCTGACCCAAGACTCCCCCCCCCCCCCACGATTACCACAGCACCCTAAGCAATCTTTCCGGTGGACACTCAATGAGGTATACGCTGCACAGCATGCTTTCTCCACTACACCCATGGGTAGCAAACAAATTTCACCTGCTCCCACCGTGATCAATGTCACTGCCACCACTAACTATATGGCTGCTGCCGTTAATTGCTCCCCTCATACTGTAACCCATGATACTGTGATTGCCACTGACACTGTACCTACTGTGATTACCTCTGAATCCACAATTGCACCCGATACTGTAATTGCTACTAGTACTATGATTGCCACTGACACTGTACCTACTGTGATTACCTCTGAATCCACAATTGCACCCGATACTGTAATTGCTACTAGTACTATGATTGACCACTGACACTCTGATTGCCCATGCTACTGATGTGGCTGCTGCCAATGACACGGATTGCCTCCCCTAGCATTACATCCTCGCTCAAGTGTGCCATCATTAATGCTCGGTCACTACAAGCCTATGCCCTTGAGATCCACGACCTTCTCTGTAACTCTGACCTTGACCTACTGTTCATCATTGAGACTCGGCTTCACGAAGCCTCTGGCCCAGCCTTCGCCCTCGCCCTATCAGATGGCTACACCATTTTTAGACAAGACCGGCAAGCTCAGAAAGGAGGAGGGGTTGCCCTGATCGCCAAGCAGGCCATCAACATCAGAAAAATCCAAAAAGAATCACCCCTCTACCCCCCAACTGACTACATGCTCATCAAAATCAACCCCTCACCCAATTGCACCTTTACTACCCACGTGACCTACCGCCCACCGGGGCCCGTTTCAGAATTCCCAGAAAATCTCCTCCACACCCTGGGGGAGAACCTCAAGAAATCTACCATGTCCATCCTCCTGGATGATCTGAATCTTGGCCTTAATGACCCTGCAGACGGAAATGTCACATCCCTCGATAATGCCCTTTCCATACTGGGCTTTAAACAATTTGTGTCAGAACCCACCCATAACAAGGGTTGCTCACTAGACTGGATCTCCCATCACAATTGCGATCTCGTTATCTCAGCCATCACCCCTATTCCATGGTCAGACCACGCTGCCATCCACTTCAACCTCAACTACGCCAGAACCTCTACCACCACCCCAACCACACTACCGCCCACCCTCACCAGAAGTGCCAAACAACTCACTATGGAAAGACTAAGACCGCACCTCCAGGTTCCTGAACTCATACATCCTCGCACCGACGACCCAGACGCCCTCACCACTACCTACAACTCCATTATCTCTCAAGCCGTAGACACCATTGCCCCACTATCTCTAAGGAAAGCGAAAACCATAAAACAAACCAACTCTTGGTTCACACCAGAACTCCTCCAGCTGCACACTAAAAAGAAGTCATCCCTCTCAGCCTGGCAAAGCAACCCAAGCAATACTACCAAACTGGCATTCACAAATATGTCCAAACAATACAAAACCGCCATCATCTCAGGCAAAGACAACTCCTTCAACTCCAGGATATCCAACGCTAAGTCTACCTCCAGAGAAATCTTCGCCATCTTCAAAGAATTGGAAACACCCGCCCCCTCACCCAAAACCATCACCACAGATGAAGACTGGCGCAACAAAATCCAGGATGCCATGCTCAACAAACTAAACACCCTACAAGAAGAAAATCATCAGCCACCAAAAAGCACTAAAACAGCAACTATCAGACCTACAATAAAAGGCACCAGCAGAAATACCACCATTCTCATACCAAGAAATCAAAGAACAAGACGTCCTAGCTATACTCAACTTGATCAAGCCGTCTAAATGTAAAGGCGACGCATGCCCTGCTCAGGTCATCAAAGACAGCGCTCTGGCACTGGCACCTTTCTTCACCGCCTTCATCAATGCATCCTTTAAATCCAACCTAGTACCCTCCTGCCTCAAAGAAGCCTGGGTGCGCCCGTTGCTGAAGAAACCCACACTGGATACAAAAACACCAGGGAACTACAGACCCATCACCATGGTACCCTTCCTACTGAAAATCCTGGATAAAGCAGAATACTTTCAAGTCCAGAAATATCTGGACACCCATCACCTACTTGGTCTCCGACAGTCAGGCTTTCGCCCCAACCACGGCACAGAGACCGCCCTCTTGGACCTCAAGAACCAAATAGATGACCTAGGGACACAGGCAAACCCGCCCTTTTACTACTTCTTGACCTATCCGCGGCGTTCGACCTGGTTGACCACGACACCCTTTGTCGCCATCTCACAACTGCCAGCAACTTCTCAACCAACGCCACGGATATCCTCCTTCCTTAGCGGTAGAGTCATGAAAGTCTTTTCAGACCAGGCCTGCGCACAACCCCACCTAATCAAATGTGGAGTTCCACAAGGATTGTGCATTTCACCCACCGTGTACAACCTCTTCACAAGGTCACTATTAAACTATCTAGACATCATGGGCATCACATACACCAATTACGCTAACGACACGCAGGTCCTTATTCCTCTCATGGGAGACTACGATGTGGATCAGACAACCTTCAACAACATCTACGACACCATTCAGTCTTGGATGGCGGAAAACTGGCTCTGTCTGAACAACGAAAAGACCGAACTCCTAATCATTGGCTCTCCGAACAGAATCAGAAAGATGGGTTCACAATAGGACTCCTTTCTCATCGACAACACTCGCATCCCTATATCCCAGTCAGTCAAAACACTTGGGGTCGATCTGGATTCTAATCTCACCATGACCAGACAGGTAAAACACAATATCGTCAGCAGCTGCCTACCATTCAAAACTTATCACAGCCGCCAGACCCTTCCTAACGCAACAAAACTCCCTCACCATCGGCAGAGCAATCATTGGATCCTGCCTCGACTACTGCAACACGCTTCTACTAGGCCACATCAGCAAAGAACATCAGGAAACTCCAAACAGTGCAAAACAATGCCCTAAGAGCAGCCACAGGCATCTCCAGAAGAGAACATCTCGGCCACGAGTAAATCGGTCCACTGGCTTCCCGTGAAGGAACGTATCCTCTTTAAAACTCTAGCACTCACTCACAAATGTCTCCATGATACCGCACCACGATACCTCGGTGAGAGATTCTCAGCGCCCCCCTCAGACTCACCAGAGCAAGCTACACGAACCGGCTTGCTATTCCCAAAAGCATTCAAGCTCGGGCAGGTGGCTCAAGCTTCCCGGTGTTAGCAGCCACCAACTAGAACTTGCTCCCTCCCACAATCAGAAATATGGAATCCCATACTGCCTTCAGAAAAGCAATCAAAACAAGACTAGTTGTATAACTCTTACCCTTGATCTCACGCTGAGCACCTGATACTTGTAAATCATGCATTTCCATGTACCTGTTGTAACTAAGACACTTTCTTGAAACAGCGCCACAATACCTCTGGGCTGCTAGGTGCTTTACAAATACAAAAATAAATAAATAAGATAAGTTATTTATAACCTGCTGCCTGTTAGGGGGCTGCAGTTGTATAAAAGGTCCAATCTAGTTGGAGGAGGAAGCGGAGTAGGAGAGAATGAACCAGGAGAAGCCGTGGCTTTGAAGGAGCAGCAGCAGAGAGCCAGAGAAAGCAGCGGGAAGCTATGTGCATGCAGCACATTAAAAGGAGATCTGTGCCTGGAGGCTGCCCTTTTTTTGTGCCGTTTGAAGTGATAGTTCTCCTGGAATCCGACAGCTACCCAGGACTGCCCGAGGGGCAGAAGGCAGTGTCCTGAATCGGAGGACCAAAGGCAGAGAAGGCAGCTCTGCAGAAACGCAGAAAGATGCAACCAGCGTTTTTCATTGCAAAAGTAAACCCAGTGTGTGAGTATTTAAAGTGCTGTGGTGGATTACTATGCATCGGAGTGGCCGCGTGCATGTGAAGTCACGTTATAGAAAGTCTCCAAATTAAATTCTCATTAACCTTTTTAACAAATAAGTATACTTTGAATCAGAAATGTTGAGCGCATGAGCAGGCACGTTACCGAAAGTCTCAGAGTACTGGGCACGCTACAAAGGCAAATTTCACAATCTTCTAATAAGGATAATAAATGTATTACGCTGTCTTTAATTGCAACGAAGTTCGTCAGGAGTGCTGTGCACATTAAAAAGGCACCATACAGAGACTTACAACATCAAGATGAAATCCGTGAAACCTTTGCTACAAACATCTGAGTGCTGAGCATGTAATTCAAAGTATTGTACAGTGAAAAAACACTGAGGCAAAAAACACCTATCAAATAAAGACAAAATAAAAACCATATCAAATACCTTTTTGTGAATGCAACTTCCAGGTGAACTTTACAAGCACAATTTCGATTTGAACTTAAAAGTGAACTTTTAAACAGAAGTGTAACAAAAGGGAATTTAAAATAAGTGAATCAATAATAATTTGGGCTCCAAAGTGAATGGATCTTTGGAGATCAAGTCTAATAAATGTTTGTGCTACAACTTTCTGCCAAATGATATTGTAAAACCAAGACCAACCACATCCAGAGGGCGCAAGTGTGGCGCGGACCTTTAAGAAAGCTGGAAAATATCTTTATGTATTGGAAGCAAATCTTGGGGAAGGGAACCCCGAGGTTTTAATTGGCTTTTGTGGTTGGAACTGTGATTTGGAACTTGGGGAAAAGGAACCCTGAGTATTGGTTAACTTTAAATCTGAACTTAAGGCAATCCTGAGACATTAGAACCGCTTTATAATTGGGGAAGGGAGCTGAAAGAAAGCGGTGAGCAGGAAAGAGCGTCGAACTTTGTGTCGAACACGTTTTTTGTTGGTTTCCGACATCCCTACAACATTGTATAATTAGTTGTGAGGGCATGTATAGGTTTTGGACACAGACAGATTCCTAAGTTGAACTTTACCTTTCCTTAGTTTTTCGTTTGGTAGGGAAATCCCACCATAGGATAGGACAAGATAAGTCAGGATGGAAAAATGACTAAGTTTAATAAACTTGTATTGTTCATTCATTGTCTGTGTCTTAAACCAAGATGCCTTCACAGAATCCAGAAGAATTTGTTGTGAAGGACAAACATGGGGGTACCACCATACAGCATGCATTTTAAGTCAAGGTATGATATAAGTTATTTATAACGTGCTTAATACCCAGAGGTATCTAAGCGCGGACCCGGGGAAATCGAACCTGGGGTGCTCCATGTTGTCTTGCTTCCAAGGAGAGCACGTTGCACCGGAGCTATCCTACCGAGACTAGGTAGCGAAGCACAAAAAATTACACAAAGAAGTTACCGGTCATTCGGGAGCAATGTCAAGTTTAGGCATCAACTGTTGTGCCGGTATTTCAGCTTAGAAAAGTTACCGAAAATTACATATTTCAGGTTTAACAGAATCTTAAACCCACTGGCTATCCAGGGGGGGATCCATGCCCTGCTGAAGTTGTCAAAGCGTGCGTGGCTAACCTGGCTTTAACAATTGCACATTTTATTAATGTTTTCTTTGAAACGACTTCGATTCCATCTGCAATTAAGCAGCCTTGGATTACACCTAAAAAAGAAAATTAAAAAAAAGAAAATTAAAAAAAAGTCTTTAAAAAAAAAAAAAAAGGCTTTTGATCCAGGTATGGTGACAAATTATCCCCCTATTGCTTTCTTTTGAAAATATTGGACAAGATGGCATATCTTCAAATGTTTAATAATGAAGACTCCCGGGGCGTGGCCTGGAGCGCGGACTATGCAGTCGCCTCCTTGATGGCCTCCGTGGGACACCCGCTGCATCTCAGCCTTCGAAGGCTCCCAGGCAGCGTTTTCGGACCCGACTCGGTGAGGGGACGTGCGAAGGTCCGGAGCCCCGCCGCTGAGCTGCTAGGACCCAGATTTGCCGACACGAAGATAATCGGGCCGCCTTTATCTCGCGGCCCCTCTGCCACGTAATCCAAGATGGCGGACGGGACCCGGGCACTCGGAGCTCCTCCTATGAACTCCTGAGCTGATCTGGACCCAGAAACCTCCCGCCCCACATGACCGGAGGGACCCAGACCGCACTCCGGCGATCCAGCTGATATTCCGGGCGGCGGAGGGCGAGGTAGGTGCTTCGGGCCCCGGGCCTTCTCTGCTTTCGCCCCTGTCCCGGACGAACCCAGGAAGAGAGGTCCCTGCAGCCGCCCCAAATGCACCGGGGGCGCGCCTCAACACGCAGCGGCGGCCCCCCCCCGTTCTCGTCCTCCGCTACACCCCCTCGCCTCCACTCTAGAGGAGGGGGCTGAGACCGGAGAGTCCTCGAGGAGGCAGCACGGATCAACTCTCCCTCCAACTGTGGGGCGACTGCGACACTACATCGCTTCCAGTCTCTGCACCCCCTGCGGAAGCGGACCTCCTGGCTCATGGTCCCGGTCAGCGGCGCCACGTTCTGCTGCACTCTTAACTGAGAAATAAACCCCTCTACTGCCACCACTATCACCGGGACTCTTGCTGGCACCCCTGGCGATCTGGATCCGTGCCCTCCACTCCGAGAGCCCACATTGGACTGGCGTGCTCCGGCACCTAAACTGCTCCCGCTCGTCCCCCTGTTGCTTCCTGGGGCGCCCCGGCCCACGTTCGCCATCCCTTCTACTCAACTTGGTACCAGAGAGTCCGGGACAACACTGCAACTCTCCTCCCCTTCGCACTGAAATCTCCCGCGTGCAACCAAGACATCGGAACACGCATCCCAGCCCCCTGAGTGACTCAGGCCACTCTCAAGTCATCGCCACTATTGCGCCTGAATCGCCAGTGGCCCTTGACCCACTCTTGCTGGGCCACACTATGTCCAGGCAACCGAAATCCACCAAATCCTCAGACATAGCAACAATGCTAATGTCTTCCGACAAAGCAAAGAAACTGGACTCTCTTCCCTCCGCCTCACGAGAATCCCTGGACAACAAGGGACCGTTAGCAACTAAGGAGGACATCCGTGAGTTCATGGCTGACATTAAAACCGAATTTCGATCATGTATGTCTGAGCTTACCGCCAAGTTGGAGAATACTGATAAAAGGGTCTCAGAGATGGAACAGAGAGTGGGAGAGATTGAGGATCGAGCCCAGGACCACGCCTCCTCCCTGACTGAGATCCAGCGCGCCGTGGGGCTTTTGCAGGACAAATGCGAAATCCTGGAGTATAAGCAGGAAAACTTGGAGAACAGAGCCCGGCGCAACAACCTCCGCATCAGGGGGGTTCCTATGTCAGTCCCAGACCAAGAGCTTGCCGGATACGTGGGCCTCTTCTTTCAATCTCTCCTCCCAGATATGGAGGACTCACTACTGCTACTGGATCGCACTCACAGACTAAACCCCCGCCGTGGAGTGGAGTCAGACGGCCCTCCTGATGTGATCACCAGGGTGCATTTCTTTACAACGAAGGAAGCCATATCAGCAATAAGTCGCTCCGAGAACGAAATCACCTTCCAAGGGATTCCTCTTCAGATCTATCAAGACCTATCTCCGCTGACCCTCCAGAAAAGGCGAGCCCTTCGCCCACTAACCACCGTCCTTCAAGCCCAAAAAATTTGCTACAAATGGCTTTTTCCTACAGCCTTGCAATTCTCCTATAAGGGTACCATACGCAGGATCAATCATCTAGACGACGCTGGAAGTATACTGCACCCGGTCCCGGCTAACTCCTGGCCACCGAAGCGGCGACTGACTCGGACCTCATAGCCTCCCCTAGGTCCAAACAAAACGCATGGTCGAGGGTTCCGAGATTTAGGAAGAGAAGATAACCTGGAACGACCCCACAAGGGACTCTCCCGACCCCTATGACCCAGCTCAGCGGAGCCAACCACCACTCTTGAAAACGCGGATAAATTCCATCCCCGATGCAGCGGGCCCCCCCACGGCCCAATGCCCAGCTTCAAGGTACATTCCACCTATGAGTCCTTGGAGCATCTCACTCACACTTTCAGCCATGTTGGCTATTCTCCGTTCCACGGCCCCGTTGGCCAGGGGAGGGCCCAACCCCTTAATGGGTCCCCCATCCCCAGTTAAATCTTGGACTTCCCGTTGGTGGTCCGAGCAAAAACCCCAGAAGCAGGATAACAGATGGTCACATCTCCCACGACATAATGGCTGATTCCTCAGTAGCTCCCCCCCTCCCACAAGCCTCAGCTGCGACCCCAGGTCCCGCTCCGGAACAGCAAACCTGGAAGTTTGTCTCTCTAAACGTCAGGGGACTGAACTCACCGGCTAAACGCAAATCAATTCTACAAAAACTCCAGAATGATACCGCCGCTGTGGCCATGCTACAGGAAACTCACCTCCTACCGGCAGACTTCAGCCGCCTACACTCTCGCGACTTTCCAAAGCAACTCTTCGCATCCGGCAACTCCAAGCGAGGTGGCACAGAAATCCTGTTCCGGAGGGGGCTGAGTCCCCAGATTCTGGACACCATAAGCTGCCCGGAAGGACGTTACATTGCAGTGAAATGCCTGCTAGCGGGACAGCTATTCTCCCTGGTCTCCGTATACGCGCCGAACTCGTGCCAAGCGCCCTTCTATGATTCACTAACCACTACTCTTTCTCCCTTTCTGGAGGGCCGGATAGTGATCGGTGGGGACTTTAATGGGGTCCCGGACCCCATAAAGGACAAATCGCACCCACCCTCCGCCGGAGACTACACCACGGCCTTAGCCCTCCTGCGATTATTCAGGACTCTAGAGGTGGTGGACTCATGGAGGGCGCTCCATCCATCTGAAAAAGACTTCTCCTTCTATTCTTATGTTCACCGGACATTCTCCAGGATAGATCTTCTTTTAATATCCCCGCAAATCTTCGCCTTCACTGAGGAGGTGACCATAGGCTCCAGAATCCTATCCGATCACGCCCCGGTAACCTTGGAATTCCGAGTCCGGGGACCTCCTGATCCCCAGCGGCGCAGACGGACCCTATATGACCCCATCCTTAACGAGATGCCACTCAGAGACGCAATCGCAACCACGATCGACAACTTTTTTAAAGGAAAACCCTAGCGGAGATACCTCCCTAGCCAACACCTGGGATGCAATGAAGGCAGTGGTGCGGGGAGAACTGATTGCCAAAGGGGCAGCCTATCATAGACACAAACAACAAATTTGTCAGGGCCTCGAAGAAGAACTGGAGAAGGCAGAAAGGATCCATAAGGAGAAGGGCTGGACCCCTAAAACGCAGCGGGCTCTTCGAATAGCAAAAAAGGAAATTGAAGCCCACTATGCTGAATATACCGCCCATCAAATGACGAAAGCCAAACAGTTCTATTATGCCAAAAATAATAAAGCAAACAAACTACTGGTGGCTAAACTTGCCAAGATAAGAAGAAATAACACAATCGTGGGCCTACGGGATCAGCAGGGCAAGACTCAATATTCAGATCACGACAAGCTTCAAATCGCATCGACCCACCTGACCCAGGTAATGACCGCCCCGCCTCAGAACGTCAAAGAACAAAGGGAATACTTGCAAAGGGCGGCGCTCCCCCGACTGGAGAACGCAGCCCGGGACTCACTGGAAGACCCAATCACCGGCGAAGAAGTCGATGAGGCAATAAAATCCCTTAAGTCTCGAGCCCCTGGCCCGGATGGCTACACGGCAAAGTTCTATAAAGTCTTCAAACCCCAACTCCTCCCACCCCTGGTACAGCTCTTCAACTCATTCAGAACCACAGGCACTATAACCCCGTCAATGCAAGAATCAATCACAGTCTTGCTGCCCAAACCTGGCGGCGACCCGAAAAATCCGGCGTCCTACAGACCGATTGCTCTGCTCAATATAGATGCCAACATATACTCCAAACTTCTAGCAACCCGCCTGTCCCGGATCCTGCCAGAGATAATCGACGCCGACCAGAGTGGCTTCATCACACACCGCTCTACCGCAGATAACATTCGTAGAGCTTTGAACCTGGTGGAACTTGCCTCCCGAGACTCCCGAGAGCTGGTGCTTCTGGCCCTGGATGCAATTAAGGCCTTTGACAAAGTGGACTGGAACTTCATGAGGCTTACTCTCGAGGCCTTTGGCTTTGGTCCGGAGTTCTGCGCCATGACTTTGGCTAACTATTCTGCGCCCAAGACTTTTCTCAGAGTCAATGGCATCCTCTCTTCCCCCCATTGACCTGACCTGCGGAACCAGACAGGGCTGCCCGCCATCGCCACTGCTCTTTGCATTAGTCATGGAACCATTCGCCCAACGGATCAGGCGAAACCCGGAGATCAAGGGCTTCCAATCGAACACAACACACCATAAACTGGCCCTATATGCAGACAACGTCTTACTAACCATCACAGAACCTCGCACCTCCTTCCCTCAGGCCCTAGCTGAGATAGAGAGCTATGGAAAGGTCACCGGCTTTGCCATCAACTTCCGGAAGTCAGCTGCCATGGGGGTGGCCCTTCCCCGAGAGGTCCGGGAGGCTCTGGCCCCACTATGTCCGATACAATGGACAACTAAGAGCATCAGTTATCTGGGTGTCCAGATCCCAGCTGACCCGGGAGAAGTCTATCAGGCAAACTTTCTCCCACTGTTCACGGACCTCGAGACGGACTTAAAACAGTGGGCGGCGCAAGAAATCTCACTGATGGGTCGTTATCAAGGCCTGTAAAATGAACTTGCTACCAAGGTTCCTGTATGCCTGCTCTTCGCTTCCAGTACCAATCCCGGCACCGGCTCTTCAAAATCTACAAAAGAAAATGCCACGGTTTATTTGGAAAGGGAGGAAACCCAGAATCCCTAAGACCACGATGCTGGGCAATGCTAGACTAGGGGGCCTCGGAGTTCCAGACCTACAAAAATATCAGATGGCGGCCCAACTCGCCTGCATCCGAACATGGCAGACACTTACCAACCGCCCGAGATGGGTGGACCTCGAACAGGCACAACTGCAGCTCCCGCTACGTTTTCTCCCACATATCAATCCCTCCGAGCGCCGCCAATGGCAGAACCTCCGGGAGGTCCACCAAACATACTATTGCTACCTGGGATAAAGCGCTGAAACAAAAGAAAACCCCAGTGGGACTCAGCCCCTCCTCACCGGTGTTCCTGAACCCGGCCTTTTCACCTGGCTGGTCCACTAGGAACTTCAGATCCTGGATAGCGGGAGGCCTGGAGACCCTGGGACAACTTTTCGAAGGGGGACAGCCCTGCACCTTTAGACGATGTAAAGAACTCTTCCAACTGCAGGAACAGGACAGATTCACGTACATTCAGCTGCGCCACTGGTGCTCCCATCCACAGACCCGCCAAGCCGCCACCCGCCCCCCCACGGCCATTGAACTGACCCTAAATGACCTCCCAACCAGAGGGAGCATCTCCACCCTAATACAAACGCCTCCAAAATGACTTCTTAATCTCTAAAACCCGGTACATGGCCCAATGGGAGGCAGACCTAGGCCGCCCAATCGAAGACCAGCTACGGGTTGACATTTGGTCGCGGGCTCACACTTCTTCATCTTGCATTACGAACAGAGAAGGCGCCTACAAAATCCTCCTTCGATGGTATTATTCTCCCCTAAGACTACACCATATGAACCCCACACTCAACCCGAACTGTTGGAGGCAATGCGGCCAAGTAGGGACTTTCTTTCATATGTGGTGGACCTGCCCGGGGGCCCAAACCTTTTGGAAACAACGCCTAGCAACAATCACAGACATCACTCAGGTACGACTTCCCCTGGAACCCGAACCCATCCTCCTGGGAGCCCCAGTCCCCGGGATCTACCCTAGATCTGGCCCTATGGCCAAACTACTATCCCAATGCCTACTGGCGGGCAGAAACGTAATAGCTCGCACTTGGAAAACCGCAGAGGGACCGCTAATGCCTTTTTGGTGGGCAAAAATCTGGGACATCTTAATCGCAGAGAAGGTGACGGCTGCCGGGGCAGGCCACCTACATCGCTTTGAGAACATTTGGGGCCCAATCCTAGACTTTGATCAGAATTATCCAGCCCTAACATACAAGCCCCAACTAGCCAGGAGAACTTTACGGGATGATAACTCCCAGCGGGGACAGGAAGAAGAACACTAGGACCCGGGGGAGGGGAAGGAAGAGCAACCTTCTGTAGCTCCTTTATGCCATTTGTCGTGATTGATCATATTTTGTAATGCTTTATCCTGCCTGTTTAAAATAAATATTTTAAAAAAAAAATAATGAAGACTCCCTCGTCATCTTGGGTATTCCTATTACACAAAGTATCTTTATGATGGTAAACATGAACCACTGCGTCCCATCACCCAGGCTAGGCCTCTCCAACTAACATACTCTGGAACATTAACAGACATTCCTACACTGACAGCCAAACATTCTCTCAGGCACATCAACATTCTCTCATGCATTCCCAAGCACCAGCATTCACACCGAGCACGATACAACAAAATACAAGTTCATCTTGAAGAAAATTAGCTCTTAGTATCTAGGCAATCTGGTTTTCGCACCTACCATAGCACAGTCCGCACTCCTAGATATGAAATCCAGTCTTTTACTAAACATGGATCTGACAGATTTCTTTGCTGCTTTTATAGGATTTGTCAGCAGCTTTAGACTTGGTAGGTTTTAAATTGTTTGAAAGCTTGCAATCGGAGGCACTTTTATAAAACAGGCAGCGGAATGGATTTGATCATTTTTAACTGATGGAACCGTCAGGAATTTTAATGGTGTTGAGGCAGCAGACCCTGTGAAGTTGGTTTATGGTGTGTCACTTGGGTCCAGTCTCTGCCAGACTCTCTATATACATGAAGCCTTTATTTGTAAAGAAGTATAGTGCTGGGGTCTTTTATACAAATGATACAAATAACTCTTAGCATTGTCAGATGATTACACTGCCAATACGGCAATGAAACACCACGTTTGATTTGATACAGCACTGGAAAGCAAAAAATTGATTGGTGCTCGATAAAGCAAAAACTGAACTACTATTTGTAGGTACGCGTCAAAGGTTTGGTAAATTGGTGGCTCGGTATGCAATTTTTACTATAGCTGGCTGTCAGAGGTGCTGTCAAAGGTTAGAAAATTAGGGGTTTGCATGGATGCTACTTTGGCCATGAAAGACTAGGTCAGCTCGGTTTGTTCTAACCCTGCAAATTACCTCAGGTTAAAACCTACCATACGTGTCAAGAGACTAATGCTGCTACTTTGGCTTGGGCCATTATAGGGGCACGTCTGGATTACTGTGCTAGCTTAATGGGGGGTTCAAGTCAGAAGAACCTCTCTAGACTGCATTTATTATTAAAGAGGCAAGACAGACCTTACATTGTCACCAGTGAGAGAGTGGATCAAGTTTAGGCTCCTCACTATTATGCACAAATGTTTGTATGGAAAAAGTCAGAGTTTCTTAAGGTAGCAGCTATCAAGGAAGCGTCATGCGAGGAATCTTAGTTCCAGTCACCTTCATTTTTTGATGGTGCCACGCTGTGGAGAGAGCTTGAATTTTCCATCTGCTGATCTTTGCAATCGCTTATGCTGCTCCGTTTTCATTCTGTGATCTTATCTTCGTATTTTGTCGTCTATGTTTTAATGATGTGTCTATTATTTTGTTTCGTTTGATTGTCTATTGTTATGTGAAGTACCCATTTGCCTTCGGGCCTAAGGCATTTTAGAAATGTTAAGTAAGTAAATGGGACCTCAGAAAGCAAGCTTTCTGGGTCTCACTCGCAGCACTCTTCAGTCTTGGCAGCCTCTGCCATATCGTCTGAACACCCATCCTGTGACTGGTACTACTCTGATAGGTCGCTGGGCTGTGGGTAAAGTCCATCTTCAGCTCTAACGCTCCCCCACTCTGCCTTCTACCAACCATAACAGAATCCTTCAGTGGGCTGGTGATTCAACTGTAGCAAACCTCTGTTTGTCGAACCTGGGTCTGCCCGTCTTCTGATGGGCTCCCCTTGATTCCCCAGCTGAAGTAGTTCCACCCCTTATGCATGTCACCTGTAAGCAGTGGTCGAAGTGAGCGGGAGCGGTGCTCCTCTACTTTTCTTAAATTAGGTTTTACAGCTCCTATACTTTCATTTTAAAACAAAACAGTTCCAGAATGGTTCCATTTTAAAATGAAAGAATAGGAAGAAGTTGAAACGTGCATTTTCAGTGCTCTGCACTGAATGTTCCCTCAAACAGCAGGTGCAAGTGTTTGGGGGTTTGCATTGTGTGTGGGCGTGGTGATGGGGTTTGCGGGGGATTGGGGACAGGCCAGGAGGGAACATAGTTCCACTACTTCTTTTCGTAGACTTCGACCACTGCCTGCAAGTGAAACATGCTTAACATTTTACTACAAGTAAATTTACTTTGTCCCTCGGTTCCTATGGGTAAACCTTTCTGAACTTCTAAAATGCCCAATCACGGACTTCTATAATTCATGTTTTATAACATGCTTAATACCAGAGGCCAGTCTCTTAAGTGTGGGACCTGGATTCAAACCTGTGCTGCTCTGTGCTGTCTTGCTTCCAAGAAAAACATGCTGCCTCCAAGCTCTCCTCCTAGCTGACTCTTACTTACCTGTAACCGGGCTGTGTTCCTCTGCTCCTCTTAAGGTCCTGGAATGTTTGCTGCAATAGGACTTCATAACTGGATTATATCCCGGTTTGTATAATTCATTACAACTCGCTCTTAAAGCCTTGCAAAGTAGATAATCGTGCGATAGCCGGTACCCATATTGTTTTAATTTAAAGTATGGTCTTCTCTAGACATGTTGCCTTTTTTGTAAATACACTTCAACTAACCTACAAAACGTACCGCTAGGTCTGCTTAAAAATACATGAATAAAAAGGGTATATATTTTTCAGCACATAATGCATTGATTATTTTGTGGTGTGCTTGTGTGGAACAGGACTAACTAACCATACATTGCTACTAAACTGTCCTGTCTGTTGTGTGTATGTGGCACAAGTGACATTGTATGTCTAGCTAATGGATTGCAAATTGAAATTTGTACTCCTGGCACTCATTTAGGTATGCCCTGCAAGGTTATAAGATGAGGGGAGCGGGGAGTTTTATAGCTCCCGCTTTTAGCCTAGATGAGTCCGATTAGTTTGACAGCAACATTCTACCAGGAGCTACTTTTGGCACCACAGGCACACAGATGTCGAACAAATAAGCCTTTGTGAATTTAACTGTGCGCATTTAGGACAATATAAAAACAAACATTAGGATGCATCTATATACCATTTAAATCATATGGAAAAAAATTATATGTCTGCACCTCACGTGAAGTTATATTGGGGGGAGGGGGGGGACGCCATGTACCAGCTCCTCATTCCCCAATGGCAGCTTCTGGCCACTGGTTAATGCTGGATAACCAGGAGCTTCTTTTAGCTCCTGCTTAACCAATATTACTGCCTTTTCATGTTGCACCTTTCGCTCTTAGTGAGGCCCTGACCTGCTCATAACCAATAGTATGCCTTACACTTAATTACATTCCCACTTGTGTTAGAGCTAAACACCATTTTGGCACAATTTTGTTCACAACTAATTGTTTAAATAAACCTTATTTTTAGAGACTTCCAGGACACATGTCCATAATCACACCACATGACTTGTATGACCGTCTCGGGAAACTTCAGGCCTAACAGATCGTTTTATAGCTTACTGGCTCTATATTCCCTACACATTTTAGATTCCCATTGCAATAGGTTATCAACTGTTGTGATCTTTTTCCTGTTTTTTAGCAGGACACTAAATATTCTAGCTGCTCGAATGTGTTCCTTTTCAAATTTGCTCATTATTGTTATTACCTTGCATAACCCATCTTCATCTCAATGCCTCTTCATACAAGTATCTCTAAACAAACATTTCAAAACTGATATATACCGAATCCCCCTTTACTTAAAACCATTAGATATCACCTACAGCCTCCACATCTTACGACTCCCTCCATCCTCCTTGTTGCAGATTTTATTTATTTTTAAATTTTATTGAGTATTTGTTAAGCGCCTACACAACAGAATTGTGTTTCAAAGCACCACAAGGCTAAATACGAAGAGAACAGGGGACATAATGGCAAAAACAGTCAAATACAATCATGGTCCTACTAGGCCTTGTGGCATTCGGACGTGCAAGTGCAGGAGATCAAGGAGGGTGGAGAGGCACAGGAGTGAACAATTGCTTGTGGAGAGAAGTGCTAAGGGGAGCCAAGGAGGAGAACCTCTGGCTAAGTGATCAGGAGACTCTCAAGGGTGGGACGCAAGCCGCCAGCAGGGACCCACAAGGGCGGTGTGGGGGTGGCTGGTATCTACTGGAACGAAGGGCCTGCAATCCTGTGAGATTCATGAGGATCAGGTCATCGGTCACAGCGGCAGTGGGGTAATTAACAGGGAAGGGAAAAGAGGTAGAGAAAACAGTTTCCAACACAAACTCCCACTTCCTTTTCATTCAAGCTACAAGGTTCTCCCTGGTTTAATGTTGCAAACTCTCCAACACCCCACTATTCCATGTCTTAGATCATGCTTGCCTATTCCTATACATAGGATACCTATTCCAGCTGGTTTTAGGCATCTGTACAGGGTGTAATGGTGCAGAAGATACAAAAGGTGGCATGGTTGGGGCTAAAGACTTATTGAATATGAAAGAAAAGAAACCCATCTATCCCTATTCCTAGGAGGGGTTTCCTTAACTCGACTAAATGGATAAGGTGACTGTCAGGATGTATGTCACTTCCTCCACCGTCCTTGGTCACGAAACCCTTACTTCTGTCCCTTACACTTGAAACTAAAGAATAAGGCAGACACTGTTCTGGTCCCAGGGGGATGACTCCCTTCTTCTGGGTTATGGTTCCTGGTTTGTTGAAACAGTTCCCAAATCTTATAACAGTCTTGTGTCTCACACGTTCTCATTTATTGGTGTGCCAGGAGAATGCCTCCCTTCTCCTTACATCCATTCTCACTTAGCCCGGGGGAATGACTCACTTCCGCAGGCCTTTTTGGACCTTATTGCCGATCAAGGTTACCAGGAGAATGATTCCCTTCTCCTGGTCTTTTCACTGGGCTTCACACCTACAACATGAAATTGTAAGTGGCTTCTCTTCTTTGATCTTGCCCACATAGTTCACTACCCTGCCAAGTACTGCCATGAGGAAGATTACTTGTATCACTTTGAGCGTACCACTTTCTTGCTTTACATCCCATAGCCTGTTTTTTCATCTTTTTTTTAACTTGCCCCCTCCCCAGCCAAATACTGCCACAAGGAAGATGACGCATTTTGTTTAGGTCCCCAACCCTGCTTTGCCTGTCAGTGGGCTTATCTCTGCCACTGTTGTGAAAGGCTCTTCCCCTCAAGTTGCCTTTATGGTATATGGGGCCCTTCCATGGTGGTTAACGGGCTTAATTTCACCACTGAGATGAGGAGGAGGTTTGTCTGCCCCTGCCGTGCCACCCAAGCATTATGATTTCAAAAGGCGCCTAGGGACTAACTGCATGCACCATATTGGTAAGCCGCCCCATGTCGCCTCTGGAGCTCCCGCTCCACCCTTTATCTTGTTGAGGTTTTCGGCACAGCGCTGGGGGCTTCCTGGGATGGCGGGCATTCGGTTTCTCTGGCGTCTTGCTTTCCCTGTGGCTGTGCGATGGCGTTCCCGGCTGCCGTCTGCGTTGCTTCCTCCTCTCGACACTGCTGTGCACAGGCCTGCTTCTGCGGACCACCCAATCATCAGACGCCGCAGACTGCCGTTGTCCATGGAGCTCTCTCCCTACGCATCAGTGATGCAGGTTTGCATCTCCAGCTTTAGGTGCGCATCACACCTGCCATTGCGCAGCTGCCTTAGACCAAGTGGTTAGTTTATTGTCGATTTTTATGCAATGTTGCCAGAAGTGTCTGGGCCCACTGTACAAGTCCTTTGTCTCTTTCACAGGTTTCATCTTCATTGCACCGTGGGGCAACTCGTTCCAGTACTTTGATTACTTAGGTTTTTGTTGTCCTTTGTCTCAGGAGCCTTGAGGTATTCCAGCCTTATAACAGTAGATAGGTCAACTGACTATAAAGACGTTAGCAGAGAAACGAGAGGCTAGAGTATGTGGGGGTGTGATGTTCTCAAAGGCTCTACCCTAGACAGCCGTCCTTATCCCCAGATGGGGAGTCCCTCCCCATGAGATTACATCGCACTATACCACCCCCATGGGGTAGCTGCCTCACCTCCATGGCCTCATGAGAGAAAGGTCTACACTCGGGGAGAAGTGACATCTAGTGAATGGTCATGGTTCGTTTACATGCCACCAGATAATTTGCCACGTCTAGCGACACTCTGAACCTCCCCTTTTCAGGCACATAGGCATGATCTCCTCCTGTCACCGAAACCTCAGGGAACAGAATCTCGTAACACATTCTACATTTCTAGGTCTTAACAACCCACCCAGCTCCTGCCCTAGCCCACCAAATCTCTCTTTCTCCTACCCCACATTGCCCTCTTTGAGATTCAAATACTCTGTTTTAGTTTTACATCCTCCAAGCCGCATCTCCTCCTTCTCCCCCAACTTCCAGTGTTATGCAAACGACAACTCTTTTTCAAACTTCATGCTGACTCACTCGCACCTTCCTTCATCCCCGACTGCCTGTCTGCCATCTAGGCCTGGTGCTCTTGCAATGATCTCTGCCTCAATGCCAGGAAAACTGAGATTCTTCTAATAGGGACCCCTGCTCCCTCCTCTTTGCCTTCTCTCTGACCTCCCACCTTGTGCTCTCCCCCTGATCCTTCTTCTGAAGCCAGCAACCTTGGAGTCATCTTCTTTATCCTCCCTCCCTCCCTCACACGCAGGACATTGCCAAGAAGTCCCACTTGCAACTCTTCCTCTCAAAGGATTTCTCCCATTTCTCACTTTCCCCCAGAAGCTCAATGTTTCCAGAGTCCTGGTTCTCTCTAGGCTCAACTACAACAGCTTCCTCCTCAATCTACCTTCTTCCGCTCTGCGACCCCTTCAGCTAATCCAGAATAGAGCAGCAAGATTTATCCTTGGCCTTAGGAGAGACTGCATCTCTCATGCCCTAAAAAGCCTCCACTGGCTCCCGGTTGCTATACGAATCAAATTCAAATCCCTCTGCATCATGCACAATGCTGCCTGGGGTCGAGGACCACTATCTAAAACTCTCTCTTAACAAATACTCTCCTTCTAGACCTCTTCGCTCCTCTGGCACTAACTCTGTGTGTAAAGAGTTCGCTAAACAGAGAGCAGGAGGCCGTTCGCTTTCCTCAGCTGGATCCCTCCTCTGGAACAGCCTCCTCCTCCTGCTGCGTCCTGAGCAGGACCTTCTGAAGTTCCAAAAACACCTCAAGACTCTTCTCCTTTCCTCCTTCCCTTCTTCCTTCCTCTGCTAATCCCACAATTGCTGCGATTGGTCTTGGACCCTTATGCATCCTCTGACCATTCACGCCTAATCTCCCCAGCATCGGTCTTCCATCAGCACACCCTTGCACTGGAGATTCACACTTTCCACTCAACTCAGCTCGAGCACTGCCACCACAGCAGTTATCTCACTGCCCTCTTCCTTCCTGCACTTGCACATTTTGAATACTCACAAGGCATAGTAGGTTCGGCCGTTGCTTACCACTCTATTTTTTATTTTTATTTAATTGTACTGCTAGCCCATGTTCCCTCACTGATTGAAACAGAAAGTATTTCCTACAGAATGTATTTCCTGTAGAAGCACCTAACAAGTAAACAAATAAAATCAGAAGAATCTTTATTCTGAAGAAAAATAAACAATAAAGATCTTCATAAAAGGTAACTATTGTTTTTATGATAACAGAATTGCAAGAATAATAAACACCAATATCAAATCACAATAAAAACTTAGGATGTGTACTGACGGTTTACCCAATTCTGTAGCTTCTCTAAACTTAAGCTTAAACTTTGAAGGAACTCAGGGGTAAACAATTCAAGTAGCAGACTACTAGCCAGTTTTTAAGTTAGTCGCCGGGAGCATGGCCAGTGGCACCGTCGATGCGGACGCTCTGCTGTGGGCCTCCACACCTTGCCTCTAACATTGGCGATCTAGTGGCGCTTCTCCCCATCCATCTCACCTCTCTGGCGGGAATCATGCGGGGGGGAGAGCCTGAGGAAGCTGCGGCAGCCGTAGAAGCAGGGCGAGCTCCGAGCGATGCAGAGAACCGGGCCGCTGTGAAATGAGCTTCAAGATGGCGGCCAAGCATCCCGACTAACCGCAGCGTACCATGGCTGCCAGTAACTGTGCAAGTCAACATTGGCGGCCCCGCTCCTCTGGTCAGGGTGGCATAGAATGCGGTGAGCTGTGAATCCGCCCCCCTCTTTCACCTTGCGCTTCCTTCCCCTCCTCCCCCCGTAGGGGCTCTCCCTCATACTGGCGACATCACTAAGGGCTGTGTGCTGCGCCTGGGAGGCCAGACGTATGGTACAGAGTGCTGGCTCCTCCTCAGCCCGGCTGTCTAGGGCTTTTTCACCTCTTTGGGCCAAGGAAAGGGGACACCTAAATAATACAAGGCATGCAGCAGCCGAAAGCACCCTGTGGCTTCAGCTGGGGAGCTAAAGTAAGGACTTCTCTGTCTTCCCCCACCACCACCAACAGTGGACTTGGCTGCCTTCAGGCTGGGCGAGGCGGGGGGGGGGTGTAGTTCCACACAATTCTCCCTGCTATGGACATTTGGTTTTCTTTCCTGGGGATTTTCACTCCTCTTCCACAATAGCGCTAGAACTCGCAGCCCAAGGGACCAGATAGCTCACCGGGGTGATTCCCGTCTGGTGGAAGTCGTATGTGGCCGGCACACGCTCCTATGCACCGGGTATCGGTCGGGTGGGGGATACCCTCCTCAATACTGGTGGAAGCGACAATGTACAAGCATTCAAAAACACAGCAGAACGCAGACATCTCCACAATGGTGGCACCCTCGGAGAAAGGAAAGAAGCCAGACCTGGAGAAATCTCCTTCTCAGCCCCGCGAGTGTCCCGTTGACCAGCTGGCCACCAAAGAAGACATTCAAGCCTTCTTGCTGTATATTAAATCGATCAGAGAGTGGTGGAAGTGGAGCAAAGAGTGGGGGAGGCAGAGGACCAGGTTCTGGAGCATTCTACCACATTGACGGGCATACGGCAAAAGATCTGGAGCTTAGAAAGGAGAAGTGACATGTTAGAACACAAGCAAGAGAACATGGAAAAACCGAGCTCGTAGAACAACCTGTGCATCCGTAGAGTACCATCATCAGTTTCGGATCAAGCCTTGGGGGAATATGTAAGCGACTTTTCACGGCCTATTGCCGCATCTCGACAAATCTATGCTCCTACTCGATCGAACCCACAGAGTGCGCCCTCGCAGAGGTGCATCTTCTGAGACCTTCCCTGAAGTCATCACAAGGGTCCATTTCTACACGACCAAGGAAGGAATTATGAATGAACTAACGTTTCAAGGGTCCCCTCTACAGAGTTTTCAATCTCTGGCTTCTGTTACAATCCAAGGCGAAGAGTGCTACGGGCACTAACCCTATTCTTACGGGACTGGAAAACATCATACCGTTGGTTGTTTCCTACAGCGTTACAATTTCGATTAAAGTCTCTCTCCGTACCATCTCCCACTTGGAGAATGCAGAAGGGATCCTAAGTTTCTCTTTGCCTTAAACTTTGGAAAATGGCGAGAGCATCAAGCCAAGAATGCAGCAGTCCACCTGGTTGAAGGTCCATAAAGGTTGCAATACAGGGAAGCTCCCGCCACTGACTTGAACAAAGCCTTCTCTCCTAGGAGGCTTCCCAGCACGAGAGGCGGTCTTGGCATTAACATGGCAAAAGCTCCACTTCATTTTGTATTGGCAATGGGCAACATGCGGTTCTTGCCAAACCTCAAGTGATAGGTCACCTGAGGATCGGTGGGGCGAAATGGCCCTTTGTTTGAGCCTTCCGATTAGGACTTGATTTTTGTTTAATGGTTCAGTTAAAACCCTGGTTGGAACATGGTGGCAGACAAGCTCTGAATCAGGAAGCCGACTGAATGCCATTTAACCCACACCCCCTCTCCCATGTTGGGTGAAGGTACTACAAGCAACTCTTCTTCACCTCAGCAGAACTTGGCCTTTGTGTCAATGAACGTGAAAAGTTTGAATTCTCCAGAGAAATGTAAATCTGTGTTGCGTAGGCTGAAGGACCTAGAAGGGTCAGTAATCTACTTGCAAGAGACTCATCTCCTCTCTGTGGATTACATTAGTTTGCGGAGTAGAGACTTCCATAGACAATTTCTGGCCTCTAGTGGCACTGAAGTGGAGGGAACAGCGATCTTGCTGGCGAAAGACAATCACTTTGAGGAACTTGACATTATACGAGACCCGGGAGGCTGATACATTGTAGTAAAAGGTTTGTTGTTGGGGCAGTTATACTCCCTAGTCTCGAACTATGCTCCCAACGAAGGGCAGACCAGATTCTTCGAAGTATTGGAGGCTACACTTCTTCCCTTCATGGAGGGACCGATTATCCTTAGGGTGGGGGGGACTTTAACGGGGTCCCAGACCCCAAAGATAAAAACACACAACCCCTCTACTAAGGATTTTAAAATTGCCTTGAGTATCCTACATTTCTTCAAATCCCTGGGTGTAGTGGACTCTTGAGAGTGATGCATCCCGAAGAGTGAGACTTTTGCCCATGTCCACCGCTCCTCGTCCCGTATAGACCAAATCCCCCCCCCCCCCCCAACTCATGCCATTAATTGATGGAGTTTCTATGGCTCTGGATTCTCTCTGATCATGCCCTGGTCTTGCTTAAGGTTAGGATCTGGCACCCAGCCCCCCCCCTCAAGATCTCAATGGCGATTATATGATCCGATCTTAAATGATTTGGCCTTAAGGGATGAGGTGGCAAAAGCAATACAGGACTACTTACGGGAAAACCCTTCAGATCTTACATCTCAGGTGACAACCTGGGATGCCATGAAAGCAGTAATTGGGGGGGGGGGGTCTTAATAACTCACAGCGACTTATCACAAACATAAAACAGCAGACCAGAATGCAGTTAGAACGAAAAGAAATCCGAAATTGAAGGGAAATATAAGCAGGGTTGATCTCCTAAACTCCACTTAGCTCTTCGAACTGCCCGACATAAGCTGGAGGCGCTGTATGCTCAAAAGACAGCCCAGTCCCTGATAATGACAAAACCAGCTTACTTTGCCAAAAATAATAACGCTAACCGTCTTTTGGTGAAGAAACTAGCCCAAACTAAAAAGGCACAACACTATCATAGGCCTTACAGACCAGCAGGGGGTGGTACAATATGGGGAACAAGCGAAACTGGAACTAGCAAGGGTGCACTTATTGGAAACAATGACCGCAGGGGCCGGCTCACCTCAGGCCCAAAAACGTTATATTGAGTGAGCCGCTCTGCCGCACCTTCCCAGAGAAGACATAACAGCCTTGGAAGCCCCGATCCAGCTGGAAGAGGTGGAAACAGTCATTAAATCCTTGAAGGTGAGAGCCCCAGGTCCCAATGTGTTCTCAGTTAAATTTGATAAACTTTTTCGAGCCCAGTTGGTGCCCCATTGAACAGCTCTCTTTAACTCCTTCAGGGAAATAGGCACTATAAACCCCTTGATGCAAATCTCGGCCACTGTTTTGCTTTCGAAGCCAGGGAAAGAGCCCAAGGACTGTGCCTCATATAGGTCGATTTCATTGCTAAATATTGATGCAAACATATATTAAAATGTTCTGGCCAATCGTCTGGCTCCGCTTCTTCCAGCTTTGATCGATTCGGATCAAACAGGGTTCCTTCAGGGGAGGAAAAAGGGGGATAATGTTAGGCAAGTGCCGAATTTGATTGAGACCACCACCATGGCCCAAAGTAAACTGGCCCTTCAGGCATTAGATGCCACCAAAGCATTTGATAAGATAGATTGGGCGTTTATGCATTTTACCCTGAAGCGTTCCACTTTGAGTTCCATTTTGGCAAAATGGTGTCGGCCAACTAAATCTCCTCGAACACATTACACTGGGTAAATCGAGATCAATCGTCTCCAATTCCTCATACGTGTGTAATGCGACAGGGTTGCTCGTTTGCTCCAATTACATAGCCTTTGGCTCAACGTATATGCCGTAACTCAGCGATTCAGGTTTCAGGGCACCTCGCACAAGGTCCCTTTAGTCAGACGATGTGTTACTCTCGTTAACTAACATTCAACCCTCCCTATGGGCGGCCCTTCAGGAACTGAGGTCTTCTGGCCAAGCAGCGGGTTTCGAAATAAAATATGGGAAATCGTTTTGGGGGTGGGCCTTTCTCAATCAGACATTAGATCTAAAACTCTGTCCAATCCGATGGGATACTACATCCGTTGAATGTTGGGGGATTCGATCACGGCTTCACCCAAGGGGTTATTTGCAGCTAATTTCCCCCCCCCACTCTAAGACGCTGGAAAAAGTGGGGGAATCAGGAGATTCCCTTGATGGGCCGTATTACGGCAGTCCAAATGAATTTACTCCCCCGCTTTCTTTATATGTGTTCGTCTCTATCGGTGGAAATCCCAAAAAACGAATACACCGTATCCAGCGCAAGATTTAGAAATTTGACGGGGCATAAGCTCTAGGATCCCCGAGAGGGCCCGTCTCGGCAGGATGGGGGATATACCTATCAAATCTTCCACTCCCACCTCCTGACACGGGGGTCTCCTCTCCCTCTCCCGAAATGGGCCAATATTGAACAGTCTAAACTTCTGCTTTCCCCCAGTTTCCTGCCTTACGTCTCCCACGGCCTAAGAAAATGTCAGGATTTACTCTTCTCAATGAAGGTCACCCTGAAGGTATGGGATGGGGCGCTGAAGCGCAAAAGGATTTCCAGAGGCCTGGGTCCACTCTCTCCGGTTATTCATAACCCCTCCTTCTCCCCAGGTTTGCACCCAGAGGCATAAAGAAATTGGTCCTGGGGCGGTCTGTTATCTTTGGCTCTGCTGTTTGAAGGGCGATCCCCCACATTCCTTTGAGGACTGCAAAGTGTTATTCCATCTCTCAGAGTCGGAGAGATGTTCATATGTTCAGCTTCGACACTGGATCACACAACCAGAGACAAGACGGCAGGCAACACGATCCATAAGCCCAATAAAGCCAACTGTCTCGGAAGGTCCAGGGCCTGGGGGCGGAGGGGTTTCTAAAAACTTTATAGATCATCTTGAGAGATGACATGCTGACAGTGCACTGTGCGCCCATCTTATATGAGTTGTTGGGAGACAGACTTGGGCCACCGACTGGAGGATCAAGCATGGTTGGACATTTGGTCTAGGAATCACTCTTCTTCCAGATGTGTGACCAATAATGAATGTGCCATGAAATTGCTATTTCGTTGGTATTACTCCCCTGTCCAACTTCATCATTTTCAGTCCTCAGTTGGCGACAATGCGGGGCTCAAGGCTCATATTTCCACATGCAGTGGGACGGTCCTCTTATTCACGCATTTCTGGGATACCATTGTCACGGTCATCTAAGCCATTACTGGTATTATGCTCCTGAAACATTGCTCTTGGGGACACTCAATTACTGCTAGCAGCACGCATCACAATTGCATGCTGCTCGAAAGCTCTGGAGGCCCCAGTTCTCCCTTTGTGGTGGATTAAAGTGCGGGACGTGTTGGTGACGGAAAAGGTCACAGCTGCTAAGGAAGGCAGACTCCACAAGTTTTTGAGCCTTTAGGCACCCTTGTTGGACTACGACCAGAACTTCCCGGCCTTAACATTTATACCCAGATTAACAAAAACTATATTTGCGGACTGGGGGTCTCCTGGGGGGGCTGCGCCGTTCTACAGTGGGGATCTGATGCGGGTTTTGAAAGGGGGAATACATTCCATCCCAAGTTCTGTTTTTGAAATTGGACAATCGGTATATGCTGTGTGTTTATTTCATATGCTGTAATTTTCCATGTACCAACGTTTAATAAAAACAGTAAAAAAAAAAAAAGTGACTTGCCCGCTCTAGTCTACACATACACACAACACAGCACAGGCTTTCTTATTTGAGAAGACCAATCATCACAAGCCAATGGCTAGTGGCAAGTGCAGATTGTGACGCCTGAAGGAAACGATAAACAAAAATGTGTGTAAGCTTAAAACACTCATGCAAATTGAAATGCCCATCAATAGCCTAGAGCTGCAAGTTTGCTTTAAACATATCGCAGTCAGTCACTACTCTTGTTAATGGGTTAATGGTATCCTGTTAATATTTCAAAATAATTTCGAATGACAAAAATGTCGAAAAAATGATACCAAAAAAAAAAAAAAAATTCTAATGTCTTATTTTGTTTTTACATTTTTTTTGTTTGTTGCGCGAGTAAAAAAAAAAGTGTTACAAAAAAAACCCAAAAATATATAAAAGGGGGTTTGGGAACCCCCCCATTTCAAACACTTTTTTTTTTTAAAAAAGACATTCGACATTTTTATTTATTTTTGGTATCATTTTTGAGACATTCGAAATTATTTTATTCGAAATAGTCACTATAAACCCTTGTTAATGTCTGATGACATTGCGTTTCTGGTGATAGCATTGAACATTCTGGTGTTTGGTTTACCAAAGGCAAAGCTAATATGTCCGCAAACTCAGGTTAATTAAACCAAGCATATCCCTGAAATCATCAGATATTTGAGAGACCTTGGAAATATGCCAGTGGGGGAACGCAAAAACAGATGCTCCTTAATCTGGATGGATTCCATCAGGTCATAGCCCCAGACTCTGCGTCATAAAAGGCCATTGCAGCAGATTTAAGGCTGTAAATGCAAAGTGAGGCGTCCAAGGGTAAACATTGCAGTTTTCTACCTAATCTCAATAGAGCACTAATTGCCTGGGGAAGGTTTGTTGCCCAATTAATAAGGGGGTTCAGGGGGTGTCCATTTAAGATTGTAAGGAAATGTGACTAATAACAAAACGGCTTGACCCAGTCCAACTACGCCATCATTACTGGAGGTAGTCTGCTTGGGGATTTATACATACACACGGTTTGGGATTTACTCATATTCAATTTAAAGACTCAAGCAGTGACAGTTCTTATAACCTGCGACAACGGCCAATAGATATGATGGCGTCAATGCCAGCAAGACATCTGCCAGCCAATTCATTTTAGGTCCAAATGGAGAGAATCAACATACAAGTTAAAAAGAAGAGATGCAAAGACACTACCATCGAACCTCTTTGGTAGAAGGAACAACATGCACATTATCTGCTGGTTGTCAATAGAGGATCTTGGCTGAATAGTCACAGTGCATTTCTTGATAAATACAGGAGAAGACCCAACAGAGGAGTGCAGCCCACAGTTTTGAACGGTTTACACAATCAAAGGCAGGGTTTAGATAACGGGTGTGCAACCTGCAGCTCTCTGTGTGTTTTACATTGTTTGTTTGTTTGTTTGTTTATTTATTTTATTTGGTAATGCGCTCCTAGCCCGCGGGCATTTGGGCGCAGCAATACAAGATGACTCGAAGCTTAGTTACACAGCCTGACATAGGCTATTACAGAGAAAAAAAAAAACGGTGGTTGGTTACAGTAGGTGATACAATGCATATAGAATATCCAGTTAAGCGCAGTGAGAGCAGTTATAGCAGGTTTGTGCTGTTACCACTAGGGTGAAGGACGTTGCATGTCGTTGTTGTGCAGCCATTTGCGAGCGTAGGATCTGAAGCTCGTGTAAGGTAAAGGGCATCTAAGGTCTGGTGGGAGTGTGTTCCATGATTGAGCAGCTCTAACTGGGAAACTTGCACCGCCCGCTGTGGTGAGTTTGAATCTGGGGACTTCCAGAAGGAAAGTATTGGCAGATCTCGTCAGTCGGTTGGAAGGTCTCCAGTTGATTCTTTCCGCTAGGTAGTGGGGTGCTTGATTGTTGAGGCATTTGGACGTGAGGGAGATAGTTTTAAGAAGGATTCTGTCCTTTATCTTTAGCCAATGGGCTTCAATCCGATGTTTGGAAATATGTTCTCTACGTGGGATGTTCAGAGCTGCTCTCAGAGCATTATTTTGCAGTCTCTGGAGTTTGTCGGTGACCGACTTGTTGGCACCTGAGTATAAGGCGTTGCAGTAGTCGAGTCTGGACATGACAAGGGCATTGGCTAGGGTGAGGCCGCTGGCACTGGACAGGAAGGGTCTGGCGGCACGGATGAGTTTGCATGTGTAGGTAGTAGAGGAGGCAAGGGAATTCACTTGCTTTTTGAGGGTGAGAGCTGAGTCAAGGTAAAAGCCCAGCGTTTTGACCTCACGCATAGCCTTAATAGTATTGTTATCAATGTTAAATGAGGTGTAGTCCGGGGTAAGTTTGGATAGTTTGTGGTCTGAACCGAGGAGCAGGATTTCGGTTTTATCGTCGTTCAGACAGAGGCCATGTGTGGCCATCCATGCTTGAATGAGGATGTAGATTTTGTTCACCAGAGCCAGGTCCACTTCGTAGTTACCCAAAAGGGGTATGAGGATCTGGGTGTCATCTGCGTAATTAGTGTAGGTGACACCCAGACTGTCCAACTTGTCAAACAATGGCTTGGTGAAGATATTATACATTGGGGGTGAGACACAGGAGCCCTGTGGGACTCCGCATGTGATTTGGATGGGGTCAGCACAGGTAGAGGCGGAGAACACTCTCATAGTCCGGTTGGCTAGAAAGGATTGGACCCAAGCTATGGCGTCTCCTGTGAAGTTGGCAGCCAGCTTGAGGTGGTTGCATAGGACCGCATGGTCCACCAAATCAAAAGCTGCTGACAAGTCCAGTAAAAGTAGCAGCGCTGTTTTCCCATTGTCCTTGAGTTCCTCAATTTTGGTTTTGAGGTCTATCAGGGCAGTTTCCGTACCATGGAGCGGGCGGAAGCCCGATTGGCGTGAGCCTAGTAGATGATAGACTTCTAGGTACTCTTGGATTTGGATATAGGCTACTCTGTCGATTATTTTTAGTAGGAAGGGCACTGTGGTGATGGGCCTATAGTTCGTCGGGATAGAGGGATCAAGGGTTTGTTTTTTGAGAAGGGGGAGGACCCAGGATTCTTTTAAGTTGGCTGGCACTGTGTTGGATTTGAAGGATGAGTTAATGAGCTTAGAGATGAAAGGGGCTAAGTCTCTGGCAGCGTCCTTTATTATTTGCGCTGGGCAGCTGTCGCCCTTGCAGTTAGAGGGCTTCAGTGAGAGGATGGCCTTTTCAGTGTCGATGATGGAGATCGGTTTAAAGCTAAAAGGGGGGATAGTGGTCGGTTTGGTTACTGGAGGCAGTTGTTGGTCAGTAAGAGAGAGGGCATCTTTTTTGTTCTTTATTTTAAGTTGGAGGGTGGAAATTTTGTTAGCTAGGGCATTCTGAATATTCGTGCACCATATCTTGTCCTTAGGGGCCGTGTCAGAAGGTTGGATAGGGGATTCCATTTCACGGAGTATGGTAAATAGTTCTTTAGTATTCGATTTGGCTTTGGTAATTCTGTCATTGAATACATTTCTTTTGGTGTTGATGATTTCAGACTTGTAATGTTTTGTAATTTGGGTTAACTTGGCTTTGTTGTCGTTAGTGGGCGAATTGCGCCAGATAGTTTGGAGTTTTCGTTTCTGCTTTCTAAGGTCCTTAAGGTGGGGGGTGAACCAGGAGTTAAGGTGGGCTTCTTGCTTCGCTTTACGTAGTTTTGCAGGTGCAATAGTGTCTAGTGCGTGGGACATAGCTTTGTTAAAGGTGTCTACTAGTGTGTCTGGGTCGGTGCTGTCCTTCAGATCGTTAATAGTAGGGAGGAGGAGGGGGATAAGTTTTTCTGTCGTAATATCTTTTTTATTTCTTGTGGGGAGTGGTGGTATCATTTTGATAGTCTTAGGGCTGGGGAGGTCAAGTGTGGCAGTGAAATTTATTAGCGAGTGGTCAGTCCATGGTTGAGGGGTAATGGAGGTGATGACTATGTTGCAGTTAAGTTCTGAGACCCAGTCAAGGGTTCTGCCTTTAGCATGTGTGGGAGAGAGAATTTTTTGGGTAAGGCCTTGGTCGTTTAGGATAGCTGTTATAGAAATGGCATTTTTATTGCCTGGTTCGTTAAAGCCAATGTTGAAGTCGCCCATCAGCAACATTTGCGAATGCGCCTTTTGGGTATTGTTCGCTATGAGGGTAGTAAGGTCATCTTCAAAGGTTCCCAGGGGACCTGGGGGCCTGTAGATCAGGTGGATGGTTAGCGTGCGGTTGTTGGAGAGTTGCAATTTTGCTGATAGTATTTCGCAGGAGGCGCAAGGGTGTGAGGTGGTGAGTCGGATAGGCAAGGTGGTTTTCGCGATGATTGCTAGGCCACCACCTTTGGCATAGGGTCTGTCTACTCTGTAGATCTGGTAGTTGTCAGGTATGGCTAACATCAGTGAGGGTCCTGCTGCCTCATGGAGCCATGTTTCTGTTACAGCAAGGAAGTCAATGTTACTGTTGTTCAGAATGTCAGCAATTTCAATTGCATGTGCTACCATGGATCTGGCATTAATAAGGGATCCAGTAAGAGTTAAGGTGTTGTTAGGTATAGGATGACTTACGAAGCTTTTTGTGTGTTTATTTTGACTCTGACGTGTCTTTTGGTGGGGGTGAGTAGGAGTTAGGATTGGAATTAGAGGTGTTGTAGCTAGGGTTTGCTTATCCATGTGTGTCTGTAAAGATGGGAGTCGAGCAGTATTGTCCGTACTGTTTCTTTTAGGTTCGTAGATACAAGGTAGCCTTGCCCTGAGTCTTAGGTTTCTATCAGTAGGGGGGCGAGAGCTGAGGGTAGCAAATGTCATGATTGTAGCTAGGATGGTCAAGGTCAAGTTTCTGCACATGGTGGATTGGAATGGTCTGCAGATGCACTTTGCTTTCCTTGTTTGGTTGAGGTGTCTGGCTAGGATGGTATAAAAGTATAGTGCAGGTAGCTGGTTGAGGCTGGGGCTGCGTCTTTGTGATAGAGGGTGTAATGTTCACGAGGCACCGTGTGGGCTAGAGTGCATAGTCTGTTGATGAAGATAGGGCACAGCACAAACAAGGTGACCCGCTAGCGACCATAAGGCACAGCACAGTTCAAGTGGTCCGTTAGCGACCATAAGGCACAACACAGTTCAAGTGGTCCGTTAGCGACCATAAGGCACAACACAGTTCAGGTGGTCCGTTAGCGACTATAAGGCACAACACAGTTCAAGTGGTCCGTTAGCGACCATAGGGCACAACACAGTTCAGGTGGTCCGTTAGCGACCATAGGCACAACACAGTTCAGGTGGTCCGTTAGCGACCATAAGGCACAACACAGTTCAAGTGGTCCGTTAGCGACCATAAGGCACAACACAGTTCAAGTGGTCCGTTAGCGACCATAAGGCACAACACAGTTCAGGTGGTCCATTAGCGACCATCAGGCACAACACAGTTCAAGTGGTCCGTTAGCGACCATAAGGCACAACACAGTTCAAGTAGTCCGTTAGCGACCATAAGGCACAACACAGTTCAAGTGGTCCGTTAGCGACCATAAGGCACAACACAGTTCAAGTGGTCCGTTAGCGACCATAAGGCACAACACAGTTCAAGTGGTCCGTTAGCGACCATAAGGCACAACACAGTTCAGGTGGTCCCTTAGCGACCATAAGGCACAACACAGTTCAAGTGGTCTGTTAGCGACCATGAGGCACAACACAGTTCAGAGTTCAGATGGTCCCTTAGTGACCATAAGGCACAACACAGTTCAAGTAATCCGTTAGCGACCAAAGGGCTCAAGTGCATAGGATCATGGGTACCTAGATCAAGTTAACAAGAGGGTAGGTACAGTTCAGAAACATCTAGATGCGAAGAGGCACAGATGGGCGACCAACAGCAGTGCAACGCAATTTGCTGGGCACAGTGTAAAGTGTTCTAGGGTGTAGCCAGGTGGCACATTTATAGGCAGGGGCCGCCGAGATATATGCGAACGTGTGAGGTGGCAACAAGTTAGGTTAGACAAGAGCGTAAGTAATACTCTGTAAAATTATACTTTCTATGCAGCAGGTGGCTTACCTGGAGCAGCATGGGCAGAGTTTGTGGCCCCTGGCTCCTGAGGCTCCAAACAGGCACACAACAGGCCTTAGGATGGCCTTTGGGTTGGCCGGCGATCCGCCTGCCGGCGGTTCCTGTAGTGAAAACGAGGTTTAGCCTCGCTTTCGTGCCGCGATGCGCCCGGCATGGGCAAGTCAGGCACTTGTTGGGACGGGGTCAGGCAGGCCCTGTCCCTCGGCGCGCTCGCTTCCTCTTTCTCCTCGGGAACCTCTGCTGGGCTGGGGGGCTGGGGGGGCTCCTGCCCTCACCCCTCAGGATGGATGTTAGGAGTGGGGGGGTGTGTGGCACACAACAGGCCTTAGGATGGCCTTTGGGTATATCTATCAGCCCTAGCAAGCATCTTCACTGGAGAGGGATTGTGGCAGCCATAGTCCAAAGCATCTGGAAAGCCATAGGTTGCATACTCTGCACAATGACTACCGAGAGTAAGGTGCCAAGTCCCTTTGGGCACCATCAGCAATCCAGGCTTCAACATACATCATTTTTGCTGGTGACATGTGGACTACATATAAAATCTAATAAGGACACAGCATCCTGCCTTTCTGAGAACGTCCCTGTACCAGATGCGTGCAACCGCCGTCTGTCCAGACGTTTTGGACTACCAGCCTCATCCAATCTCGCCAGCATAGTCAATGGCCAAGGATCATGGGGGTCGTAGTCCAAAACATCGGGTGGGCCAGTGGTTGCAGACCCCTGCCCTGTACAATTAAACTCTTTCCTCTTCCAAATTTGTATACAGTCTCCCCTCAACTTGCTCGTCACCAAGGACTATAGATACTATTGACCAGCTCTTCACTTTTCAAGACATTGGCAGTCCATAACCTTTTGCTTCAACCTACCACTTCTGACCCATCTAATTATGCAGCCTCTATAGAGCCTCAATCCCTTCCATATGGGTCCTATTCCTCACCCAACATATATGACCAGTATTTCCCAGCTCCTTCCCACCCCATGTCATTTTCACTCTTTTGCCCCACATCACTACAGAGCAGAACAGGGGAATCAAAATCCAATTCTTGCCCTTCCATCAATATATCTGGCCCTCTAAAGACACCCTGTACCCGCACTCACTGGCTTCTAACAACGGTACATCGTTATTACAATGCCAGCATGGTTTTTGTCGAGTTTTTTTGCATGCCATTTTCAGCCTAAAAAACACAATTGATATTCGGCAATAAACTCTGCAAAAAAGTATCTGGGGATGCAAGAACATGGAACCCTAACATCTACCCATAATTCTGTCCCACTGGTTACCTATGGCAGACCCATCTTCCTCGAGAAGCCTTCTCATGCCTGGACAGATCAACATACAGGCATATACCTACAATATATGCTCTTCCAATGTTACCCAAACGGGTACCATGGTGAACAGAGGATAGCACAGGGGCAACGTGCTGGTCTTGGGAGCAAGACCATGCAGAGCAACAGAAATTAGAATAACGTATCTGTGCTTAAAAACTGAACTAAGGTATGGTATTAGGCACGTTATAAAAAAACTATTAAATAAATACCCTTGCTATTTATGAAGTGGGTAAAGCAAATTTACTCATGTCAACACCGGAACACCCTGCATAACAGCAGATTAAATCAAGATTAAAAGTCACCACTGGTATTATCTGCATTCCCTTGTTCTTCTTAGTGCTAGTGTTAAATTAATTTCAGGTTAATAGTGCTCCCAAGGCACAAATCTAAAATCTTACTAACGGTAAAAGAAGGGAATATTTTGTTCAGTGTAAGGAGTTTGAATACGCCTCACTGATTGCACATCTGCTATGAATCTGAACATCTGCTTTGAATCAGCAAGAGTAAAATTTGATATGGTACAAATAAGACGCATGTTTCAAACCCAATCAATACTTCCCAAGGACTTGTGATAATAAATCATTACTTCCACACTATCAGGGGAGTCTGCTGTTCTTGAATAGCTGGGTATCATGTTATGCAACCTGCAGCTTCTTACATGTTTTGCACTACGAATCCCATGGTTCGTGACCATGGACTACTCTGGATAGGGCCAGTACAAAATCTCTGGAGAGTCCACGGTTAGAGACCCCCGACATAGGACTACTTCACTAGTATGACAAAAGAAATCAGGATCGACCTTCAATCCAAACAAAACACCCTGCAAGGAAGGTGGGTGGATTTAGTAGTCCACAAAAAAGGATTAAGGAAGGGAGCCCTGTGCTGCTGCCCCCCGAATGAGGCAAGATAAAATGAAAGCACCTCATAGCTGAGAGAATATTTAGGTCTCTTCAGCGTGAGTGAAAGGATTATTGTGAAAGGCACTCCAAGATCTGCATATCCCATCCCCTCTACTTAGGGCCATAATAGAGCTGTATTCGGATAGCACAGCAACAGTGAGATGGGGAGGGAGAAGCGGGCCATTCAATGTAGAAAATGGCAGGGATTTATTTTGGCAGTATCCCCGCTTTGTTTGTATATTAATAGCATGATAAAAGGACTACTTTCCCTTCGGCTGATGTTCCAACAGTAAGATTAGTATTTTACTTTTTGCTGATGATGTAGTCATCTCAAAAATCCCAAGTGCTTTAAAAAACAATTCACACGTTTCAAATCACTGTCCAGGACAAAATGAATTCAAAATAAATTAGAAGACCAAGATAATTGTCTGTGAGCAAAGAGTAGGTAGATCAAAGAAGCCGATTACAGCTTGGTTTGTAGAGGAAAGTCGAAGGTGCCTACTTGGATTACTAGCATGTGGGTGGGAAATGTAGCAGTAATCGAGGCACAGGGTCAACAAGCGTCAGAAGAGTGCACATTCAAGCCTGTGTCTCAGCAGCATCTAACAACCCGGTCGAACTCTTTAAAATCTGCAAGGAGCTTGCCAACCCTGCTGCAGTCTTCACTCCTCCTCTTGCCTCCCAGGCTCTGTGCAATGCCCTTGCCTCTCACTTTATCTCAAAAACCCAGGACATCCTGTCCACCCTCTCCTCCCCTCCCCCTCCTATTCCCTCTGAGTATGTGCTTCCTGCCCCCCCACCCTCCTTCTCGTCCTTTCCACTTTTCTCCCCTGATGAGGTCGCTAGACAAGTACGATCTATGAAAGCCTCATCAAAACAGTTCATCCCTGTTCCTCTAAAACCATCAAGGACCACATTGACACCCTCACTCCGGCCCTTGCTGATTTTTTTTTGTCTCTTCTCAAGAAACCCACAGCTGATCCTTCCTGTCCTGCTAACTATCGCCCAATTTCCATTACTCCCTTTCTGGGCAAACTCCTGGAAAAGCTGGCCATCTCTCAGCTTAACCTTCATTCCGATTCTATTGGCTGTCTCCATGACCATCGGTCTGGTTTCAGAGCTGCCAGAAGCACGGAAACTGCTCTCCTGAACATGCGCAAACACCTGCTCTCCAACATTCCCTCTGTCCACATCCTACTTGATCTCTCTTCTGCCTTCGACACAGTCAATCATACCATCCTGCTCAACCGTCTCCGAGACAACCTGGGGATTGCTGATCAGTCTCTGGCTTGACTTTCCTCTCTGATCGACCCTCCCAGGTCCAACTTTGGTCCTTCCCATCATCTATCTTCCTCTCTACTTTAGGTGTTCCCCAGGGGTTTAACCTCTCGCCTTGGCTTTTCAAGCAATACTTGGCAACTCTCACCCACTGCATTGCCATTTTCTGCTCAAATTTCCAGTGCTACGCTGACGACACTCGACTCATTTTCAGGCTTCCCTCTGCCACCTCCTCTCCCTCCCATCTCTGATTGCCTAACTGCCATTCAAGATTGGTGTGCCGCCAATGATCTTTGTCTGAACGCCAGCAAGACAGAGATCCTCCTCATCGGCAAACCTTGACCATCCTTTCCCCTCACTCTCTGGCCAGCCTCCCTTGGCCCTCCTCCTACCCCCACCTGCGAGGCTAAGAACCTCTGGTCATCTTTGACTCCACACTTTCCTTCTCCTCCCACATCTCTGAGGTCTCTAAAAAGTCAAACGTCCTACTGCACCTCCGCAAAGGTACTCTGCCTTTCCTCTCCTTCTCCCAGAAGGGAACTGTCTACCAAGCCCTGGTTCTCTCTAGGTTGGACTATTCTAACAGCCTCTTTCTAAATCTACCTGCCTCTACTCTCCGTCCTCTGCAACTAGTCCAGAACAGGACTGCAAGACTTGTCCTTGGCCTCAAGCCCTGGGATCGTATCTCTCCAGCTCTGAAATCTCTCCATTGGCTCCCAGTGGATGCAAGGATTAAATTCAAAACCCTCTGCATTGTCCACAAGGCTTTCTGGGGCCTGGGTCCTAAATACCTTCAGCTATCCCTCTGCAAATACCTCCCCTCCCGAGCTCTTCGCTCCTCTACCTCCAACTCCCTCATGGGCAGTCGTTTTTCAAAGAAACAAGCTTGGGCCTCCCACTGGAATAGCCTCCCTGCCACTCTAAAACTTGAGAACCATCTCTGGTTCCCGAAGCACCACAAGACCTTCCTCTTTTCCTCTGCCTTTGTTCCCCCTCTCCCCTGCTGATCTGCTCTCTTGGCACTGTGCACCTGGCCACCCTCTGTCCCCTGAGCCCAGGTACCTGCTCACCCTGCCACCCTCCTGGCCACCCTTTGCACGGAGGACTGTATCTATACCCATACAGTCCCCCCTCCCCCCCATTTTCTTTTTCTGCACTTATCAGACTTACCCAGTCTGCTGCCGTAAACGCAGCACTTGCCACTTGCTGGCTGCACTACCACGGTTTATTGCCTCTATTATCTATTTGTTTTTATGTATTGTTATTTATCTGTGTCTCCTCTGGTCCGCACTCTCCACTCTCCCCCTTCCATGCACTTTGTTCCCATCCCTTTCCCATGCACATGCTCATTCTCAATGTCACTGGGCCTAGTAAGATAGCTGTTGTGTTCTCCCCTGTTCCCCTCCCTTTTGCCTGGTCACGCTCTGAAACACTTGTGTATGAGCGCAATACAAATAAAATAGATAATATCATTGTACAGGGCACATATCTGGGACATCATTAGGTCAATGCTCTAACTTGGTTGGAGGAAAAGAAAAAAAAATACAAAAAAAAAGAAAAAGCGGTTTGTGAAATAATATATTCAGTTTGCCAAAAAGTAGTCAACTCACCGTTATTGGTGGAATCTTAATGGATAAATACTTTATATAGAGCGCTTGGCTGCCCTAAAAGTTTTTATTGGATACGCTATTGGTCTTATGCAAACCTGGAATTGTATAGAATTCCCTCTTAGGAGATTTAGTACATCACGGTGGTTTGAACTGTCCGGGACTACTCCATGTAAGAAACGTATGGAGGAATACAGAGCTTGAACATATGTGAACAACCACAACTATTCATATTTTTAATTTTACCCCCATCTCTATGGAGGAACTCACTATTGTGATTTCACAACTCAAGGCCACAAAATGTAAGAGCTACCCCTGCTCCTCCATTATTATTAAAACTTGCCCACCTACTCTTGTAGATGCGATATGTAAATGTATTAATCTTTCACTTATATTCGGTGTGGTACCCAATGACTTAAAATTGTCATGGATCACCCTGCTTATAAAATTGGAATTTAAAATCTACTAAAGGGACTTATGTCCCTCCTAATTTCTTTAGATCAATCTGCCGCGTTCGACCTTGTCGACCATAGAATCCTGGCAAATCGTCTGAAGGAAGGAAGTGGCCAATTTCTCGCCAGCTGCAGTACAAGCTGCAGTACGGTGGATGCTTTCATTTCTTTCAAACAGAGTAACAGAGTAAACAGGGTATGTGTAGATGAAGCTATGGCCCTGTGTTGTATGGAGTTCAGCAGGGAGCCTGACATCACACTGTACAATATTTTTATGGTTACCTTCTTTTCACACCTTGAACAGAAATGGGTCCTATTTTCCAACTATGCCGATGACACTCAGTGTGTCATCCCGCTCATAGGATATCACTCACAAGATGAAATGAAACTTAATAGAATATTCACCACCATTGAAATCTGGATGATGCATAATAACTTGGCACTTAATAGAGGAAAAATGGAGCTTATGATCGCAAGCTCTCCATTGACACTGGCTAAACTGGATCCGGCCGATTAGCTTTTCCATCTCGGAGATGGGAGTCTCTCTCCCCTAACCAAGGTCAAAATCCTTGGGGTCATTCTTGGCCAGGCGCTGAATACAAAAGCATATGCGAGGAGCACGGTTTCAATTGTGATCTACTACATAAGACTCCTAGCCCACCTCAGACCGTACAACTCACAAGCTAATGATGAAGCTATTGCGCGTACAATAATAGGGGCCAAAATAGACTTCTGCTGTAGTCTTCTTGCAAGAGCCAGTAAAACTAACATTAATAGGCTGCAAGTGGCTCAGAATGGCGCAGAGTTGTTATGGGGCTGGCTTATCGTGCCCACGTTACTGATGCCAGACGCTAATTACATTGGCGCCCAGTGGAAGCACGTATCACCTTTAGGCTATTATTCATCACATTGAAGTGCAGACTGGGTACTATGTTACCTTACCTTCAAGATCACACTAGGGAAAAACCTAACCACAGAAGTCTGAGGTCTAGTAATCAAAATATCCTCTTTACTGAAATGCAAAACTAAGAAAGTCCAGCTAGGAGCCTTTTATAGCCTTTTATAGTACTGCCCCCGTATATGGAACTCCCTTCCCTCAGTATTGAGGGGTCATTCATCCTTGCCTCTATTTAATAGAGAGCTCAAGACCTTCTTGTTCCGGTAAATGGCCTTCCTCCCTCTCGTTCTGCTGTTACACTGACGCCCTGTTTAGTTTTGCACTTAATCGTGTCTCTGTTTTTGTTCGCCCTGTCTGCGCCCTCACGCCTACGGGTTTATGGAAGCGCATTACAAATACAGTAAAGTAAAGAGGTAATGAGCAAGCCTAATCAACAGAATATGAAAGAGTCACACTCAGTGCACATACAACGCAAAACTATACTCATGCCGCTTCAGCCAATTGGGCTGGGCTTATTTACTACATGAATCAAAAGTGGGCGTTGGAAAATATCTGGGCAACTTGCCATTGGCATAAGAGCACGGACTATATGCTAAATTACAGCTGGGCATTTCACAATGTCATCTTTACAAAAGTGTTTTAACACGACCAGCCGTTCTTGCGCTGGTCGTGTTAAAACACTTCAATAATTCTTGCTTTTGGGCCCCCAGTACAAAGTCACCAAGAGATTCACCCTATGACCGAGCTTCAATCGCCTGGGGTCTGTGCAAATCAACAGAGGCTCAGGATGTTAGCCTCGCGGTTTAGGTTTATTTGGCTAAAGCATGTTCTCGCAGATTGAGAGGGAGTCACTAACCATAGTGGAAATACCATGGTAAATAGTTAGTCTTGTTTTATTGTATCGATTAATTCAAAATCTGTATATTATAGTGAGCCTGTATCACACGGTCATCTATCGGTAATTGTGCTATAACATGGAGTATGATGTTTTATGGCATACATATCTGTATTATTTGTCGAGTGACAGATTAGTGGATTATTGCAATCGATTGGAATTTTGTTTTACACTTTGCAGAAGATGTTTTGCTTTTATGGCATCTTGCCAAAATGTAGCTGGAATAAAGAAATCAAAATAATAAAGCTTGCACTAAAATGATTTGATCATATTGGAGCCTTGATGCAGCGTGGTTCACTTGACACCATTTAAGCATTCCGAATTACTTGTGGGGCACAGACAAATCAAGAAAAAACACTCCCAGGAAGGAAGTCGGGAGATATATGTTGATGACATGGAACACAGATGGCTCTTTTTCGTTTCTCCCATTAAACATATCTCATATGCACTGTATAGTCACATCCATCATGTAAAAACCCTCTGAAGCTTGCGCAGAGAAATCCTATAATCAGGCGCCAACTTAAAAAAAAAAAAAAAGTATCTTTAAGTCGATGTAGGCAATACAAACCAGATATAATATTGAGATGTCTGTAGACTAAAGGACTTAGCGGAAGTCCGGCGTGAGGTCTCACAAGAGCAGAACATGAGATCCGATTCAGGATATTATGAACGCGGCAAGCCAGTGAAAGGAGACAGCCCAACGCTCCCTCCTGCAGACTCCTTGCTATAGACTTACTCCTGTGCTCTGCATTACAGCTGAAGCAGTGACTTTTTACATAGGTAATATAATTATATGATGAGAGTGCACTTAAAGGCGAGAAGCCAGTGTTGTGTATGCAGAGTGATTAAATAAGCATTACTGCAACCTCCTGCCTGCGTGTGATCATTAATCGGGCCACAACATAATTGGCGAAAAGTGTGGCACCACCACCCCACGATGCAAGGGGTAACGACACTTCTGCCGTTCCTGCAAGCCATAGGAGCCTATGTTTCAAACGTACCTGGAAGCAACAGAGGAGGGGGAGGGGGTTTGAGAACAGGCTATCCAGCGTCATTCATGTTAGAAGGCCATGTTGCTGAACGCGCTGGGCGTGGAAGGACAAAGAACGTTTGCCGGCCTAAACCCGATCAAGAGGCAGAGAATAGCCAGGAGGTTCTCATGTAAAGAGAATGTCACACTACACAAAATCAGATTCTATGGCAGAAAGCAAGAACCTGCAGAACATTCCTTGCTCAAGTTAAGAGAGTTGGTGGAATTATGCGCTTTTGGAGCCACGCCGAAAGAGAATCTGCGACATCTCATAGTGCACCCAAACAACAGAAAGGTACAGGAAAAGTTTATTCTGGAGAAGGAAATATTGTTAGTTAGACAGAGCAATTAAAATTGTGAGGGCGGTGGAAGCGTCATCCAGCAGGCGCAAGGAGTGTGGATTCACCTCACAATAACCAGAAGAACAGTGGGTACAATCCAGAGGCAGTAAAGATAGAGGGCAACGCAAGGCCAGAGATGACGCAGCAGGGAAACGTGAACCATTGAAGTACCACAGATGCACCAGTACTAGCCAACAGCAGAGAACATCCAGCAAGGAATAAATAATGTTCTAAATGTAGAAGGCATGTACATTTTACGTCAGTGTGCCCCTGGAAGGGGAGGAGACCGTGGTGGCGGCATTCCAGAGTGAAGAAGGCAGAGATGAGGCCTACTCGGATGAAGAAGCATGTGCCACAGTTCTCATGGTGAGCAGCTTCAGGACCCGGAGGGAAAATCCCCATTGCAACATTAAAGTATACGGTCATGAAACAAGAGTAATGGCGGACTCAGGCTCAGACCTCACCATACTACCATTAAAATGTGTAAAAAATCATGGTGGGAAAAGAAAGGCATACAAGACACATTATTCCCACGGTTTATGGAGGAGCCAGTGTGAATCTCCTAGGATACAGCAGGGCGATAGTGGAATTCAAAAGGAAGAGTCACCAAAACTATAGTGTCCCTTGCCGAAAAAGGACCAGCAGTATTAGGCTGGGATGATCAGGCCAAACTGCAAATTAGACTGGACCCCAGCATGGAGGGACAGGTGCTGTCCATAAATAAAAGTGGGACGTCGATCACCAAAGTAGAATTCCCCCGACTTATTTTCAGACACGCCTGGCTGTATTAAGAAATACATTCACAAGATAAAGTTAAAATAAGGAGCAGTACCAGTCAAGCACAGGGAGAGACCAGTGACGGCGAGTCGCACTACAAGAAAATCTCAACAATATGCTAGAAGAAGGAAACAGAGACAGAGTCATCAGAATGGCTCAGCCCTATTGTACTCATAAAGAAACAGAAACTGGCGACTTACGCATCTGCATTGACTTACACAGTCTAAACCTGGAGGTGGCGGACCGTTACCCCTTACCAAGCATAAATTAGCTGAATTTACGGATGAAGGAGGCAAAGGTTTTTTTGAAACTAGATATGAGAGGTGCCTACCATCAGATCAACTTGCATCGGGAGTCCAGAACACTCACTGCTTTTATAACCCCATTTGGAATCCATCAATTCACCAAAATGCCTTCTGGGTTGTTATCAGCGGCCTCTGCGTTTCAGCGCATGAGGGACTCCCTTTTGAAAAACATTGAAAATACCTCATACTTCCAAGACGACATATTAATGTACGCGCAGGACAAGGAGACACATGATACAGATCTCTGCAAAGTGTTAGCAAAATTACAAGAAGCAGGAGTGCGACTACGCTATAATAAGTGTGTACCGCAGGCAGACGAAGTATAGTATCTGTGGTACACCATATCAAAGGAAGCCCAAGAAGGGTCTACTGCAAGCCATTGTGAAGGCCCCTCCCCAAAAAAAAGCAAAAGAAGAGTTAAGATCCTTCTTGGAACTATCCGAATATTATGCAAAATTCGGGCCTATTTTTCGGAGACTACCGCTCCCATGACAGAATTGCTCAAAAAAGGTGCGGAATACCAGTGGAAGGCAGAGCAAGCAAAGTCGCTTGAAGAAGTCAAAGAGGGAATCATGCATGCGCCCCTGTCAACAGCCATTCAATCCTCAATGGAAAACTATGATCACTACAGATGCCAGTGCGTATGGAACAGGAGCACCCCTCACCCAAACGAAGACTATGAACACATAGCTGCTTTCGTGTCCAAAGCACTCTCGCAAGCAGAAAATAATTACTCCACCATAGAAAAGGAGATGTTGGCATGTGCATTACTTTCGCACATACGTCTGGGGTTCAACATTTTTGCTGGTTAACAACCACAAGCCCCTAGTGCACCTACTGAGCCCAGGAGCGATCTGGACATCAACACCCAGTATTGCTCGCATCGCAGCAAAGCTGCGAGAATACACGTATGAAATACAGCACATTGTAGGGTGGAAAAATGCCCAAGGGGACTGCCAGACCGCCACTGCGCAAAGGCACAGAGATCAGGTTTCTACAAGATGAATGTGTGGTTGCATCACTTTCTGATTTGAGGGGTAGGGAATTCCTCGAAATGACCGAAGGCCACTGGAGAGAAGAAGCAACCAAGGATGCCACCACCACAACAACAAAAATCAAAGAATGGGTCAGGAAAGAGTGGAACGAACATGACAAAAAGGAGCGAGGAAAGCATATTGGTGGCAAGGAATGAACTTAGAAATACGGACAATGAGAGGTTTCATGAATGCGTGAATAGAGACAAGCGATAAAGTAGGACAAGCGCCACTACACTCCACAGACGTGGCAGGAGGAGTGTGGCAAAAAGTGGGCATGGACCTCATAGGCCCGCTAGAGCTAATGGAACAAGAACACAAGTATAACATAGTGTTAGTGGACTATTTGTCCAAATAGGTAGATGTTGACTTTGTATCCAACATAACCACAACTACCGTGATTCAGTTCCTCAAGAACATTTTCCAAAGAGAAGAGTTGTCCAGAGAACCGGTCACCGACAACAGAGTTCATCTCGTATCTAGAGAAATGGAAACGTTTATGAAGGAGAACAATATCCAGCAAATCAAAGTTGCCTTATATCACTCACAAGCAAATAGGTTGATGGAACGCACCAACAGGTTCATAAAGGGAGTCTTGCAGTTAGCCACTGCAGCGGGTCTCACTCTACTCAGCACAGTCAAGGAAGCTGTACCTGCTCAACGCCTTACCCCCAATGGGGTCACCAAGACACTGCTGTTCCATCTTCTCAGATGACGCAGGTAGCATCCAGCCAGGTTGTCAAATATAAGAGGATGAAAAAGTAGACATGGTAGAATTGGTGTGGCAAGTGAAGAAGAGCAAAGAAAACAAGAAGCGATATAGTGACGAAAGAAGGAAGCCCCAACAAAGCACAGGCCAAGAAGGGGATTTGATAAAGATTAAAATGAAATGCTACATTGAGACCCCTTGACTGGGTCCAATTTTAGCAGACCATTAAGGGTAGTGCAGCGAGGGATAAACCATGTACGCACCGAAGACTGAAAGCAATGGAACTTGGAGAGGGTGACACTATACGAAAGGGGGACAGGAGAAGCACCCAGACCTGCAACACAAGAGCAGAGAAATTAAGGGGAGAGCGTGGTCAAGGAGAAACAGATAGGACAACCTGAAAATGAAGAGGAGCAGGATGAAGGGACACCATGCCAAGTGGAAGCCAGTACCAAGAGGTGTGCAGTGAGACAAGAGAGACCCAGTGAAAAAAGTGCAACACCGAAAGAAGAAAATGCATAGTAGTCGACCACAGAGAGAAAGAAGGAGGCCAGGAAAGTAAAACGACTACGTGATAGAGTAAGGCAATTTGCCAAACACAAGGAGGTATGTAGAGTAAAGGATTTAGCAGATGTCCCACGCAAGGTCTCGCATGTCCCACGCAAGGTCTCGCAAGAGTAGAACGTGAGATGGGAAGCAGCGCTTCCCGCTTCAGGACATTAATAGGCCAGCAAACAGGTGAAAGGAGGGAGCCCAACGCTCCATTCCTACAGACTCCTTGCTATAGACTTAATCCTGTGCCCTGCATTACAGCTGAAGCCAACAGTGACTTTATACAATTAATATATGACGAGAATGCACTTGAAGTTGAGAAGCCAGTGCTGTGTATGCAGAGTGATTAAATAGACATTACGGCAACCTCCTACATATGTGTGATCATTAAATCGGGCCACAACAATGTCTCCTTAGGTTTGCTCATTGTCATGAAGTATGTGACAAGGGCCAGTGCAGACTGCTACATTGGGAAATTCTCCGACAGTTGCTATCCGATTTAGTAACCATTATATGAAGTTAACAACCGATAAAAACATCTGTTCCCTCTCTAAATACCCTATTTAAGTCCGGGTTTGTAGTTCCTGAATACACCACTAAGATAAGATGTCTTTTAAAGGCAACACACATATACTTTATAAATCACGCTACCACCATCTTATTTAATTAGCTCCTTTCTTGTCACTGCCAATATCACTTCCAGATCCCAACAGCCTCGACTGCTCCCTCAAGTACTTCCCCTGTACGTCCCCACTCCCAAGTTGAAGCCCATACACGAAAAGTCATACACTAAGTGTACTTTTTACATCTTCACAGCCCCTTCAGGTCGCTGCTTCCCCCTCATGCTCCTAAATTGTTCTTCCTTATGATCCTGCCTCCCCTCAAACTCCTCCCTCATGCCCCTCCCCCAACAGCCCCCTTTCATTCCTTAAGCCCCTCCCTTCCCATCTGCTTACTGGGTCTGGCTCGCTGTGGGCTGATCTCCAGCTCTATTCGACCTCGCCGAGCCTCTCGGTTTTCTTGCTTCAGCTTGGCCTCCAGTCTAGAGAGTTTCTGTTCCAACGAGGAGGCCGCCATCTTCCACCGCGCACTAATAATAAACAAACAGCGACTTGCGCCTGCGCAAGCGAGAGGCACGGGTCGATGGAAGCTAACTGCGCACGCGTCACCTGTCATCCCGGCTTCAGACCAACGCGCCTGTGAAAACGAATAGTGAACCATGAAGTTCATTGCAGGACGCATGCGCTCTTGTCAAATTAATGTTAGCCGCGCAAGCTCCCTACTTCCTGAAAACATTGTTGATAAGTGATTTCTCGCCTGACTTCGACATGGTTGATACGTTGCTGTCGTAACACGTGACCATGGAACTTGTCGACTGACAATCCTCGTTCAAGTCTTCACGTCGTGAGTTTCGTGGCATAGCCATGTCATTGTCAGGCCAAACGTATTTCAGGGCGTCACCCGTAAAAGTGCGCTGTCTACGCTGCTTAATGTACTCCTGGCGGTCAACTTTGAATTAGTATCCATCCGTTGCAGTTGGCAAGACAAATATATTTCATGTTTGAATGACAATAAAACTTTTGAAAACAAAAAAAATATATATACTTTTCAAAATATATTGCATGGATCACATTTATACCAGGCGGATTTACTTTTATAGAGAGTTTTTACATGTCTCTAAATAGTTTGTTAGTCATTCCATGCTTTGGAAGTGTAAATATTTCCGTTATTAAAAAAATCTTTGACAAAAAGATTGTACAGCTGACGGGACCATAACTACCTATTTATTTTTTCTTTATTTCAATTTATAAAGCGCTCAGTGGCACTGTGGCGCTGTTACAGAATATCCTAGGCTAACTAATCTAGCAAAACTACCCAGGCTAGTGTTGTATGATAAACCTCGTGCTGAGTTGTAACCTTGACTTTAATGATGCAAACTCTTAGCAACATATATATATATACATTAAATTACAAGTGACAGTTTACTTCACTGTCTTAGATGAACAAGTCTCTGGGGCTTTTTGAGCAGTCTCTGAGTGCTGGGGTAGGTAGCCAATTCCTGATGCAGAAGGAGTGTTATGATGTAGTCTTGTATTGCATACATGCCAACCCTCCCGATTTAGGCGGGAGACTCCCGATTTTGAGGTGAAAAATATTGCTATTTTTCACAGTCTCCCGCCTAAAATAACTGTAAACCCAATGCATTCCTATTGGGAAATATATACGTCTCCCGATTTCCCTGTGGAAATCTCCCTCCCAGGTGCATCTGAATGTTGGCAAGTATGGTATTGTCACTGGCCAGGAGTGCATGCCATTGGAATGTTGATGCATGAATGATGAGCAGCTCAGGAGAATGTTGAGTAGGTCTCTGAGTGAGTGTTCCAAGAATGTCAGTTGCATAAATGCCAACCCTCCCGAGACTTCCGATTTTTTAGTGAAAAATAATTTTGTTTTTCACGTTCTCTCGCCTAAAATAAATGTTTGCCCAATACATTCCTATGGGAAAATCTTTGTTTCCCGATTTTTCAGACGTAATCTCCTGCACAGGTGGGTTGATTTGTTGGCATGTATGCAGTTGGGGCCCTGAACTGGATGTGTAAGGATGGCTAGTTGGTCTCTCTGTCTACATACGTACTTGTCTCTGTATCCTGTGATGTCTACTGTGACGGCTGTACATATAAAGAGAAAGTGGTTCCTGTACAAGTGTAAATATGTACAATAAAGATGACCTGGAAAAAACCTTATGGCTCCACAATTGGTTTGTGTATGGATGATCTGAGCCCAACCCCATTACATAACATAGCGCCTGCAGCTGCTTCTGCTCCATCACTCTGGAGCTCTTCTAAACACAACTACCGCTTCCGCGCTTTTCGTTTCAAGTCTCTCAAGTAGTTCTACAGACCTCCCAGTGATAACCCAACACATGTTTTATTCATCATATAGTCATTAAACTTCACCAGTCTAGGTTTCAGGAGGTACACCGTAGGGAGGATGAACTACGGTACAAGGTGGACAACATGGAGAAGAGAGAGAGGAGGAACAGCTTGCACATTTTTGGCCTTGTGGAATCCGAAGGGGAGAGCCCGCAGGCATTGGAGGGCAAGGTCCACGACATCTTAAGAATCGTCATGTGGGAGAAGGCCTACATCGAGATTAAATTCGATAGGGTACATTGAGCCGGCGGCGGTGGCAGGGGCCCGAGGTGCTGGCTCGACTACACTACTACAGAGACAAAGCCAGGATCCTGGAGAAGGCGAGGAACTTCAGTGATATCCAATACGGAGACTCTAAGGTGGCAATCTACCAGGACCTTTCGGCCCTCATCCTCGCAATGAGAAAGAAATGCGGGGCCCTAACCAGATGGTTGCAGGGTAAGGGGGTCAGATACCGCTGGGGGCACCCCTTCTACCTAGCATTTGAGTGGTCGGGGGAAAGACACCACCTGGTGATGGAGGAGGACATTGTGCGGGCCACCGACGACTTGGTGGGAGATCGTGCAGGCCCGTCCGGCGGAGTGGGGGGTGAGGCCAGGAACCCACCGCAGGGCCCCGACAGACTGGGTCAACCTAGCGGCAAGACCAAGGTTAAGGGGGCACGCAAGTTCCAAAAAACCAGGCACCCATCATCGGCCTCTGAGGATCACCTGAAGTAACTTTTTACAATGTTGGTTGATTGGTTCGATGGACCTCTATGTCGGGCCGGTGCCTGGGGACACGGGGGACCACGGGAACAGAGTTACGTCTCATAAGTTTTGTTTGAAGGTTCACACGCGTTCATTCTGGTTTAACAGAGAATGGGTTATCTACATGCTTACACTACCCGGGGCTGGGGTAGAGTCCTTGGTGGTTCGTTGACCGTCCCCGAAAAAGATTGGGTGACATGGACGAACGCCTCAAGACGGGGGGAGGGAGGAGGGGGAAAGGAGCAGGAGGGGAGGGGGGAGAACGACCATCATCAAGGTCAAAATGGGAATGTTTAGAGGGGTCAACGGGGGGGATAGCCAGTTTGAACAGGAATCCTATATTTTTCAACGTGCCATACGTAAGCATTACACTTCGGTGAATCTAGAGGCGGACTACCTAGACGATAATGGTTGAAGGCAAGATAGGCACACTCAATGTCAAGGTTCTCAATTCACCAAACAAGAGGTCCCTGACCAGTAACATGTTCATCAAACAGCAGTTGATGGTGCTGTTCCTCCAAGAAACCCATTACAGACAGGGGAGGGAATCACCCATCAGGGGGAAGGACATCGGTGCCAACTTCTGGGCCTCCCACAGGAGCTCGAAGAAGGAAGGTCTGGGGATTCTCCTTAGTAAGACACTCCATCTCACCAACACAGAGACCAAGAGAGGCTTTGGGGGGAGGTTCCTGGGGATCAAGGGTACATATGAAGGGGAATGCATAACCCTGGCCACCCTCTATGCTCCCAACTCGGGCCAGATAGGTTTCCTAACCCAGATTCTGGGGGTAATGGATGAATGGGCTGAAGGGGCCATGGTGCTGGGGGGGGGACTTCAATCTCATTTTGGACCCAAGCTGGCTGGTGGACGGCACGGGTGACTGAACCGAAAGGTATCATCAAGGACAACCTAACGCTCCAGACCCTGCTGAGGCAACACTACTGGGAGGACGTCTGGCGAACGACACACCCGGAGCCTGTGGGATACACATTCTTTTCCCCCCACACCATACATACACCAGAATCGATTTCCTCTTGACTTCCAAAGAGGGGAGCGGGGTGGCTACAGCTCCGAGGGTCGAGGCAATAAGGTGGTCTGATCACGAGCTTCTGGTGGCGGACTGGTCGCTTCCCCTGTCCCCCAGGTCGTCCCGCTGGAGGTGTAATGACACGCTCCTAAGGGACCCGGTCTTTAGGGAATTCCTCAGAGGCGAAATGGAGGCATATTTTGAGACAAATGACGATGGGGAGACGGATATGGCCATAGTGTGGGAGGCGGCGAAGGCCACCTTCCGTGGTCTCCTTATAGCCGAGGGTTCTAGGCGCAAATGGGAGAGAGGGCTCATTGAGGCCAAGATACGGGCTGAACTCAAGAGAGTGCGGGGCAGGCTCACCCAGGAGAGGGTTGATAAGGAGTCCCTCCTATCGGAAATGCGCAAAAAACGTCAGGCTCTGCTCACGGTCCTCATTGGGGATGTGATCAAGAAGTTGAGATACATTCGACAACGGTACTACGAAAAGGGGGACAGGGTGGGGACCCTATTGGCACATAGAGCTAGGGGTTGTATACTGGAGAGGAGGGTCAGACCTATTAAAGATGGGCAGGGCAGGGCTCTCAACTGAAAGGCAGAGATAGTGGGCTCCTTCACAACTTTCTATAGGGACCTGTACACAAAACAGGAAGGGGAATCGCGTGAGGAAATTCCGGGCTTATCTGGAAGAACACCGGGCACCCCGCTTAACGGAGGCCGAGCTGCAGGGCCTGGAGGGGGACATAACAGCGGAGGAGGTGGAGGCAGCCAATAAGAGACTTAAAGCAGGGAAGGCCCCCGGAGGTGATGGATACACGGCTGATTTTTATAAACAATTCCAACCCATTCTGACGGAACCCCTAGCCAAATTGTTCAACCTTATTCACAACAAAGAGACGACCCCCCCCCCCACATTCCTACAGGCCCTCATCTCGGTGATCCCCAAGCCAGGAAAAGACCCCACAGAGCGCGGCTCCTATAGCCCCATCTCCCTTTTAAACCTAGATGCTAAAATATTTGCCAGGATCCTGGCCACTCGCCTGGAGAGATGCCTGCCCCGCCTGGTCCATCCAGACCAGTCGGGCTTTATATTAAACAGACAAGCCTCGGACAATATGCGCAAAACCCTCCATGTGTTGCATTCAAGGGAAACCCGGAACAAGGGGCTCCTCCTGCTGTCCCTAGATGCAGAAAAGGCCTTTGACCGGGTGAGTTGGGCCTTCATGGGGGAGGTCCTCTCAGCAATAGTGATGGGCCAGAGATGGTTGGGATGGATGGCTGCACTATATTCAGCCTCCACGGCTAGGGTGGATGTCAATGGGATGGAATCGGAAGCCTTTCCCCTAGACCGTTGCACGAGACAGGGCTGTCCACTATCCCCCCTGATATACGCCCTTGTCATGGAACCCTGGGCGATCTCGGTGCGTAACAACGAGGCTATCACTGGAGTACAGATGGGCGGCTCCCATCACAAGATCAGCCTGTTCGCCGATGACGCTCTCCTCTATGTTACCAAACCGACACTGACAGTCCCCCATGTGTTGCGGGCACTGGAGCGTTACGGGAGCCTCTCGGGGCACAGGGTCTACCTGGGTAAATCTGTGGCTTTTATGGGAGGTCGACTACCGGACACAGAGAGGGAGTATGTTGAGGGCTTTCCCTTTCAATTGCAGAGAGAGGGATTCCGGCACTTGGGAATCCAAATAACACCGGACCCGAAGGACCTCTTCTCGAGTAATTTCACCCCTTTGTGGACGGAGGTCAAGAGAGATATAGAGAGGTGGGCGGTCTCGGGGTTCTCGTGGATGGCACGACTCAACCTGATCAAGATGGTGGTACTTCCTAAATTCCTATTCCTCTTCCAGATGCTCCCCACCCAGGTCCCGGCCATGTTCCTACAGTCCATGAAGCGCACCCTACTCAGGTTCCTCTGGGGAGGGAAAAAACACAGGATCTCCTACGATGTCCTAACGAGACCCAAGGAAGATGGCGGGGTGGGATTCCCGGACATCAATACATACTATAGGGCCTCCCAACTGAGGATTCTGGTTGACCACTTCAACCCTGGAACACAAAAGCAGTGGGTAGCACTGGACAATAGGTTGCTTGCCCCAGTCATGCTCGATGAGTGGTTGTGGGTCCCCAGAACGCACATCCCCAGGCGTGTTTTAGATCATCCAGTACTGGGTGTCCTGTGGTCTGCCTGGAAGGAGGGGGGTTACTACAGATGGCTCACAACCTGGCCTTCCCCACTGAGTTGCATCTGGGCACCACCATTCATAGCTCAGGTGGCGGAGCCGGCCGCGTATCAGAAGTGGTATGAGGCGGGCCTTTTTAGGGCATGCCACCTGTGGGTAGGTGGCTCCTTCATGTCCCTCCTGGACCTGGAGGAGGCCCTGGGGCTGGGCAAGCTTTCACCTTTTTGCTATCTCCAACTGAAGGGAGTCCTCTCTGAACCCTCGTGGGGGGACACGCTCAGGAGGGAACTCACAGACTTCGAGAAAGCGATCATCTCCACACAGGGCTCCAGGGGGGTCATATCTCGTTTGTACAAACTCCTCCTGCTTTCGATACCCAGGGATCCACCGCCAGCAAGAGTACAATGGGAAAAAGATTTGGGCAAGCAATAGATGACAAAAGGAGGACCAAAATGTGCATCCGGGCCCACTGCTCTACAACATCCCCCCAGTAGAGACAACAGGCCCTCAAGATTTTACACAGATGGCACTACCCTCCACAGTTGATAGCCAGGATGAGTCCGGGCTATGACCCACACTGCTGGAAATGCAAAAAGAAAAAAGGGGACTACACGCACATGTGGTGGTCTTGCCCGAGGGTGCAGTCATACTGGGAAGAGGTCCTATCATGGGTTAAGGGGGTGGGTGGTGTCTCTAGGCCCCTCTGTCCCTGGTTGCTGCTGTTTGGTATTGAGGTGGGCGATGACCAGGAGGACACCCAGGGCCACGTGTTGCAGGTCATGCTCGTAGCGGCCAGGTGCTGATTGGCCCAGAAATGGAGGAATCCGCACATGCCTGACGAGAAGGAATGGGTAACAAAGGTGCGGACGATATATGACTTAGAATTTTTAACCCACGTCCTGGATGAATCCAGATCCAATATTGAGGAACTTTGGCTTCCCTTCTTTGAAAAGTATGAGCGATCGATATGAGGGGTGAGCCCATCAACGGCTGGCCTGTTTGGGTTTGAAGTCCAGTGGAAATGGAGGACCTACTAGGTAACCGTTGTATAAGGCACACTCCCCTCCCGGGGGGTGATGCTAGGTTGAGCCCTAGACTTTGTGCACCAATCTACTCGATAGTCTGAACTCGAAGAATGCATAATGCGTTCCTGCAAGATAAGCTTGACATTGACACCTGTTCACTGGCTATGGGAGGGTTGTGGAGGGGGGGAGGGTTATTGTTTGAATGTTTTCTTTTTCTGAGAATGGCATCGGTTTGACATGACATGTTTGTTATAATAACCTTAAAAAATGTTAATAAAAACTATATTTAAAAAAAAAACTTAACTGTCTTCTCCGCTCTCTCCTCGGCCAGTCCTCCTCGCACTCACCAACCGGCATGTGGATTGCTTCAAAGGTTTCTTCCAGAAGCTGGGTCCTGGTTTCACTTTCTCTGTGGGGTACCCTCTGTGTCTCCAACTCTGGTTACTCTGTTGCCTCGTGGTGTTCTCGAGTGCTGATCTCCTCTCATGATTTCTCTGTTGGCTGATGCGTCTCTTGTCTCGGGAGGATAGCTCAGTGGCAACTTGCTCGCCTTGGAAGCAAGACGACACCGAGCAACACAGGTTTGATCCCCGGATCCGCGCTTAGAAATCTCTAGGTATAAGCGTGTTATAAATAACCAATTTTATCATATCAAACATTGTCATCTTTCCATGTTCCACGTACAACTGTCTTGGATTCGGACATAGTTGGTTCTTCTGTGTACTACCTTGATTGGCCGGCTGAACCTGGATCCTGTCACTTATCTTCGAGCGGCAACCACATTTTGATCCAGTCCCCCTCTCTGACTTCTCGACTTTGGGTTGCTCTCCGCTGATCGCTCCATTTCTTTATCTGAGCCTTGCTGTTCTTTATCCTCCATACTACATCTTCCATATTGTTGGGATGGAAAGGAGTATATCCTACCCCCTAGGCACTTTCAGGTGAGGCAAATGCCCTATGAAATAGTGTAGTGTGTAACGGGGGAGAGAATTGCGCTATGAAACTCGGTGCTGAGGTACTATTGTGCATACAGCAGATGCATGGCATTAGGGGACACCCAGAAAGAAACGCCATATTGTAGTTATGACAAAAGCACAGGCTTGCATAACCCCGCTGCACCAGCCGAGCTCCATGGAACGATTTAACTAGGCCGAACAGTATTAAGGCAGAATGAATCCACACCGCCAGTTCTCACGGAAAGTTCACTTCCCCCATGTCCCTTCACTGTTGCAAACATCCGGCAGTGATGGTGAAAGGTGATGCCTGATGCCTCCGGGCCTGATGGATTGCGCGTTATAAATAAATAAATACACACTTTTCAAAACACCATAACACATGGGAACACAACAACCACAATGCACCTTGTCTGTGTTGCTGTGCTGCTTTACACCCTGACACACAAGAGTAACCATACCCAGGTCACCCCACAGGAATGCAAACTAAGAGGAATGCAATACCCATCAACGAAACCATTATACATGATCCGGATAAAACCTGAACATGAACATCCAAGAGGGAGTGACCCATGAATTAACATTTACATACATATAACAAAAAATAAACTGGTGCCATGTAGCTGAAGCCCCACCATCCACTCAGACAGCCACAACCAAATACAAACCAACACTGGGCCTGAACAGGCAATCATGACGGGAGCCTCATCCTGACGTTATGGATGCACCACTGTGCAAATCAAACCCAGGGGTCAGTGCATGTAGAAAGTGGGCTATAAGGGACATGGCGAGTGACCCACACTATCCCATACACATAGGTCATCATCCACTGCAGCGAGTCCAGTCCTCCCAAGTGCAGGCAAATGTAATCTGCCACAGGACAGCCCATTCATTCACACAGGGTGCATGTACGGGTCAGATGATGCATGTCGTAAAAGATGATGGATGTATACCAATCAGCCAATCGCATTGCATGTCCCCGTAGCACACAAAGATGACAACAGTGCATAGTGTATTGCTTCTTATTCCTTGCACACCCAGTGAAGCAATCTAGGCATCATGTACACATTTCATCCCATGCAGGTGATTCAGGATACTTGCAGCTCCCATTGCTGATGACCCCCATGCTGAATCCACAAACTCTGGCAAAGCTGGCATATAACAATACACACAGTCGTTCCCGCATATGTGTGGAAAGGATATTTGGTTTGTTGAAGGCATGGTTCTGGTGCGTGGAACGTACTGGAGGGCCACAGATGTATGCGCCAGAAAAAGTTGGCAAGATTGTACTCACCTGTGCCATGCTGCACAACATCTGCTGCCATAGGAATGTGCCACTACCCCTGATGCTGACGGGCAACACCCAGGAGATGGGAGTGACAATGACCATGTGCCCGTTGCCGTGGGGCTAATGCACACAGGGATGGGGGGATGGAGTGGAGGGTAGCCAGACAGGCCTTGATTGAAAAAAAAATCTGATTTGATGGATGGGCACATCTCACGAAGAGCACTTGTAAAATAAATAACACTTTTACACATTCATGAATGTCCGAGCTTTCTGTCATGTTTGAACAGGCTTTAATTAGCGTGGAACAAGCCCCCTCCCCCCCACCAACTACCTAGTACACATCCCCCGACCCCCCACCAACTCCCCAGCACACATCCTCCTTCCCCCACCAACTCCCCAGCACACCCTCCCCCCCAACACAGTGCATATGTGTCCATATGCCCGGCCCTCAGGTCAACGGTGTATTGTCCATCTAACCAGGATGTCGCTTTCCACGTGATCTGCCTTCAGGTGAGCAATGTTGTGAATGCTGCAGTGACCTGGGTGAGCCCTGTAGGGAGCCCTCTGTGAGGGTTGTTGAGGTGGATGACAACGATGCAGTCAATTGCAGCTATGGGCGGAGGAGACTGTTTGCCTCACGCAACTGTTTGGCATGCACAGAGTGCACCTCGCATAGTTCACGTACTCGCTGGCTAAACCCCTTGAGCGCTGCAGTACATCCCTCTACAACTTTACTTGTGCAGGCAATGTCACGCGCCATGGTTTGGGGAGACCCCCAAATTGCATTGCTAATGGCCTTGATGTGGCAGTTGGATTCGCTGGCCATGCCCTCTACCCTCATCTGCCGTGCCTCCATCACATCCAGGTTTGCCATGACTACATTGGCCGGACTTGTTCCTGTGTCCCCTGTGAGGCTGCTATGTCTGGCAGGTCTACGCGGGGTAGTGGGGCTGCTGTGCCTGGCAGGTCTACGCGGGGTAGTGGGGCTGCTGTGCCTGGCAGGTCTACGCTGGGTAGTGGGGATGCTGTTGCTTGTGGTGCTGGCCTGTGTGGTGGGGCTGCCGTGGATAGAGGGGCTGCCAGCAGGTGACCCATATGAGGGTGTGTCCTCATCAGCTCCTGGTGTGTGTGCACGCCGGCAGCGTGCACATACATATTTCGTAAAACATATTTTTATTGTTTATCTTAACATAACAACATAAGCATCACAAAAGGCAAGCGATTCCTTAACAAACCTTCACCCTATTGATGCCGGTCAAGTGGCACAGCGAGTAGAGCGCTCGCTTTGACATCCGTGTAGAGCCTGCTAACGCAGGTTCGAATCCCAGCACGGCCAAACTCAGCCTTTCATCCTTTCGAGGTTGATAAATGAGCACCACACACCGTGGGTAATAATAAGCAGCGCTCAGATACCCAAGGGTTCGTAGCGCTATATAAATGCAAAGCCACTAACCATCACCTAACAGTCCCCCCCCACCCCACGAACCCCCTTCCCTCCACCTTGTTGCCTATTGTACTGGTGCCTAAATACCCGCATGATAGCACATTAAGCATGAGTTGGTTTTGGTTTTCGTTAGGGCGTGTCATCCTGGCCATGCGCAGTGCTCGCAGATGTGAACATAGTAGCCAGAGGACGCCCCATCCCTGAATGTCGTCACTCAGGTCCCCTACGGTTAGGAGTGCTGTCCTCTTCCACGCAGATTTCCATGCCATCGTGATTCTGCACTTAGCCAATATATACACCAGGTATTTCTTCTTTTGTACACATTTGGTATGCTTGGGACTTGCGAATCGGCCCAATAGGCACACACCTAGAGAGTGAGAGTCCAATTTCAGGACACACATAGCCATCCTGACTGCCACCTCTTCCCAATATATTCTAACTGTGGGTCAAGCCCAGAACATATGTAGGATCCCAGCATCCGTGGCTTTGCATCTAGGGCAATGTTTTTCAGTCGCGCCAGGGAACTTAGAGATTCTCCAAGGGGTCAAGTATACCATGTATGTTATAAACAGTTGTATCAGTTATAGTCTAGCGTTCCAAGACACCCTCCTGTGGTAACCCAGTATGTCCTTCCATTGTGTATCTGGAAAAGGGGCCTCAAGATCTTCCTCCCACTGGCGCCTCACCGCCATTTCTGTACTAGGTCCACCGGTCAGGAGGAGGTCATAAATCCTGGATATTGTGTGTCCGCCCCCTGCGATATCGTACATGGTGTCTACTATAGCGTGCTGTTGCATAATCTCACCAAATGTAGGCCACCTGCATAGGATTTCACTTTTGACCTTGCAGTATAACAAATATTGGCCACTATGCAAGCCTGCATGCTCCACTCTTTCTTGGAAAGGTATGAAGGAGGCGTCCTGTAGAAGATCTCCCACCATGGCAACACCCATAGGTCCACAGTAGGAACGTATCCCCGGTCGCGCCTGTATAGAATATGATACTAACGAGACCAGGGGGATCTCTACTGAAAAGACGTCTTTCAGTTCAATCAATGCAAGCGCTCTGTCCCATAACTGTAGCCCCAGTGACACCAGCTGTGAGCCATGATAGTCGCTGGGTCTGCAGTCCCATAGCAGTTCCTTCACACAGACACCTGGTATGCTGGCTTGGAGCATTAGTGTGTTTGGTGTGGGTTTGTCCGCCAACCAGTCTACTACAAATTGCAACTGCACGGCAAGGTGCCTACTTACAAATTCAGGCTCACCTCGAATCTAACAATCTCGTTGGTCTGCGACAGTCAAGCTTCAGACCTAAACACAGCACAGAATCAGCTCTAATAGATTTTGAAAAACCAAATGGATGACAAAGTATAAAGGCAAACTCGCTCTCCTTCTTCTTCTGGACCTCTCGGCCGCATTGGATTTAGTTAATCACAAAGTAATATGCCATCATCTGATAACAGCGGCCTACTTCTCCCCTGAAGCCACTGCCTGGATACAATCCTTCTGGGAAATCAGAACTATGAGGGTTTTTGCACCAGCCGCATCAGCTGAGCATGCACCAGTCACCTGCGGAGTACCTCAAGGATTGTGTGTTTCTCCAATGATGTACAATATTTTTACCAAGCCACACTTTGATGATCTTGATAATCTGGGTGTCACCTACACTAACTATGCGGATTACACGCAGATTCTCATTCCCATCAAAGGTGACCAATCGTGGATGGCCAATCATGATCTTTGTCTCAACGGCGAAAAAACAGAGCTACTTCTCATTGGCTCCACAGTAAGACTAAATAAACTCAGTAACCAATTTAAATCCTTCACCGTAGATGGCATCATCATAAAATTATCTAAGGAGGTAAAAACCTGAGGCTTTTATTTCGACTCAGCCTTAACCTCGAGTAGACAAATCAATGCCACAGCCTCAGCCATGGCATACACTTGCAAATTAATCAATGCCTGCAGACATTTTCTCTTGACGCAAGCTGCATTACACTGGCAAGAGCTCTAATTCTTTCCAAATTAGACTATTGCAATGCCTTATATCTAGGGACAGGTAAGCACAATCTTAATAAACTACAAATACTGCAAAATAATGCGTTAAGATCAGCGCTCAATATTCCCAGAACTCGGCACATATCAGACGCTAGATGCAACACCCTATGGCTCTCAGTTAGGACTACAATCACGTTCAAAACTTGACCCCTCACCCACAAATGCCTATCCAATGCAGCTCCCAAATACCTGGCCTGCAAATTCGACAGAAACACATCAGACCGACCTACTAGGACCATACACTCACATTGCTTCTAAGTTCCAAGATACAAGCTTCAGAAAGCAGGCAGAAGTAGCTTCTCCGTGCTCACAGCTAAACTTTGGAACAACCTGCCTGTAGACCTAAGATCTGAAGTATCCTACTTTGGCTTCAGAAAAAATACTAAAATTTGGCTCTTCGCCCAAGAAGCATAATCAATGCATTATCTGCCATTTTGTATACATCTGTAATGTTGTTATAACCTAGCTCCTGTATATTCCTATCCAGGCCCATGTATTTCTTATTTAATATTTTGTAATCTAGCTGCCGCAGTGTTTATATCTGTAATGTTGTTATAACCCAGATTCTGTATATTCCTATCCATTCCCACACATTTTTTATGAAACATTGTGTAATCTAGCTGCTATATATGTTAACTGTGCCTAGGTACTTCTTGCAGTGTTGTAATGGGCCCAAATACCAGAGGGTTCGGTGCGCTATTACCATTCGTGTAGGGGCTGAGTCTTGAGTACAGTGATTGGAAAAAGGCAGTCGTGTTATGATTAGGAGCATAAGTGTTAATCAGACATATGTCCACATGTTCTAGGAGGCCCTGTACTAGCACCGATCTGCCTTCATCATCAGTTTTAACGTGCGTGACGTTGAACAGTACCGTGGGCACTATCCATACCAGGACCCCTTGAGTGTACGCGGAGAATGGGGAGCTGATCACCCGACCACTCCATTTACGGGCAAATAGTGACTGTTTTTCGGGAGTTAAATGTGTTTCTTACAACAAGGCTCTGTCTGTCTTACATCATCTCAGATACGAGTAAACTTCCTTTTCACAAAATCGTTCAAACCCCCAAAATTCCAAGTAAGCATGTTTACTGCGCCAGCCATGACCGCTTATCGGGTGCAAGGAGAGTATGTATAGCTCTCCGATCTGAAAACCCCTTTCTCAACCTAGTCCACCAGCCATGCGGTGCGCTATCTTTGTAGTTCAAGTCAGTGACCAATACAGGCAAAACATACCCACCCGAAACTTCCCCAAACACCCCAACCAAAAACAATCGCCCAGGCATATTGCTACTGCTCGGGCGTTCCTGCTTTTCGCTTCCGTCTCCAGAGTCAAAGCCAGAGGTGTCCTTGCGGCGGGTGGGCATAAAAACAAGCGCCCTCAAGGACGAAACCTTGGTAGCAGCCATCATGAGCATGTGCCCGACCCATGGGTTGGGTATTCAAACCATGGTGCTTGGCTTCCCGCACAATATAGAAAAGAAAAAAAGGAATAGAAAGACCAGTTTCAAGTATACAGTGCAGTAGTGTAAAGACCGGAGGCGGGGTCTGCACTTCCACTCTCTATATGGTAGAGGGGAGGCACAGAGACCCCAGCCAAGATTCTCTATTATGGTAATGTAGTTGAGCAATCAAGGCCTAGCTTCTCGGAAGGTGATGCGAGCTGTAGTCCCCAAGCACCCACAAAGGAATGTCCACACACTGTATCGGTTAAAAAACAGTCTTTATATAATTAATATTCAAAGTCATATACACGATCACGATAACTCACTTTGTGCTTCGAAAATCAACAATGGTAAATATGTACAATTCTAAAGTGGTACCACTAACGTTATTAGATCTTATTAAAGTGCGTACGGTCAGAATGACACACAGATCAAAATAAAGAGGAAACCAGCAGTACACAGAGAGGAAGGAAAGCAGGATGGTTGAGCAATAGGCAGAGTACTGGTAACTACCGTTAAACGCAGCTCTGAGGGGAGATCCCCCCACCTGGGCAACCTGTAGAAGAAAGATACAAGCCCAGTCCATATATTTGTCACCCTTAGACTTCCCAATAGTTCTGCAACCCCAAAGTACCTTGGTGTTGTAGCGTTCTGTGTCGGGGAAATCGACAACCCTTATTGAGTGTCCTCCCTTTCAGCCAGGAGTCACAGGTCGTCGAACGTCTGACGGAGAACAGGTCGAGCTATGACGGTGAAGTGGCCGCGTCATTCCTAGCGGTGCTCGTTGACGGGGAAGCATAAACGTCCTGCCAGGAAGAGGCGTGCGGGGCACCTCGGTGTCGATAGTTCTGGACCGCAAAGAGTTCAAGAACGGTGGCTCAGCAAGAGCATCGGGTCGTCGGCGTCTCTGTGGTCTTTGGGTGGCGGGAAACCCACCGGTGGATGCTCCTCGGCGCGTCAACGGTCAGGCCTTCTCCAGCAGGATTCAGTGGCGACGATGCGGGCAAGAGCGTCCATGGATCAATGAAGTTCTTAGGCAACGGGAGCACGGCGGCTCCGGTCGGCGACGGCGGTCGGCGGCAGTGGCAGACAACAGTCCAGGCGCTTCTCCTTGGAGTTCCGCAGCAGTCCCCGTATCGGGTCGGCAGTCTGTCAATGGTCTGTCTACCAGGGAGCTTAGGCAAAGATCAGCTGTGCACGATGGTCCCTCGTGGCTCAGGCAGAGGGCGCCTTACCAGGTCCTCTCTGGGTCAGTTCTTGAAGCACAGCAGCTTTCAGATTGCAAAGGAGAGCAACAGCAATTCTTCTCGTCCAGCAGGGCTCAAGGTTAAGCTTCACTCCAGTTACTCGTCGTAGTGGACTTCAGCTTCTGAACATGATTCCTAGCAGTGAGAGGTCCCCAGATATACTGTTGATCTCCCAGTCATTCCGCTGGGTCGCACTCAAGAATCCAATCACGACTACGGGCATTCATGCAGGCAGGCAGACAATCAGGCACACGAGGTATTCAGGCCATTCACTTCTCTCCAGACACTCACAACAGGTTATGTGTATTGGGACAAGTACCGAGCCATTCAACACTCCAAGCTGCATTCATACCGGTTTCGGGCAGGGCTGTCTCAGCCATTGTGGCAAACACCAGATACTAGACAGTCACAACATAGAATGTATATTCGTCACACACTCCATTCACCCAGTTCCCACCCACAGGCGTACCCACAACATACGGTCGTTGAGAAGGCTCAAGCCAGTCTGGTAGGCACTTCCCCACACTACCATATACAGAACTTCCACCAAACAGCCAGTCAGGGGGAAGGGACAGAGGCAGGGCTTCCCGGCACTTCGGGAAGATCAGGGTAACAGGTGATGGAAGGCAAGAGGCCATGGGCATTTTGTCTCCATCAGGAATCTACTGATTCCAATGACAGGGCCTGGGCATCCCAAAATGGAGGATGCTCAGGGCACAGAGCTGCCACCAGCCCCTACCCTGCTCTGTGGGTCACACACAGGTGCCCAAAAACATACACTAGGGGCACAGGGTTGTACCCCTACCCATGGGTGCCATAAGGGTATCCCACGGGTCCGTTCACCAAACCAAAAGTAGAGAGCGCTGCACCGCCAGGAGTCCCACATGAACTCCTGCATGGAAAACATGACAGAACACACGATAAAAAGCAGTAAAGGACAAGGATACGGAGGCCCTGTCCCTCCGATGCATTTCCAGCATCACAAGCAGAGCGTCAACCCGCTTGTCCAGCCTATCGAGAGATACCTAATGTGTTGAGGCTGGCCAGGCGCAATAGGCTGCAACATCCTGCTTATCCTTCATTATTTGTCCTCTCAGTGTGTCCCTTGCATTTAGGTCGGACATCTTCACTTGCTTCTCCAGGGCCTAGCCTTTCCCTGTCCATCCAGGCCTGTGCATCCACAGGGAGTTCAAAGAACAGTGCATGATTTTTGTGTAGCACCTTAAGGTGCGCTGGGTAGATCAGCATATATTTCAGGCCGACCATCCTCAGTCTTGCTTTCACCGCTGAGAATTTTGCTCTGTCCTTCTGCACCTGAAAGGTGTAGTCTGGGTAGACTGCCAAACCTGTTGAAGCTCTGCACAGGGACCCCCTGTCTGGAATGAGAAAGGATCTTCTCTCTGTCCTTATAATTCACTTTTTTCATGATTATAGGCCTACAGGGGGCTCCTGGAGGCAGGCACCTCATGAGGGCTCTATGCGCCCTTTCTATCGTGAGGATTTGGGACAGATTTCCAGGCCCTATTTGTTGTGGGGACATATTAACCACATACATTGTAGGGTTGCCTCCTTCCTCGCCCTCCGGCAGGCCTACTATACCAACATTGTTCCTTCGGGCTCTGCCCTCCACATCTTCCACTCTAGTAGACTAACCTTCTGTTTTAGGATATGCACATTGGCACATGTTTTGCAAAGTTCCTTAGTATTTTCTGTTTTTTGACTTTCCAGGTTCCTAACATCCTGGCGCAGCAGCCCCACATCTACTTTAACTGCCTCAATTGGTTGTCTAGCGTGGCCTTTAAATCAGCTATGGCCTGCATCACCTGCATGCATTTCTCTGGTGTCCCCTTCCTTTGCACGTATTGTCGCCATCTCCCCTTCAGGAGATAGTAGTGGGCTTCTGGTGTAGTTGTCTAATGTTGTTTGGGTAGCCCTCAGCTTGGCTGCTTTAGGGGACATTTAGATAGGAGAACCAGTACCGTGGTCTATCCACAGGAGCCTTCCAGGGGTCTGGGGGCTGTTCCTGAGTCTAGTACATGTCTTGTCTGTGTAGACAATACAGCAGCCTATTGTGTAAGCATAGGGGTGGCCTTCAAAGGCTATGTGCCAGCAGCTACAGTCTTCCTCCACTGCGCAGCAGCTTCTCACCATGCCCCACTCTCCCCTTTTAGGATACTGCCTATGATGCTGGCCTCATGTCTGTTCTGACCGAATCAGCTACGCATAGCGTAGTTAAAGCAAGTGGGGCGGCTGTGTTCTCTCTGCCCGCTGCTTGAGAGGTGCTGACAGCCCCTCCCCCTCCAGGTCAAAGTGTTCGCCAGGGGATACCGGGCTCTCAAGTGGAACTGGAAGGAGTGCCAAGGTCTGCAGTGTTCACGGGGGGGTGCCAATATACCTTGGTGATGCAGGCCTGTATCAGCGAGCCCCATGCAGCCCCATCCGATCGGCCGGCTTAAGCCAGCACGGCTTACCGCACTCACTGTCTCAAACACCGGGCACCTGCTGGGCCCAGGGGCAGCCTCCTCAGCCGACTGCCTCCTCAGCGACTGCTGCCTCTTCGCACACCAACTAGGGCTGTATGCCATAGATCTCAACCATTTGCCTCGCAAAGGCGGGTGAAATCCCCCGATTTTATTTTTGGCGAGTGAGAGGCCCATTAGAATGAATGGGAGTGCAGGAGGCTTGGCGGGTGAGTCAGCCCTTTGCAAGGCGGGTGACACCCGCCAAAAGCGGGTGAGTTGAGAGCTATGGTATGCTGGTTGTACAGCTCTGATTCCTCAGCTATCTCCTCATACACGTCGCACCTCCACATTGGATATGCACTCGCTGGCAAAGCTCCCGATTCCAAAGCTGTTACGTTGGTGATCTGCGGGTGCTTACTCTCTGCTATTGTCACCACCCAGTCCTGAGGCAGTCAGTTCAGATACCCTTTGATTTAGGGCTGCAAGCTTTCAGGAAACCGGTATTTTCTTGCAGATTATGTCGGATCGGGCGGGAGCAGCTATCAGGGACGACTTGTTGCATGGCTGTCAGCCACACCCCCGCTAAAGTGTGCACAGACATGTGAACTGTGGCTGGGACTCTCAACATGCTCATGGGTCCCTTTGGGTTTGTCCATCTGCTGCACTGGACTGTGGAAGGGTGTTAACACACGCACAGCATGCTGCTCTTCACAGTATGAGGCACCATCCTTTGGGTTGGTTGCACTCGTAGCAACTTCAACATCCTGTGAGCCCCCAGTGGCTTGGGATGGGCTTGGTAAGGCAGCCCTCGTTGCTTGTGTGTGCCGAGGTGGTGTGCACCTGGTGGCTTGTGTGCGCTGAGATGATGAGCCCCTGGTGGCTTGGGGGTGCCGGGTTGGTGAGCCACTGGTGCGGTGGGGTGGGGTGGGTCCTCCGCCTTGGCGGATCCTGCCGGGCCTTTTGCGGGGTGGTGGTGCTGGTGGAGGCACATCTGGGCAGACGTCGGGATGGGCCTGCCTCCCCGACATCCACGTTGCACTCGGATGATGCCTGCATGCCTGCAGGGTACATAGGGTATGGCATGAGGACAGGGCACCTCAAATTATTTTCATGCATTTCCAGGCTTATGGGGGAGGGGGTTGTACAGGACAGTTTCAATTATGCTTGGGCCTGACCTGTTTAGTATTCATGATGTTGGTATTAATGGGGCATACTACGTGGGGGGGGAGACACAGTTCCGAATTGTTAGGATAGCATTTTCATGAATATGATGCAAATACACTGCTGGCATATCGCAGTCAGTGTGGGGGGTTGGTACTACACACGCCCACCTGATCTTGCTGTACCCACGCCATGGATGCATGTTTCATTGTGCTTGCATGTGTCCATTGGCTGACCTACTCACTACTCTGGATCCCTGGAGTCGCCTAGGTGCACTAGTACAGTCGTGAGTGGCTGTGGTTCATCACATGCCCTGCACTCACTCACAGTGCCTGGCTGTCAGACATTCACACCGGGGATGGTATGGTGGCCTATTTACAATGCAATTTGCAAGGGGGAGTGACTCACCTCCAGCCTCATGGGTGCCGGTGCCTGCCTCCGCTCCTTCCCCTCCCTCAATGGATGACATGTCAATGAGGGTGGTGCACTGCTCCTCCAATGGTGTCAGCTCCGGTGGGGTGGCCGTCCACCAGTCGCCATGGTCTCACTCCTATGCTGTGCCAGGAGGCCCCGGACATGGACCCTCAGGTCGTTAAATCGCTTGCGACAGTCCTCTCCAATCCCTGGGGACATGGCCCGCCACAGTGACCTTCTTGCTGATGTCTGTCCAGATGTGGTTACGGTGCTGTGAGCCCGTCATTCTTTGTTGGGGGCCATAGATCTCATCCTGGTGGGAAATGACCTCCTCCACCAGTATTTACAGTCCGAAAACTTCTGTTTGCGCATCCTGTCTAGGGCAGACTTGCCCCTCACACGCTCCTGAGACATTTCTGGAGGTTTGTTGGTGTGGATGGCTTCCAGGGGCTCCAATTTTGGGTGGATTGTGATTTCCAAATGGCCACTGCTTTGTTTCCCATTCCGGTGGTGATGTATTTCCAGCAGCGCTTTTATTGCGCGCTAGTAGCGTGCGGTGATAGCGCAAGAGGCTGACCGTACTGCAATGTACGCTGAGATTTTGGGTTATCAGCCACTATTACTGCCGAAGGCTATTTGCATTAATGCCCGGTCCATGTGCGCGGGCTCCATGTGTTAAAATCGCTGCAAAAATGACCGTGAACACAAAATATCGAGGCAAAAATGCTGTGGTTTTGACGCTGCAATCCATGAAAAGGATGCAGGGGACACCCCTACAACCGCAGGACCCATTATACCATTTAAGGAAAGCAAAGGAGACCCCCGTAACCCCCGCTCCCCTTAAATGGTGTAATGGGGTACACCTTTAACGGGTCAAACCACAGCATTTTTGACACAATTTCTTATACAGGAAATAGTTTTGCTGCGATTTTATCACTGCATACCGTGTGCGCGTGCCTGCCAACTTGTGATGGGGCATTGTTTGCACCACATACCGCTCCGCGGTATATGCGCCGAGATAATGACAAACTCTTGATGAGGCCCTTAGTATCTTTCGGAGATATGCGCCCTGCAAGAGCATGAGACAACAGCAGGCTCCGCACAGTGCCCATTCATCACAACTAAGTTGCCAGCAGGCCTCTAATCCGCACCCAGCCAGCCCAGAGCCAAAGCCCACACCACTGACCCACCCCTGCTTCTCTGCATTCCATGATAAGCGAGCAACCCCCCTGTCCTAGCACAAATCAAGTGACCGTAAAAGATCTAAGCATACACAGCTGTTTCACCCCTCAGCTTAAAATACATCTTTTATAACAAGAGGTACAGGGAGGGATAAATTATAGATCAAAACCAGGGTAGAGACCTTGGGTGCGAGAGGAGTGGTATCAACGAAGCTCAGAATGTGTGGGTCAATATGACTGTATTTCATCTTCCCTTCCCCTTGGCACTGATCCCCGAGCCGCCCAGGTGCATGCCACAGTGATGAAGTAGTTGGCTTAGTATGCTAGCTTAGATTTAACACTGTATCTCATGAGCGACCTGACCTTCACCACACAAGATGACCCCAGCTGACCCACGTGGAGCCTGTGTAACGCTCACCTGATTCCGCAGAGGCGCCGGTCTTGACTGGGTGAATGCCGTATCTTCAAAGGTGATGTGTAACACACGGTTGGCTCTTTGGGCTGGACCTCTGTGCACTGTATGTCTGACTCGAAGAGTAAGATGTCTGCAGATAGAAAATATGGGATTAATGAACTGGGGTTATTGGGTGCCTCTCTCCTCTTCCCTTTCTCTTCTCCTGTAGAACCCCAAAGGTTAATGCCCTCACCTTAGGTAAGTGAACGCCGAGCTCTCCATCTGCCTCGGGGCAGGGTGCCGTAACCAGTTTCTTCACTGGATAGGGGTGCAGGCCTCTTGACCTCAGAGGACTGCTGTCCGTCGTTAACTGCATGAACGGTAAGTTCTGGGCACTTCAAATGTCTTAAAAGTCTTTTGTAATGATATCCTTTGTTTTGCAGGGTTCCGGCGATGGCAGATGGCGGGCTGATGAGAGTTGAGGATCGAACCCGCGTGAGGAATAGAAGCGCCTGGAAGCACGTAAGTAAGCGCTTGTAGCCTGCTTCACGATGCGCACTAACTGTCCCTTTTATCTTGCAGGTACAAGTTCGGAGCTTTAGAGAAGCTGAAGGGTGCTGGAATACCCACTGGATTCGGCGTGGGAAGGAGTAATGGCACGTGAGTAATAAAGTTGCCCAATGTCTTTAAACGCACCTTCTTTTGTCTTTCAGATGCGGGATGCAGCACCGAAGGCCTCCGGAGCGTGCGAAGAGCTGGTAAGCTTTTGTCTTTCAGATGCCGGAATGCAGTGCGAAGACCTCCGGAGCATGCGAAGAGTAGGTAAGCCTTGGTCTTTCAGATGCCGGAATGCAGCGCGAGGCGTTGGTGACAGCCGATGGACCAGGTAAGAGATGCGCTGCCACTGAAGACCGTAGTGCTAACCTGTTCTTTCTTTGTCTTTACAGGTGCTGCTGAAGACTGGATTCCAGGATGGTAAGCCTTTGTTCCCTTAGGCCCAGGATCAGAAGCAGAAGACACGATGAGCGTTCTGCTGCAGAGAATGCAGAATAACGCAAAGCAAGATTCATCCATCGGGTGTGGTTTAAATAGCCTCCTGTAGTGCTTAGGTGTCTCCTTCCACAGCCACGCCTAGGTAAGAAAAGAGTTCCTGCTTTCCAGAAGAGTTCCAGTGTTCTGAACCTAGGGAGTGGCTCCTGCCCCACCCAACAGGAAAAGTAGTCCCAAACAGAAGAGGATCAGGGGTTCAAATGGCAGGTAAGTAAGCAGCATGGTCTGCTGCAGGTAAGTCCACCCAAGCATTATGAGCCCGGCGCTTCCAGCGCTGGGTCTGGGCATCTTTATGAGCCTGGTGCCACTGCGCCAGGACAGGGTCCAAAAGGTCCCAATTGGGACTGGCTGGCACTCGGAACCGGGGTTATGGGTCTGCTTCCAAGGGAGTCGGGCAAGTCCTGATCTTTTGGAGGCAGAGATCATGACAGCACCCCCCCTCAAGGCCCCTCCCAAACCGGGCTTCTCCGGGGGTTTGGGCTTGTTAGGAAATGTTCGATGAAATCTTTTGATTAGACGAGGCGTGTGGACATATTCTGCAGGTTCCCAGGATCTTTCTTGGGGACCGTAGCCTTTCCAATCAATCAGGTAAAATAGTTTAGATTTGGAGATCTTGGAATCCAGGATGCTTTTGACTTCAAACTCGAGTTCTCCATCAACTAGAATAGGTTTTGGAGATGTAGTTAGTCGGGTTTGAGGTTGCAAAGGTTTTAATAGAGAGACGTGGAAGACCAGATGTATCTTCATGTGAGGGGGCAAGTCCAACTTGACCGCTACTGGATTTACTATGGTAGTGATGGAATAGGGATCAAGGTATCTTGGGTTGAATGTGCGTGGTCCTTTTAGAGGTAGATATTTGGTGGATAACTAGACTTGATCTCCTACTTGATATTGGGGGGCTTCCTTCCGATGTTGGTCTGCTCCTTTCCTGTATTGTTCTTTAGCGCTTTGAAGGTGAGAAAAGGCTTCCTTAAAGGCTTGGGTGATTGTAGAATGCAGGTGGTCTACTGCTGGGGTTCCAAGATCTTGGAGTGGATCCAACTCCGAGGTTCGAGGGTGACTACCGTATAAAAGAAAAAACGGGGTCTTCCCAGTTCCCGAGTGGACAGAGTTATTGTAGGCATATTCGGCTATCCAAAGGATATCTTTCCAAGTTTTTTCAGTTTGTTGTAGCATGCAGCGCAAATACTGTTCCAGGGTTTGATTGGTCCTCTCGGTTTGTCCGTCGGTTTGAGGGTGGTGGCTGGTCGAAAGTCTCACATCAATTTGAGCCGACCGACAGCAACTTCGCCAAAAAAGAGAAATAAATTGACTACCTCGATCCGAAATTAGAACTGAAGGAAAACCGTGCAGTCGGACGATGTTTTCGAGAAATTCTCGGGCCAGAGTTGCTGCTGTTGGTAAGCCTTTGAGTGGAATGAAATGCGCCATCTTGGAGAATAGGTCCACGATTACTAGGATCGTATTGTATCCGGAGCATGGAGGTAGATCGGTGATGAAGTCCATAGAAAGCGTATGCCAAGGGCGAGGCGGGATGTCAATAGGGCGTAAGAGGCCGGCTGGTTTTTCCTTTTGACTCTTATTTTGGGCGCATACTCCACAGGACATTATAAAGTCTCTGATATCTTTTTTCCAAGACGGCCACCAGAAGTAGCGCTTGATCTTTTCCGAGGTCTTGGTCATACCGGGATGTCCTTCCATTAAAGAATCGTGATAACAAGAGATTACCTTTTTTTGTAAATCTGTGCTGGGCAGGTATACCCGTTCTTGGAAATATAATAGGTTGTCCTTCACCGTAAAGTCCTTTCCCTGCAGATGCCAATTCTGTATGTCTGCTGGAGTTACCAGTAGCCTGGCTTTATCCTTAACTTCCTCTATGGATTGTGTGGCGATTACACCTAGAATTCTTTGTTCGGGAATGATAGGTACAGGTTTAGGATTGATCAAATGTTCTTCCACTCCCATCCGAGAAAGGGCATCAGCTTTACCGTTTTTTGTACCAGGTCGATAGGTAATTATGAAGTCAAACTCGGCAAAGAATAGTGCCCAACGGAGTTGCCTAGAGGATTGAGCTTTTGCGGTTTTCAAATATTGCAGGTTTCGGTGATCTGTAATCACAGTAATGGTGTGTCGGGCCCCCAGAAGATAATGCCGCCAAGCCTTAAAGGCGGACTTGATAGCTAGAAGTTCCTTATCAGTAATAGTGTAATTGATTTCAGGAGGCGAGAATTTGCGGGACCAAAATGCCACGGGATGCAACTGATTGGTTACTGGGTCCTTTTGTGATAGAACTGCCCCCATGGCAAGGCTCGAAGCATCGGTTTCAACGATGTAGGGGAGTTCTGAGCGAGGATGTTTTAAGATCGGTGCAGCGATAAATCTAGTCTTCAAATTCTGGAAAGCTTGTTCCGCCTCGGTAGACCATTCAAAACGTTTGTTTTTCTTTAACAAGGCGGTGATGGGCTGGACTATTTGAGAGAATTCGGGGATAAACCTGTGGTAAAAGTTAGCGAAGCCTAACATGCTTTGAACACCTTTTACGGAGGATGGCGATGGCCATTTGAGAATTGCATCGACCTTCTTTTTTTGGAACGAAGAACAAAGCTGAGGAAGCAGGGGACTTGGAAGGACGAATAAACCCATTCGCTAGGTATTGATCCAAGTATTGTCGGAGGTGAAGATTCTCAGGCTCGGTGAGGGCATAAATTCTACTACAAGGAGGAGTAGATCCAGGTATCAGGTCTATCTGGCAGTCATAAGACCTATGAGGAGGTAGAGAGTTAGCCTGATCCTTCCGGAAAACATCTTGGAATTCTAGGTATTCAGGAGGTAACTGGGGAGCCTCCGAGGAAATTGATGCCAGTGCAACACCAGGTCGAGGGTGACAAGTAGAGACACATTCTGGAAACTGAACCGTTCTTGCTCGCCAATCGATCTGAGGATTGTGCTTCTCTAACCAAGGAATTCCTAGAATAATCTCGAACTGAGGGGCCTTGATCACATCGAACACGATCTTCTCATGGTGTCCATCTTGACTTACTAGCGTCACTTCTTGGGTGGTATGCGTTACTGGTCCGGAGGCTATCTCCGTACCATCCACCGTAGTAATGACGTCCTTTATAGCCTTTGGACAAAGAGTCAGATTCATCCTCAAAACCATTTCATGATCCACATAATTGCCGATGGCACCGCTGTCGACGTAAGCTTCAATCGCATGTAATCGATCCGGATGTTCAGGGCTAATGAGGACCATAGGTATCACGAAATGCGAGGTCACGGAACTGGTTTTAACGCTCGGCAAGAGGACCTCTATTCTTGTCGGGCGAGGTCATTTCCCTGCTCAGAGTTTGTGACCCTGGTAACTGCAGCTCCTACTGCCTTCTTGGCTGGTTTCACCGGACAGTCTCGAAGAAAGTGCCCCGAGTTTCTGCAATAGAGGCATAATTGCAGCTGTTTTCTCCTTTCCCGCTCCTTTTGTGTTAGTGGTCCTTTCAGGCCCCCTATTTGCATGGGTTCCCCGGAGTCTACTCCTTTGGTAGGAGTTGGTGGTTTGGAAAATACTCGAGCATCAAACTTGGAACGATCGGCCTTCTGTTCTGCAGTCTGTGGTCAATTTGAACGACTAAGACAATATAGTCCGAACAGTCTTGCGGGGGATTCACTACTTGGGCTAACACATCTTTGAGCTCTCCACGTACACCTCTATAAAACAGCGTAATCCTTTTGTCCTCAGGCCATCGAGTTTCCACTATCAGTCTGTTGAAAGACGCAATATAAGCCCAAAGGTCTTGATTACCCTGTCGCAATGAAAGGAGCTCATTGTCCAAGGCCTGCCCCTGTGAATGTCTTGCAAACAGTTTTTCCATACTGAGCTGAAAAGCTTGAAAATCATGGAGAACCGGATCATCTTGATTAACTAGAGGGATCGACCAGTCTGCCGCATTGCCACTAAGGTACGAAAGCACGAAAGCTACCTTAGCTTGATCAGTTGGAAAGGCTGTTGGCCGGCATAAGAATGCAACCGGCACTGATTAATAAATACTGCAAACCTCTTTGGGTCACCAGAAAATCGTTCGGGCGGAGCCAGAGGTACATTCCCAGGTAGGTTGATCTGCACTGGGTTCGTAGAGGATGTTGAAGGAAGATTTGCCCCTGATGCGGGTAACGGAGTTTGTCCGGCTTGTGACTGTAGCAATTGTCTAGCGAGATCGTCTGTTCGCTCCTTGGAAATAATCAGTTCCCTTCTTAGAGCATTCGTTTCCTGACGGGCTGCATGCACTTCTGCTCTTAGTTCCCCAAGTAACTGGGCTAGCTGGTCGGTATCCGAGGTTTCCATAGCGCCTGGGTGGGAGTTTTGCGGTAGGCTTTGCGTTCTGTAACGCTCACCTGATTCCCGCAGAGGCGCCGGTCTTGACTGGGTGAATGCCGTATCTTCAAAGGTGATGTGTAACACACGGTTGGCTCTTTGGGCTGGACCTCTGTGCACTGTATGTCTGACTCGAAGAGTAAGATGTCTGCAGATAGAAAATATGGGATTAATGAACTGGGGTTATTGGGTGCCTCTCTCCTCTTCCCTTTCTCTTCTCCTGTAGAACCCCAAAGGTTAATGCCCTCACCTTAGGTAAGTGAACGCCGAGCTCTCCATCTGCCTCGGGGCAGGGTGCCGTAACCAGTTTCTTCACTGGATAGGGGTGCAGGCCTCTTGACCTCAGAGGACTGCTGTCCGTCGTTAACTGCATGAACGGTAAGTTCTGGGCACTTCAAATGTCTTAAAAGTCTTTTGTAATGATATCTCTTGTTTTGCAGGGTTCCGGCGATGGCAGATGGCGGGCTGATGAGAGTTGAGGATCGAACCCGCGTGAGGAATAGAAGCGCCTGGAAGCACGTAAGTAAGCGCTTGTAGCCTGCTTCACGATGCGCACTAACTGTCCCTTTTATCTTGCAGGTACAAGTTCGGAGCTTTAGAGAAGCTGAAGGGTGCTGGAATACCCACTGGATTCGGCGTGGGAAGGAGTAATGGCACGTGAGTAATAAAGTTGCCCAATGTCTTTAAACGCACCTTCTTTTGTCTTTCAGATGCGGGATGCAGCACCGAAGGCCTCCGGAGCGTGCGAAGAGCTGGTAAGCTTTTGTCTTTCAGATGCCGGAATGCAGTGCGAAGACCTCCGGAGCATGCGAAGAGTAGGTAAGCCTTGGTCTTTCAGATGCCGGAATGCAGCGCGAGGCGTTGGTGACAGCCGATGGACCAGGTAAGAGATGCGCTGCCACTGAAGACCGTAGTGCTAACCTGTTCTTTCTTTGTCTTTACAGGTGCTGCTGAAGACTGGATTCCAGGATGGTAAGCCTTTGTCCCTTAGGCCCAGGATCAGAAGCAGAAGACACGATGAGCGTTCTGCTGCAGAGAATGCAGAATAACGCAAAGCAAGATTCATCCATCGGGTGTGGTTTAAATAGCCTCCTGTAGTGCTTAGGTGTCTCCTTCCACAGCCACGCCTAGGTAAGAAAAGAGTTCCTGCTTTCCAGAAGAGTTCCAGTGTTCTGAACCTAGGGAGTGGCTCCTGCCCCACCCAACAGGAAAAGTAGTCCCAAACAGAAGAGGATCAGGGGTTCAACTGGCAGGTAAGTAAGCAGCATGGTCTGCTGCAGGTAAGTCCACCCAAGCATTATGAGCCCGGCGCTTCCAGCGCTGGGACTGGGCATCTTTATGAGCCTGGTGCCACTGCGCCAGGACAGGGTCCAAAAGGTCCCAATTGGGACTGGCTGGCACTCGGAACCGGGGTTATGGGTCTGCTTCCAAGGGAGTCGGGCAAGTCCTGATCTTTTGGAAGCAGAGATCATGACAGCCTGACCGATGGCGCAAAATCAAACCAATTGTAGCCTTGCATGTCATATGGCGCAGCACTATGTATACCATCCACCCAATGAATTGTGTGAGTTTAGACCCTATATGTGATGTAATCTATCACGATGTGGCCTCTCATAAGACACTGACATGTACTCTGGAGTCAGAACGTTCGAGCACCAGAGTCCTTTGCTGATATTTTGTATTCTGTACAATTAAACCTTGTTATCCTTGCAAGCTATCTCCTGGCTTATTTCCCTAGAGGGTTGTATTCATTCTGGAGTGTGCATAAACAGGGACTTGCCTTCATTTGGTGACACTGCCGATGTTATCCCATCGCCCCTATACCTGCGGAGGTATGCCCACTTACAGTAACCAGTCCCAAAATGCGTATGCTGAGTGGCCTTATGGGAGCCGTCTTTGCAGAATCCCGCCTGCTCTTTGCAGCCGGGTGCAGCCCAAAGCAGAGGTGCAGGCCGGTTGTGTAACCCCATGCCCAGAGGTCTTTGGGAAAAAGTGAACAAGTGAGTATAGCCTACAAAGGATAACAAAGTAGGGTTGGGTGTATGGACCAATGTGAATAGTGTGAACACGCAGGGTATGAAGTTGAGAGTGTGATAGGTTCATGGATTGTGCTGATATTTTGGCCTTTTTATTAACTTATAAAGGGTATTGGGAATAAGGAAAACAGAACAAGGGAGCCTCCCATAGTGAGGGGAGAGGGTGCCCCCACATGCAACGACCAGTGCAGGAGAAATATAGGAATAAATATAGGAGCTCTGTATAATTAGAGACCTTGGGAAAGGTAGTGGTTATTTTAGCTTGTTTTTTTAGTTTGTCTTGTTGGTGTATTTTAAAGTGTACGAAGGAGGTCCAGGAGGGCCGTGTGTGATGCGTGTGGGTGAATCAGGAGAGTGTGCAGTGAGCGTATGAAGAAGCACTATTGGGAATAGTGGGTGGTTGAAAAGTGAACTGATGATTTTTCTGTGAGTTCATTGCCAGTATTGACACATACTAAAGACAAGACTGAACTGTATGTGCTCTAAATGCTGTAAACACATTTCTGTTTTGACTGTGGCGCAGTAGTACAGGCGTAGCCCCAATACAAGACACAAGGCAGACACGACCATGGGGACAGACACACCCTTCAACTATCTATGTAAGGCCTCGCCCTTGTATTGTGAAAAAAATCAGAAATATCACAATCAATGGGTGACCGAGACTAGCAGGGGGGGAATGCCCCACTCCTGACCAGAGTAAGGATCTTTTGACAGATGTGCGCTGGAACACATGTCCATCTTCCTGACCGCAAAGTATAAGGAGATACCGTTACAAAATAGAAGGGAAGTATTGAACCCCCTTCTGACTGTCTTTTTTTAATATAATGGTTTTATAAAATGTTTGAAGAAACAGAGGAACCAAAGGGAGAAGGGGCAACGCATGGCAATAACAAGGAGACATGTTCAGCGTAGGGCGAGAAGAATGTGAAGACTAAAAAGGGGATATATCCGCTAGCAACTCGCCCAGCGGAAGGGTATACCAACGTGCCATATATGTTGGTGGGCATTATGGTGGCCACACCAAGCAAGGCCCCACCCCGCCATATGTCTCACCCCCGGAGGATACAGCCCACACCCGGGTGAGCGTGAGAGATCTAGAGGTAGCACTGGCATCAACACGCACTGAATTAGCCAGGTTATGGGCAGTGTGTGAAGGGACTAGGGTGGTAGGGACACCAATGTTGCCTGGAGGGTCGCCCCCGCAGCCACCCCAGGATGAGTGGAAATCAGGTGACTTCCTATTCAGAATAGACAGTACGCCTATAAGAACCGTCCACGTAGAGCGGGACGGGGAAACAGACAGCCTTGGTTATGAGACTATTGGGAGTAATTTTGATGACACGGAAGATGGAGAGGGAGTGGCCGAATAAGCACCACAGGCCACACTAAGGCTAGAGAGCCTATGGGATGGAAGATTAAGAGAGGAGTTTGGCAGATAGCGTTAGCACAGAAAAAGGGAAGTGCACTAAGGGTGTGTAACGCTTACCTCTGGTGCCCTGCAGGAGTGCCTGGTCCAGTTCCGCCAGATGTGTGGTCCTGAGTCGTGGCTGCCGGGGGTTCAACCCACTCCTTCCCCAACCGGTCTGCTGATGGCAACTGACCAGCGTACGGTTAGGTTGGGAGTGATGTTGAGGTCCTTGGTGTGGTGATTCTGGAGTGGGACCCTCTGGATGTATGGATCTACAGGTGAGTAACAAACAGAAGGTAAGCTATTGGGTCTAAGCTCTCCCCCCACCTCCCTAGTCATCCCCGAAATGTACTGGCTGGCAGGCTTTATGGGCAGGTGCTCATCTTGGTGCTCTATAGCAGACGTAGGATTTAACCCTGTTCGCATCTGTCTCCCAGTTACTTCACTGCGAGTGGTGGCCCAGTTCTGCTGCTACGCACTCGATGCCGGTGAGTAGAGGTTCCTGCTTTTGGTGTGCTTTGTAGCAATGTCCAACGCTTAATAGCAACGTCCAGCACTTTGTAGTGCTGTCCAGCGCTTTATAGCATGTCCAGCACCTTATAGCGCTGAATATGCTATAAGGTGCTGGACAAGCATGGAGGTTCCTGCTTTTGGTGCACTTTGTAGAAATGTCCAACTCTTTATAGCATGTGCAGCGCTTCATAATGCTGTCCAGCGCAGAATAGCAATGCCCAGCGCTGTCTGTTTGTGTTCAGTAGTTGTTAGATTTGCCTCCTGTTGTGAATCACTGTGCGCCCTTTAGCAGCAGCTGTGACTTCAGGCTCTGTGTCGGCCGAGCAGAGAGGAAGCCGTGAGCATGTGGAGATTCGCAGGGCAGAGCAAGCGTTACGCTGCATGTCTCTGTCGGCCGGAGAGTACGCTAAGCACTGGGTGTGGCCCAGGGTGGGGCTTATATGGCACTGGGCGGCACCCAGCACCACTAGACAGCCAGGGATACTTCTGGAGAAGGTTTGCCAGGAGCCATCTTGGTGCTTGCCTGGCAACCCACTGTGGGAGCCATTTTGGAGGTGGCATGCCCACTATTATACGGCAGCCTGCGCCAGCCGGCCATCCCCAATGTCCAGACCCTACCTACAATGTGGATTCTGCTAGGGATCGTGACGGGTGGGAATGGAAAAATTAAAATGCAAATGGCACTGATGCACAAGGGCGCAGGGCACCACACTATGTACCCTGGGCACAAATGGACAAATGTAACCTCCTTACGCTCCCCCAATTCACAGTGGGGGCTGGGAAATGGATCTACGCCTTTGAAAAGAACACAGCAGGGGTACCCTTAGCAAGAGGGGACATCAAGAGTCTGTTGGTAGCAGCAGTTGGGGAACAAGCAGAGCCTGTGCGGATTAAAGCAGGGTGTCCCCAGAGTAACGTTGAGTAACTCCCAAGCCTCTCATCCTTGACGTATCTTTCAAAAACATTCTCGTCTTCTCTCCCTTCCCACTCCTGACCTCTCAACTACGTCTCCTCTCTCTCCTTCTGATTTCGCTGATATCTTCTCTTCCAAAATTCTCTCTCTTCACCAAAACATTAACAGCTCTCCTTCCTATTCCCCCCTCCTTCCACTCCCCTTCGGGGTGCATTTCTGAATTCTCTCCAATCACTCCTTCCGATGTTTCTCTCCTCCTGACCAAATCCCATCCTACTGCTGCCCCTCCTGATCGCCTCCCCACCCTTCTTATTCCTAAGATTTACCCTCTTCTCATTCCCCTAACCTCCTTCTTCAATATCTGTCTCTCCTCTGCTACCTTCCCTTCTGCCTTCAAGCACGCCACTATCGTCCCCATTCTGAAGAAACCTTCTGCTAATCCCCTTTTTGCCTCCCACTTCCGTCCAATCTCACTTCCTCCTTTTCTCTCTAAAATGCTTGAATGCCTAGCCTATTCTCAGCTCTCAGCTTTTGTCACTAACCTTTCTCTCCTTTCCCCCCTCTCAATCTGGCTTCTGCCCTAAATACTCCACTGAGACCGCTCTCACTTACGTTCTTAACTCCCTCCTCACCGCTCGCTACTCAAAGCAATCCTCAGTCCTCATCCTCCTTGACCTCGCTGCTGCCTTCAACACTGTTGATCACCCCTTACTTCTCATTACTCTTTCCTCTGTTGGTTTCAAGGGCTCTGTCCTCCACTGGATCTCTTCTTACCTCTTTCACCGCTCTTTTACTGTCTCTTGGGGCGGTCAATCCTCCCCTACTCTTCCCTTGGCCTACGGTGTTCCCCAAGGCTCTGTCCTCTGACCCTTCTTATTCTCTCTTTACACCTCCCTCCTCTCCTCTATCATCTCTTCCATACAGGATTTCTCACCATTTTTACGCCGAAGACACCCAGCTTTTCCTCTCCTTCTCTTCCTTCACCCCTGACTTACACCTAAATCTCTCTTCCTGCCTCACCGCCATTAAAAACTGGATGTCATCCCACTATCTCGCTCTCAACACTGATAAGACTGAAGTCTTATTCTTTCCCTCCAACACACTTCCTCTGACCTCCCCCACTCCTTCTATTCATTTTCCCCCTTCTAATCTTCCTATCTCTCCCCACGCTCGTAATCTAGGCATTTACTTTGACTCTTCCCTCTTCTTTACCCACCACATTTCTCTCACCTCCCGCGCATGTCACTACCACCTTTTCAATATTCATAAAGTCTGCTCTTCTCTCACCTTCCATGCTACTAAACCTTTAATCTCCTCCCTCATCTTCTCTCGTCCCTTCTATTGTTCTTCTCTCCTCTTCGGACTCTCTACCTCCCATCTCGCCCCCCTTAAATCCCTCTACCACTCTGCTATCCGTACCCTCTGTCCTCTCTCTCCTCAAGACTCCATCTCCAACTCACTCTCTCACCTTGGCTGGCTTCCCTTACATTCCCAACTTAAATTTAACTTCCTCTGTCTTGTCTTTAAATCTCTTCATGACCCCCCCCCAATACCTCTCCTCTCTTCTTTCATTCTAAACCACCTCCCGCTCACTCCGATCTGCCGATCTCTTCCTACTTTCTGTTCCCCCACCACCATGTGCCTCATCTCGTTTCCGCTCCTTTCAGCTCCTTGCCCTCATACACAGGATCTCCCTACCTCTTTCTGTCCACTCCATCCCCACCTATTCCTCCTTCCGTGCCTCTTTGAAATCACTCCTTCTCCATTCCCCACCCTGACACTCTTATTCCCTATTCCCCTTTCTCTCTCCTCCATCTAGTAACCCCTTCTTACTTCCCTTTACCTGCCCCCTCCTCTCTTACGTCCTCCCCTCCTCTTGCCTCCTCACTCTATTCCCCTTCTCTCTCCTTCTTCATTTCCTTCCCCTCCCCGTCCTTTTTACCTCATAGGCTAATTGTTCTACATACGGTTTTACTGGTTTGATTCATATTTTGTAAATTGCTTCTACTGTTAGCATGTTCTATGTATTCATGTTGTTAACTGTAAAGCGCTTTGGAGTTAAGCGCTATATAAGAATAATAAATACAAATACAAATGATGCCCATGATGGAGCATCATTCAACAAGATTAGAGCACTGGTGTGGGACGCGTTGCAGAGAACGTTCCCAGACACCCGTGATTTAAAATCAATCATGCAGTGCACAATGGGGGATGAGGAAGACGCTGCGCTGTACATTCTTACAGTGCAAAAGATGTGGAGAGCAGAAACCGGCAGCGCCAAGATAGCTTGGGTGGAAGCTAAAGGGTGGCCCAAAATTCAAAGTATTGTAGTCCATCACTGTAGAAGAATTAAAGAGCGAGAAAAAGAAACTATTCAAAGGCGACAGGCGGAGGAACAGAAACTAGTTCAAAACAAACTAGTGAAAGTGGCTGAAGTATTGACAGGGCCGACGACAGAGCAGTTGGGAGAGGAAGGGTGCACTTCTAACGTGACACAGGCAAGAATAGCAGCAGTGTGGGCTGAAGGAGGACAAGGGCAGTGGGGAGGAAGCCATAAATGTTCAGGACCACAGCGGCAAGCAGGACAGCAACAAGGATGAGGTGGGTTCTGAGGGCCTAGAGGAAGGGGATTTGGAGGTCGGCAACAAAGAGGTGGGGGGTCAGGACAGTGCTGGATATTAGGGAGGTGGGGTCGATATTCGAGAGAATGTTGCAGCAGGCAGGGAGGAGTTACAACTACAACCAGCAGAATTATGATTGTCCCCATCCAGGTAGCCCCCAGGGGCTACCTCACAGAATGACTTCGATACTGTATGAGATTCATCAGGCTTACACACAGCTACCCCCACAAATCCCTGGCCCCTATTACCTACAACAACAGCAACAAGCAGTACATCCTTACCAGCCCCGCCCAAACCCACAGCCAGGAGAGAATAGAACCACTTTTGGTACTGCGTCTAATCACAGTGGCACAATTTCAAGGCGCTACAGTCGTGGGGGGAAACACTTTCTCGTTCCCTGGGACAGACACATACCCTGACTACGACAGCCCACAGAGAGCATTTGCGTGTCCAGTCCTGTCAATGACCCCAAATCCAGAAAAGGAACTGTTGGTGGGGGCAGAGCTAGTGAACAAACAACTAATCTTTATGGTGGACTCAGAAGCGGAGAAGTCATGCATCAGGAAAGACTCTCGACATACAGGGATTCTCTGGGTCTGTTTTAATGGTTTCATACACAAAAGATCTAGACGTCAAAGTGGGAGAGAAAGGTCGTAAGGGCACTCCTCCTATACTCTGAGAGTTCTCCTGTCAACTTTCTCGGTAGGGATCTGCTTAGCAATTTGAACATGACAATCTCATTTGCTGACAGAGGTATCAACTGTGCCACGCTTGGCATGTGCTCACTAAGAGCAATGCTCATGATACATGGTGTGGAAAGTGATGTGGCAGTGCGAGGTATCCCTGACAACCCCGACATGTTCATTTACAGCATCAAAGTGCTTGCATGAGCCGTCCCTCATATCACAAGAACCTGCTGCTGATTGCCCACTGATTTCATTTTCCAACCTGTAGTATTCCCCGAGCTGGTTGCTGGCACGTTACCATCATTAGACCTGGAAGGTTTAGTAGTGTCCGCAAAAAGGATTGTCGTGCTGGGTACCGACCCCACGGGTGCTAATGGCGCACTCTGTTATGCATATGCCCCAATATGCCCCTAAGAGAATTGGCTTATGAACTCTTTGAGGAAAGCGCTACAAGCACACTCATTTGTCTCAAGGGTACTGCGAGAGACCCTGTATATTTAATAGGATACTTCACGAAGACTTAGGTAATATCCAGGTTCCCAGCACAATAATTCAGTACATAGACGATCGTTTAGTGTGCAGTAACAGTGAGCAGAGTGGGCGGGGAGACTCTACTGAACTATTGCAGTTGCTAGCAAGGAAAGGGTACACGGAGGACAAGGGCAAACTCCAGTATTGCCAACTGGAAGTACTTTACATGGGGCAGTTCATCTCAAGAAACGGAAAAATAATCATCCCTGACAGGGCAGCAACAGTGCACGCTACTCCAAAGCAACTCACAGTAAAAGATATGGGGCCTCATTACAAGTTTGCCGGTCTGGACACTACAGTGCCAGTAAGCTTGCCGGCACCCTTGTTTCCAGACCGGCAAACTATGAGTCTGCTGGAGGGTGCCGTTTTGTCCACCAGGTCTGACGCTGGTGGGCGGAATGGCACCCGCCAGCAGACTTTGACCAAAGCACTGGCACCGTTGCAAACAGTGCCGGCGCTTCCATCCTCACCATTCCCATTGAGTCCTATCGGACTCGAATGGGAATGGTGAGTAACAATTGCTGCCGCCTGACTTACCTGACCGCTGGGGCTGTAGGGCCGTAATGCCCCGGTTATTCTGGCAAGTCAGGCAGCAGTAATTTTGCTACGGGTGCGGCGGCAGCCTGCCGGTTTTACCGACACGGCTACCGCCGGACTCGTGATGAGGCCCATGGTAACAATGTTAGGATTGTGCAATTATTGCAGAGCATGGATTCTAGATAATGCAGCATACACACGGCCCCTCCTACAGGGCCTCAAGCACAAAAAGAGAGCAACAAGATTCCGTGGTCCCCAAAGATGATAACAGTTTGCAATGACTTAAAAGAAGTGATCTTGACCGCACCTGTCCTTCCCACCCCAGATTACATGCAGGAATTTGATATTTTCTTAAGCAGGAATTTGATATTTTCTTACACTCAAATGATACACTCATGACAGCAGTATTCACCTAGAAGAGCACTATGGGCAATAAACCACCAGCCTATTACAGTGGCACACCCGACTCTGGCATGCAGGGATAGTTCGCCTGTGAACAATATCTTGCTGCTGCGGCCTTTGCAATTGAAAAAAGCTCCACAATTATTATGGGGTGCTCAGTGACATTGTTCGTGAAGCACTTCCTATTTTCAATATTAGATCGCTCAGAGTCCACCCTCACCACACAGAGAGCATCAGCATATGAGATCATACTATCAAGTCCACTCATTCACGTTGTAAGGGGCAAGACAGTTAACCCAGCTACATTTCTCACACAACCATGTACCGCCAAAGATTTGCAACAGCGTGACTGTGCATCTTATGAAGGGGAGGATGATGATATCCCCAAAGCTAATGACAGCCCTATAGCGGAGGGGGCTGTTCATTGACGGGTCAGCATCAATTGACCAAGAGACAGTTGAAAGACATCTTTGGCCAGTAGTGGTATGCCTAGATGGCGAATATGAGACGCTCATTATGAAAAGATTGCCCGTACATTATTCAGCCCAAGCATCGAAACTGGTAGCACTTATTAAAGCCATACGGGCATCAAAGGGGTGTTATGTAACAATATACTCTGCCTATGTCACCACAACGGTGCATGCAGCTCTGTCATACTGGAGAAGGAGGGGATTCAAGCTAGCAGATCTCTCACCAGTGCAGTATGCCACCCTGCTCAACACACTGATTTCCACCCTCGCAGAACCATCTGTGGTGGCGGTCGTTAAATGCGCAGCACATACACACAACACTGACAAAATATCATTAGATAATGCAGCCACTGATGTGGCAGAAAAAGCTGCAGCATAACTCCCAGTGCCCACATCTGCTGAATATGTTGTAACCTCAGTAAATGCCAAACCAGTTACAGTCGCATACACAGCTCTCCCTATCACACAGATGATTGAGCTGCAGCGTAGGGCGCCCCAGAAGAACAGGATATATGACTCAAACGTGGCTGCAGGCAATCCCCCACTGATCTCTTATGGAGGCAACAAAGTACAGGAAAAGTAGTGATGCCCATGGAATTATTACAAAAGGTTTTTGAGCAATTGCATTACCCTTCTCATAGCTCTAAGCAACACATTGCAGCAGACATTCAAGAAGATTGGTGTATCTCCAATTTACAAGAAAACCTTTCGACTATGGTCGTGCAATGTATCACCTGTCAAGTGTTTAGTACAGGAATGACACTCAGAACGTTGAAAGGAACACTGCCCTGCCAGCCCTTTCGGTCAGCTGCACATTGACTATGCAGACATGGGGGAATGATTCAATGGGACGCAATATTTTATTGTGCTGGTGTGTCCGTTCTCAAGATGGGTTGAGGCTGGCCCATGTGCCCACCCGGATGCCAAATGTGCAGCAAAATTCCTTGTCAGAGAGGTCTTCCGCTGCTGGGGAGTGTGTGACATTTTAAGATTGGATAAAGTCACCCATTTTTTTCAATGAGCTCTTCAAAGAAATAACATCCCCTTTAGGGCTCAAACATCACATGTGCTCATTTTACCGCCAACAAGCAAATGAGGTGGTAGAACGAATAAACAGCCTTCTTAAAAGCAGACTGTCCAAGTTATGTATGTTAAGGATTTCAATCAGGTGTCATGATGCATACTCCCGGAGAGCCAGTCCAAGACCGGCAGCCCCGGAAGCACACATCAGGTACCAAAGGGAAGGTCCAGCAACCCCAAATAGGGGCCCTTTGGACACAGTCCTGGCGCCTTTGGCGCCAGGCTCATTTTGGACATCAGTCCTGGCGCCATAGGCGCCAGGCTCATATCGGGAGTGCTTTTCGTGGACTTACCTGATGCAGACCATTCTGCCAGATCCAGACGTCTTTGAGGCCTGAAAGGAACTACTTTACCTGTGGGACTATTTTGCCACTCGGGCGTGGTAAGGGAAGGATACATACCTAATTGGGGAAGGATACATACTGGGACTTCTTTGGAGGCTATTTAAGCCACAAGACAGCAGCTCACGCTTCGCGTTGCTCTGCTCCTAGCAGCTGGACACTCACCGTGTCTGCTCCTGCATCCTTACTCCAGCTACGCCTGCTTCAGTCCTGGAACACCTAAAAGGAAGAAGAGAAGAAGAGAAGGTGAATAAAGGACATTACCTGATATTGCATGGGATCCGGAGCCAACACGCCGACGATCCTAAAGGAAAAGACATTATTTTTGGATTCCTCGCGTTGCTCGTTGCAGCGCTGCGCTCAACTCACCTGTCCAAAAGGAATTCCGTACTCCTACGACCATCCGCACGTTCCGCTGCATTCCAGCACCTAGGAAGGAAAAGAGAAGAACAAAAGGTGAGCCAGAGAAAACATTGGGAAAAAACTGATTTGCCAGAAGGCTTACCTGGCAATTGGTGGGGGAGAATCCTTCCTCATCTCGGGTCGGCACGTCTTTTGGCAATACCGGGCCCCGGCCCCTATGGGGAAAAAAGAACACGCGCATTAGTGGGTGAACATACAGACATTAGAAAAACCACCTCAACATAAGATCACCTGAATTATCCACATCGAATTGTCTTCTCTACGTGGAATCTTCGCTCTGCACCTGCGCTAAAAGACTAAAAGCAGTCCATTGAAAATAAAGGCCAAATAGGAAGGGAGAACAACCCTTGAACTTAATAAGTCATATACTTACGAAAGTGCCTTATTCATCCACAAAACCAGTGAAGCAACTGGACCTGAATGCCCTTCCAATAACCAGTGAAGTAACTGGATTCTACCGCACCCCTGCACCAGAAGCAGGATGGAGAGCTCATCATTTCAAATCTTAAGGTGAGAATTAATGGGAAGGTTTGAAGAGAGAGTAAAAGGGGAAAGAAGGGGTTCGACTCGTCACTCCACAGGTGATTAAAATCCTTTTCCCCATCTACAGAAAGATCTTCCTACGCATCAGACAGGCGAGGTTTGGGGGTCCGGCCCAGTCGGTGTTCCGAGTCCTGCGCATCACCATAGAAGAGGCAGCAGCAGCCCAGACCAGGTCAGCGTCTCCATGGGAGTCAGGTGAGCGTTACATCAGGCGACACACACCTTGGTCTCAGCCTTTCTCTTTATTTTATGCAAATTCAATTTGAGATGGTACACAACTCGTATCACACCCCCTTTTTCAAACACCCTGGGTCACAATGGACCATGAATCAGACCGGTGGGTGAAAATGCAATATTTATTTATTTTTAAATCAAATGAAATCAGACAATTTTAATATGGGGCGGCAACCCCCAATGGGCGTGATAATTACAAAAGAAATGTAAGCAATGCACTTAATTAACCTTCTCCCAGAACATATACACTGCACAATTGAATAGGAGCACTTTTTGATTTTAGGAAAAATAGCACCCAAGTTAAGGTTTCCCCCTGCAATGTTCCCTCAACCCACAAATAATCAAATTCTGCAGCAGGTAGTCAGAAATAAGAGGGAGAAAACAGAATCACAATCCGACCTTCCCTCACAGAATAAGAGGCTTTAAACCCTTAGCAAAGGAGGCCTAAAATAACACTCGAATTTTACAAATAATTAATTAATGTGTGGTTAAATTATAATATACATATGTTTTATCGCAATAGCAGGTATGTTATATCACTTCCAATCACAAGGCAATGGATCCGCAAAAGGCATACAATTCGAAAATGAGTGGAAAGTTTAGAGCATGCTGCAGCCAAATGACACATTGGAAAACTTGTAATTTTCTCAATTCCCACTTTAAATTACCAGACGGTTTTTAATAAAAACGGGTGAACTACTCTGATTTGGAGTGTGGATTTTGGGCTGGGGAATAAATATATATCACAGGGACAATATAGAGGTGAAAATAGGTCTCTAGCTGGTGAATTTAGAGAGATTTGGAAGGCAGGGTGAGGTTCGTTTTTAGGAAAATACAGCAGTTAAAAGTGAGAAAATCGGTTTTGAAAGAAAGGAAAATGTTACTTACAATCTATTATCTAGGCTATGTTGTTAAGGACGAACACAGTACGCTCCAAGGTTGATTTGCGAGGTCAACCTTGTCAACCCAGTGCTCAACCCCAACAATAAAATATATGGAAATTTGTTTGATTACTCCAAATATAACTAATGGCTTATAATTTACCCCAGAAAAAATGGAAAAGTGATGGCGCTAGCTCTTAAACATTAAGGACAAGATACAAGGATAATTCTAACAGTTTCAACAATTTACCAGGGTGTAAATATGACTACTTAGAGAGTAGGAAAAGGACAAAGGCAAGACAAGAGGACAAAGGCAAGACAAGATAGGCTATGTGTCTCTATGGGGTGGGGATTATACTCACAGTACACTTTTTAGTTTTGGGATTTTTGGACAGTCATCAGGGTCTGGTCACCACACGGCGGCGCACCTGGCAAACATCAGCTGGGCAAGGTCTGGTGACCGGGTAGCGAACAGCTGGGCTATTCAGGCCACTGGATGGCACAGGTACTGCTGGATGCAGTTAGTGGGCAAGCAGTTAGTGCGCAGCAAGCCGGTCTGATATCAGGATGCAAAAGGTACCACAGCTTTCCCCTTTTTAATGGGAGATTAGTGGGTTGATTCTGGATCAATGGCCTTGCTGGGAATAGGATCAGCAATGTTTTAGCCTTGCAGTGGCATGTGGAATCTGGCAGGATGAATGCAGAAGATCAGGAACGCAGGAGCAAGAAATCAGGAAGAGTCTGTCCAGAGTCCTGTCATGGACTCTTATTTATAATGCATAGTGACATCATAGACGTATATGGCTGGGCAGGCTTAGCTAAACACACTTCTAACCCACTGGATTGGTCAGGGGTGCTATTCCCCCCCTCGCTCTCAGCTGGTTGGATTTCAAGGGCAGGATGTCAGATTTATGATGCGAGTTTTACAATGTTCAAAAACCTCCCACAGTTACTTTAGCTAAAATCCGAATTTGCCACAAATGGTACATTTAAACAGTTGAAGTCTCTTAGCAAATGACATAAACAGGTTACATATTTTATGCAGACCATTGCAGTCCAACTCTAAAATCTGTGAGACATTGTTTAGTATGTTTAATAATCTTTGGTCATTTTCAGTGTGAAATGTTTGGCATAAACTTCTGTGACTTTAGACGTGCGTACATACTATTGTGGGGCCTATTTCTGTTAATTTTTAACATTCCCTCATGTGTCCTTTCCCCATGATTCATAATCTGCTGGCGTTCGTGTCCCATACATGCTATTGACAGCCAAGACCTCTTATTTGAAAGCCACATAAATCACATTTAAACTACTACATTTTTACATTTTTGCAAAGTCCTGTTGCAAAGATAACTGTCTTCAAAGTTCCTTAATTAAATAGTCTTTTGAAACAAATGGGCATCCTTTGTCCTATTCAGGCCCATTTTGTTTCTTTTCAGCTACCATTAACTGTCACTTCCCCCAGAGGGAGGATGGGGTTTTCCCAGCTTGATTGAAGGTTTATTGCCCCTTCTCCACTTCGCACGTCTGTGTAGAGGGCTCATCCCAGACCAGATTCTGTCCAACCTAGTAATTATGACTGGGGTGTTAGTATCTACTGAGAGAGCCCCTTTTGTTTCTGTCATCCTCTCAGCAGAAACCTGTCTTGGGCCCATTCCTCCCCCCATGCAGCCACTGAAGTTTAATTTACTTGTATTTATTTTGTTCTGAATTCGAAGAAAATCTGCTGAATAGAACCATCTCATACATTGTATCTTCACAGCACAATCCCCTTTCACATTGCTATGCAGGAAGAAGTTTCTTTTCAACATAGTACTCTAAAACAAGCATTTTTCTTCTTTAGTTAGCAAATCCCATTTCTACACATGTGGTACAAGCTGCCAGCACTTTGCATTCAAATTCATTTTTTGACTTTCCATCTGGATTCCCACACTGTTTTTCAGCTATAGTTATTTTCTTTTAGGCAGTAGTTTATTTGAACCACCTATGCACCTTCTGCAAAGGTTCCTTAGGGGAATCTGGTCTCCTGGGTATATGGGTGGCTGCTTAAGTAAGTTCTTGTGGTTTTCAATTCTGTCGTTTTTTATCCGGCTTTAAGCCTCTCCTGTTGTCTTTGTAGCTGGCGAGAAATAAAATAGGCACTAGCAATCAAGGAAGTCATATAATCGTACGTTCCTGACCCAATACATTTGCCAAATTCTCTGCTTCCTTCACTGCTCCAGTGCGATTAGCCAGATGACGTTGCATGCGCCATCCTGTCACCACCTCGTGTGGGTTTAAATGGTGGTCAGACCCAGGCTTATTGCGCAGTGTGAACCGGTTAAGGGGGAGGAAATGCAGCCAAAATCTGTTTAAACTCTTTTTGGTCTTGGCTATAGCTTCTTTTACCAAGCCATTGAGGCATTCGCACAACCCGTTCGCTTCTGGGTCAAAGGCAAAGGAGAATTTGTATTGGATTCCCAGCAAGGTTGTAATATGCTGGAACATCTCATTGGCAAAGAGAGGGCCACTGTCAGACCGCAGAAGCTCACACATGCCTCATCATGAGAATATGTCCCGTACCAGGAATTTTTTAGCTCTAAAGGCGTGAGGATGAGAACAAAGACAAGCCTTCACCCAACGTGAAAATGGGCACACAACCACTATCATGTAGCAGTACACTTGGCAGACGTGGATCATGTCGACATAGTCAATGTGGAGGTGTTGGAATGGACCAACTGGGCAAGGTAAGGCTCCTCTCACTACCTTTAATGTTTGACCTGCAGTATATTGTTTACACAGCAAACAATTAACCATGAATTTGTCCATGTGTTCCGCCAAGTTAGGACAGAACCATGTTTCTCCAATATGGGAGGCAAGTACCTCCTTCCCTGTATGGGTTGGATAGTGTTGTTGTGTCAGTGCTCTGTGCAATAATACAAGTCACATAACCACTTTCCCTGTGTTGTTTTGCCGCCATTGGGTGTCTGTTGGAGATACTGTACATCCCCTCATTAGCCACAGTTCCTTTTGTTCCCTGGGTGCAGCTCCATTGTGTTGCTGGTAAAATGTTATTCCTGTGAGAAACCTGATGGTGTCTCACCCACTAGTCCCCGGGGATCTGTCATCCAGGTGGACCATTGCTATTTGATCCAGTTCCTGGGGGTGGACCAGTGTGGGAGTCTCACCTGGATGAAGGGTCCTCGGGGAGTGGAAGTGGGACACCGACAGGTGGGATGCAGTACCCTTTTCCATATAACACCTTTTCCCCATCCTACCCCATAAGATATTCAGAAGTTCTACCCCCCCTTTTCCAACGCAAACACTTTCCTACAATGTGACAGACAAAGGACTAACACGCTAGCCTGACGACCCTTTACCTTCCCCACAAGGAAAAACGGTGGAGCACGAAAGCACACTTCGAGTAAGGCCGAACGCACGAGGACCCAGCTATTCCAGACCGGCAGTTCAAATGGAGGAGAAAGGCGGAGAGACTTGGAGGGACAAGGAGGGACTTGCCTTTGCCCTTTTAACCTCAGACCTGCAAAGCCTCCAAAAGGGAAATCATACTACCAGGAAGTTCATCTGGCATGTGGTGTGACTGGTGTCAACGGCACACAGGGCCCTCCAGCGCTGATAGTCAAAGCGGGGAGAAGCGCTTGCCACTGTAGTGCCATCCTTGACTCCCGAGACAAGAGACTCCAACAGTTCAGCACAACCGGTGAATCGGAGAAGACAGATAGTGAAACCAAACTGTGCTGGGCCCAAGGTTGCAGATGGCAACCTTGTTGAACAAAGAACTTGTGTAACTAAACTTTAAAGAAACCCTAGTAAAAGGTTCAGAAGCAGAGTGGTGAGGCGTCACGTGGTCGCTCATTCGAAGGACTCTGACTGAAGCCTTTCTGGGTTTGTGTTGTTTTGTTGAAACTACAAAGACCAAGAGGCCTTAGGAGAGGGTAATGTAAAGTGTCAAAGTGGTCCTACGAGGGTCGAGCAAAACCCCTTGTACACTCAAAAGTCTTTGACACATGGGAGAAAAGTGAATGAACTGTGAAACTGGCAAATGTGAACCCGACAGAGGGATGCCTGCAAATTGAGGGTAAATAGTAATATGCCCACGAACATTGTGACAACAAATGTTAACCCAGCGGAGGGATGTACACAAGGGATAGTTGGTGGAAAGGACATTGAGGCTGTTAAGTGATACGGTTTTGAGTGAAAGGCCGTAGTGAACCCGATTGAGGGAGGCTAACGTTGCAAGAAGGATCAAAGCCTGGCTGAGGGGGATGCAAGAGGTGAAGAGCAGTTGCCTAACGTGAAAAGATTGCCAAAGGAAATTTTGTTTGTTTATTGTTTTGGAACAGCTGACCCTCTAAGGCAAGAGAGTTTTGCAGGAAAGAGACTTGGCCTCAGAAGGTCCTGGCATCATTGAAAGAAACTGTAACCCTGTGCTAACGAGGGCTAGGAGTGTGCGGTGCGCGAAGGTCCTGCCTTGTCCCATGCTAAAAACGTAGGAAAGGGAGACCTAGTCATGCCATTCTCACTTATCATTTGGTGAACACTTCTTTCTTTTCTTGAGCACATTATCCCACACTATTTTGTAACTTAGTTGTAAGGATTGGCAATGTGGTTTTTAGTATAGGCCAAAGCTGATAAACCTTTTAACCTCGAAGAAAGGAAGGGAGAAGAACCTACCATTTATCCCAACTTAGCCTTCTCGCTGAAGCTTTCGTGCAAGCTATTCTGGAAAGTGAAGGTTTAGACAAAGGAAGCCCCTTTTTCTTCTTAAAACAAGGATTACTTCATAGAAGAGAGACATTTACAGACGGTTTAGTAAAAACACGGTTGTAATACCCAAGAGCCACAGAAAGCTTGTGCTGGAAATTGCGCATTCCTATCTCACCAAGGGGCATTTAGGACAGTCTAAAACCTAGGCACTCATTAGTGGGAAGTTTTACTGGCCAGGTATTCATGCCGATATAAAGACCTTTATACAGACATGCAAAATATGTCAAAATACCAGCACAAACATCCCATTACCTGCCCCTCTTAACCTGTTGACAATCATATAAGTCCCTTTTTCAAGAATCGGGATGGACATAATTGGACCTCTAGAAACATCCAGGATAGGCAACAAATATTTCCTTGTGTTTGTGGACTATGCGACCCGATATCACGAAGCATTCCTAATGCGAAATAATACTGCACAGCAAATCCTTAAGCACCTCCTACCGTATTTCTCCAGGGTTGGCTTTTCCAAGGAAATACTAACCGACCAGGGTTCGAATTTTATGAGTAAGTTAATTGCAATAATCAAAGAACTACTCCATATTACCACCTTGCAAACTTCTGTCTACCATCCCCAAACCAATGGCTTGGTAGAAAGGTTCATTAAAACTCTGAAGTTAATTCTACGAAAACTGCTAGATAAGGACGGGAAAGACTGGGACCGAATAATCCCATAGGCACTATTTGCAGTAAGGAAAACCCCTCAGCCTCCACAAGTTTTTCTCCTTTTGAAGTGCTCTATGGTAGAGAAGCTAGAGATGACCTGCACATTCTCTAGGAAACCTAGGAAAAACGAGATGAGGCTACCATTCCTATCTCGCAAACTGCCATCAGAATTGCAGAACATATGAAATTAGTTTGAGATCTTGTCTGTACTCATATGGAAAAGGCCCAGAGCCAACAAAAATCCACTTATGACAAGAAGGTGAGCTTAAGATCATTCTTCACAGGACAGAAAGTACTGGTCATCTTACCCACCTCAGAAAACAAGCTTGTCTCCAAGTGGCACGGACCCGATGAGATATTAGAATGAAGGGGAACCTGTAAGTAGCCCATCTGGACAGAAAACAGAAGGTGCACTTATATCATGTAAATCTCTTGAAAGTGTGGAAAGAGAACCCATCAGCAACACAAGCCAAAGTACTAGCCTGCCTGCTTCCTGAAGAGATAGATAACTTAAAGTTGACTCCTCCAGAGCTATCTATCCAACATCAAGAAGATCTAAAAGATGTAGTCACCTCATTTCCCAATGTATTCTCAGAAAAACCAGGAGGAGTAAAAGGCACATACCACTATATTAGAACACCTATGGGTAAAGTGGTTCATTTAGAACTGTATAGACTTGCCGGAAGCTCGTAAACAGATAGTGATTGAGGAAGTAGAATCAACGTTGGAAGCCAATATTATGGAGCATTCTTCAAGTCTATGGCCCTCTCCTATCATGTTGGTCACTAAATCTGACCATTCCTAGAAGTTCTGCATAGATTTACATCAAGTTAATGCCATTCCAGACTTCGATGCCTATCCCATGCCACGCATGGATAACCTAATTGACAAACTCGGAGCAGCCACCTTTTTATCCACCCTAGACTTAATCAACGGGTATTGGCAAGTTCCTGTATATGGGCCAGATAAGGAAAATACTATTTCCAATATCTCCAGGACTGTATCAATTCAAAGTCCTCCCTTTTGGCTTCCACTGCACACCAGCCATCTTCCAACGCTATTCTAATTTCTGTGAAGCTTTTATTGACGATAGTAAGACTTGGGAGGACCATCTCTTCCATACACCATCATGACAGTCCTCAGTTGAGCTGGCCTAACTGCTAATCCAGCTAAATGCAGACTGGCCAAGTCAGCAGTAAAATACCTTGGTTTCTTTGTAGGGAATAGGAATGTACAGCCTTAACATGAGAAAGTGAAAGCCATCTTAGATACACCAACACACAAGATCAAATGATATCCCTCAGGTTAATACGATATTACCGTAGGTTTATCTCCAACTTTTCTGACAAAACAGCTAGGCTGACCGATAAACTCAAGAATGCCGAACCCCAGAAACTTAATTGGAATGATGAGGATGAAATATGTTAGAACACCTTAAAACAGACACTGTACCAGAACCCAATCCTTAAGGTAGTCGACTTCTCTAAAGAATTTATTTTATAGACGGATGCCTCCCTTACAGGGTTAGGAGCAGTCCTGTCCCAGGTTTTTGAAGGATTAGAACATCCCATCCTATTTGCTAGTCGCAAGCTTTCCCACGTGAAAGAAATTACTCTGTGTTGATGGCCCTGGCTATCAAGTGGGCCATTATTCATCTTAGATACTACCTATTATGAAGAAAGTTCACACTCATTACAGACCACTCACCACTAGTTTGGATTAGCCAATGCAAAGATTCCAACCCTCAGGTCATGCAATGGTTTCTAGACCTACAACCTTATTGTTTCACCGTGGAACACCGAAAAGACAGACCAGTGCGGAATGATCACCTGGATGAGGGGTCCTCAGGGAGTGGAAGTGGGACACCAATGGGTGAGATGCGATACCCCCTTCCCTATAACACCTTTTCCCCATCCTACTCCATATTCAGAAGTTCTACCCCCCTATTTCCAACACGAACACTTTCCTACACTGTGACAGACAACGGACTAACACCCGAGCCATATGCCTGACATGTACCAACACAAGGGCCAGGCAGAGTCAGGAAAATTGACAATATCTACGCACACCTGACAGACCTTTCCCTTCCCCACAGGGATAAAAGGCGGAAGAACGAAAGCACACAATTCGAGAAAGGCCGAACGCACAAGAAAACAGCTATTCCGGACTGGCAGTTCAAATGGAGGAGAAAGGCAGAGAGACCTGGAGGGATGACGAGGAGGTCACTGCCCTTGCCATTTTTACAAAGCATCCGAAAGGGAAATTATAAGATCGGAAAGTCCAGCTGGCGTGTGGTGTGACAGGTGTTAAAGGCACACAGAGACCTCCAGCACTGATAGTTAAAGCGGGGAGAAGCGCTTGCCACTGTGGTGCCGTTCTTAACTCCAGAGAGAGTTCAGCACAGCAGTGAGTTGGAGAAGACAGATAGTGGAACCAAACTGTGCTGGGCCCAAGGTTGCAAGTGGCAACCTTGTTTAACAAAGAACTTTTGCAAATGAACTTTAACAAAACCCGAGTTAAAGGTTCAGAAGCAGAGTGATCAGGCGTTGTGTGGGTGCTCATTCGAAGGACTCTGATTGAAGCCTTTTTGGGGTTCTGTTGTTTTGTTGAAACTACGAAGACCAAGAGGTCTTATGAGAGGCTAGTGTAAAGTGTCAAAGTGGTCCTACAAGGACTGAGCAAAATACCTTGTACACTCGAAAGTCTTTGACACATGAGAGAAAACTGATTGAATTGTGAAACTGGCAAATGTGAACCTAACAGAGGGATACCTGCAAATTGAGGGTAAATAGTGATATACCAGTGAACATTGTGACGACAAATGTGACTGATGGATGTCCACAATGGATAGTTGGTGAAAAGGACATTGAGACTGTTAAGTGATACATTTCTGAGTGAAAGGCCGTAGTGAATCGGACTGAGGGAGGCTTACATTGCAAGAAGGAACAGTGGCCGGCTGACGGGGATCCAAGAGGCGAAGAGAAGTCGCTCAATGTGAAAAGATTGCCAACTAAACTTTTCTTTGTTTATTGTTTTGGTATAGCCGGCCTTGTAAGGCAAGAGACTTTTGCAGGAAAGAGACTTGGCCCCCCGAAGTTCCTGGCATCGTTGAAAGAAACTGTAACCCTGTGCTGGTGAGGCCCAGGAGTGTGCTGTGCTCGAAGGTGCTGCCTTGTCCCGTACTAAAAACGTGGGGAAGGGAGATCCAGCCATACCATCCTGACTTTCATTTGGTGAACACTTCTTTCTTTTCTCGAACATTATCCCACACTATTTTGTAACTTAGTTGTAAGGATTGTCAATAGGTTTTTTATTATACACCCTTTTTTATTTCAAAGACGCCCTAGGACTGCCTTATTATTATTTGATGGTCGTAGTTTGCTACCATTTTATATTTAGGTTTAGATTAGGCGTTTTTCTCACCTATTATATAGTTTAATAAACACCCTTGAACTGTGATCACGTGTGTCTGTCTTTACTGTTGCCACCATGAGTACATTCCATACCCCTCTTCTAGTATCATAGTTCTTTCATAAACTTGTGCGTGTGACGAAGCCTCCATTTCTAAAATGTCCCCAAAATAGGCAGTGCATTTTGCCTCCGCGTCTGCTGCTTCGTTACCACTGGAGATAGGATCCTCCCCTTTTGTGGGTCATTGTCATTTCACGATTGCTATTCGCTCTGGGAGATCTAGGACATCTACCAATCTACCCAATATGAGCGCATGCGGTACCAGGGACCCAACAGCACGTCTGACGCCACTCCTCATCCAATGTGACAGTCCAGAAAGCACTGTGGATGGATATCACGTAGGTTGAATCTGAATAAATCATCATTTACTTTCCCCTGCTGTGCTATAATGCCAATATTAAGGCCACTAATTCTGCTGCTTGTGCTGAATAATGTGATGGCAGGCATGCACTCATCACTACCTCACTTGTCCCATCCTCCCTCAGTCTCACTACTGCTGTCCCAGTACATCTTTCCCCATTCGTGTGGTCAATTGTTGAAGACCTGTCAATATAAAGCACATCTCCTCCCTCAAGTGCGTTCTTCTGTACTTTGTGAGTGCCACTGAATTCTTCTAGGTTTGCTGTGCAGTCGTGTGCATAGTCACCCTTCTCTAAAGCATCGGCGAGAAAGGTTGTTGGGTTGACAAGTCTGCATCTCACTATCTTGAGAGCTGGGTTAAATAGTAACACCTCATACCCTGAGGCTCTCTGTGTTGTCAGTGTACTCTTTGGTCTTTCTAGTATTTCAAGAGAGCATGCTCCACTTAAAGAGTGGTGCTGCATCCCATGGTAATACTCGCTGATTTGTCCACTGCAAATGCGGCTGCAGCCAATGCTCATTCGCATGGAAAGTGTCCTCTCATTACTGGGTCTAGTTTTCCGCTGTAATATGATGGTGGCTTGTGCCCAAAACTGGTCTTCTGTGTCAGTACAGCGGTCATCACAGCGTGAGAACAGAAATAATCCCTTATGATAGTCTGGGATCCCTAACACTGGAGCTGTGCATGTGGCTTCCTTCAGCTCGTTAAAAGCCTCTGTCATTCCTGTTGTCTATTGTATTACCTTCTCCCCTCTCTGTGCTTCTTCAGTGCACTTAATAAATGCCTAGTGTAAGTTATGTAATCGAATACCCATGCCCTGCAGTAATTACATAGCCCCAAGAACTGCTGCATCTCTCTGACTGCTATGGGTTTTGCTATCCTGCGTATTGCCTCTGCCCTCTCGGGTGTCACTTGTCAGCCATTTTGGGAGATAATCTGTTCAATGTATACAACTTCTGTCCGGCAATATTGTAGTTTGGCCTTGTCCATCTTGTATCCCTTTTCTGATAGTACTGTCAGCATATGTACGGAGTCATTTCTACACTGTTCTTCTGTATTGCTACACATCAATATGTCATGTACGTACTGTATAAATCATGCTTTCCATCTGTACATTGCCTACGTCCATTTGGTGGACCCTATTCAGACCTTCCAGGATTTTGCAGCATGAAATGGCAAATTATGCGGCATAAAATGGCATATATTGTGGCACAAACCTTTATTTATTGCAGGATTTTTACTGGACATTTTATATTAACTGAAGGGTATAAGATTGCCACATTGCAGGAAAGAGGCAGAGTGCACGGCTACAAGAGAGCCATGGTATAATTATTATGGATCTTTTGTATTAATTTAATAGGAAGAGTCCCAGATGTCTCTGGCTTGGCAGAACAGTGTTTGATTTGGCTACATTTTTGGTTTAATGTGCATGCCTATTTAATAGTATTAACTAAATTGATCATTATCGGTTGTAATGCTGAAAATATTCCCTTTCTATGTTTTCCAATCCCCCAAACACCCACACACTTCTCACCAACACACATCTCACCAACCCCCATTACAACTTGCATTCCTGAACCTCTCTGTCATACAAATACTCACGTGATATGTCACACTGTCAAGTCACAATTTGCATTCCCCAGCCCCTGCCACATGCCAAATCATACTCCCAACTCACACCTTACACTCTCAATTCCTCCCGCAATATACAGTCCTTCATTCTTTTGTGCTGCTTCTGCATCTTGCATCCTTTCTCCCATTCTATCGCACTCTTCCCTCAGCTCACTGCCTCTTTCTGGCCATCCGCTTCCGCTCTGCTTTATTGCTCACTGACCACACGCTCCCTCTACTTTCTGTACCTGCGCTCGCTCTCAGAATCCTGGCCCACCGCATCACAGCTTCCTCTGCTCTATTGTGCACCACTTTCTCTTCTGACCCACTGCTCTCCCTCTGCTTTCTTGCCTATCACTTCACATCTCACCCATCACTCTCCCTCTCTATCCTTTCCCTCTCACAGTGTGACAATTTCATTTTTTAAATTGTAGATTTTGACCCAGATCCTCAACAAATGGGGCATTTAAAAATAAAGCTGAGGTTATGCTATTTTTAGACAACCCATTTTTGGAAATTAGCAGGTCCCCTTATTCTCAAAGGTGACCGGCGCATTTCCACAGGCTTGAGCTGTAGTGCAAATTGTGTACTGGCCAGCTGTCTTGAATGGGCTTCTGGGTTGTTTGACCGAAGTGTAATTATTTTTGGCGGAATTGACCACGGTCAATTTCGCCACAAATTGATTTGCACTTCAGACAAACAACCCAAAATGTACCTTTCACCACCACTGCACCGCCTCCCTTACTTAACTGCTTGGTCGATGCCGCTTCCCCTGCAACCCTGCGGTGTCAGATCCGTCTTTCTAACGTGGGTTGGATCCGACTCCGCAGGGTCCCTTTTTAGTTATTTTCTTTTTTTTGGTCCCCTGCCTCCAATTTTGAGTAAGCGGGTGACAAGTATTTATAAAAATTGATCAAATGGTACTGGCCGAAATAGGTCAAATTGTACCATTCAATCGATTTTTGTCGGTCACAAATGGGTAGTACCTTGAATAGAAGTGCTCTCCCAACAGTGTTCTGCAAGCTCCCAGCGCCTTTCACAGGGACAGGCCCTTCAGGGGCCCGCCACTGTAAAATGCGACCCAAAAAACACATTTTTATCCTGTTTGAGGAACAAAAATGCAAGCGACACAGCCGTTTTTGCGGCATTTTGCGGGATCGCTAAATCGCTATAAACTGGAGGGTCTGCCTATTGAATATGGAAGGTGATTCACAGTACCCTTGAGGAGGTTTTGTATGTTTCCACTTCTTATTTCTAGATGGAAATTAAGTTAAATCTTGTGAGTCTTGCTGTAATGGTATAGAGGAGAATGCATTCTTCAAATCTATGACGGTGAAGTAGGCAACTTCCGAAGGGGTGCTGCACAAAATTGTCACTGGTTTCTGAACTAAAGGATATTCTGCTTCTACAATATGATTAAGAGGGCGCAAGTCCAGTATAAAATGCCATTATCCCCCTGTCGCATTTTTGACACAGGGGGATACACAGCCATGTTGTATGGCGATTCTGATGGCACTAGGATGCCCTGCTTGAGTAGTGCTGAAATGGTCTCATAGATACCTTCATCTGCCTCTCTTGAAAGTGGATATTGTTTAACTAGTGGCAAAATGGCTCCTGGCTTTAGTTTCATCTTTACTGTTTCTATCCCTTTCAGGAGCCCCACATCATAGGGACTTGTGGTCCATAAGATGCTGGGGACCTTTTCGAAGTCCTCCTCGAGAAAGGTCGGCGGTGGTTTCAGCACCATAGCCATTCTCTGTGGTACCCCTTGTAATGTATTTTCACCCAATATGCTATGCTCATTTCGAACACCATCTCATGAACTGATCTGTTGTCTTTGAATAGTTCTTCATCTGTGACTGTAGTCAACCTGTACCCTTCAGCTATGGCGATCACTGCTCGCCATAGTCACCCTGTGTCATCTGTCCCATGCACTCATCTCCCACAATTACTACCTTTAATTCTAGTGGCACTATCGTCCCTTCTTTCTCATCTAATGGTATCTCTGGCCTGAATAAGTACTCGTTTGGAAGGTGCCACATATGTCCCTGACTCCCTGGAAGCCATGCTATTATAATTTCAGTCCCATATTGGAACAGATCCTTGTCCACTGGCACTCCCCTCTGTACCCTTCGTCCACAATAAGCTTGAATGAGTTCCCTCATGTTTAGAAGGTGTATCTCCGGTGTGGAGCACACTATCCCCTTGTCAGTGAATGAAATGGTCATGTTAAGTCTGCTCATGATGTCTCTCCCCACTACATTTACAGGTGTCCATTGGGAATGAAGTAGTGGCAAGGATAGAGTGTGCTCCCCTATAGAAAGTGCAATATTGTCTGCAAAAGGAACCACTTCCATTGCCCCAGAGAATCTTTGAGCATTCATTGCATTGCCTGACATACTATATTTCCCTTCCCGGATGCAGGATTTGGTCGCCCAGGTGTGAACAAGAAAAGAAAATGTTTTGTCACCTATCGTCACCCCTATATGTGGTTCCTCCACAGGGTTGGGTGTAGTCGATAGGATGGAACACATCAGGGGGGTGATTCATGGAATTTGTGCGCCTAAAACAGGGATTTATTGCGCCATTCTGCTCACAAATCCCCATTTGTTAAACAGGGATTTGTGGGCAGAACGGCGCACAAATCCCTGTTTTTCGGCGCACAAATTCCAGGAATCAGCACCCAAGTCCATTGGTGGGCCGTCCTATTGAGGGTTAAGGACATCCCGTTCCCCAGAAATGGGTTGCCTCCCACTACAGTGACCCCTCTCCCCTCAGTTTCCTAATGGGATTCGTTGTCATCGAGTCTGTGTGTGCCACTGCCCCATTGTTTGATTGTGTGCTATTCTGCATTTGCCCTGTATGCATGTTGTGCATTTCCCTGCATCTGTGGCATCTGTAGTGCCTGCGAATACAGCTACATAGGTGCTTGCATTTGGTGTCTGTCCTTGTTGTGGTGTCTGGTCCATTTGATATACTGGCTAGTATTGCATTCCCCCATTCTGTTGTGTCCCTCCCTTGCTTCTGCACCCTCTCAAGATATGCCCTATCTGTCCACACACCCAGCACTGGGGTGGCTCTCTCGCCTGCCCTTGGAACCCCCCAAAAAATCCCCCTGGGCCCTGCTGCGTCTGTTGCCCATATCATAGAACCCCCCCCGGCCATCCCCCTGTGGTTCTGCTGCATCGGATGCCCATACCCGCGTCTCCTAGGTGGCCCCCTGCTTCCTCAGGAACCCACACTGTGCATTTCCCCACCACATGACTCCTCCTCCCACGGCTGGTGGTTTGTACTCTGTCTGTGGTGCCCCATGTCCTCCCGTGCTCGTTAATACTGCCCCTTCCATGGCATATTTAGATAGCTTCTTCTGTACTAACTTTGCTTCCTCTTGCTTTCTTTCCTCGTGCTTTTTCCTTGTGGTCTCTTGGATTAGCCTACAAAGTGTACTATCATAAGCTGTATTTCTGACTAAGACTTTGCCTCCATCCCCCAATTTCTTGAGTTGCCTTTGCACCTGCTCTTGCAACCCATGGCATAATAAGTGTTAGAATAATCCTACTGTTTTGTCCCACGGTTCTCGCGTTTTACGGTGCCAAAGCTCTTGAATCGTCTGAATGTAGTGTAAGGGGTCTTCATCTTCCCCCATTTTGCATGTCATAATCACATTGATGTCTGACGTGTCTGAGTACTGTGTCCTTAGAGCTTGCCACACGGCCCTTCGGCAATTTTCAAATGTGTCCTGGGTGGTTACTCCTGGGTACCCCACCCTTTTCCATAAGTCATCAGCGGCTTCCCAGAAGATTGCCAGTAGTAGAGCCTGCATGTTCCCCACTGCTAATTCATGTCCTGCTGTCACCCTCTCCATTTCATATTTCCATTTCCTCGCACCCAGAGTTAACAAGGGTAGCCTACACCTCAAGTTTTCCTTGTCTATGTGCTTCCAATGTATGTATTGAGGTCACCCCCTCCCTTTTCCAGTAAGGGCAACTGGGTGAACCCGATCTCCCCATTCACCCTTCATGTCAGCCTGATCTGCCTATCAGGCCTCTTGGCGTCTTTAATGTCGGTACATGCCTTTACCGGCTTCCCCTTCTTTCGCCCTGGAAGGTCTCTAAGCATCTGCATGTATGGGATCAGGTCATCCATACTGTGTGATCCGTCTCTGGACCGTTGTGATTGATCGTCCTTGTCACCCCTAAATCCGCCTGTGTCTTTTCCTACTTCCCAGGATCATGCTTCTGTGTGCACTTTTTCCTGTCGACAGATGCTTTGGTCGCCCTCTTCCCTCGTCCCCACTTCCCTTTGCGTCCCTGTCTCAGTCTGTGTCCATATCACTGCCAAATCCATCCGTGAAGCTCAGCCTCATAGAGGTTGCGTCTTCATTGGGCTTCACTTCAAAGTCAATCAGGTCCCTGCTACCTCTTCTCCCAATAAACCCCATGTCTGTCCTGTGTGGTACTGCTGTCTGGCTCAGTTTGCCTACCGCCTCCCATTTTGTTGTCTCCTATGCCCATTTCCCACTTTGTCCTTATGCCTCTTATTGCACGCTCCTCCTCCTTGCGTTTGGGCGCTCTTATGAGTCACTCTATTTCCTTCTTTCTCCGTTCCCTCTTCACTAAAACCTGCTTTTCCTTCTCATGACCTCTCTATCATTTCGAGCCTTCTCCTCCTCCTCTCACAGCTCACATTCTTTCTTTTCTTCCCTTTGCTTGACCCTCCACGCTCTCGCCTCTCCTTTTCTTCCTTTTCCTTTCTTTCTACTTCTTCCATTATATCCGCCCAGTCTTGTGCTTGCTGCTCCCCTTGACACCCTCATTTCTTTAATCGCTCCTGCTAATTCTCCCGTTGCCTTCCCATCCAATTTCAGAAGTATCTGCCTTCCTACCCATTTGTTCAATGCTGCGCCTTCTAGCCCTCCTGGGTGCCTCTCAGAGCCTAGCTTCATGCTCCCTTTCCCCCGCCTCTGTCAAACCCCCTTCTGCCCCATCTACTTGGTGTATGGTGGAGGTTGAAATACTGGATTTGTATACCCTTCTGCTGCCTTTAGCTCCCGTATAGGGTATAATCCCTGCGCTTCTTCTGCTGCTCCTACTTTCTCGCTCTCAGGAGAAAGTGGGGGAGCAGAGGCCGAGGGCACTGCCCCGGTTTCTCTTGCTGGCTTAGCATCCATTGACCACTCGCCACTTCCCCCTCGTCCACCTGGAACATTCTCCAGAGCTCGGATATCTCCATATGATTGGCCAACTTCTTCCCCTTATAGGTGTCCTATATGTGTGTTTGTAATGGTTGGTGCAGATTTATGGAGAAACCACTGCATTGTGGCCATGGCTTAGTCAATTTACTCTCTGTGCTTTTCGTCCATTCTTAACAATTCTTCTCGAGCTTCTCTGGCTCCAAAACAACCTGTCAGGCGTGCTCCACACACCGCCTTTCTACAACTCTCTGCCTCCTCAGGCATACCCACCAATCTCGCGCACGCGACTTCCGCGCACCTCCACCGGCCAACATCCTCTGTCTGTCAATTTTAAGTTTCTGCACACCAGCTTCTAGAACAACTTGTGCTCTGAGTACTATGCACAGACCTGATGGGTGACGTCACCACTTCACTACACAAGGGAGTGCTAGAAATCACTTACAACACTCACACTGCTAATGTGCCATTACACAAACATTTACATAACCCCAACATGAACCCACAGCTGTCTTCCTGCCTCCTAAGAGGGGATACCAATATTTTTCGATTTCAATCTGCATCTACAGCAACGGCTTGCCTTGCAGATAAAACGCCTTCTCAAGTCTTTTTGTTTAATTTATTTTAATTGTCTTTTTATTAGCATTTTCAATACAACCAGAACAGTGGTGCCAATAGAGAGCTTATCCCCCAACTCCCCCCCCCCAATACAACATTTCTCATTGTACGATTACATTGGGCATCAACACCCAACTGCTATGCATACATTGTGTTATTCAGACTTGTGTGCATGTCCTGCGACTCCTGGCTCATGTCCGCTCCATCCGAGTACTGACAGAAGCTCTGTGGCATTGTGATCTCATCTGCACTTTCAGCATTTTGGGGACGATGTTAGATTGTCATCTGCATTTTTGGGGATGCTTGATCAGAAATTGTATGTAGGGGCCCCAATTTTTTCCAATGCCAGATTGAGCTTGATTCAGAGACCTATATCCCATTTCCATATTATTACAAAATAGGATGTCTGCTCTCCATTGTGCCACCTTGGGGGCTTGCCTTCCTCCCCATGCCATTGCCACCCTCCATTTAGCTAGGATCAGTCCTATTAGCTTCTGTGTGCTTTGGCTAATCGTTTTAATGTACCCCAGTAGCGCCATCAATGGACTCGGCTCTATATTCTTCCCCGTTATTCTACTGATTTTTCGAACACTTGAGCCCAGAACATCCGCGTGGGAGGGCTTTCCCACACCACGTGTACGAAGTCAGCTGAGGCATTCTCGCATTTGATGCATCTGCCTGAGGGATCAGGGAAGAAACCTTTAAATTGGGCAAGTGTGTAGTAAAATTGATGTAAATATTTTAAATTAGTTTAAATCTTGCGTTAGTAGCCCCTTTCCTTGTCCCTTCGCAACAATACTTCCACGTTTCCACAGAGATCTCATGCCCCAAAGTCAACTCCTACTTCTTCTGCGGAGAGGCTCTAGTCTACTCCCTTCCCCGAGGCTCATGGCATACAGCACCCAAGTGACTCTATTACCGTGATCACCTTAAAACATTTTTTCAGAATGGGGCCACTGTCAGTCTGTAATACATCTAGCGCAGATAACACCCATTTAGCTTTCAATTCTTCCAGTGTTAGAAATTACCCATTCGCGAAGAGATCCCTGTAGCAAGTTATTCCCAATCACTTCGTCAGGTCTACAAAACTTGCCTCTCTGGTGATGGGTAGCCCCGGTGTGAATACTATCAGTCATTTGCGGGAGTATAGGACCTCCCTTTTGGACATTTGCTCTAAGCGAGTCCACACCCTGCATGTAACTTCTACTATATTGCGTGTGTGGTGTGCCCTGCTAGGAACAGTGAGAAGAACAGACCACAGGAGCGATGGCGCCGCGATTGCCATCTCCACTTCCACATGTCTTCTGTCCCCCTGGGCCTCAAACTAACAGAGGAGAAATCCTGATTGTGCTACGTTGTAATATGTTTCAAATTCCGGCAGTGCGAGAACCCCCTTCATTTATGGGCACCACTATTTTGTCCCAGGAGACCCTAGTTTGTTTGCACGCCCATATGAACTGCAGTACTGCAGATTTTAATTCTCGAAAATATTCCCTGGGCACCTCTATTGGCGTGTTGAGAAAAACATATAGAAACCTGGGAAGCAGTGTTATTTTGATCCGGGAGATTCTACTGTATAAATTAAGAGGCAGGTTCACCCACATATCTATCGTTGTTTTGGCCTGAGCTAGTGCTCTCTGGTAGTTACTATCATATACCACGGTTGTATCCCTTGCTATATTGATCTCGAGAGAACAGTTCTGGGTCATGTGCCACTGGAACCCCACCCGTCCAGATATTGTTCCACGCTGTTGGTTAGTGGGAACAGAACTAATTTCAAGGTGTTCACCCTTAGCCCAAGAGATCCCCGAATCGCTGGACATCGTACATAATCGGGTCAATATTTCTTTTGGGATCGCTGACAAACAGCACCATGACATCTGTGTACAAAGAGATCACAACTTTATGGTTATACAGCTGAACTCCTCTCGGCAGGTTGATGTCTCTTATATTTTCTGCCAGTGGCTCTATTGCTAGAGCAATCAGCAGAGGGGAGAGAGGACACCCCTGCTGTGCACTCCTCCCCAGCGATATAGTCGATGCGAACTGTCCGTTTACATGCACCCTAGTAACAGGTTGTGTATATAGTAGCGACACCATATTTATAAAATGCTCCCAGAGTCCCAACCGTGGTAGCATGGTAAACAGGAATGGCCACTCCACTGAATCAAACACCTTGGTGAAATCTAACAGGGCCGCCACTTTCGGGGCCTCCTGTTGCACCGCTGAGATCAATCCAAACAATTCCCTTAACCCATAGGAAGTGGAGCGCCCTGGTATGAAACCTGACTTGTCCGCTCTCATCATTATTGGCATTAGGGGTGCCATCCGAGAGGCCAATATTTTGTTGTCGTCATTTAGTGGTTTATGCGGTTTGAGTAACACCACCACCACAGCCTCTCTGTAGGACTCAGATAATTGCTCATCTCTCAGGCTCTGTTGATAAATGTTTAATAGGTATGGGCCAAGCTTATCGGCATAATGTTTATAAAAAGCGTCCGTAAACCAGTCAGGGCATGAGGACTTCCCAGATGGGAGCCTCCTCGATACTTAACCATACGAACACCTTCCGCAATCTAGGCCAGCTCCCTTTGCTAAACCTGTTATGAGCATCATCCAAGACCCGAGCTAAAACACCCAATACACAGTGAACCCAATATTCACATAGCTTCTGTCTTCCGTGCCCTTAAGTCAATAGTCTAGGTTATTCACCAGAACCTTTTCCCTTAAGACTGAAAATGCCCTAACCTCAAAAATGACATCTACCTCCACTCCTTTCCCTACTTTGCTTTACAATATTCGACACTACTAGACAATACTCGACAATACTTTAAAGATACTCAACCATACTCATTACCACCCTCACACCCCACCATTACTTTTCCACTCGACTTAGTTGCTGTGTGGCTGAGTCAATTCTTACACTCAGCGATCCACTGCCGCTTACAGCTCCCGGCTCCCCCAAAGCGGCCACGCCACCCTTCCGGCCTGCTGGACTCTTCACGGACCGCGGGTAGGGTATTTAAAAGCTGGCTCCTGATGGCCTTTGCATGGGATTGCACACCCTGTCTGGCTCATTTTCTAAGAGGCGCCCTGCGTCCTCCAGACGCTGCAGCCGAAGAGGCGGCTTTATGCCGAATGGGCATAGTAATCTAACCCTCTGCTATCAACTTGTTGGTGGGGTCTGGTATGCCAGAGGTCTCGGGGTTACAACGAGCTCACCCATTCAGCTCCCAAGGGCCCAACAACCCTTTCCCAGAACAAACGGAGGACTCAGCCAAGGGCAAGTTAGACTGTATATTACAGAAAACCGACATGGGTCATACAGGACATTCAAAAATGTCCAGAGTCATCGCTCCCAAACCCGCGTCAACCCTTTTTGATACAAAATGTCATCACAACATGGGCCCTCCCCGAAAAAACCTATCACACTTTTTGGTTGGGTGCTTGGAGTGGTTTACAGTATGGATTGCCCATGTAGATTTTAGTCTATTGGCCCTTTCATGTTAGGTGGCCGGCCTGCCACTTCCCCAAGAAAAGATCTATTACATTGGTGCAGGGTCGCAGGAGTACCATTGGCCCTTGTCCCCTGCCAGCCACACCTGGATTTCAATCCCCTGATTGGCTGGAACTGGTCTCCCCAGGCCTGGGACCCAGCTCTGTTCTCAGAGTTCTGTGCACCTCTTCAAGGTGCTGTGAATGACTATGTGTTCCCAATATATCTGTTAGCAACACCACTTTTGCCTGTGAGAGTGCTCACCACGTTGCAACATTGTTAACTTGTTCATTTTGCACTTCATGTCTGTTGCTGAGAATTGTTAGTCTTCCCACCACGGGTGAATGACCATTGTCTAGCTCGGCCGCCTCACATGGTTTAGGACCACAAAATCGAGCTCTTCTGGTCTGCAATTATGAGGATTTATTCTGTTTTTCTGCAGATGGCCCCTTGTCATTTTAGGTTTGTAATGTGCTGCTTGTTTCTGACCTTGGCTGTGAGCCCTGGCCTTCCTGCTCTGTGCAGCTTGGTGCTGCTCTCCCTCGTCTCTTGTACTGCAGCTTGTGGCCTTATGTGATTTTTGTTATACTTATACTATGAATTCTGTACATCTACATCGTACTATGTTTCCTATAGGTTAGTTGTATTTGGCCCTGCCAGGCTCCTTACATGATCCTGCAGTTCCATAGGGTTAGTTGAAATAAGCATCTGCAAGCTTGCTCTGCATCTCTTTGTTGCCTTGCATTCAGTGTTTCTGCACTTGGCTAATAAAAAAAAAGATCTTTGGACAGTATGTATATCTATCTGTCCTCTACAGAACTGTGTAAGCAGGTCTTTATGTATATGAGTGTGTGTTTGCGTATAGTTGTGCATGGTTGCAATTGTACCTCATGACTAACGTGGCTATGACGTGGTGTCACTAATGATGTCAGCACACTGGTTTCTCGGCATTAGTCAACGTCATCCATCGAGGCATTTGGGTCCATGAACTCTGTTGCAGCACCTGTATCCATAAAGACTTTCACTGTATAAGGTTTGAATGGCTGTCTGAGAGAATATCTCTCTGCATACATGTCAGTCACTGGTGCTCCTGGGGGCTGTCTGAATAGTGAGTGACTTCGTGCATTTCTGACTCTTTGGACTGTCATGTTCATGGGTGCAAGGGGGGGCATTGCAGGGACCCTCTCTTCACAACGGTCCAATGATATCCATCCCAAATCGGAAGAAAGGGACTTCTCTTATTGGTAAGGGATTCCGAGGGGGAAGGTAAGGGAATATGTGCACTGGTTTTCTGGCATATTTCCCATGTCTGAATGAAGTTCTTTACGTCAGCATGGATACCTGGCCAGTAGAACTTCTCACTGATGTGAGCTTGTGTCTTAGATTGTCCTAAATGTCCCCCTGTCAAATGGGAATGTGCAATCTCTAGTACAATCTTCCAATGGGGTTCGGGGATTACTAACTGAGTTTTACTTAAGCCTTCTATGGAGGTTTACTTTCTATACAGTAATCCCTGTTTTAGGAGGAAAAAAGGGCTTCCCTTCTGCAATCCTTCCCGTTCAGGAATCACCTGTAACAAAGCCTCTGAGTGCTGGATAATTTCGCTGGGCGAAGGCGTGATTGGGAAGGATGGTAGGTTCTTCTTCCCTCTTGGCCTCAGTGGTAGATGGTTCATCGTCTTCACCAAAGCCTAAGTTACCTCTCTCTGTTTCTTCTGGTTCACTTTCTTCAAAACAGGAAAATAGAGCCCTTACAAGAATTCCCTGTACAGTTTTGATCCCACAATGTACTTCAAATTGAGCTTGGCATGTTTCTGTAGGAGAACCTTTATGTCTGCCGGAAGTCAGGATCTATTACGTCAGCTAGGACATCCAGACCGAACTTCCCAGCCAGGACAGATTTTGGGGCCAATCTTATATAACACCCCGCTGGTGGTATTAGGGCCAAGTCCGTGGGAATCATCCCTCTTTTCCCTGGAGGGATAGTATTTTCTCTGCTACTACAGATATCAAAGTCTATGGATTCTTTCATGGAGATAGAGGGATCCAAGGCTCTATGACTACGTTTCTGGAATTTCAGGTTCCCCCAATTTGTCTCAATTGAGTCACACACCACACCTGACACCACATGTAAGGAAGCCGTGGAATCAAACAGTAAGACAGACACAGATGACCACAGTTCAAGGGGGTTTATTGAACTTCAATTGGGTTTGAAAAACGCCTATCTAATCCTAAATCTAGAGATGGGAGCAAGCTAAGACCATCACATAAAAATAACGCAGGCCTAATGGTGTCTTGTTAAAATAAAATGGCCTATACTAATAAATCTATTGCCAATCCTTACTACTAAATACAAATGGCGTGGGAAACAATGTTACACAAAAGAAAAGTGTTCAAGAAATATGTCAGGATAGTCGAGCTGTTAGCTTCCCTTCCCCACGATTTCAGCACGGGACAAGGCGGCACACTCGAGCTTAGCACAAACTCTGGCTTTCCTAGAATGAGATGCAGTTGAAAATCTCCGTATCAGGGCCTTCTGTGCCAAAGACTCTTAGCCATTCAAAGTCTCTTATTTCAGAGGGCCTGATGCAAAAAAACAAACATTCATAGTTCCTTTCCCTTCGGGATTCTCATACGTACAACTTCTCTGGTGATTCACTGTTCACCCCGGGTCCTCTTCTGCTGGGCTCAGACCCACTTTAACACAAAACCTTCACTCAGTCTCCCTCCGCCGGGCTCAGACTAAATCCATCTAATTTTCCACTCTTTCTTTACTGTATCAAAATCGTAGTCTTTCGACTGTGCGCAGGATTTTGCTCGACACGTCACAGGACCAGTTTGATTCACAATTCTTGTTCTCTTCTTAATACAGCTCTTTAACTTTCACTTCTACCACTTCTCAGCTGAATATCTTACAGAGGCCTTCGATTGATCACCCACGTGGTGCCGGACCACTTTGTCAAAGGTATCAAATGTTGCTTTTCAAAGTTCAAACAGTCATCAGCAGTTCAACTTTATTTGCATCTGTCGGTGATACAAAATACAAGGGGAGAGAGTTTGTCAATCTCTCCCGAACCACAGAAGCCGAATGAAGTCGACCCTCCACCCGTGGTTGGCACAAATACCTGATAGGATAAAACAGGACACCACATGGCAGCCAATGGGGGGGAGAGGAGTTAGGGAGAAGTTGTGGATAGGGTAGGGGATTTTAGGAACACCGGAGAGAGGGTGAGGGAACACCTAATTTGGATAGTACGAGGGGAAGCAACAGGGAAAAAGCCCTACCTATCTTAACACTCTGTACTTGTAACATGCATACCTATCTAGCATAGCCTACTGTGCCTGAAACACCTTAATACGTGTACTGAAAAACACAGCACCTGCCCAGAATCCTTTCCGGATATATCTACACCTTAATACATGTACTTATGATTCATGAATATTCAGACTCACATATATGGTACTCTGCATCCATCTACACAGTTGGACATGATCAACAAAACACATGGCCCTAAGGGCACCTAGAAGCAATGAGCACCAACATAACATGCAACGCTGGTCTTGTAAACATGGAATGAAACAACACATCCCTTTTGCATACGTGGTTTTCACCAAGCTCTAGTACAGTCCTGAATGAAAGAGTGGATAACCTTTAACCCACACAGAATGCTGAACTTGTGAAGTGACTTGCATCATAATCATGATAATCTAGTTTTGAGAATATTAGTAAACAGCCCTAAAGCCTTTTTCACCATTTATCATAAGTCCTGGAGACTCACAAGCCGTCCCGGACGCAGCAGTGACACGCCCTTAGCTGGCAGCAACTCCTCAAATCCGCCCTCCGCCGCTCCAATGATTTCCAGCCCTTCCCCATAATTATCTCATGCCCGGGAGGCCCGGGAGCCATCCCAGACGCAGAAGTTACAGCAAATCACTTTCCGCTCGCCGCTGCCGATAGTTCGTGCCCCTTCCTGGAGAAATCACAGGCAGCCGCTCACGCCGTAGTCTTTCATCGCCCGTTCCTGCCCGAACACAAAATAAGCCACACCTGCCATGCACCGTTGACCCAATTTAAGCTGTTGTTAATCCTTCACAGCTGGTCAACCAGGCGCGCGGCTTGCAACTACAATCTTTCCCAAGTGCTGCTGGGAATTGTAGTTGATTTTCATATTCCATGTTTTTACGGTCCTATACACACTCCTTTCTTGCACCAGCCCTTTTTCCTGACAGCGCCTTGTCCAACAATGTTTATTCCAGCGCTCACCATACAATGTTGCTGCTTGCAACCTTGACTTCAACACAGACCAGTCTTGTATTGGTCTCTCCCAACTCACCGGCTGTGTTGATTACACTGACATTGCTTTGTTTTTGGAGCCAAGGATGGTACCACGGAGGCTGCTGCTTCTCCCTGCCTCGATTACTGACACAGGAGGGCCCTGGGTATCTCCGACACACAATACAGGATTCTTCAGCCTGGTTTCTTGAAATTACCGAACAAGTGGTCCTGGGAGTCAAACATAGTCTCCCTACGGGGAAAGGCCCCAGGACCAGAGGGCTTCTCGTCCCAGTTTTACAAATATTTTGTGCCTATGGTGGTCCCCCAACTGGCCAGGTTGAGATCGGCAGTTTTGGGCACCATGGCAGAATCCATGACCCCGCTCATATTAAAACCAATGAAGGATGGGTCAGATCACTCAGCGTACAGGCCAATAGCACTTATGAATGTTGATGCTAAAATTTACGGTAAGGTCCTGGCTTGCAGGCTGACCAAAGTCCCCACCCAAACTGATAGAGCAGGATCAAACCAGTTTTATTGTGGGGCGCGGTCACACAATATTCACAGAGTGGTGGACGTAATAGTGGGCAAAAGGGAAATCCCTGAGTGCTTTGTGCTGCTCTCCCTCGACGCCTGTAAAGAATTAAATAGCATGGATTGGGCATACATGAAAGGGGTCCTGGCACACAGCAACTTTGGCCCAAACTTTGTTTGTCTTGTAATGGCCAACTATAAAGCCCCTTGGACAAGAATTAATGTCAATGGTCAGCTCTCCTGGTACATTGAAGCAGGAAGAGGTACGAAGCAAGGCTCCCCGCTCTCGCCTCTTATCTTTGCCCTGCCAATGGAGCCATTGGCTCAGCACATCCGGTACAACCTGCTGATTCCTGGGGTGACTCTGTGGGGAGGCATGCACAAGCTGGCACTCTATACTGACTATGTGCTGTCCTCCCTCACTGATACCCTGTGATCCCTGCCTGAATTAACAAAAGCCCTTGACGAATTTGATGAGATATACGGCTTTCGGATTAACAGAGATAAATCCCTGGGCCTGAATGTTTTTTGAAAAACCAGGAAATTCTGCATAGGCTCGAACAGGATTCTGGCTATCGTTGGGTGCCTACTGAGTTGCCATATTTGGGTGTCACAATTACTGCTGACTTTGCCTTGCTGGTGGGTGCCAATCTTCTGTTCTTTATAAAAGATGCCTGAGACCAATTGTCCAGTTGGGCCTACCAAGAAATATCATGCGTGGGCCAAATCATAGCTGAAAAGATGACCCTACTCCCGAAGCTCTTATGCGTGTTTCAGGGGCTGCCTCGAAAAGTGCGGGCGAGAGAACTGGAATGGCTGCAAAAGGACATCGCTAAATTTATTTGGGGGGGGGGGCAAACACCCGAGGGTCCCAGAGAGAATACTATTAAAAGCCACATTTGCAGGGGGGCTCGGGGTCCTGTCCGTGGGGAATTATCTTCTGGTGGCTCAAATAGCCCTGGCTCTGAAATGGGCACCAGAGAAGCGGCCATCTCGCTGGAGGGCTATAGAGAATGCAGGCTTATCATCCCCATTACACAAGTTCCTGTTCCTTTCAGTGGAGGCTAGGGAGCGGGGTGCGAGGTCTTGCCAGCCACTGCGGTCTCCCTGGGACACTGGGAGAAGGCGCGTCAGCTCCCTGGAATACTTAAAGGGTCGAGCCCTCTCACACCTGTTTCACGCAACTCAGACTTCTCTCCCGGTATGGCTGGGGGGGGTGGGGGGGCTTTGCAGCCTGGGAAAGAGACCCCCTGCAAAGACTTTGGGATCTATTTCACGACGGGGAACCCCTCACCTTTCCAGATTGCAAGGCCAAATTCAAGTTGCTGGAAACCGAACGGCTTCGCTATATCCAATTTAGACACTGGATCACTAACCTGATGACCAAGAGAATGGCTACCAGAGAACCCAAAGGGATTGACCTCTCTGCCTTAGAGGGGAGGGGCTGTGGGAGGGTGTCCCATCTATATAAGCTTCTAGGGAGCTCGGAGGGGAAGTAAACTCCCTTATATGACGAAGTGGAAACAAGAACTGGGGCGAGAAATCCCAGAAAACCCATGGGCTAAGATCTGGCGGGAAAAACACACGCTAGCTCAAGGTGCACACAGGCAAAAGAGGGGGCACTAAAACTCTGCTATAGGTGGTACCTCACGCCAGCGAAACTCCATCACATTCCCCCAGAGCTGCTGGACCGGTGCTGGCATGGGTGTGGAGAGGTGGGTAGCATGCTACACATGTAGTGGTCCTGCCCCATTATGGCTATATTCTGGAAGGAGGTTCCAGCGCAATTAAAGACATAACTGGAGCCCAACTCCCTTATGACCCCCTGGTGGGACTGCTTGATGATGTTTCGTAGGGCGGCTCGTACCCGTACACGGGTTCCCAGGCCTTCCTGATAACTCAATTGCTTCTCGAAGATCACTGGGGCCTGATTTTGGGAAACCCGGGAGGGTCCCCACCCCTGGCTTACTGGTGGACTAAGATTTGGGAGATGTTGGCCATGGAGAGGATTACGGCGCTTGTGACAAACACTATTTCCAAATACATGCAGACCTGGTCCCCATTCCTTGAACAAGTTAAGGACCGGGAGGCCCACTTATTCAGACTCTGCAATATGCAAAACCTGAACCTTATGTGATCAGTGATTGGTGGGACGCCTAATGGGAGGGGGTCGGGATGCAGGGTGTCAGGAGGAGGGAAGCACCAAAACACTATGGGGACAGAAAGTGCAACACAAGACATATTTGATCTCTGAAATGCTATGGGACACGAGACATGCTGTTGCCCTGTTGGGAGCAGGCGACTGGAGTTCAAGAGTCCGAAGCCCTACATCGCCTTCTGTACATCTGCTGTTTTTTCTTAGGGTGGGTCGGCCTGTGGGGTTGGCTTCAGAGAAAAGTGCCACTAGACCATTCACTGTTGCACTTATTATGTTACCTTGTCTTGTCATGTGACCAAAAATTAAATAAAGGTTATAAAAACTTTCTGTGAACCTACCACATTGAGGACAGTTTCATTAGAATTAGAAACAAGAACAGTTCACTCTTGGTTACCATTTAGTAATACTGCTTAATAGTGTAGATACGTCTATTTGCCCCAAGAGGGGTGATAGCTCATTGGTTGACTGAGATTTGTATTGAGTTTGTCAGACAAGCACTTCATATAATTTTCATCACTCAGCTGAAGTGCGTACTGCATTGTACTTTTGAGTTATCCTTTAATAGGCATTCAGCTGAGCATTTGTTCACTATTAGTGACACGCTTGACAAATTGAAACATTAGTAATTAATATATGTAGATGACGCAAACACATTTAAAAGACCGTAAATTTAAGCAACTTGTATATCTGGCTCCTCAGTGCACGATTTATTTTCAGAAGTGAGCATTTATTTATTTATTTCATTTGTTATACGTGCCCAGGACCCGGAGGTATCACGTTATTATTCAAACCCAGCCCCACCTTTTGTGCCTGAAATTGTGTTTTTTCTTTAGGCATCCTGACCGTTTACTTCAGTGCTGCGTAATCTGCAGATGTTAGGTCATAGGAGGGTAAAACTCAAACATTTTGCAGAAGCAGACCCTCGTAAAGCCAATGTACTCAGACGAAAGGCGCGCATTACATCATGCAGGATTGGCACTTTAGTAAAGCAATGACCTTGTCAATCAGCCTGCCTGCTCGCAGGTTTCTTAAAATTGTTGCAACCTCAAGGGTTTGGTGTTTTATTGCGGCCAAAACCTCGAGTCGAGTGTCCGTTGAAATATGTGTCAATGTGTCAATAATAGCTTGATATCAATAACTCAATATTGCTCAGGATAGTTGCTTCAGCAAGTGACTATGATCCTGCTGAGGAGCGCTGTTGGGACTATTCTGCATTGACAATACCTAATAAGGGTGAAACCAGGTATGTAGTTGTCCTGACAGCCTTGCAAAATGTCTGTCTTGGGTTGATTAATCTATGTATAAAGTAGCACTGCCCTTTAAGACAAAGACAAATTCCTGGTGAAAAAGATTTGCATTTGGGCAAATTTGCATACCCACTATGCATTCCTGACGTGGCTCAGAACTGGAGGTGAACTTCCAGTGATGGCTACTAGATGGCATAGTGGAATGTGTGACTTGGCTGAAATGAACTTTTCTACTTTCACATTTCTGGTGAAAGATTAATATTTTTTTCTTTTAAACACACCATACCTTTCTTGATGTTTTGAAAACATCCCCCAATGCTCCAACCACAAGGATAACGTCAAAGAGCATGCAACGACCCACCAGCTGCTGAGAGTGGTGGACACCATCAGCCACGGATTCAACATCAAGTCCACGGGAATCTTCTTGGATGTCGCCAAAATGTTCGCCGAGTCTGGCACAAGGGACTGTTGCACAATATGATCGGCCTGGGATTTCCGAACTGCCTGGTGAAGACGATTTCAAGCTACCTGGGAGACTGTACCTTCCACGTCGCCATGCAGTCTGCAATGTCCTCATCATATCCCATCTGAGCAGGCGTGCCACATGGATCGAACCTCGGACCCTTTATGTTCAACATCTTCACCAACGACATCCGAACAGATCTCCACAAGACCGACCTGGTACTGTATGCAGACGCTGTTGTAGTCATCTCCCAGTCATTCAGCGAAAAGGAAGTGGCGAAGAATCTGCAAGCTTCATTGGATGTGGTACAGCGATTGGCGGATAGAACTCAACACCAGCAAGACAACCGCCACACTGTTTGCCAGAAAGAAGATCAAGGAGCACCCCCCACATCAGCCTCATCGTGAGACCATCATGGTGAAAGCAGCAGTCGCTACTTCAGTGTGACCCTGGACAGCAAACTCAATTGGGGAAGCCATATCAAGAATGCTCAGCAGAAGGCAACAGAAAAGAGTGCTGTGTCCACTCCTGAAGGCCAAGTCCATGCCCCTCTGGACAAAGATAAACATCTACTGGCGATCATCAGACCTACCCTGAGGTATGCCTACCCAGCATGGATGACCTGCCATAAGCGAAACCTGAAGACTTCAGATAGTCCAGGACAAGGCCCTTCGGATATCGTCTGGAGCTCCAATCTTCACTTTGATTGCTGACCTTCACAGAGAACTGGACATCGAGATGTTGGACTAACATCTAGCGATGCTGAGTAAGAACTTCTGCCAAGGACTAGATCAGAACCCTCTGATCAGAAGACTCACTGCCACCACTGCAAACCCTTTCGACTGCTACCCGCAGCCCATCACGGTGAAGAACCTGTGAAACTAGCCCTAATGTGACAAGTCCACACAGACCAAGAAGAATCCTAACCCACAACTACATACTCAACCTGAGAAGATGGGAGTAATGTGGTTCAAGTCTCGGTATCGAAAAATCACAGCTGATGGATAAAATCTCTCAGCAAGAAGAAGACAGAGAAGGTGAACGTCAACTCTCCAAATGGAAATTGCCCGCTCCGGCACTTGAGGTGCCATCCCAAGAAGAAGACGACTTAGCATTATACTGCACTGATGATCCATCCCTAATAAGGGTGGACCAGGTATGCAGGTGTCCTGACAGTCTTGCAAAATGTCTGTCTTGACTAAGTATAAAGTAGCACTGCCCTCTAAGACAAAGACTATTTCCTGGAGAAAAAGATGTGCATTTGGGCTAATTTGCATCGCCACAATGCCAATGCCTTGCCGATATGACTCAGAACTGGAGGTGGCTACTGGGTGGCATGGAGGAACCAGTGACTTGGCTCAAATGGACTAAATACATATTGTATATATATGTATAGAAGTAGGAGACTGATACACGGGTTACATGCCTTTGACTTTATTAGTGAGCAAATGAAAGAATAAACGCTAACTGACGCTAGTTTTAAGAGTGATTTTCCTGCCTCAACTAAATACTAAGGGGGTCTGTCAGGATGGCCGTCTGAAGCAAAAGAGTCCACTGTCCTGTGTTTAAACCTATTTCTGACCCTTACACTATAAGCTAAACGGAGGAAAAAAGGGGTAGTCTTCTTGGTCCAGAAGAACGACTCCCTTCCTCTGGACAACAGCCCAAAGTACACTTGTGGATGATGCAAATGAAGTGTTCTTCTCAAAGGGGTACACATCAAAAGTCTCAAAAGGTTCCTTGAATTGGGGTTCCAGCAAGGCACATACAAAGGAAGTTGTGTATCTTCCCAGTGTTAGGGGGATGACTCCCTCCCCCAAAACTTCGTCATTTTTCTCATTGGTTTTCCCAATGCCAGGACAAGTGTCTTCCTTGGCCTGGCAGTGTAATTCACAATGCCAAAAGAGTAACTTCCTTCTCTTGATTCTCTCACAATGTTCATCAACACCATGGGGAGTGCATCCCTTCCTCTGGCCTTTTTCAGGCTCTTCACAATGCCAAGAGAATGACTTCCTTCTCTTGGCTTCTTTCAAAATGTCCATCCACACCAGGGGGAATGCCTCCCTTCCTCTGGCCTTTCTCATGCTCTTCACAATGCCAAGAGAATGACTCCCTTCCTTCGCTTGGCTCCTTTCACAATGTCCATCCGCGCCAGGGAGAATGCCTCCCTTCCCCTGGCCTTTCTCACAATGCTCACTGTGTTCTGTGAAGAATCCTACAGATCCCTCACTAAAACCCTGTCTAAAGTCCCCTTCCAGTGGCCCAGGAAAGGCAGACCCTTCCTAATCCTGACCTTGGGAGTGGTGTACTGTGGGAGGATCACCTGGGAGGAGAAAGGGCCCAGGGTGGTGAGGGGATCCCTTGGGATGAGATGCAGTATTTGTCCCCAGAAAGGAGGTGCCTTACTGGGTTGCCATTGTTTTATAATATCTCTAGTCTACATATAAGATCTGTGACTCGGGTCACAAACTCTGTTAAATCAGAGCAAGCCTTGTCAACAGAAAGAGGCTTTAAGAATCAATACCCCCCTTACTTCCTAAAGTATAATATACAATAATCTAGTGAACATGCTTTAAACCAAATGTCTTTCTGAGTAAGAACTAATCCTGACAGTCCATCTATTAATAATTGGAAGGGAAGTAGATCTGCCCTTGAAATTAGCTCAATTGCAGAAGTTGAAAAAGCTAACTTTGTTGAAGGGGACTACAAGTCCCATAATCCTAGAAAAACTGTGACAAGGAATAGGGCTGAAGAGGCATTCAGCTGTAGCAGTCAGGCAATCAAGCCTAACAGCCCACACCTGAAGGCACCTGGGAGGCATAAAAGGCCCCCTCAGGTGCAGGCAATTAGAAGTAGTGGAAGGAGCTGGAACTGTGACTGGAACGCATAATGCGGCAGTAGTAACAGAAGGAAGAAAGCACAAAGCTGGCAAACTAAGCAAAAGTGGGAGAATAAGAGGGACCCAGAATGTGGAGACAGCAGATTTCACCTGCTTGTTCTGTGAGGGTAGTTCCCCCAAACTCTGTAGTGCAGAGGCTGTACAGCAGAGGACATGCAGGAGAGGGGCCTTTTCACATGTGAGCCCGATTACTGTGGTTGCCAAGCTGCGGACGTGCAGGAGACCGACCGAGGCAAGTAATTATTATCAAGCCATGGGTTCTGGAAGAGAAAAGAGCTCCCAAAATGCTTTGCCGGACCAGAAACACCTTTTCAGGAGAAGGGTGTGGGTCTCCAGCGAGCCAGTAGCAGTCGAGGTTGTGGCAGAAGTCAGGAAAGCAGTGCGTCCCACAGAGCAAATGTCTAATAAGCCAATGAGTGAAGCAAGGAACACATTGCGCAAGCATTTCAGGCAACAGTATCCAGCTGCCAGTTAACTTGCATAAGACTTTTTAAATGAGTTGAAGTTGTTAGTTGTATCTAAAATACTGTGAACAATGGAAATGCAGCTCTCTCGTACAACGTTAAAAGTCTTTTACTCGCATGAGAAGCCAACCTTACTCAAATCCATTGTTCCCCTATTCAAAGATCGTAATCGCTTGCAGAAGTGACTGTGTATCCCTAATTAAGGAGAGGGAAAGTGTGAGAACTATTATCGAATCCCTAACTTTGACAATACAAGAGTTATAATCTTTACTTGTGAAAACTACAACAGAGAATTGTTGCGTGTGCCTTGTTGTGATTCTCAAAGAAGGCCTGAGTTCTACCCTTTACTTTCATATGGGAATACAATTAAATACCAATCTTTAAACTCTGAAAACTGTATCAATAAGTTGTTGCGTGTGCCTAATTCTGAATTTCAAAGAAAGACTGAATTCTACGTTTTATTCTAACATGGCATACCTTTCATTTAAAGAAGTTAAAGAGTAGAACAATTGAAGAAGACATGCATTGTCCAAGCCAAGAGTCACCCCATTTTCTCACTGAAACCAACCTTTCCAAGAGTTGAGAAGAAATATTACTGTACTGTGAAGTTGATAGCAGTTATTTGGGCTAAGATACAAGTGTGCAAGTATTACCTGAAGCTAAGAGAGTGACACCAAGGCTTCTGGGTAGTTGGGCTAATAGCTGGTAGAAAGCTGCAGATAACCAAAAGTTGGGGAATGGAGACTGGCTGTTTGTAAAGACTATTTTGAAGTTGATACAACCTGTCGTGTCAGAGGCTGTGAAAAACCAAAAGAACTCAAGCTCAAAGGCAAACCCATGTTATTATCGTGGCAGACAGACAAGAGAGTCAAAAAGTCTGCCCCTTTTAAAGAGAGTTATTCAGAGGAAGAGTGCCTTGTCTACTTAGTTGTTGAAGCACTTTGAAGTATATCTTGTCAAAGCTGTTTCAAAGTCCAAAAGTACTGAATCTGTGGCAGTAACCAAAGTGCTGACACTGTGGTAGTAGTCCAAAAGTCCAGACACTGTGGTGGTGTATCTGGTTATCAGTAGATGCAATATTGTAGTAGTCCAAACAAAGATGAGTACTGTGAGGTGAATGTTCTCGTAGTGAATGAAGTAGAAGTGAAGTTGTAATAGTTGAAGCAGCGGCACTAAAGAAGTCATCCTGACAAATATACCATTGTGAAGCCCAAAACTGTAACCAAGAGAATACCAACTGTTAACCAAGAAATGTGTATCACTGGTGGTTTTAGATATTGCATTTCTTTAGAACTGTGGCAAGTCTTCTTGAGGAAGGTGACAAAGCATCGTGGCTGGGATTACCATTGATGCTATTTGGACAATGTGGAAAGCTGATATTTCACCAAGAAGAAGAGATTTGCTAGTGGAACTTTGGTTAACAAATGTTTTCATTGACTTTGAACTATCAAGAACTGATTTAAGACATGTTTTTCTTTGGTTGATCACTAACAGACCTGATTTTGAATCCTGGGAAAGGGAAATCACCCAACGCATTAAAAGGTTATTCAGAGACTGTGTGAATGTTGTTCATGTGATGTTATATTGCCATATATTTTCTTTATGAGTTTGTTGCTTAGTGTGAGGGCCAGTGATCCTGTGTTATAGTGTGTTGCCTTAGCTTTGGTTTGGCTGGGAAATCCTCAGCAGAGTAGGGATAGTGAGGCATTTAACATAATTTCTTTAATAAAATGGCAAATGTTGGTAACTCAACAAACAGTTGTTTGGCTCGTATTACTAACCCCTCACAGTTCACAGTGTCCACAGCTCACCTTGTTCACTATCCTGCCAGGTAATGTCACGAATATAAGTTTAGAAGTTTATTGGGTGTGGGCCCCGACCCTTCTTAGCTCTTCACGATTACCAATACACATACCCGGTTCACTAACCTTCCTTGTATTCTCTTTGCCGGGTTCCAGACTCCTTTGTACTGGTTTTTCTCTTGAGCCCCAGACCTCTTGGCGTTTGTTTCTTTCCACCAGGTCCCAGACCTGTGCTTCCTCTGCTCTGTACTTGGGCAGACCCGGCCCAGCAACCCACCAGGTATTGTGACTGTAAGAAGCCCGGGGATGCTGTTCATTACTGGGTATGAGTCTCTGACCCACTGACTGTGGCTTCTCGGCTTTTTGTGGGTACCAGCAACCAGTCCGGCAGCCCAGATATCTGTGAGAGACTTGCCGGTGATTTCCAGTCAGTTGCAGTCTTCCGTTTCTTTTCGTCCGGTTCTCTCATGGCTTATCCCCTTGCTGCAGTGTCTCCACAGTGTTTCTTGTGCTCCGTCTTACAGTCCCTCGAGCTGCGCGTACCAACTCTCTTGCTCAGCTGGACACCCGCTTCTTCTGTGGCTCTGTTGTTCTATGCTTGGCAGAGCCTTCTGTGACGTCTCTACCTCCTGGTAAGTGTCCCGGTCTCTCTTTTGAATGCGCTCTGTCCAATCAGAGGTTGAAAAAGACTGGACCATTCACTCAGGTTTTCATTAGTGCTCTCTACGCTGCTGCACTTCTTCCTTGTCCCAGTATTGATCTTGAGGATTCCCAGTGAGTCAGTTGGTCCCTCCCTCATCTCAGTACATAAGGGATATAAGCCCACACTCTCCCTCATTCCAGTATTTTCGTACCTTACTGGTTTTAAGGCAGGAACACTAGGGATGGTGTTGTAGGGGGTTGGTGAAGAAGATGGGTTAATGTGGACCATGGGGATACAGCGTTCCACACAGGGTCGTCACTAATCCCATAGGGGGGTTCCCTCCCCATGAGATCGACCCACCGAGTACCATCCCACGGGGACTATCGGGTAGTGGCCTCACCTCCCTGGCCTCATGGGAATCGACTCCCCCTAAAGGAGAAGTGACGACACCGGGGATTCGTCACAATATATATACACACTGTGATGGCATCATGAAGCAAGACACAGACAACAAATTCAAAATAAATACTTTTATTAACTTAAATGTCAGGATGGAAAAAGGCCTAACTTGCCCTGTGCTACAGTGAGATTTCCCTACCTAAAGAAAACTAAGGAAGGTTCGAGTCAAAGAGTTCAACCTAAGAATCTGTGTCCAAAACCTATACTTGCCCTCCCAGCTAACTACATCTGTACAACGTGTAGGGATGTCAACAACCATGAAGCAAACAGTGTTTAAACACAAAGTTCTGAGCTTCTTCCAGCTCGCAGGTTCCTTTCAGCTCCCTACACCAAGTGTAAAACATTTCCAAAAAAAGTCTAAACATTACCTTCCTTGGATTTAAGATGGAATAATCTGAATCAGGACCTGGGGTTCCCTTCCCCAAGTCAAGAATCAGGGAACCCTTCCCCAAGATTTAAGTAACACAGTTCAAAAAGCAAGGTATCCTGGTCTTCTAAATTTAAAGTTCCAAAGTTCAAGTTTTCAAACATTAGTTCCTTTAGTTTGGAGCTTTCACACAAGAGGCCATCAATACTTCTTGTCAATGTTTTTAAGTTCCAGTGTAAATCAAGCTTCTGCAACGTTTGTTTGCATGTTCCATAAAGTCACATTCAATTTAGAACTAAGCATGCTGTGGTTTGTTTATTCTTTAAAGTTGTATTAATTTCAGCATTATAATATACAATGTTTCTTTGGACTTGAGGTTCTGTTCCCTTTCTGGGTCCCAAATGTCTTAATTCTGATTAACAAGGTTTTGATTCAGTTCGGTATTCAATAATTATGAGTTTTGCTTATGGCTCATTTGCACTTTATTTGTTGTTCAATAAGCGTTTGTTTCACATTAAGTGAATTGGCCAGTTGTCAGGGACCTTCGAAAACATGTTTTTTGACACACGCAACCATTCCGATACAAAGTATTCCCAGCTCTCCAGTAATTGACAATGAAGGAGTATAATAAAGTTCACACAGTCGCGCACCGGGTTTCCCATTCATTAGAAACTCACTGGTCACTTTCACAGTTCTTTTTGCAGCGCAGATCTGCTTTTAGTGTCAGGGGTCCAGCTCCTGCCCTTGAGACACCCCTGTGTTGGTCCTCTCTCACAGGGGAACAAGCACTTTGAGAACCAAGGAAAGGGGCCACCTTCCCACATGGCTCCCTTCACCGTGTTCAGCCAGCTCCAGGGTGTGCCAGCTTCCACACCACGCTTCTATGGACCGCCTCTCTCCCTAATCCCCAGCATCTCAGTGTCCTTCTCCAGCTGCTTGCATCAACCTCCTTGCTGCTTCTCCTGTATCTCTCTTTCCCACTGGGCTGGACTTCTTTTATACATATGCAGCCCCCTGACAGGCTGAAGGTGTAAATGTTCAATTAGCCCTGCCTGACCACAATAAAAGGGACATGCCTGACCTTCATAGCTCTTAGCAGGCATCTTCCTCGTCCTAGTACCACAGTGGTAAGCATGTATAGTCTTCATTGCTCTTAGTTGCCTCATCTTCGTTCCAGTAGTGTCAAGTGTCACTTGTGGAGAAATTAGGGGAACTGGTTTATAAGAGTCTATGAAGGTTGGGGAAGGGTTGGGCTGATTGTCAAAGGGAATAAGGGGGATACCATGTCTCGCCCAAGGGCACCCCACTCCCAGTCCTGAAGGACTCCACCCAGGTGATCCTCCCTCACTTCTCCGTCCCCAGAGTTGGGATCCAATAGCGATGGCCTTTCCCTGTCACCTGCGCGGAGGATCCAAGAAGTTTAGAAGTGAGAATACCCTCAGATTTTTCCCAACACACACACACCTGGTGTAAAAAAATGTAATCACCTGAGCAGAAAAAGCACCTTCTGGAGGAGGAGTTTCAAGGAGGGGAATAATATTACCCCGAACATCACTGCTCCCTCAGCTTCCAGAGAGTCTTGAGTCAGACTCTATAAGAAACACTGAGGGAAGGCATCAATCCCATCCAGAAATACTCGATCTGCTAGAGTGTATCCTGCTGCAATTTAAGGGCAAAAAGCCCAGAGATGGTAACTAGGAAGAACTGGGGGTCAGACCTTCAATTTCTAGACCCCTCCTACCTATGCAAGGGCATAAATGGGATTATGAGAGTCTGGGAGAGCCAAGCCTCTCAGACCCCCCAGATCCCAAAGGAAGGAACGCCTTCTTAAGGCATACATCATGATTGACCAGAGGCATGCTACTCTTTCAACGTATGCTGTGCCCGGCCTCTTGACTCCCAGCCCGTGGAATAAGAATATGGTAGCCGCAGATTCTTTGGCTGAAACTGTAGTGTTCCTCATAGAACTGGACTTCACATCTGAAGGGGAGCTGTCCTCACCAGAAAACGAGCAAAGGCCCCCCTAGCTGCAAAAGACAGTCAAGGGTAAGGAAAAGAAGCCCAATCAAAGGAGGCAGAGGAGGGGGGCCTGTTTGACCCTGATCTCATTTAACACCCGAGGTCCTCGGGATGGACTCCCTTGCCCAGGATGGAGGATTCCATTAGCGTCAGGCTGCGTAAGCCTTTCGACAAGGAGGTGAGGAAGCGTCTACGGGCGGACTGCCCCAGAACACAGGTGACAGGCAAGGTTCCAAAGATCTCAAACCTCGAACTGAAACTCCTCATCTTTGTGGCAAAGAATCAGAAACACCTGAAGAAGGGATTAGACAGATCCTGGCGCATTTGGGAGCACAGGTTGTTGAGCCTAGAAGGGCCTCTGGCAAATGTTATGGGCCTGACAAAGCAGACCAGAGACACAGGCGTAATGGTAGACCCTTCAGTGCTGGCAAACTGAGCACACAAAACTGTTTTCCTCCTAAGACATGTGAATTGCGATATCTCAACGTAGCGCAGGAATGGTCTACTGCTAAAATATAGACCAGAAGCTGGGTGACTTGGCATCCAACAGGACCATCGGCCAAGGGGCTACTTTTCAGAGAGGCATTTGCAAAGGAACTGGGAAAATGCATGGGCTTTCTGGATAACACACAGGCTTCCATTAGGAAGAGTTTCCCCATTAGAATATTTGGGGACACCGGTCAGGGTAGGGTGGTCATGTGGCCAGTCGTTTCCCGTATGGCAGAAGACCCCTAGAAGGAAGAGAGGCAACTCAATACTAGGACTACATGCAAACAGACGACTTCTTCTCAACCCGATGCAGAGGCAGCATAGGAAGGAGATGGAGAACAGCAAACCGGCAGCCCGCCATTACAGCCGGTGAGAAATCAGGACTACGCTTCCATAGGGGGTAGGACAGCGCTATTCTTAGAGAACCTGCAAGCTTGATTAGGCAATGTCTGGATGCTACAGTAAGTGCAGGGTTATTAGCTGGAATTCTAGGCAGAACTCGTCCAGCAGAGGAGGCATTCTCTGATAGTAATATTAGAGGAAGAAAACCAGCTGCTAGATCAAGAGGTATACGACCCCTGGAAAAAGGGAGTGATCACGCCAGCACACAAGACAGCTTCGTAAGCAATTCATTCTTAGTCCAAAGAAAACACAAAGTCAGGCTGGTAATAAAACTAAGAGAAATGAATGAGCGGATCAGCTACCGCCACTTCAAGTTGAAGGGGATTCACTTGCTGAGGGATATCCTAAGAGAAAGAGACTGGGTCGTCAGACTTTATCTGAATGGTGCTTATTTATTTATTTAATTAATTTATTTATTTCCATTTGTAAAGCGCACATCAGCCCGTAGGCATCACGGTGCAGTTTCAGAAATCTTTCTTAGTTGCGAGGGTAGTACAGAGAGATGGTGGTGCAGACATTTGAATACGAGGTACGATACAATGTATAGGTAAGTTTCAGATATAGTATAAAGTATGTCCCTTGGTTACATTGGAAAAGGGTCAGGTTAATAAACTCTTATGCAGGTTAGTTAAACAGTTTGGTTTTAAGAACTTTGCGGAAAATGGTGTAGGATGCTTCGTTTCTGGGAGCTGTAGGCAGGGCATTCCAGTGTTTGTGCACAAGGAGTTGGAAGCTGGCCCCTCCAGCTTTAGTTCTTTTGAAGGTGGGGACAAACATGTTTGTGTGATGTGAACGGATGAGTCTAGAGGAGGCAAGAGGGTTGATTTTTTCTGCTAGGTAGGAGGGGGCTGTGCGGGAGATGCATTTATGCGTGATGGCCATAGTTTTGAATAGGTGCATTCTTTAACTGGTAGCCAGTATGCATCCCTCCTAGCTTGCGAGATGTGTTCCCCTTTGGGGATGCTAAGGGCAGCTCCGAGGGCATTGTTCTTGGTAACTTGTAGCCTATGAACATTTTTGGTAGAGGTGCCCAGGAGTAAGGCATTACAATAGTAGAGTTTTGCCCTAACTGTGGCTCTAGCTATTGCTCATTGGTTAAGTAGGGTTTTACTGCATTAATGATTTTAGTGGTGAACGCTGAGGATGAGGCAATGGCACTCATCTGATGTGTCATGGATAAAGTTGAGTCAATAAAGACCCAAAGGGTTTTTGACTGCACGGGACACCTTAAAAGGTGTGTTATCAATGATGAACGGCTGGTATTGTGGGTCAAGTTTGTTAAGCAATTCTTTAGAGCCTACAAGGAGGGTCTCGGTTTTGTCCCCATTTAGACATAGTCCATTTGCTGACATCCAAGTCTGAATGGCAGCCTAAATGTTAAGGGAGGCCGCATCTTGTACATAGGAGCCGGTGAGCGGGAGTAGGACTTGGTGTCGTTGGCATAATTGGTGTAGGCTATGCTCCGATCATCCAAGTCCTTGAAGAGGGGAAGGGTGAAACTATTGTAGAGTGTGGGGGATGTGCATGAACCTTGCAGGACACCACAAAGTAAGGTGGTGGGAACTACGCGTGCCTGGTCTGAGAAGACCCTTATGAGTCTCCCCTTAAGAAAGGAGAAGATCCAGGCAGATGCTTCGGTGGAGAAGTGAGCAGCGTTCGTAAGGTGTTTGCACAGGCTGTCATGGTCTACGAGATCAAAGGCAGCCAACAAATTCAGTAAGAGGGAAAGTGCCAGTTGGCCTATGTCCACTAGGTGACTTAGCTGGATCTTGAGATCCAATAGGGCAGATTCAGTGCCGTGGCCAGGGCGAAGCCTGATTGCCTAAAATGTTGTTTGCTTCCAGAAATTGTTGAATTTGGGTGTGGGCAACCTTGTCTACATTTTTAGAAGGAATGGAACCGTGGTGATAGGTCGGTAATTGTTGGGAGATTCAGGGTCAAGATTAGGCTTTTTAGTCGTGGACGAACCCAGGCTTCTTTAAGTCATGAGGGTACTGTGTTAGTCTTGAACGATGCATTAATGAAGAATGTTAAGACTGGTACCAAGCTTACATGACATTCTCAGTAGAGTGGGATCACAGAAGGTACCTCCGGTTCATCTGGCAGGCGAATTTACATGTCGGCCATTAGGTCTGTTGTGTATTTGAGCCATGCTTGGGATTGAACGTGGTCTCAAAACGGGTATTCTTTAGGCACGATAGCATGTAAATAGTAAAATGCATTAAAAAAGAAAAGAAATATATATATATATCCTATATTATGAAGAGACTATCCCATGTGAACCAACTATCTTTCTATTGTTTATGCAAAATATTTATATATTTTTTCCCTCCCTTGCTATCTAACACACATGTCCTAGCATTTCTGTAAATGTCATGATGGTGCGGCATAACCGTTCGTTAATTTTGCCTTCACTGAAGTCCTGGATGTTAACAGCCCTAATCTTATTTGCACTTGCACATACATAGATGATTATTTAGTCTCGTTTAATTTAAAAACCTCAGGCTTAATTACAACCAGAATTAACTTGGGTAATCTGGACAACCTCCCATTGCCAATGTGCCATTGAGCGCTACACTAAATATATTCCTAAAGAATCACGCTATGCTTCATTAGAAGAGTGCTATGCTCCAAACTGGAGCCTCTAATACAGCGTTGGACACAGACAGCCACATGACCGCTCTGTAACAACAGAGAGGAGTTTGGCCGAGACAATCCCTCCACGTTTTATAAACACTGGCCTGAACAAATGAAAGTGATTGCACGCTTTGGGGACGGAATGCGTGGTGAGCACGAAGTGAATACTCCAGGACTTTCCTTAGTAAATCCATGTCTTTTTCTAGGATTGTATTCTGACATTGACACACTGGTGTTATAATGAACGGCACAAGTGTTTTTTACATTGCACACCGTGTGCCCTGGTTATTTTTGCTTATTGTTGAAATACTGATATGCCATTGTATTGAATTGACAATTTCAGTCTCAGTAATCACACACGTTTACATAAGTGGTTTGCTTCTATAACCACCCAGGTGCACCCCCTAAGAGGCAGCGCGCCGCCAATAGAAGTGCATGTTGTGAGATATATATATATAGATATGGGATACATTACTCACCGTAATCGTATTTCTGATGCTTGTATCTGCTTAGATTCACATGCTGTGCATAGGCCGACATCTAGTGGAAGCTGCGGAGTATTACAGTTTGTTTTTCGAAAATCGAAAATGGGCGTCGACACAGGGCGTGCCAGTAATACTATCCTACTGCATTGACACTCATTCCAAGACAGATACACAAGTGGGACAAGCGGTTCTAAGACATTTATTTGCTCATGACCCTTCTCACACCCCACCTCCTTCTTCAGGTACTGCTCGCTAATCTATGCACAGCATGTGATCTAAGCAGATTCCACAAGCCTCAGAAGGGATACATTACTCACCGTAATCGTATTTCTGATGCTTGTATCTGCTTAGATTCACATGCGACCCACCCTTCCTCCCCTCTGAGAGAAGGCGCATGGTTGCTTGTAGTCCTACCTTTCTACCTATCTGCTTGGATTATCTGTACTCACGCTACTCCTCATGCTACCTCATGTCAGGAAAAACACAATCTGGGGATCCTAGACGCGTGAGGGATCATGGGTACAGTGGACGTCACACTAGGGATAGTATTACTGGCACGCCCTGTGTCGACGCCCATTTTCGATTTTCGAAAAACAAACTGTAATACTCCGCAGCTTCCACTAGATGTCGGCCGCGGCTTATAACTTCGCTCCCCCTTGACGAATCCTCACCAAACTTTGCAAAAAAAGTATATGGCCCACTCTGAATTTTTCTGCAAAGTTTGGTGAGGATTCGTCCAGGGGGTGAAAGTTATAGGGGTGGTCCCAAAACTTTTGTTTTTTCCCATAGACATAATGGGAAAAAACTTTGCTCACGCCTACAGCCCAAACCGCTGGACGGATTTACACCAAATGTGCAGCAGGAGCAGCAGCGTGGTCCCGAAAGCGTGGTTTGCTTTATTTGGTGTAACTCCGTCCAGTAGTTTTTTAAAAAATGACAAAAATGTAAGTGAAGAAAATTAGTGATATCTGTGTTCGCTTCGCGGACACACTTCCCTGTTCGCTCCGCGGACAGGACAATGATTGGGCAAGCAGCTTGCGTGATGTCCGCGAACATCTGACGTGCTCTCTCATTGGATGCAGTGAAAGCGTTCAGTGCGTCTGGCTTCAGAGACGCCCGCCATCTTTGTTCCTCGCATGAGAGGCTTTGTCAGAAGGAGCGGGATCTGCCGCCTGCACAGTAAGTCCGCCCCCGCCCGTGTCTGTCTCCTGTACCTCCCACCCCAGCTCATGCCCCATGTGTCCTTCTTGTCCCCCCTCCACCCGCACTCATGCTCCGTTTCTCCCCTGTTCCTCCAGCCCCCCCGCTCACGCCATCGGCACACAATGGCCAGCGGAGGGCCGAGGAGCAGGATCTGCCGTCTGCACACGAACGCCGTGTGTCTCTCTCCCCCCCACCCCCGCTCGTGCCCCGTGTGTCTCTCCCCCTCCCGCCCACCCCCGCGTGTCTCTCGTCCCTCCCTCCCACCCCCGCTCATGCCCCGTGTGGCTCTCCCCCCACCCCCCGCGTCTCTCGGTCTCCCGCCCACCCCCGGGTCATGCCCCGTGTGTCTCTCTCCCCCCCACCCCCGCTCATGCCCCGTGTGTCTCTCTCCCTCCCCACACCCCCTGCTCATGCCCCATGTGTCTCTCCCCTCCCCCACCCCCCGCTCATGCCCCGTGTGTCTCTCCCTCTCCCCACCCCCGCTCATGCCCCGTGTCTGTCTCCTGTTGCCCCACACCCCCCGCTCATGCCCCGTGTCTGTCTCCTGTTCCCCCCACCCCCCGCTCATGCCCCGTATCTGTCTCCTCTTCCCCCCACCCCCGATCATGCCCCGTGTCTGTCTCCCGTTGCCCCCCAGCCCCGCTCATGCCCCGTGTCCGTCTCCTGTTCTCCCCACCCCCGACTCATGCCCCGTGTCTGTCTCCTGTTGCCCCCTACCCCCCACTCATGCCCCGTGTCGGTCTCCAGTTCCCCCCACCCACTCATGCCCCGTGTCTTTCTTGTTGCCCCCCAACCCCCGCTCATGCCCTTTGTCTGTCTCCTGTTCTCCCCACCCCCCGCTCATGCCCCGTGTCTGTTGTTCCCCCCACACCCCGCTCAAACCCCCTCTCCTGTTGCCCCCACCCCTGCTCATACCCCGTCTGTTGTTCCCCCACCCCCCGCTCATGCCCCGTGTCTATCTCCGGTTCTCCCCATCCACCCCCCTTGTCTCTCTCCTGTTGCCCTCCTACCCCCCACTCATGGCTCATGCCCCGTGTCTGTCTCCTGTTCCCCCCACCCGCTCATGCCCCGGGTCTCTCTCCTGTTCCCCCACCCACTCATGCCCCGTGTCTGTCTCATGTTCCCCCCACTCGCTCATGCCCCGTGTCTCTCTCCTGTTGCCCCCCACCCCCTGCTCATGCCCCGTGTCTCTCTCCTGTTGCCCCCGCCCCCCCACTCATGCCCCATGTCTCTTCTCCTGTTGCCCTCACCCGCTCATGCCCCGTGTCTGTCTGCTGTTGCCCCAACCCATGCCCCGTGTCTGTCAACTGTACCGCCGCTCATGCCCCGTGTCTCTCTCCTGTTGCCCCCCGCTCATGCCCCGTGTCTCTCTCCTGTTGACCCCCACCCCCTGCTCATGCCCCATGTCTGTCTCCTGTACCCCCCACCCCCCGCTCATACCCTGTGTCTCTCTCCTGTTGCCCCCCATCGCTGCTCATGCCCCATGTCTTCCTCTTGTCCCCCCTCCTATGATGCCCCTTGTTCACCTCTTGTTCCCCCCACCCCCTGCTCATGCCCCGTGTCTTCCTCCCGTCCCCCCCACTCCTCGCTGATGCCCTGTCTTCCTCCCGTTCCCTCGAACCCCCTGCTCATGCCCCGTGTCTTCCTCTTGTCCCCCCTCCTATGATGCCCCTTGTTGACCTCTTGTTCCACCCACTCCCGCTCATGCCCCGTGTCTCCCTTCTCCCCCCCACCCCCCGCTCATGCCCCCTGTCTCCCTTCTCCCCTCCACCCCCCCCGCTCATGCCCTGTGTCTGCACTGTTGGAACAGGGCAGACAAGGGGCATGAGCGGGGGTGGGGGCCCCACCTTGCCCTACCCCCGCTCATGCCCCATGTCTCTCCTGTTCACCCCCGCTCATGCTCAGTGTCTGTCTCCCTCCTTCTCCCCCCGCTCATGGCCCGTGTCTGTCTCCCTCCTTCTCCCCCCGCTCATGGCCCGTGTCTCCCCTGTTCACCTCCACCCCCCGCTCATGGCCTGTGTCTGTCTCCTGTTCCCCCCACCCGCTCATGCCCTGTGTCTGTCTCCTGTTCCCCTACCCGCTCATGCCCCGTGTCTCTCTCTTGTTGCCCCCCGCCCCCACGCTCATGCCCCGTGTCTGTCTGTTCCCCCCACGCCCCGCTCATGCCCCGTGTCTGTCTCCTGTTCCCCCGCTCATGCCCTGTGTCTGTCTCCTGTTGCCCCCACCCTCCGCGTCTCTCTCCTGTTGCCCCCACCCCCCGCTCATGCCCCGTGTCTGTCTCCTGTTGCCCCACCCGCTCATGCCCCGTGTCTCTCTCCTGTTCCCCCACACGCTCATGCCCCGTGTCTCTCCTATTGCCCCCCACACCCGCTCATGCTGTCTCTCCTGTTGCCCCCCACCCCCCGCTCATGCTCCGTGTCTCTCCTGTTGCCCCCCACCCCCCGCTCATGCCCCGTGTCTCTCTCCTGTTGCCCTCCACCCATGCCCCGTGTCTGTCTCCTGTACCGCCCACCCCCCGCTCATGCCCCGTGTCTCTCTCCTGTTGCCCCACACCCCCGCTCATGCCCCGTGTCTGTCTCCTGTTCTCCCCACCCCCCGCTCATGCCCCGTGTCTGTCTCCTGTTCCCCTCACCCCCCGCTCATGCCCAGTGTCTGTCTCCTGTTCCCCCCCACCCCCCGCTCATGCCCCGTGTCTGTCTCCTGTTCCCCCCACCCCCCGCTCATGCCCCGTATCTGTCTCCTCTTCCCTCCACCCCCCGCTCATGCCCCGTGTCTGTCTCCCGTTGCCCCCCACCCCCGCTCATGCCCCGTGTCTGTCTCCCGTTCTCCCCACCCCCGACTCATGCCCCGTGTCTGTCTCCTGTTGCCCCCACCCCCCACTCATGCCCCGTGTCGGTCTCCTGTTCCCCCCACCCACTCATGCCCCGTGTCTCTCTTGTTGCCCCCCCACCCCCCGCTCATGCCCTTTGTCTGTCTCCTGTTCTCCCCACCCCCCCCTCATGCCCCGTGTCTGTTGTTCCCCCCACACCCCGCTCAAACCCCCTCTCCTGTTGCCCCCACCCCTGCTCATACCCCGTCTCTGTTGTTCCCCCCACCCCCCGCTCATGCCCCGTGTCTATCTCCTGTTCTCCCCATCCACCCCCCTTGTCTCTCTCCTGTTGCCCCCCACCCCCCACTCATGGCTCATGCCCCGTGTCCGTCTCCTGTTTCCCCCCACCCGCTCATGCCCCGGGTCTCTCTCCTGTTCCCTCCACCCACTCATGCCCCGTGTCTGTCTCCTGTTCCCCCCACCCGCTCATGCCCCGTGTCCCTCTCCTGTTGCCCCCCACCCCCTGCTCATGCCCCGTGTCTGTCTCCTGTTCCCCACCTGCTCATGCCGTGTCGCTCTCCTGTTGCCCCCCCGCTCATGCCCCGTGTCTGTCTGCTGTTGCCCCCACCCATGCCCCGTGTCTGTCAACTGTACCCCCCACTCATGCCCTGTGTCTCTCTCCTGTTCCCCCCACTCGCTCATGCCCCGTGTCTCTCTCCTGTTGCCCCCCACCCCCTGCTCATGCCCCGTGTCTCTCTCCTGTTGCCCCCGCCCCCCCACTCATGCCCCATGTCTCTTCTCCTGTTGCCCCCACCCGCTCATGCCCCGTTCTGTCTGCTGTTGCCCCCACCCATGCCCGTGTCTGTCAACTGTACCCCCCCGCTCATGCCCCGTGTCTCTCTCCCGTTGCCCCCCGCTCATGCCCCGTGTCTCTCTCCTGTTGACCCCCACCCCCTGCTCATGCCCCATGTCTGTCTCCTGTACCCCCCCACCCCCGCTCATGCCCCGTGTCTCTCTCCTGTTGCCCCCATCACTGCTCATGCCCCATGTCTTCCTCTTGTCCCCCCTCCTATGATGCCCCTTGTTCACCTCTTGTTCCCACCACCCCCTGCTCATGCCCCGTGTCTTCCTCCCATCCCCCCCACTCCTCGCTGATGCCGTCTTCCTCCCGTTCCCTCGAACCCCCTGCTCATGCCCCGTGTCTTCCTCTTGTCCTCCCTCCTATGATGCCCCTTGTTGACCTCTTGTTCCACCCACTCCCGCTCATGCCCCGTGTCTCCCTTCTCCCCCCCACCCCCCGCTCATGCCCCCTGTCTCCCTTCTCCCCCCCACCCCCCGCTCATGCCCTGTGTCTGCACTGTTGGAACAGGGCAGACAAGGGGCATGAGCGGGGGTGGGGGCCCCACCTTGCCCTACCCCCGCTCATGCCCCATGTCTCTCCTGTTCACCCCCGCTCATGCTCCGTGTCTGTCTCCCTCCTTCTCCCCCCGCTCATGGCCCGTGTCTGTCTCCCTCCTTCTCCCCCCGCTCATGGCCTGTGTCTCCCCTGTTCACCTCCACCCCCCGCTCATGGCCCGTGTCTGTCTCCTGTTCCCCCCACCCGCTCATGCCCTGTGTCTGTCTCCTGTTCCCCTACCCGCTCATGCCCCGTGTCTCTCTCTTGTTGCCCCCCACCCCCGCGCTCATGCCCCGTGTCTGTCTGTTCCCCCCACGCCCCGCTCATGCCCCGTGTCTGTCTCCTGTTCCCCCGCTCATGCCCTGTGTTTGTCTCCTGTTGCCCCCACCCTCCGCGTCTCTCTCCTGTTGCCCCCACCCCCCGCTCATGCCCCGTGTCTGTCTCCTGTTGCCCCCACCCGCTCATGCCCGGTGTCTCTCTCCTGTACCCCCACCCGCTCATGCCCCGTGTCTCTCTCCTGTTGCCCCCCACACCCGCTCATGCTGTCTCTCCTGTTGCCCCCCCACCCCCCCGCTCATGCTCCGTGTCTCTCCTGTTGCCCCCCACCCCCCGCTCATGCCCCGTGTCTCTCCCTTGTTGCCCTCCACCCATGCCCCGTGTCTGTCTCCTGTACCGCCCACCCCCCGCTCATGCCCCGTGTCTCTCTCCTGTTGCCCCACACCCCCGCTCATGCCCCGTGTCTGTCTCCTGTTCTCCCCACCCCCCGCTCATGCCCCGTGTCTGTCTCCTGTTCCCCCCACCCCCCGCTCATGCCCAGTGTCTGTCTCCTGTTCCCCCCCACCCCCCGCTCATGCCCCGTGTCTGTCTCCTGTTCTCCCCACCCCCCCGCTCATGCCCCGTGTGTCTCCTGTTGTCCCACACCCCCCGCTCATGCCCCGTGTCAATCTCCTGTTGGCCCCACCCCCCCCGCTCATGCCCCGTGTCTGTCTCCTGTTGCCCCCCACCCCCCTGCTCATGCCCCGTGTCCCTCTCCTGTTGCCCCCACACCCCCCGCTCATGCCCCGTGTCTCTCTCCTGTTGCCCCCCACCACCGCTCATGCCCCGTGTCTTCCTCTTGTCCCCCCTCCTATGATGCCCCTTGTTGCCTTCGTGTTCCACCCACCCCCCGCTCATGCCCCGTGTCTCCCTTCTCCCCCCCCACCCCCCGCTCATGCCCCCCGTCTCCCTTCTCCCCCCCACCCCCCGCTCATGCCCCGTCTTCCGTTTCCCCCCCACCCCCCTCTCATGCCCCATCTTCCTGTTCCCTCCCACCCCCTGCTCATGCCCCGTGTCTTCCTCTTGTCCCCACCTCCTATGATGCCCCTTGTTCACTTCTTCCCCCCACCCCCCGCTCATGCCCCCTTTCTCCCTTCTCCCCCCCACCCCCCGCTCATGCCCCGTGTCTCCCTTCTTCCCCCCACCCCCCGCTCATGCCCCCTTTCTCCCTTCTCCCCCCACCCCCCGCTCATGCCCCGTGTCTCCCTTCTTTCCCCCCCACCCCCCACTCATGCCCCGTGACTGCACTGTTGGAACAGGGCAGACACGGGCATGAGCGGGGGTGGGGGCCCACCTTGCCCTACCCCTGCTCATGCCCCGTGTCTCTCCTGTTCACCCCCACCACCGCTCATGCTCCGTGTCTGTCTCCCTCCTTTCCCCCCCACTCATGGCCCGTGTCTCCCCTCTTCACTCCCACCCCCCGTTCATGCCCCGTGTCTCCCTTCTTCCCCCCACACCCCACTCATGCCCCGTGTCTCCCTTCTTTCCCGCTCATGCCCCATGTCTTCCTTCTCCCCCCCACCCCCCGCTCATGCCCCGTGTCTCCCTTCTTTCCCGCTCATGTCCCGTGTCTCCCTTCTTTCCACCCCCTGCTCATGCCCCGTGTCTCTCTCCTGGTCTTCCCGACCCCCCGCCGATGGCCTGTTGTGTTCTCTTTATACACCCTGCCTTCCCTTTCCCTGGTGTCCATCTTGGTAAAAGATTTTCCTTCCTACACCGGGACCCCTGCCTGCGGCGTCCCGGTTTGGGAAGAAAAATCTTTTTTTTAACCACCCCGGGTTCCCACTTTGAGAACCTAGGATGCTAGTGGTCTTCCTCCATTGAAAAGGACATTATGGTTTAGTTGCACTAATAAAAAACTATGAAATTCAGTAAAAGAAATGTGTTAAAGTGACTTTATGGATAAGTTGCGCTACTAAAAACCTATGAAATTCAGTAAAAAAAACTTTGTTAAAGGGACGTTATGGTTCAAAGTAAAACCGAAAACCCCCTGAAATTCAGCAGTTATGGTAAGATAAGCAACCATAACCCGCGCCACCGTACACTGCTAACACCCAGGACATCAAAGATGACATCACAAATGTCACTGATGACATCACATGTGCATTTACTTTTCATAAAAACTCTGTACAAGGGATTCTTATAATGCTGACCAAAAACTGTCAAGGATCATTGGGATAAATAGCATGAGCTAATGAGTGCATTAAGCAATGCATTGATATAAATAGCATTCTATTATGAAGTTCTATCCAGTATACTAAGCTACTCATGCAGAAACATATGCAGTGTGTGCAGCATACATGATGAAGGTGCCATATTCATAATCTTGCCATGTTGAATCGTGAAATGATAACTGCTTTCTTATTAGAGTTTTGCGTACTGTGAAACATGTAATAAGCAGATAATAAAACCCACTTAATACATAATTATTACAGACAAAACACAAAGAGACAACAACACATACAAATATGAGTATATACAGGGACAATGAAGTAAACAAAAAAGCAGAAGTAGTAGCAGAAAGAGTTCATAACCTAACAGATTGTCTTTATGCAGAGAAACTATTGCTCTGTTTCAAAGCTGCTACTTACCATATGTATGTGTATCACATGATGTGGCTGCACCCAAAGGAAAGGAGAGTGAGTATAATGTATACAAATATGAGCATATACAGGGAAGGTAGAGTAATACAAATAAAACTATGAGAAAGTGCTGATAACCCTAATGATTATCTTCAAGCACAGAAAGGATTGCTCTCTTTCAAGCCTCTGTCTTCCGCTATGTATATGTTCCATATGATTTGACTTGACCCTAAGTCTACAAATATAGTACCTTTTCAATTTTTACTTCCTGACTGTTACTGAAGAAAACTATGTGGCTTAGATATGTCAGTAAAGGAAAAAAAGGGAGAGCCAGCCATGTGATGTCATCAGTGATGTCATCAATGACATTTGTGATGTCATCTTTGATGTCCTGGGTGTTAGTGTTAGCAGTGCATGGTGGCGCGAGTTATGGTTGCTTATCTTACCATAACTGCCGAATTTCAGGGGTTTTTCGGTTTTACTTTGAACCATAATGTCCCTTTAACAAAGTTTTTTCACTGAATTTCATAGGTATTTAGTAGCACAACTTAACCATAACGTCCCTTTAACAAAGTTTTTTCACTGAATTTCATAGGTTTTTAGTAGCACAACTTAACCATAACGTCCCTTTAACAAAGATTTTTACTGAATTTCATAGGTTTTTAGTAGCGCAACTTAACCATAACGTCACTTTAACGTTTTTTTTATTGAATATATATATATATATATATATATACGCATTAAGCAATAGGTATTTCACCGTTCATTTTGCAAGTCTGGGCTTTGATATTTGTATTTATTTATAGCACACAGCCTTGCCCCGAGGCATCTGGGTGCGTAGTTACAAGAAGGTGGTTACATGCTGGCATAATACGTTACAAACTGTGGCGTAGTCTTAGGCAAGATAATACAGTCAGGCTTCAAACAAGGCTTAAACGACGAGGTATAGGAAACATAATTACTCTGAGAGCGCATTCTGAGGCTGGTGTTGGAAGGAAAGAGCCAATGTAGTTGACGTTCGGTGCTTATGATGTAGAAGTAGGCTCATCAAGCTTATGAAGTCAAAGTTTGGTTTTAGTTTTGAAGGAGAGGAACGTGGGTTCTGCTCTAAGTGTGGATGGGGTGGTGTTACAAAGTTTAGCTGCAACAACTGGGAAGCTTGAACCCCCTGCCGACTGCAGCTTAAATCTGGGTATGGTGAGAGTGTTGACATAAGCTGATCTCAGCGGTCTGTTCGAGACATGCTGCGAAAAGCGACTAGTCAGATATGCTGGCGCCAGGTTGTTCTGAGCCTTGTAAGTTAGGGCTAGTGTTTTGAGTGATATTCGCTGCACAACAGGGAGCCAGTGAAGGCTGAGTCCGACGTCGGAGATGTGGGATATTCTGGGAATGTTGAGGGCCGCTCTTATGGCATTGGTTTGTAAAACATGAAGTTTGTCAATGTTTTTGACTGGTCCCTAGGTAGAGTGTGTTGCAGTAGTCTATTTTTGATATGATTCATGTTCTGGCTAGGATGATGCAATTCTCAGTGTTCAGGAAGGGTCTACAGGCTGTGATGAGTTTGCAGGTATAGGACGAGGTAGACGCTACCGCGTTAGTTTGTCTTGTAAGGGATAGAGTTACGTCAAGATAGACACCTAGGGTTTTTGCTGAGTTGGACACTTTAATGATGTTGCCATCTATGGTGAATGATTTGTAGGCTAGATAAAGTTTTGCCAATTTGGAGTGCGAACCGAGGATGAGTAACTCAGTTTTCTCATCATTGAGGCAAAGCCCATGATGAGCCATCCAAGCCTGGATGACTCAGTTGACATCATTGAGGGCTTTAGCATCAAGAGCAAAGTCACCAGTGATGGGGATGAGTATCTGGGTATCATAGGCGTAGCTGGTGTATGAGACACCCAGATAGTCAAGTATGTCGATGAGTGGCTTGGTAAACACATGGTAAAGTGTTGGAAAAACACAAGATCCTGGAGGGACTCCGCAAGGGACAGAGGCAGGATGTGCAGAGGCTAGAGGTGAGAAGACCCTCATAATTCTATTAGCTAAGAAAGAGCTAATCCAAGACGACACTGTCTGAAAAATGGGCAGCAATTTTGAGATGGTGGCAGAGAATTTTATGATCCACCAAGTCCAATGCTGATGAAAGATCGAGCAGAAGGAGGAGTGCCAGTTTGCCCTTGTCTTTTAGGTCATCAATTTAGGATTTTAAGTCTATCAGGGCAGTTTCTGTGCCGTGTCTAGGACGGAAGCCAGATTGACGAAGACTGAGTAGTTGGTTTGATTCAAGATATGCCTGAATTAAGAGGTATGCAGCGCGGTCCAACATTTTTAGGAGGGATGGTACCGTCGTAATAGGCCTGTAATTGGCAGGGTTGCTCGGGTCAAGGGAGGGTTTTTTGATTAATGGGATAACCCACGCATCCTTTAGGTTATCTGGGGCAATGCCCAATCTGAAGGAAGCATTTATGAAAGCAGTGATGAAAGGCACAAGGTCATGCGCAGCTTCCTTGATGATAGGAGCAGGGCAGGAATCGCCTTGACAGTTTGAAGGGTTAAGCTTTGTGATAATATTTTCCACTTCACAGTGGATAGTGGGGAGAAGCTGAATGGTTTTAGAGGGCGAGAGGGTGCTGGAAGGTTGAACGGTGGTGTGCGTAAGGTGAGGTCAGATAGGATATTCTTTTTAGCATTTATTTTCGCTTGCAATAAGTCAATTGTGTCCAGAAGTGCCTTTTGAATATTTGTACACCAAGCAGCGTCTGGAGAACAAGCCACCAGAGTGGCTACAGGGGACTCTAGTTCCTTAAGGATCTTGAAGATTTCCCTCGGGTTTGATTGAGCCTGGGTGATACGTTCATTGTAAACATCTTTTTTGGCTGCAAAGAGAGCCTCTTTATAAGTGGAGGGTTAGGTTGTTTTTGTTAATCAGGGAAGGTATGTTTTTCCATAGGGATTCAGCCTTTCTTTTTTCTTTACGTAAATCTCTGAGAGGGGGGGTGAACCAAGAGTTCAGATGAGAACGAGCTTTCTGTTTACGCAATTTTAGTGGTGCAATAGTATTGAGGGCTTTGAGGATAGCCTGGTTGTAAATATCCACTAAGACTGTGGGGTCTGAGTTGGTGGTCGGAGGCGTATGAAGTAGAGGGAGGAGGATGGGAAGATGTTTCTCAGCCGAGATGTCCTTCTTATTTCGGGTTTGAGTGGCAGGGGCTAGATTGGGTTTGCAGATTTGTGGGCTGGAGTTAATTGCGAAGGTTATTTTGTAGTGATCTGACCACAGTCATGGGGTCACAGAGATCACGTTGAGCTTGCAATTTAAGTCGGCAACCCAGGCAAGAGTGCAGCCTTTGATATGAGTGGGCACTTGGATGTGTTGGGAGAGGCCGAAGTCAGTTAGGGTGTTTAGGTCGTCGGTGGCTTTGGGGTCATTCATATCTTGGTGACCTAAATTAAAGCCACCAAGTGGGAGGATTTGCGAGTTGGGCTTGGTACTGGACGCAAGGATGGAGGATATATCGTCAATAAATGAGGTAGTGGGGCCAGGAGGCCTATTTATGAGATGCGCTGTAATGATTTTGTTAGGGGAGATGGGTAGCTTGAAGGATAGGAGTTCAGCAGATGGCTTCTGAATATTTGAGCGATGCTAATTTGTTTTGGTACACTCAGGTACACTACACTAACATCGTTTCTGGGCTGCACTCCAATGGTTTAGGATATTTTTCAATAATTATTTTTGTTTTGGTAAATAGTATCCAATGTTCTACTAAACAAAAATAAGGTCATGAAAGACTACAATGCTTCCAGCTAGACTGGATGTGAGGGAGATTGTAGACTGATGGGCTTAGAGATAAAACGACTTTGTGCGGCTAAAGATATAATGGGTTAGTGCTGTTCGAGATATAACAGCTTCATGCACTTCTGGGGAAGAGGGCTGAGTTCTGTTCGTGTTCCTGGACAAGGCCGGCTGGACGCAGAGCTATAGGACCCAGGAGACAGCTGGAACTACTCCTTCCATGATAGTCTATCGAGAGGGGAGGCCCATCCCGCCTTTTTTATGTCTGGACTATGAAGCCTATGGAATTGCATTTTTGGGCTCCAGAAGCTCAGGAGGGTTTTTTTTATTGGTGCTTTATGAGAAAACTTATTTTTGATGGAGCTGCAAAGGGAAGCATTCCTACCTATGGCAATCAGCTCACCACCTATGGAACTATTTTATTCAGATTTGGCCATTGTTTGCATCATGGTCGATTCCAATTGACACTAAAGGAGCTCATTACGAGTATGAGGAAAAAAGTGACCGTAACGGAATTACAGCCACGTTTCCCGCTCTGCCATACTATGAGCTCGGCCCTGGAGTGGGTGATTACCCACTTTCTGTGCAAAAAACCACAAAGAACTGCCAAATTCAGTGGAATTACCTCCAGCAGAATTACCACCGCAGTAATTCCACTGAATGCCCCCATGGAGGCCTATGAACTCCAAATTAATGGGAATTAAAATTACCACCACCACCACTTTTAATTCAGCGGTAAATCCAGCAGACCAAGTGGTGGTAATGGTAATTCCATTGGACGGTATTGTGGCAGATTTACCACTGGAATACCACCCAACTCATTATCCAGCCCAAAGCCTTTTAAGGCATTTTACCTTTTTTTCTGCTTTTTGCTCAGAAATGTGAGGCGGTCAACTTTGGAAACAGTTTTTAACTTCTGCCATTTTTTTTTAAATAAAACAGGTTAAATAAATGCCTCACTATACCTACCCTAACGTGGATTTCCCTGCCTATAGTAAACTAAAAGGAAAACACTCTAACCAAGAGATCTCCAACTCTCACACTAATACAACAATCAAAACTAAAAAAGTATAAGGAACAAGTTACTTACCTATAACTGTAGTTCTCCAGCATGGGTCTGGCATGGATTCAAATACTCATGAATATCCCCCGTTGTCAGGCTGGGAATCCTCGGTAAAGAAAAAAATCAGTTTCAGTTTTGTTTCTGAACTGTCTTTCTCCTAACAACCAATCGCTGGTCTCTGGGTCATACTGCCCCAGCCAATGACTGCCCTCTACCTAAGCCCCTCCTCTGTCAGCCATCTTCAGATTTGGTAGCACGTATAGTGGCAGTAGGACCAAGAGAAGAGCCGCAGAGGGGTAGGCGGGAGGGTTCGCATGTGTGAATGTAAATCCATGCCAGACGCATGCTGGAGAACAACAGTTACAGGTAAGTAACTTGTTCCTTCTCCAGCATGGGGTCTGACATGGATTCACATGCTCATGAATAAAGAATACATAGCAGTACACAAATGCACAACCACGGGATGTGGCAAGGCTCAACATTAAGCATCTCTTACCTCCTCAGCAGGCTCACCTTCAAGCGAACAGGTGCGCATCACTGTTTGGCCGACTCTGGACTCCTCCCTGGAATCCCGGTCGACGCAGTAAAATCTCATGAAGGTGTGCATCGACCTCCACGTAACAGCCCTGAGATGTCCAGCAGGGGAACACCAGACAGGAGCTCCGTAGTTGCAGCGATCGCTCTGGTCGAATGAGCGCTCGGACTACCAGGCAACGGTCGGTTTGCCAAACGGTGACAATGGGTGATGCAGAGAGCCACCTGGAAATGGGAGCCTTGGAGAGGGCCTTCCCTTGGTTCACAGGGCCAAAGTTCACAAACAGCTATGATGTCTTCCGAAAACTCTTTGTGCGGACCACGTAGAACTTCAACGCTCTAGCCACATCCAGAGAGAGCAAAGTTCTATCAGCTGGCAACAAAGGCGACGGGAAGAAAACAGGTAACACCAAGGGCTCGTTGAGATGGAAGTCTGACGGCACCTTGGTCATGAAGGAGGGGTGCGTCCGCAGTACTACCCTCGTTTTGTGAAAAGTTAAGTACGGAGGTTTACAGGAGAGGGCCTGGATCCCTCCCACTCGTGGTGCAGAGGTGATGGCCACAATAAACACGATCTTCCACAACAGGAATTTCAGCGGCGCCAAATTCATAGGCTCGAACGGGGGACCCATGAGCCTAGTCAGCACAACATTGAGCTCCCACGCTGGGGCTGGAGCCTTCACTGGCGGGAACGAGCTGAATATCCTTTCATGAACTCCTTGACCAGGCGGTGAGACCACAGCGAAGACCGCCCGAGAGTTCTGGTGTAGCGGGAGATAGCCGCCAGATGAATCTTGATGGAAGCGTGCGCCAGCCCCGCTTTGGCCAGCGACAGCAAGTACGGCAGCACCCGAGGGGCCATAATCCGTAGAGGGTGTATCTTCTGTGCACGGCACCAGACGGTGAACATCTTCCATTTATGTCTGTAGCACTTCAATGTGGACGAAGCCCCGGCCTTGGCAAGTATCTCCTTGCAGTCCGCCGGGATCTCGTATCCTCCAAACTCTAGTGCTGCAGGAGCCAGGCCTGCAAGTTCAGCGGCCCTGGGTCGTGATGCAGAATCGCACCTCCTTCACTGGCGAGCAGATCTGCATCCGTCGGCAGCCTGACTGGATGGGACGCTGAAGAGTCCAGAAGGTCCGGGTACCAGATTTGTCTCGGTCATGCTGGTGCGACGAGGATCATCCTGCACCAGGACCGTCTGAGTTGATTGATGAGTCACAGAAGCAACAGCAGAGGGAACGCATAGAGAAACAGGCCATCTCAGGGGAAAAAGAACGCATCCCCCATGCTCCCCGGCTGGGGAAACCTTCTGGTGAACCTCTGGCACTTGGTGTTTGTCGCTGTTGCAAATGGATCGATGTTGGGATTGCCCCATTCATCGGAACAGAAGATCCACTTGATCCTGCCGAAGCTCCAACTCGTAGCACGAGCGCAGCTCCCTGCTGAGGGGAGTCGGCGATTATGTTCTTCACTCCTGCCAGATGAAACGGGACAAGGAAAATCCCCTGGGCCACGGCCCAGAGCCATAGGTCCTGTGCCTCTCTGGAGAGTGTGCTGGGGATCTGGTGCCCCCTGCTTCCGGATGTAGAACATTGTGGTGATGTTGTCCGTGAAGGAAAGACTTGTGGGCCCAAAACACTGCTTGAAGCTCCAGAATGTTGATATGCAACGATTTCTCCTCCAGCCGCCACAGGCCTCTTGCGTGGAGATCTCCGATGTGTGCACCCCATCCTTCCAGGGAGGCGTCTTCGTGACTGTCTCCTGATGAGGTGGGGTCTGGTAGTCCATGCCCGCCGCCAGATGCGCGCAGACACCCCACCACTGTATTGCTCGACAGAACGTCTCGTTGAGAGAGATCTTGTCCTCAAAACTTCCTGATACCTGGATCCACCATGCGTCGAGGTACTCTTGCAGTGGCTGCATCCGAACAAGGTATATGCATGACCGACATCATGCCGAGAAGGGATTTGATGGACCTCACCCTTGCGATCTTCATAGTCAAAAGCCGTTGCATCTGGCCCAGGATGGCCGCCATCCTCTCCTCAGACGAAGATGCCAGGCACAACACTGCGTTGAGTCAGGACCCCAGGAACAGTGCGTCTTGTGAAAGCACCAAGCAAGACTTTGCATAGTTCACTGAGAACCCCAGTTCAGTCAGCAGGCGGACAGTTTCTGTCGTGTGAGCAACGGCGATCTCCCTCGATTTCGCTCGGATGAGCCAGTCGTCCAGGTAGGGGTAAACGTGGATCCCTCAGAGACACAGCCGCGCCGCCAGGCACTTGGCGAACACCCTTGGCGCCAACTTTAAACTGAAGGAAGGGCCTTGAACTGATAGTGCTGCCCTTGGAACTTGCGGTGCCTCTTGTGATGGGGATGTGAAAGTAAGCGTCCCCCAAGTCCAGCGTCAAAAGGAAGTCCCCTTCTTCCAGCTGTCCCAGCACGTGCTGAAGGGTGACCATCCGAAACTTCTGGGACCTGATGTACTTGTTTAAGCGGCAGAGGTCCAAGATGCGCCGCCACCCGCCCGTCTTCTTCTTGATGAGAAAGTACCGAGAGTACACTCCATGGCCCCGGAGCCTCTTTGGGGCAAGTGCTATCGTGCCCTTTTATCAGCATTGCCCACACCTTCAGCAGAAGCTTGGGTACGTGGTTTTCCTGCCTGGCCACGGGTGGTATACACAGACACTTCCGTAGGAATTCCAGAGTGTATCCATGGGCCAGCGCATCCAGCACCCAACGGTCGGTGGAAATGGTCTTCTACACGTCGACGAAGTTTGCCAGCCGGCCTCCCACCGGGGTGCGCGTGTGGGGGCCAGACGTCCCGGCCGGTTCAGTCCTGCTTCGCGTGGAGGCTCTGCCTTGGGAACCTTGGCAATGACGGCGACCTCCTCCGGGCTTGCTGCGGCCACTGTAGGCCTCATGGGTCGAAGAGTGGGACGGTCGACGGTAGGAAGACGTGAAGCCACCAAAACCTTTGGAGGAGCTCTGGGACTTTCCTCCAGAGGTCCGAAAGGACAGCCGTCGCTGCAAAGCATGCCCAAAGCACGCAGCGTCTCCGTATCTAACTTGATGGCCTGGAGAGACTCATCCACAGTCTTGCCAAACAAGTTATCTCCGTCGAAGGGCATGCCCAACACCTTGGACTGCACATCCTGGCAGAAGTTGGTGGCATTCAACCAGCCCCGCCAACGAAGGCAAACGCTGTTGCCCATCTGGTGGAATCCCAAGTCAGCGATGTCTGTGGCTACCGTGATGGCATGGTCCGACGCCACCTCCCCTTCCTGCAGAATCTCCAGCGCTTCCTCTCTCTTGTCGTCAGGCAGAAAGTCCAAGAGGGGAGCGATATTGAACCAGAGCTCCCTGTCGTAACGAGCCACAATGGCAAGGGCGTTGGCAGTCTCGATAGTCGTCACCGCCGTCGTCGTCCCATGGCATCCAGCTTCTTTCCCTCGCTGTCCGGGGGCGGAGGATGTCGCCGCAGACAAACCCGCAGACTTCTTCCTAGCCGCCGCCGAGACCAGCGAATCTGGGGAAGGCTGTGATCTCAAGCACTTGGGTGCAGAGTCCGGCACCCTGTACTTTTTCTCGTACCTGTCCCTCTTGGCCAGGGCCAAGGACGGGTTCTTCATGAGGGACAGTCCTTCGTCCCAAATGTCGTCCAACAATGGGATAGACAGCAAGGTCTTCCTCTTAACCTCCTGGCGCTGGTACACGAAGCCCTCCTTTTCCTCTGGTGTCAGCTGGAACAACTTCGAGGCCCGCGATATAATGGCGTGAAACGACCCAATCTCGTCGGGTGGCAGGGACGGAAGATCCACTCCACCGCCGTCGTCCGTACCCGTCGTCGCCGTATCTGGTTCCGTCTTGACCCTCGGGGAGGCGATGGATGGTAACAAGTTGGACGATGATCTCTCTTCCTCTTGTGCAGGGGTTCCCCCGACGGCCCAGGTGTCGTGGGGTCTCTCGCCGGCGACAGGGGCATCCTTGTCCGAATCTCTGAGCAGAGTGTGAAGCGCCTGAAGGATGTCCTTCGAGATGTCCGCCGGAGGCAGCATTGGCTGCTGCAGTGGTTGTAGTGGAAGAGACGGTGGCAGAGGCGTAGTGTCCTCCGGCTCCTGAACGCCCTGCTCCTCCTCGTCGGTGTCTCGGTCACTCTCTACATCTGCCTCATCAGGGTCCCTCCCGTAGGACCTGGCCTCGATGGATCTTTGCTCCAAGACGGTCTGGAGAACAGCAATCTCCTTGGAGGAGGAGATGTCTGTGGCCTGTAGGACTACCGCCCCCCCCCTTCTTCTCGATCAGGGGAGATGGTCTTGGGGAGATAACCGGCATCATCTTCACCAGTGTCTTCTCTACAGGCTGAAAAGACGATTCCCTCCTGGCCGGCAGGGAAACTCTCGCTTTTGGGCCCTTGTCCTGTGAATCCGTATCAACGGCCTTCATCAGGGACGCCACCACTCCTTTAATGGAAGTTTTCGCCGGGTGTATCTGGGCCTTAACGATCTTGGTCATGCTTGGGGCCTTCACCGTGGGGGGAGGGTCAGTGCCATGCTCCCCTTTGGCCTTCTCTGTTATAGCCGACTGGGACTTATCCAGAAGTTCACCCGGGTGCTCCGACTTCCTCTTCATTCGCCGAGCCGGACCGTTGGCTCAGGGTCAAAGGTGCTGGAGATGCTGCGCCCATCCTTGCCACAGGAGCCAGCACCAACGGCGCTCCCGGTGCCCGCAAACTCGCAGTGCTTTGTCTTCTGTTGGGCCCCCGTCGCCGGGGCGCCCTCAAAGGTCTTAGAAGGCCGCTCGGATTTCTTCTAGCAGCTAGGAGACTGGGACTCACCCGACTGGAGCCACTTGGTAAGCCGTTAGCGACGGTCCTTCATGGTGTGGGGAACCATGTCCTTGCAGAAAGCACAGGACTCCCCCCACGTGCGTCTGATCAGTGTGCAGGCAGTAGAGGCACAGGGAGTGCCCATCGTCAAGGAACATTTTCTGTAGGCCGCATCCAGGGCAAATCCTGAACAGAGGCGTCGAGTCTCCTATCTTCAGCCATGTCCTAGGCCTCCAAGAATCTTCTGGAATCCTCCAAAACGGTTACTCGACGAAAAGTCACCCTTGAGGGGCATAGAAAGTTTCGAAAAACGGCCCCCCCCCATCAGTCGGATAAAGGATCGATGGAGCGTGAGGCTCGATTGACTGAAAAAAATAAGAACAAACTCTCAAAAATAAATAAATAAATAAAAATCGCTAAAGCAGTAAAAGCTCGAGAGCTGTAGCACGAGGACTCCCAACACTTGAACGTGCGGTAAAAATCTGAAGATGGCTGCCAGAGGAGGGGCTTATGTAGATGGCAGTCATTGGCTGGGGGCAGTTTGACCCAGAGACCAGTGATTGGTCGTTAGGAGAAAGACAGTTCAGAAACAAAACTGAAACTGATGTTTCCTTACCGAGGATTCCCAGCCTGACGACAGGGAACATTCATGAGCATGTGAATCCATGCCAGACCCCATGCTGGAGAATATAGCAACTTAATTCAACAAATGTATACACCATATAACCCGTGGCACAGTATAATCAATGTCTCTTGCCATGGACTGGGCAAACTCCTCTTCCCAGACCCAAACAAGGATTTTCTTCACAGTTCAAAGGAAAATCAAGGAAGTCCAGCTTTAACACAAAGTTCTGTTGTTTCAATTAAGTAACTTGTCAAAGACAAAAGCTCTCAATCCTCTTGGAATAAAAACTCTCCAAAATTATCTTAAAAGAAAATGTCATAAGTTCTCACTCTTCCTGGAATAAGAACTCCTTCAGATCTTTGACAACAACAAATTATTTGGTCACAATGGTCTGCTTTAGCTTTGACAACAATTAGTTTGGTCTGACTGGCTTGCTTAAAGAATGAATTGTAACTTTTTCTCAATCAGCTTTCACAAATCTTCTCCCAAATGTCACAACTTAATATCTTGCTTTCCAATAGTACCACTCTTCAGCACGTGATTCTTCTCCTACTCGGCATAACCTTTCACCAGGTTTCTTCGGGGCAATCCCCTCTTGCCCTACGAGTCTACTCGCCCATCTACCAAAACAAATAAGCGCTTCAATGGTAACTTCCACAGAAGAAGAACAACAACTTCAAATGGACTTCTTTATCAAAAGCAGATTAACAGCTTTCAGGGAATAGAACATTCACATTGATCCTCATCAGGACCTCTCTACAAAAGATGCTCATCTGGCTCTGGATAACCACCTCCTGAAGGGCAGCCTGTTTGCCACCTTTCTTTCCCTTCTGCATCAATACTGAAAATAATGGTCAGGATCAAGTTTTTTCCTGCTTCTATTTTGGCTTTAGCATTGTAAATCTACATCAACCACAATGTTAGGTATTCACGAACCTGAATGCAAACCTTTATAACATTGGGGCTTCTCACTATTCCGCTCTTGTGTTTGGCAACCTTTATTGGTCTGATATTGCCATTTTCTCATGGTCTCTTGGCTTGGGTATTGGTGGTGTGCCTGGGGTTCTAGTACGACCTCCCCACCAGTTTGCTTGTGTTTGCCCAAACTCACACTTTCATTCCTGGACCCAGTTTGGTTTACTATCAGCTGCTTTTTTAAGTCTGCAGCAGTTCACAGCTTTCCTTTGGAAAGGTGCAATGGTTCGGTATTCGCAAGATTTATTAGCTTGCATTCCGTAAGTTTGTAACAGTTCGGTATTCGTGATGCTTGTTAGTGGTCTTTGTAAGTTAACAACACTTCAGCATTTGTAATGTTGCTTATACTGCCTTTCACCGGGTCGAAGGTGAACCTGCTTGAGCTGAACATGTGGCCTGCACCGGAGCGTCTTGTGTCACTTGCGTGGCTTAGACTCACCAGGTAAATCGCTTCCTCTCCACATTCGCAGGACTGCTGCAACCACGGCTTCTCCCAACTCGGTGGCCCTTCTCGCTTCAGTCGCTGCCACCACTGCTACGTTGGTTTGGAGTCACTGACTTTTTTTCCACTCTGTGCTGCTTTATCAACTGTGTCTTTCTCCCGTTAAACTCCAATCAATCGCACGCTCCTGAGTTTTTCTCACGGACATGAAAATCACTGGCCAGCGTTGCATTGACGAGCGTCCCTCTGGATACACAGGGTTGAGGTCAGGGTCTCCATGACCTGCCTCTCAGACGCCCTTGGGTCAGGAGCAAGTCCCAAGGGAAAAAGCACTTTTGCCACCGCCAACATCTGGAAGCAGGGTGCCTCGCACTGGCTCCTTGGAGGGACTGCCCCCTAGCCACGCTGCAGCCCGTTCTTACCACTGGGCCACCATCTCGGCCTGCCGTTCTCCTCCAGGCTTCGGGCCCTGCTGTTCTCTGTTCCTCTGGTCCTGACAACATCCCCAGCTGGCTCTTGCTTCTGTGAAAAACCACACCTTTTATAGCTGAACAAACAGTCAAGTGGAGTCAGGTGCGAGTGATCACTATTAAATGCCGGACCCTGCCTGACTATTAGTGGGGCAACTTGAGTACTTTTTATAGTAGGTTTCCCTTACTTTCCCCATGTTGTTTCTGTGGGTAATCTTCACTGATCTTCGTTGCATCTTCCTCGTCTCAGTATTTGTTGGAAATGGGGAGTGGGAGATAGGGTGTGATTGACGATAAGCCATGAAAGCGGAAGGAGAGGATGTGAAGTGTAATGGGATTGGAGATTAGATTAAGCTCCTGTTACCTCTTTAGGGAGTTGAAATTGAGTATAGGAAAATCTTCTAATCTTGTCTTTACTTAAGGGAATGGTTGCCACCTTCCTTATGTCTGCAGGTTGATTATAAAAACAGGGCTCTTGATGGTAACTTAGACAGGTGGAAGATGAATGGATTTCAACAAAATAACTTCCTCTTTGTTTCATTTGGGTCTTCTTCCTTCCCCCTCTTGGGCAACTGACTGCTTTCTTTCTCCCTCTCAGGTCATAACTGACAGGATGGGAATCAAAAGCCACGACACCTGGATAAGAGTTGTGGGAATCACCATATCCAATTAAAGAGTCCATAACTTCCTCTTCCACCTCTATTGTCCGGTCAGAATGCCACGTCTCGCCTGGGTTATTCCCACTAAGACAACCCCGGACTCCCCTACCCAGGGGATCCTCCCTCGCTCGTCCACCCTCAGGGTTGGGATCCAGGAGCGATGGCCCTCCCCAGGCCACCTGAATAGAGGACTCTCAGGGTATGGATGGGAGACCACCCCTAGGTTTCTCACAATGTGAAGCCATGTGGGAGGTTAAACCTATGATAAAGACCTCTCCCTCGGTCTATGAAGGCTATTAGCACATAGTGCTGAAAGCAACAAGAGATTTGCAGTTGTGCTGGTGAAGTAAAACCTGTTACGTTAATAAACCATATTTACTAAGTTGTCTTAGTGAGGTATGCACTTCAATTGTAAACTAGAACCGTTTTAGTATGAGCTTGCTTTCAGCACAATGTAAATGTGAACAGTTTTTCTTTACAAAAGTGAAAGCGTTGCCATGTTTTACCATGTAGTTTGTTCTGTTAAATTAGGCTGGAGTATCCTGTTGAAAGAAATCTGGCTGGGAACTTCCACTGCTGCTTCTTGAATGCAAAAAAAATGGTTTGTTCTGTTTCCTTGGCTGCTTGTAAAGTCAGAATCTCTGGAATGCAGTCAATACCAGTAGTTATTGACATCATGCTGGACATTCCGATTGGCAGAGAGGAGGCAAATAGTGGCCTACATGTGCCAATTAGCTTTATAAGACAGGTAAGAAGCAACAGCCCCTTGTGTTTGTTTAGTTTTTCACCGAGTGGTTATTTGCGAACTCGTTCACAGATCTTTGCACTACATAATAGTCATTTTCAATGAATGTTTGGCGTTCTTACCTGTGGAGAAGGAAGGAAGCAGGCAAGCTTTCCAACTGATTAAACAATCATTGATTTTCAGGAGGATCTGGGTTTGCATTACAGCTATGGCCAATAATTGAGGGAATGTTCCATGATGGGCCTCATCATGAGTGTACAGTATTAGAAGTGATATTTCTGCCAAACTCTATTACCGTTACCGCCAGTAGCAATGTGAAATCTCTGCCTGGTTACGGGGTTGCTCTCCACTTCATTCGACAGTGGCCATGTTACCACAACAGTAATGCCGCTGCAATTATTCCCAACACTTTGAGTGGACGTAATACCGCCACTTAAGCAGCCATGTTTATCTTTATGGGTTTCCAAACCCATAATCAGGCGGAGTGTTTAAACAGGCTGTATTTCGAAATGCCACCTGTTTCACTGCTACCACTAGGCACATAACAAGGACCTATATTTTAGTTGATTTTATGTAAGGGAAATGATGCATGCATTTACCTTGGAGATGTATATGGGTACATGGGCTCTGAGCTAAAAAAGCGGTGCATTTTAAGATGCTGGGTGGAAGCTCATCCCATAGAGAGATTTGGTCCATTCTAACTCCAAAGAATCCCATAGAGCGATTTGGTCCATTCTAAGTCCAAAGAACGGGAACCATTCATGTAAAATAAAAGCCACTGCACTCAGGGAATGGGGAGCGCGTGTGCTGGTGTAAGCACAGGCTTTCCTGGTACTTTGATGCTCTGCCTGGAAAAGGCAGATGTTTGTTCTGCACTTGCAATGTATTTTTGTACAATAAATGTGCCAATTTCCTTTAACATCAATAGGACTTCTCGGATTTCTTTTCTCCATCCCACCTTAAAAGTACTAAGGAGGATATGTGACCCCACGTGTGGCTTTAATTCCATATCTGCAATGAGGCATGCTGTAGCATGCTGGATAGCCATCAGCAGGCCTTGAGTGAACATGTACGAGACGGATGGGTCAGAATAAAGCCATACACTTGTGATTTTACAACTGCAAAGTAGTGTAAATTTTTGCTTTCTTGAGAAATCTCAGCAGTGCTTCCAATGTAATCTCTGGGCGAAGCAGGTATGTTTCATTGGGTGCAGCCTACTCTCTTGCCTGTCCACATTCATGTCCTCCACTAGAGCAACTATAGAGGAAATATAAACAGCTGCAGTGGTTTTACGCACTTCAATTCACAGAAGAAAAGGAGAAAAAGTAATTGGAATTAGCAGAGACCTGGCCTTCTGCATGATCTTTACTTCTCCACTACACGCATTCCATAATCTGGCAATACTTTTAAGAACACATTTACAGTTCCTTGATCATTTGAGCAAACTAAGTACGGATACATTGTGGCATACTGTGTGTCTGTATTAAATTATGGTTTTGTTGTCAAAAGGTCTGTAATCGCTCTTCCTCTACTGTGGCCCAAGCGCACAGTCACTTTCAACATAATGCACAGCCTGTGGTCTCTTTCTACAGTACCAAACAACAAAAGAGGAACTCCGGGATACCCCTGCAACGCAGTGTTTGTAGACCTGACCCTACCCCAGGCTCAATATACGACCACATGGTCAGGTAAAATCAGGTAGAATTGGATGTTAGGCACATAGAACTTTCTGACCAAGAGTCCTTAGAAAGTTCTACCTGCCCAACATCCAAAAAAGGTAATTTGATATGGTATTTAGAAAAGACATTTCTATGATTAGGGTTGTTACAGTCACTGAAGCACTTTATAGCAAGGTTGCTGTTTGCACATGAATACGTACTTTGTACGTGTGATGTTTTATATGTGATGATATTTTGTCAATTTTTAGAATACTCAATAAAGGATTATATGAACGCCAGGGGACCAATCCGGTGGTGATAGTGCGCGGTACAAAAATCCTTTAACATTAACATAGTAAATGACTATGGGTGTGTGAGATGTGAGAGACTATCGCTGCAGTCTTACTCATTTTACCAGACATATTCTTTTTCAGTGTTCGTTCTACAGTACAATCATAGGATGACTCCATTTTATGACTCAGCGCCAGACCATATACTCTTTGCCATAACCGGATATTCATTTCATCATCACCATGAGATTTTTAATGGAATGTTCATCTTTTTTCTAAAAAGCAAAGAACAGTCACTCTATATTTACATAAGAAGAGAGACATTTAAAAAAGACTCAATAGGAATATTTGTACATTAATACTAATACAAAAGTTAAATCATTGAACATTTACAAAAGCATTTACAACCTGCTACATATTTCGGTGTCCATAGCGATACAGCTCTGTGATAAACCTACATTACTGTTGGGTACCTAGACTATTTCCTACTCCATTTCCACCTGTAACAGGTAGCATTTCAAGTCCAGCTGTTTCATCAATAAGCTGAATCCTCCCCCCCCCCCCCCCCCGATGTTGTTCCGATTCGTTTTTGACATTCTCTCCCGATCCAAGTGTAATCTGGGCACAATGAGTAAATAGTGTTCAAAAGTTAAGATAAGATGCTGGTCCCATCGTGAACCCACAATATTACATTTGGAAATAGCTTATGCAGCAAACCCACACTACCCTCCTGCTGACCCGAAGATACTCAATTTTGTGATTGTATTTTACCAATTGCCTCAGTTAAGGTCCAATGGGATAGAGCCATCGAAACGGTGCAGTACTTTGTTTTCCAGCGCCCTATGTATGCAGATATTCATGAGGACAACGTATAACCATGCCTTGCAAATAGAGGTACACGATCCCAGTTTGTAGCAGAGGAACTATGTAAAATGGCAAGCAGTAATGATCTTATAATCTCTGTTTTAAGTTCTCTCGACAAAGCATGGTGGATTGAGAGAAATTCCACAGCTATTTTAGTTAGAGATGTGCCATTGTTTTTAAGGACCAATATTTTATGGCTATTATCTTAACCTATTTATTATTAATTGTTATGATTATACCATTGTTTTTTTTATTTGGTAGGGGATGATATTGGTGTAATTTGAATGTTTTTACTTTTATGGTTTTTACAGAAATAAAGTTGAATTGAAAGCTTTTAGATTTCCCTGACCTCGCTCTACTTGCTCCTCAAGGTGCATCGAGCGATCTTAGAATATGAAGTTAAGTTGATGTAGGCAGCTGCGGTACAATAATAAACATATTCCAAACACTATTGAATCTTGTGGGTTCCATTTCTCCATTTCATGACATTTGGATGTATTCAAGATCAACTTAAAACTGGCAGTTTAAAAATACTAAAAGATTGAGCCACAGTCCTGAGGATGCCTAATGTGCACTAAACTTGAGCGGACTCGCACAATCACAACATAATATACGTTGATGATAGAAGCGTATACATGATCAACTCTTGAATGCACGTTTGTCATGAAATACAGAAACCACATTGACAACATTCAATATATCAAATGTGCAACTGACCCCAGGAAATGTCCTTGCCTAAATTTTCCATTTTTCATTCAATAGTCCAAGCAGTTCATGTTGGCAGGATGTTTACATGCAAGCAGCTCTGTGCATCAGAGTGCTAGAGATTATTTGACAGGGCTCGTTCGTTTGCTGGTCGGAAGTTTTAGGTAGCCCATGCATGGAAACAAGAGGCTACAGAACTTAATATTAGGTTTCATTGACCTTGCCAACTGGAATCATAGTATAGTGCCTAAAATGCCCAGTGCTAGAATACCCAGTATACAATTTCTGCATTCATCCAAAATATGACTCTGAATAACGGTAGCCTTGGTCCTACTATTCTCTCAATCCTGCTGACCCTTAGGTCAAAATGGATTAGTGCACCAGGTATCAATGCTTACAATCAGCACCAACTCCCTCCTCCCCCCAGTGTCTGCTGCTGGTTTGTGCACCTCGTTGTTTATGGGAAACCACTATGTTGATGATCAGAAATTGACATGTTGATCATCACCAGGGGAGTGTTCTGAGAGATGGTATATCCTCGCTATATTTAGCTCTGTTACCAGGTCCCAAGGATGTGGGCAGAAATACACACTTAAGTAGCTACATATAATTGAACCTAAAGTTCACATATTTCCATGGCAGAACATGGATACGCAAAGGTAATGGAGGGATCCAATGATTTACGGGGTGCAGGATATTCTTAGGAGAAAGGGGGTGGTATGGTGAAGGACAACACTAGAAAAGAGGTGTCACAATGTGCGCTGTCTTATTAAAAGGAAGGGATGGGTTGAGGATATAGATGGTTACGGTTACATCAGCATGGCCATGGTGTGAGATATTTGTGACAGTAAGGGAGTGGGTTCTGGAAGGACAGTGCTGGGCAAGAAAGGCTATGGTGGGCAGGAAATTTCTGCGAGTAGGGGAATGGGTTCTGGAAGGACAGTATTTGATGACGGGGTAGTGGCATGCAATGTCTTTGAAGGTGGACAGGGGATATGGCGTGGAAGCCAATGTTGGATCCGAACCAACCCAGGATACAAGGTATTCGTAAAAGAAGTTGCAGGGCCCAGAGTTGTAGGGGGCCCTATCTTTGTGCAGGGAGGAGGGTGCGGGATGTGGAAGGGCAACGCTGCAGCAGAGAAGTCATTGGGTGCAAGGACAATGGGAGAGTGGTGTCATGATTTTCAATGCTGATCTTGGAGTTTCAAGGTGGGCAATGACAGTGAGAGGAGGATGGTTACAGGATGCATAATCAGTCTGGGAGGCAAGGTGCCCAGGACCCAAGGCAGTGGCTGGCCTCCAAGGATGCATGACCACTGCTGGCCGTGAAGGTTTAAGGCAAAGAGAACTGAACTGGGTCAAAGAGGATTGGGGGTTGATATGTGAGAAAATAGTCTTGGGGGGGGGCATAGAATTAAAGTGCAAGGGCAACTTTGGTCAGTGGATGCAGGGCAAAGATGCAGGTGTGCAGCAATTGAAAATGACTTATATTGGCAGGGGCTGCAGCACCTTTTTAGACGATTTGAGGGATTTAGGGAATAAAAAGGTCAATGTTGAAGAAAGGATTGGAAGATGGCTCAATTTAGTTCCCAAAGACGACCCTTCAAAGCTTTACGCATTACATTTTTAACCCTACAATAACAATGATACACATTGTCCCCAACACAAGTTTGAAGCTTTGAAGGGCAGTAAATAACATCCCTTATTATTCTACATTGATGGAATTTAATTGTATGGACATTGGAAGGTGCAATGGGTTTTACATAGCTCTCAGCATTTTTTTGTTAGTCTATTATTTATAAAATGCAAAATACCTATTGCCAAGCAGCTTCAAAGGTGCAAACACCCACTGAGCCCATAATCTGTATATAATGCATTTTTCATTTCCCTTTAAGTCTTGTTGGAATAAGCACCTGCATCTGACCCCGTAAATAACCACACAATAATGGAGGTGCATTGCGAGTCATTCTTCACAGGGAGGCAAAGGTGTCGGACTCCACCAGACCCTCTCTGACATATGATGGCAAGGTGGCCAAGAGGTCATCCTCCACAGTCAGACCACTCTTCTTCAGCATGGGGCAGGCGCCCATCTCTGATGGCAGTGTTTCCAGAACATTCCCTTTCAGATCAAGGCTGGTGAGATGAACCAACTCCCCAATCTCTGCCGAGAGAGAAGTCAACTTGTTTCTCCCCACGTTCAAGGTTTTCAGCCTGATGCATTTGAAAAGTTGGCTGGGAAGAGCCTCAACCTTGTTCCCGCTCACAGAGAAGAACTGTAGAAGCCCGAGCTGGCCAATTTCTTCTGGAATGACCCGAATAGAGTTGTTGCTGAGGTCCAGGTGCCTCAGTTTAACAAGGGAAAACAAGGCAGTTGGCACATATTCCAAGTTATTGTCGCACATAAAGAGGTGCTCCAGGTTTTTCACCACCTCAATGGAGGTCGGGATGGAAGAGATGGCATTGTGCCAGAGTTTCAAGCAGGTCAAACGACGAAGGTGCTGGAAGCTTGTCATTTCCTCAATAACCTGGATGCCATTGAACTTCAGGTCTAGCTTCTGAAGATTGGTTAAGCTATAGACAGCCGAAGGGATCTTCTCCAGCTCACAGTTATGGAGCTCCAGCTCAGAAAGGTTGGTCATTTTCTTTAGGTTGTTCAAAATAACCAGTTTTGTCCCATCATTCTGGATGACCAGTTTGGAGAGGTGGCTGGCCAATTCCACCACAGCAGATGGGACCTTATTCAAGTTGCTCTTGATGGTTAGCACCTTAAGGTTTTTCAGCTCCTTAAGTGATTCCAATGAAATGACTTTGTTGTTGGCAGAGCTCAGGTTGCCGGAAAGGTGAAGTTCAACAAGGTTCTTCAGGGAATACACCCAAAGAGGAATTTCATTGATGTCTGTAAACTTGATGTGTAGAACTTTGAGGTGGTCTCTCAAGAAGATGAAGGCAATGTGCTCCACCTTTGCAGGGCAGTGGTAGAGGTAGAGCTCAGTCAGGCAGCTCATCTTTGATATTTTGGCGGGCAGTTTGACATCAGAGATGAGCTCCAGCTTAAGGACTTCCAAGTCCATCATCTCAAAGACAGCCTTGGGCAGCCCAGAGAGCATGAAGAGCTGCAGTTCGAGCTTGCCGCTAGAGTTCTTGCTTATGTGCTGCCTCAGCTTCTCATAAGTCCACTCATGATTGAGGTTCAACTCCAGTAGCTTATTCTCACTCACTGCTGAGAGGAATATGGCAAATCTCTTCGAGTACAGCTGGTCGTACTGATCAGCCATGTGCAATAGGAAGGCAAAATCATTCTTAACGTCTGGGATGTCACTGAAGTTGCTCTCCTCGCGAACTTTCTCAAAGGAATATTCCTTCAAAGACTTCTTGAAAATCCAGAACAAAGTGTAGATACCCACTAGTCCATAAACACAAACTAAGCATATATAGGCTATCAGCAACTTCTGGAGTATAAATGCCAGGTTGTGTGTGCAGTAAAACATGGAATAGCCAGTTAGGCCTCTTATGTTGGGCTTGCAGATGTGCCTAAAGTGGATAGAGCCCACAAAGCTTGAGGTGTACCCCAAAATGATAAGAAACTTGACAACCTTGAAGATTGTTTGCGCTAGATACACCCTGTAAATGAGATCTGCATCTTCGGTGTGCGTTCGGAATTTGCGGATTTTTTCAAAGAGTGCCTTGGCCTGTTCTCCATCCTTTTTGTCCAGGATAGTCGATGAGATCTCTGAAACCTCAAAGGGAATATCTCCCCTGTAGGAACATGGAGAGGAGACATTGTCAGCTGTCCGCCCTTCGTAGGCTCTCGAAGTGCAGGATTTGAGGCGTCCTGGGTCCTCCTCCGAGTGCTGGCAAGCTGTCTCTGAAAGTGCCTTTGAGGTCCATGGGGACTCAAAGCATTTCTTCAGGATGGAGAGGAAGTGTTCAATTTTGGAAGAGGTCTTGGGATACTTGAACCAGAAGTTGCTACTGATCAGAAGGATGAGAGAATGCATTAAGGCAAGGTAAGGAGAGTATTTCGAGTACCAAGGCAGTGCTTTCTGGTAGCAGACGTGGCTGATGTAGATGTACTGTTGGTAGTCGAGGTTGGTTGGATGGCCGCCGCGTGCTGTTGTACTTCTGGAGTTGGGAGGGAGATCTGGATCACTTCCAGCCCCTATTCTGGAGCTGGTCTCAGTTGGCAAATTTGAGGTGGCAGTTCGAGACTCTGTAGTGGTTAACAATGTGGGCAGCGGTACAGTAGATGACTCTGAAGACATTTCCACTGTCCTGTTCACGTCCTCATCCATGGGCAGGCAGACCACCTGGTCTTTCGAGATCATGAGAGTCCCCGAGAAGAAAGACACCATAAGCATCAGGATGACCAGATAATCCATTAGGACATCCCACCAGGGCTTCAGAGTTTTAAAGGTGGTTTGGTTGTCGTTCAGGGTGACGACTTCAGTGATGGTGAACATTTCTAAAGGATAAGGGGAGAAAAATAAATACATCAGTTGAAGCAGTCATTTTAAAACCAACAATTTCAATTCATGCTAAAGGGGCAGGAACAGTAAGGACGGGCATCTGGCCAGCTGTAACCTAGGCAGGCAAGAGGAGTCCTGGAGAGGCCAATGACTCCAAAGGAGAGGCATAATGAGAGGCCTGAAGAGGGGGATGGGTGGATGGCAATACCAATGGAAAGGGGGGGGAAGAAGTAGATTAAGGCTACAGAGGAAGGGGGCAGTACAAGGAGGCCTGACAAGGTGGGATGGTGATTTCTCCACAGCGGAAGGGAGACGGTGCCTTTAAAGACTTAGGACTCTGGAGAAAAGCTGGACATCCAGAGAGGTGATACAGGTTGATGAAAATTAGGCCTGCAGAGAAAGTGAAATGGGACAATGATTACAGACTGCAGGAGAAATAATATCTTCAGACTGAGCAGGCTGGTAATGACGAAGAATCGACAGTAGTGACAGTCGAGGACTCTGCAACGTCACTAAAGTCAAAAAGACATCTGGAGATAAAAGCCTTTAGAGAAGCTGAGTTGAGAATGTCAAAGAGCCGCAAAGGATGACAAGAAAGGACGAGGCCTGTAGAGGGAGAGCTTTCTGGAAATGTCGAATTGGGAGCTCAAGGAGAATGCAATGGCATTCTACGATAGGCCATGAGCAAGTATGTTCTGCATACTCTGCCATCTCTAAGTGGGAATTGGGTAACTGGGCATGAAAGTCACTAGTAATATTGCGCAAGCCAGGTTCAATTTTACATTGATTAGAAATTTCAGACAGAACAATGTATACAGAACGTTTGTAGTGCATTGCTGTAGTAGCACTGCCACTCTGATATACTACTACAAGGTCAACCATCTTGAAGGCGATTTCCTGAGAACTAGTAAAAGGTTTATTAATATTTTATATTGCAAAACCTTCCTAGAGGTTAATAATCGCCCAAAGCCTCAAAACCCAGATGGCGAGTCCAGCCTCAGCAAGTTTTGGGCAAGTTCTCCTGCCAAGTAAGACAAATCAATTTGCTCAAGAGAGGAAAACTCAGGTCCTAAAAAGGCCTTACTGCCCACCATTGGTAGCCTTGCAAGGTACCTCCTCTTTATATCGTGAGTGGTGTAATTAAATAACTAAAAATGTGGATGCAGACTCTAGATTGGGTACCATCCCATAGAACAGGCCATTTTTGCCATGTTCGTTCTCATAGAGGGGAGCCCATGACATTTTTTGATTTAATAACTATGCACCATTGAACCACACTCGTCAGAATATGAATGAATAATGACATTTTCCGCTAGGAGACCTGGATGAAGTCCATGCCTGGCTCCCCATGGATCCAGTTCATGAATTGCACATTCCTCTGTGGCCTTTATCAAGTTCATGTACAGTCTTATCATGTGACAGTCTCACATCATGGCGTGGTGCTATTATGGGAAGCTGCATGGCACTTTTCTCCAGGCCCATGCCATGGAAGCAGAGGAAGCAGATTGGACGGTCAAGCTAAGCTTTTCCCCATTCCAGGTGGAGGATTGAACATACCCCCCACCCCTCCTTGGATGCCAATCCTTTGTAGAAGGGCCAGAAGTCACTCGAAAGTCTAACCAAAACCCACTACTGCTATTTGTGATGAAGAGGGCTAAGACATTCAAGCGAGTAACTGCTTTTATTAAGACATCAGTATATTCTTCTTCCTCTCCTCCAACTGTTTTTCTCCATGCTCTGTCTCTCACACTCTAGAACCCTGCACAAGCTGCATTCTCTAATAAACAGGCTATATCAGGGGTAAACGTCCCGGCAGCCCGTGTTAACGGCAGAGCAATGCAGTAAACAAGGGGCGTTTAAAAAAAAAAAGGAAGCCTTTGTGGGGACATCACATGATCGCAGGAGCGTGGTCTCGCGAGATCTCTGCATAACGATATCTCGCGAACCCGCGCTCCGCAAGAGAACGTTCCCGCGAGTGTTGGCGAAGCGCCAGACCAAGCGGTCCACCCACAGCACTGCTCCTGATAAGGAGCCATCAAACTGAGGCCCTGAAGAGCCTGATGACCCAGCTTCCAGGGCATAAGCCCAAAGCCACAGGAGGCCACTTGGGGGTCCTGGAAGCTTGCAGCATGCCATCCTTGTGCACATCTAGCCCCAGTGAAGTAACAGAGTCCCTGAACTGAACTGTGAGTAATTCCCCTGCCTGCACGAGGACAAGTTTATGTTCACCTGTTTGTCTTGTAATAAAGACAGTTAGAACCCACTGAAGCATCCTGTCGTCCGTAAAGGCCACAACAGTCTTTTCAGTCATTGAACGGGATGCTGTGTGTGTCCCGTTCAATTGATGAAAATCTTTAAGATGGCCACCATGGTTGAAGACAGAGCTCCGTACGAACTCCCTCTTCTATCTCCATGGCGGCCAAAAAAGTGAAGCTGCTTCAGCGGCAGGGGGTGGGGAGGAGGTATGCTGCAGGTAAGTGGGTTGGGGTTTGGGATTAAAAGAAAAAAGGGAACGGAGGTTGGGGGGGGGTGAAGGGCTGGAGGCGACTTGGAACGCAGGCTAGATCGGAAGTATCAGCCCACGTTTCTAGCCTTCTAATTGGTCGTTCCCGTGCACCGGCTGCTAATGTAGACTGAACTGTTGGGTGGCTTTTCCTCAGTAACATGGATGTTGGATTCAGGAAGACCACTATAGTATTGTGTAGGGCTATCCCCTCAAATTAGGCCAAACTCTCACTGGTAAACATGATGCAGCAGCAAGGCTTTGCTCTTCAGAGAAGCATAGACAGGTGTAAAGTACAGATTGCACACAAAAGGAGCCAAATCAAAGATTGCCCACTCACAAGTCTTTAGTGAGTGTATATATAGTATTTATTCAACAATAATAATGCACATTAAGTCAAGATTAACTATAAGGCAGCTATCATATATTACATAGCTTAGCCTTGCATGTTATGCATTGTAACACCATTATTTTCTGTTATATATGAAATTGTGCCATTTGCTCTACAAAATGATATCATTACAGTTTAAAGTGATAGAGGAAAGAGTGGGTAGCCATGTATTAAGACTTAGCAAATATAAAGTACACACCAAGAGGTCTGATTATATCTTTATTTTTGGAATTTTTTTTTAAGAAGTCCAGTCTTACCTCCTGAACCAAAATTCACCATGAAAATCAGGTACGTTAATAGTCACAGTGACCTGTAGGACTTTAAGAGTAATACAAATATCCTTCCATATGAGTCAGGAGAGACAAAGCCGTCAGTAAGATGCCATTAGTTAAACAACCAGATAAGTGCATATTTACATGTTCCTGCAAAGGAAAAGAGAAAGGGCAGTCACTTTTTCCTGGAATTCAGGAGACGCCCACAAAGGATTCCTATATCCAGGTTCCAACACCAAAGAAGAGACACTTGGTGGGTGCAGGTAAGGATTGTACACCCTGTGGAGATGGTCACAATCTGAAGGGGTGAGCAGAAACTGTATGCAAGCACACCCCAGGTAACCCTTAGTCGAAAAACAGTGACTGAAGGAAAGCCAGGAAACTTGTGGGAGACTATTCTAGTTGAAGTTTGCAATGATGCACGGCCAGGGTTCACAAGTGCAGCAGTGCATTCAGCTGTTAGGATTGCGTCTACCGGTGCCGGTCCAGTCACCACTTGAGGACTTGTGGTTACATAAGGTGTCAGGAGCTGGGCCTCAGAAGCCCAATAAACAACAACCTCTGCTTTGAGAACAAAGATGCTGAAGAAGAGCAGAACAATGTTTCAGAGAGGTCCGAGCACTGTAGGAAAAAAAGCGCACCGCTCCAACAAGCTACCTCGTCTGATGGTGAATAGTGGCAGCAGCTCGAAGAGCCAAGATGTTCCGCCAAAATGCAACCAGTGAAGGAGCCGTACTTTAAGTCCCAGAAGTAGAACCGGACCAAATGGAGAGGGTGTGCCCACTGGTTCAAGGGAGGGAGACACTTGGATAGGCTTCTCTTGGTCAAGTGTGGCAGCACTTTGCCTTACAGAAATTGTCTTTGGCAATGGCAGTTGCTGAGATGGTCCTGGCCTCCTTCTGGTCCTCTCAGTGTGCCACATACAGGTTCCAGTGGTTGACTAATGAATGGCTCCCAAACCACCCTAGATGTTCACAACAGAGGGCTAGGAGATACCCCAGTCCACCTAACAGTAGACCTACAGCATTCAAACTCCTAGAGTTTATCCAATTCTGGATAACCAAGCTCAGAGGAATCGATGTCGCTCATGGTGCAGATGTGAATTAGGGTGTCTGGGACACCCACTCAGACCAAAATAGGGTCAAACACACAGGTGGTCCTCCTGGGCTCTGGACCCCATTGCTAAGTCTTTGTAGGATTGCGGGTGGCACTCCTGCCTCTCCGTAATAGCCTCCTGCAAGGCTACAACAGTCTCTTGGTGTTGATGGTTAATAGCCAGTTGGCCTTCCACTAGTGCGTCTTATAGGCATTCTATGGGGATTGGTGCAGAGACATCTTCCCTGGGGGTGAGGTCCTTGTCAGGTGGTGTAACTGAATTCTGCCTTTTATTGTTCCTCGTCTTGTTCTGTGCGTTTTCTCCACTGCTGAAATGCAGAGCTGCTCGGAAGGCTCAGCAGTCCACCTCTGCTGGCTTGAGCTTGTTGCAACTGGCTGGTTCTTTTCCCGGGCCTCTTGTATCTTCTCTAATAGACATTTCTTTGGTTGCTCCACCAGAATGGTTGATTCCTCTTGCGGGTTGGCTCTAGCTAGAGTACTATCTGACCCAGCTGATTCCTAGGAATGTTCCATCTCCGACTACCTTTCTGCTTTTCTTACTTGTGGGTAGCCCCTGTATCAGGGATTGATGAATCCCATTTCTAACACCAAGTTTCACAGATGGCCTCAAGAATCCACCAACTCTCGAAGACAGTACCAGGATTATTAAAATTCTTTAGAATTGGCTCACTTGAAGGCAGATCTTCTTTCCGTCATTTCCCTTTGGCTGTTCCCTCCCTACCCCATGCGTCCCTATATCCCAAGATGGTCAGTAGAGTTCAGTAAACACTGCATTCCTTTTCCTACCTGCTGCTCTTCCCCATCTCTCTCTCCAATTTTCTCTCTCTCCTCTCCCACCACTTTCCACTAACCCCTCCTCCCACTAGTCTCCACTCTCCTGTTCACTACCCCTCCTTCCACTCCACGTTTCTCTTCCTAGTACTCTCCTCCCACTACACTCTACTATGCTCAACTCCCACTGTACACTACTGTTCTCTCCTCCCTCTACATTCTACTCTCTCCTCCCACTACATTCTCCTACTTGTTTCCAACTACACTCTACTACACCCTTCCCATAACACTCCCTCTTCCATATTCCATCAATCACTTCTCCCACTAAACCTTAGTTACTCCCATATACTCGCACTTAATCCCCCTAACTCATCACTCTTTGAATCATGCACTGACTCGAACACTCATACCACTTTCTCGCACAAACCAACACCTCACCTTGCATATGCTCTCAATCATCCTCCATGTTCCGCTGCACAGTCCTTCCTCAGCCCGGTCTCTAGGTCCACCTTCTCATTCCTTCTCCTACCCGAACAACCCACACTGCCATACTTCCGAGGTCCCCTTTTATGCTCCTTCTACGCTTCCACCGATTGCGATGCCCACCTGGATTCCCAGGACAATGACTAGGCTGTTCTTGCACAGGTGTGAGCCTTTAAAAGGCCTCTGAAGCTGCGCCTCAAATGCAGATCCACCAGAGTTTTGCTACGCCACAACAACCACATTCACTCTCTAAGCTCTCAGGAGGATCACCAGTGTTCAGGATGGCGCACAGTGGACAACCCTCTACCGGGTTCACTCCCGTCGGCACACTGTTCCCGGGTGTATTACTCTCCACCCCAACTTGTAGGCATCCCTCAGCCGGGTTCACGTTTATCACATACACAATTCACTGTACTTTATCTCAATGCAGGATTCACTTTCAGTAACTTCCCTCTTGGCATCTGGTTCACATAGCCATCTTTAACACAGTTCATGAATTCCAACAGTTCATGATTTGCTCATTTTCATCAGAAAGCGTGGGTTCTCTTCTCCTAGCTTTCTTTTGGCATCCCTCTGTCGGGTTCACACTTGCCTTATTCGACAGTTCACAATCTTATCAGAAAGCGGGGTTCCCTTTCCCTAGCTTTTTCTCGGCAATGGTGACTTTCGATTGTACAAGGGATTTGACCTGACCCTTGTAGGACCACTCTGACATCTTGCGCCGCCCTTTCCTAGGGCTTTCTGGTACTTGCAGTTTCAATACAAAAGGGGCCAGCGAGAGTCCTTCGAATGAGGCGCATGACCACTCTGCAGCTGGCCCTTCTCTGGGCTTCCCCAAAATGTTCGAACACACACAAGTTCTTTGTGCTCAAGTCCTTGCGTTCATCTAATGTTGCCACTTGCAACCTTGGGCTCAACACAATTCGGTTCACTATCAGCTTCCTCCGACTCACGTATTGTATTGGGTCTGCTGGCTTCGCTTGCTTCTGGAGTCAAGGACGGTACTACAGTAGCCAGCATGCCTCCCCGCCTGGGTCATCAATGTGGGAGGGCCCCCGTGCACCGTTGACATTTGCTGCTCGACACGTCAGCTGTACTTCCCGGTCTTGCAATTCCCTTTTCGGAGGCTTCGCAGGTCTGAGTTTAAAAGGGGAAGGGCAATTTCCCCTTTGTCGTCCTTCCAAGTCTCGCCACCTTTCTCCTCCGTTTGAACTGCCGGCTTGGTGTAGCCGTTTCCTCGTGTGTTTGGCCTTGTTCGTAGTGTGCTCTTGTGTTCTGCATTTTTTCACCAGGAAGGGAAAGGGTCGTCGGTTGTGCAGACTCTGCCTGACCTGTTGGGACATGTCAGGTGAACGGCTTTGGTGTTAGTCCATTGTCTGTCACAGAGTGAAAAAGTATTTGTGTCAAAAAAAGGGGGGCGGGGGGAGGGGAGTTTAAAGTTTCTAAACAACCTATGGGGTAGGATGGGGAAAAGGCGTTATGTGGAATTATTGTCCTCATACTAGGGTTTTTGGTAAATTCAGATGGGTGAGGTTTGTAGGGTTGGTGAAACAGACGGGAGTAACCAGGATTATTTGCATGAAATCAACAGGGGGATTGTGGGAATGGTAGTGTTTCGTCAAAGCAGACAGAGTTTGGGAAATAATAACCAGAGGGACGTGGAGAAGAATGATTGGAGTATTTGGGTAGGAAAGAGGAAAGCAGGGATTCTCGGAGATGTGGTTTCCGAATGCCACAGGGTTTTGTCTTCTAGGGGGATGTACCAGATGTGAAAGGGTCGTTGGATACAGGTAAGGGAGATTCCATGGGTGGAAGAAGGTAGAACAACCTACAAAGGCCTTAGGGATTTCTCGCCTTCGCCCCTGGTATAATACAGCTTTTACCTCGGGTATTCACCCCTCCCATCCCCCCCAACCACTGAGCATAACCCCGTGTTCCCCTACCCAGGTGATCCTTCCTCGCTTCTTTCTCAGGGTTGGGATCTGAGAGCATCAGCCCTTCCCTGGCCACCTGAATAAGGGATTCTCAAGGTCTACTTGGAAGAATACACTCAGGTTTCTCACAAAAGCAAGATTAAAGGAGCCAAAAGACGCTGGGACCAGTGTGGGTCATGAGAGGGCCAGTAACCTCTAATACGGTTAACTGCAGAGCCTGTGCAGCAGGAAGTGTGAGAGGGGAAACGATTTCCCCTCTAGAGCGCTTTGTTCAGAGACTGCGCAGCTGGAAGAAGAAAAAGTTGCAAAGTGGTTCCAGGTAGCTGGGTTTCACCTGGAACTCACAGGGACCAAGACGGCTCCAATTCAGTGTGGTGAAGGCGATCCAAAGGAGTGCGTTTGCCTGAACGGGAGAAGCCACAGAGACAGCGGTTCTGCGAGCAATGAATGGGGCACAGGAGAGTGACCTAACCAATGAGTATGCAGTGAATTCATTACTCTGGGGCGTTCCAACACTAGCCGCGTGTGTCCTGCAGATCATTTCACTTGCGAGTGAGAACTGTGCAAATTAAGATTATGAAAACTATTACGAATACAGAAATCAGCAAAAGTGGCATTCCCTAAAGATTAAAGGCTCTGGAACTGGGTTTGCAGGTTGTGAGAAACACACATAACCAGTGGGGAATTCCTATTGAAACCTAAGTCACACAAGCAATACCCAAGGGGGTGAAAACTTGGCAATACCTTTCCATCACATACTGGCAAAGACCGGAGGGAAATGGTTAAAAGCCCCAGGTTTGCACAGACCTACATTGCCAAAGCCTAAGGAGAAACCGGAGACAACATAAGGCGTGTAACTGTTGGTCTATTGGTGCAGAAGAGAAAGAAGTGGTGACCAGGCTGGCCACCTGGAGAGAGCCATCCAGAGGGAGAGGAGGAGCAGCGTTGCAAAGGATTCCCTAAGTGCTCAGATGAAGGCTGTTTTCCCTAAAAAAAGAAGTTGAACAATATATATTGCCAAACACTGCAAAGCTGTTATTGTCCCAAGTTGAAAGGGACCACTGTTGTACATTTCCTTTAGTGTTAGTCAGGCAGGCGAGTATTCCGGAAGGTCATCACTGTTGTGGTGACACACCTGGTTTGAGAAGTAAACCAGGTATTGTGGTAGTTTGTAGGATTGGCAAGGGAGTAGTCCAAGCAGCCATGGATACAGTGCAACAGTTGATGAAGTGTGAATTGTGGCAACCAATATTCTTTGTGACAAAGTGGTAGTTAAGTTCTAATTTGTCAAGTCATGCTGACAAAGACAATTATTGTGATTTACTGGAAAAAGACATATGAAGATGGTTTCTTTCTTTGAACTATTATGGAAGTGGCAGAACTTTATCGTTGAACTGAAATTACCAAGAACTGTGTTGGAGCTTTTGTGAACAAGGATCATGATTTCCTACCTTACATTTGGAACTGTTGAGCAGGACGTAGCTCAAATATGGGGAAGAGAAATTGTACCCAGTAAAGACACTCGTTATACTTTAAAATAAAAGATGCATCATGTTTTCTGTAAAATGGAAATGCCATATGTTTCCTTATTATGTTGTTGAATGTACAAGTGTGAGGGCCAGATATCCTTTGAAAGAGTATTTCCTTTAGTTTATTTTAGGCAGGGAATCCTCCTCGTTAGGGTAGAGATAGTGAGGCGTTAAACCAACCTGTTTATTTTAATGAAATGGCTAACTTTGACAAATCACTCACAGAGTTGTCGGCCTCACATTCTCTCGGGAGGAGAGCTCAGCGGCAACGCTCTCACCTTGGAAGCAAGATGACACGGAGCAACACAGGTTCGATCCCCGGATCCACGCTTAGAAAACTCTGGGTATTAAGTGCGTTATAAATAACCCATCATATCATATATCACATTTCAGAAAGGGAGTCCTTGTGTCCTCAAGTATCTCCCAGTGAGTTGGCGCTTGCCTCCAACACTAGAAAGGCTTTCACATAACCGGTTCACCTCCCTAGCCTCAAAAGGGAAAGGCTCCCCCCCTGGGGAGAAGTGACTGAATCCCATGAGTCGTCACAATACCCACGATCTCTTGGGACCCTGACAAATGTGCACATCTCCCAAAAACATAGATCAATACAGCAGTTCCTAGCTTCCAGTATTCAAGCTGCAAGACCTCAGAAACATTTCAGACAACAAAAGAAAAACAATGTATGCATACACATATGAGACACTGCCATCATCCCGCAAGTCAGTGATTTGGGCTAAAGTAAATAGTCAACTTATTCCATCTGATTCCGAGGAGATAGGTTGTCAGTCTAGCTTTCAAAGGATGTGTGCTCCCTTCTCAGTCCACCAAAAAAGATGCAATGTTTCCTAACTGGGGATATCAACTAAATTCTGGAATAGTCCAACCCTGCGCCTAACCCTAACTGGAGCGATCCGCTTCAACCCACATCTTATCTGGAGCTACCCACTGGTTACACGGAATAACCATTTCCCTAACTTGAGAAATCCACTTGTTACATTAAATAATTCACAGCCTTAACCCTCACCTTATCTGGGGATACCCACTGGTTACACAGAATAACCATATCCCTAATCCTAGTTGAGGTAACCCTCTGGTGACATGAAATAGCTCTCAGAGCCCTTCATCTCCACGACTGGTTCCACTATGGTTGAAGTGGATGCATTGATGCGGACAATTAACTCATGGCTGAAGTTAAGAAACCTTATACCAGCATCTCTATGAACGGCGCTTGTCCACTCTGGACGTGGCATGGGCAGTGCTTAAGTGATGTACTTTAATGTGACACTGCCGGAGTACGCCACAAAGACTAAATCCCTTGATTATGTGGCACTTCTCTGTAAGAGTACAAGAGGTATGTAGAACCAATTTATCACACGCAATCCAGTGAAGGGCCCTTTTTGTCTTGCACTTATGGTGCCCAAAAGAGGCAACAGTGTTTGGGTCAGTGATGAGCCTTGTTAAGAATTAACCCAGCATTCAGTCGACAGGCCATTCTGTCCCCAAGTGGAGTCTAGTAGGCATGGCTCCATCTCGGTGTGCACAACCATGGGCTCTGCCTCTCTCTAGTCAAGGACTGTGGGGCCCAGCAATTTTGGGAAACTGGAAGGCATACTATAGCATGTAGGTTCTTAAAAAGGTGCTCGATGAAAGTACTAACCTCGCAGACTGCACTGTATCATCCTTTCATCTTTGTACCTTTCAGAAATAATTCATAATAAATTGTCTAAAAATAATCCAGACAGGAGTCAAGGTAAGTGTATATATACACTATTGTGGTATTATTTCATCCAACTTGGTACTATACTTATTCCTGTATTGTGATTCATACAGGTGTACAACATTCAAATTTAGAAAGGATAAAGTGCACAATAATATGCCAATGTAGAAAAGCACAACGACCCCCCAACACGTGTTTCGACCGAAACAAAGGTCGTCTTCAGGGCGTACAACCAAGTGACATGAACACAAATTATATAACAAAGACTTATCATTTGCTTAGTGAAGTACAGATAAAGGTTTCTATTTCCTAGAGTGGAGGGTTAGGAGACAAAAGGCTGGGAGAGGGGGAAAGGGAAACAGAAAGAGACAAAAAGATGGCAGTTATTAGGTCAATTGGGTTTCAAATGTAGCGTTACTCCAAATATAATTTCAGCAACATAGCATACCCAGAATTTGCACTAATTGATCAATACTTTTAGCCTTATAAGGAACATACAAATACTCTTCCAATAATTTTATATGTCATTTGGATTACAGCAGTTCTTGGTTGAAGTAGGAAGGTAAAATAAAATGTTCAGTTACCTATGAAGCTAGAGAGTTGTGGTGTAGCTGGTTGCACGAAATACTATACGGCTATTTTCTTGAGCGCTCAAAGTTTTATATTGATTTGGCTGTGGCTAAAAATATAAACGAAAAGAAAAGAAAAGGGCCTTGGATTTAAACCTAATTGGCAAAATAGGAAGGAGAAAACTCCCCTCAGAGACTGGGTAGAAGAATACGTGATTGTGGGCTTTACCTGATCAGTATTCTACAGTCCGCTTCAGTGGTACCGCGGTATGGAGGCAGGTTTCCCTTTTGAAATAGTTGGCCGTAATCTACAAAAGTAATATAAAAACCCAGAATTGTGCTTTAGCGTTCCTTTGTTCAAGTTAGCAACGTATACTCTAATCAGGCTTGCGGTGTGAGCGAAACGCATAAATATAATAAGCGCTTACCGGCAGATTTGCAAGAATTACACGCACAGTGGCGGACGCCTTCAGGCAGTGAGTCTGCATCGGCAGACAATGTTCGTCGTCAGGCAACGAGTGCTAGTCTCCAGTCAGGTGACTTGACACGTGACTGGCGTTACTAGGCAACCTAATAGTTGTCCGGAAAGGAGTAGCTCGACTCCAGGATCCGTGAACATTTGACCAACCTTAACAGTCAAGATACGCGACTACCACTAGCCTCCCACTGGCAAAAGTATCACCAACTGGACAACATCAAAGATATCAAATTTATTGGACTCAGATAAAACCACATCAGAGAGGTGGTGACAGAGCTGTTGCTTAGGCAACAGGAAGCCAGACTAATGTGCAAATTACGCTGTCTTTCACTCGGTTTAAATCAAGAACACAAGCTTAATGTCTTTCTATGAGTATAGTTTTCTGTATGTTGAAATATGGAAATCAGCTGAACTAATATATGTATCTATGGCTATGTTAGGCACACATATTTATTACTTAGGATGTCTATTTAATAACTTCTGCAGTCTAATCCTTATATGGTTTACATGTGGTAAACAATGGTGTTCTAAACAATAAGAAAATGAAAATAATTGGGTGTAAGAAGCTTGTTATATGGAGACAGCAGTTTTGTGTTTCTAGTAGGAATTTCTCTTTTGACCTTAGCTATGGCATGAACAGCTTACGCTCAAACAGGAATGCTTTTATAATTCTTTCCTTATAAACTAGTGCATACTTACCCTATTGGAAGGGCAGAGCCCGTTTTATCAAAATAGATCGTATTCTTTTTACCGCGACCGCTCCTGTATAAATCAAGCATGTATCAAACTCTAAACATATCTTTCACATCTAAACACATCTTTCTGAATGAGTGAAATCTATGTCTATAGCCCCTGCTTCACAAAAATAGATCGTATTCATTTAACTGTGACCGTTTCTGGATAAATTTAAGCATGCATCATAATTTTCACCTCGTACTTTTCCGAATGAGCAAAATCCATGTTTAAATACTTGGATGTATCCAATGGGTACCACCATTTTTAGCTATATGTATTTGCAGAACAGTATAACGCTATACAACTCCTGGAGTCGAGCTACTCAAGGCCCTTTTCTTTTTGTTTATATTTTTAGCCACAGTCGAATCAATAGAAAACTTTGTGCGCTCAAGTAAATAGCCGTATAGCATTTCGTGCAACCAGATACACTACAACTCTCTAGCTTCATAGGTAACTGAACATTTTATTTTACCTTCCTACTTCAACCAAGAACTGCTGTATTCCAAATGACATAAATTGATTGAAAGAGTATTTTTATGTTCCTCATAAGGCTAAACGTAATGATCAATTAGTGACAATTCGGGGTATGCTATGTTGCTGAAATTATATTTGGAGTAACGCTAAATTTGAAACCCAATTGACCTAATAACTTCCATCTTTTTGTCTTTTTCTGTTTCCCCTTCTCCCTCTCCCGGCCTTTTGTCTCCTAACCCTCCACTCTAGGAAAAAGAAACCTTCATTTGTGCTTCACTAAGCAAATGATAACTCTTGGTTATATAATTTGTGTTCATGTCACTTGGTTCTACGCCCTGAAGACGACCTTTGTCTGGGTCGAAACACGTCTTGGCGGGTCGTTGTGCTTTTCTACATTGGCATATTACTGTGCACTTTATCCTTTCCAAATTTGAATGTTGTACACCTGTATGAATCACAATACAGGAATAAGTATAGTACCAAGTTGGATGAAATAATACCACAATAGTATATATACACTTACCTCGAGTCCTGTCTGGATTATTTTTAGACAATTTATTATTAATTATTTCTGAAAGGTACAAAGATGAAAGGACAATAGAACGCAGTCTGTGAGGTTAGTACTTTCATCGACTTGCTTATTACATAGGCGATAGTGCAAAATCGCCTTACTTACCACACGGCTGCAGCCAACCTCATATACCATGTGCATTTAACATATCTCTTTTTTTGGCGTGCGCATACCCACCCAGGGGATTTCTCCGTTTCCACAACATTACAACACATACCATTTTCTTAAAAAAGGTGCATCACCCTTGTAGAGTGGTTAATGGCAACCAATTAACTATTCTGATTCTTATAAAAGGGCTATAGGACAGTTCCAGGCTATGGGAGGTTTTTCTTGCACCCGTGGCTATCATGGTGGGGTTACATTGCCAGACCATTCTGAACTGGTGGTTAGACTTCTCTGTGTCTCTTAATACCATGAAGTCTGACAAATATCAGAGCACACAGGTTAGGATACTGGATGCAGATGCAGCTATTCTGCTGGTGGCAGAAGGTCTAGTTGCTGGCCAGGTGAAGAGTACCAACAGCACACATGGCCCAGGATGTCAGCTGAGTACATGCCTAGCATAGCTGCCAAGTGGCCTCATGTCATGTAAAACAACTTGAGCCCGTCTTGGATTTTCTCTATGCATTCGGATGCTAGTTCATTTTCAGAATTGAGACCTAGTTCAGTTGATCTGAACCTATAGATCAGTCTTGCTTCCTCTGGTCTTAGAAGTAGTTCTCTATTACCACCCCTGCGACCTAGTGTGACCTTCTATAACCCTATAAATCTTATCTCTTTCTAATCACACATCTGGTGATTGTGTTGCCAATGTTGGGCCAGGGGGAGTGTTGCATCCTGGCTCCCAATCAATGATAGGTGTTCACGAATACCTGTTCTTAGTTCTCGAATTGTGCTACCTATATCAATTAGTTTACAATTACACACAATTGCGTAGATCAAAAATGTGGATGGACAGTTTATATTGTCTTTTATCTTAAGTTGGATTCCATTTGAGTTTTTTTATTATCTGTGCTCTTAAGTGCATACCTGCACATCGAACATGTGCCACATTTCGTAAATCCAGTCCTTGATTGTTGTAACCATGTGGTTGAGGATTGCTTTTTGTCTTCCAGAAGTAGTGACAGGCTTAGATTTGTCTTTAAAGTTCTTGCTCTTCTATATATTATGGATGGCTGTTCCTCCACACAGATACAAATGTGTGGGTCCAATTTCAATAAATGCCAGTTTCTTTTGAGTATTTTTCTGATCACATGATTATTTTGACAGTAGGTAGTTATACATTTCTGGTTCTGGTTGATCTATTGATTGTCTCTGTGTTAGGGTTTGTTCTCTGGTGGTCCGATGAGCCTTTTCAAATGCTACTTTAATACATTTGTTTGTGTAACCTCTTTCTTTGAAGCGGCAGAACAATAAGTCATATTCTGTTTAAAAAATTACTGGTCGCCACAGTTTCTACGTGCTCTAATAAATTCTCCTTTTGGAATATTCCTTTTAACAAGTTTGAGATGGTAATTGCGGGCAAAGAGTGTTGAGTTTACTTCCGTATCCTTACGGTATGTCTTAGGCTTAAGGTGGTTCCCAGACACGTTAATTGTTAAGTTGATACTTACTCTACTGTTAGTCCCGATGAATTCGATCCCTGCCTGATTAAGGTTAGCTCTTCTCATGAAATCCTCTAGTTCCGTCGGTGTTCCGTTCCAAATCATAAGCATGTCATCTATGTAACGTGTCCATAGGATGACGTTCTTAGTGTAAGCTTGGTCTGTATATATATATATATATGTGCTGGTCCTCGAACATGCCCATAAACAGGTTTGCTAGGGCTGGGGCATATTTGACGCCCATCGCTACTCCTCTTTTCGGTTTGTAGAATTTGTTATCAAAAAGAAAAATGTTATTTTCCAAAGTTGCCATTACCATTTCCTTTAGCATGATGACAAAGTGATAGTGGGAGGCTGAATCATTCTTGAAAACAGTCTATGGTTGACAATGCTAAATTGTATCTGATAGACATATACAGGGCTTTTACGTCCCACGTCACCAATAGATAGTTGGGTAGCCATTTGATTCGAATAGCTGCTGTCGTGTCTTTTAAATATGCTTCAACTTCCGGTACCCTTGGTCTTAACACATTGTCCATGTATTCAGCGATCCTTTCTGTAGCCCAACCGATTCCGCTGATTATAGGTCTGCCTTCGGGTACATGTTTGAAGGGTTTACGTACCTTAGGTAGGAAATATATTGTTGGCAATACAGGTTGTTTTATAAATAGGTATCTTTTCTCATCATCTATAATTAGTCCCTTACAATGACATCCTTGAATTAGTTCTTCTAGGTCTTGAATTATACCCGGTTTAGGGTTAGTTTGTAATATTTCATAACAGTTTGGTGTGCTGAGGTGGTTGTTGCCCAACATTATGCTATCCTTCCTGTTCATAATTATATTTCCACCTTGGTCGGCCTCCTTAATAACTTTCTGTGTCTTGTTGTAAATTTTGAAGCACAAGGCGTTCTGTTGCTGTTAAGTTTTTTCTTGCTGTTTTTTCACCTTTCTTTCTCCGATGTTGGTCTGAAATGTCGTTTAGATCTTGGTGACTGATTTATAAAATGCATCTACCATGTTTGTGGTGCAAGTTTTGATTTTGGTTTTAGTTCTTCTTGCAGGCTACTCGTAGGTACAATTCGTAGTTCTTACAATGTGTGATGTATTTGAAAATCATCTGATTTCTGTAGGGATGTTAGGGTATGTATATTGTATAATTCTTCTATTGTTACTATTGATTCTGATGATTCATAGTGTCTGGTGACTTGCGTGGCAAAGTAATTTTTCAACTTTCATTTTCTTACAAATTTGAAAATGTCAATGTGCCCTTCTGTGGTATCGTATTCACATGATGGTGCAAATTAAAGTCCTTTGTTTAATAAGGTGATTTCCTCTGAAGTCAGGCTTCTATCTGATGAGTTTGTAACCAAGTTTTTAATTTGTTCTTTTTGGCAGCCTCCCTGGTGCCAGCTCTGGTTAGTCTTCTATAATCTTCCAAGGCACCTGGGTTGCCTACATCTACCTGACCCCCTCTTCCTCTCCTCTGGGTATATGCTGTTTCTTGTCCGTATTTGTTGGTAATTGAAAACTGACCTTTTTTTAGCCTGTATTTCTTTTCCCTTTCTTGAATCTTCATATTTGATTGAGAAAACCATGTCCTGTTTTATTCTTGTCACCCTCTTCCAATGGTTCCTCGTCCCTTTCCGTTTCCGAATCAGCATCCAAACTGCCAGATGGTGTGTTAGGTGTACTCCCTCATGATAACTGTTTATTATATTAATTGTATTTATCCTGGAAGGTGTACACCCTGTCTTCTTGGTAATCTCTTTCATTCCAAAGAATTTTCTTAATTTTCTCATCTTAATTTCGTCTCGATACTCCTTCAAAATCTCAAACATCTTCTGATAATTTTTCTCTCTGGTTACCTCCAGTGCCTTTGTGTCCGTTATTCCCTTCTTAATGGTTTCAATCTGTTCCGTAATCCTTTTGTGTTCCCTGGTTTGTTTGTTTATTTGGTAATGCGCACCAAACCCGTAGGTAGCTGGGCGCAACAGGACAAGTAAACTTAAAGCTTAGTTACAGAACATGTCAAGTGCACATACATAAATGCAAGAAATATATAATTACTGCCACTTCCAGTTACAGTAGTGTGGTGGACGCTAGGGCTCACATATTATGTAATGCATGTTGCAGTCGATAGGTACAGTCAGTAGCAAATACAATGAGTGTGGTACAGCGTAACAGGTATCAGGAAAGGGGTAACAGTCTAGGTGCTGGATGAGCAGGTTACGAGTCATTAATTCGTAGCCATTTGAGTACATTATGTCTAATTTTAGGGTAAGGTTGTTCCATTCTGAGATCTAATGGGAAAATGTTCCAGGATTGCGCTGCTTTGACTGGGAAACTGGTTCCACCAGCTGTAGTTGATTTAATTCTGGGGCTCTCTAGAGTGTAGGCATTGGCGGATCCCATAGGGCGGGTAGTAGTTCTCCTGTTTATTCTTTCAGAAAGGTATGGAGGTGTTAAGTTGTTCGGGCACTTAGAGGTGAGTGAGACTGCTTTGAGGAAGATCCCGTTGTTTATTTTTAACCAGTGGACATCTCTTCTGAATTTAGAAATGTGCTCTCTGCAGGGAGTATTCAAAGCTGCTCTTAGTGCATTGTTTCGCAATCTTTTAATTTTATCTGACGTATTTATTGGTACCTGAGTACAGGGCATTACAATAATCCAGTCTGGACATTATGAGAGCATTGGACAAGGTGATACAGCTGGTGACAGAGAGAAATGGTCTGCAGGCTTGGACGAGTTTACAGGTGTAGGCTGTTGTAGATGCAAGTGAGTTGACTTGTTTCTTAAGGGTGAGTGTGGAGTCAAGGTAGAATCCTAACGTTTTAACAACAGGCATCACCTTGATGAGATTGTTGTCAATATTGAAGGAGGCATAACTAGGGCTACGTTTTTTTAGGTTAGTTTCAGAGCCTAGGATCAGTATCTCGGTTTTATCGTCATTCAGGCAGAGGCCGTGGGATGCCATCCATGCCTGAATGAGGAGGTACATCTTATTTACTAAGGCCGTGTCCTCAGGAAAGTTGCCCGAAAGGGGGAAGAGGATCTGGGTGTCATCTGCATAATTTGTGTAGGTGACACCCAGTCTGTCCAACTTATCAAACAAAGGCTTAGTACAAATGTTATACACGGTAGGTCAGACACAAGATCCCTGTGGTACTTCGCAGGACATTTGAATAGGGTCAGCGGAGGCTGATGGGGAGCAGACTCATTGTGCGGTTAGCTAGAAAGGATTGGACCCAGGCTATGGCCTCCCCTGAGAAATGGGCAGCCGACCTGAGGTGGTTGCATAAGACTGCATGATCCACCAGGTCGAAGGATGCCGACAGGTCCAGGAGAAGTAGCATAGCTGTTTTCCCCATTATCCTTCAGCTCGTCAATTTGGGTCTTAAAGGTCTAGCAGGGCCGTTTCCTTGCCATGAAAAGGGCGGAAGCCAGATTGCCGTGATCCTAGTAGGTGATTGGCTTCCAAGTATTCCTGAATTTGAAGATAGGCTACTCTATCAATAATTCTAAGTAGAAAAGGGACAGTAGTAATAGGTCTGTAGTTGGTCGGGATGGTAGGGTCTAAGGTTTGTTTTTTAAGTAGGGGGAGGACCCAAGATTCTTTGAAATGATTGGGCACTTAATTGGTTTTGAAGCAGGCATTAATATAAATGCATCCTTTATAATTTGGGCTGGGCAACTGTCTCCCTTACAGTTCGACGGTTTAAGGGAGAGTATGATTTTCTCTGTCTCGAGGATTGAGATTTTCTTGAAATTGAAAGGTAGTGTTGTTCTGTTCCAAGTGTGTTGGGGGGGTTGCTGCTCAGATGGGAGCAGCAAGGCCTTCTTGTTAGCCATTTTGAGTTGGAGAGATGCAATTTTATTCGACAGTGCATTTTGTATGTCAGTACACCATGCCTTGTCCTTTGGGACATTGTCTGCCGGTGGAATCGGGGGATTCCTTTTCACAGAAGATAGTGAAAAGCTCCTTGGTGTTGGACCGAGCCTTTGAAATTCTATCATTGAATGTGTTCTTTTCAGTATTAATTTTTTTTTATAGAGTTTGGAGTGGTCAGTTAACTTGACTTTATTATCGTCAGTAGGGGAGCGACGCCAAATGGATTGTAGCTTTCTTTTTTGTGATCTTAGTTCTTTAAGTTGAGGCGTGAACCAGGCATTACGATGCGATTTCGGTCTACCTTTGCGCAGTTTGATAGGTGCAATAATGTCCAAAGCCTTAGTCATGGTGTTATTAAAAAGACTTGCGTGCTCGACTAGCAGCTCCAGAATGTTTTGAGCTTGATTGAGGTTCTTCTCTCATAGCGCTGCTAAATCTTTGTCTTCATTCTTTGTGAAGTCTGGGAAAAATCAGAATGCGTAGTCCTCTTGGTATTTGTGGTTTAGTTAACTAATTCTTGAGGGAAATGATCTCCCAATATTTGTCGATATCTTTTCGGGATGCTCTTTCTAATTTAATACATTTACATCTTAAGTGCTCTCTTTTGGGAGCACTGTTCGTGAATGCATGCAGATTACTCCCCTTTGGGGTAAACCGGTTGGTGGCTTCCTCTTCTCTATTTTGGAGATATTCTGCCACGATAAGGTCAAGGTAGATTCCTTCGTTCCCGTCAGCGTGGTTGTTGATATCCGATCCAAAGTGTGCAAAAGGTTGAGAGGAATTAAGGGATATCAACTTGTGACCCTCTGTGCCCTATTTCATCCATAGGTTTGTTTGATGCCGCATGTGTGTGCCCTTTTGGTAATCGAGAACTACGTCTAAGACAAGAGGAAGCAAGACTGATTTGTAGGTTCAGATCAACTGAACTAGGTCTCAATTGTGACAATGAACTAGCATCTTTCCTGTAGAGAATCACATTTTTCTGTGAAAAACAAAATACCTTTGGTATTTGAAACACGTGTATGGGGTTACTGATGGTACTCTTGTTCAGAGGAGAATTGCCTAGCATTTCGGCGCTGGACTGCCCCTGGGCAGGACAAAGGCTGATATGCAGGGACATTTCTTCTCTGTGAAAGGGACAGTGAGCTAAAGACTTGGTCGAGTCTCTCCCAGGGGTTATTCACCCAAGAACAAGTCATTGGGCTGTGTTCGTGCTGGTAGAGAGATTCCCAGACCCCCCTTTGTTTTGTATTTGAGAATATGTATGATCCACACACGCTAGATATGATTGAGAAAATGCAATGCATAAATGAAACATATATTTGTGCTTCTGTGAATCGAGTTACAACTATACATCTCCAAGACTGGTCATGGCTGTGTTACCCATGGTACTTCAACACTGTAATGGGATATTGCTAATGGGAAATTGCATCAAAACGTGAATGAACTAGAGAAAAGAAATACTTGCCATTTGCACTATATATCCCATCATGCTTTAACTATTAGGAAGTAAAATAGAACATGGATAAAATATAACTAGCATTTTACCAGAAAGGGTTTTTGAATTTATATAAGACCCAGTACTCTATATTTTCATAATAGAGAAATAACCATTTTTAAATCGAAAAGGGCCAAGTGTCATATACCCAAAATCTACATTGCGTGTAACAGCAATTTTACAAACAATATACTAGTATCATCACCCATATTATAACATAACTTCAGGTAAACTAGGGTTGATTGTTTCCTATAAACAAAAAAAGGGAAAAAAATGGATTTGTGTGTTTAATTACTTTTGCAAGTAGTATTAACGCGCAAACTAAATTGCAAGGCAAATGAAAATTACTGGATCAGTACACTAAAAAATTATTAGATGCTTTTTTATAACATAGACACATATTTTGTCTTCTAACAGTAAAAGCCGGATAAATACAATATTGCATATGGTCCAACTAACTGTCTTTAACGAACAACTGAGGGGAAGCTCGAGTTAAAGGGGAGGGAAGGGGGATGACTACAACATATAACATGAAATGTGTGCTATGGTGCAAGTAACCGGAAAAGTCGGGTGTGTTGGTTATGTTTTGTATGTTATGAAAATCAATAAAATACTATTTTTTTAAAACTGTCTTTAACGAACAATCCAATTCATGGGACAAGACACGCTATGTGATATGACTAACAAGGTAGAAGATCCCAAACTATGGCCGCTGTTCGGAACAGAGCAGCCAAGCCAGAAGAGGGACTTATAATAACTATAGCAACGTGGATAAATATAGACAACAAGAGCCGGCGTCTCCACGGAGAGCCGTTGCGAGAGACCATGACAGAGAATTTTCAGGTAAGCCCTGGAGTCTAATTTGACCCAACGCATTGCCGAACCAATAGCTCTTAGATGCGTTAGAACACGTGGAAACAGGGCGCTGTTGAGCAGCCAAGCAAGATGGCCGCTTAGCGTCGGAGCTCTGTCACGGCACACCTAAATCCTTGCTCCACCAGCGCTAATCCGTTCCGCTGCTGCACAGAAAGCTAGCGACTCGACTAGCGGCGCTGCCCGCTGTATTCTCCTGAAATCCCGAGGCGAAACGGCGCCCGGGACCCGAACTGGTGCAGCCTAAGGCCGTCCGAGGCCTCCCGGATCCACGGCGGGCTGATCGCCGCCGGAGGAGCGGTGACGCCGCGGGGCCCCGGCGCCGCTGACTGCGGGCCCGCTACCCCGGGGGCTACCTGGAATATACATCTTCGGGAGGAGCTGTGGTCCCCGCTCCTCCCGCGCCACCGCCCGCTGCCGCCAACGAGGGGCCCCTGCGAGGGAGGCCGGCCCCGCCTGGGCTGCGTGGTGCTCCGGATTGCCGCGGCTTGCGTCGCCTGGCGGGCCCGCGCCGGACAGAGCGGCGACCCGCTGCCCCTGTGGGGAGGGGCGGATCACTCGCCCGCTCTCACTGGAGAGGGAGCCGGGCATCCCGGGGACACCGCTGCTGGGAACCCCCGCCCCCCCGAGCCTGCCACGAGGATCGCTGGGAACGCTGCTGCAGCTGCAGGCCCACGCCGGACACAGCACTTCTGGAGGCCTCGGGGTAAGTGCTTGGGCGCTGTCCTCCCCGACACCTCCTGGGAGAGAACATAGCTAACCCCACCTGGGGGGCCCCCTCACCTGCTTCTGGGCTCGGGCCCCACCTACCTTCTCCACTCTGAATTCGGGTCCTGACCTGACACCTGGCAGCCGCACAAAATACCTGGGCTCCCTGGATGACCGGGGCCTCTGCCCCCCCCCCGCCGGAACTACACCGCCCGGGACCCCTACCAGCCCACACCACCTTGGTGGCCACACTGTCACCCGCCCCTCCATCCTGCGGGCGCACGGGTGGCCCCCCTGTGCCTACAGTCCTGTCATTGCCTCATCCACCGACCCCACGTCCGTTGCCCATCTCTGACCCGGCCGGAGCCGCTGGAACCTCCCCGCCACAACAATGTCCAACAGGGCGCGGGGCGCCAACAAAGCGGGCGCTATGGACAAATTCACCAAGCCAGCGCATCGGGCAGACCAGGCGTCCTCCTCCGCGACACAGGAAGATGGCGAGGCACTCCCGGACCCCCCTCAGCCTGACCTCACTACCATGATGGAGTCCATGGCCAAAAACTTGCTTCCTTCCATGAAAAGCTGGACGATATTAATGCTAATGTCGCCTCCCTACGCGCCCAAATTGACCAGCACGGGTCCAGGCTCACGGAAACAGAACAGCGGATAGGGACCAATGAGGACCACATCCACACCCTCCAGACTACGGTCTCAGAGCTCGTCCGCGACATGAAACAGGTCAAGGCCAAGAACGATGACCTAGAATCGAGATCACGGCGAAATAACATCCGAATAGTGGGGGTTCCCGAATCCGCACTCAAGGGCCGCATGGAGACCGCGGTTGAGCAGCTCATCAAGGACCTCCTAGGCGATCCTGTGCTCTCCCCGTTCTTCACTGTTGAAAGAGCACACCGTTCCCTGGCACCCCGCCCTAAGCCTGGAGACTTCCCCAGGCCCATCATTGCTAAACTACTCAGCTACAAAGACAGGGACCACATTCTCCGCTTGGCCAGGGAGAGGGGCGAACTAAGGTTGGAATCCCAAGTCATCAGAATTTTCCCTGACTTTTCGGTGGGAGTCCAGATGGAACGACGCCGGTTCAGTGGGGTCAAGAAGATGTTGAGAGACAGAAAAATTGAATACTCCATGCTTTTCCCGGCCCGCCTGAAATTTATCCACCGCAACAAGAGCTATTTTTTCACGGTCCCGGATGAGGCCGTCAAGTTCATCGAGGCTCAGGATCCCCTGGTGAACCCGCCTGAGGAACGGATGGATGGCGACTGACGCCGGGGTTCCTGGGCTCCTCCCCTGACCCTGGGTGGAGATCGAGGCCTTGCTGCGGCTCTTCTGGCGCGGGGCGCCCCCCCCTCCTCCCGGTCGTCCCACCGGCCGGTCGATTAAGGCCCCTGCCAAGTTTGCAAATATTTCCCAGCCTGGGGGTGCCGCCTCCCTGTGCTTCATGACTCCACGAACAACCCAGGTCTCTACCCCGGGGTCGAGGCCGCACCGCTGCCCATGGATCCACAATGGACTCCACGTCGCCCTTGCTATACTGTACACTGCGGTTATCCGTTACCTGTAACCTCCACTTAAATTGTCTAATAATGCTGGTAAGAATATATATGTTGACATTCACTCAAGTTGCATTATAGGTGTGCCTGACGGCAGCAGCAGCCCCCACTGCAGCTGCAAGGCCGTTGATGGCAGTTACGTTGTGTTCGAGCCCCCGTTGGGCTCCCTTCCAGGCGTTGCCGAGTTGGGGATGGCACGCAGTTTCGCCTCAGGGTGGTTGCCTATACACTGCTGGGCAGTGAGGGTGGGGGGTGGGAAAGTTGGGGTTTGCCGTTTTCAAAAAGGCGGGTTGGTCGGGACCGGTGCGACAGGGCGGCAGGCCTGCTGCATTACAGCGCTCCATTTTAAGCTCAAAATGAGAATACACACCTGGGATGTCCCTTAACTCATTATCATGGCTATCAGAATACTGACATGGAATGTACGTGGGCTGACCAACTTCACCAAATCTCGCAGGATTACGGCTTATGCGCAAAGGCATGGAGTCAAGGTTCTCCTGCTGCAGGAGACTCATGCTAAGAAACTTCTGGCCTCAAACCTCGCACAGTCTTGGGGCCCCAACAGGTACTATACCCAGTACTCCACTCAGTCCAGAGGCGTCCTCACTCTCATCCACAAATCAATAAGATTCACGCTACACACATCCCACATTGATCCCGAGGGCAGGTTTGTGATCCTACACTGCTCATTAGCCGGCGAGGAATTCCTGCTTGTGAACTCATACGCTCCCAATATTGATTCTCCCGACTTCATGGACACGGTGCACGGCATTCTCATGAAATATGTTGAGGTTCCCACTGTGTGGGGGGGCGACATGAATCTCATTCTCGACACAGCCCTAGACAGGACAGCCACGGCCAAGAGACCGGTAGCCCGAGCGGCCAAGCGGCTGCTGACTCACATGAGCTCCCTGAAACTACACGATGTGTGGAGAACACTCCACCCCCGGGAAAGGGACTACACCTTTTACTCCACGGTACACGACAGCTCCTCTAGAATAGACCTATTCCTCCTGTCGAGTAGTCGGATGGGTAGGGTATCCGAAGTCAAGATCCTAGCGCGCACACTCTCCGATCATTCCCCCGTGCTGCTCGAGATCCAGCTGGGTTTCAATGCAGGGACCCGCCCCGCTTGGCGTTTCAAGTCCAACGCCCTATCAGACATAGTCTTTAGAGCAGAAATACTGGCTGACATAAACCTATTCTTCGAAACCAACAAGGCCCCCGACACGTCCACTGGGACCCGCTGGGAGGCCTTCAAAGCCTACATCAGGGGAATGTGCATTGCCAAAGAAGCCGGGGTCCTCAAGTCCATTAGACAGGCCTTAAGCCGCTCCGAATCTAAGCTCAAAACTCTGGAGCGGGATTATGCCGCTAGGCCAGTACCCGCTACCCTAGCAAAAATTAGGACGGAACTGGAACTATTTGAGACACATGCCCTTAGCGAAGTGAGATACCATACCCGCCCTGCGGCTGCCCGCAGATATGGCGAGGCAGACAGGCCTGGCAGAACTCTGGCCAGGCTGGCCCGGGCCGAGAGAGGCGGGACTCGTATAGATAGCATTATCGATAATACTGGGTCCAGACAATGGGCAGACCAAGCTATTCTTGACACTTTCGCCTACTTTTATGCCACCCTGTACGGTCCCCAGCCAGAGCACACGACCCGCGACCTAGACGACCTGTTGGAATCCATCCCTATGACCCTGATCTCCCAAGACACCAGGGAACTCCTAGACGCCCCGTTCTCACTAGAAGAGATAGTCCAGGTGATCTCAGATCTCCCTAAGGGCAAAGCCCCTGGCCCCGACGGACTCACTGCTGAGTTCTACCAGGAGCACGTGGCCATACTAGCGCCACCACTACACGAGGTCTGGACCGAATCACTCCGCTCACACTCCCTCCCCCCCTCCCTAAGAGAAGCACTAATCACTGTCCTCCCCAAACCAGGGAAACCCCCAGACGAATGTGGCTCCTACAGACCCCTGTCCCTTATCAATACTGATATGAAGATCTTTGCCAAAGTAATCGCCAACAGATTCCTCCCACTAATGCCCCACCTAGTCCACGCCGACCAGAGTGGATTTGTCCCGGGCCGCTCTACAGCACTTAACATCCGGCGCCTATTCAATGTGATGTCGAGAATTGACCCGAATGCGGATGCTGTGGCAGTCACACTAGACGCCCAAAAGGCGTTTGATATGGTCTCGTGGCAATACCTGTGGGCCGTCTTGGAGAAAATGGGAATTGGGCCGAACATGATCGCCTACATACAGCTGTTATACACGGGACCGTCAGCTAGGGTACTAATCAACTCTGTCCCCTCTCCCCCCTTCGCGTTGCATAGGGGCACCCGACAAGGCTGCCCATTCTCCCCCATCCTCTTCGCACTCGCCATCGAACCTATGGCCGATCATGTTAGGAACCGTCATACTAATAAGGGCGTCCGCTTGCAGGGCACACCGGAAATCATCTCGCTGTACGCGGATGATGTCCTCCTCTACGTCAGACAACCCTCCACACACCTGGACCCTATCATCCGAGACATAACAAAAATAGGCACTTATTCGGGCTTCACTATCAACTACTCGAAATCCGAAATTTTCCCCCTCACTATGACAACCCAGCAACCGACCTGCGAGTTCCCGCTGCGCTGGTCCCCGTCTGGGATTAAGTATCTCGGGGTTCAGGTGTCACGGGATGCAGTCTCCCTGCTGGCGGACAACTACAATGCAGCGGCGCTGCTCATTGAAACCAAGATGCTTAGGTGGCGCAATCTCCCTCTGTCCCTAGCTGGGAGACTCTCCCTCATAAAGATGATCGCGGTACCCAAGCTACTCTATATATTTGTAAATGTGCCGATTTGGCCTGGCAAGCAGTATTTCAAGAGGCTCCATGCGTCATTCGCCCAATTCCTTTGGCACTCGGGGGCGGTCCGTAAAAAGTGGCAACACATGACCCTCCCGTACGAGAAGGGAGGCTTTACTGCCCCCGACTTAGCTTTCTACTGGAACACCGCGCAGGCCCAGCATGCTACCCATTGGTACACACACCCCGACCCGCCCCCCACATGTCAAATTGGAAAAAATGGCGGGAGACGGCATCCACATTATGACCCTGCTACTGCACCATGGTTACCGCGCGGATGTTCCATGGGACCCGGTAGCATCCACGATTAGGGCATGGAATAACATCCTCTCCCCTAGTCCACTACGGCGTCCGTACTATAAGTGGCTTCCCTTATGGCAATTCCCTGGCCTAACCCCCACGCATGACCAACACCTCTCCCAGCGATGGGAGAACCTGGGGTACCGCGCCCTGACTGACCTGTACCATGAAGGCTCATTCGTTACCCCTCTAACACTACGCCCCGGGCACTCCGGCTCCGCTCTCGACCTGTTACAGTATTACAGACTGAGGGCAGCGGTACGGACAATGTGGCCCTCCTTTCCAGTGGAGCCCCCTGACTCGCCTGAACTCCTGTACATTGCGAACTCCGCAGGCTGTAGGGGCATAGTATCCTCCCTGTATAAGATGCAGATGGGGAAAATAGAGAATGCCTCCCCGGCGCCACGGGAGTCGTGGGCCAGAGAGCTCGAAACTGAGATCCCCGATGAGATGTGGGGTAAGATGTGTGCACACACGCGGAAGGTATCACTCAGCGCCAGGTTCCGCTGCATCCAATACAAGCTACTCAACAGACTCTACTACACCCCGTACAGAGTGGCAAAATTTACGCTTAGTTCGACACATAAATGCCCGAAATGCGAATCGTACCTGGCAGACCACGCCCACATGTTTTGGTCCTGCGTGGCGCTGCGCAGGTTCTGGAGGGAGGTGACGCAGGCGCTCACTGAGATAATAGATGCCCCGGTAGAGATGGACCCATTGGCCTTGCTATTTGGCATATGGACGGGAGGGAATGTGACGAGAGTGTCGAGGTTCTTGAATGTCAGTGTTATGGTTGCCAAACGATGCATATTACAATGCTGGAAGCGTCGCACTCCCCCTACCCTCAGCATGTGGCTGAACGCCCTTGCGTGGGTACAAACATGCGAGGAGGGGTACATCGGCACCCTGCCAGCTCCATCCCGACCTGCAAATGTATGGACTGAATTCTGTAGCTACCTTAACGGCAAGGATGGTGCCGAACAAACATCAGCCCCTTCCCCGGCACCACTTGATTCCTCCTGACATGCACCATAGGAGTACGAATCTGTCTTTTACGTAATATGCTAGCCCCACTACAGTGTAAATCTTTCGCTATCATTGTTGCAATGTATATTGATGCTGTAATACTGTTTTTTTTCTCACTTACAAGATAAATGTACTGTACCTGTCTTGACCACCTGCCAATAAACAGAAGTTTAAAAAAAAGAACACGTGGAAACAGACTGTTTTGCATTTATAATTTGATTTTTGCCGTCCAAGCAATAAAGGCACACACATAGACACGAAAGTGACCTGTGTACGTTTCCGAGCAAAACATTGCGTCAGACGGCTTTTGAGAAGAAAGCAATAGGACTTTTTAGAGCAACAAAGAAAAATTTGCGAAATTAACCATGCCAATAACTAAACATTTAATTTATCAACATTGGATCACCATTAACTAATATTGAATATTACAATGTTGTAGGAGGGATTAAACCTGTGACATGTTACCTTTAAACGAGAGACAGATGACAATTGAGAAAAGTAACGGTAACTAATTAGAATTTGTTTGAATGTTAAACATCACTAACATGAGAAGCAATCAAATACCAAATTGATCACCTGTAACAAAAGGACTATATGTACCCCAATTTGTGAACTGTAGGTGCACATGAACTAGCTGTTGGAACTTAGAAATATGAGCAGCTATTTGATAATGCAGTTAATTCCCCAAGTCAATAGAAATTACCAATACATTAAACGTATAGAATAAATAGTTGGGCAACAAAACAGTAATTTTTCAGTATAAAGTTTGACATTATTTTTTTATGTACACTTATATTATCTTTGTTTTCTTTTTCTTTGCTGTCTCTCTCTCATCCCAAACCATCCTTCCCGGTCCCCACACCCTCATCTCTGTGGTTCTATACATGTTACTGTATATCACTTTTTGATCACTTACACATCATATGCCAAAGACTACTGTAGTGTATAAAAATGTACTTTATTCTTTTTTTCATTTGGTGTACATAAATCAATGGTTGTTTTTGGAACGTGAATTACAATGGATTTTTGCTTGAATGAAAAAGTGAATGCCCTGATTTGAAAAAGGCACAAGAGATGCCGAAACACGTGTCTCACAAAGGGCTAAACTCTCAAGAGGATAAAAAAGCACAATAAAACTTTGAACAAGTTTCATACTAACTATTTGTATTTAGTATTCTTGTATACTAAATGGCGCATAAGCTTGTGTGAAAGCATCAATTTGGAATATATAACAGAGTAGAGGAACTGTTTTTTCTGGGTTTACTTTTCACACACATGCAACATCAAACAAACCTACGGATGAAATAGGGCGCAGAGGTTCACAAGTTTATATCCCTTAATTCCTCTCAACCTTTTGCACATAAAGGTGAAAGAAGGATCAGAGCCCAGCTGAGGGGGATCCAGGGTGAAGAGTAAATTGCCCAATGTGAATACCTGGAAGGGAACTTTCTTTGTTATTTATGGTACATCAGGTCCTCCGAGGCAAGTGACCTTGCACACAAGAGACTTGGGCACAGAAGGCTGTGCTATTGATGAAAGGAACTGTGACCTTGTGCCAGAAAGTGTGCTGTGCTGGAGTGATCCCCCTTGCCCCGTGCTAAAAACGAGGCGAAGGGAGGTGAACAGCATAAACATCCCGACTACATTTTGTGAACACTTTCTTTTTGTGAACATTATCCCATAATATTTTGTAGTATAGCGGTAAGGATTGGCAACTGATTTTTTTTAGTATAGGCCCTTTTTTATTTGACTAGACTCCACTAGGACTGCATTATTATTTTATGGTGGTAGCTTGCTCCCATATTAGATTTAGGTTTAGATGGGCGTTTTTCATACTCCTGATAAACTTCAATAAACACTACTGAACTGTGATCACTTGCATCTGCATTACTTTGGTACCATGCCTTCCTTACATGAGGCATGGAAAGTGAAAGGGGGGGGTCCATATTAAGCTATTGAGCAGCAGAACTTGTGCAACTTGTCCAACAGGCCCTCCAGCAGTAACATCTGTTTCGGGGACATTAAGCTCCCAGCCTCCAAGAGTGTGCATTTTATTCATTCTACACACCAGTACTGCCATTGAGTTCAATAACGACATGAAGTGCAGCAAAGTCAAAGATAGATCGGTGACCTACATCAAAGACATGCTCCAGCTGATATGCACCTCTATGGGCCCGGCGGGCTCAGAACCTGCCTCAACTTCAGACGTGGATGCGCAATCCACCACTAAGGGCAATTACTTGATTACTCGTCTGCTCCAGTCCATTCAGAAAGAAATGGCCACTACTTTGCAGGAACTGAAAGGCTCCCTCCAGGAGATGGTTCAAACAGTTCAGCAAATTGAATCCAGGCTGAGGTCAATGCATGAAAAACAAGGATGTGTGTTATCTGTACTAACTCAACAGCAAGGGGGGGAAAAAAGACAGACTGCATATTTTTCTTCTACATTGGACCCAATGGCAAAAGCACTTCCGAATTGTTTACGGGGTGTATCGGCTGCAGCCCTTTCTATGATACAGGCTGCTTCCATAATATTAAGACATCAGGTTACATTGTTTGTGCCACATGCAATTATTCTATATGAAGAAAACACAGCACCTTACAAATGTCAGGTCAACAAGATATCAACTGATACTATTTGCTCCAAACATTACCATGTAGCGTTATGATATTCTAAAACCTGCTACCTTGCTACCTCCTCCCACATGAGATGAATTAAAAGTAATGCTTTTGTTGACCAAATTGCAAAGGTAACCATGCAGGCCCTTGTATTACACACATTACACGCATGATGCAGCCAGAGGAAATTATATTCTTGAGATAGAGCAAACTATTTAGGCTGAGGCCGCTGAGCAAGAGCTTCAGGAATGGGAACAGACTGAGAAATATGCAGATGATTATTGGCTAAGAAAAGTAAGGTGAGAAAGAAATGGATATTACCACATATGTGTTTACCTTTAATGCCGTTCTAGGCTCAGGGCCCATCTTATGTAGGTGCAGAAGGAATGTGTAGGGTTGCTCACTACAAGTGGGGAGTAACACTACAACCCAAGATCAGCCATGGTTGCGTATTGTGGAACCGTTTAGAATGTGTGTCCTGTAACATTGGTGAGAGTGAGGAAGCCCAAAAGAAGGAAAAAAATAAAATAAAACGCATTTGTTAGCTACCCGAATTTCCTTTGAAGCATTACAGCCAGAGTTTATTAAAGTTGCCTCCCTGTCAAAGAGAAATATGAATAGTATTTTAGTGATAGAAGCATTTGCCAGATAGAACAGTACTGCAGTGAGCATTGTTAAAAATTAAGAGGAGTATTTACCACGATTTGGCCTGCCCTATACTGTATGGAGCAACAGCAATGTATACATTGTTAAATGCTGGTATTCAGCTTTTGGATGTTCTCTTTATTTATTTTAATTTTTGTACTGCGCCACATACCCGCAGGCCTCAGGGCGCACATAAAACAAGACCAGACGCATAAACACAAAAAGAGTCAGACAGGAAGAAAAATGAAGAGAACAGGAAGCCATTTAATCAGGACTGAGGTTGAAGAGGTGAGTCTTGACGGCCTTTTTATAGGGCAAGTAGTCCTCAATTTGACGAATATAAATGGGAAGAGAGCTCCAGAGAGGAGGGGCTTGGATGTCAAAGCTTGTGCCACCAAAGCGAGCCAGTCTGAATCTTGGCTGGACAAGTACGGGAGCTGCGGCTGACCAAAGATTTCTAGTGGATGCCTTGCTCTTAATGCGATCCACGTTTTGGATCCACGCTTTTATGCTTAAAAGCAAGCTTCATCATTCTTCTACCCACACCCTTGCCTGATCAGTCCGGTACTAAAAAAGGTACCCCTTCTGCTGGGACATTGGCATTTGCATTTGGATTGGCAGAGGAATCGCAATATCCATGAAGTTGGAGGCAGATCTGCAAATGGAGAAAATGAATTCCTGCCTGTAAGGAACAGCTACCAAATGGGCAAGGCCACCATTAAAGACTTCTAAGGGTCAAAAGAGACGCTCCAAGGAGCAATTTGGCTCCATAAGAACTGTCCTGATGGAATTTTGCGTTGCCACTTCACTTTGCTCCATAAGCTATGCCAAAACCACAAGTATGGCATTTCATCCCAGAGAGGATTTGTGCAAAGAAAAGAAATAAAACAACAAAAAGAGGCATGCCAGGTGGTTGTGCGTGCAGTACTGGTAAAACTAAATATTTTTAGATTAGGTGAGGAGGCTTTTACTGGAATGTGTGTGAAACCGGAGGCGTTTCTCCCAGGCTATCCCGGGGCTCCTTTTTACAGGTGGCCAGGGAAGGGCCATCGCTCTTGGATCCCAACCCTGAGGGACTGAAGAGGGGAGGGTGGAGGGGTGAAAGGGAGGATCACCTGGGTAAGGGGTCCTTGGGGACTATGGGAGACACTCCCTTGGGCAAGACATGCTATTCCTCCTATTCCAGTACACCCATACCCGACATCCCCTCAATTGTCATGGGATAGTCGGCATCATACCTCAGTACCTTTCTGTAAGAAAAAGGAGAAAACGACCACGGAACTGAAAACCAATAGAAAATCCATTTTACCCATAACAATCCATTTACCCCCTTCGTCCTGATGAAAATCTTGTTTTTCCATGATCTCCAGGAAAACCTACAACTCCCACAATCCCTACTTCCATTCTAGAAGTCCAACTACTGGAACTAAGAAGAGGCAGATGGGAGTCATGAGGATTACCCATAGGAATCAATGGGGAAAGGATACCTAACCTATGGGCAGTCTCCCCGTTGTCCCGATAATGAGTTCAGGCAGAGTCAGGCAGTGAGGGACAACTACTCACACCTGACTCCCAACTCTTTCAAAGAGTATAAAAGGTCAGCTACCCAGGCACAATCTGAGCGAGCAGGGGATGCTGAAGGAACTGTGAAGACCAGAAGGAGAAATCAGCAGCTGGGAGAACCTTGGGAAGCCGGGGGGGGGGACGGACTGCCAAGGCACTGAGGAGAAAGTGGGCTACAGTGTGGCAGAGGAGCCGTGCCCCAAGGAACCAAAACCCCAGCTACACTTTTCTGGTAGTGTTTAAATCAGTACTTGCTCCCTGGGTGGACCCTGACCTCAAGTGAATACCCATTGAGGACCCGCTAATAGCTCATCACTGAGGGTAAAAGATGGAGACTCTGCGACTCGAGGGAAGCTAAGGAAGGATAACCTGTTGTGTCAAGAACGTTGTGTAAATCCCAAAAGTGCCAGTAACTAGCGAAGTGGGAACAAAACCATGAATGTGCATTCTGGGTCTTGTAGTTGAAAAGAGCAAAACTATGAGACAGAGTGGTCCGGCACCGCGTGTTGCCCAATCAAATGTCTCTGTAAGGTTTCCCGCTGAGAAGTGGCAGAAATTAAAGTTAAAAAGTTGTAAATCGAAGTGATTCTGCGAGGGGTCAAGCAAAATCCATGCACAGTTGAAAGTCTTTGATTCTGGTGTCAGAGGGGATCCGAGCATGGAAGAGGGGGATCCATGGTCTGAGCCCGGATGAGGGAGACCAAATTGTGAACATTGTGTGAAAAGGATCTTAGCCCGGATGAGCGGGGTTTGTGGTCCAAGCCTGAAAGAGTGTGACCAATCGTGAACTTATGAATGTGAGAATCAGATCCACAAAGTAAAGGAACTTTTGAGTTTTGTTTGCTATATCAGATGTTCGGCAATAAAAGAGTTTGAATGGCAAAGAGACTTGGTACAGAAAGTCCTGATACTGCGATATTGAACTGTACAAGTAAAGAAAAGGAACTACAAGTACCAGCAGACACTGGGAAAGAAGGTAAAACTAAGTGTTTTGACAAGTAAAGTGCACTTTTGTTTCAAGGGGAAGGAAGCCTGTATTCTGACAAAGGAAGCCTGCTTTTGACAAGCAAAGTGAACTTTGTTTCAAGGTGGAGGAAGCCTGTGTTTGGACAAGAGACGTTTCTTTTGAGAATACTTTTTGTTTCTTAAAGACATTGCCAGAGGGATGCGAGACCAGCTGAACCATTGGACTGTGTCTTCGTGCTGAGGAAGCCAGAGTGTGCACGAGACTAGAGCGTTCTGCCTTGTCCCGTGCTTAAAGCGGGGAAAGGGAGGCCAACTGCTCAACTGTCCCGACATATTGTTTCTTGAACACTTTTTTGCATAAACTACTGTCCCACACCCAAGGAGTGGCAATAAGTTTATTAGCATAGGCCCTTTTATTCTGACAGAGTCGACTATCACTGCATCATTATTATTTGATGGTTGTAGCCTGCTCCCATCCTTGGATTTAGGTTTTGATTGCCGTTTAGTGAGCCACTTAAAATTCAATAAACATCCTTGAACTGTGTCTCATTTGTGTCAGTCTACATTGACGATACCAAGCCTTTGCTTACAAATGTTACGTAGCACTATCCTTGTTTAGTATAGTAATTCATGTCTCAAATGCCCTCCTGTCACAGATCACAGGCAACTTTACAAATGTTTTATTATGCAAGAGAATGTGGTTAAGGAAAACGCAGGTTATAGGTGTTTGGAGGACTATGTAAAAAAAAAAGATCGATTGTAATCTTTGTATTAAAATTGTAGACTTTGTCAAATTCTGTGACAGATTCACCAAACCAGGAAAGCTGCAAACATGTCTTGCTTTCGAAATCCAGAGCTTCAAACAACAGAATGCCCATGTATGGATTCAGCTGCTCACTTGTGCTTACAAAGCAAGCTTAGTGTGTTATATTGCCAAGGAACAGCTGCAAAAGGGTAAGTTGACGCCCTGGCTGGAGTTCAGATTTAGCCCCAGGTCAAAGACCTTTGTAAGACTACACTAACTGTAAAATGTATAAATGCCCTCCTTGTGAATGAGGAGGGCAGACACAGATAGGAGAGAGACCAGGTGGTTCACATGGTAGATTGTACAACCATGTGGAGTTCGCGGCAGCAGAAATAAAAACCTATGTCTCTGAGCTTTTAAAATCAACATTCTGTTTCTGGTGTTTTGCCTTAGAGTTATTTTCTGAACACAAGCAGGAATGCAAATAAGTATTTTCCCACAGTATGTTGCTCCTACGGAACTCCGCCTCCAGATCTTCATTTTTCTCCTGGATATCGTTGACATCAGGCTGTAAGTTGCAGATTGCCGGACTCCCTTCCACACTGGTATCTTCAAGTACCCACACTCTATGCTTCTTCCTCGGATATATGGTCACTTTCCTTGCTGATGCGCTCCTGCATATGGCCAATTGTGTATGCCATGCCGTCCAGTTTATTGTTGATGGAGGCAAACCTACTCTTCATCTGAGGTATTTGGGCCCGAACACCAGAGCTCACCGGCTCCTACATCTCGGCAGCTGCTGGGTGAAGACGCCTTATCCTTGTTTCTAGTCAAACCCTCTTTATGCGTGAACTGCAAAAAAGGATTGTTTCTTATTACCAGTAGCCATGTAGAGAGTGCACACAGCAGCATGGCCAATAAGTGGAACATCTTAAAGGTAACATCAGCAAACTATTTATGCCAACCAGGAATTGCACCACAGCAAGTAGATCAAAGACAGTGGTGTGTGTGAGAAAGTGGCATGTTGAATCAGCCCTCGGGTCATCCCGCCCGACAGTATCCTGGAAGTTTGATAGGCAGGGCCTCTCCATTAGGCCAGTGAAAGTTAGGTGTTTATCAAAACCTCTTTTTACTTTGCATAAATGGCAAACTTTCGGCACCATCAGTCAGATGCTGCTCCTGCGTCCAGTGAAAGAGGGTATGCTATGCCCTAAATGTAAACCCACGTACAGTCATCATGGAGTATTGTAAGAATCCACAACTGAACGCCCACCTCCCCTTTACGAGTTTGAACGGCATCACCCTGTTGGCCCAGCACATTGGTTAACCATGTATTACGTTTCTTGGCTTCCATGTGGGAGGGGCTTCCGCGTGGTCTGTAAACTCATTGTAGTTCTAACAGAGCACAAGAACCAATTAAACGTGACGCTCTCCCACGCTGAATGGTACTTTAGGAGAGCCGAGAGTCATGAGACCTCAGACTTCCGGGCCCAGACACATCAGGACCTGTCCTGTGCAGCATTACACTCAACTCGAGGGTACGCGGTTAGCTCTTTCGAGGGAAAGTTCGGGTTTGAACTCAGGCTTACTCTGGCTGGGTTAAGGAGGGAATGGAGTACCTGTTGATGCTTCGTTCTCTCCTTTCCTTCGCCGCACAACTGGCTTTCTCATCACGCACGTTTCTTTTGCTTCCCCCCCAGCGGACACACCCATACCCGTTACCTCGAACGGTGTTCGCCCTAGAGTCGTTCCACAACGGTGTTTTACGTTGAGAGACGCAAGTCCGCTCTCGCCACCGCAACTGGACACAGGAGGCAGTTTGTCCTTCTGTCACAACCAGTGAAGCATTCATGCGAGACAGTCCTCGAAGCCTAAGGTATTTATGCCACATCACTTCTTGTCCCTCTGTTTAAGATCCTATTACCATTTCCCGATATTAGTGCTCCTTTTTCCTCTTTTGTGACTCTAGTAAATCATTAAGGCCCGTCGATCACCATCTCTATGGCTGACCAGACCGCACCATAGGCAGACATTCTTCAGTTCCCCGTATCTTCAAATTGTTCTTCAGAGACCAGAGCGACATAGGGTAAGAAATGTGTTTATCAAGTCATCTGAATACTCACATTCCCCGGGTGGTCTTTTTTAGATCTACATGCCTTTGCATGCCCCATTTGACACCATGTGCTAATAACTCTTCAGCTTAAGAACCCTTTGGGACGAACACAGACTGGGAAGTTGGTCAAGTATCTCCTCCATGGTCTGCTCTGGCTTTTCCTTTCCTTCTCCCTTTTCTCTTGCGAAATCACCTATCACTGCATGTTCCTAGGGCCACAGAGGTGCCCGCTTTTGTACTGGCAAGCTAATTGCATCAGGCCAATAAGCTTTTATGTCGATTTATGGACATATTTTCATTAGACAAATGGTCATATTTGTCCATTGTCTCTTTTATACTGTTTTCACATGATTCACAGCGTTTCCAGTAGTCACGGCCTGGATACCTCTACAACACGACATTAAATTTTGTTAGGTTGCTGCAGTGTTCGGTTTTAGCACTCTCTGGAGTGTAGAGCTCAAATTTAGATTGTCATTTGAACTGACAGGTATATACCCCGTTTGGTTTAGCAGGTTTTTTATGTTGTCAAGCACAGCGTTTGTTTTAGGTATACTTAGTTGACAGTCCCTGATGAATTTCCTTGTACTTTTTTTGTGCACTGTTTATGCTTTGGAAAGAACCGAGTTGGAGTGATTTGTTTGTATGTGGATGAATGAGTAATGGCGAGTTTGAATGGAGCGTTAGAAGTTGTTTACTTGCGTATTTACACAGCACATGACACTTTGATACCACTGACATTATAGGCCAATAGATTTATTACTCTTGTCCTAGAAATCTACTGTCTGTAACTTAATTACACTGTCCCGTTTGACCTAATTTGTATCGGTCTAATATTTGTTTATAATCGCTCAGTGATTTTTTATTATAGTGACCACTCATGGCACTGCTGAGCTATATATTTTTGATATGTGAATAATAAAACTGTTTATTTTGAAGCTAGATCCGCTTGTGCTTCATAATTTAATGTATTGAAAGCACCAAAAGGTTGTGAAGATTTCTGGTTTTTCCTAAAGCATCATTTGTGAAAACGGTATGAGCAGCCTGTCTAACCCTAATGTTTGTACCTAAAAGTGAATAACCTGAATGGTTAGCAGTGGGCATTGCCATTCCCTCAACCTCCTGCTGTGTTTAATGAGCGTAAACTGGGTGCCTGTTGCTCTCTCTGGATACTCAATAAATCCTACGTTAACCTACTTACCCTGTCTGTGTCTTCCGATCCATCGTTAGTCCTGGTTACCTCGCAATGCATACATTTTAGAATCCTTAATAGGAATGGATTCCCTATGTTGTAGTCCTGGCGGTGCTACTGCAAATGGAGGGATCTTCGGAGAGCTCTAGATTCCAGCAGCCTCAGGCGATTCCAAGACTCACGACTGGGACCCAACAAGGAAACTCAACCTGGGGCAACACCCCCACATCCTCAAAATCTATACCATGCCTTGATAAAGACACCTCAAGGTCGAAACATGTGTCGGCTGACCACCACCAGACTGCAAGTCCATACTACAATAAAAATGTCACTGTAAAAAAAAAAAACCACTTAGCATGGGAATCTATTCATATTAAGGATTCTAAAATGTATGCATTGCGAGGTAACCAGGACGGTCTCTCTATATCATAATACGCTCACCTGAGCGGTAGCAAGAGAAAGGAAATAAACAGGTTTGAAGGATACATGCTGCCATGGGTAAACATGTTGACGAAGAGACTGTTTGCCATGCTCAAGCAGGTAGTTTAAACATGTATGGAAATGCCAGTTGGCCCAAATATATATACATACATACATACATACATACACATACACGCATTTGCACAGTGGTAGAAAACATTAATATTCATATTACTTTGAACAGGATATAAATGTTTACCATTTATGCAAAGTAAAAAGGGGTTTTGATAAACACCTAACTTTATCTGGCCTAATAGAGAGGTCCCTGCCTAGCAAACTAAAACTAAATAATAATGACCAAGTGTCCAAAAGATCTCTGATCCTAATACTAATACACACATAGTTATACGCGAAAAATATTGCTAAATCTTAGTTCAAAAAAACTGTTTTACAATTTAAACTCAAATGTAACTCCTTTCAGGTGTATTCACTTCCCATGAATCAATTCAGGAATATTTAGATTACAGTTCTGATTCAACAAAGTTATGTTCAAGTTAATCACTGCGTCTTCCTTGGAGAAACAACAAATGTCTTTCACCACAACTGGTTACTAATTCAAAACAAATCATTGTCTTCCATAATATCCCTCTTGAAAGGATGATCGATTTTCTCCCCAAAACAGATTAAAAAACCAATGCAATTGTTCTGTTATTAGTTAACACTTTTTTCAAAGGAACTACTTTTTGTCGAGATAGCACTTCAATCTTTCTCAAAGCTGCCTAAAAAAAAAAACTTCAGGCTAGCAAAAAGCAGCTTGTCTTAGTGATGCTACTGCTTGTCAAACAAATAATAAAGTGCATTAATTCTCTTAATTCAACAAAGGTTCTTGCCACACATCTTTCTGCCACAAAGATATCAAAGTACCATCTTCTTTCCTGGTCCCCTTGCTTGCCAGGGCTAACCAATATAAACCCTTTCCTGGTATACTCACCTGCTAGGAAGAAAACCCTAAAACCAACTTCAAACTTGATGGCAATATGGATTCCATGATTCTCCACACTAGTCTCTCTTGCAAGGAGGCTTAACCAAGAACTGCCTTTTCTTATAGTGCCTGGACTCTTGTGTTCCAGTTTTCCTTAAACTCGGGGCTCGAAAAGATCTACTCGCCAACTAGCATGGGCGAGTAGTTTTTATGAAGGGCTAGCACCATTTGCAGGATACTCGAGCTTGCTGGCGAGTATTGGGATGTTAGAAACTTTTTCGCATTTACTGCAAACACACTTTGAAACTGGCAAATACAAGTTTCACTGTGCATGCTTGGCAGCATCGCACCAAATATGAAGTGTGCCAATGGTGGCATGCACCATTTTACAAAAAGCACTGGGAAATATTTTGTCACTCACCTTGGGGCGAGTGCATTTCTCTTGAGTCGAGTATGTAAACTAAGCTACTCGCCTTGCAGGTCTAGTGGGATGTCTAATAATGTGCAAGGCCTGCAACTGAGAATGAAATGTATATGGATTATTCTCAAAAGGGTCTCTCAACGACTCCTAGACAGCAGTTTGCGTGACACCCATTCCTCCAATAGGGATACCAAAAAGGAAGAGGTGCACCTTTGTCGCCTTAGTATGGTTTCATAATCACTTGGCTGTTGGCAATGTGAGATATACACTTTCCCAAAGGTATATCTCTCAAAATGGGATGCATGTCTTGGTTGCTTTAAGATTTTCTCATAACTTCTTGGCTAATGGTAATGCTGGTTATGAGTTTTTCCGAGTGGTTGCCTTGAACAGGGTTTCTTGTAGCCCCTTGTATGTAGGTAGTATTGGTTAGAGGCATTTCCCCCACTGATAGTTCACCCAAAGTCTTTTGACAGCCTCTTGGTAGTACTCATTACTAAACGTTCCCCTCTTGTAGTCCCTTATAAAGGAACTTTCTTCTTTGCCACTTAGCTTTGTTTAACTATTTGGTTTACAGAAAATAAGTTCGGCTTTGATTTATGAATTCCTCAGTATTCAAAATGATTGCATCTTAACAGCTTTTGTGTAAGGCACCCCACGCTGTCAGCCTTTAAACTCTGCTAACTCACCGGTTCTCTGCGGCAGCTCCCTCTTACTGTCGGGCTCCCCAGTGGTTCTTCAGCATTCCATCTTTCTCTCCCGCTTCTGCGAGCCTCGGCTACGTTTCTCGTTGGACTTCGGGAGCGATAACAGCTCCATAGATCTACTGCGGCATCAGAGGTATGCCACACGCTGCTCTGGAAGCACGTCTCCTCAGCTGGGCTTCTTCTTAGTATGCTGCTTTTTTCTGCACATACTCTGCAGTTCTGCTTGATTTCACCCTTCGTGGAGACTTCTGCTGGCGGTCTACTTTCTGTGGCTGCTCCTGCACCTCAGATAATTTCAGCTTCCTCAGCTGAGCCTCCCGCAAGGCCATTCAAAGCTCACTGTCTTGATTCCTCGACTTAACCAGCTGGGGCTCATCTTGGTTTTACACACCCCGCTCAGGTGCTTTAATTGGCAACAACTGGACTGCACCTTTGAATATTCACCATTCCGAGTGGCCATTGCCTCTGAACTCTTTCTGCATCCCTGTACCTTTAGCATTATGGGAACTGAAGTCCATAGAAGAATGTATAACGAAGTTGTTCCATGCTATTTATAATTAATTAATACTGTTCTATCAACTGAGTTATTAGAGTAAGGGGAGTTTGTAATTCCACCTCAGCGTGAGGATTTCTCATTAAGGCAGAATGACAATTCACAGCTTTTATCTTTAATTCCTGAGTCTTTGAAGCACTGACATTGTTCTGTTTGACTAACTTTTTAGGACAGGTTCTTTGGGATTGGTACATTGATAGCATAAAATATCTGGGAAGGATTTCACTTTCATCCTCAGAATATGAATACCAAGTCTCTCCTGGTGGGGTCACCACTTTCCCTTGATAGTCGTCTCCTTCCATGTGATTCCATGTGATCCTTCCCCCTGATACCATCCCCACGGTCTGGATCAGGTAGTGGCTGCCTTCTCCTGGTCACACGTGAGGAGACTTTAGGCTGGGGATTAGTGAGGACTCTGCAGGATTCCTCACACCGTTCTCTTGGTTTTCTTGTGCTGTCACACCACCTCTCCTTCTAGAATGATTTCGCGCATCTTCTCTGCGTTACTGTATTCTTGCATGCATGCTCTCCTTTCTGTACGCTAGAAAGACGTGGTGCAATGTGAAGATTTCAGTGCCAGAGGGCTTTTTTTCTGGGTGTTAAAAGGCAATGTTTTTTCACACTGCAGTTCTATTGGATTTAAGAGCCAATGTTGTGTAAAGCGGTCCTGTTGCGTTTGTCTCATTGCCTCTGACTGCACTGGGGAGCCATTTTAAACCTTTCGGCACCATTTGATGGTCACGCTAGAGTATGGCATATGCTGTTTTGTAGCTCCCAGTGCAATGTTGACACTGGGGCGTTTCCAGTGCCAGATGATCTCTGTTTGGGCAGTGGGTGTTGGTTGCCCTGGTATTTTCCACTTACTCATCTCTTTGGCACAGGACTGTTCACGGAAATGTTTTCTGGCGGCCTCATTTCATTGCTATGGATTGTGGATCACAGTGTTCTACCTGTGGTACAGGGTGTTGACTCTTGATTGTTCTTGCATGCCTTGCAATAGTCATTTAATTGGAGGCCAGAACTTCTCCTGTTTCGCTCCTTTTAGTACCGTGTGGTTACATCATTGATGAGTGTTATTCTTAGAGGTTCTTTTGCTTCACCCACGGGCCCAGGGTCATGGATTTCCTGCATTGATTGAGTGAGTTGCATAGAGAGAAAGCCGCAAAAGTGCACAGCAGCCCCTTGGACCACAAATATCCACCCACATTCTAGAACACCGTAGTGTCACAACTTGGAACAAAGGGTACCTGATGCAGGGTGAAGAAAAGGGTGTGGGAGAAGGCAGAGAATGGACAGAGCGGGTGGAAAGGGCAGGTGGAGGATTAGGGGACATGTGTGAGATGAGAGGGAGACACATATCCAACAGCCTATCTACCGTTAGCATGAGGCCATGCTGCAAGCTTTGGGTTGCTTGTTATGCACGAAAAGATCAGTTCAAGCGGTTATGTCCAAACGAGTCACAAAATGTGCAATTGCTAGGGGTGATGATTGTTTACCAGCAAGAAATAATGTGTTGTGTGTATGTGTAGTATTGAGATGGCAAGTGACTTTTTATGGCTGGCTAATAGTTTGTAATGTGGAAATGTTACCCCTGTGGCCAAACTTCCAATATAATTTGCAGGACACTTTACACGCGAGCACAGCGCCATCTCTTACTGATCCTCTTCACCATCAAAACATTGCCTTTTGTATGAGGTGGGTAACACCAGATATCCCTCAATCTTCAAGAGGAATTTGAGAACTGCCAACAGGTAGCAATTTGAGAGGGCCCAAAGCATTATCTCTATATAGGTTAGTGGGTCAAAAGACAGATGTGGTTCACAGGACTAGTGTGCAGAAGTTATCTTTCAAGCTTTAGTTATATATCACTATTTTGGCCAAGATGTTGAATTTTAGGGATTGCTTAGATTTGCTGTTAAATGAATTGTGATATGAATTTGAATGATGTGTTCTTAACGGATGTAATTGTTTTCTACATGTTTTTGTATTTAATCAAATATAATTTGTGTTTTTTTTTTATGCTGTACGTGTGAAAAGATAAATCTATCTCCACTTTCATTGGTCCGATTCCTCCAAGTCAGAAAATTATGGCATAATCTAGGAATAGCGTTAGGATAGCCACCCCATACGGGTATGCAAGTTGGCCCCACCTTACGTGCTGGCCTTTTGAACACCCGCTTACTTTGTAAACATGGGGCTGAGACTCTAGACTTGTTAGTGTCCGCTAACCTGGACATTTTAGCACTAACAGAATCATGGTTGGATGAAACTACACCTACGGAAGTGCTTTTGGCTACCACCCATGATCACCTAATCCTACGGGCAGGTCGCCTTTTCGGGTAGGGGTGTCACACTGTTTTAAATAAAATCCTTCCAGTCTCATATCGTGCCTCACGAGCCCCTAGAAGGCTGCGAAAGTATAGTTGCAAAAATTTAAATTTCAGATAACACTTCTTTTACTCAAATTGTCCTCTATAAGCCCATAGGAGTTTGCCATTGTTTGAGGAGCAATTCTTAAACATCCTAGATTCACTCACTAATCCTCAGTCCCCTATTCTTGTCATGGGGGATTTTAATTTCTGGTACAATGATTTATCAGACCCCACCACGCGATCTCTTGTGAATGCTTACACCTCTATTGGTTGTGCACAAGTATTGGAGCTCCCTACACATAGCACGGGACACACACTGGACTGGCTACTGGTTCACCAGCTTTCCCTGGCTTATCTAGCTATCACTTGCTGCATTGGGTTGGATCATTGTTTGCTATCCTTTGACATTACCCCCCAGCTCTTACAGCAAAGGTGAATTCCAACCCCCGGAGAGAAATGAAGACGAGCAACTTGAAGGCCCTTACGCCAGAAAAATGTGCTCCACTCCTGTTAAAGACGCTTGGCTCTCTTGGGGAATTTGAGAGCGCCGACGACATTGCTAACCGCATTACCAAATCCCTTGCAGATGTCACCCTTAAATAACCGAACTATCAAGTTATAAACAAAACTTCAATGAGGTCATTATTTCTATCAGATAGCAGAAACGCGGAGCGTGAATGGCACAGAGAACCATCTGCCTCCTCATTGGCTACATACAAGACTCTCGTCAAACAATAAAGGAGGCCATCACAAAAGCCAAATCTGACTGTTTTAATACTAGAATTCGGAACACCAAGTCAAATTCCAAGGAATTGTTCCCAATATTAAATGGGTTTTAAAGTAAACCCTCTCCTGCACCTACCCCTGAAAAGGATATGCACTGGCGTCAGGCTATTCACAATGTCTTTGCCAGAAAGTTCACCATGCATCAAGCTAATACCTTACAGGTAAAGGATTTGTGCTCATTACAAGGGATTGCAGCCATAGCTCATGATGAAACGGTGCCCCCCACAGCCTTCACCATGCATTTTTGAGTTTACCCTTTGCTCCGAATCATTTGTGTCAGATACCATCGCTGCCATGAAGCCCATCTCATGTTATAGCGATGCCTGTCCGGTGAGCCTGTTTATTGAATGTAGTGATACCCCAAGTCCGTGGGTTACCAAATTCATTAATTGTTCCTTCATTGAAGGCAGCATCCCCCTCTTTTTAAAAGAGGCATGAGTCACTCCCTTATTAAAGAAGGAATCTCTGGACCCCTTTGTTCCTGATCATTATCAGCCAATTACAAAACGTGCCTTTTTTGTTAAAGGTTCTGGATAAAGTGGCTCATTTGCAACTCCAGAATCATGGGAGTCCCACAATCTCCTTCTACCTTGTCAATCTGGGTTCAGGAAGGGCTTTGGCACTGAGACAACTATGTTGGATCTTAAGGCTAACCTACTTGAGAATATGGACCTGGGGCTCTGATGCTGCTAGACTTGTCTTCGGGTTTTGATCTCATTGATCATGATCTCCTTGCCAAAAGACTTCAATCAGTTGCGGGCTGTTCACCTGAAGCCGCTCTTTGCATCTCATCTTTTTTGGGCCCCAGAACTGTACAAGTCAGTTCGGGCGAGGTTTCCTCTGCCCCTGCCCCCCATCACATGTGGTGTCCCGCAGGGATCTTGCATCGCTCCGATGCGGTTCAACATCTATATGATCCCTTTCTTACTCTTACTCATCAGCCTAGGTGTGTTGGTGGCTAACCTACACTGACAGCACTCGAGTGGTTATTACCCTCTCAGGCTCATATTCCATGGACTCAGTAATCTTGAATTCCATTTACAGGTCCATCCATGTTTGAATGGCTGTAAACTCACTGGTACTAAACACAAGTAAAACGGAGCTCATTATCGTTGCCCCTAATCGCAAGTTGAGATCCTTACCAGAAGAGTACGCTTTCATTCATTATCATGGACTCTCCTATTGTGATACAATAAAAAGTAAAAACAATCGAGTGACTCTTGATGCTGAACTCTCCATGCGTCAACATGTGCAGCCGTAAAATCTTCTTGCGGCTTGATAAAGAAATTTCATCATAACATACAACCTTTTCTCGTTCAAGAGAACCTGGCGACCTTAGCTGCAGTTCTAGTGAACACTCGACTAGACTACTGCAATAGCTTGCTCGCTGGGTGTGTTGCTTCCGTTATAGTCATGTTTCAAGTCACACAGAATGGCGCTGTGCGGGCCATCACTGGTCTCCCTAGACATGCTCATGTTACTCTGGCCAGAAGGGCGTTACACTGGCTCCCAGTGAAGCATCGCATCACTCACAAGATTCTCACATTGCCTCACAAATGTGTGGTCAATGTTGCCACGGAATATCTTAAGGCGCGTATCCAGTTATACACCCCAAGCCGTCTACTCGGATCACAACAAAACATGAGATTAATTGAACCTAGGTTCAAATTGGCTTTGGCAGGTGGACGCAGCTTTAACACTCAAGGTCCCCACACCTCGAATGCTCTCCTACTCAGCATCAGATTGACACTCCGCTAAAGTTTAGAAAGGATTTAAAAACGCACCTTTTTAACTTCTCAACTGACTAGAATTATTATGTGTCTACTGGATGCTCCTTTGATCCTGAACTTGTCCCATTTCTCTCTTTCAGAATTCTGCGGCAGCCTACTGGTTAGGACTGTTTTTCATGTTTGCATGCCCTGAGGCCTGCGGCGCGATGGACCAAACATTTTAAATCAATAAATAAATATGCCAATCATTACTAAAAAGGACTTTCTCCAGATATACAGCTCTACTATCAAACAGCCTTAATCCTTGAGCCTCGATCCTACACCACTCGACCACTGTAAAAAAGGGCTTCTGGCAAAGACATCCCATTCTCCTGAACTACGTGGCAAGGCTCCTTTTGGCCTACTGTAGGTTTCTCGTATCATCCATTCACTGAAGGCATTTCACTGGCTGCTGCTGATCAGGGAAATATTTCAATTGAAAGCCATGCGTACAATTAACCGTGCTAACTCTCCAAGGTCCTTTAACCCTACACAAGACTGTTGGAAGAAGTGTACACAACCTGCCAACTATATGCAAGGTGAAGTACACATAACTCGGAGGTAGAATCAGGTGGGCAGAAGGTTCTAAACTCTGGAACTCCATCCCCCCCACACCCAAGACTGGAGGACTTCTTTATGTTTTGGACAGACCCGAATATGCACCACGCATGCAACCGTGGTTAGCAATAACTCATCCGTCTACTGCCCTTGTGGTCCACACACTCGTATGTAGTGCCAGATCTCGAATTGTCGCCCATACAATCATGACAGATATTACCACAACACAGATGGTCCCCTCACAAAGAAACGTTCCAGCAATTTGCAATAATGTGAGGAGGTCCCCTAAGGATCGAGATGTAACCCCACCGTGCAATGAGGATCCCAGAAGAAACAGGAAACCTACCTATTCTGTCAGACCCAGCAGACAATAATATTCCTTGTAACTAGATTGTTCCTTTCCGTGTTGGCCCGTCCCTCATCTCAAAGCACACTGAAGGCTCTGGAAAACCTGTACAATATGTAAATCAGGGTTTGAAATTAAGATTTGGTAAGCTGGAGCTAAAACCTTCCCCTTGGCACCAGACATCAACCAGTGGGAAGGAGCTACCTTCGGAGAACCAGACACTAGTACTGAACGTGCCACAAATCCAACTTCCACACGAGATGCAAACTATAACAGTTTGTCCATTATATTTGACCCATTTAAGCACCAAAATGTCTTCTGGAGGCGATTGAATGCTCACTAATACACATCCACAAATACAAACATATCCAAGTAACATTAAGTGTACATCACAGTTGGCCTAGGTAGATAATGGTAGCTGTTGGTGTCAAGCTAACCAGGTTCTTCTAGGCCAAGCAATTTGGATCTCCATTACATGCGATCCATTATGTTATGTAATGTAATATGGCAGCATTTGTATAGCGCCTATTGCCATTGGTATGGCCTCAACGCGCTTCAAGTGAACGCCCTCAGGGCTCCAAGTCTGTGTATGGGAGATTTGACAGAGGAGTTTAGAACGTGTGTGTGTGCATTTCAGCCAATAGGAAGGTAGGTAGGGGCGTCCAAGTCCCCGCTAGTGACCCAGGTGGGGCTTGCTTGTGGATGAGTGCTTAAAGTGTCCTTCAGATGTGTCCTTTATTCTCGTGCATGTACATTCCCAAGCACCCAGAGAGAATTTCACATAGGTATGTTTGTGTGGCACCACTTGGCCGGGGGGGGGGGGGAGTCAAAGGTTGCCCCTGGAAGCTGCTGGTGTTAAGCAAACCGGGCTCTCCTGGGACCCAAACAGGAGCAGAACAGCTCCCGGCTCCTGGCTATTTGGAACACTGTAGGCCCCTACGACTAATCCTCTAGAGCGGGCTCATGTTACCAGCCCGTCCGGCTCAAGCTGATACATTACCAATCGGGCAGATGTGACCAGGGTTTTGCACATCTGGCATGCAACAAGGTTTTTGTTATTGCAGCGTTGCATGTTGCATCTGCTTTTTATTTCATGCTTTTATTGTGCATTTGGTTAAACAAAACCTTAAGCAGTTTCACATGAAAGAAGCATTTTAAAAACACTACAAAATACAATGACGCGTAAAAGAAATGTTTGCACAATCATCAAAACTAAACTGTTAAAAAAGATGCACAAACCCTGCAAAGAAGCATTGTCCATAGGATAAAATAGGATAGGTTATTTATAACGCCCTTAATACCCAGAGGTTTCTAACTGTGGACCCGGGGATCGAACCTGTGTTGATCTGGGTAGCCTTGCTCCCAAGGCGAGCACGTTGCCCCCGAGCTATCCTCCCGAGACATACCCAGTAAGTGAACGGATATGGAGCTGACGACGGAAAAATCAGCCCAAGATGGAGGAGGCAGCAGGGTAACCCCTGCGGGGTCATGCCGCCAGGACCTGGGACCCTCCCCTTGGGGTCAAAAGGCGAGGGGCGGAAACGGTGCCAAAAGGCCTAATGGCCCAAAAGCCTGCGAAGGGCTGAACAAAGGAAAAGGGGTGGGGCCACCAGGATATAAGCAGGCGGGACCGGGGTGCCAGGCATCTCGCTCCTGCACTGGGACCCGGTCGCCGCCTCGCAAGTGGAAGGAATTTCGTTTTTTGAAGGAGAGATCGGGTCGTGGACGCCGGAGGACCGCCCAGCAGACGGAGGGAAGCACAGCTGACCGGGGCTGTAGAGTCGCTGCGGGAGGAGAACGCGAAGGACCGCCCAGCAGACGGAGGAAAGCCCAGCTGATCAGGGCAGTGGAGGTGCTGCAGGAGGAGGCCGCGAAGGACCAGCAGCAGGATCGCCCAGCGGATCAGGGAGAGACCGGGCGGTGGACGCCGGAGGACCGCCAGCGGACGGAGGAGAGCCCAGCTGATCCGGCGGGAGGAAAGCACGCACAGTGTCGAGGCGGGGCTGGAGCCCGGGACCTGGAGCGGAGCGGCGCAGGCGGACCAGAAACGAGCAGGAAAGGAGCCCGCTCGGTTCAGCGAACGGCCGGGGGGCGGAACAGGTGAGCAGCTCCAGCGCCAAGGAAGGGCAGGGGAACAAGGGGCAAAGAGGCGCGGCAAGGACATCCGGGGCAGCAACCCGGCTGTAAGGCCTCAGCCGGATCCGAGCGAGCCCAAACCTCGGCAACCCTCCCCCCATACGGACAGAAGCGGCTCGAACGAGGGGCCTGGCTAGACGCTGCGGAGGCACAGCAGCTCACAGGCGCCCCCTCCACCCACAGGAACACACGGCAAGCCGCGAAGCAACAGCCGCAGGGGAGGAACGCTCTTACCAGGGGAAAGGTGCAGGAGAGGAGGCACCAGAACAGCGGGGGGGGGCAAAGGAAGCACGGGCAACAGCAACAGGCTGCCCGGGGGGGGGTCAGGAAGCAGGTGGCTTGCACAGTGAGTGGTAAGCAAGCAATGGATCTGGCGGCATTTATGGAGATGGCCAGGGTGGCAGCGGCAACCCATGGCCCGGACTGGATGACAAGGATGGTGGCCCAACCTAACCAGGAAGGGCCCAGCCAGAGGGTGGAGAGCTCCCCTCTGATGTTTCAGGACAGCGGCAGTGAGGCCACGGTGGTCGAGGCAGAGATTCACAGCGTGGAGGAGGAGGAAGAAGAGGAGATCCAAGTGAGCAAAAGGAAAAGGACAATGACGGCCAAGGCTAAGGCAAGCAAGGAACAGGCCAGCAGCACCAAGAGACCGCGGCAAAAGGGGAGGGCGCAGGAGGATGTGGCCTTAACGGCTCCTACACCTGCCTGCTGAGGCTCCAGGGAACCGAGTGAGCCCATCCAGCACTCCTGTGACCAGAACGGTGGAGGTCGCTGATGGAGGAACCACATCCCTGGAGATGGTAAAAGGTATGGTGATTGAATGCATGCAGGCCTGGGGGAAGAATGGGCAAATGCCAAATGTTGTTGCCAATACTAGTATGTTGGAGGGAATGGTGTCTCAGGGGGTTATAACTACGCAACCGGGGGCACCACAGGGGCTAGGGGGGCCATGGTGCGGAGGTAGGAGTCAGGGCTGGTCACAGTCAGGGGGACTAAGTCAGCTGCCACAGAGGAGTGGGATCCCGCCCGGGGGTTTCTTAGCTGTCGGTCTGCCTAGTGTGGGCCCACCTATGGGGGCGGTCAACTGGCACAGATGGCGGGGCTTCCTTGGGGACAGGAATGGGCGGGCCAAGGGCACCAATGAACGGGGAGATGGCCCAGCAGTTTGCTATAGGGGTACCAACAGCGGCACAGGTGACGCAGAAGGGAGGGGGGTCGGGGCCAGGGGCGGTCTTGCCGGGTGGGCAGAGCGCAGCCAAGCCACCGGCGGTGGGCCCGGAATCAGGGGGAGTGTGGGGCTAGGCAACCCAGTATGGGAGAAAACCAACAAACAATGGTGGGAACCTCCAAACCCGGCACCTGGAGGTAAAACAATACATATGAAACAGGTGGTGGTGCCGGAAACACGAGAGCAACTGAAGAACAAGGCAAAGGATATTACATCAAAACTTCATTTTATTTTGTTATAAATTGTAAAAAATCTTTAATTCATTTTGTAAAACGCATCCTATATAGCAGACATTCATACATTCATTCATACTAATACAGCTCTAAAAATAGTACACTTACATTTTTTAAAGGGAAATGTGAAGCAAATGCAACAACTGTTCCATTGTTAGGATAAAAATTACGCTTTCAAGAAAAACAATTAATGGGATCAAAAGTTAACTTTTGTCTGGAGTGAACCATTATCATTGAACACTGGAAGTGTTGTTGACATTTCCATTACACAGAATGTGTATCTGTTTGCTTTTGATCCCATTAATTGTTTTTCTTGAAAGCGTAATTTTTATCCTAACAATGGAACAGTTGTTGCATTTGCTTCACATTTCCCTTTAAAAAATGTAAGTGTACTATTTTTAGAGCTGTATTAGTATGAATGAATGTATGAATGTCTGCTATATAGGATGTGTTTTACAAAATGAATTAAAGATTTTTTACAATTTATAACAAAATAAAATGAAGTTTTGATGTAATATCCTTTGCCTTGTTCTTCAGTTGCTCTCGTGTTTCCGGCACCACCACCTGTTTCATAACCCATTATGGGAGACCAATGCCGGGGTTCGCACCGATATGGGCTACAGTAAATTCCTTGGTGTAGCACATTCCGTGGGGGGTCAAGGAGAGGTTGTGGAGGAAGGAATTTATTGACATCTTTGACTTATTAGGGATTGTACACACGGGGGGAGGGCTGAAGGAGTTGTCTGAGAAAGAGAAGGAGAAGAGGGACAGAGAGTGCACCAAGGTGGAGCGCTCCATTAACAACTGGCTAAAAGCTTATAGGATGTATATGTCAGTCATGTTGGAGAGGTACCCGCAGGATGCACTGGCAATGATAGCGTACGAGCAATATGTGCATGATTTGTACCAGAAATATGGCGGCGAGAGTTGGCTGGATTATGACCAGGGATTTAGATTAAAGATGCAAATATGGCCAGCAATGTCATGGGATGAAATGGATGTCGCGGGGTATATGGACAAAGTGGTCCCCTGCAGGGAACCCCAGGACAAGCTCCATGGGGAGAGGTCCCGGGGGGGGGAGGTGCAGGGGTGGGTTCTCGCAACAGGGGAGAGGTTCCTTTCGCGGGCCCTCCTCCTAGGTGTACCGGGCAGCAGCTCACCAGGGGGAGCAAGAAATCTGCTGGAGGTTTGCAGAGGGGTACTGCTCATACGGGAAGGCATGAAGATACAAACACCAGAAGGGTGGTGGCGCGGGCCCACACAAAGCCACTCCAGGAATGGCTAAGCCCAGGGAAAGTGGTAAACCAAAGGAGAAAACAAATGGTGATTGATGCGCCAACAAAACAAGGCAATGTTAAGGAAGTGGTGAATGACAAATGTATGATTAAAGGGACACTGCCCACACCAGTTAGCCTTCTTGCCATGACTCCCTTTCTAAATATATATCACAACAAGGCTGATGCAAAGTTGTTATGGCAAGGGTTCAGGTGGGGCTTTCGGATCCCTGGGACAGGTGCCTAAGGGGGGAGGGAGGCGGCCAACTTACGGTCTGCACTGGAGAAACCCGAGGTGGTGGAAAGGAAGGTCAACAAAGAAGTAGGGCTGGGGAGAGTGGCTGGTCCATTTACGGGGCCTCCCATGAGCAATCTTGTGGTTTCTCCACTGGGACTGGTGCCCAAAAAGGAAGAGGGCCAATTCCACCTGATACACCACCTGTCCTTCCCTGAGTGTCAGTCGGTGAATGATGGCATCCCAGAGGAGCAGTGCAGGGTGCATTACGCCTCCCTGGAGGACGCAATACAAATGGTGAAAGCAGCAGGGGAAGGGGCATTGTTGGGAAAGGCAGACATAGAAACAGCCTTTCGATTACTACCAATCCACAAGGATAGTTTCCACTTGCTGGGTTTTAAGGTGGGGGACAAGTACTACTACGACAGATGCCTACCCATGGGTTGCGCTATTTCCTGTTCATACTTTGAGGCATTCAGCTCCTTTCTGGAGTTTACAGTTAAACTAGGGAAAAAGGGAGGGGGAATGTTGCACTTCTTAGATGATTTTCTCTTCATTGGGAGAGAAGGGACGGAGGAATGCGGGGCCCTGATGGAGGTATTCCAAAAACGAATGGAGCAGCTAGGGGTCCCCCTAGCACCAGGGAAGACCATGGGTCCAGCGACAACATTGACATTTTTGGGGATTGAGATCGATTCAGTTAAGGGGGAATGTAGGCTCCCGCAAGACAAGGTACAAAAATTGAGGGGCCTGATTCAGGAGCTGTTGGAGAGAAACAAAGCGACTTTACGGGAGTTGCAGTCACTGGCAGGGAACCTCAATTTCGCAGGCAGAGTGATACCGGCTGGTAGGGCATTTGCCAGGAGTGGGGAGCTAAAAACTGTGGGCTTACAACACGCCTCACAGCAGGTCCGATTGGGTTCAGAGGTAAAGGAGGATCTCCGGATGTGGGATAGCTTCTTGACAGACTCCAAGGGGGTGGCGATCTGGAGGGCTGACTGGGCAAGCAGCCAGAAGCTCAAACTGTTTACAGATTCATCTGGGTCCCTGGGTTTTGGGGCGATCCTGGGGGACAGTTGGTGCGGCATGGCATGGCCAATGGAATGGCATGAGAAAGGGGTCATTAAAGACATTACGCTGCTGGAGCTTTTCCCCATAGTGGTTGCATTTAAGTTGTGGGGGGGCAGCTGCGGAATTCAAAGGTCGCTCTATGGTCAGATAATTTGGCGGTGGTACAGATTATTAACACAGGGTCATCCAGCAATCTGAGGGTTTTGAGGCTCCTCAGGGAACTCACCAGAAGTCTGTTAATGCTGAACATCGAGGTTAGGGCACGGCACAATCCAGGGGTGAAAAACACAGCCGCTGATTCTCTGTCCCGTTTACAGTGGGACCGGTTCCGAGACAGCTGCCCCGAAGCAAGGGAGGAGATGACCCCATTCGAGGAAAAGTGGTGGGGGATGATTGGGGCGATCTGACCTCGCTGGTAGAGACTGCCCTGGCTCCAAGTACAGCCAAAAGGTACAGGGCTTGTTGGGATTGTTTCATGCAGTTCCAGGAGGAGGTGCTGGCAGGTGGCCGGGGGGAGAACCTGGTGAGAGCATTCATAGGCTGGTGCTGGAAGATAGGGAAGACCCGGGCGTGGGTGGGCTACCACTTGGCGGCCATAGCACATTATGCGAAAGTAAAAGGGGAGAAGGACCCCACTAAGGAACACTACGTCATGCTAGCCATGAGAGGCTGGGCTAGACAAACCATAGCAAAGCCAGATGAGAGGCGCCCAATCGATATTGGGAAATTGCATGGGTTGATTAAATGTCTAGGTGCAGTGTGTAGTGAGGAGGCAGAGAGATTGCTCTTCACGGCCCCCTTCACGGTGGCGTTTTTTGGGGCTCTCAGGATCAGCGAATTGGTGCCGGAGAACAAGGCCGGCAAAGGGAATGGGTTCTTGCGCGTCAGGGACGTCCAAGTGGGAAGCGCTCAAGTCGTCATTTATGTAAGGAGATCAAAAACGGATCAGAAGGGAAAAGGGGCGACGTTGACCTTACAGGCAATTCAGGCAAGCAGGGTTTGCCCGGTGGCGGCAAACTTTATGCAGCAGCGTCGGCCATCGGGGGCAGAGGCGCCGTGGCTCATGCACGGGGATGGGTCCGCACTAAGCCGCTTTCAGTTCAGGAAAGTGATGGCGCTAGGTTTGGATAACATGGGGCTGGCAGGGGGCCGGTTTGGGACGCATTCATTTCGGATAGGGGCCGCCACCTCCGCGGCAGTCGGGGGGTTAGGGACGGAGGACATCAAGAAGCTGGGGAGATGGTCTTCAGGATGTTATAAACGTTATGTCAGACCAGAAAAAATGTAAAGATAACCATGGTGTTCCCTCCATTTCATTTCCCAGCGGTGCGCCAAAGGAAACTACGCACAGTGTGGGTAGTGGGGCACTCATTCATCTCAAGGACAAATGCGAGCTGGACGCAATAGCAAGAGGTCTTGACGGCCGGAGAGTTCAGGATCGAGTGGCATGGGGTGCCAGGGATGAAATGGGCGCAGCTGAAGGGGCAATTGCAAAAGCTGCTGAGTAGGCGGCGGAAGCCGGACGTGTTGGTGATACATTTAGGAGGAAATGACCTGACCAGCCTGGGGAGGGGGGTCTTGCTGAGAGACATTACAAATTCACCGCAGGAGATATCGGCACAAGTGGGGGAAACGGAGATCATCTGGTCTGAGGTGATTCCCCGGGCACAATGGAGAGGGGCAGAGAGCCATTCAACAGTAGAGAAATCAAGGAGGAAGCTGAATGGTGCCGTTGCCAAGTTCTGCAGGGGCAGAGGTTTCCACCAGATCAGACACAGCCTGATTGACGGGAAGACACCCGAGTACTTCTTGGCGGATGGGGTGCACCTGTCCGAAAAAGGAATGGAGCTCTTTTTCTGGAACATTTGTACCAAATTGCTGGAGTTGTGAGAAGAATTGTGAAAGGGGGAGCCACGGTGGGCGGGAACCCACCAGTTGGCGTGGCGGTGTTTGGGCAACCAAGCACAAATGATAGACTCCGGACGAGCCAGAAGGAAACGGAATGGGTCTTCGCTCTTCCGGACCAGCGCCTCTTGAGGGCCTAAACGGCGGGGGCGTCTGGTAGGGACAAATAAGGCTCAGCTTCCCCCAAAACAAACGGCGCTCTCCCCACCCACGCACACCTGCACAGGCAGGATTGGAACAGGTACAATGGGTCGGGGGAGTTGGGGGCCTACTATACCAAGTATAGGGGGAAGCAAAGGAAATCCGGCAAGCAAGTGCCACACGTACAGAATGAAGTTCACAAATGTGTACAAATAATTCTGTTGTCATGGAAATAAAACTGCGGCCAAGTTTGCCATTTGAAATTCTGTGTCATGCCAATTTGTGGGGATAAGGAGTAATGCATTGGGGTGCATGCGCAAAGAATAATTGGCAGAAAAGGCAAATGGACGGCTGCAGGGGTTAAGAGAGACTTCTTAATCTTTGAGCCACATACTGAATATATGGAATACGCAGTATTATTCGCTTCTCAACACAAACGCTCAAATGTAACATGCCATGTGAGGGTCCTGCCAAATCATATCGATGCCTCCTTCCACACCTGATACCACTCCTCCCCCCCCCAACGCCCCCCCCCCCCCCGCGATTTATCGCCAGCGGACTAGTGCTGCAGAATGGCGAGCCCCGCAAGCTGCGTTTGCGGTCTTGACCCAGGATGTCCAACCTGGCGGCGGGTGCGGCTTTATTGGGGGCACGGGAACTTTTCACACCAGTCTCTCAAGTTATTTTACAGCTCAATACATTGGTTCAGTTCATTGTGGGAAATGAATACTAAAAACATTGGACAATCAGCACCTTTCAGGCCATTAACTGCAATAAAGCATTAGAACTGCAAGTGGCACAAACCCTAAAAATATGACATTTTCAGAGAAACACTCTCTCCTGCAAATTAGATTTTTTTTCCCAAATACAAGCCGGCAAGATGCAATATAAAAACAAGAATTGCAACGTAAGCTTTCTGGATACTTTCCCCATTTAAAATGCGCTGCATTTATCGACATTTCACACCGACTGTGTAGTTCACTTTAAAAGAGGAACTCCTCTGCGTGCCGAGGCTTAGAGCTCAGATGAAGTGAGAGAACGCGAACTCTCGCAGCCTGGCAGGTTTTAGTTACAATAATGAATATCCCCCCCCCCCCCCGGAAGCATTTAAGAAGCTGTGTTTGGTAAACAGAATACTGCTACATTTCCTGAAGCCAAGGATGAAATCGCTCACGTGATGCTTTTTTTTTAGCCGCCCTGTTGCCGAGTGTCTGCACTCTGCACCGAATTGCTGCGCTATATTAGTACCCTGCCCCGCCCCTATAAAGTCTGAGATATGCCCCGCCCTGCAGATTATCTCTGATCTGCCCCTCTCCATGCAGTCAGGGTGGGATCTACCCCCTGCACTCAGTCAGGGATCTGCTACCGACCCCCCTCCCCCGTTTCGGTGAATTAGCCCGCCCCCCCTTGACGCGGGGTTCTGCCCTCCTCCCCACACACAGTCCGGGATCTGCTCCCCCGGACAGTCGGGGCCAAACCGTGACTGATTCATAAGTGCTTCTTGGAGGAAGCAGAAGCTTCCGGTTTCCGGCTCTCCACCCTGCTCCTAGAAGGAACTTGGGGAAGCAGCAGCACAAAGCCAAGGGTCGCTAGAGCGGTTGCAGGGCACTGTAGAAAAGCCGGGCTCCTGGGTATGGATCGGGCCAGGCGGCAGGGCTGTGGCTGATGAGCCTACTGTCTGCAAGCGTTGCGTAAAGGCTACAGGATGCGTGCAGCAAATGTGTAGTGCTTTCAGCTGTACTGGCAGCCAGTGCATGCACATTATGAAGCAAAGGACAAAACCATTGGCCAGTCCCAACGAAATGTTGGCTGTGGAACGGCAGCATGGAATTTGGTGTGCATGTTGCAATTAATTAAGATATAAAATGCACACACTTATGATGTTTATAAGCAATAAATACTGCAGTGTGCTTCTTTTTCCAGCATTTACAGATGGTTTTAAATCTGCATATTTTACTGCTTAGCAGTGACATGGCACAAACTTACAGGCCTGGAAGAGTAAAGGACTGACATCTCCAAAGGAAGTGCTATGCCTGAAATGTAATCCACGAGCCATTACGACAAGTACTAAGGACGAAGGAAGGCATGGGCAGATCACAGCCAATAAGAAGGATGTCGATAGATATGCATCATCGCTGGCAGGGCCTGGGGTTGACTGGGCAGGAAAAATTCCCTTTGGGCTCTCTGGGTGTCTAGGCCTGTGAAAATGTAGAAGGCAGCCCAAAAAATGTGCTGCACTCGGTACTTACCACTGGCAAGTGACGCTTGCTTGCAGTGTGCATGTGACGAAAGGACTTCTGCCCTGGAGGAGTACAAGTGTGAGTAGAGGCTGAAGCGCCTACACAGCCCTCAAACCGCTATAAAACAAGAGCCAACAAATTCATAAAGGTAAAAGGGGCACTTTTAAGAGATATACCTCCTTCGGATTTGCATGTGATCCAGTAGCAACACAAACAGCAGTAGTAAACAGTCCAAAATAAAGGAAATGTCTAATCAAGGTTCTATACAAGTATATACTTTAATTAAACATATAATCTGCATAAATAATTAAATAGAAAAAACACTAAACAAAAACATAGAATAGGTACAGCAGCTACAAAGATGTTGCACGCCGAGTAATAATCGGGAGTATGGCAAGTAAAAACCACAATGTCTGTAAAAAGGACATGGTTCTGATGCAAAAAGGGATTTAAATGACCTAACCAGTCTTTAAGGACCAAAGTTGGACCAATGGGGCAGTTAATAGTCAAGAACACCTCTTTGCAGTTCAACAGCATCGAACCATGCTTATGCTTCTTGGGGCTGTGCAAGCTGGTTCATCCAAGTTCGGGTGCAGCAGTTCGTGTAACCCTAAGCGGGAATCAAGCTGGTTCAAAACGGTAGCTCAGAGCAGTTCAAGTGCAGCGTTCGAGCAATGCAGCTTGGATATCTCACCAGCGTTGGTTCGAAGACCGGGTCCGGTTAGTCATGGTAATGGCTGGTTGGGGTGGCTTGTGACACTCCTACAGTTCGAGACTAGGTCCAGTGATGGTTCGTAACTGTGAACCTGATAATCTGAGGTGCGGGTCAATGAGGGGGGCAACTCAATGTCGAGCTGGTTTGAGTTGCTGAGTAACTAATGGATCAGTTTGATGCGTTACACGATGCTTCCAGCGGTACGAGACGAGGTCAGGCAGATGAGCTGTTGGTTCGAGCCAACAGGTGACATGCTCTGCTTGGGATAGGACTGCATCGAACTGAGGCTCACTGGAGTTCGAAGAGATGCTCAACAAAGTGTGGATCGTGAAGGCCACCTGAGTTTGCTAGACTGTGGAGATGTGTTGGGTAAATTCAGCACCAGGAAAAAAAACGTGAATTGCGTCTGGCTAAAGTTGTGGCCAGAGGTGTAGAAATATGGAAAGTGAACTGTTGAATGGCAGACAAAAGGCCGGCATTGGACTTTCAACTGCCAAACCACTAAGTATGGTCTTTAGAAAAATAAAAGATAGCGGGCCCTGTGTTCGAGTAACAAAGCCGAAAAGCCCGAGGCCTATTTCCAACTACATGCGACTAAGTGCAGCTTGCTAAAACAGAGAGCTGCCATGGGGAAATCTATGCATTCTGCAGCTTACATGGAACTATGAACACATGAAAAACAAAAATCTATTGCCATAGTAATGCAAATGTATACATCTTATAATGAAAGTCAGACACTGCTGGCATATGGCAGTTGTATTTCGAGGTATTGGTGGAAGTACCATGTAGAAAAATGCATAATGTAAAAGCATTTATTTTGCTGTTCATAGGAACTGAACTAAGAGCAGCGATTTTCCCTCATCAGATCAGAGGTCAACATTCCTTCACCACTCCATTTGGTCCATCCTTTGAAGCTCAACAGAGCCAGCAAATGGACAGAGCTTGTGCCGGACAGGAGGTTTATTGGGGGGTTAAATGACTATCACCGAGTAAACAAAAAAGCAGATAACTGATTGTGATCTTCTAAAATACTCAGAATTAAAATTCAGCTTGTAGTAGGGTTCTGGTATGTGGACCAATGACATGCAACAGGAGACTGCCACATGATGGGTGGAGTCATACCCCTCTGCTCTAGGAGATAAGAATAGAGATGGTCAATCAGCCCTGGGAGAAAGAATGTTAAAATGTTTTATTGCAGACTATGTCAACAGAGAGCAGATACCCAAGCCTACATCAAGGTTTCAGGAAAAGGAGATGATGTTATCTTCTGAGCCACCAGCCCAGAAGATAGAAGTGCAGCCTGACTAGGAGGGACCACCAGTGTTCCAGTTCTTCCTGTCTTGAGGACCTGTACAGTCTGACTCCTACAGTCTATAGTCGCACCCCTCACATGCTAGCCTTCCTACTGCCCCATGCCCATATTGTGTGCGTGCAGCGTACCATGGCGCCCTGGGCTGGCTGGCTCCAAGAAGTAACTTGTGAGGATGGCACAGTCAGAGAGAGCAGGTGGGGTGGTGTTCGGTGCTGGTGGTGAGCGTGCATGAGCTGTGTGTGAGATGAGGGAGGCTAGCATACATGCGTGGCGAGTTGAGTCCGACTGAGTGACTTCACTGTGTGACCGTCACTGTCCGTGAGGTGAGCAACTCACTAAACCTGACTGAGTTGAGTTATAGCACTGCATTCACTGGTTAGGGCAGTAAGGAGGTAGGTAGCACATAGCCCCAGCATCCCCCACACACATTAGACCAAGAGGAAATTCAGAAGACAATCCTGACGGAACAGAGGACTGCTATTGTGAGCCGCATGTATAGTCAGGAATTCTTGCTGCATATAAACAGATGCTCTCACTATAACGGCGGTTCCTGATTACTTCTGCCAGCACTGCGAGCCGGTAAACGCTCTTGCTGGTGCCTAAGAGCCCGTTGCTTCCTGGAGGAGGCGGGGCTGGGGACACGCACGTCACGATCACGTGACTCCCTGATCGGCATTTAACTACGAGACAGCCGCTCGAGCGGCAAACTCTTGCTGCATATAAACAGATGCTCTCACTATAACGCGGTTCCTGATTACTTCTGCCAGCACTGCGAGCCGGTAAACGCTCTTGCTGGTGCCCAAGAGCCCGTTGCTTCCTGGAGGAGGCGGGGCTAGGGACACGCACGTCACGATCACGTGACTCCCTGATCGGCATTTAACTACGATACAACCACCCTCGCGGCGTTAAGCCCGATAGGTGTAAAGGGCGCCGACTGTTCTGCGGCTGTTCGGCGCACTGTGGACGCAAGTGTATAGGTTGAGATAGTTAGTAATAGTCTACTTCTCACCCAGGCGGCTTGGATTTGGTGCAGGTAACCAAATTCCTAAATATACTGTGAGATAACCACCTGGTGGGGGGGAGAGTTGGCTTAAAGTTTGCTCCTTATACTGCCGGGCGCTCCCATACAAGGTGGACTTGTGGAATATTGCATCTGTATCTCCTTACTGATGCGAGATTGGGGTTATATCTGCTTGGCATTTGTGGTAGATAGCTACCCTTTGTTTTAAACTCCATCTAAGAAGTGATCTCGTTATATAATACGAGTCTCAAATTGCTCGCTTTTTAACAAATATTTTTATATTCTGATTTTGTTTTATGGTAGTACTGCTTGAGGCACCTTGTTTTACAGATCTTTTATTGGTTTTAATCTACTGAGATTGTGTTATACTTTACTATTTATATTGAAAGGTGTGTATCGTGAGCACTATTTTACCTCTGGAACTGACGCTTGAACTTATAGATCAGTGAACCTTTAAATTGACCTACTGTTTGGTAGGTTATAAGGTGGTGCCGTATAGACATTTTATACCCTCTGTTATCATGGCACCAAGCCCATGCACTCATAATCTTAGGTCAAAAAAAGGTAAACAAAGTACACCAACAACTAATATAACAATAGTAACTAAGAAAGGGGGGAAAGGAAAAAATAATAGGAAGGGAAAGAAGAAAGAGTTCATTGGTGAGATCAAAGATGTACCTGGTCAACCCAAAATACTTTTTCTTTAATAGTTAAAAAACTAAGTATTAGTACCTGACACTGAACAACCCCTCCTTCTCCCCTCTAACAGCTCAATGATTGATAATAATTCTTTATTGACACTAGTGCATAATCTGAGGCGTCAATCCATGGGAATATATAAGGACCATAACATTTCTGCAGTGGAGGATATAGAAATGAATAATATTATTGGATCTAATCTATCTGACACTCCAGATTTGACTAAATTTGCACAAGAAGAAGATATTGGTAATGAGGAAGAGGTGTCATGGAATCCTACAGAGAACTCATTTAATAATTCGCTTAATAGAGATATGAGTAGGATTAATGAAAATCCCCTTGAGGTTGGAGAAAAATTTGATGCACTCACCACCATGATAGATGTTTTAATGACCATTTGTACTAAGTTGCTTAAAGAACAAAGGGATATTAAGGTAATGGTACAACAGAATATAGATAATACTAGATCCCTCGAGATTGGGATAAAAGAATATTGGGGGGGGGGAGGAATCCAATGGAAATAAGTGATGATCTTGGAGATTTGAGCGAATTGGTTTTAGTGGACGAAAATGAAAGTAAGAAAGAACAAGCCCTGTCTAATCTACCCGCACAGGAGTTGCCCAATCCTAGGGATAACACACCAGAAGAAATAACCCTGAATGAGAGTGTTGGTGTAGTAACAGTATCTCAAGGTTTGAAGAGACGCACTAGGCGTAAAAAGAAAAATAGAAGGCCCACTCGGAAAAGGGTGGCGATGGCTAAAGTCATAACCACAAAAAGGATTAAAAAGAACACGGTGGCCTTAGCAGATACAGCCTCACCAGACTCTGAATGTGTAGAGGTGGGGAACCACTTTGAAATTATTGAACATCAGCAGAAATTGGACTTCGGTAAAAAAACGAAAACAAAAAATGGGGGTTTACAGGACTGGTTAAAAGGAAATAAGCAGGAGTTGGAGGAATTCGGACCCAAGGATAGGGCACTTATGGGAAACAATTTTAAATATGTTACAATACCTCGGAATAGTAATGATATGACTCTTACTAAAACAGAGCAGGAAACATATATTAGGGAGATGGAGCGTTTGGTCATGCATAGTAAATATAAAATCGGCATGGCTAACTTAGTTGGAATGAATGAAGAGCCTCTGTTTCCAGTGGGAAAAACCATAAAGATTATAGAAAGGGATACCACAGATGAAAGCCCCTTTCTAAACCGGGCATGGTTATTGAATAAATTGTCATCTATACCGCAGTTACAAAATATTGATACAGGGGACATTGAATCTATTATACTACCAGAAATTGGCAGTTGGGAAAACTGGGTCATTGCCCGATTTAGATCTGCTGTGTTTGTTGACCTTATATGCGAAAACTCCACTGGAATATGGGGGAATGAATATGAAATTGTGATATGTAACTCTCCCCCATATAAAAACATCAGTGCAGCAAATAGGGGTTTGGAGGGGCATCCTCAAACATGTATTGAATCTGGAAGTAATTTAAAGGACACAAACACTTGGGAAGGAAATACCCCATGCTCAAATTGAGATGAGGTATGCACCAATGAATACACCCTTCTCTCTTGGAACTGTAGGGGTTTTAATTCCCTTTTACACAAGGATGGTATAAAACTACTCTTGGAGAGTGAAATTTTTGCCCTCCAAGAAACTTGGATTACTGGGGAAATCTTATTGGATGGATATAATATATGGCAAAAACCTGCCGATAAGGGTGAGAAGGGTCGCCCATATGGAGGGCTCTGTATAGGGATAAAAAATAATTTTAATTGTAAACCATATGAGAAACATGGGAGTCTCCGGAATGTCATGTGTGCATCTATAAATTGAGGAAGCCATGCAAGGAAACTTCTACTTATAAATATCTATTCTCAACCTGATGGGGTCAACTTGCCGGAGATTGGGGAGTATCTCAACCTAACCCTTGATAGTTGGACTCTGGAATCTCCTGATTCTGATATTTGCATAGTGGGAGATTTTAATGCCTATTGTAATATAGCCGCATAGGATATGAATAGGTGTAAGGAATTGTGGGAGGTTACTGCTATATTTGCATCTATAGAATTACAGGATTGTCTAGGGGTTGGGGGGAAAAAAAAAATCAGCAGACCCTACTAGGCTGTCGATGGATGAACTTGATGTTTAACTGGGGGCTCACATACTTGGAAACAAATATAGGTACAGGGGATGGGAACACTTGGTCTAATGGAAAGATTTCTTATAGGCTTGACTACATGTTCGTTAATAAAAACCAAAGACGCACAAACATCTCGTTCGAACATGTAGATATCTTGCTGAGTGATCATGTACCTCTCCGGGGTAAATTTAACTGTGACCCAGGAACCCAAAAATGGGGAGTGGGCGAGGAGATTAATATGCAATTTTCAGCTAGTGGAAATAGGATTAATTGGTCTGATAGAAATTTAGCCTCCTTTAATGGTCTGTTTGATCGTTTAGTCATTGATGGTCACGACATAGTTTGTAATGGACTCAACTCTATTACTAATCTGTTGGGTATGATACATCGTACAAACAGTAATGTCATTTTGAAAAGTACAAAGGGGAAAATTACACACATAAGTTCAATCAAGTAATCTATGATAGGAAAAAAGAGATGAAACGCGATATTCGGGAACTTAAGCAGATATGTGACTTAGATGCTAAAGAGAGAAGTAAAAGAATAAGTAATATAAAGACATTATAAAAATTGGATAAAGGATTATAAATACAATACCAATGACGCAAATTGGAGATGCATATATAAGTTATGTAAAACCCATGACTCAAAAAAATGTTGGTATTTATATCGCCAATTTTTAATGGATGAAGATAATGGGGAAATTAATGATGTTGGTCAGGAGGTTTGGAAACAATATATTACTAATCTCTTTTTCAAGACTAGTCACATATCAGCTAATACTAGCCTAGATCCATGGGGTATGGCCAATATCCCCTTTGATATTATTGATATTCTTAAAGTGATCTCAAAAATGAATTCCTCTCGTGCCCCAGGGCCGGATGGGCTGGCTAACATTGCTATAAAACAAAACCCTAAGAAATGGGCAGGTATCTTTCTCCAACTATTCACGAGTATATGGGAAACAGGTATTATACCGGAAAGTTGGAGGAAAGCTATTGTCGTCCCTATTTTTAAAAAAGGGGACCGAAAACTGCCGGATAATTACAGACTTTTAGCAATGGCGGATAGTAGCTGCAAGATCTTTTGCTCCTTGTTAGTAAATATCTTGAATAATTGGATAGAGGAAAATAGTTTACTCTCTATTCAACAAACGGGATTTCGAAAGGGATATAGTACCCTGGATAACCTGACATGCTGTACTACATCATAGCCAACTCAAAGGATAAGGGGGAAAAATTATATGTATGTTTTATAGATTACTCAAAAGCTTTTGATTGTGTTAATAGGGGACTTTTGTGGGAGAAATTGAGAGTGAAAAAGATTTGCCCAAAAATCCTTCATTTTTTGGAGGAAATGTATAGGGATACTACGGTGACCATCTGCTTGGGTAAAGGAAGGATGTTGTCATCTGAGATTAGAACTAATACCGGTCTTAAGCAGGGTTGTGTTACCTCTCCTATATTGTATAATTTATATGTATTCGATATGTGGGAGAGTTTTAAGACCCTAAACATCTTCCCACCTATTGTGGCTGGGAAACCAATATGTGGATTTATGTATGCAGATGATACTATCCTTATGGATAAAACTCTGATAGGACTGCAAAGAATGTTGAATGGTTTATCTACTTACTCGGAGGCCAACAACCTCAATATTAATATAAATAAAACAAAAATTATGGCATTTGGAGTTACTAAACAGGAAAAGAAAAGGCTTATTTCCAGATGGCATATTAATAATATTAAATTAGAAGTTGTTAATGCCTATCCCTATTTGGGGATGCCCATCCTGAGTAAACCATGTATTAATTTTTTCCAAGAAGCAGTTAATTAAAACATTTTAAAGAAATGGAAAGTGATAAGGAAATACATGGCTAGTAAGGGTGGCCAGTCCATTGAAGGTTTTTTTAGAAATATATAAGAGTTGTATTATTCCAGGAATTATGTACGCTATAGAAACAGTGGAAAGTAAATATCTGGGTAAATTAGACCAACTCGAAGGGAAGCTTTGGAGACCAGTTCTTGGGTTGTCCAAAGCTGTGCCTATACAAGCAATAAGATGCGAGTTGGGGATAATTTCCCTTTCCACGTGGTGGCAAATAGGATGTTGTAAACTCCATTTCAAAATAATATTGGGGAAAGAGGGGAAAGAAATCCTTCTGGGTCTCATAGGAAGAAATAAGAGTGAAGGCAGGTTTAAGAATTCCTACATGGTTAGTCTACAAAATACAGTACTAGCCTTTCTTGAAACTTTAGGTTTTAATGAGCTCACGGGGAAGGACAATATTGTACGTATCTTGAAAAATCTCAAAGAAAAAGAATGTATTTGGGATCTGTGTGAAAATCAGTCCTATTTATATAATATCCCCTGATACACAATGTATGCTCTTCAAGGTCTTAAACCAGCCACTCCGAAACAATATTTGTTAAATACGGGAAATAGGACTTTGAGGAGATTTTACAGTTACGTATGAATACTCTCCCATGTAATGAAATTACTGGGGCTTGGGCAAATATACCCCCTGCTGAAAGATTGTGCAGGCACTGTAAATTAGAGGTGGAGACAAGAAGGCACATTTTAACTATGTGTATTAAATTAAAAGAATGGTATTATAAAGGGTACTTAAATTTAGTTGGTGACCTTCAAATGATTAAATCTAATCAATTTTGGTCAGTAATTTAGGACTGTGAAATTAAGGATTTTACTGGGGCAGCCTTTTATATTTGGAAGCGAGCAATTTCTTTTTAAACTATTGGTAAATTATATTCTTTTATTTTAAGAATGTGATATCTTTTCTTAAATGTGATATTCTGTTTGTATGATTTACATGATTTGATGTGCGATATTCCATTCTTATGTATGGATAATATGAAATTAATGTATGTTCTTTGTTATTGATGAAATCACTTTTGTTAGTGTATAAGGTTTTAATTAACCAATATGCACTTTAAATAAATAAAAAAATAGTCATGCATGGCGCGCTCTGCTGCCTCAGTGCCGCTACTTCATTGACTATTCTGTTGGTGATTAAGGGCACCAGTAAGTGCAGATACAAGATCTTCCTCCTAAGAGAAAAGGTATGGTTTGTTTAGTTGAACTAGACGCAGCGCAATGGGACTTAATTCTTCCAGGGAAGAAGGGTGGGGAGATGGGCGATATCAGTCAACCACAACCTGAGACAAGACGACCAAGAATAAGTAAGTGGCAACATTAGCATTTTGCAACTTCCCACATGGCCAATATTGTGGTTGTACTCAATCTGTAAGGGTACCTCGAAAAATCTAATTCAGAGGCTCCACAACAGGTGCTTCAGAACACAATTGCTAAGATTGCTACCAATGCACTTTACATGACCCATGCTACCCAAATCTTGTGCCACCTTACAGGCTCCCACTACGAGCTATGTATGCAAATGTGTACAAGGTATCGCTACCCCTGCCTGGCCAGCATAAGCCATCTACATACTAGATCTGCGCCCGTCAATGATGATGCTTACTATTCCACCGATGTTTAATCTGCAGTTAGCACAGTGATGCCAAGGTCAATCACTGATAGGGCTGGAGGTTTATTTCTCTTATAGTGACATCAAAGTCCCTTGCCAGACAACACCTCACAGAATCCCTTCCAAAACTGTATTTTTAGCTTTTTATTTGTTCAGCACTAAGGTGCTCAGCTCAAGGCATTATAACCCTGATGCACGTTTCAGTCGAGTAGCTAAACCAGCAGTGGAAAAACCAGACCTTGGTGTTAATCCTGGCTGACTCACTTGAACCAGTGGTGTGATCTTGTACAAATCCTTTTTGTGGCCCCGGTTTCCTGAAAGCTCTCCATGGTTGCCTTAACATTTATCTGTGTTTCTGAAGCGTGTAGACAAAAGGGCTGGTATAACTAAAAGTGCACCATGGCTACCAGCAGGGAATGGTTTCCACACGTTTCTTCATGAAAAGCACTCCTCTTCAAATAGCTTCCCTCGGGCAAGACGAAGTGAGAGAGTGTGGGCTTGAGAGGGGTTGTGGCCAGAGGTCTGAGACTTAATAGCCCAGATATAAAATACTGCTACATGCAGATGACTTGGTCCTACTGGCACCCTTAAAGGAAAGATGCCAATACAATCTTAACTTCCTGGGAGAATACTGCAAGACCTGGGCCCCAGAAGTGAACCGAAAGAAGACCGAAATCATGAACAAACTATTCCTTAAGGGCAAAGATGTTCAGCACGTTACAGTCCACAGTTACCTACGTCTCAGAATAAGTGCATTTGGTAGAGATGAAGTCGCAATAAAAACACTCTTCAAGAAAAAAAGCCCTCCGTGCATTCTACACCATCAAGAAGCAACAATCATACTTCAATATACCTTTAAAATGAATGCTGAAGCTTTTCAAAAGCACTGTGGCCATAGATTGTAGTAGGTGCAAAATGGCGCAAGTACCTCAGCATCTAACAGCAGTGCCTGGCAAATGACTAATATGTATACACAAGCCACCAAAACTGTTGCTTTGCTAATACTCGTTTTAAACAGGACTTCAGTGAAGGACACACATGATTCATATAAATCGAGAGGCTGAAGGCAGACCTGGTTAAGACATTTTTTTTTTTTAAACTTTGTTTATTTTAAATCAAGGCAGGATGGCAAATATACAAATCATGACATATCACAAGCAATGCTTATTCAGGTTCTTCGATCCCCAGTCCTCATTTCCCCCATCAGGCTTCCTCCCTCCCACCTCTCTTCGGCCTCTTCCCCCCTCAGGGTTGGAGGCGGAATTTTCCCTTCTGGGTTGTCCAGTTCGCCCCTTAGCGTCTATGTGTCTTCTCCAGGGTCCTCTTGGTGTTTCAAGATCCATCGGGCCCTGGTCGGTTTGTAGGTCTGGGCGGGGAAACGCTGGTCGTATTCCAGCACCGGGCTCCAAACATTCTGAAAGCGGTGGAGCGTTCCCGCCTGTGCTGCCGTGACCTTCTCCGCGATCAGGATGTCCCAGAGTTTAGACCACCATTGGGCTATGTGAGGTCCTTCTGGGGATTTCCAGGCCCTGGCCAACACCGTTTTCCCCGCCAGAAGGCAGTGTGTCAATAGTTTAGACTTGGTCCCGGAGCGCGGGTAGATCGCGGGGATCGGGGCCCCCAGCAAGACTGGTTCAGGTTCCAGAGGAATAGTCGTTCCCGTAATTTGTGCGATGGTCTATAGGCACGTCCTCCAGAACTGTCGTATCTTTGGGCAGGCCCACCACATATGGAAGAAAGAGCCTGCGTGACCACATCCTCTCCAGCAGGCATGATCCACATGAGGGTTCATGTAGTGAAGTTGAACGGGCGGGTAATACCACCGGAGGAGCACCTTTTACGCACATTCCCCATTAGTAACGCAGGTGGAGGAGGTATGTGTTCTGGTCCAGATGTCCACCCAGGTTTGGTCCTCGACCGGATGGCCTAGGTCCGCCTCCCATTGAGCCATGTAGCGGGTCTTTGTGGACAGGAAGTCCCTTAAGAAGCGCCTATATAGGGTGGATACCCTGCCCCGGGTTGGAAAGTCCCCCAGTGTCAGCTCCAGGGCGGGCGAGTTGCTGCCTGCAGAGTCTGGGGGTGCGAGCACCAGTGGCGTAGCTGGATATAGGTGAATCTGTCCCTTTCCTGGAGTTGGAACCTCTCCTTGCATTGGGCAAAGGTGAGGGGTGTCCCTCCCATATATAGCTGGTCTATGGTCTCCAGCCTGCCCTTTATCCAGTTCCGGAAATTGCGGGGGTCTGCTCCGGGTGAGAAGGATGAGTTATGGAAGACCGGGGAGCGTGGGCTCAGTCCTCTGGGCTCTCCCTTCTGCTTTAGAGCCCAGTCCCAGGAGCTAAGGGTGTGTTTAGTTGATAGGAGGAGGTCTCCCCAGTGTGTTCTAAGGGGGGGCGGAATGTGTGGCAGAAATCGCAAGGGTAAAGGTGTTTGTGATTGTTCCAGCTCTACCCACCTGGGGCGGTTTGTTATGGTTTGCCATGCCTGAAACTGTGCTAGTTGTGCTGCCACACTATAGGCCCTCAAGTCCGGGACCCCCAGACCTCCTAGCTTGGAGCCCCCCAGCATCGTTTTGAGAAGGATTCTCGCTCTCTTACCTTTCCAGATGAATTTCAGCATTTTCCTTTGGATGTCCTTGAGGGTTGGTGTGGGGATCGCTACTGGGAGGGAAGCGCAGGCGTATAGGAACCTCGGCAGTAGGTTCATCTTGCATGCTGTGATGCACTCCAGCAGTGAGATCTCTTGGGTTTCCCATCGTTTCAAATCGCCTTCCAGTTCTTTCAGTAGCCGGGGGAAGTTGGCTTTGTATGTGTCTCTTGGGTTAGCCGGGATGTGGACCCCTAGGTAGGGGATGGCCTTCTTCACCCATGTCATCGGGCACATCGTTGTCAGTGGCTCCCGTTCTGCTGGGGTGAGCCCGATGCCCATGGCCGAGGATTTGTCAAAGTTTATAGTGAAGCCTGAGACCTCACCATAGGTGTTAAGTTCTTGTATTGCCCGTTTCAATGATGATGATTGGGCTTCTGAGATCGTGAGTAGGACATTGTCCGCGTATAGGGCGATTTTATGTTGGTTGGGGCCGTCCTGCAGCCCTTTAATTTGATCGTTTCCCCTAATCCTTTGGGCCAAAGGCTCCATGGTGAGAGCGAAGAGTAAGGGCGATAGCGGGCATCCCTGCCGGGTTCCGCATGATAGGGGGATCGGAGCTGAGCTGTGTCCATTAATTCTTAGACTCGTACTTGGGCTCTTATAATTGGCCAGCACCATTGTCTGAAAAGTTGACCCGAAGCCGAAGGCCTCTAGGGTAAGTTTCATAAAGGTCCAATCTACTCGATCAAATGCCTTGGCTGCGTCCAGAGCCACTAAGACCAGTTTTTGGGTGTTCCGGGAGGCGAGGTCCACCAGGTTCAGGGTTCTCCGTATGTTGTCTCCCGCTGATCGATGGAGGATGAAGCCTGCTTGGTCGGGATGAATGATCTTCGGGAGAACGCGATTCAGGCAGTTTACCAGGATTTTTGAATATATATTTGCATCAATGTTTAAGAGTGCTATCGGTCTGTAGGAGGCAAGACTCCTTGGGTCCTTTCCTGGTTTGGGCAGGAGGATGGTGGTCGATTCCTGCATCAATGGGGTGACCGCGCCTGTGTCTCTGAAGGAGTTGAACAGGGTCACCAGATGGGGGGTCAGTTGTGGCCTGAATAGTTTATAGAATCTGGTCGAAAAGCCGTCCGGGCCTGGGGCTCGTGTTTTAAGCGACTTGATGGCCTCCTCCACCTCCTCCCCCGTGATGGGATCCTCCAATTCGTCTCTCGTTGTGTTGGCGAGACGGGGAACCGCTGCCCTCTGTAGATATTGCACCTGTTGCGGTCGGTTCCGAGGGGTTGCCTTCATGATTTGGGTCAGGTAGTCTGTCGCGAGCTGTTGTTTTTCGGGCTCCGAGTATCGGGTGACCCCCTCAGGATCACGCAGGCCTGCAATCGTGTTGACGCATCTCCGTTTGGCCAGTTTGGCCACCAGGAACCTGTTCGCCTTGTTGCCCTTCGCGTAATATGATTGTTTGGCTTTTGCCATCATTAGGGCGGTTTGTTCCGCGTAGCCCACTCTGTGAAAAGAAAATGAGACACATGCTGCTGCACCGCCCTGTAGACACATTTTAAACACTTACTTCCTTACATTTTGCGAGAAGAGGCAAGTCGATGCAAGTAAAACTAGACAAGAACAGCTCTGCTTCGTCCTTGGCACAAACTCCAGAATGAGCAGAGAAAACTGCAAGATGTGTACCTGCCATCAGAGAGGACCAGGAGCACAAAGCAACATGAACATTATATATCCCATGCATTGACCTTGGCAATATTTGTACTTGTCATGAAGTGCCTTGTTTTGTAGGGTTATATGGAGAGAGCCGAGCATACGAGAAGGGAGATGCAAGAGAAAATAAGAATGGGGGCGAAGGAAAGCGAGAGGTGGTGAGAGAGGAGTGTGAGAGAACCAGGGGAGTTGCTAGGTCTGGAAAAGACCCGGGGCTAAGCTGATGTCACAACTGTTGGGACTGGGGGCTAGTTAGTCTTTTGGCTGTAGCTCCTGAGATTCTATCCGGGGCTACAGCCAAAAGATCAGGGGCTATAGCCCCCTTAGCCCCCTCCTAGCAACGCCCCTGGAGAGAACACTGCTGGCTCCGAGCAAGAAGGCAAAGGGAAAGGACTTCAACACAGGCCCTTGTTCAGGGTACTGTCCTACATCTGTTATTGGAGAGCCATCAGAGAAACAAATGGCAAAGCAGAGCTCCACCAGCCCTACAGATAAGGGGTTTATCAGCCACTTTTACTCCCTAAAAATAGGCAAATAGACCCAAAAAATAAATACTCCAAACAAAAAAAATGGAAAAAAAAACAAAACACCTGACCTTGTGCCCCTGCTTTCACTCACACAGCTCCATGGATATGTTTGGACCAGCAGCGCACGTAGTACCACAGGAAGAAAGTGCTACTGTTACTGTGTGATCAGGAGAAAAGTAAACATGTGTCTTTTAATCTGTATGCATAACTAGGTGCAAATAAATATTATGAAAATATTATAAAACCATTTCCGTTTCCCAGTTAAAACATATACTCGCTTATAAAATACTAATTGGACTTACTTTTTTACTCCCTAAAGAAATCATTTCACACCCAACTTCAAAAAACAGGGAGCAAAACGCTCCCACTTCAAAATCTAATCTGGAGCACAGGCTCCCACTCAGCCCTGTGGTCCCCGACCCAGTGGGGAATTGGGGGTGTGGAGGGTGAAAGGCTAAGTGATAGAAACTCATTTGGTTGGCTAGGGTAACTGTGGTTCTAGTCCCACGTTTTCCAGGCCAAACCTTATACACGATAACACACCTTAGGTAAGATGCGCTCAGGGGAAGTACTCCAGGTAGGGCGCCTGGATATTGGATTAAGCCTTGAAAAAATTCCTCCTTTTAGAACACTATAGGAATTGCTCAGACAGAAGACAGACACCCTGGGAGAGGGCTACAGGTAGGATATTGGAATCAAGGCTGCTGCTACTACTCTGCACTCCAATTCGGCATAGCCCATTTCCAACGAGCCTGGAACCTAGGCCAGATTTCCAGAGACGTCTACTCCAGATGTTTGCATTTACAGCAGAGATCACTCGGGTGACCTGTGTGCTACTAAAATCATCCGATCAAGAACGGTACTGCTTCTGTCCCCTTTGCAGCTGGGCTGCATTGGGGCATTAGCGAAGCCCCTTGCGAATATGCTCACAAATCATTGCCCCCCTCTGGATACCAGGGCGCCTCATGAGCCAGCTACAGCTTTTGGTTGCTTATAGACCCTTTTTATCCAGCCTTACCCAAAACCTTTCTGTAACCTTGACTTTATAAACATTCCAGTTAATGTTCCTGCAAGAACCAGTTGCAGGAGAGGCTAGCGGTAACGGGGCTGGAGAATTAGAATTCTCTAGCTGAACATCCACAACATTGACAGATTAACCATAAGCAATGGCCAAAAGCCACCATTAAGTACCCTTGGCTCACCTTTGGACAGCGCAGACTGAGCCAAAGGCTTAAGGCCATGAGGAGTGCTGGGGAATGCAGAGTTGAAAAAACACAAAAACAATAAAGGCAAAAAAACTATTTTCAAAAAGAAATTTTGAAGAAATATGGTATATTTGGTGGTGGGAGAATAGGCTCGGGATCATGGGAGAAATACCACCTTATTCCTTGTGCAGTGACATGTGGTTCAGGCACCCTTCTGGCTGATCCCGCAGTCAAGACAAGTAGAGTAGGCAATGAGATCCTTAGTGCATCAGCATCTCCTGAAGCATAGTTGAATTAGTGGCCATACAATCTCTCCAACTCATAACTGTTTGTGTGCCGGGAAGTGATTGCTGGGATTTTCATGCTTTCTTAGCGATGGCCACAGATGAGGAACTGGTGGTGGAAAAACCATGGGCCATGTGGTGCAGTGGCAGGAGTGACCGTTTCAGGGTACATGTGGCTCCAAAGGGGAGCAGATGCTGGTCCTGGCTGTGAAGGATGCATCACAGCTCAAGTGGTGGTGTGGCAGGGCCTGGTCACGTGTGCACTGCATCAATTGTGGGGGTGTGATGGCGAACCTCTCGGAACTGTAGAGGTAATTCCGTAAACTCCACCACACACTGCCCCAAATCATTTATTTTTTCCAATTCTTTTTAATTGATTTTTCAACAAACATAACATAACCGTCACACCCGACATTTTCAGTTACAAGCTTCTTAGCTTACATTTGCATATTCTTTATTACTGTCTTCCTCCCTCCCCCCACTTAACTCGAGCTTCCACCTCAGTTTTTTGGATTTCCCTTCTCTTGGGGTTAATCCCCTTCGCCGTGCTCGGATGTGTCATATTCACTGGAATTGGCATGGGAGGATCCCGACAAAGTGGTTATCAATTGTCTCCATGCTATCAGAGGTCCCACTTCATTATCCTCCCCTCTGCTGGCTACCTCATACCATACTACTGTCTCCGCGTCTGCCCATTTCAGGAGATCGTTCCACCATGCTTCCAATCTGGGTCTGCGGGCTGCTTTCCAGCTCATGGCTATTCTCCTTTTGGCCAATATGTAGGCCAGGTCCTTGAGTTTGCACACATGTTTCAGGTTACGTGGCCTGGTAAATCCCCTCATCATACATGCCCACACGGATTGCACCTCCAGCCCGATTCCCTTTTCAGATAGTCGTAGCTTAATTTCCTCCCAGAATTTTCCCACCTCCAGGCACGCCCAGAACATATGGATCATCCCAGCATCCACCTCCCCGCACTTGGGGTATTTTTGTACTGCTGTGCTTCCAAATCTGGCGATCTTTCGAGGGGTCATGCACGCCCTATGGGTGACATAACTGAATCTGCTGCAGCCTGGCGTTTCTAGACACCTTTTTATGATATCTCTGAGCTCCTTCCCACTGCCCATCTTGCATAGTTTCTCCCGCTTCCTCCTCCCAGTCCCGTCTCAATTGGAGCAGCTCCTTACTCACTCTAGACCTCACCAGCTTGTAAATCCGGGATATTTCATGCCCTCCCTCAGAGATATCATACATCGTTTCTATGGCTGTGTCTGGTTTTTCTGCCACTGCTATTTCGGACCACGTTTCCTTCACCCGTAACTATTGTGGTATATGTGATGTATTGCCCCGTATGTACCCCAGTTTCATCTGCTATCGTTTGGAAGTCCAGTGCCTTCCCCTTTTGCCATTTATCTCCCAAGGTCTCTAGGCCTACCAGCTCCCAGTGTTTACGGATCCCTTTCCTCAACTGCTCATCCGCCCCGCAGAGCGCCACAAGTGGCGCCTGCAGGGAGAATGGGGTCGGGTTTCCCATAGCTCAGCACGCTTTGTGCCATGTCTTCCAGCCCAGTTCCAGCAATCTCAATCGCCCATGCAACTCTGGTTTGGGCAGCCATATCAGTTCCTTTAGGAAGTAGGGGTCTCATTCGCCCCTCAGCAGTCTAGATTCTGCTGTCTCGTCTTCCAACAGCCACCTAGTGATGTATTGTAACTGCCCTGCCAGGTGGTATATTTCAAAGTTCGGCAGGTTTATACCCCCTCTGTCATACGTATTCTGTAATTTCCATAGGGCCCCTCTGTTTCTGGAGTTCTGCCACAGGAAACCTCTGCATAAGCTTTGGAGCTTAGTGAAAAAGCATTTGGGTAACATGTATGGGATATTTGCAAAGAAATGCAGGAGCCTAGGAAAGCCCACCATCTTGAGCAAGGCCACTTTTCCCATAATGGCTAGGGGGAGCTTCGCCCAGAACCCCATTCTGTTCTTGATGCCTTCTACTGCCCTTTCTGTGTTATAGTTGTACTCATCTGCTATCGTGTGGTATATGTTTATCCCCAGGTATCTGAATGTTTTGGTCTGCCAGGCTATCTGCAGGGTGGGCAAGTTCTCCTGCGGGACTCCTCTGTATCTCCCCAAAGGGAACATGCACAATTTTTTGGGGTTCACCGCTATGCCCGAGAGAGTCACGTAGCACCCCATTACCTCCAAAATATATTGCAAATTGTCCTCAGGGTACCGCAGGTATAGCAGCATATCATCCGCATACAAGGATATCAAGTCCAGTCCCCCCTTGGTATAAACCCCTATTTCTTTGTACTACTGTCTCAGATAGATCGCTAGTGGTTTTAGTGCAAGGATGTACAGCATCAGGGACAATGGGTAGCCCTGTCTCGTGCCTCTGCTAAGTTGCCATTTATCTGAAATTATCGCTCCCGTTTTGACCCCGGTTGTTGGGGAGTTATACACTCTTTTCACCCACCGGAGGTACCCTGATCCCATCCCGTATTCTTTCAAGGCCGCCATCATCCAAGGCTTTCACTGCGTCTAGCGAGACTATTGCCATTTCACTTGGGTCGCCCTCTGTCTGTTCTATGATATGATGGAGCCTCCTGTGATTATTGGATATGCTTCTACCTGGGACATATCCGGTTTGATCGGGATGTATGAGTGCCCAAAATCATTTATATGGTTTTCCTAGAGATCAACGGACCAGACTTTTTCTTTTTGCACGATCCTGTAAGGCGGTATTAGAAGATGAAGGCATGGCGCATGGAAATTTAACTCTTGCCTATAGATGCATTCTGGAATTTAGCAATATCCAGGAGGCTCATTGTGGTGCAACAACGCAACCTGCAGGAATAGAAGGATGTATTCCTGATCTTCTGTGTCTCTATCATACAGACATCGAAGTACCACACATCCTGGTTTGGACTTGGCCCTGGTCTACCAGAGGCCAGAAACTCTCTGTTCTTGCTGCATTTCCATGATCAGCCTTTGGAGACATTGGCCAATCGTAATGCAACAGTAGTACTTGGAGCTCCTGAGGGCAACTTTAACCAGTGTGGGGCAACGGGAGAAGAGGAAAGACCATAGTCAACAAAGGTTATAAAATACTCTCCCAAGTGTGTCAAATGAGCTCTTACAGGCAGTATTCTACAAACCCAGACTCAGTTTAGAGAGTGGATTCTATCCACACAAATGCCATCTTTTTCCCACTTTTCAGGGAGTAGCAAGCTTTCGTTTTGTGTTGCGAATCCCCCGTTTAACGTTTTCAGGTAGTTTATCATGAGACATAGGGCACTGTGCCATTGCTTTTGTGGTCACAGATGACATACGCTGCAACTGCCCAGTTTAGGAGGGAGTGTGGGGTATTTTCTGCTGCCTTCTCTGACATTTCCCTAAGAAACCTCCACAACTTGTGTAAACATTTGTCAATGTAAGAGCACAATTTCAATAAACACCCCATGCACTTCGGAGAGAGACCAGCAGCTGCTCCCTTCATTTGGTTCCATGTGTTAATATCCCCGCAAAAATATCGCCATACAAAAATATCCCCAAGTTTTTGCAGTGTTATTAAGGCATGGAACCTGCGGGGGAACCCCTGCATTATTTTTAAAGGAGCGGTGGACAGTCCTGCTCCCAAAACCCCCAAAAAATATCACCTATGGCCGTTCCAAAAGACCATATATACAGCGATATTTTTGGTGGGGATATGTACTGAGACCCTTCTTTTCTTCTCTTCTGTAGTGTAAATAGATGTTAATGGTTGAGGCAGAACCTTCCCTTGCTCCAGGGATCCCCTGTGGGCAACAGCTCACACCTTGTAAATTCTTTAATCCACAACATCCCCTTCCTACCTTTGGAAGGGCAGCCCTCATAATTGGGGTGAATAAAGCATGGCTGTTTTTGACCTGGTCCCATCATTTAGCTGTGGCACAGCTAAAGAAATTCCCTTTAGACCCTTAACTAGCAAGAGGGCCTGAGATTGCAGCCTAGTACATCACATCCCCCTCCGCTAAAGCCCCTGTCTGTCATTACCAACACACTCTTTGTCACCATCCTGTAACCCTCTCACCACCACAGTCCTTTTTTAGGCAACACACTGCACATTCTTTTAGGAATCCACACCCCACCTTCCATCTTCTCTGCCCCTCATTTCATCATGAAAAATCCCCAGCAGAATTCTGATACCAAAGGTCCGGTGCTGTGTAAAACCTTTGTGCCTAACATATGCCTTGCCCATCCTCGACAGGCCCTGCCCTCGACATGCTGAGGTCCCAGCAGGCCACCGAGCATAGCACCTGAACATGTTAGAGTAAGGTTTAAGGCATCACTCAGCCTGCTAACCAACATACTAAGTAAGACGAAATGGGTGACTGCAGTTCTCAACTTTCAAGCTGCCCTTCCACTGAACCTTAACGTAATGTCTGAGTTTCCACACCTCCCCTTTACCTCGGCTGCCAACTCGCAGATGCTCGTTTTGTCCTCAATGGGTACCATGTATCTATTTGAGACAGAGGTGGAATTGGGAGCTGGCGGAAGGGGACCGGTCGGCAAAAAGCCTGGGATAGGAGTGCAGGGATGCAGGTTGTTTGCCTTGTATGGCCCACTCCCACCATCCCCCAAACAACTGACTCCCATGCAACCTTACGTTACGCACACAAACCCCCCAAAGAAAGCCACCACAGCTCTAGCCGTTAGCACATCAACATTAACCAAGCCATCACTAAGCGCTCCTCTTTAGTCTGGATGCACTCTCCTATATCAGCGGTTTACCAGGCGCAGAGCGCTGTAGTATATCACGTCTTAGGCTCTTCTCTACAGATAAAATACTCCCACGTTTCTTCCAACAAACCCGTAGGAAGCAATAACGGGGTCCTTCCGACCTGCACCCATCAACACCACAGGTTTCGGATCTGCTTTTCCCCACTATCCTCGTACTGAACTGCCCCCACCCTTTTCTCTTACAGAAGCAAGCGCAGCAAAGCCACAAACAGTGACAGACAAGCACTATACAAGGCCACTTATATTACATTTATTTTGAAATGTAACAAAGCTATGTTTTCTGGCCTTACTACCAGCATACATTACGGGACTGAAATTGAGATTGGATAAGCAGGAGCTAAAAGCAGCTCCTGGGTATCCCACATTAACCAGTTCCAGGAGCTAGCACTGGAGAACCAGGAGCGAATGCATAGTGTTCCGCAAATCTAACTTCCACATAGGATGCAAACTTATTATTTTGTCCCTTATTTATGACGACTCATGTTCTAAGTTTCGTAAACATGTGTGCTAATGCTTATTTATAGTTTAAGCAGATTTAAGTTCATGTAGACGTGTTTGGCATCAGCTTGCCTGGGGAGCCACAAGTGACTCCTGGTAGCTGTTGGTTTTAAGCTATCCAGGCTCTTCTAGGCTATAAGCAAAAGCTAAATAGCTCCCAGCTCCGTTCCATTTCAAACCCTGGCTTTTGAACCCACCATAACGTTGCTGGCGTTTGTTCACCATGCCCCAATCCGCCAACCACAAGGCTGTCGGAGTGCACCGACGATCCATAACACAAGGGACACATGCATGCAGTTTTCTGAATCCTTGAAAGCTGCCCGTCTTAATTGGAAGATTCTAGGTATAAGACGGCACTGCCCTATAGAAAGACTTTTTCCTGGAGCAAAGGCTTGACATTTGAGCAAATTTATATACCAACAATGCATTCCCCCAAGCTATCCGGCAATAAGCATTCCTGAAAGGAAGATGTATGCATTATGCTCACGCATAACTGGTATTATGCTCACGCATGACCGCCCTCCATGCATCCCTCATAGGAGAAGTCACACTGACAGTGCGAGAAAGGGGTTGAAGTGAAGCATGACTGTAGCATGTGAATGCCAGGCACAGGAAAGGTGAACATGTGTTGATGGGGCGGGGGGGGGAGGAAGAGTTTTCACTGTAGAGTTTTTCGAAGTGTCCTAGTTTGGCCGGCTGAAGGCTGTGGATTATGTCCTTGGTCACTTGAAATCCCCCAAACGTTTGTCCTTTACAGCCAGCATGGCGACATGGAGGCATTCCATGAGGGTCTCTTGACAAGACATCATTTGTCCTCCAGGATCCCAGTGTGTGCCACTAAAATGTAATTGAAGTCTTGCAGAGTTTGAGCCACCAGCCCGAATGACTCGCCATTAAAAAGTGTTCATATACTAGGGTGGCAGACGTTTAGTGTAGCGGGGGTTGTTCTATCGGACTCGCCTCTGGTGGTCTTTTCCGGCCCGCTCAAAGTAAATCCCACCCAGAGCACAGTTTGTGTACTTACCTTAACTTGGCAACAGATCCTTTCAAGACATCCAACTTGAACCATTGTGGTAATGCAATATCCCAGTTGTTGTTTCGGTGCACGGAGGACCCCGGCGCCACTTCCTCCAAGTTGATGCACATGTAAGGCATCGGACACTCAGATGGTCAACAAAACAGAAACTGTTGCCGTTAGCCCTGCACTGTGCCTTATGGCAGTGGATAATGTGTGCCAGGGCACGATGACCCGGTCTTCCTCCCTTATCAACTCTGCGCCACCCGCAGAATAACTTGTCACTGTGCCCGGGCTAGAGCACAGCTCCTGCACATACTTACAAGCTCACAATGGTCGAGAAGCTGCCCTTGAGTTTCTAGTTTGTTTCAAAATACATGCGCCGAGAAGTCAACACTATAGGAGCCCACACCCCACCCAAGAGCACATGAAAAGTGAGTACTTTATGGTCATTCATATAGTGACTTAATCCAGAGCCCTTCACTTAGAACATGTCAGTACAAAATCAAGAAAATGCTTGCATTACAATAAATGGAATACAGGGCAGCAGGTCAGAGCTAAATTAATGCTGGTGTGCTGCATGTACGAAAAGCAATAGGACAAAATGGAAGTTATTTCTCATATATATGTTTAGGGCGCATCCAAGGTGTAGCGCCGTATTTCGATGCTGGGATATTTTTTGGTCTCCCCGAAGGGGGAAGTTGTGGTTTTAGACAGCGGATCTTGAAAGCGATTGAGTTGCGATTTAATAGTTTTAGAGGTAGGCGTCGTAGGGACTCCTTTCCAGCCACAAATCTTGCAGGTGTACACTTGGACCACTTGACGAGGGGTGAGGGATCATGGGAGCTGTAGTTCAAAACATCTGGAGAGCCACAGGTTGCAGGCCCTTGGCATAGGTGTTCCCCACTGGAATTAGGTTTCTAGTATTTCTGATGCCAAGTAGTCTTGCTCCCTGATGCCCCACTTCTGACTTTCATAACGGTTCCCACTGTTATTTTGCTCTTAAGTAAAGCCCAATTTGCCATTCCCGTAACTGAATGACAAATCTCTCCCGACACTCGCATCCTTGCACTACCATGGACCCCCACCCACAGTATCAAAATAACGATTTCTTGAACAGAAGCTAAAATCAACCGCTAGGTATTCGGCATCACCCAGTAAGCAGGAACTACCCTTGGGGAATGTTGAACTCGTGCCTAGCGAGTTGCACATCTAACTTCTACATGAGAAGCAGACCTTTTGTTCATTATAGATACCCATTATGGTTTAAACTGGGGTAACAATTTCAAGTTGCAATTTGCCAGCCAAGTACAAAAAGTCACTCGCCCTTCAATTATTCACATGCATAGCCCACCATTTCTCACTCTCCAAGCGTTAATCAACAATAGCTAATGGCTATCGCCGTGTTTTTGGTAACAGCTGCGATAGTGAACTTGACTGGAGTCTATTGTCCGTGTCTACAGTGCTAGAGGCTGAGCATTTAAAAACTGCTTTTTTAATCATCGCAGAGTGTTTGGTGTTTTGTGCCTGCTGCCACCTGCAAGAAGACCTTACCCCCGACTACGAACATCATTTGGCTCCTCCTCACTGTGCCTTAACCTCCATCTTACACGGTAAGACTGCTTGCTACTCCGTACCTGCTAAACCATACTCTGTCGAAGTGCTATTCTCTTGAAAACAACTCACTGCGGGGAGCTCTCTCCCTTTGATCTAGGTCTCTACAATAGAACAGCCATCCCGTGGCAGATAATCCTGTTAAGGTGTCAGTCGGCGAGAAATCGCTTCGGAATCAAACTCAGAGTTTGCCTAGAGACTACGGGGAGTTCTCTCCCTTTGATTTAAGCTACAAACAGGCAAGGCGAGCTGCAAAGTGAATCAGTTGCCCACAGGTCCACAGGTTGAGGGAGAAGGCAAATTGCAACGAAAGCCTACAAGACCGTCATGACATACAGCTCTCTTCTTTGACCTTGGGAGCACCCACGAACACCTAGACACATAAGTCTACATAGCTGTTGCGCAGCGGAGATCCTGTGGTCCTGACTAACCAACGGTCCTCAAGTCCTTTAAAGTTGATGTTATCCATCCAAAGCCCCACTAACTGTGCCATTACATTGTCCCAACTGTAGCACAGAACCAGACAGGGCAAGCAATGGAAGCACATATGTCTAGAAATCGCCCTTTAAATACACAGAGCAATGCTCGACATTTGCAACTAAGTGTGCTGCAGACCCACAATAAGCAGAGAGGCGGCACTCCAATGTCAAATCCAATATGAAGGAATTATTCTCTATCCTCAAAGAAATAAAGACTCCTATAGCACCACCTGACATGTGCATCAAAGACAAAAATGGTGTTCAGCGATCCAAAACGCACTAGCCAATAAGATTTCCACTCCTCAAAATAAAAACTTCTGCTAAAGAGCCTCCTTAAATGACCCACCCCCATCCAAACCAACCGAGAGTACTACAGCTAATGAATCTACCCGATTTAACTTCACCAAAGTCTCCATTCTTGAAGTGGAAAGAATCATTTTGTCACTGAAACCTTCTAACTGTCAGGGTGATCTATGCCCTGCACAGCTCATCAAGGATGCCGCCCGAGACCTCTCCCCTTTCATCACAAAGCTAATCAATGCGTCCTTTTCCTCTGGCACCATCCCCACCAATCTAAAACAATCCTGGGTACTTCCACTCCTAAACAAACCCACCCTTGACTCATCCACGCCAACCAACTATAGACCAATCACGACCGTACCCTTTCTCCTGAAAATCTTGGATAAGGTTGCCTACATACAAATCCAGAAGCACACCATCTATTAGGAGCTAGACAAATCAGGCTTCCGTCCCCAACAGGGAACCGAGACAGCACTCATTGACCTTAAGACCCAAGTCGATGAGCTCAGAGATAACGGTAAAGCTGCCCAACTCCTCCTCCTAGACCTCTCGGCTGCATTCGACCTGGTCGACCATACTATCCTATGCACCCACCTTAACACAGACGCTCACTTCTCCGATGATGCCATTACCTGGATCAGATCCTTCCTAAATGGCAGAACCATGAGGGTTTTCTCGCCCACAGCAGCGGCAGACCCTATACCCATCACCTGTGGCGTGCCACAGGGCTCATGTGTCTCGCCTACATTGTACAACATTTTTACCAAGACCCTTTTCGATGATCTGGATCATCTCGGTATCACCTATACTAATTATGCAGATGATACCCAGATCCTCCTCCCGCTTTCTGGGGATTATGAAAAGGATTTGGCCTTGGTGAATAGAGTGTACATCATCATCCAGGCATGGATGGCCACACACTGACTATGCCTGAATGATAATAAAACCAAACTCATCATCCTGGACACCACCTCTAGCCTAAAGAAACTAGGTCCTGTCTATTCCTCATTCATAATCTATGGTAACAGTATCAAAGTAGGACAAGAGGTAAAAACGCTGGGTTTTTACCTGGACTCAAACCTCTCATTCACTAAACAGGTTAATTCCTTAGCATCCTCTACGGCCTACACGTGTAAACTGATCCGCACAGCTAAGCCATTTCTCTCCGATATTAGCTGCACGAGCCTGGCCAGAGCCCTCATCTTGTCTCACCTGGACTAATGTAACGCCCTCTATCTAGGGTCTACCAAAGCTATTACCAGAAAAATCCAAACCGTACAAAATAATGTCCTCAGAGCGGCATTAGGCATCTCCAGAAGAGACCACATCTCTGCGAGCAGCCGTCAGAATAACTGACTCCCAATCAACGACAAAATTCTCTTAAAAACTCTTTGTAAAAAACTCACAAACCTCTTAACAACGCTGCGCCCATCTACCTGGTCAACAGATTCCACAGACAGACTTCCTCGAGACCCTCCAGAACAGCCTACAAAGATTGCCTCTCTATTCCCCACTTCAATCGCTCCACAATAGGTGGCAACAGCTTCCCGGTGAAAGCAGCCAAACTGTGGAACTCCCTACCTCCCACTCCGAGAACGGACCTTCCCTACCAAAACCTCCGGACTAACGCTATCCTATGGCTGAAAGCAAATGATCATTAAAATACAACAAGTAGCCAGGTTTTACTGCTAAGAGTACCGCCCCTCCACCCCACTGTTTATTTGTACATACTTTATTTCACCTACACTTGTATATACCACCAATGCCAGTAAGTTGTTTGCTTGCTCCTGTACTGTATTTTTATATATAGTGTACTTATACTTGTATGTATGTATATAATTACGCTGTTGTAACTAAGCTTTGCATATACATGTAACTGCTGCGCCCTGTTACCTGAGGGTATGTTTTGCATTATAAATAATAAAAACAAACAAACAGGTACATTCGAGTCAGCCGCATGTGACCGACAGGCACCTGGAGAAACCTGCGAAGACCCGCCTGATGTTGGATCCCCCCCACCTCCCGGTGTACGCTGTGGACTCGACCCGGAGCGATAATGATCTTTACCTACAATCGTGGAGAGTGTGCAATTATCCGTATGCCCCCCAGCGTACAGCTCCACTTCACTAGACCAAAACCTACTAAGTGAAATAAGAGAACCTCCGAGCACGGAAAAGGCTATACAATTAATAAAATCTGTTTTGTCCCAGAATCTGAATGGCCAGCATCTGAAGGGGCTTCCGCAAACAAAAAGGAGCAAATCGGGGGCTGATTTATCAAATTTGAGAGAGCACTTTAACCAAACGAGATCTCCACTGCTGCCCCAAATAAAGCAAAACCAAAACAAGATTATAGAAGCCACCCAATTCAACCATTGTTCTATGAACAAGGAACACTTTGATAAACACAAGCTGAAACGCCCCAACAGATGCTGAGATACTGAATAATGACGACAGTACCCTCACAATAAATAACAAACCCTGGTATAACACACACTTGAAAAGGAGAACCGATTAATGCAGTGTATCCTCAAACACCAGTGCTACAGCAAGCGAAAGGCCTCATGTAAACAATCGTGCTTGGCCAGCACCACCGCAGAGTGCTTAACAAGTCACATGATACCCTATGCAACCAGCATCTTTGGGCCCCCAAATAAAACTGAGTTCCCCACTGGATAGCCTTATGCCGTACCTTTGAATGGAATTATTGGATCCCACAAGGCTTCCTCCAGCACCGAAGGTGGAGTCTCAAACGTTGCTTCCATCACAAGGCCTCCTCAGAGAAATGAACCTTGACAGAAGATTTAAAAACTGAGTGGCGCAAACCGAATCTAAACCGGGTTGAGCCCAACAATAACCTGACAAACTCACCATTGGCTGGCCGTCTACTGAAATACTTGTATAATCTACTATTCAGCATGGTATCCAAAGAGACGAATAATAACTCTGCCAATCCCGACGTCTGTAACCCATGGACCACAAAAACTGTTAATTGCGGAAAGAAGTTAAAACTCAAAGATAGCACCATGACCACCAAAATAACGGCCTTAACTCAACGTGTAAACGAGGACAGGCTAAAAGAGCCATCCTCCTGCAAAAGGACATGGATTGCTGGTCGAAGTGTCGATATCTTCCTCCAGGTTCATTAGTACTAGTGCTGAAACTTAAGAAGGACTGGAGGCTACCTTAGAAAAAAGAGCTTTCCTTGAGAGACCCTACAAGAAATTGCATAAGAAGAGCAGTTTGTCAAAACGACCCACCGATTTAGTAAATCAACCAAATGAAACACCCCTGTGTAACCAATTTCATCAACTACAAGCAAATTTAACCTCTGCAGTCACCATCACGCTAGCACCATATTTAAAACTCTATGAAAATCTGTCAGACAACTATAAAAAAGACCAGTCGACACCAATTGCTCTGATGAACTCAAAATTGATTCACAGAGTCTGTCATTGAAGCGACCAGAGAAAGGAGATTAAAAGACAAAGAACTAGACGGCGCAGTATTGAGGTCCCTGGTCAAGTTAGTGAAAGAAGCAAGAGCTGAACAACGGGCCCAGCGCGATGAAGTACTTGGCACCACCATAAAAAAGAGCCTTGGGAAAATCACTGCACAAGTCGGTAACTACGATAACTTCTGAGAAAAAGCGCAGACCCAAACCAAAAACCCATGCCGGACACTGAATCCCTATACAATCAAGAGTACATTTCAAGGGATTCTACAGGTAGATGCGGAAGTAGCACGCCCTTCAGGGTGAAATGCAAATCCGCAAACATGTGGCGCCATCCAAATTGACAAACCGACATACCTGAATGAGCAAGTAGTAGCAACAGCAAATCCACCGAAGAGTAGTGAAACACTCGAGACTGTCCTGGTATCAGAGACTGAAAAATCTGTACCTGTGAGTGGCCCCACGACTTACTCTATATTTGGCACTAAAACACAAGGATCCATGGCAAAAATCTAAGAAAACTTATAAACCAAACACAGTAAAGAAGACTAAAAACACACCTAGGCCGCTTAACTTTGCTAAAAACACGAGTTTGTTGAGCTTCCTGAAAAATTTGAAGCTGCCTACGGTTTAAATCCAACCACCCGAAAAGACAAACATAGGTAAGGAAACAACTAATGTCACGCGGCAGTTCCATTATGAAGACTCAGCCCAAGCCTCTCCAGTCAACCTTCAATCTCCCCTTGGAGGAGACCCATTAGATGACCTACTACTTGAGATGTCCCTTTATGAAGGAGAATCTGAAAAAGAATGTGATGACACCCTAATGAGGTGCAAACGAACTCAAGCAATGAATACGATAGCGACACTGCTATCATAAGCTTCAAGTATCTAACTTTACAAGAGAGATGGAAGAAAACCAATGTACAGACGCCCAATACTATAAATTCGGATACAATTAATCAAAGATTCTTCAGTTACTGATATAAATTAAGAAAACAAAACCATTGGAATCGGACCACTCAACACTACAGGAAAACCAAACTCATAGGAGAGAGACACAGCGAGAGCCGGCGCTTCAAAAAACCCAAGATCCTTCGAAGTAACATTGGAAACTGTGTTGAATGAGGACAACCGGTCTCATCCTAAATCTCAATAACATCCTGCGTCTCTTCCACCATGTCCCAAAGCTAAGTGCAATCAACCCAACAACATCAAAATCGTGGCCTTTTGAAACAAAGATATAAATGACAGTGGCCCTTCGTAGGGCAACCGTGGCATTATCATCCCTGGTCTTGGATTCAGAAGATCAACTCTGTCCACTCGGCTTTGACGTAAAAGTCCCAGAAACTAGACACTTGGAGTGTTTCGACAAGCTCATCTCTGCCTAAATTCAGTGGGCCAAAAAACCCAACTTCGGCTGAAACCTTCCAAGGAAATGACAAAAAGACGTTTCGACCCAATGACCCAAATCTATTCAAAATGACCATCAAAGCACGTAATGTCCTGACAGAAACAAATCATACTAGTCAAAAAGATGCAGTACCCTTCCAATCAACGAGAACTCCTAGTGGCACTGGCTTCCAAGTCCCCCGTCCATACACACACGGACCATGGTCATTGGAGATCGGATCATGGAATACCAGAGGATTCACTCATATCCTGCAAGGTCTGCCATCCTCATTAGCAAATTTAAGCCTATTATTCCTTCAAGAAACCAGGCTTATAGAAGTGACTCACCTAGATGGGTTTACCACCTATCACAACAAAGTAGTCAGAGGTACTGCCGGCAGACCAACTGCAGGCTTAACAATCTTTGTGCGAAATAACCAAAAATTAGAAGTAGCAAGGGAAATTCAAACAGATCCCTTCTTTCAGATTCGGATTATAAAACTCAATGAAAGACCAGCCAGTAATAAGTGCAAGTATTTAGTCCTATTTAACTTATACTGGAACCCAGAACATGAGTTAGAGATCACAAACCCATTATTCTAACTTGCTCCATGTTTAGCAAAACGGTGCTAAAAACATGGCCTCATACCATCGAACTAGAACTAGGAAGAAATTGGCTACGATTTAAATCACAAGACACCAAATACCTAACTGAAAAATTGCTGAATTGCCAAGAGCTTGACAAATTCGGAGTGGATTACGAACAAGTACTGATCAGTTTCAAAGAAAACAATCAAAGAAACTTAAGACAGCTTTTCAAAGCAAAAAATTGCTCTGATAGCATGGTATATAAGCAAAAGCATTAACTGTGTAAATTGAGAGCATTGCAAATACCGCAACAATGTTCAAAGCCATGGGATCAAAAAAAGACTACAAATGTATGGCATCTGTTAAACTGAGACATCTCACCCACTAGAACGCAGTGCCAGGAAACGTATCGTCGTCTCATTTCATCGACCAAAGAAATGGTACATCAATTTGGATCAAGATGAAATAATATCCATCATAGAGAAGGCAAGTAAATCGAGACCCCCCGGGACCAGATGGTCTCACAAACGAAATCCTAAAGCAAGCCCCAGATTCATGGGCTAAATTCTGCTGCACGTTGTTTAAAAGGATCGTCCAGAATGGCCAAGTTCCAGATTCATGGAAAAAAAAAAAGAGTATAATCGTCCCTATCTTTAAGAAGGGTGAGCGGGCAAAGCCAGGAAATTACCGCCCAACCGCCCTCTTAGATGTGTTGGGCAAGATCTTCACCTCCGTTTTACTAAAGCGACTGAATGTGTGACTGCGACTGGAAATTTAGATTGTAGACAAACAGGCTTGTATGGATCTAGATATCGCATTTGATAACATTGTTAGAGAACGTCTATGGATGAAAATGTCTGCTACAAAATGTCTCGCTGATCTGTTAAATGCGATTGAGGATCTATACACAGGTACATCCTTGCAGGTCAGATTTAATCAAGAAGGCTTCTTGACAGACTCCATTCCCACATGTAATGGCTTAAAGCAGGGCTGCCCCCTTGCCGCCTTCTTGTTCAACTTCTTCATCTCTCATGTGAGGCACGTCATTGACCCCGCTCCATCGTGCTCGCCAAAAAATGTAAGGCCAAATGTTGGGATGGCTCCTTTACGCCGATGAGCTGGTGCTACTAGACAGAACCCGAAGGGGCCTCCAGAAGAAGTTCAATATCCTTCAAAGATATGTAGACCACAACGATTTATGAATCAACCCCAACAAATCACAAATATTAGTGATAGAAAAGTGCATTGAAAATGAAGACCTTGAGATGGCCCATAAATTTGCCGTCAAGCGATACAATCGATCAAATACCTGGGGTCAATGATCAGCACAAGTGCGAATAAAAGCCTGAGGAAAGACCACCTAGAGCAATTAAGTCTCAAGCCAAGATAATCGGGCACGAAAATATGGGAAATTCTCACTTGTCGCAATTGTGCAATCTTATAACCAGAAGGTAACTCCAACAATTACAAATGCAGCAGAAGCCTGCCTTGGGCTAGCGTGGTAGACGTGAGACTAGCTCGAAGGAACATTTTGGCAAACTGTTCTACACCTGCCGAATGCAGTCCCCATAGCCATTATCCGACAAGAGATTGGGCTCCTATCCCTCTATGTAAAATGGAAATCTTTATTACTCTTCAGTAGAACGCAATCATCAGAATGCCCTATTCAATTTGATGTCCTATCACCAAGACCGAATGTTTCTGCAGATTGGACATTGGACCTGTGCAAGAGATCCCGCCTTGCCCTGCTATATGAAGTGGGTGTCTCCGTCGAGACTCTATGCCGTAACCAGTCGTATGTGAAACCAATATTGTGGGCAGACGACTGGAGAATCACAGAAATGGAAAGATCAAGCTCCAAGATTCACTCCCTCTCAAAAACGTTAACAGCCTCCCTAAATGTGATAACATCCTACTTGACCAAATTTCCGAACCCTAAACACGGAGAATTGTTCTTAAGATTCAGATTGAACATCCTACACAACAGAACAACATTATGTAGATACGGAATAGGTTGCAATAACAGAAACTGTAGACTATGTGATGGAGAAGTAGAGTCTTTGCAACATCTGACTCTGTTCTGCCCGGAACTACACCTGAGAAGTGTATACTTGTATGACCACTTATACCCGACATTTGAACTGGATGCTGAGAGATGGTGGGAAGCCCTATACATGGGTGGAAATGTTAAGTGGTTGTATGCACTTGTAAAATATTTGGAAATAATATAGGAAATATAAGACATGAAGGAAAGAAGATGATTGTTATGGCAAAAAGTTTGACGCCGAATAAAAATAATAAATAATAATGACTAGAGGCGAGTGCATATTTTGGGGCCTGGTTTAAATGTCTTCTAAATGTGCCCAAATGATCCCTTCGAGATATTCACAAACGCTCAGAGTTGATGTCATTTGGGTATGTTCGTATGCCACCAGTTGGCATGGGGAGCCAAGGGTAGCTCCTACTAGATGTTGGCGTCAAACCCCATGCACGGCAGCTTTACACCTACTAACACCATCCACACTACAACAACCTCAGCAGAACTCCTTGCAAGACCGGCTACATAATTAGATTGGTCACATACCCATTCGCCACTCCATCACATAACATCTGCTCTAGTTATGTCCCAGTGCTGTTCATTGAATAGATTTAGTGTTCTCCCCTCCGATAAAACATATTCCCCAAGTGTCACCATGTGATGGATTGCCATCAGCGAGGGTGGCAAAGAGCTGCCTTTTTCATTTTTATCAAATCAAACGATGCATATAATTCAGTTTGACAGGCTAAACAGACACGCTTTCATAATTGCTCCATGCCAAATTATAGCGCAAACATGTGCCTTCGCTGGCACCCTCATAGACACCCCTCTTGGGGGTATAGCCTTCCCTCGGCCTATGCTAACACAAAGCTGATGCAGGTATATCTTAACTGTGACCTTTATGATTAGGATCACTTGTGTTTTGTAGAAGTGTGAGGGCTGAGCAGGCAGTTTAGCTTCTACCCATCCTTGTACTCCTGCGTGGCAGTCGTCACACCCACGTGATAAGGCGCTGCAAGCACTGGCAGTGCTCCTATTCCACCGACTGCTGCTCTGAAGCATCAACCAAGTGCCCTGGGGACTGCATCAAAATATAATCTACCTGCTGGCCAGGGATATATTTTTTCCAGGTATTTCTTTAGTTCTCCTGCCAAGCATTTTAAAGAACCCTCTGCCCCAAGGTGACAGCATACAGACTCCACCAGGAATCCACAGCCCAGAGGAGACATTGCACAAGTGTCGAGCACGGCAGGCGCGGACAGGTGCAGGCTTGCCGTACCCACTGCCTGAACGAACCAAAAGGCCCGACATGGTGCCACACATTCGGCATGAATAAGCTGCAGGCCTCAAAACCAGAGGCGGACACCAGTGGCGTCGCTTAGTGTGTGGGGGCTGGTGGGGCTATAGCCCTGGGTCTATTGCCTGTAGTCCTGGATATAAGCTCAGGGGCTACAACCAAAAGGCTAGCTAGCCCCGAGTCCCAACATTAGCATAAACCCAGATCTTTTCCAGACCCAGCAACACTGCGGCGGTCCCCAAGTGTGTGTGAATTGCTCTTGGGTTAAGCGCTGGCCTCTGACATAGGGTCAGCCTGCACTTCGAGAAATTTAATACCGGCAGGTTGACTCAACCCACCAGCCTTCCACCGTCAATAAATTGCAGTATCATTAAATTGGGTCAAAATAACTGCTATGTTGCAGTGCTTCATAACTCTTCCTGACCTGGGCCTTCATTTAAAAAAGCATGGTTGTATCAGGGAACTATTCCCGGCACGCCACCCATTCCGCGCTGTTCCAATTCACAAATAGTTTACTTAGCGGAAGACAGCAAACCGTATGTTTAGAATTTGTGTTTATATATTTGTGTTTATATAATGCATTTCGCAATCGCTAAACATATAAAAGCGGTACAACATATTAACGTGGTTAAAGCGTGGGCAGATTACACAAGAAGTGCACATTCCAAATGGTTCAATTGAAGGCTAACGGAGTGGCCTCCTTCTTCCCACGCATGTTGCTGTCGCACCATGCAGCATATCATTACCCCACATGTTAACATGCACATTAGCGCCCACAACCCACCATCAAATGTTCTCTTGTGGGACGCCATGGCAGAATGAGCCTTTGCCACTATGCAGACTCTTTAACATAGTAACACATCAACTATGGTGAGGCCTGGAATCCTGGCCTTGTTAAACTGGGGCTACTTCCTAGCTTAAAGCTATCACACACGGCCACATTGTATCACCGCACTGGACAGTGGAAGATGTAATGCAAATTGCATAGCGCCCTTTCCCCATTGGTATGGCCTCAAAGCGCTGTAGGTGAACACCCTCAGAGGGACGGAAGACCAAGGTATGTAAAATTCGTCAGAGAAGTTTAGAATGCAAAGGGATCTTTCTATCTGGGTCCCTCTCTCTAAGGGGCTGTGTGGGAGAGCTGGACTTATGATCATCTATGTCAAGTTACATCCTCGGGGCTGAACTTGAACTTAATGAGGCATAAGCAGGGGGAAGTACTAAGCATTGAAGCCGAGTGGTTATGATATGATATGCCATTTATAACGCGTCTGTACACAAGTGTTTCTAGGCGCCATAATTGCGGGGGGGGGGGGCGACAAGATAAACGATTTTACTAGGCTGACTTACACACATGCCCCATTCCAGCCATGGGATGCTAGCCCAGTCCTCCAGGTTTTAACTTTTTATTCTGGGACTTGCATCCTCCCATGTACGGGGAGTCATTGGGCTAAATTTAGGCTGTTATTCGGCCCAGTTAACAATGAGTGCATTTCCATTTCTGCCACCCTGGCAAGCAGGGGGGGGGGGGTAGTAAGCCACTCTGATTGGCTGGAACGCCGGGCATACCCTTTAAGCCTCACCTCTGTCTGCCCCGTGTGGACTTCCCAGAAGAATGCCGTCCCGGACACTGCATGGTGGAAGAATGCAGCGGCACCCACGTGCAATGCCCACATCACACCTACCTGCTTCATGACAGCCCCCCCCCACACACCGGCCGGCCACTAGAAAGGGGACACTGGGGCGCATCCGCGCGGTGAGGTAAACAGTGCAAAATGAAATGCGCCCGTGGTGGGTGCGTTAAAGTAGTGCCATGCGCGCGCACTTACCGTCAAGCTGGGGCTAGCATGCCCCTCCGGCCTGCCGCTCCGTGTCCCTCCTAGCCGCAGGCCCGGACCATCCCTCTCTCTCTCCCTCCCTCCCAGGCTCGCTGGCCGAAGCTCGGGCGCGCTTGGCCTGCAGCCCTGGCCCGGCCCGGCCCCTCCAGTCGCCCAGGCAGCGCCTCGAGCCCCGGGGGAACGCACCCGTCCCGAGGCACAGAGCCCGGAGGACACAACAAGGCCGGGATTCCCGCCCAGGGGTGGGCGCGCGCCGGCGACGCTAGAACTTCCTGCTCTCAGCAAAACAACCAAAAAGCGCGCTGCGCATCCACGCCACACGGCCCGGGATTGCGACACCCCAACTGCAGGGAGCGCGACCCAGCCCCATCCCCGCCCCCCGGCTCCTCTCCACGGCCCGGCAAACTCCCCCAAAATGACGGGTACACGTCGCCACAGGAGGCCGCGGCGCGCTAGTGCGCACTGGCCCCGGAGGCGCGCTGACTCAACCCCGGCCCAGAGTTCAGCCGGGTACGTGTACTTTGAAGCTGCCTGCGCCGGGCAGCTCGTCGGATGTGCAGAGGATGCCAACCAGCGCGGTGCCCTCGCTTAATACGAGGTTTACTTTAGCGGGGCGGGGGTGAGGGGTAGCTCAGTGGGTTATCACGCCTGCTATCGAGGGCGGTGCCCTTGCGTCTGATATATACTTTAACTGGAGAAGATGGTGGGTGAATGCGCCTGTTGCCAAGGGCTGGGCCCCTGCTTCTGCAGTGTAAGTTACCTGTGCAGGAAAACTCGGTTTTTGTATGTGCCTGCTGCCAAGGGCTCTTTCCGCGATTGTACTTTAGCTGGGGAAGATAGCTTAGTGGGTTAATGCGCCTACTGCCAAGGCCTTTGTCCTTTCTCCTACAGTGTGTTTTAAAAGATTGTGAAGATAGCTCAGTTGATTACTGCCAACACACTTCTGCCGCAGAAAGGGTCGGACTAAGGCATACAATTAGTCCCTGCACCCAGTGCTTTTAAGTGGTATTGGAAATCTAGGGGTGAGAGGTCTAGTTAATTAGTCCCAGTGCTTTAAGTGGGATTGGAAATCGAGGCGGGGGGGGGTCTAGTTAAAGGGTGTGGCCTAAGGACACGCCCCCTAACGAGAGCCCCCCCATTAAGGGCGAGGGGGGGCGGGCGGTTGGTCAATGTTGGAGCTGGGGCACACTGGTATTATTAACTTTGATGCGCCCAGCCCGTCCTTTTAAACAAAAGAAGGGGATGGGCGCACCAAAAGGTGTGACGCCAGGGTGCCCCAGCTCGCAGGCAGCAGGCAGCCCTTTCGTTCAAGGAACCCGCTTTCACCACGGCTCCTTCAATGAAAGGTCTGCCTACCGCTGGTGTCTCTGTACCTGAAACTCCTGTTTCGAGTATGTACTGCACGGTTACGCCTGCTGCTTGCTGGTGTTAGTACTTTGGTTTAGAAAAAAGAAAAGGCATCTTCTTTTAGAAAAAAGAAAAAGCGATGCCTTTTCTTTTTTCTAAAAGACGATGCCTTTTCTTTATTCGAAACCGAAGAGCTGACACCTGCATGCAGCTCGTGTAACCGTACAGCCTCTACACGGGCTGCCTCAGGTGTCGGCTAGTGGGGGTGGGCCCTGGCTCGGGAGCCCTTTCTGGAGACTGCTGGTGGCCCGCCCCTGCTGGCCACGGCCTACTTAAAGCCCTGCAGGCTGCACAAATAAGTGGCCCACAGTCTCAAATGGCAATTCGTTCAATTTGAAAGCGGCAGTGTGCAAGGCAACATTGTACATTTCTGGCCAATATTCTGTACGGCGAAATGAGTTGCAAAGTATTTTTTTCTTTTTTTTTAAAAGCTTAATTTTCTATTTCCAAAGGGAACACCGTCAGTCGCCATATACGTGCAAATTATACAACTGCTCCCTTTCTGGTTCACATTTTACCCCCCCCCCCCCGCTCCACAATACCAACCTTAACTTGGTGGTACTTGTGCATTCTAGTCCGGGCACCCACCGTGCCCCTACCTCATCACAGCAAACATTGGGTGCATTCTAGTCCGAGCACCTCTTAACAGCTACTAAAAACTTGACCGTTTACCACTGCAAACAAACCGGTGTGTTCTAGTTCGCACACCACAGTGCCCCATGACGGGCTGCCAGAGTTCAGAAGATTCCAGGATCAAACTGGCCACCGGCGCTGCTGCAGGACAAGAAGAATATATTCTCTTCATATTCCTCCTACCCCATGTCAAACGGTACTTCTCGGGGACCCTCCGCCACCTGGACCGCTGCCACCTTGGGTGTCCTCCTCCCTTTCGACTCGCTCCCCCCCGATGCCCCCACCATGCTGGCTGAGGCTGGGGCGAGGCACACCCGTGCGAAGTGATCTCCTTTCCCGCACCTTCCACAGATTTGTCCTCTCGCCGAGCAGTTCTGCAGGTGTGGAAGATCCCACCCGCACTGATGACATATTGTGGCATTGGGGTCTCTCCTCGGCCAGTCTCCCCAACTCATCACTCTTCCTCCTGGCCACTTGCCGACAGCGGCCACCTCCTCAGTCTTCATTCGCTGCACGGGGGCCTCCATCTTGACGTGATGTCTGGAGGAGTCCATGACTGAGGCCCGCACCTCTGCCACTTCCTGGGCCCGGCCAAGCTCCAATATTCGATCAAGGGTGAGCGTCAGGTCCCTCAGGACCTGCTTGCGTAGCTTTGAGGAGTTGCATCCATAAATGATCTGCGCTCGGATCTCATCCCCCTCGAAGTTTCCCAGGTCGCAGGACAGTGCAATGGCGTGCAGCTTCCCATGGAATGCATCGAGGCGCTCCCCTTCCTCTTGCTTTGCACACATCATCCGGAAACTCTCGTAGTCCCTGTTGACCATGGGACGAAAATACTCGTTCAGGGCTGTGATGGCCGCCCCGTATGACTGATGTCTGGGCCTTAATGTCTTGAATAGCCTCTGGACGGCCAGTCCGGCTGAGTACAGGAGTGTTGGGCGTTTCACTGCCTCTTTGATCTCCATCGCCTCGAAGTACAGTTCTAGGTTCTCAACCCAGGCTGTCCACCGAGGTCCCAAGCTGGCAGGCGACCCCATGGTGTCAAAATGATGCAGTGGCACGAGCTGCCCCCGACAGATTCCCTCATTGTCGTCCTCTGCCATTGTGACAGCTGGGCACTACCCTTGTGGTGTTCACTGCGGTTGGGTGTTGGGGGGTGCTCACAGTCCCCGGGCCGCAGGTGTCCTGACCCCTCCTGCCTCTGGGAGGTTGTTGCCGGCAGCCGGGTGTCAGCGTGGGGTACCCCTGTCAAGGTACTCACTGATCTGGGCACACAAGTTCTTAGCCCGGACGGCCACCCCCTTGGCGCCGACTGGTGATGGATCTCAGCGGTGCCGTCCAGTTCCTCCTGCTCAGGGGCGCACGAGCACTCCAGATGGAGCCGCAACCCCCAGTGCCCAGGGAGATACACACTGCAGGGCTTAGATGACACCCCTCTTCCCGGCAGTTATTTCTTTCATTTTTACAGTCCTTTACTTTCACCCAGATGCAGCCCGGAGTTTGAGGGGTTTCCTCTTCTCCTCGCCCCAATCGGGATGTCCTTGCTGACTCCGGTGGCGAGCTATTACAAAATGTGCTCCGCCCCTTTCCTTTGTCCTTGTGGATGGGGCAGCTGCGAGGCCTCGATATCCTGGAGGCCATGCCCTCTTTTTTTTTTTTTCCACCGAGCCGCCCCCGACTCAATATGCACAATTTATTCACCCATTCTCACCGAACGGCCCGGGTCTGAAACGGGGCCGTCCGCCCCCTCTTGCTGTAAGTGGCGAATGGGGATAGAGTACCCCCGCCGCAGGCCCCACCTGCTCCTTTGTTCACCGGCGGGCCTTGCCACGCGGTCTTGCCACGCGGTCCCGCCGGCGGCTCCTTTGTTCTGCGGCTGCTGCCGTGACCACTGCCACCCCTTCCACAGGTGGCGGCGACGCACCCAGGCACCAAGAATATCCAGTGCCACCACCAGCCACGACACCTCCAACCCGCTCTCAGAACTGGCGCGGTCGCGGGCTGCAACCGCACACGCCGGTCCTTAGCTCCGCCCCTTCACTCAGAGAGTCATGCATGGAGAAGGAAGAGAAAAAAAAAAGATTAAAAAAAATTGCTGATCCCTCGGGCGCTCCCCCACGCAGGCATATGGGGAGGTGAGACCACCTCGTCGCCAATGTGGTGGCCCGACACCGGGGCGGGCCACAGATGCCGTCGGGATCTCCTGACACGGCCGATTTGCTGGATGAAATCAGCGGATGATAGTAGGGGGGCACCCTACGGTGCCCGGGGATCACCGGGCGCAGGCTTTACAGTGTGGGGAATCACCCACAGTTGTCAACAGTCGCGGCTCTGAGGGTACTCGGGCCGCGCTGCAACCCAGGCCACGACCACGTGGCAACCACACAAACACACGGACACAGACACGAGTTGCTGCTTCCTGGGGTTCTGCTGCACTGCCCTCGCGGTGCCAGCAGAGCCCCTTTTATTATTAAAACGCCATGACGCAGTCATGACACGCACGCAGCAGGGACCACTAGACCAACACACAACAGTACTTTTGCATACAGTTTAATGTCTCTTTGCACTCAGTGGATCCGGGCTCGACACCCGTCAGTCTCTCTGTTGTTTGTTTCCCATACATTTATCCAGTCCAGCTTATCTACGACTCGCAACACCGAATAGTTAGAGTAGTGCTGGTTTATGGAACTGTTGATCTCTTTCTGCTACAAACTCATGAAACGGAAGCCAAATGTTTACAACGGCACACTCTTTTTCCATGGCCATAATGCCCCACATTCTGACCCACCACATTGCTATTATCGTCCCTTGTTCCAGTTGTGCGGCACTGTAATCCTTGCTGCGGTGAGCATATGGGTGATTGGTGTGGCCGTTGCACCGCTTGCGTCATACAGCCTCTCTGCCACCACCCCGAACAGGATCACCTTTGGCACATAGGTAGCTGTACCCCCAGGATCTCTCGAATGTAACTCAGTATTTCTTTCCACAATATTTTTGTCTTGGGGCAAGGCCACCACATGTGCCCCATATCTCCCAGCTGCCCCCCCCACCCTCCAACATTCACTCAAGGTGTCCGTGTTCATTATGTGAAGTATGTGCGGGGTCATGTACCACTGCATGTATATCTTGTATGCTGACTCCTTTATCCTGGAGCAACAGGAGCTTTTCTGCGCCCGTCCCCAAATCTGTCCCCACTCCTCCTCCGTAATGGATACCCCCAGATCCTGTTCCTAGTTCTAAAAGGAAAGATTGTATTTTAAAGAATATCTGTTCATTAACATTGGTCAAAACCTCCCAATGCACAGAGCAGTAACTCATCGCACTGGCCCACATTGGCACAAAAAGTGGACCACTTTGACCCCAAAAATTGGCCCACGCTAGCATGTTGGGCTTTCGCTTTGGGCATTGTCCTAATGCATAGTACAGACAGTCGGGGCCTGGCTGTAGACCACAGGTACCACTCCTGGCAAGAGGTCGCTAAAGCACAAACGGCAGAGCACAGTGCTGGAAACGGCAGCTAGCAATAGCAAATCTAACGTGTGAAGCGCAATCGAGGCCCCAAAGTGCGTTGCAGTGCTGTACAGTAGCAATGTTTATAATTAAAACAGAAAAATCAACCACAGGCCAAAGTGCAATAAATAAACACATATTAATAAATCTTTCATGCAACTGAACAATTTCATCACAGAGGAGCAAATACGAAGCCCTGGAAGCCCCAACTCGTAGATATGGGCCCAGAGCCGGGCACTGCGTGGTGTGCGGACATTCAATACATATCTGCATTGAGGAGTGCAGCAGCTGGAAAGTCACTTCTCCAATAAGGGCAGTTCGGATGAAGGAACTGCTCAAAAGGAGCACAGCAAAACTGGTGTACATCCCGCCGCTTCCGCCCTCTTGTACCACACAGCATAGCCAACTTCTCACCCGTGAAACTCGGACTCATTGATTGAAGTGGACAGGGGCTTTCCGGGGCTCAGACCAGGCATGGTACATACATTGCTCTCTTCCAAGGCTCCAAAACTTAACTTCCCCTGCCTGATTTTCCTGAGTCTGTGCACAAAAATCAATAAAAAGATAAGTTACAATAGTGGCCTTGCCCAGAAGATGTCACTATCTCCCCCGGTTTAGAATCACATCATCAGTTTGATACATCTGGAGTTAGATTATTATTTCCATAATACTCTACAGGAATAACAACTATATAGAATACATTGTTTGACAATTTCAACAGAATCCCATATTGCAGTCTTGACAAAATTAATTAACATGTAAGAATAATGGATTGTGCACCCTTTCACGATAGATGTGAAATCTTAACCATGTCCAAAAGGCAGTGGTCTTCAAACTTTTGTCGCCTGGGCCCCCCCCAGAAGTGCCAAATGGACAATACGTCCAAATGGCTAAGAACAATCACATGCCATTACCGCACCTTACTTCCAGTATAGTCCTTGGGCTCCCCCACTGCTCCCCTCACAGTCTCTGGGCTCCCCCATTCCACTCCTAGCCAGTCCCCGGGCTCTGCGCACTCCAACACAGATCCTGGGCTCTCCCCACCCTGCTCCCACCACAGTCCTTGGGCCACCCACCCTGCTCCCAGCACAGTGCCAGAGCCAGCGGCGGCTGGTGAAGTTTTTAAGTGGAGGGACATAGTGACTGAGCGTAGCGAGGTAGCCTGAACCAATCAAGGGGGTTCGAGGGCTTTTCCCCTGTGAAACTTTTTTAAATAATGGGTTATAATGTCACATTTTAGAGCATATGTTAGTAAAAAAAAATGGGGTAAAAAGCCAAGCAGTTTGCAATTGGCGCTGGGGCGCCAGCATGGTATTTGTTACCGGACATCTATGATAGATACCCAGTAAAAGATACCATCCTTTTCCTCTGGGCACTCACCATTAACATGATTATATGTGCATGCAAGGCGCTGTGGTGCCTAGGGGGAAAGCATGGTATCTTTGACTGGACATCTAGGATAGATGTCCAGTAAAAAAAATACCAGTTCTTTCCCCTGGGCTCCACACCGCCTCAGAAGGAAAGCTGATTTTGGCAGGTGTGTAGGGGGATTGTGCAGCAAAGGTATTTTTAAAATGCCTTTGTTGTACAACTCTCCTTCCCCCCACACCAAAATAAGCTCAACCGACACACACGCCCCCCAAACCCCCCATTCACACGATGTAATAACTAGTAATATCTTCGTCTTGACAAGGTTCAAACAACAATCCAGATTTACCCACCTGTATTCTTCTCCTGCGCAGATCTCTTAGAAGCCAGAAGAAAATGGGGAAATACCTGAAAATCCCTCCACTGACCCGAACCAAAGGATTCAGCTGGCGGTGAGACCTCCAGGGAAAACCCCCCCAAAAGGGGAAAACCCTGTGCAGGGAAGAGCTGCTAGAGTTCGAGGAATCCAGTCAATCTCCCTCTTCTTCTGATCTGAAATGTTCTGCTCTCCAGGAGGACTGGTTGGTATGTGCTACGTAGGAGTCAAAGAACAAGATTATAAGTGAGTAATAGAAATCACTAAAGAGGGCTATTCCCGGACGAGGAAGGAATAGTGGTGGTTTAAACTAAGACTTGTAGCTTACCCTGAAATGCTACTCAAAATGATCCAAACGACGGAGGATGATGCAAGAAGAAATCTGGCACCAGACTGCAATAAGAGATAATGAACCGATAGCTTATAGACACAGACTAAAAAGAAAGGCACAGAGATGAAAATCTATCGGGATTAGTTAGAAACGCACGTTACCCTTAGAGAGAGAAGGAGGTAAGGTAATGTTGTTCCAGAAGTCTGCCAGAACTCGAAAGGAATAGGGCACTATTCTCATAGACTGGACGTAGATCTGACAGCTGGAAGCATAAAGGAAATGAGAATCAGAACGAAATATCCCAACTGCCCTGAATACTAAGAGAGAGAGCTTGGCTCCTGAATTCCCAGAGGCACCTACCCGATTACTGTGCGCTGATTGCCAAGCGCGATGTCTCTGTGACGCGGTGAAAATGAAAGGGAAAACAGTTGTGATTAATCCTTCGTTCATCAATGGACGCCGGGAACACTAGACTGCTGCGCTCAGACTGAGCCTCCTCCATGTTGTAGGGAGGATGAAAAGGACCCGTTGCCGTGTTATCCTCGTGTTGCACTCTTGGATAAATTCCATTTATCACACACGAGCACCCATCACCATACACTCAATCATAACACAAGCATACACGCCTCCATACACATATTTAAATAAAAAAGAAATGAACATAAAGGTACCTTCTTCCCAGGTACTGAGGTTTCCTCCCGAGCACTCCAGCTTATGCATCATGAACAGGAATTGGGAAGCAAGACCTTCCTGGTTCCTGTACCTGCGTGCAGGGGCATGCGCGTGGGTGCTGAAATGCCCCACTCCAGCCTACTCTGTCGGCATGTGCGAGGAGGCACAGGTGCCCCTCTCGCTCGTACAGACACGCAGTTCCCCAGCCAGCATTTCCAATGAAGCAAAACGCCCCCAGCATTGCATGGCTCATTGAGCCGGCACGGCTGAGGAATTGAACTGTCAAAGGGAAACAGTTTTTTCCTTTGACAGTTCTGCCAGCCCAGGTGTGCTCCCTCAGCTAGAAAAAGCAGCTAAGGGAGCACTCAGTTTTTCACTGGACTGGCTACTCTGCTCCTTCTTAATGGGTGAGTGGGCCACTGAGTCAATGCCCCCTCACCCATTATGGACGAGCCGTCCCTGCTCCTATATATCTTTCCTCCCATTAAACTAAAACACTTTAAAAAAAAAATTTCAGGTTGGGTTCTGCGCCCCCTCAGGAATGCGAACCCGTCCCTGTAGTTGGAAGACCTCTGCCTTAAGGCCACACATTTATTTAAATTTGCCACATGCCTTTTAAACATTCCTTATCCACTAGAGATTCTTAGGTCATACCTTACACCTCTTAGGCCCTGGCCCCCAAATATTGTTATGTGACTTGTTAGGAATCCTTCTAGAATTCATAGCCCACTCAAAGCACTTTTTCGACTATGACGGATCAAACAGTAGCTATCCCCCCAAAGGGGAACCAGCGGAGATGCTAGAGTATGGGTGTAAGGTAGCCAAACCGTCTGCCCAGTAACAAGCCTCGAGTACAGCCTCGGATGGGGGAGCACAGCCTGCTGAAGAGCAGCAAAGACTGAGTTTAATAATGATTTGTGTTATCACATAGTACCTCATTCCAGACTCATACCACTTCTAAGAGCTGTAATAGGTGTTATTATCCCATTTGAATGGTTCTCTATTTATGGGCCTCAGAATGATGAAAGGTTAAGGCGGCCCTGTTGCTGCATTCACACTTGCAAAGTGTGGGCTTGCCTCAGGTAAGAGAGCATCGCTTCACTCCTGAGCTATCCACCCGGACACCAGTACAGGAGATGCCTGCACTGGTATAGGACGAAATTACTGAGTTAAATTTACGGATCCCACCAAAAGACCTAAAAAGCATACCACCAAAAGTTCTAACTACTAAAAGTTCGAACCTTTGGTGGTATGTATGTTTTGGTGGAGTCGGTAAAACATTTTTTTAAAACATGCGGCGGGGGCTGCAGGTGTGTCCCCCGCAACACACCGCTCACCATACTTTACAGTAAGCGAGTGAGGTTTGCGGGGGACACCCCCGCAGCTGACCCAGAAAAAAACCCGGAACTTTTAAATGTGGACATTTCCGTCGCAGGAAATTTTGCTGCAAATAAATCACACAGATCCGCCTGCACCAAAAGCTGAAAAATTTGAAATATCCATAAAAGGTTTAATAGCCATTACTGCATATTAACGACGATTAGCATACTTTGCCAGGGATAAAAGGAATAGAAGAATCACAAACAAAACCTAAGGATTTAACAGTAAACAGCACACTGGAAGTTGATGCCTCTGAAATCCTGACAAAACCGAAATCTGAGTATTAGCATCGAAAATAGGAAGAACTCCATCTTAGAGATGTTCAAACTCAATACATGAGAGGCCATTCTTCCCTCAGTGCACTGAAGGCAATCCCTGAGACATTAGCCATCACCACCCAAAAAAACCTGTACGTTGCCAAGCTTCAACTGTTACGTGCTAAGGGGTTAGTCCAAGAAATGACCAATGACAGTCAAAATCAGTTAATTTAATTCATAATTACAGATAAAGAAATGATATCAAAGAGACTGGACTGTGAGCATTGGTGCCTTAACAAAGACATCCATGCAAGGACATTTTATCATGGACTCACATGATCTATGAATATGTGTTAATCTGTCTATATATTATTATATGTGTCTAAGTAGTCCATGACACACTAGTGTTTGGTCCTGAAGAAGGCATTTAAATTACTTTTTGCTGAAACGTTTTAGACCAGTAATGCAGTTGTCATGTCAACCAGTGTTTCTTGTTCATTATATGAGAACTCAGGACAAAAGTTTGACCAGTGTTTCCTGTTTGTTATATTAGTATTTTTGATCAGTGATACTTTATTAATTAGAATATATGTTTGTGTTTTATGTAATTTCTTTCCAAATGTATGGTTTTTGACTATCCCATACAAATCGTCGTTACTTACACCATTTATGTATTTCTTTAGGTTGTGTTTTCCTTACACATACATAAATCAGTCTGAGATAACAACATTGTCTCAAATTGAATTGTCATTTGATTAATTTAACTGAATTAAGGTAGGGTAATTATCAATATCTCTAATTACTAGCAAGAGGAACTGGGCCGCGGAAATCCCCTGCACCAAAAGCAGAAGAGTCCAGTCGTGCAACAAATGTTTTACTATCTTTATTCAAACATAATAGGCATGTATTGAGACATGAACAATGCAACATTCTCCAGTGTTCTCTTTCTCCTCGATCACAAGCCTGTCGTCCAGTTTTGATGCTGCGTGACATCACGAAATAAAGATGCACCCTAAGAACCTAGTCGGGATCAGGATTGGTTAGTGAGGTAGTCTACATATACATTACATAGGTGGTGAGTTCATCGATTGGATAAGGCATATTTGGTGGCCGAGGGCCGGCAGGTGCCCAAGGGCAGGCATGGGCCAGCACCGGCAGGGCCTCCCCGAGCTCCGGCCAGGCCCCGCCTCAGAGCTTTTCTCCCGCCGCATTAGAGCTTATCCCTGCGGGGATGGTCGGGGACCCTGCCGGGCCTGGGGACCTTTGTAGGACCCAAGGCCGGCCTTGGGTGCCTGCCTGGAGCTCTGGCCCGGGCCGCCTTGGAGCCTCCCCCGCTCCGCATTAGAGCTTCTCCCTCCGGGGAGGGACGGGGACGCCGCCGGGGCTCCCCGGTAACCGCCGCCGGGCCCGGGGGACGGGACCGATGGGGCACCCAGGGCCGGGGTGGTTGCAGCAGCCTGTGGCCCCGGCCCGGGCCGCCTTAGAGCCTCCACCACTCCGCATTAGAGCTTCTCCCTCCGGGGAGGCCACCGGGGCTCTCTGGGAACCGCGGCCGGGCCCGGGGGACGGGACCGACGCGGCGCCCAGGGCCGGGGTGGTTGCAGCAGCCTGGGGCCCAGGCCCGGGCCGCCTTAGAGCCTCCCCCACTCCGCATTAGAGCTTCTCCCTCCGGGGAGGCCGCCGGGGCTCCCCGGGAACCGCCGCGGCGCCCAGGGCCGGGGTGGTTGCTGCAGCCTGGGGCCCAGGCCCGGGGTGCCTTAGAGCCTCCCCCACTCCGCATTAGAGCTTCTCCTTCCGGGGACGCCGCCGGGGCTCCCCGGGAACTGCCGCCGGGCCCGGGGGACGGGACCGACGCGGCGCCCAAGGCCGGGGTGATTGCAGCAGCCTGGGGCCCTGGCCGGGGCCGCCTTAGAGCCTCCCCCACTCCGCATTAGAGCTTCTCCCTCCGGGGAGGCCGCCGGGGCTCCCCGGGAACCGCCACCGGGCCCGGGGGACGGGACCGACGGGGCGCCCAGGGCCGGGGTGGTTGCAGCAGCCTGGGGCCCCGGCCCGGGCCGCCTTGGAGCCTCCCCCACTCCGCATTAGAGCTTCTCCCTCCGGCGAGGGACGGGGACGCCGCCGGGGCTCCCCGCGACCAGCGCTGGGCCCGGGGACCTTCGAGACAGGGGGAAGAGGGGTGGGGGGGATGGGGGTTACGCAGCCCCGGCCGCCCCGGAGCTCCGGCCGGCCCCCCTTAGAGATTCTCCCTCCACGTTAGAGCCTTGCCCTCCGGGACTGACCCACAAACGCCGTGGAACTCGGGCCCGGCCACTACGAGCACCCCTTGACACACGCACCCCGTTCTGGACTTGACCGCACACGGGAGGCACTGGGCCGAGGACCGGGAGTAACCCACGAACGCCATGGCACTCAAGGCCGGACCCTATGAGCGGCTATAGTCCCGTGGAGGGAAGGGCCCCCCCGCTTAGGGCGCCACCCCGTTTTGGACTTGACCGGGAGCAGCCCACGGACGCCATGGAACCGAGGCCGGGAACAGCGCAACGGCTGCCCCGGGGGCCGCAGGGTGGCACTTCCACGCCGACTATTAAGCCCCCACGCAGTGGGGGCTTACGGAACCCGACCGGAGACAAATGTAGGAGCCAGCCGCCCCGGCCGCGACTTGGGCCATCTGGTCCGCCGGCCGCCACTCGGGCCATCTGGTCCTACCCCCCTGGCCAGATGGCCCGCCGGCCAGCCGGACGCGCCTGCCCCGACCCCACCGTCCGTGGGGCACGGGCTTAAGGGGCCACCCCCCCCTGCCGCCCAGGCTGCGCTCTGGGGTGGGGGGGGCTTAATCCTCCGCCTCTCTTCTGTCAGAGAGCACCAAAGTATTAACTGAAAAGGATACGGTACTCAAAAGGATACAGGTGGTAGGGTCTTCCGGATCCCTGTTCACACGATTTGATAGTTGTGAAGTCAAGTTAAGACCTTCCAAATGATACAACTCTCTGACTGGTAAAACAGGCAGAGCGATGGATCACTGGAAAGGGCGTGGGTAAGGTATAGGAGGTCAGCCTAGAACAAAATAAAGTATCATGAATAACTGCCCCAACCTGAGTATGATGGAATAGAAAATGACATGAATGCACACACTGACCTTGAGTCTAGGGCAGAAGAATCCAGCAGAGTCTCTTGAGGAAATCCAAGGTAGAACAAACGACAAGGAAGGGAAGATTAGTAAGGGAGACTTATCCCGAACGGAACGAGGCTCACGCTAGATACCGGGTTGATGCACCACAGGATAGCGTCCAAAGTACTGTTCACTGTCACCTTCCAATAATCCTTGAAAAGCTTCCTTCCCACGTAGAGTAATGTATAGAAATGAATCAATCCCCCTGTTGATATCACAGGTGCAGGAGTTGGAAATAGCGTTCTTTTTATGGTATAAACAAAGTACACGCGGTTCTGTACAGCCGCGAAGAAAATAGCGTGTGCGTGTGGATTTACACGCGATTAGGATTCACGCAGTCCAGGCCAACAGCGCTTGAAGACAAAGTGCGCGTGTGGATTCTACACGCGAGCAGGATTCACGCAGTCCAGGCCAGCAGCGCTTAAAGACAAAGTATGCGTGTGGATTTTACACGCGAACAGGATTCACGCAGCCCAGGACAGCCGCGTTTGAAGACAACGTGCGCGTGTGGATTTACACGCGAGCAGGATTCACGCAGTCAAGGCCAGCCGTGCTTGAAGATAGCGTGCGCGTGTGGATTTACACGCGGGCAGGATTCACGCAGTCCAGGCCAGCCGTGCTTGAAGATAGCGTGCGCGTGTGGATTTACACGCGAGCAGGATTCACGCAGTCCAGGCCAGCAGTGCTTAAAGACAAAGTATGCGTGTGGATTTACACGCGGACAGGATTCACGCAGCCCAGGACAGCCGTGTTTGAAGACAACGTGCGCGTGTGGATTTACACGCAACCAAACAGCTCCAGGAATCAGCATGTGGCGGAAAACATGCTATAGAAGGCCCAAAAAGTAGCTGTAGTAACCTGCAAGGATGCAGATCGGAGGTTCAGCTACACAACGCCAAATGATTCGATCAGAAGCAGCGAGTGAAGTTTCCACGCTGCTTAAATACGTAATGCCGTAGTTCACGTGACGAAGCAGAATACACGTGAAGTTAGCGACGTGAAAAGTGCAAACGTCGTTTTCCCGGCAACTTATCGAACAACCGCCATTTGGAATAGAATGGTCTAGCTGTTCTACGAGCGTAGGAGGTAGGACCACGTCCAGCATGCATGACAGTGCCATCCCCCAAAGGGGCAACCACTCCCCTTCTCGTGTGAAAACGCTTCAATAAAGCAGGAGCATGAATATTAGAAAGAGGTTCCCAGGACCTATCTTCGGGACTGTAGCCCTTCCAGTCCACCAGATAAAACGGCCTACCAGAACGTAGTCTCATATCCAGTATGTCCTGTACCTCGTATTCATCTGAACCCCGCACAGAAATAGCAACAGGCCGTACAGGCAATCTAGTAGCTTCAGAACATGGCTTAATGAGTGACACGTGGAATACGGGATGCACTCGCCATCGTTGTGGCAAAGCCAGACGGACAGCAGCCGGATTAATTACTTGGAGCACTACATACGGACCAATGTATTTAGGCAATAATTTCTTTTTGCCTGGAATTCTCAAGTTCTTAGTGGACAGCCATACTTTCATACCAGCCTGGTAGACAGGTGCGGGTACTCTATGAGCATCGGCATAGAACTTGTCGCGTCTTTTAGCCTGCTCCAATTGCTGCTTCACTTTCCTCTGTAATTTCTTCAGATCACGAAAAGTACGGCCTGCGGCAGGAGTATCCAAAGACAAGCTGGAATCCAAAAGTATTGATCGGGGGTGTTGTCCATAAAGCGCATAGAACAGTGAAGTGCCTATGGCACTATGATAGGAGTTGTTATAGGGGAATTCAGCTGCCGGCAGGACCGTGAGCCAATCCGATTGGTACTGCAGACACAGACACCGCAGATATTGTTCCATAGTGCAGTTGACTCTTTCGGTCTGTCCATCAGTTTGAGGGTGATAAGCACTGGACATTCTGTCATCAATCAGTAATGCAGATGTTAGTGCTCTCCAAAAGCGTGACGCAAACTGTGAGCCCCTGTCCGTAATGATTACTGACGGTAGACCAAAGAAACGAAATATATGTTGGATGATTAGGTCAGCCAGAACAGCAGCGGTTGGTAAACCAATACAGGGAATATAAAGAGCCAATTTAGTGAAATAATCCACTACAACCCATATGGTATCGTACTCCTGGTTTGGTGGGAGTTCTACCACAAAGTCCATAGATATCATGTCCCATGGTTTGTTAGGGACAGGTAGGGACTGGAGTAAGCCCACTGGTTTACCAGGAGTGTTTTTACATTGGATGCATACAGAACAAGTTGATACATGATCTATGACATCTTTTGACATGGATGGCCACCAGCACCATCTTTTGAGCAGTTCTAGTGTTTTCTTGCATCCAGGATGGGCTGCGATCAAGGAATCATGATTCCACTTGAAGGCTTTATTCCGCGTTGAAGACGTCGGTAGGTAGAGCACTCCTTGTGTGAATGGTAAACCGTTATGTACGTCCAGATTCATATCCTGGATAACTTGTGGATGTTTTTTCACCCACTCTTGTACTTCGGTTTTTAAGGATGGTTGAACAGAACAACTACATATTACATGATCTGCCAACAACTGATTCTGTACTTGTGCTTCTTCCTTCGCCTCTTCGTTCATACGGGACAACGCGTCCGACTTAACGTGTTCTCGGGCAGGACGATATGTGACCTGGAAATCGTATTGGGCAAAAAAGACATGCCATCTGGCCTGTCGGGCCGTAAGGCATTTCATGGATTTGAATGCTTGAAGATTTCTATGGTCAGAGTACACCAACACCTGATGTTTGGCCCCAAGAAGATGATGACGCCATTCTCGGAAGGCATCCTTGATAGCCAGCAGTTCCCGCTCAGTGACGGTGTAGTTTCGTTCATATGGGGTAAGTTTGCGAGAGAAGAAAGCCACTGGGTGCTCCTCCTTGGTTTCTGTGCAAACTTGTGAGAGTACCGCTCCAGTAGCGACACTGGATGCATCCGCTTCAACGATAAACTGGCGATCTGGATCCGGATGTTGAAGCACGGGTGCAGTGGTAAATGCTTCCTTCAACTTTTCGAATGATGCTTGGGCATTTTGGTTCCAACAGAAAGGAACTTTAGAACTAGTTAAAGCCGTCAAAGGAGCTACTGTTTTGGAGAAGGAATTAATAAATCTGCAATAAAAATTCGCAAAGCCTAAGAAAGACTGTAATGACTTGACATTGTGCGGAATCGGCCAATTCAATATGGCCTTCACCTTGGAACGGCTCATTCGAGCACCTAGATTGGTAATGTCATAACCCAGGAATTCCACTTCCTGTGAATGAAAGACCATTTCTCGGCTTTCACATAAAGAAGGTTCTCCCTGAGTCTTTGTAGGACTGTAGAAACGTGTTTGACGTGTTCCGAAAA